>NC_137126.1:34563830-36006330 GCF_949319135.1 Squalius cephalus
GTTTCTCATAATTCATATTTAGGCCAAAAATGTTACTATAATTGTGCACATTTAATAGTGCAAACGTTGGTCGTGTAACCCTGTCACTTTTACATGTGTATTGCTTTTGATACCTTGATACGTCCAATCTGCTCTTTCTACGTCAGTGCTTCAACCTTAACATTTCCACCAGGTGGCGTTTTACGTCCTCCACATTTTTGTTACACTGGACATGGTTAAAATGGTTAAAATCATTGTCCTTTTATTTTCAATTTCCTATTTTGACTGCACGATGACACACGACACCTGTCAAATGTGAACTCACTCAAGTCATTATAAAAGCTCTACGAGCATTATAAAAGAAAACAAATATAATACAGAAATAAATGACACATTGAGGAAATAAAAAAAGACAGATATGGTATATTTACATAAGAAACATTTATTTATTTATTTACAAATTTTTTGTTTCCACAATCAAACATATCCGATTAAACTCAACAGCTTGTTTGTAGAGACTCCCAAGACTTGAAATGGGTCAGATAAGAATTAAGAAAAGTTTGTTTTTAAGAACAAAAATGCTCTACTCCCTGACAAAGTCTAAACAATCTAACATGCTTTCCATGCTACATTTTAACCCTCTTTTGGCTCTGATTTATCCAATTTGTGGTTAAAATATGGCTTGTCCAACAAGAATCCATGTAAACGGTTAAAATTAATGCAGCATACTCTATGTGTGTTACCATTGAAAAATGAAAGTGAAAGCAGAAAAGATGGTGACACTATGGTACCATTTTTGTATCACCCACCACATTTATTTTTAGCATACTCTGGATAGTAAATTACATCAAAGACTTAACTTGTGCATTCAGTGATTTATGAAACTTCACTCTAACTTAGGCTACTTTAACAAAAGTACTAGAAACAAGATTTTCCAGGTGATATTCTGAGGCATTTTAAACACAACTTCACTCATCTTCTTGTCAGCTGGCCCATCTTCTAGCCATCATGGTGCTACTGTTGATCGTGTGCCTGGGGGTGTGTTTTGACTGTCCTCTCTGCTAATACTCACTGCCACAGCCACAATTATGCCAAGAACCACTGTAGCTACAACTGCAGCTATTATCACTTTGTACTTAATATTCTCCCAGCGCTTCTTCTGTTTCACTTTAGTCGCGGTCTTTGAGAATCCTTTGCTCTGAAAAAAAATAAAATAATAATACAACAATGTAATATTACCAAAAACATATATCTTAAAAAATTAGAACTGACTTCAACATTTTGAAAACAATAAAGGTCTGTTACAGAGACTCTTCATATGAAAAACAAGGAAAGGAAAAATATGTCTTTTGTAATGGGCACAAACTGGTTTTTTTTTTTTTTTTGTTGTTGTTATAATTAACTTTAATTATAATCTTTGTTTGAACCAGTAACACCAACATCACAATGTGCTCATTCCACATTCTTGCATGAAACCGAAGTGAACTTGTTGCCTTACCACATGGCACATCCTGCATAAACAGCCTGCCATACTATTACACAAGTTTTTGTTCATTTCGTAACAAAAGGAAATAGCTTTCTAAAATTAACATGGTAAACTAAAGTCAGGATGCAAATTGTACTCTTTTTTCCGTACACCCCACCTAGACACTATTAATAGACTCCAATAAGACATGCCTTTGCTTTCCCAATAAACACTTGAAATTCCGGAAACCCAGTTTATGGTCCTCAATGAGCCATAAAACATGTGACCATAGAATGAGTAAATAAGTAGGCATGTGCATGAATGAAATGATAGTTTATGTTGTTATTATTTAATAAATATCACACAAACTAAGGGTCCACCTGTTCCAGCAGTTGTTCCGCTCTGTTGTCCAGCTCCCCGAGTTTAACTGTTCGCTCTTCAGACTTGTTTAGGTTGTCCAGCATGATAAGTTTAACTTCCTCCACATTCTCCTGGGCCTGACGGAGGCGGTTTTGCCCATTCTCCTGGGGACAGATGAAATGGTTTATTAAGAAAGGCAAACATCCTCAACAAATCATACATTAGCATCCATACAGAGGTACTAGATGATATTGGATGTCCCACTAGATATTTAACACAAGAGAAATGCAATCAATGAACTATTAAAAGTTAAAAAGTGGCAATGTGGACGCCTCTCATCATAATGGCCTAAGAGTTCTGTTTACTCCAAGCACTGGGAAAGGAATTCTGGAACAGTGCCTCTGCTCTCTCACAGTTTAACAAGGAACAGCACAGGGGGGAGACAGACAAACTGTGCATTTCTAGAAGCCATTGCATCAAAACTCACAATGAGGCCTTTGTGAAAACAACATGGCTGAGTGCTATGAAATAGGGCATTTATAGATTGTGACCTTTCTGACATTGACAGTCTCTACAGCATCAGACATATCATTTGTATATCAGCTGATTCAGACTGTTGATTCCTCTCTTTGTGCTCAGAAGGATGCAAGTAACTTGAGGTCAAGGTTTAGTTGATGAGTGGCCCATCGTAGACGGGAAACTGTCAAGCAAAGATCAATGAAATGATTCATTTTACAGGAAACACCACTTATTTTTCATGCCATATCACAAAAGAACCATGGACAATGGAACAGTGATTCTCAAACGGTGTGTCACGGCCCAAAAGTGGGTCGCATGAGAAAAAACAATGCTAAATTCAAATACTAAAATGCAAGTACTAAAAAGGTTTATCAACTTTTAAAAGGGTCAGGGAGGAGAAACCCACCTATTTTGTTAACATATTGTTATAACAATAAACCAATGAATAAACTTCAATGTTTAATTTTAGGATAGATAGATAGATAGATAGATAGATAGATAGATAGATAGATAGATAGATAGATCTACACCTTTGAAATTAACAGTTATGAATAATCAGTTTATCATCACTCATGAACAGAAGACTACAGGATGCACATCTCTTTTTACATCCTTTCTTTGCCTTTTTCCTTCCTCTTTCATTGTGACTGTTATAATGAATATGGAATTTCCTTGAGACAAGGAAACCCTCTTGCTTTCAAATAAACAGTTGTGATGTTGTCATTTCAAGCTACCTGAGATGAACCAACAATAAGGGTTAAAGACCTTCTGGATGACATTCAAATGACACGTAACATGAAAAAAACAAAACAAGTTAGGCATATGTTTCAAATTCAAACAGCTCAAGAACTAAATGAAACTGTAAACCATAACCCGATGTAAAAAGTTGTGGTATCACTGTATCATATAGCCTACCTCAAATAAAGTGAATAGAGAGCTGCTACATATAGCCTGTCAAAAAAAATCGCTCAGTCATCAAAATTAAAGTTAATTTATAACATCACTTGCACAATTTACAGTGGCATACACATAATGAACCAAACTAAACGTGTTTGGACCACACCATTAATCTAAAAGGAACTGTTTGCGCCGTTTACATCGAGTTATCTGTATTTATTAAAGTTGCTGTTTGTTTATAAGTTGTGTATAACAATTTGCTTTTAAAAGTTCTTGAGCCTTTACATTGCCATGCTTTTACTTTAATATCTAATATAATAAATCTAATGACAGCGTAAGTACGAAAACGAAACAAAAAGACACAACTTACTGTCATTGTTTTATTCTGTCGCTTTACCACACCAGAAACTGTCACCGAATATACTGCATCTGAAAGAGACACCAGCAGCTGAAGAGAAAAAACAATACAAGCTCGATATCTATAAAAATGAATGCGGGTGTTATAGCAACTCCTCCAATCCAAGGATTTAAAGTTCTGCCTTGCTGCTGCAAAGAACGCCTCGCCTGTCTTTATCTACTGGGCGGGTATATCACACTGCGCAGCCGCATGGCAGTATGTAAACACCCAAGTCCTGACTTGCTAGTTGCTACTCTGCCTGCCAGTAACTTGTGAGATGTTCCTAATGTGCCCTTTCAAATAAATGCAAGCCAGTACTTGTATTGTAATGTATTCACAAAAAGTTTACAAAATCAAGCTGCCACAAAAAGAAGGTGTCCGATTCGAAAACATCATTATAATCAATCGATTATTTTTAAAGAATCAGTTAAACCGATTCACAAATCAATCATAATAGAAAACTTGTCACAGGAAATCTGATTCCTGAGGGAAAAGTGAGCTGCAGCTGGTGTAAGAAAAACAAGATAAATTCACAGCTGGGAAAAAAAAACTTGGCTTGAATGTACTTGCTCTTTTTAACCATGTTTTAATGTAGAGTTTGAGTGTGTAGAATACAATCCATTATTTACCTCTGGCTATGTCCATCACTTACATATACATCACATCACATACATCACTTAGTCCTTGGCAATTGCAATATCTAAAACTTGCATTTTGTCCCTCTCTTAGAGATGTACTGCATGCCAGATGGTGGACATGGGAAATTAAACACAAACCTAACAGTATTTGATAATTGTGTGCCATAGTCTATGTACATTTCAAATGAGAGGATTAAAAACATGTCATATCCATCATTAGTTTTATTGAGATCATATTTATTTACAAAAAATTGCATTTCCAGGCTGTTTACACTAATAAGATTCATATCCAAGGCACTTGATTGAGGTTTTAAAATGATCATTTGTAGATGACAAAAACTGAAATCGATTCAACGTTTTGATTACAAATTTTAAGTTTAAACATATGTCTTCGATTAAAAGGTTTGGGGGGGGAATAATACATACAGTATGATGTTAATGGAAGCTACAAGAGATACAGCATAAGGCTTTACATACATTCAAGTCATTCTGACTACATACAGATAAACAGACATACCTCTCCAAAGCAAAAGTGCATAAAGCTACTCAGCAGATTATAAGACCAGCCAACAAAAACTATTGCAAACTGAAAATGACACCACAGAGTCTAAAATATTCCTCCTTGCTCGTTTTCTATACAGTAAAAAGTTACGCTTTAGGTTAAGCTCCCACATGCGATAACAAATTATGATTACAGTACTGACTGCATGTGGTACAGTGCAAGTGTTACACTGCATATCAAATTCAATACAGTGATTTATGACGAGGATAGAACAAAATTGTGCTTTCTATTGTCAATCTAAATGGCCTTGTTCAGGTGCTCTTGTTTCATAAAAATCTTTCATTCAATCTATAAGAAGAAAATCTGTACCTCTGTTTTGAAGCTTGGGGAATTGCAAATTTCAGTAAACATTAAAGACAGGGAAAAAAAATCCAAACATCTTACAATATAATTACTTAATGAAAAGGTGTGTTTTGGATAATGCAACAGTTTTAAGAACACATTCTGGTTTGACCTTTTACAAATGACACACATAATCGTGGAGACGACAAAAGCACAGAGTACAAAATAGAGACACTTGGAGATCTAAAAGTATTCCATAATTACACATAATATATTATGTAATTTAATCTAACAGTCTTAAATATACATCATAGCTCAATAGAGAGAACTTTCACCCATTACCTTTTCTGATTCAATGCCAGTATATGATTATTTCAAGCATACCATCAGTATGAACAATATTGCCGTAATTGAAGTAATTAATTACAGTTGTGGCATTTTATCAGGCTTAAGAGAATCATAGGCAACCGAAGTGGCCATTAGGATGAAGTTTTAGGAGGTGAGAAGTACCGGTATGTAAGAAAATAGACAGCATTATTTCTATAGACTACTTAAAATCCTTCATTTCAATGTTTCAAAGCTGTCATAATGGAAGCTCCTCGTAATAAATGATACCATGAGATATGAAGGTATATGAGGGTATATGAGCAAAATGTGCAAAGAACGAGTATGTGTGTGTGTGTGTGTGTGTTATTATGTGTGAATTCTTGAAATTTTGACTGTTGGTATGTGGACATTGTTGCATATTTATGTATGTGTGTGTGTGTGTTTGTAACTGACAGAAATCCTAGGGTGGTGTCGTGGGAGGTTTGGGTGCGGGTGTACCGGTTGGGATCACACCAGTGGCAAGGAATATGATAATCAGCACAATGACAAGGACTATCACAACAATGAGCACAATCAGCTTCACGTTCTTCCACCAGTAAGCGCGAGCAACCTTCTGAGAGGTGTGCTTAAAGTTCTGGGCCTGAAAAGCAGAAAACAAAGACCAGTACAATGTCAACAAGTGTGGGACTACAGCCGCATACAGTAGCCTAATAGTTTGTTATGTTAGATTGATTTCTGAAGGATCATGTGACACTGAAGACTGAAGTAAAGGCTGCTGAAATTTAAAAAAACATTTTAAAATATATTCAAATAGAAAATGGTTATTTTAAATTGTAATATTATTTCACAATATTACTGTTTTTACTGTATTTTCTATCAAATAAATGCAGCCTTGGTGAGCGTAAAGGACTTCTTTGAAAAACATTAGAAAATCTTTCTGAACCCAAACGGTTGAATGGTTGTGTGTAGTAAAAACAGTGTGCCAGGCTTAGAGCTGTAATATGTGATAAGAAACAAAGTTTTTAGACTCACCCCAGCTTGCAGGTCTTCAGATTTGCCCATCAGATCATCCAGTCTTTCTCCACGGGCCAGGATCCGATCGACATTCTGGGTCATAATGTCCTTGACCCCGTCCACTTGAGACTGTAGAGATTTAACTGGATCCACCTCCTGTGAAGACTCTCCTTCTCTCGGCTCCTGCACTCAGAAGAATTAAAAACCAAATCATGATCAAAATGGCACAAGCACACAGTTATGCAAAATAACTCACATTGTTGTCAAAAAGAGAAATGGAAGGCAGCAAAAATCTCTACGAGATAGAAACTCATCATGATAAAGCAGTTTGAAAAGAGACTGGAACGTTTGTAAAAAGTACTGTTGCGCAACAGCCAGCATTATATCTGGCCCATAAATATAAATTATAGCATGTAAGGTTTATAATTCTGCAGAAAAAACATATATTATTTGCAAAAACTTAAATAAAATAGCCTAGATCTGCAAGCATACGTTATTGTGGTTCATGCTAAAAAATATATATTATGTATTATTTAGCAAGCCTGTAAGCACCTAAATCAGAGTGGATTACAGAACTTTACAAAACTAAGTTTTTTTTCAGATAGCATAATTTACCATAAAAATCTAGTGTCTTTAACGTTTATAACTGTTGTAGTGCCACCTATCGTCCAATCTCCATAAAAGTTTACATGCTTTTTTAGAGTTATGTGTTGCATGTTGTTACCAAGTTTTTTAAAGTTCTGAGGATTCTGTTTAGGAATTATAAGATTTTTTTTGGGGCACATTTCATCACCCATATTTTTAATGACCCAGTTATAACCATTTAAATACTATGTTTTTGATAATTATTGATCTAGACTACAGTAAGTTTGTTGAGGATGATCAAAAAACCTACAGCTAGTTCACAAAAGTTTTTTTTAGATGTAGATGTAATGATTTAATTGACACAGCAGTGGTTTTTCAGTATGAGGAGATCTAACATATGATATGAATAATCATATCGGCCCACCACTGGAAGAATGTAAGAATGTGCAAAAAATTGCAAAATATGTAATCATTTATGTAAAATGTGTGATAATGTCAAAACCCTATATTTACAATAAGAGTTCAGCACTTCATACTTGACCCCCTAATAAAACATAATAGTGTCTTTATGACTTTTATGTATGTGTCTTGAATATATGGAGACAGCTGCATTTCATTATTCTGATTTAAGGGAATTCATGATTTAAGCAATTAAAAACATACAGTAATTGCTACAATGCAGTACTGTCTATCTCTATATTTAAAAAAAAGACTTAACAATAAAAATAACTATAAGACATCATTTATTTCATACCATGATCAGACAGCTATTATAAAAAACTGCTCAGTAATGCCTTTAGATAATGATTAGGCATGACACCTTAAGTGTGATATTGACAAAAGCAATATAAAAAGAAGCTTTACCACATTCACACATCTAAACACCAACTGTCAAATGCAGTGCAAGAACCTTATAGCCGTCTTTTGCATTGTTCTCTGTGTCATTTGGGCATGTTTAGTCATGCTAAACACCTTTAAGCGCTCTTGCACTACTGATACTTCATAAACAAAAGGTGTTACCAGGAAACCAAAAGCAAAGCTGCGTCACTACCTGTCCAACCCTTTCCATTCAAGTCAATGGGAGTTGGTGTCACAAGGCCTGCAGAATGGCAGAAAGCTATTAGGTGACATCATTGTGGAGAAATGGTTCCATGTGATATCTATCTATGTGATATGGCAACAACATAATAAAAAGTATGTATGCACCTGGTTATTATATGATTTACCAGTGTGCATTTGTTTTGAAAGTCTTTAGATAAGCTTTCTAAACTGCTTTACCATTAAGACTGGAAAAAATGTCCATAATTATAAGAACAACAGTCTTAAACTCGATCTTTCTTACTCGTTGTACTATAAAACCAAGGAAAAACATATTCTTGCTTCCTTGAAGTCCGTCTAATACCAGTCTCTAAATGTTTTCAAGAACAAGCCAACTTATAATTGAATACAAGTCAAGTTCAGTAATTCAGAATACTGTCAACGAACCACAGTGAAACATATACAAATAGGATGTCGAAATGATATGCGGTACTGTTGAAATTGATAAACAAAACAAATGGTTGACAGTCGATCAACTTGATTTGAAGCAAACTAGCATGAGGATCTCACACTTCTGGTTTACTTCAACAGTCAACAGGGCACGTGTGAAGTGTGAAGTGATCAGCACATTTGCTAACTGTAGTTTAAACATATCTAAACCAAGTAACGTTAACCATGCAAAAAGTGTTGAGTTCAACTGTCGGTTTTGTAACCAGTTATGCTTCACAGCTCAAGGTAAATTCCAATCCATCTATGTAAACAAATCTGTACAACAAAGTTGCAATACAAATTGGATAAAGCTTAAGCATCAAAGTATTATTTAAACAGCACAATTTGTTTTAGTAATCCAAGCAAAATGTCGACGTTAACTGACAACAGGAAGGTAGAAACTAACGAAGTATAACTTGAAAAACAAGCTTCGCCCTGTTTTGAGTATGTCAACTTACATCAACCGGTAAAAAATTCAACAAAAAAAAATATCAACTTGTTCTAGTGGAAACTTTTGCAGCACAAAAAAAAAAAACAATTGCTTACACGGATAACGATAGTAACTGAGTTCACACAGTTAAGTTAGTCAGTCTACTTTTGAAGTCAACAAGCACCTGCTGACTATCGTTCAGGTCACAACTTACCGTACTATTTGGATCACCCATCCCCATGATTTCAATTTGATGTTTTTATTTACTCCACGAAAAAAACAATTACAATATCTTTTGGAGTTCAAATGTTGGTAACTGTTTCTTCGAATGACCAACAGATGAACACCGTGTCAACACTTCCTGGTCTCTAATTCATTCTCTTCCTCCAGCCGCGATGATTTGGCTTTGGCCCACCTCTGTAGGGCCACTCCCCATAGCATCCTCCAGAGGGCGCTGCGAGGTTCATGACGCATATAAACACCTGTAAGGCGAGACTATTATCAAGCCATCAACATTTCAGGTATGAGAAGATTGTTCTGGTAAGGCCAGACAGGCTTGTGACTTTTTCTAAAATTACTGATATGTGATTAAACTCAGTGTACTTTATGTAATTAATGTTTGTTTTTAAGTAGTTTTTTAACATGCTTGACATTATTAGGGCAAAACAATTAAGACTCCTAGGCACGAAACAGTAAACTCTTTTCTTCCACCAAGGAAACAATTGGGTCCACCTAAATGCTTCTGGCATTACATGTATTCATGCAAAACATTACACCATTCCGAAATGACATCATTCTAGACACAAAACAATATATACAAACAGATAATAAAGAATTACCCAACAATACTTTAAGAACTTTTATTTATCAAAATCAGATGTAGAATATACATCTAAAAGAAACCTCATAGTTATAAAATGAATTTCACAATTTAAATAAAACATCTTTAAAAAAGTGACATTGACTGCATTAACTTCACATTTACTTTTAATGAGGCTGCTAAACAGATCTTAAAAGCAATCATATTATGCACTGCACACTGCTGTTTTTTTCCCCCTAGTTCATGCTTTTGACATTTTTCAGTTTCACTCAAATAATTCTGTGGTAGTTTCCTGTACAACGTTTTTAACATGATCCTGACATCATCTTTCTCTCGACTATATTGTTTTGGCCCCACATGGGTATTTTACAAACTGGATTTACATTTTGGTAACAAAAAAAACTAAAAAAAAACCTTCTTTTTTTTACAAAAAAGATTTGTATCAGTTTTCAGTGTCCTTGTTTAATGATGATATCGGTCATGCAGTCAATCTTGTGCAGCTCCAAGTTCTGTTGATGAAAGAACAGCTTTTAAATTTACAGCAACCAAATGTTCTGATGCATCATGAGATCACAATTAATTGTGCATGCAAGTTACAAAATATTCAGTGCATACTAATGCAAGACAAGTAGATCTTTAAACATAATAAACAACATGCTAATACAGAATTTTAAACAAACGTCCATCTACAGTAGATTTTGAAATCATTATATATAGCAGAAAGTAGAACTCACTTTCTCATTAGCCAAGTGCAGAAGGGCCACAAAAGCCAACGGTACTGAGAGATTGGTAGCCATGGTGGAGGGAAGCCTGGTGGGGCAGGATAGAGAAATTAATGTACAGTACATGCATGAAAATTTTCAATCCTAAGACTATTAGATACATAGCACCAGGCCTTTTAAAAAAACTGTACCTTTGTACAAGATTCCTGACAGACTGGCTGAATGATTTTTCTCCAGGTACTTCTGTTGTCTCCTCACATTCCACCTGCTGTAAATGGTAAAAGCAATAAGTCATTAAAACATTTTTTTAATCAAATGACCACAAGAAATGCTGAACAACAGAACAAAGTAAAAAAAAAAATTGGGTGTGGTTTGTGACAGTGTTTAAAAATGTGTCAAAATGAGTTTTATCTAACCAAGAATGAGCTCCAAGATTAAAGGTAAGTTCACACCAACAACTATAAAGATAGTGAAAAAAATATAGTTCTAAAAATCTTTCAAAATATAAAAGAATAGCAGAGTCTATACCACAGCTATAATGATACAGAGGAATGATATCGTTGGGATCATTTTCAGAACCTTAAGCCTTTTTTAGCCCGTAAGGATTCAGAAAAGGTTATTCATATTCATAATATTCACTCGATTAGACTACTACAACTCGCTTTATCAAAAAATATTTTTGGACAGATTACAGATGGTCCAAAACGCGACCGTAAGATTGTTGACAGGTACTCGGAAATATGACACTACACTCTGGTTAACCGTTGCACTGGTTAACAGTTAATTTCAAGATTTTTCAATGTTTGTTTTTAAATCTTTGATACAGCCCCTCCGTATATTGCTAGTCTGATTCACGTTCACAAGTCAAAGAGATTAATATAACATACGCAAAAACTTCTACATGTTCTTAGGTTTAAACCAGAGGTGAGCTTGCTTTTGCGGTAGCCGCCCCAAGGCTATTGAACATTATATTAGACAATCATCAACTATGAGTACATTTAAAAACATTTTTACATTAGCTTTTGATCGTGTATGAGTGACAAGGCATTGTTGCCACAGTACTCAGTGTCTTAGGTTTTTTCTTGAATGCTTTTTTGCAGATGTCTGATGCCTTTTCTAAATTTTGTTTTATTATTTCAGTATATTATACAGCACTGTGGTCAACACTGTTGTTTTATTATGTGCTTTATAAATGAATTGGATTATTGAAAACACTAATTATCGGCCCTGCCTTCAGTGATCTGAATGACAAATTAATAAAGGAAAAGAAAACAGTTTTGTGAGAAAAGAGGTTTACTGTTTAATTACTAAAATGTGATTACTATTTCAGTTCTATGTTCTATTTACTAGTTCAGTATGCAAACGGTAACTTCTAACCTTACCCATAAAGATGCTGAAAAAGGTAAATAAAAGAGCTTCACTAAGGTCAGAAAGATACAGTTACAAACCTTGTCTGGTTTTTCAGGACTTTCTGTTAGGAGACCCCACATAGTGGTCTTCAGCTTCTTCATGTCCATCTTCTTGGCCATTTTGGCATAGTTTATCTCAATAGTGTTTACCTAGATAAGCAAACAATTAATGAGTTATCTATTCAAAACTACTGAAATAAAAACTAATAATAACTGACAAATAACAAAGAAAATCTCAGTGTGTAGCATAGTAACCCAATATCTGTCCTCTCATCTTACCTTGTGAGGCTCAGGGACAAGACAGTCTTCTCCGTATGTAGAGATGTCATCTGTGTCCAGAGAGAAAGGGGTCGGTCGGTCTGTGTGGGAATCATCAGATCCTCCAAAACCTTCAGCATCCTCACTGTCCCCTTCCTATTCACAGAAACCACTAACAGTTAAAAGACCGTCTCCATGCCAAGCTATGACACGTAACAGTAGTGTTTAGTGTACCTGAAGACCAGGACAGAAGTTGGCTGTGTCATTGGCGTTGTTGTAATCATACTCTCCTATGTCCCCACCCAGCTCTCCCGATAATCTCTTCTTTCCTTCTGCACTGAACTAAAGTGGGGAAAATAAATTTGTCAAATTTGTAAGATGAACAAAAACCAATCCAGCAGTCAATCTCTTATACAGCATTATTCTAATGATGTTGAAGATTTGCCACAACCAAAATGCTGAAGTGCACATAGTAATACAGACAGGAATATTAAACATTCATGCTCTTACTGTGTTGGTGGGTTTGAGGCTGAGCTGTGACAGGTTACTGGGTGGATACTGGAAGTCTGCTGGAAGTGTGGTTTTCTTATTGCTGCTGTTCAAAGCCGATTTACTGATAGTGGTTGCTGCCTGGAAATAAGTTTTTATAATAATAATTTATAATAAGTATTTATTTGTCAAATTGTCACCGATTAATCTGCTCCTGACTACTACAAGGTTTGAAAGTTTTTGGTAGAGGGATTAAAAAACATTGTATGAACTGCTGTTATGAAGCGTTTGTCCATTATGGAAGTCATGAAAATTAGTAAGTAAACAGGAACTTACTCTAGTTGTTCGAAAGTAATTGTGAAAGTTGATATCTCCTTTAAAGTCAATAACGAGAGGGTTTTTTGGTGCTCGTTTCCGAGGTTCTTTGTCTGGTTTGTGATCCTCTACAAAGGATAAATTAGAAATTTAATGGGACAACCACTAAGAACAATAGAGAATGCAATATTAAAAATTAAATTAAGAAAGCAATAAAAAAATAAAATAATCATTTATAGTTAAACACTCCTAGGCTAGTCGATGACTTACGCTTATGTCCAGGTTTGAAGAGCCAGTAGCCGGGTCCGACCCAAGTGGCCATGGTCCTGGGACTGAAGTATGAGTACTCTCTGGGCTGATCAGACAACTGCAGACACATGGTGGTAATATCCACCTCGCCAATAGGAATAACACCTCTGTCAATAATGCAAATACACCTCACAGTGAATGGATATACAAAAACAGAAAATATTTTTTTTTATTCAGAGACATAAAATACAACACAAAATATAGTAGCTAGCTAAGGTCAAGCTTAGGTCTTTGGGATGAAAATGCACAATATCAAACCACCGCAAATATTCACCTATTGTGAAGCAGAGCCTGTTTGTAACTCAAAAATTAGCAAACACTTTGGTGCAATACATTTCGTAAATACTAACCGTCCTTTCTGGGGGCTCTTTGAACAAGCTTCTCTGTGTTCCTTAAACTCCTCACAGTCTTCTGGCCTGCCCTCATCTACGTCTGCATCAAAATTATCCCCAAAATCTGGACCGTCATCATCATCTGGCTCGATGTCTGCATTGACGTCGAATGCATGCTCTCCCTGCTTCATCTTCTCAAGCAGCTGGTTGAGGTTTGTGGTCTATATTGACAACATGAAAGATGATCACATCAATATAAAACACACTTAATATTGCCCAAATTGTTGAATTGCTGTGTATATGGACAACATATTGAGGCTTTAAATAGTCATCAAAACAGTCTCACCTGCTCAGGAGTCCATCTAGTAAAAGAGAAATCCTCTAAGGATGGACAAATTGGCCTGTCCTCTAATGTCTTCAGATGACCTGGAAGAATCAAAAAGGTATGATTCAATAGACTCACATTGCCAAACGACTGTAACTCTCAACACATCCGGAAACATTTAGATTATGAATACTGAATATTGCTCCGTGAACCCAAGAGTAAACTGTCCTGTAACTTGGAACAGAGTGTGATGTGCAAAGCCGGTTTACCTGTAAATGGTGAGGCAGGAACGTTCTGATGGGGCACCTGCACAGGAGGTGGCTGTGTCTTCAGCAAGGTCATATGTGAAGGAAAGCGCAGCTCACAGCGACTGTCCTCACTGAAGAGCACAGAGAGGAACACTCCTGCTGTACTGTTCTCATCAAAGGAAGCAGCCATGCGCTGGAACATGGGGTCCACCTGCACAAAGAATGCTTTAGGACAGGTCTTCCTGTAGGTTCTTACGCCACATGCTTTATGGGGTTCTCACAACATAAATCATCTTGTTTAAAACATTAAAGAAACAGTTTTCAGTATATGTACCATCTAGAAAATCTCAACTGCTTAATTGTTATATTGTGAAAAATTATAAACTATATCAACCAGCGATATATTTAGTTAATCGTAAATCCTATGATCCTACATTACCTGGATTCATAGCATTCAAAATGTAACTATATTATCACTCAGCTCTTTATATAAAGTTGAATAAATAAGCATGTTCAACTTTATCCATATACATACAGTATACTCACGTAGGGCGATATATACAATACAGGGAGGGCTGTACAGTGCAACATATGTCGAGTATGAATGAAATAGGTATTACATTGCGCGTGTACTCACTAATGCTCTCAATACATTATTTTGGGTTAAAAAACAGGAAAGAAAGAATTTTCTCTCTGGTTTAGAGAAGTGTACGGTAGTTTTTTCCTCTCTCAGTGGATGCATAAGATTTCCTGTCAAAAATTAAGAAATTACCGTCAGAATTTTTTTTTATCATAATGTTATATTTTACATTGGACCTTTCTAATGATTTTCTGTAAAATATAATGATCATAATAATTGTTATGCAAACAAGCATGTTGATCGTTATTTGTGCAGACTGACCAAGTAGGGTATAAGTTAACCTCATGGAAACTTTTAAATGTGAAAGTAAGAAATTGATCGATGGAAAGAACTTAATAATTAAAGAGACATGTTTGCTAAAGAAATAAACCAATTAAAATCCATTTGTGTGGTGTGGCTTTTGTTTTCATCGTTAATTGGTAATCTAATTTGCATTCCCTCTGAAAAACAAGCGTTCTAGCGCGAAAATGTTGCCTATAAATAGTGTTGCGCACCTTCTTATCAAATTCACATTATCAACCGCTCCTCTATTTTGCTTGGGAACTAATGTGGTCGGAAACAAAGTTTACTTGACTGCGTTCTCTAGAATCCTCTCAAGCGGAGAACTTCTTTTTTTTTTTTGGTTGCCACCGAACTGCGTCATAGCTCATTACCATATAGTTGACATGACTTCAACTCTCCTCGACGCCCTCACCGTTCAAGACGCACCGGGCCGTCCTCGCCGGAGCTCACCACCGGCTCACATTGAAAATGAATGACTTCCGGACACTTTGGCGCTGTCACACGGTGGTGTGAACGCACAGTAATTATGTGGCCTTTGCTACAAAACTTTCAACCTCTGTAGTATCAGTGCTATGTGCAAAAAAAGTTAACGTACAGCCCTGCTATATAGCAAATCTCAACTGCTTGATTGATTGTATCATCACAAAAGATAAACTATATTATCGCCCAGCTCAATTCCGCTAAAAGAAACTATAAGGCATAAGGATATTACCAACATTAAAGCTGATTTAAAACAATGTGTATTGTGAAAAGTGCTACACACTTTTTTTTTTTACTTGACTCAATCACACTCGGATATTATTCACCTCACACTTCATCTCTGATTCAGAGAGATTGATGTTATTGAGGTTCTGCTCCACTGTCTTCTTCTGAGGTCTTTTCTTAGTCTGTTTAGCAGCCACCTGCTCTCCCTGACCGCCCTCGGCTACTGCCTCCTCGATACCATCTTGACCTGAAATGAGATGGGATTTAAAACTGTGCAGGGTCCTGAGAGGGAATGACACCACCAGTACACCATGAAGACAATGATCGCATGACACTCTCTGACCAATCTGACCTACAGCACAAGCCATCTTTGTTTTTTGTAACATGTCAGCAGATCCATAACTTGAATATCTACTTACTCTCTTTTGGTTTGGTCTCAGAGCCCAAGCCTCCCAGAACTCTGTAAGCATCAGCGTGGACCGCATCCACCCTCACTGCATAGATTTTTGTGCTGGCGTCCAGGGTGCCCGCTGCCACCTAGATCAACACACAAACAAACAGTTACAATATCATAATTTCCAATAATGCATGTCATCTTTGTCGAAGTGGAGCTAAATACAAATTCGGCAGGTTTCTACCTTGAAGTTGAGCTCTGAGTCCTTCTGCTTGAGAATGTCTGCCATGTAATCAATAAGGTGCAGACCAAATGCATTTTTTGTGGTAATTTTCTGCAAAAGGAAGGTGACAAGTAATAGCCCTGTTGCATTTTCAGGAAAATGCTGACAATAAAGTCAGCATACATCGATTTTAACTCACATTTTCAGTGGAAAGTTTAATGCAGGTTGAATAATGCTCAGATATCTGTGCTGATGACAGCTTAGGGACAGCAGCGGGTGTAGAACTACGGAGAAAAAAACAACAAGATTGTACATTGTGCCGTCTTACTTAGTTTTGTTTTTGTATTTTAATGGAGCTGAGAACGGGGTTTCAACCAACCTGTGGCTACCGGCCTCGTTGATAGAGTCGGTCACTCCGATGACTTTGGATCTGCGTCTTTGACGTCTCTCCTGTTCATCGTCGTTTCCCTGAATGTTATCCAGCAGAGGTGTGCTGGTGGCTGACAGAGCGGCTTTGTGTCCTATTGCCGGGGACGACCACTGCCGTGGCCGGGAGGTCGGAGTACTGAATGCGCTCATTACGAAACTATGGGCCAATATTGATCTGTCATATATCCATACACCACTAATATGCAGCTATTTCCATTAAGTGCAGTCTGCTAAATAGTGCATTTGTTAAAACGTTAACTTCAACACAAGTAAATCCAGAGATATTGCCATGTAAACAAAGTCAAGTAACGTTAGGCTAACGTTTATTTAGCTGCTTAAAATGAGCAAACGAATAGCAAACAAACATGTCAACAATAAACGTTACATAAGAACAGAAGTTTATATCCCCAGAGCTAATTTCCAAAAGCGAAATTCATAACTTAACGTTACATGTAAACACTTCAGTTTAGCCTTTTATGAACGCATGTTAGCTAGCGCTAAACACACTTCTGAAAACATAACAGATCAAATTATACACTGTGGCTTTGAAACCGTATCTCAGATGAAGTACAAACAACAGAAGTCCCAATTACCTGCGATGAACTGATGATTTATAAGCAGTAAGTTATAAGTTAACTGATCCAAACTTTTTTTATTCCGCCTGTTCAGACGACCATTTGAAAATTAGCGCCCAACGGTTACACGCGTCATCAATGATGTCATACGTGCAAACGTAAAAGTCAGATTGTGCGTTTTATCAAATAAATGTACGTTTTATAATTGTATTCCCAAAATAACTTATTATGGAATAAAATAATCAATAAAGGTCAGTAATATGTGTTTTTATGACATTTAATTGATAATATAATATATTTGTTTTCTTAAATTGGTCAAATTCATTAAGTTAAACCTGAATTATAAAATATACCTAAAGTAATGTTATTGAACAAAGAATTTTATTTAATTTCTACGTATTTCAAAAAGGTAATACTGGAATTCGACATTAAATGAACTGCGTAGACCTAGACCATAGATATGCATACGTAGATTTCTCATTCGACCGCTCCAGACACGTAGGAGCGCCCGCCATCTTGCAACGGTCAGCGTGTTTCGACACTTACAGTAGAAGAATCAATGATGTCACATCATTGCGCAGCTGCTGGTTGTGAAACTGCCGATATTTAAATTCCCGAAGAAATGGGATAACCTTTTACAGGTAACGAGGTGAGAATGTGTTGGTTTGTGTTTTTATCAGGTTTTTATATGTATTAGGTCTAACTCAATGCATGTTTTTTTTACTATGTAACTTGCTTCAATGCGGCGGCCGCTAATGAGGTATCTATGAGTATATATCTATGGACATAGACTTATAAAAACTAACGGATTTCTTGTTGTCCACTAGATGGCACTAAAGTCGCAGAAAATGTGATGCATTGCCGTTGACTAATGCAAAGGCGGACAACCAGTTTCCAAGCCTAATATGTCTGTTGGCAGTCTGGTCCTGAAGGTCATTACTTTGCTGAAAAATTGCTTGCTGCCTAAGATTATATACAATTTAGTCTCAGTCTTGTAAAAAAGATCGTGTAATTTTTACCTGCATAGCGTAAATAAATTAACGATGGCTATTGATGTGGTAGACACCTAATTGAAGTGACATGGGTTTAATTTAAAAAGACAGTTGTGTCGGTGAGGAAATGGAATTTCCATCGAAATCTTTTTTATTGGATTGGACTGGAGTCGTGGATAAAAGCACATCTGCTCAGTTTACCTCTATTTAACAGCACTGTAGATAAAAGAGTTTTATCTAGCCTATTGCACCTTGAAGTCTGAATAACCTGGCTGGATAAGAGGCAAAAACCTGTGGTTACTGTGATAGGCCTATATTTTAAATGGACTGCTCGTGGAATCGAATCAAGAGAATATCTTCCTCCAAAACTGGAAAACCAAACAGGCTGGAGAGGGAGATTGCACATGCCCCGTGTAGCCTTTATCATTAACTATGGCATTTGCACAAGCACATATACGTTAAATGTCAGTAGACGGCTTTTCGGCTGATCGTGAATGAATTTGCTGATAATGCAGCTGAGCGCAATAGGCCCATATCCACATAAAGAGATACACTTTGTGAGTTAATAGCATATACTTTTTGTGTTCTTTCCTTATTCACATTCTTCACATTCACTTTAAGCTACTGGATCAGAGCTAATTCACGTAATCAAAATGGGCAATTCTTGTTGTATACATTGTAGTATTTATTCTAAATTATTTATCAGTGCACATAATTATTTTTTTTCTTAAATGCATGTGCTCTCGTAATCTTTAATCAAACTCACATTCCCCCACTTGCAGCAACATGTCTTCTCTTCTCTGATGATGTGTTTAAAGCCTGAAATCACAACTATAGCAAACCACAACCATCCAACGTTCCAATCGATTCCTGATGGACAAAATCAAATCCTGCATTAATTTTTGTCTTGTTCGACAAGTGTTTCACTTGAACATTAGGATAGAAAAGTCTATTGTGACTTCTGTTTCATGCTGACTTTATAAACTGATGTGTACAATTTGGTGGCAATACTCCTTCATGAAAGGGACCCAACTCCTGCAGTCTTGGCCTACTGATTTTATTTGTACTATGAATATCTTGAGGAGGGAAGGTGCCTCAAGGTCTTTCCTTTGTGAGTTGACCGGTGGCAAGAGGTGACCTCAGCCTTGTGATTGACATAAGCATTCATTATACTGCCTATGTTGCAATAGCAAATCTCCAAGGATGCATACTGCTAATATATTAATGCAGGAGCAGATAATGAGACCACAATAGATTTGCAGGGTGAATCGAGGCTGGCAAAAATGTTCACAATGTTGAAATGTTGTCACTTCAAAGTGACAGAAACAAACTTGAAGGCAGTCACAGCAGGTATAGGAGAAGATGCAGGCCTTGAACTCCCAAGTAGCAGCAGGCAGGAATTTTTTTTTTTTTTTTTTTTTTTACACCATTGTAGTGGAGAAAGCTTGTGGTTAAAGGTGAGAACAGCATGGAAAATATTTCAGAAGTGTTTATGATGGGCATCGTCCTCTTCTGGCATGGCCTTCAATTAGTCCAGGATAATAGCGAGATGGCCTTGAATCTGGTATTTGATGTATTTTTGTATTTGAAGTCTTAATCACATGAAATATCTTTATATCCAGTGCTTAACCTTAGGCACCATGCAAATGATTTAAAAACAATGACACACTGTTCTGTTTATGTAGACTTCTGGCCAAAAAGTTAGAAAACATGGAACATCCTAAAATTCGCTGCAAACCTTATGTTAATTGCATAATATTACTTGTAAATATTGTTGTTTCTTTATTCTGGCTTCAGTCATTTCCTAAACAGTAATTTCCTGCTCTAGCTCTTTCTCTCTTTTTTTTCGCTGAAAAGTTTCTGAAAAAGGGATATGAATTATTTTGAATAATTTAGGATACAGTACAGTCGTTGTTTTATTGAATGAGCTATATATGCCTAAATAAAAAAAGAGTGGTAGACATACTTTATTTGTTTCAATCAAACATTTATACTGCTATTTTAGGTAACACTTTCTATGAAGACCATGCTTAATGAATTATAGCTTCATTTATTTATAAGTATTACTAGTCTATAAATATATTTATAAATACTTGTGTTCTTATAAATACTTATTGTGATTGATACAGTTACTACCCTAAATGCATCACTGATGGCTTATAAAGTGAAAACACAGGATGCAATTTTCCTTAAGCAAATGTTAAGAAATCATGAAGATGTGCTCATTATACATTTTAAGTTGTTTACTTGTAAATGTATAACTAATGAACAATAATTCCTGTTATAAAATAATGGGGGGGGGGGGGGGGGGACCCACAGAAGTCATTGATAACAATAGTTTATTTTTTTATATATATATATTTATTTTATTTTAAAACATACTAGCAAAACACTGCAACAATATTTTTTACAGTATAATTCCAAACAAGCAATACCATGCATTGCATACGGCTGAGGAGATATAGATTTTAACAAATCAAAATGACCATTCATGATCTCTAAAGCAAACATTAGCCATTAAAGACACAATTGATAACTAATTGGTGCAGCAAACAAGTGTCTCTGGATATTTAATATTTAATATATTTTTATATTATAAATCAGTGTATAATGGATTATGAGCATGCACATTGAAAAAGCAAATGCACGACTTATAAGTAATTAAAAAATAATTAAAAAATAAATGTAACTATAACTGTTCTTATAAAGCAGTATAGGTCTGAATGAGTCTTTATAAATAGTAATATTAATAGTAATAAGTATAAATATAAATAATATTTATAAATAAATATTAATTGGGTTTATAATTCATTAAGCATGGTCTTCATAGAAAGTGTAACCCTATTTTATTCCTTATTCATTATAGTTTCATTAACCAGATTTCCTCTTAAGGATGTTAATTTTGATCTGCACGACTTTGTCAGTCTTTCCAGAGAGATAAAGAATAAAGAATCCAATAGCCTGTTAGGCTTCTCATCAGTGATTTTCTTCTCAGGTGAAGGGTTACATCTTGATTTCAACAGGTTCCTCTGCTGTGTGCAGAGTTAATTAAGAGAGAGTCTGTAAGAAAGAAAAGAGTCATCATGCTTCTTGTGTCCCCACCAACCAGCAACTCCATTTTTATCAGACAAATCGATCTCCTCCAACCTGATATTATTGGACCATGCTGAGCTGAATCTGAGCTCGGGATTTCGGCATTGAAACAGACATGATACGACTTTTTATTCAGCAAAAAAGGATTGCTCGAGTCTAAAACATGTAGGCTACATAACTTAAGTAAACTTAAGCATTGAATAAATAAGTCGTTGAAAACACCTATGTTACTCAAACCAATCATCTTCCGAACTGAGTAAACCTTGCACATTTTTTATTCATAATATTTATACTTTTTCCTCCCACAATAATGTCTTCCTCAGAAATGAGCACTTGAGATCACTGGCCCGCATGACCATGTCTAATACTGAACGCTCTTTCTGTTTGCTTTTGTAAGTTGCTTGTACTAAATGGCCTAAAAGTTTACTTTCACGATAAATTTTACATTAGATGTTTAATCAACCTAAAAAGAGAGTTTGTTTTTAAAGTGCCGGAAAACATTTTCTTTTCCAATGTTTTGACATTTAATAGCTTTACTTACTGATAGATGTTTTTATTTTTACTTTTAAGTAGGCTACAGCGTTTTTGAATAAATGTGATTTACTGTAAAAAAAAAAAAAAAAAAAAGAAGAAGAAGAAGAAGGAGGAAAAAAAAAACCTTTGAAACATCTTGGAAATCCTTTACCATAACTGTTGGTTATTTCAATCCGCCTTTGTAAATTTTGGAAGGCCAGCAATTCAGTTTCATTCAGCTGTCATCTTGCCCTCATTTCTGCTTTATTCCGAGGAAATTGCATTCAGTTTTAGGTAATGGAAATCCAGTTTGAGCAAGGATCTCTTCGCGCAATGTCTTCCTTTTTGAAGGGGTTGAGGGGATGGGTTGTGCTTTTTGGGATGAAATGACGTTCAGACATACATATACACATATGCACTGTCTATTTCTCACTCTTTCCACCTTTTTCCATTTGTATTTCATGTATTATGCATACTAAAAGTTGGTCTACAAGATTGTTCTTTTATGTCCAGACAAACTTCTAATCTCCTGTTCTCACTTCCCCTTTGCTACCTATCTACTTATGGATTTATTATGTTGGGCCGGTTTCTAATGTGAGAATATTGCAGCCAAATTTGAGACATTTAGGCCTCCTCTACATGAATGCAATCGCTCAAACTGCTGTCATCCGCCCCCTCTCCTGCGCTCAGTCCCCACACCTCTGCCATTCTCCTCTTTGTCTCCAAGAGGGCATGTATTTCCTTCACTTTTCAACAGTCTTTCTAGACTTTATATACAATATAAATAATAATCAACATATGATCACCAATACGAACATAATTAGCAATAGATTATTTTAAATTAGATTCATTTTGGTTTCCTGAAATGTGCATGCATTTTACATCATTTATCTCACTATTTTAAGCCTTAAAAACCCTTGAAAACTCTTGAAAATTGTTCCAAACAATGAGTTTCTTTCATCTGTTTAACAAAAAAGAAGATATTTAAAAGAATGTTGTTAACCAAACAGTTGACGGCCATTGACAGCATAGTATTTTTTTTTTCCATACTATGGAAGTCAATGGCTACCATCAACTGTCTGGTTACCAACATTCTTCAAAATATCTTCTTTTGTGCTAAACAGATAAAAAGAATTTCATTCAGGTTTGGAACAACTTAAGGGTAATGACAGAATTTTCATTTTTGGGTGAACTATCCCTTTAGGTCTGATCTTTGTCCCGCTGTAATTTGATATCTGTTGTGGGTTTACTTGTGTTATTTCATGCTGTTTTATGAGTTCTCTGTAAAAAATAAATAAAAAATAATAAAAACAAAAGTCCATTATCATGCAATCACATTATTAAATGTAAATTTCTTCCACCACTTATTACCTTGTTGAATATCTTTTATTTGATGTGACTGTTAAGCTTTTCTTTTCCTTAAAGGTTTAAAGATTTTATAAATAATGTAACTTTTACACCTATACAAATAACTGGTACAGTTAACAAATAAAAAGGAAAAGGATGTGAAAGGGTTTGAAATGGTCTCTAAACATTAAACCCAACAAAAGTGTGCCTATTGTGTTTTTATTTTATATTTTTAAAGGGTACATAACATGCACAGTTTCACCTAATCTCATGTTAATCTTGAGTACCTATAGAGTAGTAGTGCATCCTTAATATCTCAAAAAAGTGTTTAGTTTTATTATATTTAGAAAAGAAAAATACAGCTTTCCGATTCTCTCCGGAAAAAGCCGAGGTCCTGGAGGCGGAGCTATAGAGTCAAGCGGTAGTTCTTGATTTCCAGCAAAAGACAGAAATCTGATCCAGTTGTACTTACATGAATGGGGTCTTTTATCACTGGGACCGCTCCACGTTTTAATAGCAAACGATTTGCAAATCCAGCGTCGAGGCCTTGTTAATAAAACATTCGTCACTGAAACGACCAGAACACACAACCGCACTTCCTACACTCCGTTGCTGCCCCGGAAAAACAAACTGCATCCACTGTTCCTGTAACACTGGGTTCTTTGGAAAACTGAACACGGTAAGCTTTCCCTCACATCCAAATACACACTTTTTTGGAGACAATCTTGAACAAATCCTATGCAGCGCTGCCGATGATTTCCTGTTGAAGCGCGTTGATGTGCGCGGTCTCGCTCTCCTCTAGTCGACGTGCTCGCGGGCGCGCTTTTCCGAGAGAAATGCTCATATAAGGAGTTCCACTCTTATCTACGTCATTAGATCCACGATCTAAAAAAAAACCAGCCGAAACTTGTACCAACCCGGAAGTAAGATTTTCAGCATAGAAATTCTCCGTTATTCGTCCAAAATATTTTTTTAAAACTTTGCCCATGTTTAGCATGAGAATCTATCTCTTTAACACTGTAAACAACTCTGAATACATGAAACACCATTGTACCCCCCCTTTAATGTTTTATAATGTTTATGGATGTGTGTAGATTTCGCGCACACAGACACACACACAAATCAGTATCCTTGAGTAGTTTCTTATGTCAGTGAGGCCTTCATTACTTCAATTTCCTCTCACTTTTTCTCAGTCTTTTCAAATGTTTAGTAATTAATGTCCTCATGGTGAGAGCAATTCTATAATTCCTGTAACTAAGGGTTAGAGAGGAATACATTTCTGGAGACTCACTGCAGAATGCACTAAATCAGAGGTGTAGGGGTCACCCTGTCCTGCTCCTGGCTTTTCTGATAACCCAGAGCACATGAATACTGATGGATGGCAGGGACGCTGCCTGTGAGGAGACAACACAACGCTTTCTGCGAATCACAGCCGCTGACACCTTATATCTGCCAAACACTGACAAAATTCAAAAGCAAGATCCCAGAAATCACCTTGGCAACAGGACCGTACTGAAATTCTGATTTGGAGTCTGTTTGATAAACTCCAGTAAGAGCTTCTCTGTTGCACTTAAATACGCATGCTTCTTGTTTTAGCTTAGGTTTGGATGCGATCGATCCACTCCTTCATGTTAAGGAGCCTTTGAAAGTGTTTATTGCATCCCATCATCCACCAAAACCTGCTCGCCAAAGTAAAATCTAAACAGATCAGTCTATTGATTAATGCAGTAACATGTGAAGGTGGATCTGGGGTTTCTCATGACTTTTAGTGCTATCTTTTAAATGCAGGCAAATACGAAAAGCCAAATAAACAGACTTTGGTTTTCGATCTTCTACAAACATGAATGTAAATTGGAACATTACTCTGCAGATGTCAGATGTCTGCAGAATGTGGATGTCAATCAAAACCTACACGACAAGAACTTTTAAGATAAACATGAACATTTATGACTTGTTTTTAGAGATAACATTGGGTTGCTATGATTCCTTGTTTAATTTCATGTTTCTCTTTCTCTCTTTGTTTTCCAGCCTCATGGAAGTCATCACAGTTAAAACAGAAGGTTTATGAAACCGTTTCTTTAAACACTGCAATGTTTTCAGCATGATATGTCGGTGCTATATCTTTAATATTTGATCAATATAAACAAAGGATACTGGCAAGTATCTCAATAGATTAGTAAGTACCTGCCTTGAGTATTGAGCTGTATTGACCAGTGCTGTTTTTTTGGATGTTTTCGAATAGCTTTGACTGTGGGCTTAAAAATTGCCTACTTTTTTTTTTTATATGTCATTCTGGATGACATGAATTCATTTTGTTCAGTCTGTGTTATCTCATAATCTTTAATTCAGGTATAATAGCAAGTTATCTTTGTGTGTGCACAGAGGAAGAACTTAATATTCAAGACTTTTGATAGGCTACATTTTCATTTCCGTTCCACTCAGAAAATCATTGAGCACAGTAATAATGTGTCTCATTCACTAATAATTTCATACAATTTGCGTGTTTATGTGTGCATAAGCAAGACGCCCATGATAATTTGGACATGACGACATTGACTGAAAGGCCCCCAGAGAGGAGCTGATTAATTTCTATAAAGATAATTCTGTGTGCAAAACAGTGAAGGCAGGTAAATGTAACCTCAGTGACAATGGTGTTAAGGAATGATGCAAACTCATAAAAGGACTTGAACCCTGTTGACAAATACGAAAAAGGAAAGATTGTTCATCTCTACTTTTTTGAGCATTGTTTTTATTGAATAATATGCCTTTCCATGTTTTTATTTTAAAATTCTTATCTCATTTTACAGCTTTTCCCAAGTGGGTTCAGTTTCAAAGGAGGTTCAATTAACTAACAGCTTTGCTAACTCATTACTAATACATATTATTCCTCTTCTTCCTTGGCCCCAAGATCCTAATTAGCTATGGAAGGTCTGCCGTATCCAGCCTACCTGACCCCAGACCACCTGCTCTGCACGCTTGCTCTCTGCTCATCTGTTTGTATCCCACCAAGCCTGTCATCATCATAGGTACGTAGACTCCCCATGACAGACTCTTGTTGACCTCAATTGTCATCACATCACACTGTGCTGAAAAAGCTACTCTGAAACTGTAACTTTCCAAGCAAGCTGCTCATAACAGTTCAACTATGGGCTAGGGCTACTAAACTTTGTAACCTAAGTCCAAAAAATGGTGAAGGATTTTGAAGAAATTTTTAATGACAGCATTAAACCTGACAAGATAATTACTTGCTTGAGAAGATAATTTAGCAGAATTACTCTAATTACTACAACAAAAAGGAGAGAATACACTTTGAGTCAAAAACATGGCAATAAACAGCAGCCTTTAACTAAATATTTCACATTAAATATGATCTAAAATGCTCAAATAGATGATGAAAAACAATTTTATTTTAATTAACTTAAAGGCACAATATGTAAGTTTCTAGAGGTCGCTTATTCAAAACAACAACAAAGGCGTAGCTTGATGCTGGGCGTGAATGTGTGTGGAATCATGGGAGTTGTTGTCTTCACCTCCACAGCCGATGGAAAGCAATCTGACGGGACTCATTCATGTTCATGGATGAGCTAATGCTTTAAAGTTTTATGAACGTTACGGTGGTATGAAGCAGTGCGGGGCCGAGAGCCTGGGACATTTTATGTTGCAGTTTTTATTATGCTATGACACAGTCGGCCATTGCCGCTCCTTTCGTATTGTTGTTTATGTTTATTTTACAATTAAAGTTACATTTAATATCCGCCTCCTTCTTCCCTGAACTTGAACTTTGTTACAGCTTGGTTTGATCACTTAAATACAAATTATTTTATTTCATTCGAATGAAACAGCTGCAAGTGCTGAATAACTAACTACTCATACAAGTCACTTTATTTGACAAATTAAAATTGTGGGGTGACACAGCGCTGTTTTATTTGGTGAAAACAATAATACTAGAAATATGTTTGAGTGTATTGAAAGTTATGTTATAACATTAATAGTAATATTAGAATATCATATTTAATAGATAGTTCAGCCAAAAATACAAATTTGCTGTTAATTTACTCACCCTCAGGCCATCCAAGATGTAGGTGTCTTTTTTTCTTCAGTTGAACAGAAAAGAAGATTTTTATCTGAAACCGTGGCAAAAAAAAATTAATACCCATGGCTCCTGACGATACATTGAGGTCTTATAGCGAAACGATTGGTTAATAATGATTTACAACATTATTACCTGTAATACACAGCCCCTGAAAAGGAACCTGAACCATTATAGTCCTGAATGCATTAATGGAGCGCAAGATTTCTTGTCGCATAATGACATATGCACAGGAGCTCAAACATTGGGAATTGGTGAAAAGTCAATCTTCCCGATTGAGAATGCACAAGCAAACATAATTTTTTATATGTTGCAGCATCCAGGATAAGCATAAGTACCACTTTGATGATCAATACAACACAAGTGTCTTCCCTCTCTGTTGTAAACAAACACAGCAGTTGTGTCACAAATGACGCACTATACACTATGTACTTATACACTATGTACTTATGCTATTTGTACTCAACCGTGTAGTGTATTAACTTTATAAGTTTATTTTGTCATTAAACATTGGAGTCTGATAGCCCCTCCCCCTCCGCTACGTAATTAAAGCTGCGGCAGTTTAGTGCGCCCCTGCGTCTCAATGTCCATACTATCCATCCTAAACAGTATGTGAGATTAAAATAAGTGTGTCCCAAAGCATAGTATGTTGAAAAGAGTATGCCAGAAGACCCCGGATGGTCTACTCTTTCTGGTGGGTTTTCGAAGAGTGGATCCGTGCACACTCTAAAGGCTAATATTGCCATTGCGCTTTGGAGGAGGAACTACAAACACGAGTAAAAAGTGTTAAAAAACTACAAAACATTGCGGATATGTGCGACCGACGGTGAGAGGTTTAGATAAAGCTTTAAGTGACTAATCAAAGAATGACGTGATTGTCCCAAAGTTTGTCTACTCTTCTGCTACATATTCAAAAGTATGCACTTTTTCTTCACAAAAAGAGTACTTTTAGGGCGTTGTATAAGTAGGCGAATTGAGACGCAATTCGCAGCACATGAAGTGTCCAACCTTCCACACTTCGTTTTTTCAGTTAAATATGTGCAACATCTGGGTACTTAAGTGCACTTTTTCTTTTTAGAATTTTCATTGTGAACGCACTACTCACACTATTTATAGGCCTACTACAAAATGGCGTAGAATAGTGCATAAGTATGATTTGGGATGCGCCTAGCATCAGCTCATGTTTGATTTTGATCTCGCGCATACGTCATTATGCAACAGGAAGCTTCCTGTCGTGAATGCGCTCCGCTCAGGACCGTTTGCCGAGACCTCAATGTATTGTCTGGAGCCACGTGTATTAATTTTGTTTTGCGTGTATATGGTTTTTTGACCGTCAAAGTGACAGTAACTATTGACTTGCTGTAATGATTCATGTCTGTGTTCCTCTGTCTTGTCCCGTGTTTAGCAGTTCCGCGTTATGTTGATTAGTCTCCCCAGGTGTTTCTGATTTACCACGCCCCCTTGTTATCTTGTTTAGCTTGTTTACCCTGTTAGTCTCAGCCTATTTATACCATGTACACTCATTCATTCCCTGCGAAGTATTGTTTTAGTGTCACACTGCAATTCTGAGCATTCTCCTGGTTTTCATGTCTCTTGGTTTTGGATTTCTTGCCCTGTTCCCTGGATTACTCTTTTGCCTCTGATCCCTGCCTGTTTTGTGTGTTTGTTTGTACGGACTGCCTGCCTGTGTTTGGATTACCCCTTAATAAAATCTGCATTTGGATTCTCCACCTTCGTGTCTTGGAGCAGTTTGTGACACTTGCAGTGTATGAATCACCAAGGACCATAGTTTCAGCTAAAAATCTTCTTTACTGTTCTACTGAAGAAAGAAGACACCCATATCTTGGATGACAAAAATTAACAGCAATTTAAATTTTTTGGGATGAACTATCCCTTTAATAAAAGCTGAATGACTTGTGTTGCTATAAATGGCTGCATGCAGTTAATTCTAAAATATATTGTTTCACGAGTTCACACTTACATATAATTTGAAGGGGTAAAGTTTAATGCGTATTTGGCGTGCTGTCTGGAGGGAGGGCTCCGAGCTCGGAGTTCGGCCCGAACCCAGAGTACTCCCCCCGTATGTAAGTGTTTAGGACTAGAAGCGTGGAGAAGGGGTGGTGGAGGGATGCTGCAAAACTGTCAATGGAATGAGGTGAGACTGCTGAGTATTTATACACACCTCTTACCATTGATTGCTGAGTGCTCTCCACTTGTGTTAATTATCTGAACGTGTTCCTCCCGAACCTTGTTAATAAAACATCATATGGTGTAGAAAATGCTGTATTACTGTTAAAGCTCTATCTGAAAGTTGCTTTGTTTGCCATTTGACAAAATAGTGTTGTCTCTGAGGCATGGTACAAACATGTTACTCAAGGTAAATCAAAGGAACCAGAGATTTAAACAATAAGACAAGGGGCCCTATTTTAACGATTTGAAACGCAAGTATCAAGTGCGAAACGCAAGTAACTTTGTGGGCGGGTCTTGGGCGCTGTTGCTATTATACCGGCGGGATAAATGACTCTTGCGCCCGACGCAAATCTAAAATGGGTTGGTCTGAAGTAGCTACATTACTCATAGGTGTGGTTTGGGCGTAACGTGAAATAAACCAATCAGAGCGACATCTCACATTCCCTTTAAGAGCAGGCGTGCTTGTTCCATGGCGGATTGCTATTATAACGGCGGATTTGCCAGACACACAGGAGCGGTTCACAGCCGAGGAGACTGACGTTCTCGCCAGGGCCGTAAAAGACAGAGAAGTGACATTGTATGGGGATGGGAGAAACCCACCCAAATTAGCTTCAGTTAAACAGGCATATAAAAAAATTGGGTAAATGTGTAAGCTAGATTTATGGACACCACAATGATTTCCCTCGTGTGTTAATATTTTTCCTTGTAATAATGTATGGTTTTCTAAAAATGAGAACTGCTGTGTCTGTGTGTAGATGAGATAAGCAAAGTGCATGCGCGTTGTGCACACGCTACATTGATTATGGCCAAGCATGCGCCCTTAAAATAGCATAAATAACATGCGTTTTTCCTGGTCAGTGGCGGAATTGTTTTCTAAACCTGCAAAATAGCACCAGGGAACATTGCGCCGGAACACGCCTCCTCTTTGCGCTGAACCGCCCCCCCCCCCCCACCCCCCGGGAGCGCAAGTTCATTTCCTAATTTACCGATGTGCGTCTGTGGAGGGAAAAGTTCACTGTGCACGGGTGCAAAATAGGAATGATACATGCGTCGGTGTATAAAGTCAATTGCACTGGGTGCAAGATAGGGCCCTAACTGTGTTGAACTATATGATTCGTTTTCTGTGATAAAGGTGTCCAAACAGTTGCTCGTCTAATAAAACACATTAAAGTGTCTTTGGTGTTTTCATGGTGTTTCCATGCAGTGTCACTATACTTTGTTACTCTTTATCTCTGCTCATTAGAAACTGCTATATCTTTCCCAGTCTTAGACAATTTAAGCTCCTTATAAGGTTGCTTTCTTACTCCAAGCAGCTTTTTAGTCATTGTTGATAATTCATATTGTTTAAAAAATCTTTGAGATATACTACAAAATAATGTGATACAGTAATCTGAATTGAACTTAAGTAAATACATGCACAGAGAGAAAAACCATGAGCACATGTTCAAGTGCAAAAATATGTGTGAATTTGAAAAGAAAAAAAATCTGAAGAGTGCCAGTCCTCACACATTTGCGTGTGTGTGTGTTTGTGTTAGTGTGCGTCACTGAGAGATCATGCCTTTGGTCTAAATTTAGTTAAGGAAAGTTTTAAACAAGATGTCACTTAAGTTGCAGTGGGTGGAATGAGTTGATTATATTCCACTACATTAAACTCTGTTTTGAGAAAGTAGAGGACAGCTAGTGGTTAAAGGTATATGGATTATAATTTACTGAACATGTTCCATAAAGCAAACAAAAAAGATTAGCTTTGAACTGCAAGCATTTAAAACACTCTTATGCTTATGCATATTTGTGAGAGGAGAAGAAAGAAGAAAGTGAGGTCATGGAAGTCAAACCATCTCATATTCACTACCAATCTCATAAATCTCAAAGTGCCATTAAATTGTGTAGCTGTGTATTTAGTATTTATTTACATCTCGTTTTGGATTAGGTATTGTTTGAATAAGTGTTCTGCTGGAAGTATATGACCCAGGCTTACCCCTGGAAACCATGTTGCTCTTAAATCCCCAGCTATTTACATTATGTCATATTTCCTAACAAGATTTCCAGAACAGTAAACCAGAAATCTGATTCCCCGAAATCAGATTCAGTGATTTAACTTAGCGATTTAACTGGGTGCTTATGGCCTCCAGCCAACCTTCCAAGCTTCTTTGGTATGACAGTTTTATCTAATTGTAATTTCAGAGATTTTATTATCTCAGGATGCAACATCATCTAACAATTATCCCATTGTGATCCTAGAAATAGGTTTTGCCTTTCATATTATACTCCTCAATGCACACTACTGTTCAAAAGTTTGGGGTTCAAAACTTACACTTTACAATAAGGTTCCCTTTATTAACTAGTTTTAGTTTACATGAACAGAAAGCTAAAGCATGTATTAATCTTAGTTAAGTAGTTACTTACTTAGTATTAATCATTTTAATTTCAACATTTACTAAAACAATATTAAAATAAAAATATATATCTGTTATTATTTAATGAAGCCAAGGGTGGCAAGCATAAATAAAATTGACAAAAAACAACAACACATTTATTTTCTTGTGCCCTTTTATAAAGGACACTGTAGAAGAAAACCCCAGTTTGTTCAGCAGTTATCTATAATATGACAGGTAATTTCTCACCAAGAGCTGAGAAAATAGACAAAATGATCTAATAATGGGCCTTTAAAGTTGCCATGCTTGTGTGTGCATGCATGTGCATGCATATGTCTTCATGAATGTCAAAGTTGTTTTCTATATTCTCCATCCAGCTGGCAGGGATCTAGCAATATAGTCTTTTAATTCCATTAGTGAAGGAAGGGTGAAATGCATGCAGAGAAACAGGCCCTCCATCAATGTGTCATATCTGTTATATTAACAACCACTGGCTCCTTACACATACTCAATAGAACTCCAGCTGTCTTCTAGACCATTGATTTAGTCACAGGAACCCACTCTGTTGCTCTCCCTTGCGAAATGGCTCCCTCAAGACAACAGTTTGTCCTCGCCTTCTTATTTGCTGTTGGATCACTTTTTTTTAATTTTTTTTATGCAACTCTTATTTTCTCGATATATTGATTGTGGTGGGAATGCAAATGTAGTACGCTACTAATTCATTACCAGGCGTACAATGGCAGTGGAAAATGCTAATGATATGGGTTTATGCATATTTGCAGCTTTTAGTTTCCATCATTACAGAACATTTCAATTCATAAAAGGTACTTGATGCAGTACATATGATGTTTATATCTACAGCTGTGAAACAGGACATAATGCACCTGCTCACATCAGTGTCGTTCACACCATTACAGGCTTTCACTGTTTTTGATAAGTAATGTACTGAGACAGAAGTGTATAATGCATAAGTTAGCTGTGAAAATGCTTCAGAGAAAAAAAGTACAGTATAAAAAAGTAAGGATGCACGATATATCGGCCACCAAATCGGTATAGGCTGATATCTGTTCATTTTTAATGTTATCGTTATCTGCCTGATAAGAAAAGTTGGCCGATGTATTAATGCCGATAAATAATGGATTATTTCCTTCAGCTGAGACACTTCAGATGCAAATGAAGATGCAGATGAACAGTGCGTTCAACATGATGGTTTTGAAGTGCTTGAAATATGATTGGAATCAAAAAAAGAAAAGTACAGTAAAGTGCAACGTGCAGCGCAAGTCTGTCATACAGGCTACATAAAATTATCATGAAAACATTCAAATTGTGTGTTTGGGACATGTATTTTAATGGTGAGACTTCTGTTTTTGTAATCAGGCTCTCAAAAATTGCATAAAGATTTGGATTTAGATTTATTGTCCAATACATCGGTTCAAATATAAAGAATTATTGTTTATCGGTATCGGCCAAAATATTCATATCGGCGAAAATATTCATAATATTCATAAAAAACAGAACTTTACTGTAAAAATGATGGTAGAAACATTTTAGATTTCACGAATTGAACTTAAATTTACAGTAAAAAATGTTTACTGATACAATGATATAATGTTAACATACCAACAATTATACCTTTATAATACACTGACAACCACCAAAACAAAGGTGGTAGTGAGAAAGCCACATGTATCAAATGACAATAGCTTTTCCACAAGCTGAGGTATAAATACTAATATAATAGAAACACAAAACACCTAACACACATGGCACTAAAATAATGCAACAAACATTAATCTAGCAACATACGATGTAACATAAAACCCTAATGTAAAAATGATCAGAAATTGCGTTATTTTTTTATAATGTTTGTTTTTAGCAAAATCTCTAGCAGGGAATTCACCATGCAACCTCACTGGGTTTGTGGCATGGTGGTTTCACCGGGTTGAGGAATTATAATTGGTAGGGGAAGCAGGAAGAGGCTCATGCAGGCGTTTCTCATCCTGTGCTCCACTACTAAGGGTCATGCTCTCGGTGGGGGTTATCCCAACCTCCTCCAGGCAGGAATGTCAACATCCCCTCCTGCAGAGAAAGTGAAAGATAGATAGAAAGGGACCGAAAGGGGATGAATGAGAGCAGAGAATGTCAGCCCCTTACTACTTTCCATTAGAGGGAGGATAGACCTTCAGTCTTTGTCATGAGAAGGTGAAGTCTGTCTTGGTTGAGGCTGCCACATTCAATATGGTCTCAAATGAGATTGGAATCATCTCAAAATATTAAATAAAACACTACCTCTATTTTAGCTTTTAAAAGTTTGGGGTCAGTACATTTAAAAAAAAAATTCTTATTCCAATGCTGCATTTATTTAATATAAATATAAAGTTCTGGCATGAAACTCTAGATGGCGCATGCTAATAGGTCCTTTATCTCACCTGTTCATAATCACATCGGTATCTATTGGGCGCAGCTTATTGGTTCCTGCCGCATCAGTAGCCAATGAGCTCGTTGCTTATGCCGCGTTCCAGGCAACCTGTAACCCGTGTTTTTCCAACTCGTAACTGGGAGTACATCGTTCCAGGCAACCTGTAACCCGTGTTTTTCCAACCTTATACCCGTGAAAGTGCACTGGAACGGCAGTAAAACCTGTAACTTCCCACCCGTGAACTCGTACTAGATCGATGTACTCCCAGTTACGAGTTGTAAAAACACGGGTTACAGGTTGCCTGGAACGCGGCATTAACCTTCAAATACTTGGGTAGCATTTGCCTTAGCAGTGCAGCACGCTTTCAGGAACCCTCCACCTTCCCCAGCTCCACCTGTATAAATCTGATATGGGTAATTCATATATGCCAGGGTTTCTCAAACTCGGTCCTGAAGGGCCACTGTTCTGCACAGTTTACCTCCAACCCTGATCAAACACACCTGAGCAAGCTAATCAATATCTTCAGGATCACTAGAAACTCACAGCCAGGTGTGTTTGATCAGGGTTGGAGCTAAACTGTGCAGGACAGTGGCCCTCCAGGACCGAGTTTGAGAAACCCTGATATATGCCATATTGTACAGCAGCAGCATGTCTTACTTGCTCACAGCAGTGTGTTGTGTATGTGCTGGCAGTAACAAGCCCTGTACTTGCCATGCAGCAGCAGCAATAAAAACCTACAGCAGCAATAAAAGCAGCAGCGTAGCAGATCTATTCCGCTAAGTCATACCCATTACCATGCCAATCACTCAGAAAGTTGTCATGACAGAAAAATACAGTAATATTATGAAATTTAAAATGAATATATCTTAAAATGTAATTAATCCCTGTGATGACTAAGCTGACTTTTCAGCAGTCATTACTTCAGTCAGAAGAAACAAGAGTTCTTGTCAAGAAATAAGAAATATTTCATATTATTATAATCATTTGAAAATGGCTGTTTTCAACTTTTTGATGACTAGAAAGCTTTTAAAAAAACAGCCTTTATAATAGAAATAGAAATCTTTTGTAAATATAAATGTCTTTACTGTCACGTGATCAATTTAATGCATCCTCGCTAAATAATTACCACACCAACAACAAAAACACTTACTGACCCCAAACGTTTGATATATATTATTATACACTGGGATCCAGCAATAAGAGTATCATTTAAATTATACACACAAACACACTATATACACACGAGCATCAAACTGAGCAACAGAATGGGAAAGAAAGGGGATTTAAGTGACTGTGAACATGGTTGTTGGTGCCAGATGGGCTGGTCTGAATATTTCAGAAACTGCTGATTTTGATGTATGCTGATTTTGAACTGATGTATTTTATATATGCATAAAATAGTTTCATTTCTTTTCAATGGTGAGATTGATTACAAAGCTGCTGTTTGTTGCAGAATTTCAGCTAGTCCTTTGTGTCTCTCCACAACATGATGTTAGCATGAGATTGAGGACAGAAATGCTGTTTGAATCCAGATGAATGAGAGATTAACGGTGCAATACCAAGGGCATAGCAATGTGGGAAATGAAATCTACTACAAATGCAAGAGAAGGATAGAGAGGAATTTGGAGAGAAACAAATCCAAAATACAAAACGGAGAAAGAGCTATTTGTACGCGTCACAGAAAAAGAAAAATCACCAGCACATTCTTCCTTGTTCCACATGCCCTGTCAACAAGAGGCAATTTAATTTGTCATATTCAATGCGTCCGCTGCAGGCCAAACACATCATTGTTGTTATTATTTAATCACGTATGGACAGCTTGAGGGAAACTGAAGGAAAAAGATGTCAGGAAGAGAAACCAGAGGGGCACCCGGGCAGCTCCTTCTCGCGTCCTCCTACAAACCCGGTCTCCGGAGGCAAAGGCTGAACTGCGACTTAGAAGGTTATTCTCGTTCTCCTCTCTAATCTGGATCTATTTAGATAACAGTATTTTCACCTATCTGTCCCGTTTCACTCTTAAACATAAGAGAAAGTGTTCGACATGCTCTGAAAACAGTCATTTATGCACCGTGCAGCATATGGCTTTCAAACAGATGTTATGTTTTTGGATTAATACTTTATATTTTGTATGTTTTTAAGCCTCATGCATGCCCGCTCCTGACATTAACATGGTCCCTGAAGTCTCAAGTGTCAGCATTGATTCAGCCTGCCTTGATTTGTGAGAAAGAGAAGAGTGAGAGACATATACAAACATAAATGCCAGCACACATCATGTTTCTAGGCATAACAAACAAAAAGGGGATAGTTCGGATTCTCTGCTCAGCACACTCTCAGATGCAGTTAAGACAGCTGCTTTTGATTTAAAAACAATTTATAACATTTATTGTTTATTTTTTAAATGCAGGTAACATTCGACTTATAATATAGCATTTTTGCTTGACTCAACTAAACAACTTAAAGGGACATAAGCGACTCGTTTTCCAATACAAACATTTTAAAATCGCACAATGAGGGAAATAATACCATTATTGTTTAGTGATGAACTGTAACATCTTTTGAAATTGAATAACTGCACATTTCACCATTTATTAACTATGCAGACAGGCTTTAGAAAGACAAGAATTTGTATTCAGGCACTGATTTCAAAGTGTGAATTCACAAATGGTTTTACTCTCACCTCAATCTCACCTATTTTAAGAATGTACACATATTTTATCTTTCTAAAAGAAAAGGTCACTTATAATGAGACTGGCATGTTTTTTGTGAGCTTCAAAATCTATATTTTGCCTACTTAGCATCTACAAGGATGAGAGCTGAACAGAGGCACTGACTCGGGTGGAAGAGAAGACCACCGTAGACCATCTTCTCTTTCTATACCACAAAGGATCAGGTAAAAGGAATGTAAACACTGTTATAATTCAGAACCATCCTTGAAGTGGCAACCTCACTGAAAAAACTCCTCATATACAGCCTCTGACTGGCTTCAAGCTCCTCTGAACTATAAGTTCATTAGTATTAGCAGGACATCCCATTGAATCATTGTGAGGTCTAGCTGTCAATCATACCGTCTGTACTTTTCCCCTTTCCTCAGAGAAATGCTGCTCTTCAATCGAAGAGCAAAAGGAAAAATAACGACTCTTTTGCTTCCATGAGAGATGGAAGAACTAGACTTTGTAAAGTCCTAATCTTTGTTAAGCCCCAAGTGATCTCTGCTTACATTTTATCTTGCCTGCTCATTTACTCAATGATTTGGTCCCTTGATTGTTTTATTCAGCCAATTTTTACCCATTTATAAAGCCTTAGCCATTCATTTACTTTTTTTTCCTCAGTCTCGTTTATTTTTACTCTAATGCTAAAAGTTTTTAGTCAATCTCGTTACACTTTGTTGTCCCTCATAATTTCTACGTTCTTAGCTTAATGCATGAAATTAGGGATGCACTGATATAAAAATTCTAATACAGATAAGCCAATCATTTTCATGACTTAAAACTGATGAATGGCAGACATTAAAATTCAATACTTCTTTGTCTTAATATATTACAATTTAACACACAAAAAAAAAAAAAAAAATTCATCACAACATTATAAATTTAGGCATCACAACATTATACACAATATGAAAAATGGATATAAATGTAAAGATTACATTGACAGTGTTATCAAATTATTAGTGTTTCTGAAGGTCGACAGAAAAAGTACTATATAAAAATAAGATTGCGTCCCTAAAAATGAGTGCAAATGCAGATCTCAAAGCCAACTAAAGCAGAAAATATAAAAGATGTTTTAGATATTCACCACAAGTCTCAAAAACTTTAAAGAAAAGAGGGCGGCAAGAACAGATTGACTTAGATTAACATCTGACCGGACAAACTGAATTTCAACGAGACATTGATATAGCTCTGCCTCCTGACTTGTGTCTTTCTCTCTGCTTAATAAATTCAGTGGCTCATTTTGTGTGTCACAAACAATTAACATGATCAGTCCTAACTAGCTGAACCTGCTTGATATGCTTCACGACTTGTAATGCCAAATGGAGATGTGGAAATGAGATGAACTCTTCTCTTCAAAGCACACGCAGGCCTGAATACAGATATATTAGACAAAGCAGAAGCATACAAAATCATTTACAAAAGGATTCATTAAATGAGAGCAACTCATCACAACATCGAAAGCAAAAGTGGACAGCCATTATTTTAGTTACAACTTGGCCCATCTGTACTGAAAGTTCAGCTTATTCTTATATGATTGTTCAATATGTTGGTGCATGTTCAGTCTTGCAATATAATGAACTAACTCTTTTAAAATATATTACAAACACATATTTTAGAAACAACTGCCAAAAGCATATATTTACAAAAGACTATTTAGCTTGGTTAACAGGCAACACAAGGTTATTTATAAGTCATATTCTTGACAGATTGGTTGTTGATGTACTTTTCATACATGAAAATATATGAATCAAAGTTGAATTAAATTTTTAACTATTTGAATATACATAAAATAATGATCTGTACACCATTTTGTAAGATAATAATGTGGGGTCAAATTGTCCTTGATCTAGCTAATTAAAAAAAGTTTGATGTGGAAACATAAAAAACGAACGATAAAAGGCATACAACCTATGATAAAAGATTGCACCTGAGGCACCATGTCCTTCAGAAGGAGCTGAAGTTTATACAAGGTCCCTGATCATTTCAATCTGACCTTAACTATAAGTGCGCAGATGTTGTTTTGTGAACCTGTCACATTGTTATGCAGGCTTTGCAAAGAGAGTGTTTGTGAAAGATGGATCAGCACCAACTCTATTAGACAACAAATCCCCAACGCACGGCACGAGTAAGCAGCAGCGCTGTTACTCTTTTCACAAAGAAAGAGAAACACAGAAAACCTAAGGGTACAGCAGCGAAACAACTTGATAAATTCAAAAGGTCTGAAAAAGTGAAAAATGGTTATAAAAACTAAATTACGACTGTGCAGGAAAAAGACTTGTCATAACCCCTTTAATGTAACTAATGAAAGTGTTGCCAAGAATTCTTGTGATCAGAGTCTTAGGACATTTCAAATCAGCGAAACCAGCAGCCCAGGCCTCCTGTGCTGGATGGAAATCAAAGCGCATCTTTCTTTCTGAATAACTGATGAACTATACCAGCTGGACTCATGAAGAGGTATGTTTAAACGCACACACGCTCACTCTGTTTACGGACACGAATACTAACTTTGAGTGAAATTAAGCAGCCATGCAGAAAGGCCTTGGGAGGGATGTGAGGAATGCTGGAGGGTGGTGAGTAGTGTGTGAATGCTTTCATACACAGCTGTTGTCCTCCCCTCTGTGTTCTCTTCTCTTGGGTAATTACTCTGATTATAGAGAGATAGAGCTGATGAGAGCAAATCCTCCTGTGCTCACACACGTATAGATAAGTATGGTCCAGAGGTGCCACAAAACCCCAACTGGCAGACTAACAAAATTTGCCTGTGTGTGTGTGTGTGTGTGTGTCAATGGGTTTTGGCGTTGTGACTTCGAAATATCCTATTTTGCATTTATTTTAAAAATCATAAAGGTTTTGGATGACCTGAGGGTGAATAAATAATTACCATATGTGTATTTTTTTTATGCTCACCAAGACTGCATTTATTTGATCAAAAATACAGTATAAACAATAATATTGTGAAATATTATTACAATTTTAAATAATTGTTGGTAACACTTTACAATAAGGTTTCATTAGTTAACTACATTAGTTAACATTAACTAATAATGAACTGCATTTCTACAGCATTTATTAATCCTTGTTAATGTTAATTTCACCATTTACCAATACATTATTAAAATCAAAATTAGTATTTGTTAACTTTAGTTAATGCACTGTGATGTAACATGAACAAACAATGAACTGTTGTATTTTTATTACCCAGCGTTAACAAGGACTAATACAATACTGTAACAAATGAATTGCTCATGTTAGTTAATATATTAACTAATGTTAACAAATGAAAACATTGTAAAGTGTTACCGAATTGTTTTCTATTTTAAAATATTTTAATTTATTTTTAGCGTTGGTAAAAATAAGTGACTTGTTAAAAATAAGTGACTTCTTTCAAAAGCAAAAAAGTCTAAACTAATCTTTTGACTGGTCATAAATGGGTCAAGCCCAAAATGGCTAAACACTAAGCTTTTAATTGTCTTATTGTCTTATTTGTCTCAGAAAAACATCAAAGATTTTGGCAGAATATGGGAAGTTGTGTGTGGAGTGGTAAATCACAATGAAACACGAGTTGCATGGTGATGCTCCAGAATGTTGTCTTTGAAAATCTGCTGAGAAATATAATAATAATTGCACCTCCACCACAGTGAAGCATGGAGGAAGAGGTGTCATTGTGTGGGGAGCCTTTTTAGCTGCTGGTATTGCTGAGCTATTTCACTGTGAAAAGTCATTTAATGCTTTGGAGTGCAGGAGAATATTGCAGAATGGCTTGCTTCCCACAAATGAAAAGTTGTTATCTAAAGAGGAATGATCAGATGTTATTTTTCAATGAGACAATGATCCTGCCCAAATTGCAAAGACAACCAAGAAGTGACCAAAGGCTCATGTTTTTGCCAGTCCAGAATTGAACCCTATAGTGAAAATTTGGTCTCACATTAAACTCGAACGAACTGGGAGACATTTTGAAATGTTTGAAGCCATTAACATTAAGAGGAAAAACACTGACTCTTCTTCCTGTAAAAAGCTTTCTGCAAGCCACACACCTCAAACATTTGAAGATAACAAAGGGGAAGGCTATTCCACGCTAAGTTACTTTTATCTACAGTATTTCTGCAATTCTTGTTAATTTCCTGACCAGTGATTTCATTAAAATTGTTAAGACCACTAAATAGTTTGCCATTTTTGGCTTTGCACGCTATTGAAGGCATATGTGACTGTGCAAAAGCATCACTGATGGTTCTGAATTTCTAAAATAAAATTTGTACATCAGGAACATAGTGTGGCTCATTTACTCCTGGAAGCAGCACCTGCCAAACAGTCAGGGACATTCAGATGACAGTCATTACAGTGCAATATGTTCAGAAATATTCTGAGCATATTGCACCATAACAAGCCTTCTGCCACTGTGTGAACAATGAAGCACAGCCCCACAATCATGCTTGCTCCTCCGTTTTGGAAAACAGACACCACTCGCACAATCCCAGTCAAGAACAGCAGCAGGTGTTCTTTCAACCCCCCCATCCCACATCCCTTGCGTAACTTTTAAAACCCCCTCACCGCTTTTGTCCCATAATCCTGTGTACCTCAGTATCATATTGCTGTGACTTTATCCAGGGAGGAGCCTGAAGAGCTAATTTTACTTTGGCCTTGTCCAGTGTGAGGGAGATGTGTACGCATGAATGCTTGTACAATAGAATAACAAAAGAATTGGTATGTCACTATTAAGCCCCGCCTTACAAATATGTTACTGACCAATCATACCTCAGCAACTGAAGTGTCCGCACAACAAACTTCCGTTTTCTGTAAAACAGGTTGCATCGTTTCCGGCTCAGGTCTTTTGTATGGGCTTCATTAAATATTGAGCTGTTTTACTCAAGATGCCTTAAAAGAAGCTCCCAAACATGAGCATAAACGATGCCCATCACATATGCAGAATGATATCTAGAAGTTTTTTTTAATTTTCTAAAATAACATTTGGATATTAAAACTTAATAATACTTTAACAATAAAAATAATTAGCTAGGTTAGCTGATTACCTTAAACCGTATTGATATCGGCGTCAGTTCGTGGTGCGTTCGACCATTTTCAGTTCCTCGGCTGATCGGTTACATCCATAGACAGTATAAGAAATGGACACAGCGACCCCATTGGATTCAACGGAGAAAAGTGAAGTCAATTAGAAGCACTCACCGATGGCTGAGCGTACTGCGCAGACTCAAACTGAGCTTGACGACGTAGATGTGACGTGAGCAACCTGTCTGTCTTCTAGTAGCTGTGCCAAGAGAAATCTGAATCATTCCCTTCTGAAACTTGCAGAGACGGAGAGCGTGAGTTGGAGGTGTCCATGAGCTAGGAGCAGGAGCAACTTTTGCTAAGTATTCTGATTAATTATTTTGTCATTTTGCCTCCACGTCCCCCCGATTGCCCGCGAGCTTCTCCTCCTGTCCATGCGGTAATTTCTCTACTGTGAGACAGAGAGTCGCTTGGTTATGATGCAATCGTTACCCTATTTTTACAAAAACTGCTTCTACGGGGCCATAACGTAAGATACAAGGTAATGGAGTCTTTAAACGCCTCAGATGTAAAGTTATTCGCTGTCAAAGTGACGCCAAAATGAATGGGAGTCTATGGAATGCTAACAGCAGGTGATAGTCTGCTAATCAATGGCGGCCCCCGGGGAAGCTTCAGTTTTTTCTGAAAGATTACCCCCTTGGTTACATCCAGCCGCAGCCAAGGAGGAATTGAAAACGGAGACTTGAAATCAGACACTTTCAGCTTCCCGTACTGACGCTCGCGCTGTGTTTGCATCACAGCTGAAGTTAAATAAATGCAATATTTGTCAAATACACAGAGGTTTCAGAGACATTTTCAATCAAAACTTTATGTGCTGCTAATACAGCGTCTGTTTGTACAAGAATAACGTTTAACATAAACCTATACTATTTAAATACCAATGAAGTAAGGTCTACATTTTTAATTTGATAAACATTACACAATATAACATCGCATGAACTACATGAATAAAATGTTTACTGTTATAAAAACAGAGATTTGTGAGCATTAGTGAAACTGAAGGCGTAAGAATAAACACGAAGCACATGATCGTTGTCGTCAGAGCTTGTGCAGCCACTCTTGAGAAGCTGTGCCGGCTTCTGTCGTGTGCTCTGCTTTCAAATCACTCTCGCGGTACTTTAATGCCATACATCACAGTGATGTGACGTTGGCGCTGTCTCAAGTCGGACAGCATTTCTAACCAGCATGCACTGCTTCAAGTCAGCCACCGATCAGTCTACGCAGCGCTGCATGAAGTCGAACAAGCCTAAAGCCTATATGCAACGCCTAGCGGTGCAACTCGAAAGGGACAACTCAAAATCACAACACAATTTGAAGGCGCAGGTCTGTAATCCCTAGCTCCATTTCTCGAACTCCTGGCCTGACTGAGATATTTCACATCTCTTTTATCCATCTCAGATATTCTGCAGCAGGTGAAAAACGGTATGTGCACAAAAGAAGTATGTCCGAATTCATAGTAGGCTACTCATAAAAGAGTATGCAAAAAGTACCTGGATGACATACTACTTCCGGCGAGATTCTGAAGTATAATCCTCTCACCTCATGGGATAGTAAAATGTCCATCTATCATCGGGCTGCGTTTCCCAAAAGCATCATGAGCAAAATAGATTGTAGAGTGTTTTTTTACTATCTACTTAAGTTTATGATGCTTTTGGGAAGTGCAGTCCATTGTTTAATTTGAAATTAAAGACATACATCTTTATAAATGAGGCTTTTTGCTTTCAGCTGAGAAGCTTTTGCCTCGATTCTCACTTGCAGTCTCTGCAGTTTGTCACTACATAATTTTAAAAAATGCATATGCTTTGCGATGTCAAAATTAATTTTAGCCTACTTAAAAATAAAATAAGAATCATTTTTATCACTTTATGAGCACATTTCACTGATAATCACGCTGCTCATCTCCAATTCATTTTCCAATTAATTTAGCATTTTTCTGCTTGTCTACAACAGCAACAGTATCCAAGGTGGCAACAGTAACCAAGCTTAATGAAGGGTCAATTAGGAAAAGAACACAAAAAAAAACAAAGAAAAAGAAAAACTATTTCAAAGTAAGCAAACGGGGTGAGAGAATAAAGAAAAAGAGACAGTCAGGAAAAAAAAAAACCCCTAGTATACAAATTCTCTGCACATTTTCCCCCAGATCTATTCTTCAGAGCAGCACAAAATCAGAGCTTTCACCACCATACATTTGTGTTTCCAGGCACACCTTCCAATTTGCCTGTGGAGGTGTTTATATTGACAGCTGACATGGTTCATGCTCATTTCACAAGCTGGATCATTGCTCTAACTGACCATGAAGCTACCGTGACATTTTCAGTAATAAAATATCTGCCCTCGTTTTTTTTTTTTTTTTTTTGTCTTAGTCAGTTTAGAGTTTTTGAAGGCAGAATGTGCTTGCAGTGAAAATATGATGTGAGGTCTCAAATTATCTCTTCAATCATTTGAGCAAGGTGGGCCATCTTGGGTGATTAAGATAAAGTTTTTTTTGTTTTTTTTTTTACTTATTCCTGTTTCTATAGTAGAGACCAATATAAGTGGCCATATTCAATATATACAGTATAATGACTCATTGTTCCACTGCATCACATATCCATTAATGTAAACTTTTAAAATGTCTTCAGTGATTGCAGGATCAATAAATCAGGCTCTCATTTAAGTCAGCACAATGCAATATGTCAATTACATAACTTTGGTAAGAAAGCATTACCCAAAAAAATCAATGTAAATGTTCCTCTAATCATAATCAAACCTCATGAATAGAATGTGACAAGAATGAAAGATGATGGATCATTTGAAAAGAAAAACACTTGCTGTGTGTTCAACCAGCTAAAACACATCTGCACACACTCGAGGTAATCCTCAAGATTTACACTGGGGGGATAATTTAAGAGGATTTATCAAACGATTACATCTCCGCAAAAGATGGCGACATTCCTGCTTGACTCTTGTGTTTCTGTGCTCTTATTCCTGTAGGTTATTACTGGAGTAAAAGCTGGAGGTCTCCGACATGGTCTTGGAAATACTGCGAGAGGACGAGCCATTGGAGGGGCTGTGAGTTGCCGGCCTCCCAGCAGCCACTCTGATGCTCCCAAAGGTAACCTTGTGGCCGTCTTCACACGGCTGCGTCACGCAGGAGACGGTGCTCTCCATTCGACTGGCCCTGTACAAACTGGTCTGGGTTTGAAGGTACCGGGTGGACTTGAGCTCTAGACCCTCGTAGGATCCCTCAGGGACGCATGGACAGCAGCGGAATGCTTGCTTAAATCCGGCACGGAACCTGAGGATGCGTGCAAAAATGTAGGAGAAGAATAGACAGATGTGATAATGATGAGTTTAAAGGTGAAAACCGACTTGAGGATATTACTACTTTTGTAATGGATTTTCAGCATCTGAGTGAGGCGGTAAAACCAGGATACATTACAGAATAATACATCACAGCATTGGGCTGTATTCTACGGTACAAAAATTGATCATTTCGAACAATAATGATATTATAGCAAATATTACAGCGACTCTGGAAAGAGCTAGATGTGACTGTGTGTGTGCGGCAATTACTGTGTTTTCACTCCAGGTGAAATTACCTGTCATTGAGGCAGCAGTAGATAATGGGATTGTACATAGTGGAGCTCATTGCCAGCCACATTATAGTCAGATAGACCTGCTGAATGAAGGGATGCTCAAACAGGTGTGGGTAGAACTGGTAAATCAGGAAATAGACATGATAGGGGAGCCAGCAAACAGCGAACGTACATACCACCACAATCATCATCTTCACCACCTGAGGGTTAGGCAAGAAGAGAACATTTCAATATTGGTTCTACTGTATGCCTATAAACACAGTGTCTGTCCTTCAAGCTGATTTCCTGGGTTTTGCATGCTGCCCACATTGTACGAAAACTGGCAGAATGCTGTCAGACATAATTTTCTCGACATTAGCTTTCAGGTGGTCCAATGGCCCAAAGCCACCACCAGCAAGCAGCATGCAAACATGTCATTAAAAATGAAAATGAAATGTAATAAATAGAGAGCTAAAAATATGCATTGTGCAGAAGCCATGTCTCAAAGAGCCAAATTTCAAAAACAGCTTAAATTAACTAATTATATTTGAATGGTCATTTTTCTCTGTTTAACATGTTTTCCCAAGCTTTCTGTAATGTGAAGTGACAATAAGGCATTTGCAGGTTGATTTCCCCAAAAAAGTGTAATCATTTGTGGCAACCTGACAGAAACATTGGGTCAAATAACGGCATGCGGTTAGGTGTAACTACTTGTTGAGGATGATGAGGAAAGTATTTGGGAATTCCAACTGGTGCTACTTACTAGTGGTGCTAAAACCACACGCTACAGCTTTAAAGGTACACTCAGTATATTTTTATTTTTTTTTCATTAAAAACAATTGCACATTAAGAAATAAATACTTCTTTTGAAAACTATGTTTAAGATGAGGTAAACTCGCATAAAAAGAATACAGTCATATCAGTAGCCTAACAGCTAAAAGTTTTATTTCACATGCAGTGAGTTGCATCATGATGGTTAGCAGCATCTACAAAACTGTTTCATTTAAATAACGCTTTTTAAAGCTGGAGTAAAATCTGACAACAATGGTATTTAAAACAAAAAATGTAGCTTCTTTAACCCTAATTACAAATACAGGCTGGTTTGGCTAATGTCCATGCAAATTCACGAGTGAACTAACAGGCAACTGGCTTTTTTAACTGTAAGGCAGGACTACAGAGTTACGTTTTTTCCCATTCATTTTTATACAAGTTGATGTTTCATCACCTTAAACTGTCTCCGGAAACATGCATTTCTACTATGGCATCAGTAACCTCTTTTGTGTGATGCTGCATCCATGCTGTTTCGGCATGCTTCCAAAATGTCACCCATACTGGCCAATACAACACCAAAAACAAAGAATTACTGAGTGCACCTTCAAATAACATATTTTTCAGCAAATGCATTATATTTTTTTCTCATTTTTTATTATTTTATTTAAACTGCAGTCAATAAGCTGCACCTGTCCAGACTAGGTCTGTGAAAGGTAGGTCAGATTCCTTAAACTACTCCTGTTCTACAACACTGGAGATTCCTGATCCATCTACAGCTTGAAGTGGGCCTGAAATCAGCATGAAACCCATCATGACACACGCTGCCAGAAGCCAGAGTATGTAGTAGCAAATCACTACAGTCACCAGCGGACTGTCACAGACTCTTTGATGTTTATGAGGCTCAACCCTAAAACAGGGACATTCAGGCGCTCCGAGGTAGTCACATTGTGTCATCATGCTGTATGTACCAGCAATATGTGCTGAGAGAATAGATTAAGATGTTTTGTGTAAGGAAGAAGAGGAAAATGTTAAGGCAAAACAATAGCATTAGAATGTAAAGTAGATTGTGGAGAGAAAACGGTTTATCTTTACTTCACATGCTTCAAGTGTGGTGAATGGGGCAGACATATACATACACACACAGAATACAGATGAAAGAAGCAGACGGACCTTCTCCCCACCGATGAGTTTCATAGTGATTATTTCATGCGGCCATGTCTGACCCTCCTCTCCTTGCGTGTGAACTCTGTCTGCTCTGTTAACTCTGAGTTCAGTGTCTGACCTGGACTGTGTGTGTAAGCAAGTGTCATCATGGGCTTAAAGGATGATGGAAAAAGGAGGAACAAGAGGGTGATGTGATGAAGACCTTGCGTTTGGCAGTCAGCTGCTCTTGGTAACGGTCAGACGAATCTCCTGGGATCTCACTGGCCCACAGAGTCAAACCCACCACCAGGTAAGCACAGCCCATCACCAGGAGAGGGAGGAAGTAAATCAGCACTGCTACACACACAAAGTACCTTCAAAAAGATAGATATAGATAGATAGATAGACAGACAGACAGACAGACAGACAGACAGACAGACAGACAGACAGACAGACAGACAGATAGAATTTATATATTAATATAACTCAAATAAATTCCAATTTCAGCATTCTTATTCACTAACTGCCTGAAATCCTGTTTAACTATGGTTTTGTGCTGCCCCCTGTGCATATATATATATATATATATATAATTTGTTGTTTGTTTTTTTGTGTGCTTATATTGGACTCAATAGATCCGCTTTTACATTATTTATTTTTTGTACCATTTTATTATGCAAATTGATCTTTTATTTATTTAGTTTTATTTTTATCTCCCATTTTTGATATTCTTTAATATTTCTTTGCATATTAAAAGTGCAAAACCAAGACGAAGAGTAAAATGAGGGAACAAATTTGTAAACCATGGCCGCAAGTAAATCAAATAAATAAGTTTTTTTTTTTTTTAAGTTACATGTGGGAATCTGTAAAATGATTTATTTCAATTAGAAAAAAAATTGCTAACAAATGCATGTAAATGTAATCATACCTTTAGTAAACTGGATGCTAAATGCAATTTGCAAATAAATGACTCTATCAGGTGCAATTCATTCTCAGTGAATTCCTCCTGCAGATAGTAATGTATAATTTCAATGATTTTTTTTTTGCCATTCTCAAAACATTTTTGCTTTGCCAAATCTCTGTCATTTTGCCTGTCTGGAAAATCAAGGCTCAGTTCATTCCTTACTCCTAATACACTTGTTCTGGCAAAGAGCCAAGATCATGAATCAAATGCAGAATGTCAGACATGTAAAGTCAAAGATGAATAAATTACTACATATTAATCTCTCAACAGCAATTACAAAGTGAAATAGACTGCCTTTTTCCTTTGGTTTACAGTCTTACGGTATTAAAATGCATCACGCGTGTTAAACATGCTGACTTGCAAAACCATGGCCAAATGTCTATACAGTGTTTCCTTTTTTAACGGAACTGCTTAAAAATGTTTCCACATCCACAGATGAAAAATCACTTTTCTGAATGAATTGGAATGAATGAAAGTATGTATGTGAACAGATTGAGTGTTAGAATAAGGCGGGTTGTGGTGTCACTATTTTGGCTCATGAATATTAATTACATGTTATGTCATATTCAGGAATAGTTTATCCAAATATTAAAAATGTCATAATTTTCTCACCCTCATATCATTCCAAACCTGTTTGACATTTTATCTTCTGCAGAATGCAAGCAGAAGTACGCTGGAGTCCAACAACACTGTACCTCATCGACTTTCATTGTATGTGTGTATATATATATATATATATATATATATATATATATATATATATATATATATATATATATATATATATATATATATATAACACTGAGACATTAGTCAAAATATATATTATGTTCACAGATGTCAGAAAGAAGAAATTAGAAATAAATTGAGGCTGGAACTGACAAATTCCCATAAATTTACAATTTCAAACACAGTTTGAAATATGTTGCTAAAATCCTTTCTAAAATGTTCCTGATGTTCTCTAAGAGCAGACAGTAAACACCTAAGAGCCAGACTGAGAGATACTCATATAAGAAATGCCACCTGCCACTCTGAAGACAACACAGAGGTCTTTGTAATATTGTTGCTTCCAGTGATTCTCTCCATGAGGGAGCTGAAAAACAAGGCCATGATTAATTATACTACCATTGTTTCATATTCCTTAGTGACACAGGTGGAATGCTGTCTTCAGGAGAATTGTACCTGGCCCCATTCACCCCCCGTCCTCTAACTAACTAGCTTCTCCATGGAACACAGCACAATAAGGCACAGCACAAAGGAATTCTGATGAGTAAAGCAAGGCTGTCCAGGCACCTTACATTGACCACAGATTATGTCTCGTTCATCATTTCTCTAGCAGAGTGCAATCAGGAAACAGCCTAAAAGAGAAGGCGAGAGACTGAAAAAGAATAAAAGAGTGATCGAGAGAGGGTGAGAGACTGAGGGGCTGTTCACATGACACCGTTTTCAACGAAAAAAAAAATACTTTTAATTTACATGACAACGGCATTTTGGGTGCCTGAAAACGCAAACTTTTGAAAACGGGTTTCAAAGTACACGTTTTTGAAACCGGTTTCTGTTGAATCGAGTAATCCCAGAGTGCAGTCTGGACGATTGGGGCGGGGTGACACATTAAAGGGATGGTTCGGAGTAAAATCAACCTAGGGTCCTTTGCACCATGACATCGAGCCAAACACCCCCCCAGAAGCTTGTTTTCCCTTGGTTGAAAATTTTTAAAGTTAGAGCTTATTTCGAGATATCAGCCGAATGGCTTAGTGCAGGCGCTATTGGCTCCAAATTTGTATCTTGTAAATGACCCCACTAATAATGCCCAGAATGGTACCAAACTTCTACAGTAGTACAAATAGGTTCTGTACTCATAAAAAGAGGCATTGGAAAGTTTGTAAGTACATCAGGAGTTTATTTAAATAACACTTGCCTGATGGCTCATGCTACTGCTAACCCGGACACTGACGTCACTTCACTGAGTTGAGAAAAGCACGTAAAAGTCCTGGCAGAAAGCGATGCATAAGGATGTAGTGTAACGACGAATTATAATTTTTTCTGAAGTGTTGACAACTTAGTGTTAACTAATAATTGTTATAAACTGGTACTACCAACAATATATTAGTGGATTCCTGGAACTGGGCGTCGTTACACTACATCCTTAATTATGCATCGCTTTCTGTCAGGACTTTTACGTGCTTTTCTTTTCTGGTTTGAGGGCCGATGACAACAGGGGAGTGGGGGAAGGTTTTATGATGTCTAGAGCATTTTGATTAAGTCCATTCGTTACATCGCCATCTAATGACCTGGCAGCAGAATACAGCATTTTTAGTCATTTACGCGGATCCGTGTGAATGGGGATCGTATTGACAATGGTGTCGTCTGTACGCGGAATACTCAAAGGAAAAACTAATCTGTTTTAAGCATCGTTGTCGTGTAAACGTACCCTGAGATAGTGTTAGACCGAGAGAAGCATCTGCTAATGATCAGTTAATTAGGATAGGGTAACATTTCTCTTTCTAGTTTCAGAACCTAATGTTACTTAAAACAGGTAATAGTGCCTTTTTACTAACCGTTTTATATTTATAATTAGATGGTGGGTTATTATTGTCACGGTTGCCAGTTAGTCACCACCTCACTACAATTCCCATCATCCTCCCTGGCCCTCACCTGCATGCACTTCCTGTTCATTGTTCAGTTTCTAGCCACTCCTCCATTAGTTCACTTGGTTCAGCTGTATCTTGTTAGTTACTATGGTTACTGTCATTGAGTTAATTTGCCCCAGCTGTTTCTCATTTCCCTCTGTGTATTTAAGCCCTCTGTTTCTCCCTGTTCCCGGTCTTATACATATTTATTGTTATCAGAGACTAGTGGTGGTTTGTTTTCTGTTCTTAGTTTTGAATAAAAGTATCCTATTATATCTCCTTCGTCGTGCGCTATATCTCAACCACCTCACCCGTGACAATTATGCTGTTTTGGACCCCTTTGGCTTTCATTGTATGGACAAAAAAGGTTAAAACATTCATCAAAATATCAACAGAAGAGAGAAAATTATATTTCTCTCTTCACAAATGATGACTGACTTTTTGGATGAACTCTCAAATGAACTCTTAAGATTTAATCTTTTCAATCAGTTAATTAAAGGGGTCATGAACTGGATTGTTTTATTATTTTATAATGTTGCCTGGGGTGCCCTTATAATGTTAGTATGGTTTTTACATAAAAAATTGTCATAATTTATAAATAAAAGCCATTTTTCCAAGCCTGATTTCTGCCTCAGATTTGAACGCTCCATTTTAAGGGGCGTGTCTGCTGTGAGACTGCAGTGTAAACGCCCACTGCTGTGATTGGCTGACATGCTTGCAATGAAATAGCTAGTATTACAGGAACTCTCTCGAAAACTTGTACTACGTTTTTACTAATACAGCTATCGAGATAACAAATCGTGAAAAGTATCGTTTAAAGCATTATATTTAAATCTATTCCATCACATGAAAGGTTGCAGCATGATGAGCACTGAGCAGATGACAGACAGTCTGTTGATCGCGTGAATAAAGATCTTATCATTGCAACGCAATTTTTGCACTCTCACAAATGCTTACACCAAATCACAATGCAAACACGATGTGAGTACACAGTAAGAGCTTCGTTGTGTAGTGTAACAGTGTCATTATTTCATCACGAGTTTGGTAAGTGTCCAGATAAGCTCTCGCGGCTCGCGCTGTGCTGTTTGATTGACAGCTTGGGCGAAAGGGATCGTTCTCTTACGAGAGGTTCTCTCGTATTGCGTAGTTACTACGCTACGGGAAAGCCTTTCTTTCTCGAGATACTGAAGCCAAAAATTATCCTTAATTTTTATAATCTTGTCAACGCAGTGCGGCAGCCTGCAGACCTAGGGCAGGCTTACTAGCGTGCCCATTGGCTGCCCTGCGGCAACTGCAGCAGCCTACCGCTGAGCCCTTGGCGTGACGTCACGACCAATGAGCGCGCTTGGCGCGCTTAATGCGTCACAGCCCGCGAAAAGGGGTGTGGCTTAGCGTATAAAAGCGGGGCTCGGAGGCTGCTTCTCTGATTTCTGTCTTTTCAGCGAAGCTCTACGCATCGCTGCTCTCTGAGGAAGCCGCCGTCGAAACAAGCGACCAGCACGCCGAGGATCTCAGCCTGAGGACGCCGGCCGCCTTCGCCGCCTTCAGCTTTCCCTGCCTGCTTCGCTATCCGGCGAATATATCCTTTTACTGCTCTGTGTTGTATGTGTTTGTGTGTTCGCCCCGCGACACACTTTGCATCTAAAAGAGCGCGAGGCGTTGTTGCAAATGCCTCGCTCATCCTGTGGCTCGTGCAGAGCCGCGCTCAGCGACGGAGACCGCCACGTGATCTGCGCTCTCTGCCTGGGTTTCGACCACGCAGCCCGCGCCCTTCACGGGCGGCTGCGAACAGTGTGAGGACTTGCCGATGTCGACCCTGCGGGCTCGACTCGCCATGTTTCACGATCCTCCACCTTCTCCGGCTGCCTCTTCCGGGCCGCGTAAAAAAAAAAAACGCCGCTCTCAAAGGCCTTCCGAGCCGGTGGTTATAGCTGAGCGCTCGCCGGAGCCCCTCCCGCGAGCCTCGCTCTCTCCTTCTCCCCCGCCCTTCACCGACGCGCAGCGGCCGGCCTCTGCCCGCACTGCCGTCGCATCAGGGGGTGAAGCAGACCAGCTGGTTACTCCCCTCTGTCAAGCCGCGCAAACGGCGCCGCTCACAAGGGATGTCAGAACGGACGGTCATGGGCTATAGCTTCCTTTACGTTACAAGGAAGCTACCCCCCCCCCCCCCGGATGACGCACGCCCTCTCCCCCTCTGTTCGAGCCGCGCAAGGCGCCGCTCACAAGGGATGTCAGAAGTAGACGGTCACGGGCTGGCTTCCTTTACGTTATAAGAAAGCTACCCCGCGTCTCGGTCGCGCGCGTCACTCTCCGGCCACCTCCGTTTCTCACACATTTCTCAGTCCCCTCCTAGCTCAGGCGACTAGAAATATCTATATTGCAGTAAACGAGCCTGTTGTTATACACGCACGCCTGCAAACAAACGATGTCACAGCACATAATGACATCTTCCCGCTCTCTCTCCCTTTGTTCGAGCCGCGCAACTGCGCCGTTCTCAAGGGATATTAGAGCGGACGTCACGAGCACCGGCGAAAGGAGGAAGAGAGTGATTTCGTCCCGCTTAGGCCGGACTTCCTCCAATCCTCGCATATTTCTCAGTCCCCTCTAAGTTCAGGCGGCTGGAAATACTAATACTGCAGTAAACGAGCCTGTTTTAATACACGCGCGCCTGCAAACAAACGCTCGGTCATATGCTCGCACTGACTGGAAGCTCATGTGTGCCCCTGTGGCTCAGTGGCAGAACATTAGGCTTCCGCACCAGAGATCCGTGTTCGAATCCGGCTCTGGCAGCAGAAAAACTTTTTTCTGCTTGCTTCTCCGAGTTCGCGGCCAGCTTTCTTACATACAGAAAGCAAACCCGCATCTCACGGGATACATATTTCTCAGTCCCCTCTAAGCTCAGGCGGCTGGAAATACTAATACTGCAGTAAACGAGCCTGTTTTAATACACGCGCGCCTGCAAACAAACGCTCGGTCATATGCTCGCACTGACTGGAAGCTCATGTGTGCCCCTGTGGCTCAGTGGCAGAACATTAGGCTTCCGCACCGGAGATCCGTGTTCGAATCCGGCTCTGGCAGCAGAAAAACTTTTTTTCTGCTTGCTTCTCCGAGCTCGCGGCCAGCTTTCTTACATACAGAAAGCAAACCCGCGTCTCACGGGTTAAATATTTCTCAGTCCCCTCTAAGCTCAGGCGGCTGGAAATACTAATGCTGCAGTAAACGGGCCTGTTTTAATACACGCGCGCCTGCAAACAAACGCCGAAACACGACGCTCGGTCATATGCTCGCACCAACTGGAAGCTCATGTGTGCCCCTGTGGCTCAGTGGCAGAATATTACGCTTCTGCACTGGAGAACCGTGTTCAAATCCGGCTCTGGCGGCAGAAAAATATTTTTTTCTGCTGGCTTCTCCGAGCTCGCGGCCAGCTTTCTTACATTCAGAAAGCGAACCCGCATCTCACAGGATGGTGCTTGAGTATTTATGAGCGTCTAAACATATGAGCCATCAAAGCATTTGCTCTATAACGCCGATGGTGTTACAAGTGTAGAAAATGTGCCCACTCCCATGTGCTCACTGCTACACACAAAACACGGTCTCCCCGGTAACGCTCACAGAGCGCACTCTCATAAAGCGGACACATGCCGCTTGAGTACTAAGTGTAGTAAATGTGCCCACAACTCTGTGCTCACACCTAGCTGCTGCCCGCTCTATCACACAGTTACCCGGGTTGCAGATCCTCTAAAGCTCACAAACATTCCGGCTCTGGCCGAAGGTGTCATAAGTGTAGAAAATGTGCCCACTCCCATGTGCTCACTGCTTCACACAAACATGGTCCCCATGGTAACGCGCATAGAGCGCTCTCTCATAAAGCGGACACAAGCCGCTCGAGTACTAAGTGTAGTAAATGTGCCCACAACTTTGTGCTCACACCTACCCGCTGCTCGCTCTGCCATTCAGTTACCTCGGGTCGCACACCCTCTAAGCTCCCAAACACTGGCCGTGTCATAAGTATAAACTCTGCGCCCGCTCACGTGCACGCGCACTCACTTTTAGACATTACAATCCCCACGCCGCTTTCGCGCCAGGGGTGTTTGTCAGCAAATCGCGCTCCATCCTCTGGGACCGAGCTACCGAACGCTGTACAGCCGGCCAATACTGTTTACCAGCCCCCGTGTTCGAGCACCAGCGGCGCGCACGCCGCTCCATCCTCTCTGATACAGGTTCCCCAATCCCGCGCAGCGCGGCGATCTGAACCCAGAGACCATTCGACCCCTAGCTATGCATGCGGAAGCATGGGAAGCTATTCAGGGCGCGTCAGAATGGGTGCTGAGTACTATAAAACACGGCTATTCGCTTCAATTCGCTCGTCGCCCTCCGCGCTTTCAAGCACAGACGGAGACGAAAGTGAGTTCAGAAGCTGCGCACCTGCTTCAAGCTGAAATAGCGAAGCTGCTGCGCAAAAGGGCTATAGAACAGGTTCATCCTTCTCTGAGCGAGTCGAGCTTTTACAGCCGCTACTTCCTCGTACCCAAGAAGGACGGAGCGTTAAGACCTATTTTAGATCTGAGACATCTGAACAAAGCCCTCATGAGACGGCCGTTCAAAATGATCACAACCAGAAAAATCCTCGCGCAGATTCGCCCAGGAGACTGGTTTATCTCTCTCGATCTAAAAGACGCATATTTTCAGATCCAGATAACTCCCCGTCACAGGCCATTCTTGAGATTCGCCTTCAACGGTCGAGTATATCAGTACACAATCCTGCCCTTCGGCCTGTCTTTGGCACCCCGTACATTACGAAATGCATGGACACGGCTCTCGCTCCCCTGAGAAAACAGGGAATGCGAATACTGAATTATCTGGACGATTGGCTTATTCTAGCGCTGTCAGAGACGGAACTTGTGTCTCACAGAACAGCGCTTCTCAGCCATCTCTGGGTCTCTCGGTCACTGGACCAAGAGCTCGCTATCGCCCCGTCAGTCAATTTCCTTCTTGGAATAGAACTGGACTCGGTGGCTATGACGGCCAGACTGTCGGAGCAGCGCGCGCGCCGCATCCGCCTCCTCGCCGCATCCCTCCAAATAGGCAGCCGGGTTCCGCTGAGGACATTCCAGCGTATCCTGGGGCATATTGCCTCAGCTGCAGCAGCGCTCCAGCTGGGCTTACTGCGCATGCGCCTGCTTCAACGCTGGCTGAAAGCGCGCGTGCCCCACCGAGCCTGGGCGGCCGGCGGCTTGCGAGTCAAAGTGAATCAGAGCTGCATTTCAGCCCTGCAGCCCTGGCTGGCAGCCGTATGGTATCACACAGGAGTGTCTATGGGAGTGATTTCACACCGGAAAGTTGTCTCGACAGACGCTTCCAACCTAGGTTGGGGAGCGCTCTTCGAAGGCAGACCGGTCTATGGCCGCTGGTCAGACCAGGAGAATCTCCTACACATAAACTGTCTAGAGATGCTCGCGGTCGAGAAAGCGCTCAAACACTTCCTCCCATTCCTCCACGGTCACCATGTTCTAGTCCGCACGGACAATACATCGGTAGTGGCCTATGTGAATCGCCAGGGCGGTGTCAGATCAAAGACGCTCTGCACCCTGGCGGAACGCCTCCTCGTGTGGGCTCAGCACTCTGCGCTCGCTGAGAGCCGCGCATGTGCCTGGCCACCTGAACGAGGGCCCCGACAGACTGTCCAGGGACAACGTTCCCCCTGGGGAGTGGTCTCTACACCCCCAAACAGTCCAGTCACTGTGGCGCCGTTTCGGCAAAGCGAAAGTCGACCTTTTTGCGTCAAAAGACAACGCTCATTGCCCAGAGTTCTTCTCGAAGAACGAGGACGCGCTGGCCCAGACCTGGCCCAGCGGCCCGCTGTATGCTTTTCCCCCGGTCTCTCTGCTGCCTCAGGTCATCAAGAGAATCAGGGAAGCGCGCCACACAGTGCTCCTCTTAGCCCCATACTGGGAGAACCAAGCTTGGTTCCCGGATCTAATACAGCTGGCAGACTCAGCCCCCTGGCCGATACCGGTGAAGAGAGACCTTCTCTCTCAAGCCCGCGGCTCGATATGGCATCCCCATCCAGAGCGCTGTCTCTGCATGCGTGGAGCCTCAACGATTACACGCTGATCTGCCAGACGGGGTCATGAACACGATCATACAATCTAGAGCCCCCTCTACGAGGCGGCTCTACATGTCGAAATGGTCAGTGTTTAACAGATGGTGCACTGCTAAGGGGCTCGATCCACAGACATGTGGGGTATCGCGAGTACTGTGTTTCCTTCAAGAGTTACTGGACGCGGGCAGGTCCCCCTCCACGCTCAAAGTCTATGTCACGGCCATTTCAGCGCTCTCTGTTCAGAGCTGGGCCGCGCATTAGGAAGGAACGAGTTCGTCATCCGCTTCCTTAGAGGAGCCAGGAGGATGAACCCCCCGCGACCCCCCTCGGTTCCTATGTGGGATCTTTCACTGGTCTTGGAGGCCCTGAAAGCGCATCCCTTCGAACCCTTGGAAACTGTGGATATGAAATACCTCACGCTCAAAACCGTTTTTCTGATAGCACTGTCTTCAGTCAAACGAGTGGTGGAACAGCTCTTTGTTTCGTTTGGCGGGCGCACCAAGGGTCTCGCCGCCTCGAAACACAGCCTGTCCAGATGGATAGTGGACGCTATTGCTGCTGCTTATGCGTCTAAAGACCTGCAGTGCCCATTGGGCATTCAAGCTCACTCCACCAGAGGCATGGCCTCGTCGTGGGCGTGGTCCAGCGGGATTCCCATTCATGACATTTGTGCAGCGGCAGGCTGGGCCTCCCCCTCCACATTTGTTAGGTTTTACAACCTGGATGTTCCCGCCTTGCAGGCGAAAGTGTTATCAGTCTAAGTCTCGCGTATGCCAGCCCACTATCTGTGCGCGGGCTACGTTGTGTGATTTAGCTCTACTGGTTGAGCTGCACTATACAGGGAATTGTCAGTTCGGACCGGCCGTGCCGCTCCTAACCCCCTAGTGTGTGCTTATGTACGGCGCTAGCCCTCTGTGGGCCGCCCGGCTCTCTGCTATCACGTTCCCCGGGCTCTCCCTGGGACTCATTCAGTGGATGCTGGGCGTGCACGGCGTTGACAAGGGTGTTCCCGTAGCGTAGTAACTACGCAATACGAGAGAACCTCTCGTAAGAGAACGTTTCGGTTACTAACGTAACCTCTGTTCTCTCTAGAAGAGGGAACGAGTATTGCGTAGCCCGCCGTGCTCGCGCCACGAGCTCATTCGCTTCATGCGACAGAAACCAGAGAAGCAGCCTCCGAGCCCCGCTTTTATACGCTAAGCCACACCCCTTTTCGCGGGCTGTGACGCATTAAGCGCGCCAAGCGCGCTCATTGGTCGTGACGTCACGCCAAGGGCTCAGCGGTAGGCTGCTGCAGTTGCCGCAGGGCAGCCAATGGGCACGCTAGTAAGCCTGCCCTAGGTCTGCAGGCTGCCGCACTGCGTTGACAAGATTATAAAAATTAAGGATAATTTTTGGCTTCAGTATCTCGAGAAAGAAAGGCTTTCCCGTAGCGTAGTAACTACGCAATACTCGTTCCCTCTTCTAGAGAGAACAGAGGTTACGTTAGTAACCGAAACGTTCTTTGATCGCTTTCTGTAGGCTATATAATTTAATAACAGTTTAAAAAAAGATTATTTTCATAATACTACGAGAAATTATGTGAAGTTGATCGTTTAGTCGCTGATGCATAAACAGTATTGAACGATTTTAAGAGAAATATCTGAACTTGAATAATTACACCGAAATCACTGATCGCAGATCAGGCATTAGAATACACATGGTTACTTACATGTTGCTGGCAGATCCGTGTCAAGAAATTGTGATTGACTGATTTAATAAAGTTTAACCATGCTGGAATCCGAAGGAAGCTTATGCAGACTGTCTTCTTCCACAAACAGGCACTGCACAATATTTAGTAAACAGCATGTTTATTGCTTGTAAGTAGCTCGATCCGGTTTAGCATTTATCATGTCGTCCTATGTTATTTAGCATGTTTGGGCGAATCGGTGGGCGGGGCTAAACAGGCCGTGTTGAAGTAGGCGTTGATCTTCTTTTGTGGAGGCGGTGTTTTATCCTCTTTGACGTCATTGTTCCCCACTTTGAAAAACGAGTCGTTTGCTGAGCCTGATGTCTATAAAAGCTTTTATTGGACTAACAAGGTAGTTTTCAGTTCTGAAACTTACAGGATATTATTATAGTATGATGATCTCTTATATGTCAAAAGCTCAAGGAAACTTTGATTTCTCAGTTCATCACCCCTTTAATATTTAAAGCTATATCCAAGCAAATGTAAATTTGCTTTGTAATACGTATATCTCTAGAACGTCTACAAGGTCATACAAAATCAAGCACATCTGCACAGAACATCAATTTAGTACATAGTTGAATTGTACAAAGTTTTGGCTCATAATTATCAATTACGTAATGCGGCTGCTGGATGGTTTAAGATAGAAAAAAAAAGGTATTTTATTAATATTAATGAGCTATGGTTGTGCCGAACAATGACAGCACAACCGGCCCATCTTGCCCCATCCTACTCATAACACTCATTCTGATGCCACGTATTCAGACTAGCAAGGTCAAATTCCAGAGAGAAAGTGATTTTTCATCTGTGGCTGTGGAAATTTCATCAACAAAATTGAGCAGTTCCTGTATGAAATATTATAGTAGCTAAGTGGAGAATTGTGGTCTTAAGTTATTGAGTAAATTAGAATGCCATATGTCAGAACAACTGGACAATTCACAGTCAGAGGTAATGAAGAGATGCAGCAATATTCCAGCCAGACTGATTCCTTTCACCGTCAAAGTCAAGAATTGTTTTACTTGCGCTATATGACAAAGTGTCTGACAGAACTGTGTTGGAGAAAAAGGCTGCCAGTTAGAAGCGATGTCTCATGCAGCATCACACTTCCAAATTGGTTTCCACCTTTCAGAGTGTCTGTTTATTACCATGAGTGAACAGTGTGAGGGACTTTCATGCAGCAGTAGCTCACTAATGATATGTAAAATACAAGCTCCAGCACCAAATTTAGGGAAATGGATCATAAAGAACATCACAATATGTCTGTGGTTATGGACCATGATAAAATAACATTTGCTTTTTGAACAGATTTGCCCAGGGTAGAATGCTTTTAGGTACAATCTATGTGGCTTTTGCCATCCAAGAAACAGCCTCAGCTAATAGTGGAGGACATTTGCAGTGGAGGGAGAAATTAGCAGTTATTTCATTTAAATCAAGCCCAGGATTTGGTAAAAGTTTGCAATGTGATTACCAAATGGAAACCTAATTATAAAACAAATAAAGGCTGTGTTTTCCCATTCTCACCTCTGCATGTCTTCTAACTTCTCCACTAAAACTCCACTGCATCTCAGCTTGAGGGGAACATTTGCAAAAACAATCTTTGAAATGTTCTTTCAGGATTTGGACACGTCGGTCAAATATCGGAAAAACAGGAAGGGAGAGAGACTGGAACATCTGATATGGTTTACATGTGTCGGACGGAGTGATTATACCTTATTTAGCATTGCTTTACGTCATATCGCTACCACCAAATGCTTGACCAATTATGGAATTTCCCAAATTACTTTGTGACAAAAATAATGTGGCCAATGGTGTAGATGGGGTGGTGATTTTTTTTTGTGCCAGAGTCTAAAGAAATATGTATTCTTTGAAATAACTTTATTTTTGTTATATGGAAATTGCTGAATTGAGCTATTTTAATAGTTTAATTGTTTGTCGGTTCTCTTTAAATGCTTTAATTTTTATGATATTTTTATTTCAAAAATAATGTTAAACAATAAATTAGCATAATACAATTGGTTAAGAGTATTTTGAGAGAGAGTAATAAAAGGTTATTTTTAAAACATTTATTATGGTGTAATTTGTGTTCTAGACAATTGCTTTATGCATTTTATTAATGTTTGTAGGTAGCAAACAAATGCTAAAGAAAGTGTTAAGAAATTTAAAAACTTTTAAAATGTTACAAAAAGTTCTTTTGAACTTTCTATTCATCAAAGAATCCTGAAAAGAATTATCCTGGTTTCCATAAAAATACTAGGCAGCACAACCGATATTAATAATAGTAATAAATGTCTCTTGAGCAGCAAATATGCATATTATAATGATTTCTGAAGGATCATGTTAAACTGAAGACTGGAGTAATGGCTGCATCAGCATAAGATACTTTAAAAACTTAAGATCATTTTTAAAAATCATATTAAACATGAGTAATTAATTGGCCTTTTTTTTCTCACAATTGCACCTTCTGTGGATCTCTCCTTTAGAATGACCACTGAATGGGACTTTTTTCAGCTATGAGTTGTTCTGTCTTCAGACGCCTCATTAATATTTCACATTAGTTGATATTTGTACATTAAAACATGGCTAACTGCACTGTGAGTTCTTCTGTAAAATGTGAGTTTCATGGCAATTTGCTGAAATCAGTGCTGCACAGAGAGCACCCTGTCAGAATCCAGACCGAGGAGAGCTCAATTTCCCCCTTTTCTCGCAAGGGCTGAGAAGGAGAAAGAAAGAGACGGAAGGAGAGAGAGATGAAGCCTGTGGGTCGCCCCAAAAAGTTCCAGGCTATGCAAACTGTAACAGACTGGCCACATGCTGTTAGTGAGCTATCAATTGAGGTGAGTATGGTGGAGAATGTGTTATCTGTGACCCTCTATCAAACAGAGCCAGAGAACACGATGAAAGGCTGCTGAGATAACATCTCTGCATTTTTTGTAGTCACACTGAATTTAAATTTATAAAAAATAAATAAATAATTATAACGTAATATCTACCTTAGCTGGACTATGTAAGTATGTAAGTGTGTGTGTAAAACTGCCTAAGTGTAAGTGTGCTTTTGCAGTATTAAGTCTGTCTGTTTATCTATTCAAGAGGATGAATAGGGTTATGAGGGATAATGATAGGCAGTATAATGCTGGCCCACCTCAAAGTCTCCTGTTAAAGTATGCGATTCGATCTCTTTAAAAGCCTGATTGTTTCTCCTCGACAGCAGTGAGATCAAATTGAAGACTTTTGCTTAAAAGTATGGCTATTCTGTCTGAAATGAAGAACATATTCTGAAAATGGTTTCATTATTTTTTTCACACTGAAAGTAGGGCTGCAAGATTCGCAATGTTTCTGATAAAAATAGTGATTTAAAATGCAGTTTAATGCGATGCTACATGTTTGCTGTGCTTATTTGTAGGGTTGCACAATTTGGCCAAAATAATTCTGATGGACATGACTATTAACAATGAAAAAAAATAAAATAATAATATTATTACTAAATAGAAATATTACTTTTGTAATATATCACTGTAAAATAAAAAACGAGTATATAAATTAATAACAATCATTTAACTATAAAATTACAATAGTGATATTTCTGGTTGTATTCATTTCTTCATTTTAAAACTTTCAAGCTTTTTATTTTTGGACAGAAAACCACAGGTATAGCCTTTAAAGCTTCTCTTTTCTTGACAGCCGGTTTATAAGCGCTTCTCATTACAAGTTTGAGAAGATGGTTGATGCATGTTGCGTTTCCAGATGCACGTTATAAGCGACTCAAACTTAGAGATTAGTTTGTGTGGAGCAGCATTTAATGCAAATCGAGATGCTCATCTAAATGAACACAGTGCCACGCTTCACTCTGAAACACGCAACACATATTAATTCAATCGCACCAAGCCATATCACGATTCCGATATTTTTTTATCAATCGTGCAGACGTACAACTGGATCTGATGTTGTTTGGAGCCCAACTTTCTTCAAAATATATATCTTTTTTGTGTATATATATTGAAAAGTCATACAGGTTTGGACAGACATTGGGGTGAATTAAAGATGACAGAATTTTTGCGGTAGACAATCCTTTTAAAGTCAACTTGAAACTGAAGTTTTCTTCCCTATTATGACGTACTATATATCCAAGTGAAACGTCTTCTCGAACAAGAAAAAATGTAGGAGGGGACGTGATTTTGGACCATGAATTGGACCATTGGAACGTTGTGGTCTCATGCATGTGACAGGTTGTCCCATTTCATGGTGACTTTAAATGAAACATAACCATTAAGTCTTTCTCTAAGCAAAAAAATATTTCCTCTGGGTGGTCTACATGTATGTGAGAGTAAAAGTATACTGTATGTAAACGTGTGTGAATGTTATTTGAGTAGCATACAGATCATTTGTCAGCACTTGAACATAAGCATGTGAGCTCATGTCAGGTATGTCGCATGTGAGCTTTCATAACACACCGGACTATTTATACTCTGGCATGTGTCTGCAGTCTATTATAACTCCCAGCACGGCAAAGCCATGAATAAGAGCGAGACAGTGCGTTGTCCAACACTTCAAAACAAATTCAAGGGCTGTAAAACAGACCTGATGTCATTTCTAATCAGACATATCTATTATGTTAACGCGAGACAGGTCTCATCTCAGTTTGGCGCACTTAACCCATCTGTACTAGTCATTATGGCTTCATTATTAAAATAATAAGTGCTACATCCATTCAGACATGCTATCCGTTGCAGACTGGATGGCAATGGCACTCAGAAAGTAGTTTTACAAAAGAGCATTTGAATATGAGGGGATTTATTTTCATTGAATGAATTTGATATTTACAATCAATCATTACAAACTGTGTATAGTATGACTTTATCTATGTGTGTGAAATTTGTGTGAAGGTCTGAAGAAAGTATCTCATTTAAGACAAACAAGAAGACTGCAGTATTATGAGTGTATTATGAGTCTAATCTTTAAGCTGGTGTTGATGAATGGCACACAGCGTACAGTGCTGAAGACAGTTTGTTCTCCTGCTGAGTGCATCCAACCTCATGTGGCTCTGAAGATTGTGCTCTGTTTTTACTTCTTGCATGGTTGTGAGATCAGTGATGCTGCTAGGAGATACTGGTATACATTGCACAGTATTTTCTTATTTTATTTTTGGCTTGGTTTTGTAGTTTAGAAATACCTCAATGTCTAACTTTGAAACATTTTCTAAAGAATGTGCACCAATTAGACCTTACTATTAATTCTTTTTTAGCTTAACTGGGCGAATTAAGGGTATATCAAATTATATATTACATTTTCTATAAATTATTGAAAAACCTCTGATGTCAGTCTGAGGAGGCAGGCTTTCCCCCAGTCTTATTTACTCCCAGAAAAGACATACACAAATACATAACAATATATATACACTGTAAAAAAATATTTTCATGATTTGTTATCTTAACTTTTAATCTTTTGTCAAAACAACTTAGATAATTAATGTGGTTCAGATAACATATATTTTGAAGTTCTATTTATTAAACCATAATCTTTTGTCAAATCAACTTAGATAATGTTGTTCAGATAACATATATTTTGAGTTTCTATTTATTAAACCAATCTCTTTGTTGCATTAACTCAATTTTTTAATTTCAATGAACTCAAAATTTTAAGGCAACCAGGTAACTTACATTTTTAAGTTAAAGGTTTAACTTAAAAATGTAAGTTACCTGGTTGCCTTAAAATTTTGAGTTCATTGAAATTAAAAAATTGAGTTAATGCAACAAAGAGATTGGTTTAATAAATAGAAACTCAAAATATATGTTATCTGAACAACATTATCTAAGTTGATTTGACAAAAGATTATGGTTTAATAAATAGAACTTCAAAATATATGTTATCTGAACTACATTAATTATCTAAGTTGATTTGACAAAAGATTAAAAGTTGTGATAACAAATCATGAAAATATTTTTTACAGTGTATGTACACAATATATGTACATACTATACATAACACATATAATATTTTGTGATGGTTATCCTCACAAAAAACTATTTGCCAATGAGGCAAGAAAAATAAATCTACTACAACATGTATTTCTGTAAACAAGTCCAAGTTTACATCTGGTTTTAAGATGGGTTATCGGCGCCCATCACAAGTGGTCAGTCGAGACGCATTAGCATTTCCACCTGGTATTAACATGCATTTCAAATGCGTCTCATGTGACCACTTGTGTTTGGATTTTGTCGAGACACTCTCCTCTTATTTAAAATACATCACTTTTGCGGGAGAGTTGCAGGAATGGAATGGAATGGAATGGAATGAAAAGGATAATGAGGGTGGCTGCAGTTTCAGGACGGTTGAGCCTATAAACCGACTTTTCACCATCCCTGACAAACAACAGACAGGAAGTTATTCGTTTCCAATAGAGAATAGTATGGGAGCTGTATGGAGCTGTATCAATTTTCGTGTCCAATGTGAGCTTATAGGGTACCTTGAAATATTTGAACTGATAGACTAGATTTGAGCGGATAGACTGTACGCAACTGCACAACCGGATTTTTTTTCTGTAAATTTGACGCATGAATCCTTTTGACCTAAATAATTATTTTATAATTATTACATAACTAGTTTAATTAATTATCCATATTAAACATAGTATGTTTTTCTTCCAGATGTATTGCGGGGTGTTTTGTGTGTTTGTGTGTACATTCATTATACATTAATTTTACCATGGTGAATGAGCGAAAGCAGTAACGTCTACTTTTCGTCCAAGTTCATACCTCTGTGTAAACGCGGTTTTATTATCTTTACATGATATTGCTTCTCAAGTAAATGTATCTTGTTATAGCCTGTTACCTCTCAGTGGCCTAGTAGTGAGAGACTTGCAATGCTTTTTATTGCCTTTTTTGCCTATCACATATTTTACTAATCATCATAAATTAGGTATCATTTAAAAGCTTAAAACACTCAAAATTCCTCCTGGGAGACTGTTTTTGAAATTGGATATTGTATTACCATGGAAATGGTCATCTCAATCCTTTAGGCAGGCTCACATTTTGTGATATCAACTTCAAATCTCTTAGTGGTCCAAATATACAAATGTAATGAACTAAACATGTTTTATTTCACACATTATTGTTTACAATTTCAGTTTTTTAAGTGTTTTTACTAATATAATAAGTCCAGTGTCTTATTTAAAAAGAGACCAGTCTTAGGTCTGTATTCCAAAGCATTCATGAATTACAACTTTAAGTTCAGATCCAGGAAGGTCAAAAAAGGGACAGCTAACAGTTTAAGAATATTTTTAGTGTAAAATGAGACAACAATAGAGATTTAGGTCTAGTTTCACTGCCAGTATTAGGCTACATTTGTAGCTTTCATAAACGTGAAAAAAAACAAAAACCTTACTGGTGTGAATCTTGTGACAAAACAATGGCAGTGACATATTTTAAGATATGATAAGTTGCTTTCAGTTAAAACAGCTCAAACATGTATTTTAGTCTGGGACTATGCTTAAGCCTTGTCTGTGAAACCGGGGGTAAGAATCATAAATGTTCCTTGCAGTTTGTGAATTGGGAATTATAGAAAAATATGTTGTACGGTACAAAAAATGGATGTGTTAGCTAAGCTTCCTTGTTAGAAACACCAGCAAAAAGGTCTCATCTCAACTGGTGTGAAAGACAAGGTAATGGAAGAGGGGAGTTTGGGAAAAATATGAGAGTTTTCGTGAGTGAGAGAGAGAGAGATGAGAGAGAGAGATGTTGAGGTGCTTAAGGGAACTTCTCTGGTGCCTTAGAAAGCTGACTCCTTCACTAACTAACACAGAAGGACTAGCACTTCTCACTCACCGCAGTAAAGGCAGAGAGTAGGAGGAATATAACAAGTACACCAGAAAGTTATAAATGTAGTACAAAACAGAATATGAGTGAGAGGCAGAAACGAGGGATTGAAATGTACAGAGATGATCTAACAAAGAGACAGAAGAGAGAATGAGAAAGAGGAACGAGGCTTTTAAAGCAGATAAATGATAATAACACCACTTTTGTATGGTGTCTTTCTCTGCAAATATATCTAAAAGAAGAAGAATCTCTAATTGTTGAGCAGAAGTTTTTACTTAGTTTTAGTGTGTTACAGTGAGTAATAATCCAGTGCTGGAAATTGTTATTGTTTTGCTAAGTGCTCATTGTAGTTGTTTATAACTAAGTGGCGGCGTCAATGTTCTCTCCGGCGCACAGTTCTCAGACGCACGCTCTAATCTATCGCGTTTCGATTGCAATAATCTATCAAAAGAGCTGTTTAAATTACATTTACATATTTCTAATCTCGATTAACTTTTCAGTTTTAACTTGGAAATGAGCAAATACTCCACAGTAGATACCTGATATCTAAATCAGTACATCGCATGCTCTATTTATCAAAACAGTTCTCTGTTTAGCGGAGTTATTTGTGTATAATCGTATTTCGTGAGCTAAGCGGATTTGTGACATCATAACAGGCACATCTGTGCATCCCCCCCCCCCCCCTCCCCACCACAACTGTCCTCACCACATTTTAAAACAAAGTGCATGACGCCCATGAAAACTCTTTGCAGAATGATCTCGGCTTCTAATGGACCCGCTGGACTTGAACCCTACTTGGACACCATTTTCACAGCACATTATATTAAACCTCAGCACTTCAGATTAATGTCAATCTGAATACAAGCCAACTTTCTGAGAGTATACCCCACCGTTTGGAGGAGTAATAGTCATTAGCGTATGCTCTTGTAAAGTCATTGTATTTACCCTTGGGCAAGATTTCCAATTATGTTTGCTTTAATAGTCTTGCACTTTTTCCTTTACTCTCTCTTAGGACCATGACTTTCCTGTGTTTAAAGTTTTCTTTAATGAAGCTCCTCTCTGTTGTTATATAAGTAAACACTTAGGGGGAAAGCAGCACTGATTTTTGATTACTCCAAATTAGAAAGTCATAAAGGTAATATTTCCAGCAATATCCGGAAACGTTGGTGAAATTCGATCTGAAAAAGAAATTCTCTGTGACTGCACCTACAGCCATAAATCTCTGAGGCACATATTAAACCTAAATATTTTCCAATATCAGCTAAAGGCAGCATGGGCGACAAGTAGGTTGATTAGTTAAAAGTGAGATGCTTACATCTTTTTGAAGTCCAGGAGAGTGTACTCAGGCCAGTCGATGTAGCAGACCACCCTGCCCGGCAGCTGGTCCGTGTCAGAGTAGTAATACTGGGGGAAGGCCAGCAGAAAAGCCAGAACCCAGATGACCCCGATCACCACCTTGGTCTGTGTTGCAGACATCCTCTGCTTCAGGGGATGAATGATGGCCATATATCTGTGGAAGAACAAGACAGATCTGTTGTATACTGAGGTATTTATTTTAAACAATCTTTTTTTTTTTTTTTTACTTTAAGCTTATTTCCAGTTGAACTTAAAAAGAACTATTATTTCATTCATAAATATGAATTGTGAATATTCAAAATTAACCAAAAATAATACTAATTATGAATTATTTATTTATTTATTTATTTATTTTACAAATTAATGCCCATACTTTAGTGATTCAGTAATTATTGTGTGTTCTAAGTGTTCCTTGCACTCTTTAAAAAAAAAAAGGTTCAATTGGGATCTATATAGAACCCTAGGGTTCTTGACTCAATTTTAAAGAACGCTTTTTGCTAAAAAGGTTTTATATAAGGAGAAATGTCTTAAATGATTGCATAATACTGTCATATTTAATGGGTCAAATTTTTTCTAGTGATAATGTTTAATTCATAACATTTAATTAAATCTAAAGCTGATTTGAATATATATATATATATATAAATTAAAACAAAATTCATAAAATGATCCCATGATGGGAACTCCTAAAATGCACTATAAATGAAGCGCCTGACAGAACCGTTTAAGGAATCTTTTCTTCTAAGGGTATAGAAAACCTTGGTTGTGTAAATGAAGACAACGTGTCTGCTTGTGGATTTGGCTCTCAGCACACATTCACTCTTATTTACAACCACACTTATTTTCCCACTGTGATCTTCTTCATTCATACGCTGCAGCTCGAGCTGTGCTTGAAAGCAAGAGATGCTGCTCTGCACGCTGAACAATTTAAGCAGTCAACACATCAGTGACTTCATCACGTACACACACACGTCTCCGTCCAGCAGATCTCAGTGGTATCAAAGATAAATCCTCTTAAATCATTTGCTCCAATATGGAGCTGTATCATTATAAAATGGAATGAAGCTCAGACAGTAAATCCCCCACACACAGCATTCAAATATTGAGTACAATAGTGGATTTGTGCGGTTATTATTGTTGTGTTTGTGCTATAATGTATCAATGTGATAAAATGAGCTCTGCAACAATACATAGGATCAGTTATATGGGCAGTGAATATTCTCTTGTGGCAGGAATTGAGAAAACCATGCAGGACTCCATGTACCACTTTCAGACAGTGAGATGGTATTGAAGGTCAGGCTTTGTCAGACATTTCTTTGTTTTCCTTAGAATCTGTGTCTGGTGTGCATTTTTCTTGTGGTTTTAGCCACATACAATGCCTTGAAAAAATATAAAGACTCCCATTCTGAATTCTGAAAAACAAAATGCGTGGTCTCTACTACAAGCTCAGAAGAAAAGATTATATACAGAACCTTAAAGGTTTCTGTCAGGAGCTTCATATTTTAGGGGTTCCTATCACAAGATCATTTATTGATTTTGTTTTAATTATTTTTTAATTCGATTTTATTAATTAAACAGCTTGTAAACCAGCCTGATCTCACGGCAATTCGTACGAATTCTATGAGGTGGCTAATTCGTACGAATTCATACGACCTCACTCGTACGAATTCGTACGATTTTTGCTAAATCGTACATATTTTACGAATTGCCCAATTCGTATGAATTCATACGAATTACCTACCCCTGACCCCGCCCCTAAACCTACCCATCACGTGGGTTTAGACAAATCGTACAAATTCGTACGAGTGAGGTCGTACGAATTCGTACGAATTAGCCACTTTTTTATCACTCGTACGAATTCGTACGAATTGGTCGTGAGATAGCGTTGTGTAAACATATGTTATCAATAGAAAAAAATAACTGTTAAACAATTACTTAATACATTTTTCCTTATATAGAACCTTATTGCAAATGGTTCTTTAAAACTGAGTCAAGAACCCTAATTCTATATAGAATCCCATTTAACTTTTTTGTGTTCAAGAGTGATAGGGTTGAGAACGGAGAATGATTCTTATTCGAATGATTATGATGTCTAGTAAATTGTAGAAACCAATCTTCACATTATTTTCAAAGGTACATCACATTAGTGGCTGATTTAGCTTTTAAAACAGCAAATTTCGCAGAAAAGTAAGCTGATTTCATCACTGATTATTGAAATGATCTCAGTATTTGGCAACAAAATTGCATTTCTGTTTTCATTTTTTCTACATTTTCAAAGAATTGTTAATGAAACCTATTGGGTTAACTTCAGGCATGGCAGTAATGGTGTCTTTTGTGACGTCCTTCCATGTGAGCCAACGTTAAGCAGAGCTCTTGATACGGTTGACTGGTTCACTTTTAATCCCTTTATTGGAAAATTGACTACTGGTATGTCCTTCAAAGTGACAACTAGCCTCTCAGTGACTTCATTAATAAGTCTCTATCTGGTTTGTGCAGATAGTTTTGAGGAACAAACTTTTCTGACCAATAAAAAATGCATTTCCTTCTCCTTATTTAATTTTTTTTAATTTGTCTCCAACTTCCTGGAATGTCCTAGTCTTAATACCGGTATACGTAGCTGTCTTTTAGATTCACAGCCTGAATAATGATCAATTTATTTTAATAAATTATAGGTTCAGGCCAATTGTTAGGCAGCTGCAGACAATTGTTTTTCTTCTGTGCAAATTTTGAGTCCCTGCATGGATTGTTATGCACACAGAATATTTTTGTTGTTGTTAAGAATACCAATGTCACATTGAAATAATGTAAAATCTGTCATCTTTTACTCACCCTTATGTTGTTCTAAAACCATATGACTTTCTTTCTTCTGTGGAACACAAATAAGTGAATATGAATGTGAATCTTTCACTTTTATTATATAGAAGAACATGCAGGATATTGCCTGCGCTATAATAAAAGTGAAAGGAGAAAGATTAAGTTCCAAAATGACAAAAAAAGCACCATATAAGCATTGTGAAGAACAGACTAAAATCTGTTGTTATTCACTGGAATTCTTCTGCTGTAGCACTAAATTAATTTTGACACCTCTGACAGCAATCATATTTGGTTTTGTCACATGCAAAAGCCCATGGTATCTAGCAAATAATAGTTTTAATGTGTCATTTTTGCAGTCTATGTGACTTTTGACATGCATTTTTAGAGCTTTTGGCAGGGGGGAACAATTACCAGACCATCTTTTATGAGGCTTTTATGGTGCCGTTTTGTCATTTTGGAGTTTGACAGATCTCCAGATTGACAAATTTTTTTTTTTTTTTTGTTCATACAGGTTTAGAAAAATATGGGTGAGTAAATGAATATAACATGTTCATTTCTGAGTGAACTATTGATATTTGAAATCGAATTCCTTAAAGCATAAAAATAAAACATCAAAGAAATTGCACTTCCACTCCACTGATAATGGGAAAACCTTACAGTTGAACCACCACCAGGCGCACACACTTAAGCTTACACGTGATAGACAATCCCAAAAAATTTAAGTAATGCCCTGAAGGACATTATCGCATACAGTGCCAGAAAAAATGAGTAAATGAGGAACTGACAATGAACTCATGGCACACTCTCCAGCAGGTGAAGAGGTCAGACACAGCACCCATACAGTGAAGTACATCTGTTTGACATAAGTGGAGCTCAGGGAAACAGATCATCGGTCTGAGCAGCGGCAGGGCTAAATCAATAACGACAACATTCTAGAGCGAGCGGAGATGGACAGTGTGCTTACACAATTTGATGCTTGCAGTGCTCTTGCTTCAAATTTAGCTTTAGTCCTGTAATTTTATTAGGAATCCTATTCCTGCCACACATGACAGTTTGAGCCTCTGATCCATGTGCCGTCCCACCAGCACACAAATGCTCTTTAGCATGCCGTCACAGCTTGACTTTGAGGTGTGTGTGTGTGCTTATCAGTCTACATGTGTTTAAATGCAAGAAATGAAAAGTAAAAACAGTTGATATGTGAGATGTTATATTTGGACAAAGAGGCAATGGTTTGTTGCTACTAAAGCACGTAACACAATTATGTCACACACTGCAGTTTAGCCCAAGTGATCTGTCTGCACAGAGGTGACAGCCCTGCTGCTGTTCGTGAATGTACACCCGTCTGCATGTGTTAACAAAGCAACAATGACTCAACCAGAGCGACAGAGCTGAAATCTGGGCAAGCAAAACACATCAGACAAAGTGCGTAGGAGAATTTGTATTGCAATAATTATTCATAACTGGGTTTTAATATACACAGTAGTGCAAAATAAGAAGTAAAATCCATGTAAATCAATTTTAAAAATATAAATATAATTTATCAACACCTGTTCAACTGCTTGTTAACGCAAATATCTAATCTGCCAATCACATGGCAGCAACTCAATGTATTTAGGCATGTAGACATGGGGTGCGTCTCAGCAGCTCTAGCTTCCCTAGGTCGTGAATCAGTATATTGTGTACACGAATTCGGGCACTGGACAGTAAGGACCCTGGCTCACTACACATTGGGACACCGATGCCTATTTTTTTCCGGTGACATGACAACGTCCTCATCGTACAACATCACTACTGGTATTTATGAACAACATCAGAACTGATTTCTTTCTGACATTATCCTAAATTGTTATTTAAAGTACAAATACATTGCTTGTTTCGTATACATGGAATGTTTCAACTGTAAATAAACTATAAATGTTAGCTAGATTATGTTCATTACCTGTCTAATGATGTATGTTTATGCTGAAATATAATTAAAAAATGGTTTGTATTTTTAAAAACATCTATCGCGTGTCATTATGTGTATAGAGAGTTGGCTCAGTGATTTATGTTTTACGCTTCAGAACTTCCATTAAGGGAACATGGTGAGTATTGATGATCCCTGGTTTTCACTTTTTTCAGGAGAGTCAACTCTCTTGACTTTTTAGCAAACTTTTCAGTGCATTAGTAGGATTATACAATTGAAATAGCCATTAAAATGGCCAACTCCCTGATCAGTGCCCTGACAACTGAAGAGGTGATTGAGACGCACCCATGGTCAAGATGAACTGCATCAGAATGGGAAAGAAAGATGATTTAAGTTACTATGAACATGGCATGGTTGTTGGTGCCAGACGGGCTGGTATTTCAGAAACTGCTGATAAACTGGGATTTTCACGCAAAACCATCTCTAAGGTTTACAGAGAATGTTCAGAAAAAGAGAAGATATCATGTGAACGACAATTCTGTTGGCGAAAATGCCCTTGTTGATGCCAGAGGTCAGAGAATGGTTCGAGCTGATAGAAAGGCAACATAAACTCAAATAAGAACAGAAAATTGAGGCTACAATTCACACAGGCTCACCAAAATTGGACAGTAGAAAATTGGAAAAACGTTGCCTGCTCTGATCAGTCTCAATTTCTGCCACGACATTCAGATGGTCGGGTCAGAGTTTGTCGTAAACAACAAAGCACCTTTGAAATGTGGGGGAATGGGAAATTTGCATCATGGATGTGCAGCCGACAAATCTGCTGCAACTGCGTGATGCGATCATGTCAATATGGACCAAAATCTGTGAGGAATGTTTCCAGCACCTTGTTCAATCTATGCATTGAAGAATTAAGGCAATTCTGAAGTCAAAAGGGATTCAAACCCAAGGTGTACATAACAAAGTGGCCTGTGAGTATGTATATATACTTACTAAAACGTATATAACGGCTTTGTTATTGCGCCTTTCGTCTGGACTTTCTTAAAGTCGTAATGAAACAGACAGATCTTTTCTCTGTATTGTGATTTGTGACGTACATCCGAGTGAAACTGAATATTAAAGGGGGGGTACAATGGTGTTTCATGTATTCAGAGTTGTTTACAGTGTTAAAGAGTTAGATTCTCATGCTAAACATGGGCAAAGTTTTAAAAAAATATTTTGGACGAATAACGGAGAATTTCTATGCTGAAAATCTTACTTCCGGGTTGGTACAAGTTTCGGCTGGTTTTTTTTAGATCGTGGATCTAATGACGTAGATCAGAGTGCAACTCCTTATATGAGCATTTCTCTAGGAAAAGCGCGCCCGCGAGCACGTCGACTAGAGGAGAGCGAGACCGCGCACATCAACGCGCTTCAACAGGAAATCATCGGCAGCGCTGCATAGGATTTGTTCAAGAATGTCTCCAAAAAAGTGTGTATTTGGATGTGAGGGAAAGCTTACCGTGTTCAGTTTTCCAAAGAACCCAGTGTTACAGGAACAGTGGATGCAGTTTGTTTTTCCGGGGCAGCAACGGAGTGTAGGAAGTGCGGTTGTGTGTTCTGGTCGTTTCAGTGACGAATGTTTTATTAACAAGGCTCAGGTCGACGCTGGATTTGCAAATCGTTTGCTATTAAAACGTGGAGCGGTCCCAGTGATAAAAGACCCCATTCATGTAAGTACAACTGGATCAGATTTCTGTCTTTTGCTGGAAATCAAGAACTACCGCTTGACTCTATAGCTCCGCCTCCAGGACCTCGGCTTTTTCCGGAGAGAATCGGAAAGCTGTATTTTTCTTTTCTAAATATAATAAAACTAAACACTTTTTTGAGATATTAAGGATGCACTACTACTCTATAGGTACTCAAGATTAACATGAGATTAGGTGAAACTGTGCATGTTATGTACCCTTTAAAAATAAAAAAAGTTGGGCAGGAACATCTGGGGTTCTGCCTGGTTGTTGATTGGATGGAGGCAGATCTGATTATGAACTTGGCCAATTGTAAGAAAGGGGCGGGGTTTAAGCAGACTAAAGGGTTAAAGAACAATCACCAGAGAGAATTCTGTCATTTTTACTGTAGATCGAGTTATGACATTTTGATTAAAAAATACGAGGTAAAAAAAAGAAAAGAAAAATGAAATACCGGTACATGAATGAATTGTTGGATGATCACAATATGATCAATAAAATGCATTTAGAAAAAAAGGGATAGGGCGAATTTAATTCCATACTGACTTAACGGTTTCATCTGATATAAAATAATTTGAGGTTTGTCAGCAGCAAGCATTCTGAGAATGCTAATTAAATTTTACTACTACGTTACATCTTTAGGCATAATTCAATTTTCCAACCTCATATTGCCCATTAGTTGATAATAATCACATCACTGCATGACAGAAATCACTTAAAACTGGCTGAAGATAAAACATGCTCGAATTCTACAGAATTATACTACTCCTAGAACTACTTTGAGTGCTTAATGAAAAGCTCTAGACTCTGTAAATGTCTTCTTTATAGGAATTGCTCTAAGTTATTTGTTTGTAAACCCATGATTAATTTGCTGTGTATGCTTCAAAATTTGTCTTCAGAGAATAATCTTGGCTTGATTTTTTTTTCCCAAAAGAAATCTTTCTAAGATAAATAACCCATTAGAGCGACAAATATTTCCTCTGGAAGGACCTGAACACACACAGTGCAGTCTTGGCAAGAAGCAATGCCCTCCATCTCCACTATACAGGTCTCTCAGGTAATAGAATTTTAAAGAAGTTCATGTTTCTGCATGTAGATAAATGGCATGTTTTTTGAATATTATCTGTGCTGTGTCAAAAGGTTAGAAACATGATATCTTACAATTAGAACAGTGTTATGAAAGGTCAGACATTAACTAAAATCTGGAACTTCTTGTGAATAATTCCTTATGCTGCTAGACATGGCAGCTGATGAATGAAGAAACAAAGCAGACACAATCACCTCTCAACAACACAAACACTAAAGAAATTAGGGTTTCTAAATGATGACTATGGTAGGCTATGAGTGGGATGACAAATAACCATCATCTATCATATGACATCACAGACATACAGTATGACCTCTGCCATCTGCTGTGATCATTTCTAATATAGACATGAAAAGGGCTACAGTTTTACACTTGTGTTCACATTGTGAAGGCAGAACTGAACATTGCTAAATGTTATTACATTAGCAATTGCATATCCATTGTAACCATAGTTTCTGGCAAAAGTATGGTACACTCTTAGAAAAAAGGTCCAATGGGGTTTAATATAGGAACCTTATACATTCAATTTAAAAGATCCATTTATGCCAAATGGTTTTATATGGAGAAATGTCTTAATTTGCATATTACTTTTCATTAATCCATTACTCCATTTTACTGATAAAGTACTGTGGGCTATGTTTGCAAGCTGTTTAATTCATCAAATTTAAACTGATTAATTAATTAAAACTAAATCTATAAAATTATACCATGAACCCTTGACAGAACACCCCCACCCCCTCTCCCTCTCTCCCTCTCTCCCTCTCTCTCTCTTGAACAAAGATGGCACAAAATCTCATCTCAATACATTTGATCAATGGCTATGGTCTTCTTTTTTAATTGTCATTTCATCATCATTTAAGGATTTAGTCATTCGAAATAACTCGTTTTTAGGTTAATTGATCTGATTTAGTTTCTCTAGATAATAGTGATCTGTGGAGCATTATACCTATGTCTATAATGTTTTTAGATTTGTGGAGTAAAAACTATTGAACTGAATATAAAACTAGACCCTCCTAGACGGGGTGGCTCACAAGAAATGACCACTGTTATGTTGTAGCCAACAATCAGGAGGAAATATGTTAGTTTTTGTAATGGGCTGTTTTACGAAAAAGTCATTTACATTTTTAACACATTTATTTAATATAGCGTCATTTATATGTTGTACATTGTGTACAATGACAGAACAAGCACAAGCACAAGCACAGCCAGTCAACAAGAAACCCAATGTCATGCGCGTGTCATTGTGTGAATGGGAAAGAAGGAACTTACCTGTCGAGCGCAATCGCGCTCATTGAATATATGGAAGCGAAGACGGCGGCTATAGGAAAGAAGTTGTGGAATCGGCAGTAATAGAGTCCGAAATACCACTCATTGTGCACGGAGTAAACAAAGTTTATAACGGTGTTGAATGCGGACATTGACGCTTCAGCGAACGCCAAGTTCACAAGGAAATAGTTCGTCACGGTTCTCATTCGTTTGTGCGCTAAAATGATCCATATTACCGTAATATTGCCCACCACGGAGACAATGACAATTGTGCTGTAAGCCACTGCCCAGAGCACTATCCTCCAAGCAGGTTGCACAAACTGGTTCCAGTAAATCTCGGTTTCATTTTGTTCGATGTAGTTGTCTGTCCAGTTACTTTGGAAGTCATTGGAAGTGATGAGCGAATCCATTCCTGTCGGGAAAATGTTAAATGAGATTTAAATATTGTTTATTTTCTTTTATGCTGGATGTCGTATTAATGTTAAATCGACCATGTTCCCTTTCGAGAAAAAAGGTCAAATTGTTGAGTTTATTGGCGCAAAAGGTGTTCCGAACAGTATTCTTCAATTGTCTTCTCTGATAAGGGAAGATGATCCCTGTGTTCCTTTAAACAAGACAGGAGAACAGATCGCAACGGCTTGTTCCTTCACTTTTCCTCATCACGAAACCAATTTTAGCTCTTACACACACCTCACTACTCTGAGCGTCACTGCCAAGTGCGCAGCGCGTGCCTAAAGAGAAGTCGCGCGCACACGAGCAGATGCTGCAAACACGCGGCTCTGAGAGGAAACGAAGGGACGAGCCCTTTCAAATACAGTTCTCTCTTTTTAATAGGAAATTTATTCTATTCTGCATATGTAATTCAGAGCGCTCCAGGTGTGCCACGCAGATAGAAAGAGTAATTTTTGATTTTTTTTTTTTTTTTTTGGTTGCGCGCAGCTGTAAGCATGGGCGGCGCTAGGGAGGGGCTAGCAGGTGCTTCAGCAGCACCCCCAAGAAAGACCAAAGCACCCCGATAGCACCCCCAACAATAATTTCTGGAAGCAATTATATCCAGGCTGTATTCTATGGAAGCCCTGAACCGCATTTTGAAGAAAAAAGAAAAGAAAACTTATCTTCTAATAAGTCGTTATTTCAACATAATATCTCGTTATTTCGACATAAGAAGTCGTTATTTCGACATAATAAGGGGACATTCTAATCTGCATTAAGCCACATTAAGCGTTCTTATAATGGTTTTCTATGGGAGGAAAATGCTTAAAGGGATAGTTCACTTTGAAATTAAATTTTGGTATGTTTTAGCTTACCTCAAGGCCAGGGCATCCAAGATGTAAGTGTCTTTTTTCCGCAGTAGTTTCAATTTTGATATTTTTAGGTCAAACCGTTCTTGTCTGTCAGTCCTGTGGTCACTGTCTCAAAGAGCATGCAAATTAAAACAATTCCCCATCGTCCAAATTAAACAAGTCCCCATCGTAAGTACACATTGATGGCCTAAGACACGAAACGAGCGGTTTGTGTGAGAAAACGAACAGTATTTATATCGTTTTTTAACTCTTGTACACAGCCACGTCCAAGTGATCTGAGGGCGCTCGCGCATCCTGCTGTGTGACGTGTGCGCAGACTGGTGCATAGATATATACAGGGTCGTTTGAAGGAATTTGGGGGCCCCAAGCAAAGTGGACATGGCCCCCCATGGACCCCCCCCCCCATATTGCAACAGATAACTATAATATTAAAGTTATAAATATATAAACTAAAGTTGCAACAGATAACTATAATACCTTGTTAAATAGTTAATAAACAGTACCAGTAAAACATGTGGGTTGTCCTGATACTGTACTTAAAAATGTAACAGTGTAAAAATTGCCACACAGAATAAAGTAACTGTTCAAGATCCATTGGTAACTTATAAAAATAATGTCATATTTGCATAAACTGTCACTACCGTATATCCCGACACTAGCACATTAAGATAAGCTATGAAAAAATCATGTTCCTCTGCCTCTTTCTGGTTAAATAATGTTTATAGATGGGTTACAAAGTATTTATTAAGTAAAAAGACTGTTTGCTAACAGTTAAATGACAATTAACTAAAGATTAAATAACTAACAATTTACCATCTATTAATGATGGTTATTATAAAGTGTTACCGAAAAGATATGTTAGCATTTCCATATTTTGATATTAGAAGGGAAGGGATGCAGCTGCTTTCACAACTACCAATGCTTAAAAACATCCCAAAGCTAATGTTTGATGCACAGAATTTATTGTATGGTTTTCCTAACCCCCATTTGGTAAATAGATTATCACGGTGGAATAGTTAGTATAGCATGCTATGCCACTTTCATCAAAACCTATTACAAAGCTATAGCAATGTCATGTCATTAAATACGATAAACAGTGATTCTGGAACAGATCTGCGTCTTCCTTATCCTGTTAAAAAACTTATTAGAGTATGTAACGTTAACCATATTCCGTCCGTTCGAAAAAAAAGTTGCACTAACTGTTCGTTACAAGCAGCATTTGCCGTCAGGCAGGTAGCTAACATAAACATATTTTTGCTAGCCTGCTGCAAAATTACACCATTTGTACTAGACAAGTAGAGCTATTTTATCCAGTGTAATTTATCACTTACTACTATCTTGTTTTTTCTTATCCTACTCTTCCTTTCTCTTCTTTCTTTTCTGGCTTCTTGAAGCATAATTCCGCTTCATGATGACTGCCAAGGAGGTTTTGTATTTTGTGGTTTTGTATAATCATGGAGGCGCCCGCTCGGTCACTTGCATTGCACGTTAACTGGAGCGCATCTCATTCTAACTTAAAGGGGACATATCATGCTAAATCCACTTTTTTAGCCCTTAAATGCATTTTGTTGTATATTTGGAGTGTTTAGAAGTACAGAAAAGTTGAAATTATTCTCTTCAGGTGCTTCGTTGATATCTTTATATTCTGTTTTGGCCTTATTTTTCAACCTGTTCCGATTTTTCTGTTATCTATGACGTTTTGTGAACTATTACGTCACAGTATTTGCAGCGGAACTGCCAAATAAGGACATTGACTTCCAGTCCAACATTTCGAGCAATCCGCCATTTTTATTTCTCGCTGCAATTTTGTAGTCCAAGCTAAAAGATGCAGAAGTTACGAGAGGGTAAGTTAAAATGTTCGGTTGTTGGATGTAGTAACCCACACGCTTCATTACACCGTCTAATGTAGATGAACTGCCGCGCTTGTTTAACTGAAAGAACGAGCAGAGAGAGAGAGACCCGGTCGCGCGCGCGCACTCTCTCTCTCTTCGGAGCCAGGCGAAAGTGTAAACAAGACACCGTCTCCAAACTAGACGCTGTCTTGCTCTCTCTCCCTCGCACATATTAATCAAAATAAATCGACACGGTGGTAAAAGGTCGGAAGACCAAAGTTTCATGTGTAAATACAGTAACACAACCATTGTGATACATCCATATGAAGACGTTGTTCTGCAGGTTCGTCGTCTTCATTTTCATCTCGCTCCGACTCTGGCTCGAACATGTAAGGCTGTCTGGACAAGTCTTCCGTTGTTGACATTTTGTTAATAATGTGTGAATAAAAAGTTTCTGTGCCGCTATAATCGTATCTCTGCTATCAAACTAGAAAAATGGCCGAACGGGGTGGAGTTGAACCTCTGCAAACTGGAGAGGGGGCGGGGTATGAAGTGTCTCATTTGCATTTAAAGAGACCGCACCAAAACGAGTTGCTCTCAGACGCACATCAGAAAAGGGGTAAAAAAGGGGCCTGTGGAGCTATAATAATGAGGAATTCAGACCCAAGCATTGCAGTTCCGCTTTATATAGACTACAAATGTATGATTTATATGTTAAAAGGAACGATTTAAAAGCATGATATGTCTCCTTTAACCGAAACTTATATGCCTCACAGACATGAGAAATATACATCAAATGCACAAAGCTTGAAATGTCTTTCGAAATAATTCAAAACGAAAAGAAAGACTACTCTCTGATTATGTAATCCATTATGTGCATTTCTCTCTATAGGCGCATTCACTACGAATATGGCGATCGTCAACTTAATCTTTGCAGCCAACACTGACACAGAAAACACTAGTTTATTAATAAAAATCAATGCACGCGTCACCGGATTTACACCGGATCTTGCTTGTTGCACGCACACATATTATGTCGAAATAACAAGATATTATGTTGAAATAACATTATTATTAATAATAAATATTTTAGAATATTTGATTGAATGCTGAATGCTGCGCTTGTTCAATTTAATAACTTTAATTGTGATCATTAAAATAATTGAATATTAAATATTTAGTGGCCAAGTTTTGCTCATTTATTAATAGTATATACCTCTCTCTCTCTCTCTCTCTCTCTCTCTCTCTCTCTCTCTCTCTCTCTCTCTCTCTCTCTCTCTCTCCCCCTGTGAGCACGAGGTTATGAAACTAATAGAATCAAGGGTTTGGAAATCCATTTCTTTTTAATATGAAATGCCATTCATTCAGAGCTCACCATATGCAAGTTGAAAGATGTTGTTTGGTTCTTTCAGATTGGACAGAAAAAGCCAAAAAAGAATGGATAGGCTAATGGATAACTTTTGACATTGATAACGGTATAAATTGCGCAGGGAACGTCTTCCTTTCGACATCAAACCAATGATTTACACCAAGTCATTTCAATTTTGTCACAAGTAATTCAATAAAAGTTCACGGTCTCCCCCTGGTGGTTCCATCTGAATGCGCGTTAAACTTAAGCTCAATCAGCCAGTCTGTTGTGACGGACAATGTTGTGTAAACGCAACTTTTATTATTTTTCAATTGGATCTGGACAGCTACAGGATCAGTTGGAACACTAACTGCAAGCCAAGTTTGCCCATCAGTGGCATATACCTCGCTGATCTGAATGGCCACAAATCCCTACATCCATGTTCCAACATTCAGTGGAAAGCCTTCCAAGAAGACTGTAAGCTGTTATGGCTGCAAAGGAAGGGATTAATGCTTTTTTGCCATGTTCTAAACAAGATGGGAGCATCAGTGTGATGTGTGATATGCAGCCTGACACGCTGTTCCACTTCATCCTAAAGGTGTTCGCTGAGGTTTTGTGGAGGCCTTTTTCTTCCACATCAGACACAGTAAATCATTTCTGAATGGATGCTGCTTTTCAGAGGGTGTTTTCATTCTTTTGGCCATAATTTCACTGCCATCATGCAGCATATGAATTCATGCATTATTCAAGAATGTGTCCACATAACAAAGGGATGTTTTGATACTAGATGACTCAGAGTAAGCCCAGGGAACTGCCATTTAAAGAGCAATTTTTCAGCATTTTAGTGAATCATTCAATTTCTTTATTTCTTTATTTTTGGATTTTAATTTATAAAGAAGGTTGATTGAGATTTGTGATAATCGGAGTGACTTTTTTTGCGGACAGGTTTTGTTATTTGCCTTGTTTCTTTCTGCTTTAAGTGGTTGGTTTCTGCAGCTCTCTGTAATGATTTGAAATAAACCCCATCTCACACCAAGGAAAAGATTTATGGTGCTATCTTCTTTTCACAGTTAGAGTTTAAGTTTGTTTTCTTCTTGTATAAAAAAAAAAAAAAAAAAAAAAAACTCAATGCAAGTACTCCACAGGCATGCAAATTTTTTAGCCATCAATTCAATGGGTTTAGGGGGGTTGTAAAGTCCATCACATGCATTAGCTGAATTTCAGATTCCTTCAAGAACCTCTATTGGATTTAGGGACGCATATAATTGGGATGTGCCGTGGCAACTCATCAATGTTAATTAACCGTGTATCATGACAGCATCTGGGTTGCTGACAATTCATGGGTATAGTTTTTATTTCCTTCTTAGCTCTTTTTGCATTGTTTTTGTTTTGTTGACTGTTTAAGATATTTTCTGCTATTAAACCAGTCAAGATTATCTGAAGGAAATTGGTTCACTCAAAAGATTCAATGCATGCAGAAAATATTTTGGCAATCCTTTTAATGCTCATCTTTTTATCAGTCCTGTGTGCACTCATACCTTCTTTTTGATTATAGCAACATGTAATATCCTCTGGCAAGGAGCTCTGCTCAACAAATCAAGATTTGGCTGACCACTGGTTGTCCACAAGAAAGAAATCAGAAATATAATTTCACACACCAACTGTCATCCATACTGGGACATACTGTTTAATGCTGCCCAACACCTTCATTCATTTAAAAAATATATCTTGACTCTTCTGTGCCTCTTGATAAATCTGGGCATGCGTGTAACTGAATTCAAGACTTTGAATAAAAATGAATAAGTGATTTGGTTTGTATTGTCCATCTATCCAGTGTTAACTGAATAATGTAGAATGTGGAATGGCAGAAGCAGAAGAAATGCAAATAATATTTTTCAATATGTTCCATTAAATTATATATTAAAATGTTTCTTTTCCAAATCTGTGCCATATTGCATCTGGTTGTTCACCTTTCACAGATGTGTTTACTATGAACACTGAATAGTGCACTTTTAAGAGTGAAGTTATTTAATTCATTGATTCAGGCATGGGTTAACATGTCAAAGATATGGCAGAGACTGTTACTCTAAATGTATTTAATCATTTTTATATAGATCTCTGGGATTTTTCCCTGCAGCGAAAAGCTGGAGGGTTTAAGAGCTGTTTTTCTAGAAAAAAAAAAGACTTTTGAAAAACGTAATTACAGCCACAACAAGCTACCCGAGAGATTGCCTAATCAATGTCTGTGAGCATGCTGTGTGTGTACGCCTGGGACAAAAATAGAATTTTCAATGATGTATTGTCATAAGTGAACAACAAGTAGCCTACTTCTGAGGATTAAAGTTATTATTGTGACACATCTTAAAGATATACTTTCTTTGGCATGTTTAATAAGCTTTAAACTAGACAGCCTAAATCTTTTATAAAACATATATTATCTGTCAATTGGCTGGTATAGGCTTGTAAAGTCAATGAATGTGTCAAGATATCTGAAGGGAGTCTCGTTTATTCGTTTTACATGTAAAGTATTATGTGATCTGTCTGTCTTTAATTCTGTGCTGGCCCTTTAAAAGGTTTGTTTAGCATGTTGTTTGGCGGAGCGGAAGTTATTATTGGGATAAGAGTTACATCTTACAGCTGCTGATGTGTTTTTCAAAACAGTTCAGAGGAATCTACAGCCAAGTTGAATACTTGACGGAAGTGCTTATAATGTGTTCGGACGGGTCTTAAAAACAGTCTTCTGTCTCTCTTAGACCTAAGGTTCATTGAGCCTTAGCGGCATCGGCTAACATCTGAATGCACGGAAAGCTCGAATAACTGAACTCAATTAATGCTGTCACCATGCCGTCTTACGAAGAATTTAGAAAAACAAATCACTTCTATTATTTCGTTAAGTTCTCTCTAAATATCTATTCAATGCTATTCTCGGTAAGTGTTCGTTTAAACGGAAAGATGTTCTAGCCTACTAACGTTAGCATTTCTTTGTTTCTCCCTCACCTCACAGATACTTGCCCTGAATGAGTACGCTCATGTGTTTGTGTTGAACGTACAGTAGGCTATAGGTAGTCGTACTAACTTTGACCGTGTTTACCTGGTAATTTTGGGATGCATATTAGCCTCACTTCTGTAAAATTTCTCAGCTGAGCTTTGTAGCTCAGTAAAGGAAATAGGCATGCGCTGCTGGCAGATTTAAAGGCGCAAGACGCTGTTATTGTTGCTGTAAATGTATCGCGCTATATATTTGTTTTAATGGTTATTGTAAACGATTAGTGGCTGTAGTAATATTGAAACAATAGACTTAAACATAATCTATTTTCTTTGCTTTCTTGTCCTATCGAGTCTAAAGGCTATAACTTGCTAACGTCCTGGCTAGAATATAGATCCATAGATAAGATAGATATAGAAATGTCTATTAGGGATGCAGAATTATTGCAAAAATGATTGTTTATTGGGCCTTTTTGTGACTAAAATATCAGATATTTATTGACCGACATTGAATATTAAATGTATTCTGCTCATTTAATCTAGTATCTAGTGTTAACATAAAGTGATAGTGATATGGCAAACATGCATTTATAACAGAGTTTATGCTAATTTTAATAAATAAATAAATAAACTATTTATGAAGGTTGTTGTACTTTTTTTTTTTTTTTTTTATGTAAACAAAAAATTAAAATTATACATCATTACATGTACAATATGCGGTCTTAAAGAGACGGCATCCTACAAGAGAGAGTGCAGTTAAATGTCTGGGATCTCTTCTCTAATGAAGGTTTCTTTAGAGACTATTTATCCCTCTTGTTTTGAGGATTAAAAAAAAAAAAAAAGTTTAAAAAATTCATCCTTCATCCTTGATGCCTACACTTATTTTTATTTGAATGTTTTTACTATATTTAGATTTTTTTTTTTAAACAAAGTATTTTAGCAGTTATTGGCCATAACAGGAAAATAATAATTGTCTTATCAGTATCGGGAAAAAAATTAACATTTTGTGCATCCCTAAAATCTATATATTTCTTTGTTTTAATGTCTGGTTTTGATATTTTAGGTTTCAGGTCTATAAGTTATGTGTTGATTCTCAAAAATTGGCAATCCTTTGCTTAATAACCAGCAACCATTAAGATGTATTTATTGAATTCAACAAGGAACACAGTATTCTTCTTGACTCACAACCAGAGTGTTCTGTCTTCTCACAGGAAATTCAATAAGTCATTGCCATTTGGGAGTATCTTTACTATTATAGCGAACATGATGTTACAAGCAGAAAAGCCTCTCAGGATACTCTTCAATTCTCTCTTCATTTCTTTCTCTCCCTTTCTTTACTCTTAAGCTTGGCTTGCAGCCTTTACACTTCCACATCACTAAAACACCACCATCTATCAATTAATAGAAAATAATTGAAGATGTCAGGAATCTGAAACTGACGGATGATTAATCAGCCAAACAAGACTTATTAAATTAACCCTCTAGAAAGAACATTCAGGGAAGAAAATTGAAAATGAAGTGGTTTCAGTTAGCATGCTTTGTACTAATGTAGTCTTTTGTTAGGATACAAATTGATATTAAGGCTGCTACATTAATCTTCTTTATGATTTGCGTCATTCCATTGACATTGTTTGTGCATTTTAGCTAAGCACTCTGAGAATTACATCTGCATCCTAGGGATTAATGTGAGGAACACAAATGATACAGTACATTTTTGGATTTTGCATCAGATGACTTATCTGCATGACTTGGTTGTGCATTGAAACATTGATTTCAACTTCATATCTTTGTTACATGTCTAATTGAATCATGTAAACGTAATGTTGTGGAATTATATAAGCTGATGTGACTTGTACAAATGTTTTACCAAACCAACCACTGCCCCTGTTCCCCTCAGTTGCTCGGTCTGTGCGTGCTATGTATTGGAGTGTATGCAGAAGTGGAGAGGCAGAAGAATCGCACCCTGGAGGGGGTGTTTTTGGCTCCTGCCGTGGTCCTCATACTACTGGGTCTCGTCATGTTTACTGTGTCTGTTATTGGGATGGTGGGATCTCTCAGGGACAACAAGACTCTGCTGCACATGGTGAGTGTTGCTTGTCTGAACATACAGTATATATGTGTGCCAAGCTTCTACCATTTTACTGGTGTTATTTTTGGTTGTGACTTTAAAGGATAGTTCAGCCCAAAATGAACATTCTGTCATCATTACTCACTCTCATCTCATGCCTTTTCAAACCATAAGACTTTTGTTTGACTTTGGAACACAAATGAAGAAATTTTTATTGAAATCTAAGAGATTTCTGTCCCTCCATTGAAAGTCCCGCTCATAGAGATGGTAAAATAAATTTTAATCCAACTCTTCTGAAGAGACATGATCGCTTCATTGAAAAATATCTTCAATTGTGTTCCAAAGATGAACAGAAGTCTTAGAATGACTGATGACTTTTATTTTGGTTTACCTAACCCTTTAAATAACCCTTTCCATGCAGTTCCTGTGTGTCCTGTGTGTTTTGCTGGCTCTCCAGGCTCTTGCCCTCATCATTGCCCTGATCTTTGAGAAGACGGTAAGACATTGAGAGCAGAGAGAATGTTGGTACGGTTACGGTATACGGTTTGTTGTTAATGAGTCCCAATCTTCTCTGTCTTTAGACAATCAAATTATTTCAGAAAAGTATACGTGAGGGAATCAAACACTACTATGATGACCTGGACTTCAAGAACATATTGGACTACGTGCAAGAGAAGGTTGTTTACCTAACTGTTTTATTACTATAAGTGTGTTATACACCCACCCTAATATGGTCTACAATACATCAAGTCAGCCATAAATAATGTCCATCTTTCTAGCAGAAACACATAGTTTGTGTCAATTAAAATCTCTTTCATCCCCGTAATCTCACAAAAATGACAGTTTTCTCATAGCAGATGTCTCTACGCAGTCACCTGCATCATAAATGGTCAAAACTTTTGAATGGTTCTGTAATCCAGCTTTATACACATTTTAATATGGCATTTAAAAAAAAAAAAAAGATACTTTTATTCAGTAAGGACACATTAAGTTGATCAAAAGTGACACGACTGTTTAATAATGTAAAATTTCTACTTCACAAATGCTTCTCTTTCTGTTCTATCTGTTCATCAAATAACCATGAACATTTTTTTTATCAGTATTAAAAAAAAAATTAAGCAACACAACTGTTTTTAACTTTGGTAATAATAATGTTTCTTGAGATACAAATCAGCATATTAGAATGAAGATTTTTTTTTACGAAGGATCATGTGACACTGAAGATGCTTAAAATTCAGCTTTGAAAGTGGCATGTGAAGGCCATACTCAGAATTTGTACTCTGCATTTAACCCATCCAAGTTAATGCACACTCATTAGGAGTAGTGAACACACACACACACACACACACACACACACACACACACACACACACACACTGCAAACCTTGGACCACTCTTCAAATGCACACACCTGGAGCAGTCATTTTGCTATGGAGCAGTTGTGGATTAGGTGCCTTATAGGTGCCAGTATTGAGAATAGAACCCGCGACATTCGGGTTACCAGTCTGACTCTCCATTAGGCCACGAAAATAGAAAACCGTTATTTTTAAATAGTTTGCACTGTAAATTTGATCAAATAAATGCAGCCTCGGTGAGCATAAGTGACTTTTTTTTCAACCACAACAACAAAAAAAAATCTTACCGAACACAAACTTTTCATCAGTAGTGTAACTTGATTTATATTTTATACGAAATATTTTATTTTAAATATTTATTTATAAAGGCTTATATATCTATTGTCATGTTAAGAAGAAAACTGTCACTCAAAATTATAAATAAAATTCCCTTTTATAATGACTCTCTTTGTTTGTCTTTTCAGTTTTCTTGTTGTGGGGGAGATGAGTACAAGGATTGGGAAGTAAACCAGTACCACTTCTGCAATGGCACGAGTCCTTTGGCCTGCGGCGTTCCCTACACCTGCTGCATCCGTCAAAGTGTTAGTCATTCCATGTTCTTCTTTCAGTCATGATACATTAATCATGCATAATACGGCCCAGCACGCGGCAGTCTGACGAGAAAAGCTTTTTTGCAGTGGAATCAGTCTGACCCACAGGTCTGTGAGAGTAGGGAGCTGATTTCTGAGCTTTTTTCTGGTGGGTTAGAGAGCTTTCTAGTAAATGCTGTTCTCCATGAGTCAGTGGAGAGTGCATCATGATGGAGAGGATTTAATTTGCCTTCCCGATGCTGCAGAGAGTCTCTTCTGCTTTATCAGCACCTCTCTCTCTCTCTCTCTCTCTCTCTCTCTCTCTCTCTCTCTCTCTCTCTCTCTCTCTCTCTCTCTCTCTCTCACACAGAGTTAATGAATGTTGATTGGGCACTAATGCACTGTTCTCCTTTCGGTATGACAGCTTACTATGCAGTGAGCGAGCACAGGCCTTTTCAAGCTAATGAAACATCACCATAATCAAGACTTCCTTAGAATATTCTTTACATCCTGACTTATTTTTTCCATTCTCATCCTAGTTAATTCAGATATAGTTACCCTTATGTGAGCCAGAATTTTCAGATCATAAATCTGTGATATTTGACTTCAGATGTTTCCCTTATCAAGTACAATGCTAATGGCACAAAATGGCACAATAAATTTAGTAAATAAAGGTCATTCAGTAAATAATCTATTGCTAGGTGCAGATGTTCAGGAATCTGCTGATTTCTATAGCATTGTTTGCTGATGTTTTGAGGGAAAAAATGTTTTGTGCTCTTATTGGTTGCTGAAAGCATAATCAGATTATTCAAAATATTTATGGCATAATGGGCCTTAAAATTCTTTGTAAATATGTGGAACTGACACTTTCTTCACCCTGTACCCTTATTAACGAAGCCCCGCTGGTGTTCTCCATCTGTTTCAAACCACATCATATTATAATATGGCATCTGGTAGCTGTTGCCGACCTGTTTTGAGAAACAGAGTTGAAGTGTCACATGGTACGGAATATATGAGAGGAATTGGACTGTGCTTTTGGGAGCAGGCAGGTTTACAGTCTATTTGTAATCTGATTAGATGGGCTCCCTGTTCATCAGTCCTATTACGGATTCCATCACTGCAGTGACCCTCTGCTTTAATGATTACATCAACATGATTATAAGTGTGTGCTGAAATTCCATAATGAATATGAAATTCATTTTAAGGGTCAAAGGACAAAATTTTAAGTTTGCCAATACACTTCTGCTCCAACAGCATCAAGCTGACCAAATGCCACTTCTCACTTGAGAAGGTTTTCAAAAACATAATATGCAAGTTGTTAAATAGCCTTGTGTGTGTGTTTTTTTCTTATCAGGTCGGAGAAGTTGTGAACACACTTTGTGGCTACCAAACTATAATTAAGCAGGTAAGTGGCGCTCTCGGGGGTCTCATTTTAAGTCCACATTCTTGTAATGGCCTGCAACCAGCCATCACTGACTGATTTTAAATGACTTGCTTCATTTTACATAATACTCACTCTGATGCAGTTGGAGAGAATTATTTGCTGGACCTTGACGCATGAAATGATTTTTAAAGGAGAAGCTGGGACAGGAAAACAAAAACCTTCGATAGCCATTTCGAGTGCAACCATTGTTTTTTCCATAGATGAAAACCAAGCAAATCATATCAGAGCCATTACTAGCACCACCTCCATTATGCCATTACGATGGACTTTAGTTGTGATATTTTAATTTTGTTTCTGTCATAGAATCAGAGCATTACCTGCCGCCTGTACCGAATTTGTTTCTTTCTCTCCTCTGTATTACAGCGTGAAGCTTTAGATGGCATAATTCATGTGCGTGGCTGCATACATGCTGTGAACCTGTGGATGGGAGACAACATTGGCGCTACTATCGGAATTTGCTGCGCGGTTGGACTGCCACAGGTTTTGGAAACATCTTTCCCTTCTTGTGCTTCCTGTTTATTACTTATCTTATACAGAAATTTATGTATCTCTTTTCCTTCTGCACTTTTTTTAATCTCCCCTGCCATTCCACATTTCCATTTTGATTGCCTACTACCTATTCTGTTTGACTCTTCCCTCATTAGAGACTCCTCTTCCAAACAATAAATTATAGAAAAAGGGCATCTGCACTGACCAATGCAAATACCCAAAAGAGGGGTGCATGACTTGGAGAAGCTGGTGCCTAGTCTTGCCAATTTTGGCAAACTTGAAAACTTTATTTTCTAAAATAACCAGCTTGCTGTCTCTCTCTCTCTTTCTGTCTCATCTTGCCCCTTGCTGAGATGAGGGAAGAGATCACATTAAATGCAGCCACATGTCTGTGCTGCCACATTCCTCCAATTATGCATTAATCCTCAAATTAGAGCAGAGGGAAAGACCATTTACACAAATATGATGGAATGTGAGAAAACACCTGCCTGGTAAATGACGGTATGGCTGCATTAGTGATCTGCTTCTATAAGTGCACAGTAAACTGTATATTGTATCATATTTTTAATAAAAATACCTAAAATGAAAGATATAAATGTATCACTTATACATGCACAAGGTGACTTGTGCTTTGATCGAAATAATTAAAAGTATAAACAGAGTTTTTACACTACCGTCGGGGTCGGTGTCAGTAAGAAAATGTTTTTTAAAAGAAGTCTCATGCTTACCAAGGCTGCATTTATATGAGAAAAAATGGTGAAAATTTTTATATTGTAATATTGTGTTGTTTTCTATTTGAATAATTTTAAGCAGTCTTTACTCCAATCTTCTGTGTCACATGATCCTTCAGAAATCATTCTAATATGCTGGATTTTTGTGGAAACTGTGATAGATTTTTTTACAGGATTCTTTGATGAATAGACAGTTAAAAATATATAAATCTTTTGTAATTATAAAAGTCTTTTACTTTTGATCAACTTAATGTGTCCTTGCTGACTTTTTTTTGCATTCATCATCATGCAGTAACACACTGGGGGTGTCACTAACTATCTGTTTCATCTGCAGATAAGGTGTAAAATAAACCTTTTTTAGTAATCTATCTAAAAAAAAAAACACTTTAATGTTTCTTTCAGCTTCTTGGTATTCTCCTGAGCTGTGTCTTCTGGAATCTTTTGGTGGAGATGAGTGAGTCTGAAGACATGGTGGACTTTAAATTCCTAAAACGTGGTTTTGAGTACAGCGAACTGGACCTCTCGGGTGCTGGATGGTGTATGTGTCTACCTCGTGACGAAGGGTACCTGCCTGTACCTGTAGCAGAGCCTGACACCTGGACACCAGACCCCATCCCTTTTGACCTGGAACAAGAGCAGCCCAAAATAGCCTTTACACATTCCCAACTAAAGAGCCAAGGATTTGTGTCAGGTGTGGGAATGGATGAAGTGGACAATCGAGCTTAAGAACCACAAAGAAAAGAAAGTTGCATCTTAAGCATATTGTTTTTTGTATATAAAAAGGTTTGCCCTTGCACTGTGTTAAGATAAAGTGAGTTAGTTGCACTACATGTTGGTAATAATGTTTTTAGGCATGAAAAAAGGAGAGGTTTGTATAAAACATTTGGTAATTGAGGGAATCAAGGTAGGAGATATCCACAGGCTTGTATAATCAAACTTTTAAGAACATATCACTTCAAATGCTGTTTACATAGTCTGTTATTTTTCACCATTTTAATTCATTCTGTGTCTTATTGGATTAAGGGAGTTTGACTTGTTTTATTGGTCATATTGTCATTTAATAGTTTATAAGGTGCATAGAAAGGATTCTATTAATTGTTGGCAATACAATTTTTTAAATGTTTTAAAAAATAATTTATGATGTCCTTTAGACCTATATTTCAATGAGTTCAAGGAAATTGGTAGTTTTGGAATTTGTCAATGATTATGACTGTTGTGACTGGCAGATAAAGCTGGGCATTCATCTCTAGTCTATGCATTGTTTCTAAAATGTTTTATATTCATGTTTTAATTGTTTTTATATTACACTACTGTTATGAACCCAGCTCTCAGAGAATAAAGGAACATAAGAATATCATGGATCTTCTTTTTCTTTTAAAAGAGCATGTGGTTCGTGTAATGCCGACATTTTTCTTTAACGGTATAACTGTACCAATGAAATTATTTATTAAAGTGTTGCCTTAAGTACAACAGAAGCTTTCTTACCTCAGGCTATTCTGGAATAGCCGCATTGTTTTGCAGGTAATTTGTAGATAGGATTTTGTTGTTGTTGAAAAAGGGAGTCCTGGCATTGTTTAACACTACTTGAAGTTTAATTTGTCTTGAAGTAAGGCTAAAAATTAATGTTTAGTTGTCATAAACTGCTGTTTTAAATGTGTAGCCCATGTTTTATCTTTCTTAGGTGTATAAAAAGATTGAAAAAGTTTGGCTTGAAGGATGTCATAATTACGACTCTCTGCCATAAATGTACAAAACCCACCTTTTAGCTGTTGGTAGTCATTCTGAAATCCCTCACAATCGCACACCTTTGCTAACAGACATTTTGATGATTTTGTTAAAGTTGACTGCTGCGCTCCAGCTAATGTAGCTCTGGTTTTGTAGTAACATTAATGTGACTTGCAATAAAATTTGCTTGAATGAACCTTTTAAATATGTCTTGCTGGTTATTTTGTTGAATAAAACACCAAAGTCTCTTGAGCCTTGTAGTGGTGCGATAAGTGGAGATGTGAAAACCTCTGAGGATCTGGGCATGTGGGTTCTTGGAAACTGGTCACCTGAACCCTTGAACATCTAAGCCGTTTTCTAGTGCATAATCACACATTTTAAATTGTTCTGAAGAGAGAATGTTGCATAATGACGTCCCAGTGGTTCTGTAAGACTATTGTATTTTTCAAATAACTCAAATTGCATTTAAGGACACTGATGGCAACTTGGCATATTTTTTATTGATTCTGCCTTCAGTGCATCATCATAACACATCAATTATATTAATTCATGTGCAGAGCGATCTATCTTCAACCTCTCTCCCATTATTTCCTCAATGCTCACGCCACTTTCCCCTTCATGATGATGGCCATCAAAAGGCGGCCTGTGTAATAATTATAGCTGGTGTCTCAATGGGAGGAAATGAACTGCTACACCGAAAATTACACTTCATGCGCTGAGCAGAGAACAAAATGCATCCACACTGGCGTAATTATGATAATAATAACAGTAATTAACAATTGTCGACTTGAGGGACGCTCAAGGATGGCTTTTCGGTTCTGTGAATGAGTGCATCAAAAGAGGATAAGGCAAGGGAATCAAGTGATGCACTACTAACAGATGAATAGTCAGTGCTCAAGTAGATGTTCTTTCCCATTTGGGATCTGGAAAAGCTGATGGGGGTTGGGGTGAAAAGGGAGTAAAATCCAAATATTCAAGTTAAGAAGCTTAGAGAATCTGGTTATTTACTGAATTACTCTTAATAGTTAAACAGAGCCACTGCAGTGAGCCAGCAAGGGCAAAAAGATACTGTGCCTTGCGAAAGTATTCATACCCCTCAAATTTTTTTGTTGCCACCTTATGTTAAACTATTTTAAATAACTTTTTCCCCCCATCACATCATTTTTTTTTACGCCATACACCATAATGACAAATCAAAAACAGATTTGAAAATGTATTAAAAAGGAAAAACTGAAATACGTACATTGCATATGTATTTGTACCCTTAACTCGGATACTTGGTTGAAGCACCTTTACAGCCTAAAGTCTTTTTGGGTATGATGCGACAAGCTTTGCACATCTGCATTTGGTGATTTTTCTGCCATTCTTCTCCTCAGATCCTCTCAAGCTCAGTCAGATTGGATGGGGACCGTCGGTGGACAGCCATTTTCAGGTTTCTCCAGAGATGTTGGGTTGGGTTCAACTTTGGGCTCTGGCTTGGCCAATCAATGACATTCACAGAGTTGTCCATAAGCCACTCTTGCATTGTTTTAGGGTCTGTGCTTAGGGTCATTGTCCTGTTGGAAGGTGAACCTTCTGCCCTGTCCGATGTTCTGAATGCTCTGGACAAGGTTTTCATTAAGGCTAACTCTATTTTGATGCGTTGAGTTTCCTTCTACCCTGACGAGTCCCCCAGTCCCTGCCGCTGAAAATCCCCAAGAGCATGATGCTGCTACCACAACTTTACTGTTGGGATGGTATTGTGAATGTGCAGGTGATGAAAGGTGCCTGCTTCCCTGTTTAGAACTGAGGTACATCAGTCCATAGAATCTTGTTACTCACAGTCTCAGAGAGTCCTTTAGCCGTTTTTTTGTGTTTTGTTTTTTAGCACATTTCAAGTGTTTTTCTTATTTGTCTTCACTGAGGACAGACTTGAGTCTGGCACTCTGCCATAAAGCCCATATAAGTGGTGTGTGTGGGCGTTTGCTCTGATATGCATTTTCAGTTGTTAGACCTTTTATTGAGAGGTGTGTGCCTTTTCAAATCATACCCATTCAATTGAATTTGCCAGAGGTTTACTCCAGTGAAAGTGTAGTAACATCTCAAAGATGATCCAAGCGAAACTGGAATGCTAAGCTATATTTTTAGGCCTTGTTTCACAAACAAGGCTGAGATTAAGCTAGGATTAGGCCTTAGTTCAATTAGGATATTTAAGTAGGTTTTATAAATGTGCCTTAGAAAAAAAACATTACTGGTGTGAATCTTGATACAAAACAATGACACTGACATATTTTAAGATATGTCAGTGCAAGTTGCTTTCCGTTAAAACAGCTCAAACTTGCATTTTATTCTGGGACTAGGCTTAAGCCTTGTCTGTGAAACCGGGGGTAAGTGTCCCAGAAAAGGATACAAATACTTATGCAATGCAATATTTTCAGTTTATTTATGTTTAATAAATTTGTTTGATAAAGTTATCATGAATCTGTTTTTTGCTTTGTCATTAATGTAGATTGACGTGGGGGAAAAAAGTAATTTAAAGCAGTTTAGCATAGGCTGCAACAAAACAAAATGTGGAGTACGAATACGTTCCCAAGGCACTGTATATACAGAGGGAAAATATTGTTTTTCTCCTCCCCAAGATTTTGATGTGGTTCAAAATTGATGTAATTAGGCTTATTGGTGGATAGCTAGAAGTGACCTGAGTATCAACATTTTCCAACTCTGAAAGAGTAATACAATATTAGGTAACACTTTAGAATACTGTTCCTTCATTAATGAATGATTACACAGGAACAAACTGGTGACAAATTATTAACATTCTAGTAACTACTATTAACTAACAAGAAACTCTGATTAACAAATTAGTAAGTAATAGCGCTCAGATGAATGTAGTAGTTCACTATTAGCTAATCAATAACTACTATTTTTTTCATACCTCCCAGAGAACTACTATCTACAGGTTCATAATTAACATGAATAATGCATAATTTAAAATAAAAGGTAATGGTAACCCACTAGTAATGACTCAAGTATTACTACATCATTCTAAAGGAACTACTAATTATTTGGATCAGTATTCTAAAGTGAAAAACATGATAACTACCTAATATTGACTGAAGTCATTGTAAGCTTTTGAGATTTTTGTAAGATTTTGAATAGCAATTCCTTCCAATGGATTTGGTAACACTTTAGTCATTACTAGTGTGTTCCCATGATCTTCACTTTAGAATACTGATCCAAATAATTAGTAGTTCCTTTAGAAAGATGTAGTAACACTTGATTCATTACTATCCAAAACCTTACAAAAGCCTTTAAAGCTTACAATGACTTCAGTCAATATTAGGTTGATATCATGTTTTTCACTTTAGAATAGATCCAAATTATTAGTAGTTCCTTTAGAAGGATGTAGTAACACTTGATTCATTACTAATGGGCTGCCATTACCTTATATTAAACATTGTGCATTATAAATATTTATTAACCTGTATATGTGACCCTGGATCACAAAACCAGTCTTATGTTGCACGGGTATATTTGTGGCAATAGCCAACAAAACATTGTATGGGTCAAAATTATAGATTTTTCTTTTATGCCAAAAATCATTAGGATATTAAGTAAAGATCATGTTCCATGAAGATATTTTGTAAATTTCCTACCTTAAATATATAAAACATTTATTTTTGTGAATGGATGCAGCACTATCGCCAATAGAAAAGGCGATTTTCTCAATATTTCGATTTTTCTGTACCCTCAGATTCCAGATGTTCAAATAGTTGTATCTCGGCCAAATATTGTCCTATCCTAACAAACCATACATCAATGGAAAGATTATGTATTCAGCTTTCAAATGATGTATAAATCTCAATTTGAAAAAAAAATACACATAAGACTGGTTTTGTGGTCCAGGGTCACATATAGTAGTTCTTATAGTCTTCAGTGAGGTATGAAAAATAGTAGTTATTGATTAGCTAATAGTGAACTACCACATAGACTGAGCGCTATTACTTACTAATTCGTTAATCAGAGTTTTTTGTTAGTTAATAGTAGTTAATAGAGTGTTACTAATGCATTACTCATTTGTTCCTGTGTAGTTATTCATTAATGAAGGAACAGTATTCTAAAGTGTTACCCAATATTAAAAGGCAGAAGCTTTTTTCGAGAGGGAATACGGCTCATTCCGGCTGCAGCTTAAAATGCTGTGTCTTTTTATCTAAGTAATGAACCCAGCGCATCTGTCTCTGAGGGGATTGTGAATCGCAGCAGGCAAGGAGATAAGTATAAGAAGTAAAAACTACAATAGGGATTTGGATGTTTGGGTTAAAGTCTGGATGGATCTGAGGCCGGCGTCTTTGAAATAAGCAAAGAACAATTAAAACATTAAAAAGCTGCAGAACATTCAGTTGCTTGTATTGTCATCAGTGAAATGACTATAGGGTAGGGTTTGTGATGGGCCCATTGTGGTTGTAATACAAATGCCCCTGCTGACTGCAGGTGATTTTGATCAACCGTCTTTAGAAACATTGCCCATTTCACAGCAGCTATAGCTTAACTTAGCCATGGGCCGATGCCAGAACACTTTGAACAGGTGGGTATTTCTTTCTGTAAAATGAGAAAAGGAAATGTTCTTCATAACACTAAACGAATCTAATGAGCATTATTGTTTTAAGCATTGTTAACTGTCATCAGTAGGCATATTATAAAAGAAAACAGATTGAATATTTTGAAGCACAATTTATTTGTAATTAGCCCTACAGTAACCTTACACACACACACAGGCCCGTCGCCAAGGGGGGGCATTGGGGGGCAGTGCCCCCCCAAACGACTTACTGGGCCCCCCCAAATATTATGCTCAGGACAATAAAAGAAACTTACATCGAACGTTTCATATTAAATGTTTGCGATTGAGTTCAATTTCGTACCAAAATGTTTCAGCAGAACTTAGCTCACAGGATCAGTAATCCCTACAACGGTAACACTAGAAATGCATAACACATTATCTTCAGAAATGATTCAGAAAATTCATTATTCAACGCATTATTACACAGAACGTAAATTGTAATATAATTATATTCATAAATGACTTAAAACATCCCAAAACAGCACCCAAACCTTGAAAAGACCTACCTCATTAATTATTCAAATACAACAGCCAATGGCAAGTCTCCAGCAGCAGACCTTTCAATATGTTATTTTTGTGTTAGTAGTTTTATTTATTCAAATTACAATATGCAGTTGTGTGTAAGTGTATATACAGGGTGGGCCATTTATATGGATACACCGTAATAACATGGGAATGGTTGGTGATATTAAAGTCCTGTTTGTGGCACATTAGTATATGTGAGGGGGCAAACTCCTCAAGATGGGTGGTGACCATGGTGGCCATTTAGAAGTCGGCCATCTTGGATACAACTTTTGTTTTTTCAATAGGAAGAGGGCCATGTGACACATCAAACCTATTGGTAATGTCACAAGAAAAACAATGGTGTGCTTGGTTTCAACGTAACTTTATTCGTTCATGAGTTATTTACAAGTTTCTGACCACTTATAAAATGTGTTCAATGTGCTGCCCATTGTGTTGGATTGTCAATGCAACCCTGTTCTCCCACTCTTCACACACTGATAGCAACACCGCAGGAGAAATGCCAGCACAGGCATCCAGTATCTGTAGTTTCAGGTGCTGCACATCTCGTATCTTCACACCATAGACAATTGCCTTCAGATGACCCCAAAGATAAAAGTCTAAGGGGGTCAGATCGGGAGACCTTGGGGGCCATTCAACTGGCCCACGACGACCAATCCACTTTCCAGGAAACTGTTCATCTAGGAATGCTCGGACCTGGCACCCATAATGTGGTGGTGCAATTGTCTATGGTGTGAAGATACGAGATGTGCAGCACCTGAAACTATGGATACTGGATGCCTGTGCTGGCATTTCTCCTGCGGTGTTGCTATCAGTGTGTGAAGAGTGGGAGAACAGGGTTGCATTGACAATCCAACACAATGGGCAGCACATTGAACACATTTTATAAGTGGTCAGAAACTTGTAAATAATTTATGAACGAATAAAGTTACGTTGAAACCAAGCACACCATTGTTTTTCTTGTGACATTACCAATAAGTTTGATGTGTCACATGGCCCTCTTCCTATTGAAAAAACAAAAGTTGTATCCAAGATGGCCGACTTCTAAATGGCCACCATGGTCACCACCCATCTTGAGGAGTTTGCCCCCTCACATATACTAATGTGCCACAAACAGGACTTTAATATCACCAACCATTCCCATGTTATTACGGTGTATCCATATAAATGGCCCACCCTGTATATATATATATATATAAATCACCCTGCTCGCTTGTATAATAATAAAAATTGCTCCTTTGTGTCTTCATGGTATCAGACTAATGATATACTTTACGTTGATTGTGCCTGTTAGTTACTCAAGAAAGCCACTAGATGGAACTGTGTTGTGTATGTGACGAACAATGCAGATTAACAAAAAAATACTACTAGCTAACGTTAAATGTGGAAATGTTAAGAGAAAATAAACAGAGACGTTGAGATCATAAGGTAAAGCATTTTATTTGAATAATTGAACAAAACAAGACTATTGTGGTCTATTTTAGTTATGGGTTGTTGTTTTGGTCTGTCTCAGATCATTAAAAAAAGTGTGCCCCCCTATGAAAATTAAATGCCCCCCCCATTTGGTTTGTTCTGGCGACGGCCCTGCACACACAACATTCAAACATTTGGGGATGGAAAGATGTTTTCTTTAAATGTTTTTGAAAAAAGTATCTTATGCTTATCAAGCAACATTTATTTGATCAAAATACAACACAGTGCAAACAGTAATATTGTGAAATATTATTAAAATAGCTGTTTTTACTCTTCTATTTTAATATATTTTTAAAATGTAATTTATTCTTATGGCAAAGCTGAATTTCAGCAGCCATTACTACAGTCTTGAGCCATGATCCTTCAGAATCAAATAATTCGAATATGCTGATTTGGTGCTCAAGAAACATGTATTATTATTGTCAGTGAAAAAAAGGGTAACACTTTATTTTGATGGTCCCTTTTGAGCATTCTACTAACTATAACTATGCAACTACATGTTAACTAACTCTCATTAGAGTATTAGACTGTCTGCTTTATATTTGATAACTCTTTATTGTGATGGTCCTCCAACAGACCTTCTACTGACTATAGCTTTGCAGGTACATGTCAACTTATTATAACCCTACCAATCTATTAATACTCTACTAACACTCTAATGAGAGTTAGTAGACATGTAGGTGCAACGTTACTTATAGTCAACAAAATGTGTTAAAGGGACCATCAAAATAAAGTGAAACCAAAAAAAGTTGTGCTGCTTAATATTTTTGTGGAAACCATAATATAATATTTTTAGGAGTCTTTGATGAATAGAAAGGTTTACTATAAGGACATTAATTATAAAGCTAACAAGACAATAGTCTTAGTATTATATAAATACATTTTATTTTATATAAAAGATTGGCCCAGGTCAGGCTTAAACCTTGGTCTTCACGTGTCAACAGCTCTTGTTTTATCAGGTGCACAGTCCATTGTGCCACAGCTAAGCTTTGACTGGGAACATTTTTTCTTTTCTTTTTTTTTTTTTTAAATATCAGACTAGCTAAATATTTCTCTTTTTTTAAGCAATAAACTTTAAAAAAATTATCTATTATCTGCAACAGCTGTCACCACAAGAATAACTTTTAATGTGCTCCTGAGCAAAAAAACAATGTGCAAAAAAGAGGGTAATATTAAACTTAAAGGGGTGGTATAATGCCCCTTTTTACAAGATGTAAAAGTCTCTGATGTCCCCAGATTGTGTATGTGAAGTTTTAGCTCAAAATACCCCACAGATAATTTTTTATAGCATGTTAAATGTGTCTCTTTTTGAGGGTGAGCAAAAAACGCGTCGTTTTGTTTGTGTCCCTTTAAATGCAAATGAGCTGCGGCTCCCGGCACAGAGGGCGGAGCTTCAAGAGCTCGTGTGTTAGCAACTAGCAGATATGCATTAAAATGTCAGAAACCTGGCTTTTATGTTCAAAAAACATAACCGACACATTGTCAGTTTCGGACAATGATGGGGAGACTCAAGACGAAGTGACAACATGTATAATGCAACAGGACGTTTCTGAATGGTTAGTTGATGAATTAATGTAGCTGATTTGAAGTTAAAGGTGCTGTAGGACATCTGGTAAAATGCTAACTTTAGCCTAATAGTACCACAGCCACGCCTCCTGAAAGCATGAACGCGCACAGCCAAGAAGACCAGAGACAACGTTACTGCAATACCAATCAATATCATGTGTCATTCACCAGTGAGAAAACTTTATCGTACAGTTAGTAACACTACAATACCAAACGTAAACAGATTCTTAAAAACAGAATTAGATGCAGCTAGTTTTCGGTTTGTTTAGCTAACAAAACTTGTCAGTGTGTAATATACTGTCTATTTGTTGCATGACAGCTTTCCACAATGAGAGTCTGCTTGGCTCCGATGAAGATATATCGTTGCCAGTGCCACTTGTCGGTTCAGAGGGAAATTAAGTTGTTGCTGCTTGCTTGCCTTTCTCACCCTGTCTGCACAGTGTACATGAAAGCGATGATGGCTTATTATGTCTGCGTGAACAGGCTGTGCAGTGGTGTGCAAACACACATTGGCTGCGTTCCAGTCCAAAATTGTCATGCCCTTCACTTGCTAACTTCCCTCCGTCTCGTTCACTCGGATGTCCGTCAATCATTGCTTACGTTGCATGAGTGCCCACTACTGGCGGAACCTTTGCAATAGGCTGAATTGGAACATGCTAAGCCCTTGATCACTTAGAATCCACTATGGGGTTGATTTATTATTATTTGTTTTCCCTTACGAAATTGTTCAATGCAGCATTCTATATGTATATAGGTGTGTTTGAGTTGTTTAATTTTTTTTTTTTAAATAATTAATATATAATAGCTCTTGTGGTGTGGTAAATTAAACGCAATATGCGTTGATGTCACAATCGTGTTGCATTGTGGTATATGGAGTTGCCTGAAGTGTACATATGAAGTAGACTCAAAATCGAGTCAAAATCAAGGGAGCGAGGGTCTGTCCATATAAACTTCCTTTGTCCACTTCACGAAGTGGAACGCACTTAAAAATGGCTGCAGGTATTAACCCGAGGGGAAGTGCTTAGGGAAGTTCGCAAGTGCGTGTCTAAAAGTGGACTGGAACGCAGCCATTGACACATGCTATAGGCCGTTCGGACCAAACGCAACGATTGAACGAACATTTTATGGTCCTACGCCTTCCACAGACGACATATATAAAAATACATTTTGACCGCTTAACAGAGTGATTGCTATCAGGATATGAGGAGACTTTCAACCAGCATAACAAAAAATGTTTCTGCAGAGAATCACCTTAATATCTATAAATCGTGTGGGAACTGTTGTAAGATGCCTACAGAGTGACATGCCATTTGTGTTACGTACTGTATTGCAATATATGTGAAAAGACAGATGCGACAGCTTGAGCAGACTTCCAAATGTGTTCTACTACAGCAACTCTTCCTTTTCTCATGGACTCACTCACCCCCTTTGTTGCCTGTTCCTGAGGGTGGGATTTATGTAAATTTCAGGGGATCTAATAAGATAATGAGGGTACAATCTGAACTGTAAATAACCTGCACCTGTGCCCTCCAATGCTCAGTAGACTAGCCGATTTTCTTCCCTTCTCAACTTTGCATCACCTGTGCAACTGCAAGGTTTTTATAGAAAACCTGCATCTTTAAGGTCAAAATATTTGAAACAATCGATACAGATTTGATCCTAAATTAGTGCAAAAGTGCAAGATGAAAAGTTTCATTTTTGCATTTCATATAGGTTCCCCGGCATTCGTTCTTCAGAGGTTTAGGATTGTAATAGCTATTCCCTGTGCCTTGCCATTGTCCTTAAGGTAATATGCCTCTCATCAGCTCCTGACAAATAACCCATATGGTGTTATCAGAACGAATCAGACTGGGACTGCCATGCTCCGGACGGCAGAATGAATCCAATCTCGGCAATGAATATATCATTGAGTGTCCCTGATTACTCACAAAAATGCAATGTAAGATTCTGTCATGAGTATCCAGTATGCCACACAAAGAAAATAGCTTTTCATATTCTTTAACAAGCCATTTCTACTGGAAATATTCTGTTTGAAAAGTTGATTGAGAGCTGTCCATTGAATGATGAGTGAGTTTCTGCTGGCAGTAATGGAATGTATCCCTGATGGACTGTCAATAAGGACCTCGTGTGGATGATGGAAGAAAGAGTGACAGTGTCATGACTGACATTTAATTTACAGTGGCCTCCAATTATTTGTATACATACCTGAAAACCTTATTAATTTTTTTGTATTATATTTATGCAATGTCTAACTCACTTTTGTATATCAGCGATATCAGGAGTGCTGTTAGACAAAACATTAATTGCTTTTATCCATAATATTTTTGTGGAAATCATAATATAATTTTTTTAGGAGTCTTTGATGAATAGAAAGGTTTAATGTAAGGACATTAATTATAAAGCAATATTATGTAAATAAAAAGATATGTATATGTATATAAAAGATTGGCCCAGGTCAGGCTTAAACCTTGGTCTTCACGTGTCAACAGTCCACTGCTTATGAATGCTTAAATCTGATTGGTTGATGAACGTTCTAAGGTGTGCAGTTATTTTCAGGGAACCTATTCATGATTTCTCCACTGTCTCTCTCCCAATCAAACGCACACACAGAGTACGGACACACTCGCACATAAACGTGTTGTCAGTGCTGTTCTGATGATTTGATCAGATTCGAATAGTTTAGCAACTTAAAAGCTACATGATATTTCACATTAGCGATGTAACAGCACTGTTCTTGAAGTAAAGCAACACGGACTCGGGTAAGCACTTTTTAGCCGATGACGATGTATTTAGTTCAATAAAACGAATGATAGTGTTGATGACTTACCTTAGATACCTTGTGAATGTTAGCTCAGGTCCATTAAATAATATACAGATACAACTTTTGATTTTAATAATGTATTAGTAAATGGTAAAATTAACATGAACTGGGATTAATAAATGCTTTTAGAACCGGGGTGTACAATTCTGTTCCTGGAGATCTAACTTCCTGTTCAGCTCCAACCCTGATCAAACAAAACTGAAGATCTTAAGGAGCACTTGATATTTACAGGCAGGCGTGTTGGATGAGGGTTGGATCTGAACTCTGCAGATATGCAGATCTCCAGGAACAGGATAGAGCACCCCTGTTTTAGAAGTATTTTTCAGTGAGAGTGTTAATTAATGTTTACAAATGGAATCTTATTGTAAAGTGTTATCGATCATTCTACTAAATGGATTTATGGTTTACAAATTATGCTTGATTTAATGTGTCAAAGGTTCCCAATAGCTTTTTTTACAGCCCAAAGACTGTGAAATGACTGGAAAAGGTCTCCAAGACTTTATTACCAGGATCGGTCCAGGTCAACAGGAATCGCAAAGGATGAAGTATCCTGAAGGATGAGGTCATCAACCAACGAGCTGCTGGACACAGGTTATCTTGAGTCTCTATTTGTTATTGATTTTGTGTGTGTGCGCTTTGATGGTCACAGAGCGTTGAGTTTGTGCACTCAGTTCAGCATCTGCTATGAATTGGATTTTTCTGAGTTGTCAATAAATGTCAAAGCACATATCCTGACATTATCCTGTCATTTGTGTTAGTAAAAAAAAAAAAAGCCTGAGGCCACAAAATCGAGTATACCAGCTGTAGGACAGAAGTCACAGAGAGGAAAAGAAAAACATTTTGGTAAGTATTGCCAGTTCTGAGATATTGCCAGCCAACGTCATTTGACTAAGAATGTGATGCTAAATATATCCTTAAAATATCCATGTTTTAAATGTTTCCTCAAAATAAATAGGTGGTTACCAATTTAAGCAAATAACATGTCATAAAACTCATTGTAAGACTTGCATTTCTTCAGAATTGCGACCAGTTCAAAATGTTTTGGACAGGATTTAGTGAAGGGAAACCCTCCCTTACAGAGTGAATAGTCTCAGTAAATAAACAGAGTGCAGTCAGTAATGTCTCTTAACACAGCTCTCAATGGTCCATTTGCCTGAGTCCCAGTTATCTACTTTTCGACCTTGTCACCAGTCCATACCATTGACTCACATTTTGTGGATGTGTTAGCATGAGAGGGTGTGTCTCTGTGTGCATGTGAGGAGTGATTAACTGAGAGAGGGCTGCAGATTAGTTCTGTAACATGTTCAGTTTTTGTCCCGTGTCCCATAGAGCTGTGGTCCTCACTGATTTCCTGTATTGATTAGTCCTTTTGATTCGCTTTTTACCTCTCCATCTGTGCACTGCTACTGAGATCAGGTAAGAATTTAATTATAAAAACAAATTAATACCTCATTAAAAGTTACTACATGTAGCTCTATCTGAAGGAAATCTTGGTAATCTATTGAGCAACATAAAATATGGTGTTGGGTTCTGTGACACAAACACATGCAATATGCTTTTATTTGCATTGTGGTTGTTTGGGTCTCCATTGCCAGTGTAAATCATTGTGTGCACTTTTAATCTTTAGAAGTGTGTGTTATAGATTTAATCTATCTATAATTAATGCTTTTATTCAGCAACAATGTATTAAATTGATCAACTGTGACAGTAAAGACATTTACGATGTTACAAAATGTACTTTCTAGTTTTTCTTAATCGCTTTGGTATTTTTTTCTTCGAAACAGTCTAAATGATCTAAACTCTAAGTTCAAGTCACAACTGTTTGCTGGAACATCAGAAATCTATTGCATGTTTGAAAAATGTAGTAACTCACTCAAAACATTAAATTCATGCTTCAAAACCTAGTTATTGTGTCAGTAAATTGGCCTATGCCACCAAAATAAAAAGTGTTTTTTTTTTCATTGTTTGAGCCATACTCGTCAAAATGTTTCTTTTTTGTTGGCAATGTGTTGATAATCCGTTGATTTTCCATACTATACAAGAATGTCAGTTTTGTCTAGCTGAATGCTCTGGTGTATCACACTGAGATTTTTAGATACATATTTCAACAGAAGGTGAAAATTTACTTGGAAAAGTCAAAACTGTAGTACACAAAAAGAAAATGAACATTTGTATTTATACAGTACATTTGTTTTATATGTAAACTGAAAATTCACTTTTCACTTTTTTACACACTCCATTATGTCTTACCCTAACACCAATTTTCAGTTTATGTGTAACACATTTCTACAAAAATAAATGTACTGCTGTAGCTGCTGTTGTTTAGTTTTGTGATGTTCCTCCATGTTAAAAATTGTAGCGATTGTGCTTGGTAAACTCCATGTATGCTTCCAGATTTTATTGGTTGATTAGTGAGATTGTGATTACTATTTCAATACAATGTCAGGATATTTGTGTTGGCTGTGATGGCTCACACGATGAAAGAATGTTTAGAAGTTGTGAAGAGTTTGACAATTTCATGTGCAAAAACACATGCAATTTGCTCAAATCAATAAGAAATGAGATGTAAACAAGAAACTAATTGTTCAGAGATATGAATTTATTGTTTTGATAATAAAAACTAATTTGAGAATTGAGCCAAAGCGATTGAGAAAAACTGTAAGCAGCACAATTGTTACCAGCACTGATAATAAGAAATGAGAATAAGAAATAAGAAATGTTACCAAATCACCAACTGTTTTCTATATATTCAAATAGAAAAGGTGTTTTAAAGGGGTGGTTGAATATGATTTCACTTTTCTAACTTTAGTTAGTGTGTAATGTTGCTGTTTGAGCATAAACAACATCTGCAAAGTTACGACGCTCAAAGTTCAAAGAAAAGGGAGATATTTTCTTTTAAAGAAATTGCTTTTTAAGGACTATACAACAAATGGCCGGTCCTTAACTACCAGGTTAGTGACATCACTAACCCTAAAATTTACATAAACCCGCCCCCGGGAACGCGATTTATAGATTATTAAGACAGAATATGAAGAGCTCTTTTCCAAAACGCGATAAACGCCATTTTTAAAAAAAAAATGAGTTTGTCGTGTCATTTTGCTGTGTACTGAACCTATTCACTGCTCCATCAACGTTTCATGCCAAATCGTTATATTTCCTTGTTTAAAATGTACTGCAAGATCTTTCCAAACCGCGATAAACGACGAACCTATTTTTAGCCTAAACGTGATATATCCTCTGGACTAATCAGAATTCTCTCTCTCTCTCTCGCTCTCTCACCCTCAAATCACTCGCGCGTATCGCACCAGACGCTCAATTCGCTTCATTCGCGCGTCCGCACCACGCTAAACGCCTCATTCGGCCGCAGGACCTCCAGATGCGCGTAAACGCGTCTTTACATTGACTTAACATGAAAATCACTTGCGCCAGATGCTCTATTCATGTTTGGTGTGAACGCCATTTAATCATACACAAGGTCATGTCGTGATTTGTTCTATGTAAAGTGGACAATGGTTCTACTTTTTATGGGTTCGACACTTTACTGAATGCCAATGTATTTATTATGCCTTTTTTTTTTTTAAGACAAACCATCAATTTTTGGAAAAAGTTGATGGATTTATAGCGTTTTGGAAAAAAATGTATGGATTTATAGTGTTTAAAAAAACAAACAAAAATCATTGTTCAACATGTTCAGACTGAGCCAAAAAAAAAAACATTTTAACAGGATAAATTGAATATTCACAAAATGTGTGGGTCTAGGTAAAAAATAATATTTTCCTGAAAACTATTTAAATGGATTTATAGCGTTTTGGAAAAGAGCTCATCATATGCTAATCAGTGACTAGAAGATAACTACACATACATAAATTCACCAACTAACCATTCAGAAATGTTGTCTACATTTTGTCTTCTTCTTGAGTCTCTCCATCTTTCTGACTTCGGTTTGAACATAAAAGGCTAAAAGTTTTTGAAATTTCCAGTGCATGTGTGTGTGAGGTAAAAGGACAAAAGCTGTTGAAGCTCCGCCCCCTGTGCGGGAGCAGCAGCTCATTTGCATTGAAAGGAACATACACAAAAACGTGCGTTTTTGCTCACCCTCAAAAAGTGACAACTTTAACATGCTATATAAAAAAATATGTGGGGTATTTTTGAGCTAAACTTCACATACACACTCTGGGGACATCTGGGGACATCTTGTGAAAAGGGCATTATACCACCCCTTTAAATTGTAGTAATACAATTTCATAATATGTTACTGTATTTTTGATCAATTCAATTCAGCCTTAGTGAGCAAAAGGGACTTTTTTAAAAAAAATAAAAAATCTTACTGACTCCAAACTTTTGAATGCTAGTTCAAAAGTAATTAACAAGCTCATGCTGTGATGAACAATGACATTTTTCTTGATTCATTTAATGCATGAGATAATCTGCAGAATTGATAGATAAATCACTTATTATTACTAAATCAGATTTCATTTAACTTGATGAATATATTCATGTTTCTTGTCACTACATCCCATTTAAGGGGTCCTGTGAACAAGACCTATTTCATGCATTTTAATCACTGATTGACACTGCAAGATTCAGTTTTAATAGCTTCATCTCATGCTGGCAAGGAAAAGTAAAATGTTTATGGTGAATTAACACTGTCAATACTACAAATTCTGAGTGTTGCTTATAAACTAATGAGCAAGTGAAACAGTGTGAAGGGAAATTACCAATTAATTTGTGAATGTTGTTCTGTATAGACTGAGTGAAAGAGAATAGGGAGGTTAGCAAAAAGAAATTAGAGCAACACATGCAGGAAGAGAGAGAGAGGATACTGGGCCAGTGCTGTAAGTGGGTTGAGTACAAATGGGGACCAATTGATTGAGCCTGTGAGAGAGGATGGCCGACAGCATTTCTCTTTCTCTCCCTTTCACCATTGTTCTCTCTCTCTTGCTCTGCTGGCCATTGGGTGTGAAGGACACCAATGTGACAACTAATTATCCAGTTTGGATCCCAACACAGCTAATCAAATGCAACACCATGCTACCTTATTATGATCTACAAGTTTATTATTCCTCTCCTGAGCAAGAATTATGGTGCAATCCTATGAATTATTGTTAGAGAACTAGGAACATTTGGGAAAAAATAGATCATTATTGTGCATAATATATTGGCTTTATCTGTTATCATTACTTTGGATGCCCTCAGTCAATATCCTGCTTTAATGATCAAAACAAATGAGTATGTTGTTTCTACAGTAGTATATACATTTTATTGGTTTAAGTATACGCTACTGTGCAAATAGTTTGGGGCATTAATATTTTTTAAATAATTTTGGGGAAAAAAGTATCTTACACTCAACAAGGCTGCATTTATTTAATCAAAAATGCAGTGATGCTGTAAAATATTTTTAATTTTAGTTTTCTATTGAATGTATTTAAAAATATAACTTATTAATGTGATGGCAAAGCTACATTTTCAGCAGCTACTATATTATTGTCTTCAGTGTCACATGATCCTTTATTTTTATCATTATTTATTATTATCAATGTTAAAAAAAAGTTGTGATGCTTACTATTTTTGTGGAAACTGTGAAGAAAAAAATCAAGATTTTTTGATGAATAAAAAGTTCAAAAGAACGGCATTTATTTAATATATAAATCTTTTGTAACTGTCTTTTCTGTCACTTTTGATCAATTTAATGCATCCTTGCTGACAAAAAGGATTAATTTATTTCAAAAACTTCTGAACGGTAGTGTATTTTCATTTCAAATTGCACAAGAGCTAGATTGATTAGAAGCACAAACAATTTACACAATGTGTAGTGTTCACAAAAAGCCTATTACACATTTATTGGATTGTATCCAGAATATCTTTAAAAGCCAGCAGGCAGTAGTAATTCAGTTTCACAGTTGTAATTAAATCACAGAAATTCAGCTCCTAAAATGTAGAAGTTTAATTTGTGCTCATTTTTGTAAGGTTATCTCAAGATGGTAACCAGTGAGACAATGATTGTGGCTTTATAGTGAATGGAAGAGACTGGCCTTTAGCTAGACACGGGTTTTCCTCTGGTCGTGTAATTATGTATCTTTCCATCGGTCATTTGCTCTGTTAATTATTTCACTATTGATCTATGATTGGCAGTGATTCAGCAGGAAGCTCAATGCCCAGTGTGTGCCACTGCCCCAAGTCATGCCTCTGACCTTCTGTTGTGCACGATCAAAACGATCATAACGAAAATCATAACGAGATTTGAAATATTTTCAGGATGTTACACAGAAATAAACATTTGCTTTGCAACTTTTGACATATCACAGACTCAAAAACAGCAAACACATTCTGTCTTTGCCATATTTATCAATATTTAATCTTCTTATCTGCATTCTCTCAGGATGGACCATGATCGAGCCATGGGAAACAGTCGTTACCGCTATGATGAAGAGGAGGAGGGTGAGTATAGCCTTAGGCATGAAACAAGATACACACACACACACACGGACGCACGTAGGCGCGATCAGCATGACAGTAGTTAAATGTTGTGTTGTGAGGTTAGTTTGGGACATTTTATCTTAACTCAGTGTTTGGTTGAAGAAAAAATGCAAAGAGAATAATCAAACAAACAAAAAATAAAGATACTATTTAAAAATACATTTTTAAAAATAAAGGCTCTAAAAAGAATTTTCTCAGCAATGCCATTGAATAACCATTTTGGGTTCCCCAAAGAAACTTTCATTGAACAATTCTTAAAAGAAGCATTCTTTTATTTCTGTAAAGAACATATTTATGATCAAAAGAACCTTTTTCCAAAGAACATTTGTTAACGCTTTAGATTACAGCCCGGAAAGTACTGCGTAATTAAGACTAATTTACAGCGTAACTTTCTGTAATTATAGTGTACCTATGAAGTACTTGCATGTAAGTATAAGGGAGCAATATGTAAAGTTTTGGGAATAAAGGGGTAACAAAAAAAAAAAAAACTGTACATATTATAAAACTAAGGGGTACTTATTCTACTATTATGATATAACAATCTTACATTTGGGAGCAATTTAGCGAGAACATACACTGCGTACCTTTTTGTAATAATTGTGTATCAATACATACTGTATAGGCTTTTAAAAAATGACAGGGTACATATATGCATTTATACTTTTTTTTTTTTTTTGATAGCAAAAGTGCTGATGTTTACATGTTTCAAGGCAAATAAAGCTAAAACTATTGCAATTTTTTTAAATGCTGGGAAAATACTCTTATTCCATGTAGTTACAGGGTAAGTGGTCCTTGTTACCCTCTTGTTTCATGTAGTTACATGGTAAGTGTGACATTACTGGCCGTAAATTAAAGTGGTTCTTGTTACTCTCTTGTTCCATGTAGTTACAGGGTAAGTACAATAAAAATACATATACACAATCTAATATCACTGACTCAGAAACCTTTATTTGACAAACAACTTATTACAGTTGGTCTGAAGCGATAGTGTACGGTTTAAAAAGTTTAAAATATTGTAATATTTCTTACAAACACCTATCGTTTCACTTCAGAAGATATTGATCCATCCTTTGGGGTCGTATGGATTACTGTAGTTATTGCAGTATGTGCTGTTTGATGCTCCAACTTTTAGGAACACACGAGCTTGCATTATATGTATTCCCAGAGATGTTTTTTTTTTTTTTCTTTCTAAAAACCTTCATTTGTTTTAAAGTGATAGTTCAGCGTAAAATCAACCTAGGGTCCTTTGCACCATGACCTCGAGCCAAACACCCCCCCAGAAGCCTTTTTTCCCTTGGTTGAACATTATTAAAGTTAGAACTTATTTAGAGAAATCAGCCGGATGGCTTAATAATAATTCGTCGTTACACTACATCCTTATGCATCGCTTTCTGCAGGATTTTTACGTGCTTTTCCCAATCCACTGAAGTGACGTCGACGTCCGGGTTAGCAGTAGCATGAGCCATCAGGCAAGTGTTATTTAAATAAACTCCTGATGTACTTACAAACTTTCCAATGCCTCTTTTTATGAGTACAGAACCTTGTACTACTGTAGAAATTTGGTACCTTTCTGGGCATTATTAGTGGGGTCATTTACGAGATACATCCTTGGATCCATTAGCGCCTGCACTATAGCCATCCGACTGATTTCTCTGAATAAGCTCTAACTTTAATAATGTTCAACCAAGGGGAAAAAAACTTCTGGGGGGGGGGGGGGTGTTTGGCTCAAGGTCTTGGTGCAAAGGACCCTAGGTTGATTTTACTCCGAACCATCCCTTTAATCTGAAGAAGTAAAGTCGTATACATCTTGGATGGCGTTAGGGTAAAAGATGAGTAAATGGTGAGGATGTGAGAAAGAGAAGAGGAACAAAAGGAAGAAGCCAAGCAAGAGAAAAAAGGGGGAACAAAACGTGCTACTTTCTTTCAAGACTTAAGCATTTGAAATGCAAAAAAAAGCAGATTTAAACAAAAAAGAAGTGTTGTAAATCTGTTTTGAATTAAGTTGTTTTTCAAATAAAGGTTTCCGAGTCAGTGATATTAGATTGTGTGTATGTAAGAGGGTCACAAGCACCACTACATGAAACGAGTATTTTCCCCCAATGTTTAAGCAAAAGTTGCAATTGTTTTAGTTTTCAGTGCACTTTTGTTAGAAAGAATACTATAATTGCATAGATATTTACCTTGTAATTTTTAAAAAGCCTATACAGTATGTATTGGTACACCATTATTACAAAAAGGTATGTTCTTGCTAAATTGCTCCCAAATGTTATATTTTTGTATCATAATAGTAGAATAAGTACCCCTTAGTTCTATAATACTTGCAGTATAAATATATCTTTTTTTATTCTCCTGGTTGTTACCCCTTTATTCCCCAAACTGTACATATTGTTCCCTTATACTTACATGTAAGTACTTTATAGGTACACTTTAATGACAGAAAGTTACACTGTAAAATCGCTTCAATTACGCAGTATTTTCCGGGCTGTAATCTAAAGCGTTACCAAACATTTTGTGGAATGGAAAGATTCCATGGATGTTAAAGGTTCTTCATGGAGTCATCAATGCTAATATTTTTATTTTATTTTAAGAGTGTAGTTATTGTCAGATATCTTCTAATCTAATGCATATGCATGTTTACTTCTGGAACCTTTGATAAACAAAATGGGCTTACTAAACATAATTTTATAGCTTAGTTTATATAAGATTGTAGAATGTGTGCTTCAACAAGGTTACACTTAAACATATGCTCCTATCAATTACTGAGCACCTCCTAAATATGGCTACAACAAAAACTGGGCCAGAAACAGGCTCATTTTAACCCACTCTCCTTTTCTTCCCATTATCTTTTCAAGATTTGACAGACCCACTCAAGAAAATAAATTGTCACAATTATCCTGCCATTTTGCCATCTCAAATAGATAGATAATTAAACATTGTACAAAGCACATTATATTCAAATTAGTTGAGTTATTATTACTGTGCCAACAGCTAAAAATGTTTTTCATATACCCGCTCGCTTTCACAATCAACCAGTTTTTTCTTCCTCCACTTCATACTTCATAAAACATATGTTAAGAAGATGTGGGAAAATTTACATGAAATTACAAAAGCAAGTGTTCCCTGAGGGGGATAAATAAATTCATATATGGAATGTTGCTTTTGACAGTGAATCTTATGGGGCCGTCTCCATCTTACATACACAAACATTTTTTTTAAGAAATCTCTTTTTGCTCACCAAGGCTCCATTTTATTTGATCCAAAATACAGAAATATTGTTTTCTATTTTAATAAATTTAAAAATTCATTTATTCCTGTGATCAAAGCTGAATTTTCAGCATCACTACTCCAGTCTTCAGTGTCATATGATACTTCAGAAATCATTCCAATATGCTGATTTGGTACTCAAGAAACATTTCTTATAAATATCAATGTGCCCCCCCCCCCCCCCCACTTGAAACCTTTTTCATTATAAGAATAATAAGAATAACATTTATTCATATTTTGCTGGATTAATGGATCTTCCCAACAATTGCTTTGCTCTAATAATTTGATGAATTACATTTATGCATTTGGCAGACGCTTTTATCCAAAGCGACTTACATTGCATTTCAAGGGACATATTTTACATTTTTATCAGTTCTTGCTTTCCCTAGGAATCAAACCCATGACCTTGGCGTTGCAAGCACCAACACTACTGTTTGAGCTACAAGAAAGCTGTACATCAGTACTGATGTACTCATGAATGGCATGATGAGAGTGAATTTAAAGGCACACTGTGCAAGATTTGTACCTTAATATAACAGCTTCGAAATCATTTCGATGGTAAACAAACTCGTGGTAGGGCGAATCACGCTGTTGAGAAAACAAGCAATGCAAGTTTGAGAGCAACATATGAAGCAGCCTCTATGGAAGACACTAGCACACATTTCAGACGTGAATCATGGCAGAGTCGACGAAGAAAACGCGGTTGGAAGAGTGCAGAGACGGCTCTGCATTAGGGCTGTCACTTTTGTGAAAAAATCCTGTTCGATTTTTTAGACATATGTGTTCATTGAATCGATTGTAAAATCGATTTTCCATGTCTAAAGACGTTTCCATTTTAAACTCCAAATATGGGCAAATCCACGGACAACTAACAGGCATTAGGACGAACGTAAAGAGGGCGCTTGAGACGCGCACAAGTCAGCAATATTCCTGTTGATTTATTGGCGTGAAGTTTCGTGCACAATGACAAACAGGAGTGCAACATTCTCGAAAAGTAATAAGCAGAGTGGACTGCCATAACATCAATGAAAAACATTACTGTCTTCAACATGCCCGTGTTTACGGTTAGAAAAGTCAAACAAATGTTGCCTACGTAGGCGATTGTTGACCGTAGCCTGAATCTGTATCTGTATGCATGAGACAGAATTCACATTTTTGTAGTAAAAATAGAAACATTATGCAGAAGTATAATGTGTGTTTGTCAGAGTTGCTGTGTGACGCGCGTTCGCTGCGGGCGTATTGTGACGAGCTGGACGCGTTCCGAGAAAAGACCGTTAAAATCGATTCCCTATTTTCGTTTTCGAAACTTGTGTTGGTTGGTCCGATCGATTGTGCAATCGATTTTCGAACGTAAAGTGACAGCCCTACTCTGCATGAGTGGTATTTACGACAGTAACGTTAAATAGAAGTACTCCACAGTGACTCTAGGGGTCGCTGTTTGAGAAAAACGGAAACTGCATAGTGTGCCTTTAAACAGTATGTTTTTCTTATGGCTAGGCATTCTCGTGTTGTAAGTGTCTGTGCTTTGACAGAACTGGAAGCATGAAGAACTATTTCAAATAAATGTATTTTATTTGAAAAGGCTATTTATTGATCCTACATTGTGAGTACTGAGGGCTACTCCATCAATAGTTACACCAGATCATGGCACTTTTGGTCTTGAACATGTTGGCTTGAATGAGCAGAACATTTTCTATGGAGCATGAAATTACTTTCCAAAATCAATGACATCGAACAATATGTTGTTAAGCTTCTTCTCATAGTGTGATCTGCCTCTCTCAGACCATCAATCCATCTATATTGGTGTTCCGGTCCCCCGCGGTTACCGTCGCAAACGCAGGCGGAGACGGTCGTCCATGTCGAGTCATGATGCAGATGTTGAACGAAGACTTCGGCACGACCATCACAGACAAGAACACTATCCTTGTGATGACAGAGACAGATACGATCTAGAGGCGGCAAACCTGGATCATCCAGAACACAGCCTGCCACCAGACATCAACAGAACCAGTGAGTCCTCGATCAGTTCTGAAACAGAACTTGAAGTCCTTCACATTAGTGATTAAAGTGTGTCCTATATATTACATCATATGATGATACTTGTGTGTTGTGACTGAGCAGGATAAAAAAAAAGGAAACATTTCAAACCTTTCTACTTACTTTTTTATTGCCAATATGATGACCCAAAAGACTGGTGACCCAACAAAAACAGGTAGTAGAATGTAGAATCACATGGATTTTATATCCAACAAGTGCAAAAGATGGGAAATGGTTAAATTCAAATGCCCTGTGAGGTAGTAGACTCAAGGAAATCTGAAAGAGAGAATGCAAATTCAAGAGGACTATATAGGGAGCAATATGCCATACATTTCTGTGTGTGTGTGTGAGTGAAATAGAGTTGTGCCTGGTTTATCAGATATACCCCACACCCTCACTCTCAATATCATGCTTTGCCCGAGAGCAGGATAGTCTCGTCACTGCAAAACAGAAGACCATGAAAAACAATTATGGTGATGCATCTCTAAACATTCTAAAAAGTTTGCAGTCAGCACAGAACAATGCACATTCAGAGGAAGCGCAACGCTCTTTCACTTCGTACTTTTATGCTAAATTAGCACACTAATAATATACTAATAATATGTACAAAATGGGTATAGGCTATTTGAAGTCAAAATAACATTACAGGCACTTTTAAATATATTTCTATTTAGCTTTAATTTACTTGTATTCAGTTAAAGTTTTAGTAATTTTAGCACTTATTTCAGTTAGTTGCCAATGCAACATTTCTTTTGATAGTTTTAGTTAACAATAACAACACTGATGCAAACAAACAGCTAAAAAAGGACCACAAGGATATAATTTTACTTGCTTGTCGAATTCTTGCTTGTCGATTTCTTTTACAGCATAAGTTGCTAACGCTATTTGTTAGCAACTTATGTTGTAAAATATACCACTTTCGATGAATTAAGATAATTTATGACATGGGACAAAATATGAATGTTGAAACCATGCCGAATTAGCTGGGGTGCGTCTCCCAAAAGCATCGCTAGCCAACTATGTTCGCAAGTTCTGTTGTTATCAGCATAGTTCAATGAGTCGGTGTTTCCCGAAACCATCGTTCCAACCACACAACTTTGCAATGCTGTTTGTGAATGTTCGTAGCTCTCGACCTGTAGTTAGAAGCATAGTTTCTTGTTTGCATGACATGTGGGCTTAATAAATCCTTAATAAGTCTTGAGCAAAATAAGCAAGCTGACATTCAGTACAATCTGTCTTTTATTTAGAATACAAATGTTGTTTACCTCTTTTCGTTTGTCAAGAGATTTACAGTGACGTTTTTGAAGACTGTGCATGTGCGAACGTGCTCTACTACGTAAGAACGAGCCTATGATTGAATCTGGAAATAAAGCAAAATAACTGAGAAAAACAAGAAATAGTCCTAGGATGCCACGTCCGTAATTTAAAACAGTTGTGACTAGCTAGTTGATTTCTTCAATGATGCATCGTACTATGGTAGTTAACCAGCTAGCTACATCGTTGTAGCCTACGGGAAACGCACCCCTGTTTGGCTTACAAATACACATCATGACTAAGCAGCTTTATTACTGAAAATCTCCCATTTTTTAAACACTAATGCCTCTGACATGGGCTAAAAAGGCCATAACTTCCTTTGCTGATGACATGGAACTCAATAGCTGTTTGAAATTGCACCCTTTACTCCACTAATAATTCATTAATTGCGGGAATTCATTCGGCATGACCCTCACAGTGCATTATGGGTATTCTCTAGCCGTTAAGTGCATAGATATATACTGTTGAGTGTACATTTTGGGATTGAATGAGTGCACTCGATAACGTCCACAATGGTTTCGGACACCACTACAAATGGCTGTCCCCTCAAATAGCACCCTATTTATGGGTATAGGGGGCGATTTCGGACACAGCCAATGTTATTGATCTTTCCTGGCCTCACTTACAGCTGTGAGTAATTATACATTTGGCATTACACTTAATTTCAGTCAACAGCTTCTTAGTAATCACTTGTTCATGCATCATATTGCTGAATTATGATAAAAGTGTCCATGACAGCAGGACAATTTGCATTCTTGCCTCTTGCCTTTTTAATAAAACTCTTGTTTCTCTGTCAGCTGTGTTCTATGTGTTTAGTCTAACAATGTTCACATATAATAGACTGGAATTTGATAGTTTTAAAGACACTTATGCTCTTTTGCCATCTTTCACATCTTGACATCTATGGGCTTCTGTTCTCCAGGTGTCTCTTCTTGAGTCATATCTTTAGTCCTCAGGAAGCCTCTGTGTGGATGAAACAGGCGCAATGATCAAACCATAATAAGAAATAAAGATGAACCTAACAGGTGTTAGAGCTGAGAAATGCTGAACAAAGAAATGAAAACACAAAAAAAGACCAGAAAGGCCTGGACTTTGCAACATGCTTCCTGGTATCACCTCAAACAAGCCCAGAAAAACAAGCACAGTGTGGATTCTCAGCTTCAGTCACAGCTCACAGATTTAGTCCTCGCCCAGAAAATTAATGAACAATGGCTTACACTGTGGTATTCCTCCAGGCACAGGCAATCATCACAGCAATGTATCAAACATACACAGTGGGGATCCTTGTTGATTCTTCTTAACTTTTGAGCTAATACTTTCACTGTGTGTGCTGCTGCATTCCACTGCACTTTTTATTTTTGAAGGCTATCTCATTCTGATGTCTGACTGAGCGAGATCCAAGCAAAAAAAGTTTTCAATCACTTTTTATCCTGTTCATTTCACAGTGTCCCCTGCAGCAGAACGACTGCGCTACATTTTAGGGGATGAGGACGAGGCCATGCCCACACCCACTCTCTTCACTGAGATGGACACGCTGCAACACGAGGGAGACGAGCTGGAGTGGAAAGAATCAGCAAGGTATAAAACATAATCAAAAAGGTCTTGCACTAACTGATCAATTGTGTGGCTCAGTGGTTTCAAAACAGTTATGTATCCATAAAGACACCATGCACGGTAATTATCATTTGATCATTATCATGAAAGTAAAACAATTAAAAATATTTTCTTTAATTTAAATAAAGCTGAAATAAAATGTAAAAATTAGGTGAAAAACTAATACAAAAAACGGCAATATAATTTTTAAAAAACTTGAAAAAATGCAAAAGCAAAAAAATGACAAAGCACATTTTTTTATGAAAATGAAAACAAAATATATATATAAAAAAGCTCATTTTAAAATTCTAAAATAACTACTGATGTGATTAATTACTTCTAGTGAATATACTGAGCTGTAAATGAAATATATGTTTATTTTGTCAGAATGCACAGATATTTGTCATTTGTAACCATTATAAATGGTGCTTTTATATTTTTTTAAACGAAACATTTTAATGTAATATGTTTGGATATAATGCAATATTTATTTTTGGACTATGGTCAATCAAGTTTGATTTATGGCCCTTTGTACTAAAAGGTTTGGGCACCTCTGCTACAGTGAGACAGAAATTACACATTTCACCTTAAAACAAACAGCATCCTCATCAGAACGACATCAGAAACTTACATTTCCTTTTTTTCTCTGCTTGACTTCAACTTTGTTTGTGACTGTGCGTATCTGCAGGTGGGTTAAGTTTGAGGAAAAGGTCGAAGAGGGTGGGGAGAGATGGAGCAAACCCCACGTTTCCACGCTCTCCCTGCACAGCCTGTTTGAACTGCGGACATGCCTTCAGACAGGCACCGTGCTGCTGGACCTGGAGGGATATTCACTCCCACAGATAGTTGGTGAGCAGTGACACTCTTTATTCTGGGTGCTTTTCATCTGATGGGAGGGCTACTGATGTACTCTGAACAATCTAACGCTTTGTACAACAGATATCGTCTTGCATACTGAAGTGTAATTCATAAAAGGGTTTCTTTTTCATTGTTTTTTTATTTTATTTTTGATGCATCATAATGTGTTTCTACAGTTTTTATGCATTTTTGTTTTTGCAGTTTTGGTGCCAATGTACTTTTAAAGCAAATCACTTTAACTTTTGTCTCATGCAGATGACATCATCGAACGTCAGATAGAGGAAGGGTTGATCAGTCCTGATCTGAGAGATAAAATCAGCTTTGTTTTGTTGAGAAAGCACAGACATCAGACAAAGAAGCCAATCCATCGCTCCCTTGCGGATCTGGGCAAGTCTGGCCCTGGAGGCGCCAGTGAGTCTTCAGTCTTTAAATGTTTTTGGATCTTATTGTAGAATGCAGCCTAATTGGTTAAAAGGGATAGTTCACCCAAAAATGAAAATTGTGACTATGATATATGATATCTAAAAAGAACATTATTTTGTGTATTTGGTTTAATGCAATGTGTTTACGCGGTTTTAGGTTAAAAAAGTTATTATTTTACACATACCGTACACATTATTGTTGCACCTATATGCCCCGCCTTTCTGAAACACGTCGATTTTTACAAAGCTCATCGTTCTGAAAAGCGCGGTGTTCTCTGATTGGCCAGCGATCCAGTCCATTGTAATTGGCCCGACTACCTTAAGTGTGTGACGGAAATGTCATACCCCTCACCATATTTGGAACATCAGCTCCCAAAGCAGTGACAGGTGATAATGTTGGTACCACCGTATCAATTCGAGCCCGAATCTGATCCGGAAAATGCAGATGACCAAGCTGATCGTTCAACTTTCACGACTGGACCAGACCGTATCAGATTGTTAAGGTTTTATTTCATTGGGGACATACTTACTGATTATAATGGCTTGAATGTCTGCATTTGTGATCGTAGAAACGACAAACAAGCGATATACTGCTCAAAACTCGCGTTTGAATAGTCAGTAGCAAATTCTTAAAATATGAAAACATACTTACAGACTTTGAGCTTTGTAACTCTACAGATCTTATACATGCACAAACAGCTATATAACACACACAAAAAAAAAAAGAAAAGAAAAGAAATCGCTTCATATGACCCCTTTAATGGTCTTAAGATGACAGTTAATCCCAAAATGATCATTATCTACTCACACTTATATTGTGTAAACTCTTGCAAAAAACTAAATAAGTTTATCAGCAGAGCATTCAGGCCACTATCTTCCATAATGAGAGCAAAGCGGATGTAAAACTCTGAAAAGGACAAAAATAAAGGAAGCATCCACTTTCGTTGTTTAGACTGATAAGCCCATTGTTAAATTCAACCTGAGCATAAATAAGATCACATGGGCTTCAAGTGACATGAGGGTGAGTAGGTCATGACAGACTTTTTGGTGAACAATCCCAATCCCATTTTAATTCTTTCAGTGGGTTCTTTCATTGCTCTTTTTACACAGTTCATTGACATAAGCCATTAGAAAAACATTGTCTGCTTAATAGGTAATTTTTATAAAAAGTAATGTTGTTTATCTCTCATAGCTCGGAGCCCAGCCCGAACTCCTGGCACTGGAGCAAATTTTAATCGCTCTACAGAAGATCTGCGTAGCAAGCAAGCAAACTATGGCCGACTACGTGAGTCTTTGCACCTCTTTTAATCCTTTTTTATCATTATTGTATATTCTGGTAATGCCACAGCTGGTTGAAGGAAGAAAATAAAGCTAGATTTAATTTCAGCAGTCCTTTATTTACAGTTTACTTAACACAGCATCAAAACATGGATGGAACAACTTTACACTACCAAACTACCGAACAAAGACTGACAGAAAGCAAGCTCATTTTATACAATACCAGAGCAGTCAAAGCAATGATTAACAGGTGTTCAACTAAATCAGTAACCTAAGCAACAAACAAAGCAAATAAACAGGTGGGAAAACTGGAACCAGGGAAACATGCGCAAAACACAGGAAAACAACACATAACCCTGACAGGAAACACTTTACAATAAGGTCCCATTAGTTAACATTAGTTAATGCATTAACTAACAATGAGCAATACATTGTTACGGTATTTATTAATCTTTTTTTAACGTTAGTTAATAAAAAAATAGGATTGTTCATTGTTAGTTCATGTTAGCTCACCTCAGGTCCATTAAATAATATTAACAGATACAGCTTTTGATTTTAATAATGTATTAGTAAATGTTGAAATTAACATTAACTAAGATTACTATTTTTCATTGTTAGTTCATGAACTGAACTGAACTGTATTCATCTAGAAAGTGTCTGTGATCTTTGGGTTTGGTTAAAAGCAATTAAAGAGTTAATTCTGCCTAGGATAATGTGGTAGATCAACATGCTGTGTTTTCAATTTGCATTTTTATAGACAGATTTTTCATTAGAGCTGTCCAGAAAGAGTAGATTTTTAATTAGATAGTGAGTGATGCTATATTAGTTGTTAAATAGCTAGTCAGCTTTATATCATGTTGGAGTAAGACTTAAATATTTATCATTTTGATGAAATATTTATAATTGCGTTTCTGTGTATATTTGTACCTGTGTCCGCAGGCCACGCTCAAAGCAGGAGCATGAATGACATTGCAGATTCACCAAGCACAGACCAGGTGAGTCACATGTTATCACAATGTGTCTTTATATGTAATAGAAAGCCACAATTTGACAAGGCACAACAGCGATTATATTGTTCACAATCTTCACAGATATTTTGTATTTGCTTTGATACTATTTTTAGCTGCCGTGTCCAGTTTTCCACACTGACAAACATATTCTAGAAATCAATGCATTTTCTGCTGTCTTTATCATCAACATATTGGAAATTGATGAATAATTGAAATTGAAATTGAAAATCAACACAATTTATATTTTTTTTCTTAATATAAAAAGGTATATTCTTAGAGTTGAATGTGATTTCACCATGTTTTGAGGTCACAGAAAGTTAGTTCTGTAGTCCTTCAGATTCATCACCAAAATGAGAAATTGTAAACTTTCCATTCCATATTTTGATGGAGACGTTTTATAAATTGATGTATTTGATAGTTGAAACTGTGCTTGTACTAAAAAGTAAACTTAGCAGCATGTATGATAGAGGTTGCTGTGTGTGTGTGTGTGTGTGTGTGTGCGTGTGTGCGTGTGCGTGTGTGTGTGTGCGTGTGCGTGTGCGTGTGCGTGTGTGTGTGTGTTTTGTGGCTCTGCCGATCTGATGAGATGTGCATTGCCGTGGCCTGGTGTCTAGGTCAGTATTGATCTGCCATTGGTAAAACGTGCCATCTGACCGTGTGGTCCTCGTGCTAAGCTCTCACATGCAGAGAGATACAGAGCAGAGCTGCACATGCAGCTGCACATCTCACATGCAGAGCTGCGGTCTGTTCCCTTTGGAAAAATAGTGTCACTGTTTCCAACTTTTTTTCATGTGCACACAATGTACAAGGCTATAGCCATCAGTTACAACACTCATTTATTACTGCCCTTCTTTGTTTATGAAGATATATTGTTACAGGAATGTGTTAATTATTTTTGTCTTTCAATTGTAACTCATGTCTTTGCTTGTTAGTCTTGTCTGAACAAAAAAGTTCCCATTAGCTGGACTAAAACAATAATAACAACATGATTTTGACCCTAAGACTATACACAGTATGAAATGATTCAACCCCCATTGAAAATCAGGTTTACTGGCAAAATGTACAGACTTTCTGCTGTTTGCAATGAACAAATCAAACAAAAGTAATTGAAATAGCTGGTTTCCCCAAATTCAACAGAAAATGCAACTTTTAATGACTTCTGCAGTCTCAAAATTATTCAACCTCTTCATGACAATGTAACGAGTTAGCTCAAAGGGGAAATATTAATAATAACTCATAACTTTTTATGATTCATTATTAATATTTGGGTCAGTTAATTGGATTAACTTGATGTAGCTAAATTAATATTTCAATCAATTAATCAGTTCGTCCAACGAACTCTTTTGATTATTCATTTATTCTAAGAAAATCGTATCTTTCATGGCCACCGAAAAATATTTATTTCTTAGCATGTACAGCGCTTAGAGCATGTAACAAGATCAAGATCGTAAACTAGATTTTGTTGCAAGCAGAGAATCAGAACCAAATACATATTGTGCACAAGTTTTATTACCTAAATCACAAACATAACTAAACTAAACAAACATACATACATACATGCATAGGTAAAATGGTGAGTGATATGGAACCGGAAGCAGGAAATGGAACTATGGAAAAGATCCATTTAACTATGAAAAGAACCATCAGCTTATCATTTTCAGAGCACCTCATTAAATTGATACTTTGCATGGTCTGTGCAGTGGACACAATTCCTGAAGTGGTTGAAAATTAAAGTTGTTGAAGTTGCAATCGTTTTCTTCTCCGCTGGATGAAGAAGATATGATGAACTTGCATGGTTAGTTCGACTCTGTTCTCATGGCTGGAGTGCAGATCGTGGCCTGCCGGCCCTGGGCCGGAGAGGACACGCAGAGCAAATGGTGGGAGTTGCGATGGACTTCTTCTGCATTGAATGAAGACGTTGAACTCCTGAGGTTGTCCTTGATTCTGTTGTGGTTGAGAGAGAGTCCTCTCTCTCCTGGATGAGCACATGGCTGGTTGTGAGTCGAGGCCTGCTGCCCTGGGGCCTGCTAAGGCCACGCTGGACAGTACGGCACCCTGAACGTACCGAGAAGGCCAAGAGTTGATCGCTGCCCATTCAGTGATGGTAAGGTTGCAGTTTTCTTCTGAGTTGGATTGAAGAAAAGACAGTCTGACTCCTTTGGGAGAGTGAAAGCATAGCAGGCGGTGGTCACAGCCTGCCAGGGCCATCTTGCCTTCCACTTTGCAGGTTTCCAGTGCCAGAGAATAAGAAATGTTTCTTGAGCACTCTCTGCTGCTATCCAAAGAAGTTAGATATTTTGGTTTTTGGAATACAGGCCTCAACACCTTGAGCTTTGTCTGCCAGATAACCTAGCCTTTCTAAATTCTCTCTATTCATATGAATCCCTCATGTACAATGTGCAGCTGAGATATAATCCTTCCACGTGAATGGCGTAACACCGGGGACGGATGTTTGGTTTACAATTTGTTCAAAGGAAGACAGAAGAAAAGCAGTAAGGCTAATCTAAATCCAGACTGCACTTTACTCAAGGGCTTCAGATGGAATTGTGCTGTCTTCGAAGTGATAAAGCCTGAAGACTTTTTTTTTGTTTTCAGGGAGTTTAGAATAGTACAAGTGTGTGTGTGTGTTTCACATAGAGTGAACAACAATAAATCAACTGTGTTAATGTGCAGTTCCAGATTTTTGGCACAAAGAATTTCTGATAAAAGAGCAGTAATATAATATACCAAATATATAACAATAATAAATTATATATCCTCATAAGTCATATAGTCATCTTAATGTTGTCTTATTTTCCTGGTTAAAGAAACATTACATAAAAAAAGAGAAAACAAATTAAATTCTATTTTGTGTTCATTAGGCCTAACAATACTATGAAATTAATGTTCTTTTTATGAAAACCAAGGACAAATCTCATCAAGTAAGTGTTTAAGTAAGGGTTAATGCCCGACGAGGTGTCCATTGTCAGGTATTAATGGACAACGGCGAAGTCCATTAATACCTGACAATGGACACCTCGAAGGGCATTAACCCGCTTATACCATGGTCACTTGCCAAATAACACATTTTTAAAACATTAGTTTATATTTTAATTAGTTTTACAATCGAAATCTAAAGTTTTTACAAACAATAACTTGGTTTCCCTGGTTACGCATGACGGTTTATTTAGCAACCGGAGATATTTATAGTCCGCTCGATTTATAGTCCGTATAGATACTTTGACTGCCTGTTGCTATGGTTACTCACAGCTGATGTAGCCAGCGCATTTATTTATTAATTTCGAACGGTAAACAGTCAGTTTCACCAGAACTCCTTTACTAGGTGTCCTCTATCACTTTTTAATGGACACCCTGCAGCCAATCAGAATCGAGTATTCACCCAGACCATGGTATAAGCATTTTTACATTTATTCCAAAATAATAACTAAAGGCAGTAATCATTTAAACAATATGTTGTTATTTGTGAACTGATGTTCAACTGTTCTTTTTAATAGTCAACATATAACATAGCCAAAATATAGCCTGATGGACTTGTTCGCAAGCCACTTCTTGGTTGTCTTTGCAATTTGGGCAGGATCATTGTCTCATTGAAAAATAACATCTGATCATTCCCCTTTCGATAAGAACTTTTCATTTGTGGGAAGCAAGTCATTCTACAATATTCTCCTGCACTCCAAAGCATTAAATGACTTTTCACAGTGAAGTAGCTCAGCAATACCAGCAGCTAAAAAGGCTCCCCACACAATGACACCTCTTCCTCCATGCTTCACTGTGGTGGAGGTGCAATTATTATTATATTTCTCAGCAGATTTTCAAAGACACTGTTCTGGAGCATCACCATGCAACTCGTGTTTCATTGTGATTTACCACTCCACACACAACTTCCCATATTCTGTCAAAAACTTCATTCTGTCTTTGATGTTTTTTCTGAGAATCAATGGCTTTTTAAGTAATGCATTTGCTTAAATGTAGCTGATTTTCAGACCAATAATTTGTGGTTAAGACAAATACTGTAAAAGCTTAGTGTTTAGCCATTTTGGGCTGGCCCATTTTTTTGCCCAGATTAAAACGTATGTTTTATGAGAGGAAAAAATTACTATGTAAGGGTATGTAAATATGATAGAACTTAAGGGTTAAATGACAACATAAGGGTTCTATGACAGAAGGGTTAAATAGCAAAATAAAGGTTCTGTGATGGAAAATAAAGGTTTAATGATATCATATAGGTCATGTGATGGAATAGAAGAGTTAACTATTAACTATTAAACTATTAAATTGGCATGGAATAACTTTGATGAGTATGTAGACACATGCTCATCCTACATCTACTTCTGTGAGGAACTTTGCATTCCCAGACAATCTATTGTCATTTATGGTAATAGTAAGCCATGGTTCAATAAGGAAGTAAGGCTACGGAGGAGAGAGAAGGAGGCGGCCCACAGGAGCAGAGACAAGGCTGCCTACACCAAGGCCAAATACGCACTCATGCTAAGAGGCTGTATAAGGCCAGGATTGAACAACAGGTCGGGGATAAGAACATCAGAGCTGCCTGGAAGGGACTACAATCTGCCACGGGCTACAAAAAGCCCCCCCCCCACCCCCCCCCCCCCCCCCCCCCCCCCCACCAGCCTCCAACGACCCCAATCTACCAGACAAGTTCAATGTGTTTTGCACTAGGTTCGAAGCCCCGCGTGGGTCATTGCACTTCACTTCATTCTACAACACCTGGACAATCGGAACACATACGCGAGACTCCTGTTTGTGGATTACAGCTCTGCCTTTAACACCATCATCCCCGACCTCCTCCACAGCAAACTGACCCATCTGAACATTCACCCCCTCCTCTGCTCATGGATTACAGACTTCCTCACCAACAGGACCCAGTATGTCAGGCTGGGCCCACATCTCTCACAGCCCCGCACAGTCAACACCGGTGCCCCCCAAGGTTGTGTGCTGTCCCCCTTGCTATTCTCACTGTACACCAACGACTGCACCTCTGGAGACCCTTCTGTCAAAACCATCAAATATGCGGACGACACCACCATAATAGGCCTCATCTCCAACAACGACGAGTCAGCCTACCGCAGAGAGGTCAGTCTCCTGGAGTCCTGGTGTGCAGTCAGTAACTTGGAGCTTAACATCGACAAAACAGTGGAGATGATAGTGGATTTCTGCAAAAAGCCCCTGACTCATCCTCCTCTGGTCATTAATAACTCATCCGTGACTGTGGTAGAGCACTTTAAGTTCCTGGGCACAACCATCACCAATACACTCAAATGGGACAATAACATCTCCCAACTAGTGAAGAAAGGCCAGCAGTGCCTGTTCTTCCTCCGCCGCCTGTAAGGACTACTTCTCAGTCCCCCCATCATGGTACAATTCTACAGAGCGGTCATTGAGAGTGTGCTAACATGCCTCTGCGTCAGTCCGCGCAAAGGCCAGGCTACAAAGAGTCGTCCGGGCAGCAGAGCGGATCATCGGCTGCCCCCTGCCCCCCATCATGGACCTGTACAGCTCCAGGTCCATTAACAGAGCTGTGAAGATTGCGGCCGACTCCTCTCATCCTGCCAATAGTCTGTTTAATCTTCTCCCCTCTGGAAAGCGGTACAGGGCCTTTTTACCCAAAACATCACGCCACCGCCACAGTTTTTTCCCCCAAGCAATAGCCCTCCTAAATGACTCTTAAATCCTGGAATTCATTGCACTTTATTTTTTATTTAACACAACACTTTCTACATTCATATTAACTTATTGCTCATAATGTCTCTATTTGTCCTTGTATTGTTTTTTCTGTTCTTACTGTGTGTTGCCTGCATGGAGAAGACCAAATCAAATTCCTAGTATCTGTATACATGGCGAAATAAAATAAAGTTGAAAGTTGAAGTTGAAGTAATGACAACATGAGGGTCCTGTGATGGAATAGAATAGTTAAATGACAACATGAGGGTCCTGTGATGGAATAGAAGGGTTAATGACAACATGAGGGTCCTGTGATGGAATAGAATAGTTAAATGACAACATGAGGGTCCTGTGATGGAATAGAATAGTTAAAAGACAACATGAGGGTCCTGTGATGGAACAGAAGAGTTTAATCAGGGGTTCTTAACTCTAGCCCTTGAAGTCCACTTTCCTGCAGAGTTTAGCTCCAACCTTTATCAAACCTGCCTGTAACTTTCTAGTAATCCAGAGGACCTTGATTGGCTTGTTCAGGTGTTTGATTAGGGTTGGAGCAGAACTTTACAGGAAAGTGGACCTCGAGGGCCAGAGTTGAGAGCCCCTGAGTTAAATGACAACAAGGGTCCTGTGATGGAACAGAAGGGTTAAAGGACAGCACATGGGTCCTTTTGTACTTACTCCTTTTATGTTATTTTTTCTTTACTCACTTTGATTTCAGCTGAAGAACAAGTTCATGAAGAAAATCCCCAGAGATGCAGAGGCATCCAATGTTCTGGTGGGAGAAGTGGACTTCTTAGATAAACCCTTTGTTGCCTTCGTTCGGCTGTCTCAGGCCACTACTCTTGGGGGTCTGACGGAAGTCCCAGTGCCCACCAGGTAACAGTTTTGCACATTAAAAACTCACATTATATCTATAAAAAGATCATGGAAAATGTTTAATGAACTAAAGCTTTGACCATACATCTCTTAATGGACAGATTCTTGTTTGTGCTACTTGGGCCTCCTGGTAAAGCCAAATCTTACAATGAGATTGGACGGGCCATTGCCACTCTCATGGTGGATGATGTAAGTTTGATTGATTTGTTATGCAGTTAATATTTTTCTTTACTTATCTTTAATGTTCAATTCTTCCAGATAAACTTGGATAAAAAGATAAACTCATACATTGCCCTTTAAAGTGATCCAAATATTTATTTCCTCTGTTTTATCCACAGCTCTTCAGTGATGTAGCATATAAAGCCAGGGACCGGGAGGATCTGATTGCTGGCATTGATGAGTTCCTGGACGAGGTGATTGTACTTCCACCTGGAGAATGGGACCCCAAAATTCGCATAGAACCCCCCAAAAAAATTCCCTCAGCAGACAAAAGGTAAAGCTCATTCTTCTTCTGTATCTTTGTTCGGCCCATATGCTTCACATCTTTACATTCCTCTTTGTTTCTCTGAAAAGGAAGTCTGTGTTTAACCTCAATGAGCTGGGTCAGATGAACGGGACAGCAGGCGGCGGTGGGGCTGCTGGCGAGGATGAGGAAATGCCTGTTCCTCATGAACTTGGCGAAGAATTGGCATTTACGGGGAGGTGGGTGTGTGAATACACTGACTGACATAATTAGGCACCATCCATCCATCCATTTTAATTCTGCCTTATATTTACCACCTCAATTCAAATTCAGCTTAAATTCAGGAATTTAATTGAAATTTAAATGACAACCACAATTTAGTTCTGAATTGCGCACAGCCCTACCAACTGAGTGTACGGCACATTTACATTTGCCTGTTGATCTTAAAGACCCAAGAATCTTTTACTTCGACCTTGCAGAGTCTCTAAAACACTTCGGCTGAAAGACTGGGTATAGCTTTTGGGTATAGCTTGAGTTTTAAAGTGTTTTTTATCTGTCTCTACAAATAATTGAAAGATACTTCAGAGCTCCAAGGTTAAGAGAGTTTGTATCTTAATCAATATGTCGAAAAGGGAAAATGTAATGTGCTTTTTGGCACTTGGGTTAGAGAGGGTATGTGAGGACTTAGAGATAGAAAATTGGTGCCATTACTCAGTGCTAATATTCAAGATAGATCTTGCCTCTGTCTGTCTAATACAAGCTAAAGCGGACAAGTCACTGATGAATAATGGATTAAACATCTATGTTTTCGGGGCAGGTTCTGTGGTGGCCTTTTCCTTGACATCAAGAGGAAGATCCCCTGGTACCCGAGTGACTTTTATGAAGGCATCCACATTCAGTCCATCTCTGCGGTGCTCTTCATCTACCTGGGCTGCATAACCAATGCAATCACCTTTGGGGGGCTTCTAGGGGATGCCACAGACAATTACCAGGTACACTTCGCAGTTTTCTACTCGACACTGAACATGACAGTTTGCTTAAAGTTGCATGTCATCATCTTTTATGGAGCATTTAACAAGGACACTTGTGACATAGCTTCATCTATAGCCCTTTTCTTTTCTGTCCCTCTCTTTCTCACCTTGTTTCCTTGTCTCTCTCTCTCCCTGTTTAACTGTCTGTCAGGGTGTGATGGAGAGTTTTTTGGGCACCGCTCTAGCTGGAACGGTTTTCTGCTTGTTTAGCGGTCAACCTCTCATTATTCTAAGCTCAACAGGCCCCATCCTCATCTTTGAGAAACTGCTTTATGAATTCAGCAAGTGAGAGAGCCATTCGCACCAATCCATCATAATTTCACAGTCTATTATTGAGGACAAAAAAAGTACAGCCTTGATTGCTCACTTTCATCATGTGAAAGACCCTCATAAATCTTCTCTCTTAGTCTTCACTGATGCAAATATTGCTCTCTTGTGTTCACTGCCCTAGTATTTACCTTTCCTTGTTTTTTCTTTAAACTTTCTTTTCGTCAGGAATAATGGGATTGATTACATGGAGCTTAGGCTGTGGATCGGAATGCACTCCTGCGTGCAGTGTTTGCTCCTGGTCGTCACGGATGCCAGTTACATCATAAAGTACATGACGCGCTTCACGGAGGAAGGCTTCTCTAGCCTCATCTCCTTCATCTTCATCTCTGATGCCATCAAGAAGATGGTGGGATCCTTTAAATACTATCCCATCAACACTGACTTCAAACCAGACTACGTTACGGCCTACAAGTGCGAGTGTGTGGCGCCAGATCCGAGTAAGTCCATTCTTGGCGTAGAGCACATCAGTTCTGAAACTAATTGTGGAATAAATTGGATGTAGAGCAAATTTACCTTAATTTAGTGTGTCAAGATTTACACATGAAGAACAAATGGTAACAATTTACAATACGGTGCAATTAGTTAACATTAGTTAAAGGGTTCGTTCACCCAAAAATGAACATTCTGTCAGTAATTACTCACCCTCATGTTGTTCCAACCCCGTAAGACTTTCGTTCATCTTCGGAACACAAATTAAGATATTTTTGATTAAATCTGAGAGCTGGATCACTCCTTCATAGGCTGTAAGGTAACTGATATCTGCTATCCCAGAAAAGTTAGTAAAGACATTGTTAAAATAGTCCAAGTGACTACAGTGGCTCAACCTTAAGTTTACCCTTTAAGGCTTTATGAATCATGAACTAATTAAAAAATTTACTATTGTTCATTGTAAACTTATATTTGTTCAAAATACTTTAACTTGAATTTAATTTTGTTAGGTTTTATTTGTTTTAACTGTATCAAAAAACTGTAAAATTGGTTAATTTGGTACTTGTAAAACTGTAAAATTAAAATCTATTTTCAAAATGCATGTTATTGATCATATTGCAAATGTTTCATCCATGGGTTTCATTAAAAAAAAAAAATCATTCTTTTTTTTTGACCGTCCTCGTAATTTTTTTTAAATCAAAATATAACTCGGTCTGAAAATTCAGCTTTGCCATCACATGAACAACAAGAAATTACATTTTAAAATAATATATAAAATAGAAAAACATAATTCATAAGTGTTTTAATATTTCACAATATTACTGTTTTTCTGTATTTTTGATCAAATAATGATTGGTGAGCAATGTGCATAAAGAGACCTCTTTCAAAAACATTTAAAAAAAATTACCGACCCCAAACTTTTGAATGGTATAGTGTATGTACTGTGAACATTATTAAAATGCTGTAGAGGTATGATTCAGTCTTATTTCATTATACTTTAAACATTAGCTTATGGTAACGAATCAAACCTTATTGTAAAGTGTTACTGAATACATTTCACTTTGCAGTCACTGAACTGTCAATATGCATACATTCATATGTCAAATATTAATTTCTTGATTAAACAAAGTTCCATTGGGTGTTTAAAGAGAACTGGCTGAGTGCATGTGATTATTGTAACTTATTTGTGTTATGTTTGTTTTTGCTGCAAACCCCAAACGTGACTGCTGATTGATGTGAGTACTTTTCAATATGCATGAGTTTCACCTGGACAGTTTGTTGTACTTAGTCTAATGGCCTGCAGTAGTGAATGAAAACTAGCAGTGAGGTTTTTTGAAAGTAGTTCAGGCGTGCTGGATTGTTTCAAAAACCAAATGAAAATTTTAGTTGGGCTACACCTGCAGTCATTTACATTTGCCAAAGCTGGCTTTGATCCTGGATAAATCCTTCTAACAAAGTGTTTTTCAGATTTCCATTCGTTCTGCTCATTTTCCTCTCTGATTCTCCCTTTCTCTGTTTGTTCAGTGGCACCAATGATCTTCGATGTTGTAGTCCCAGTGCCAGATAATTCCTCTGCTCTCTTTGGTGTAAGTGCCTATTGTCTTCACCTCACTCACATCTGTGTTAACATTTGTGTTAGCATGACCTCGAATTAGATTATAGCCTTTGAATCCACTGTATTTGCACTAACTATCACTGATTTTATAGCCCACAATGACATTTTGTGTTTTTGTATTATGTCATGATGAGTGAATCCAATTAGTTTAATTAAAATGCATCCTTTGTTACTGATCATGCCTGCTGTGTTTTTGGTCCTGTCCTGTTTTATTCTCTCTTTTTCTCTTTTTTGCCATTTATCCACCACACAACCCTTTGTTTTGTCTAAATTCCTCCCTCCTATCCCTGATTTGTACCTTTTTTTTCTCTGCGTTTCTCCCATCTTCTCAGTTAAACGTAACAGCTCTGGACTGGACTCAATTGAGTAAGAAGGAATGTGTGAAATATGGAGGCTCACTGGTGGGAAAAACCTGCAAGTATGTTCCAGATCTTGCTCTCATGTCCTTCATTTTGTTCTTCGGGACCTACACTATGACTGTCACTCTGAAGAAGTTCAAATTCAGTCGCTACTTTCCCACAAAGGTAATACCTTTTTCTTACCCAACTTTTGCTAAAACAGATTTTTACACTTGCACTCTTCCATCTTTTACTTTGTCCTTAGTTGCTATCTTAGACATGTCATTTCCTCTTTTATGTCAAAACCTTGAGTCTGACTATATCTTGTTTAAGAAAAGTTGTCTGTCTCTAACTTTTATTCTGAATTTTCCTAATTACTGATGGGATTTAGTAAGACCAGTAGGATCTTTCATAGTGTTAGTTCAATCAAAAGAGCTTTATACCTGCAAAAATCATGAAAGGTGAGCAATGTGATGTGGGTGTAATCATGCATGTGTCACACAAAACTTATATTAATGTCACTTTAAAAAAAAAAAAGTTGTTTATTATTATTTACACCTTTAGTACAAGAGTCATGTGACTACAACATCCTTTATGCGTTCTGTTACAGGGCTTGACTGATTTGGTTGGATCTCTTAAATAGACAAAAGAAAAGTTTGGAAAACTAATACGTTTGTAGTAATTATTACAGTAAAAACATAATCAGTGTATTATATTTACACTTCTAAATACTGTATATATGAATTATGAAACAAAGCTTGATCACACGGTATAAACTCATAAACGACATGGTATAAACTACTGTTGCAGTCCTTAATACATTCTTTATTGCACGTATATGGTGTCTTCTATACAGTATAGTGACATTAAATGATTCTATCGCTACGTCTGAAATCGCATACCGTCTGAGAATAGGTGCTACATCTGAATTTGGACTTACTTCGCGACAGTAAAAAAAGCATGTTCTATAGAGTGTGAATGACCTACCTGCATCAGTCACTTTATACTGCCATTCATAAATCCTCTCCTGTGGCCTTATGGGATAGTAATGTAATTGTATTTCCTTTGTATTTCTATTGTCTACCCTTTAAAATACTTTAAGAAGCTCCTTTAAAGGCGCTATAACTTAAGATGATTATTATTATACTTCAAATGCGTACTTCAGATTCACAATCTCGGCAAAGTAGTAGGTCGTCTGGGAACTTTTCGCCTACAGTTTTTTTAAATACTATTTATTCGGACATACTACATTTTTGGCATACTTTTTTGCATGCTATATAGTAGGGAAGTATTTGATTTTGGACGCGGTGTATGTGTTTGGAACGGAAGCATACATCAGTCTCTCAGTCTCTGAGTGCAAGCATTAAATAAATAAATAAATAACTCTTCCGTGATCTTGTGTTGACATTCATTTCTGCATTCAAAACTGTGCAATTCATAGAAAGGTGGCAGGCTTGCAAACCAGTATGTTACATGTATCTCTTCAACAGCATTGTGCTATATTTCTGCAGCTGCAGCTATGTGTTTTATTCATTCTTTTAATATGTTTTGTTTCTATCAAGCTGAGGAAGTTAATTAGTGACTTCTCCATCTTCATGTCCATCATGACGTTTGTGGGGCTGGACATGCTTATAGGTTTGAAAACACCCAAACTCATTGTGCCCACAGAGTTCAAGGTGAGAGTAAATGAAGTTCAGCTCGCATGTTCTGAAGAAAGAAATTGATCTTGACTTTATAGAGCTTCCTCTATAGTTTTTCTCAAAGGTGTATTGGTTATTTTGTTTTCAAATCATGTAGCCCACACGCCCCGACCGGGGTTGGTTTGTGATGCCATTCGGAAAGAATCCGTGGTGGGTTTACCTGGCAAGCTCCGTCCCTGCTCTCCTCGTAACTATCCTCATCTTCATGGATCAGCAGATCAGTGCTGTCATTGTAAACCGCAAGGAAAATAAGTTAAAGGTATCCATGCAGTGAGAAGGTCCCTAATCACTCCTGTTCTTTTCATGTCCATTGACTTCCTTACATTTCCTATCTGTTTGTTACAGAAAGGTTGTGGGTATCACCTGGATCTACTGTGGGTGGGCATTCTGATGGCAGCCTGCTCTTTTATGGGCTTGCCGTGGTACGTGGCAGCCACTGTCATTTCCATCGCTCACATTGACTCGCTGAAGATGGAGAGTGAGTCTAGTGCACCAGGGGAACAGCCACAGTTCCTGGGTGTGAGGTGAGACAGACATGGCAACCATAGCAGGTCTCAACACTGATAGTTTATGATTGGCTCTATATAGAAAAAAACAAAAGTGATTTTTAGCTAATGACATTAAGTATTTCCTTTAATAAAAGCTATAAATTATAAAATGGTTATTGAGAGTGGGCTATCAAAAATTGATTGTCATAAAATCTCATTTACATAAGCAGATGGACCATATTTGTGAGCCTGGATCACAAAACCAGTCACAAGTAGCACGGGTATATTTGTGGCAATAGCCAACAATACATTGTATGGGTCAAAATTATCGATTTTTCTTTTATGCCAAAAATCATAAGGATATTAAGTAAAGATCATGTTCCATGAAGATATTTTGTAAATTTTCCTACTGTAAATATGTAAAACATTTATTGTTGTGAGTGAATGCAGCACAATCACGAACATAAATGGACAACTTTAAAGGCGATTTTCTCTATGTTTCGATTTTTTTGCACCCTCAGTTCTCCACTCTCTTTTATTTTTGTTCTGCTTCTCTTCCAATTACAGAGAACAAAGACTGACAGGAATCCTGGTGTTTGTGATGACAGGAGTGTCTATCTTCTTAGCGCCCATCCTGCAAGTGAGCTTGTTGAAATGACAGAGATAATTAATACTGACTTGACCTATCATTTAGGGTAGATTAGCAATTATTATCATAAAAAAATGTTCAATGAAGATGTCTGTATGATCTACTCTGCTTTAGCTGCACTATCTTTTTTGTGGAAATAATATTCCCCCCCCCCCCCCCCCCCCTCAGGAATCTTCAAATAGAAAGATTAAAAGAACAGTATTTGTTTGAAATATTTATTTTTTTGTCTTTACTGTCACTTGTGATCAATTTAATGCATACTTGCTATATGATTATAAATCTTACTGACCCCAAACTTTTGGACATTTTCATTTTATGTATTTACTTAAATACTTTCTAAAACAGTTAAAGTGAACATAGAACATCACCCTGAAAGTCATCTTCAATTGGCCGGATGAAATTACACTTATGGCCATGGCATTCAACAATTTTTTTTATTGTTATTATTCATGTGACTTTAAATACAGTTGAAATGTTTTAAAGGTCAAGCATTCTTTTTTTAAAGGCAAATGCCCCTGCAGGAAGTGCGCTATTCTGTTAGAATTAAGAGCAAAAGCAAGCTACATCTGTTTCTCTGAAATTCATTTTACTTTCATAATCTGGTGAATCTGAAAAAAGGGTAGGTCTAATCCATCAATAAATTGATCGGATTGTGTTAAGTGGCCTTTACACACTGTACCAGAATGGAGCCAGACTGAGAATGTGAGCTTTCTAAAACAATGATTGAATAGCTATTTGGCTACTGGTTAACATAATCCAATACCCCGCATCACCAGACAAGTGACATCAACAGAAAGGAAATCTGTTTCAGAGGAGGAACAAGTTTTGGCATTTTGTTTAAAGATTCCATTTTTGGTAACACTTATTAATCTTGGTTAATGTTAATTTTAACATCAACTAATACATTATTAAAATCAAAAGTTGTATTTGTTAACATTAATGAACGTGAACAAACAATGAACAACTATTTGTTTATTAACTAACATTAACAAAGATTAATAAATACTGTAATGATTGATTTGCTCATTGTTAGTTCATGTTAGTTAATACATTGACTAATGTTAACAAATGAGACCTTATTGTAAAGTCTTGCCCATTTTATGGAATGTTTATTATATTATAACTGTTATATGATTAAATAGTGTCTTCATGTTGACTTTAAGTGTAACTGCTGTTGCTCTGGCAGCTGATGTGTACTTTTTTTCTGTTTATAGTTCATTCCTATGCCAGTCTTGTATGGAGTGTTCCTCTACATGGGTGTCGCTTCTCTCAGTGGCATCCAAGTAAGTGCCTTTAGGGATATAACCTTTTTCAACTCCTCCGCCCTCTGTTTGGAACAGCTCTAATAGCCAATGTACTTTTATGGTTTTTGACACTGCAAAGTTTTAATATCATAGCAAACTTTACAAGGAAAACATCACAACCTGCACTTTGAGTGCAACACTCATTTGTATGCACTCTACAACTGTGTTTAGTGATTAGAAATGAGTGATTTCTCCACACTGTGACAGTGCAGGGTAAGAAGAGTGTGGTGTTGTGGGAATGGATATTTGCATGCTGGCTGGGTTTACTGAGGCAATTTTGAGCTGCATTTTGATGAGGCTGTCAGACTGCAGTGAGAATCCACCATCTTGTGTAGCTTGGCAGTGGCCAGGTGCTTCTTTGCTGTGCTCTAGTAGTCTAGTTTAATGTCAGCTAGAGAACAAGAGGAGGACAACGGCAAAAATGATGGACCTCGAACGGAGACTGTAACTGTGCTGAATGAATACAAATGTTTAAGTTAATGGTGCTTTGAGGCTAAATGCTTAAAAGCTGATGTTGTCTTTAAACATTTAAGTGTTCTTTTCTATGTGACAAGCTTTGGCATGTGAATTACTAATTGTCTTATATAAGTGAGGTAAAAAAAATAGAAAAATCAGGACGTGTTTTTTTTTAAACAGAAGTTTATTTACTCATCCTGTCGTTTCAAACCCGAACGACTTTGTTTTCAAGCTACAAAAAGGACACAAACACATCATAAAAAGTCATCCATATGACTCTTGCACTACGTTTAAAGTCTTCTAAAGCCATTTGATAGTTTTGTGTGATGAAAAGATCAAAATGTAAGTTGTTATTCACTAATAATCTTCCCCTCAAGTGAACTGCAATCAGATCATTGAGTCATTTGAGAACCAGATCCATCCAATTTGTGAACAAATCATTCAGATCAAATCATTTTGTTAAGTGAATCAAATTGGTTTGACTTGTCCTTTTGGAACTGAACAAGCCTGGTCCTTATTCACTTTCATTAGATTGAAAAGAGTCATTTGGGTTGGGAATGACATGAGGTTGAGTAAATAATGAGAGATTTTCCCTTTTTGTCTAATCAAACATTTGGTCTTTTATAGTTCTGGGATAGGATCAAACTGATCATGATGCCAGCAAAACACCAGCCAGACTTTTCATACCTGCGTCATGTACCGCTGAGGAGAGTCCACCTGTTCACACTGGTGCAGATTGTGTGCTTAACTATTCTCTGGGTCCTCAAATCCACATTCCTCGCTATCATCTTCCCGGTCATGGTATGGTAACATATTATATTGCCACACATAATCCCGTAAGCCCTCATGTATATCATAACTCATAAAACAATATTAATTTCAATAAAGCTTTCTGGATGTAATCTATTTAGTAAAGGATCATTGTACTTTGTAGCAGTAGTTCAATCACACTGTGAACAGGCCGCTCTGTTTATCAACTGAAATTCTGTGATTAAGCATGTAATTCACCTCTCAAGGTTTTTAAGGACAGTGAACATTAAAGTTACAAATAAACAGTTTCTGTCTCTCGATCCCTCAGATTCTTGGTCTCATGTTGGTACGAAAGATGTTGGACATGGTCTTTTCCCAACACGATCTGGCATGGGTGGACGATATCCTGCCTGGGAAGGACAATAAGAAAAAGGATGAGGACAAAAAGAACACCAAGAAGGACAAAAAGAAAGGCAAAGCAGGGGATGTCGGTGAAGAAGTAGTAAGTGTTTTACTAGCCTGAAACTCAAAGACAGACACCCAAGCTGAGAGTGCAGACTGGACTAAAGTCATCTTTGGTCTTCACCCAAAAGCGGTCTATATTTCAGTGCTTGTTGAGATCCACTATTGCATTGTGTTTCACTGGTGCCACCTTCTGGTGGAGAAAAGCCTTTGTACTGTTCAAAGTTGACACATTCTGCACATGCATATACTTATCTTTCTCCGTTCTTTGGCCCACAGGACAAGTACCAACCTTATACAAACTGCTCCCCCAGTGATTCAGACTTGGATCGCAGGTACTGTGTGCTCAAACTACACGTTCCCTACCGTGACCTCCTACAGGCGCCAGACTCGAACTCAGAGTGGGCGGCACGATGCCAACCAGGCAGTTACTACCACTGATACTTTATTAGATTTTTAAAATGAGCATTTCCTCTTAAATACACTTCCACTCACTACCTCTCTACATTTAATAATACTAAATATTGCATTAATATTTACATAGAAGTAGACGATAGTCGAGAGGCAGCTCAGAATATTAAATTTATAACTGCTAAGACCAATAAAATGTCATGCAAGCCCCTGTATACAGTATTTTGCCATATATTATTTGAGTATTTACCTATAGATTTTTGCCTTGCCATGCGCTTTGAAGCAATGCAGATAGAATTGTTTTCATGCATCCACCAGTATTTTACTTTGCTTGCTGTTATAAAAAAATGTCATTTATTGTTATTCATATGTTTTTACTTTGCTTACATTTTCACACCCAAAGAAACGGCACACATAAGTAATAATTATTGAACTTGCATAATTAGATGTGAGTACAGTTTCAGTTTATTTACCTGAAATACTGGGAAAGATGCCAGTGAGAAAAGTTATTTGAATCTATTAATGTACCCTACTTGGTTTACATTTTTTGCTAAAACTTTACATTTTTAGTAGATATAAAGTGATTAATGTAACAATGTATTTTACTTATTTCAAGGAATTTTGGTTGTTTCTTTCTCCTGTGCGATTGTGGTCCCAATAAGAGTGCTTATGCAGAATAACACAGTGCCTGTACCTTTTTTTGTTTGTTTAGTTTTGTTTTGTTTTATGAAGGTTTCCCAGCCTGGTTTCTCTTACACTATATCCAAAACCCTTTTACTTATCCAAATGCATTCCTCTGTATCACTCTGATGTAGAAATGTAAAATCTGCTGGGTTTTATGTCTGCATTGCTGTTCAGGGGGCATGGTTTGGATGAAGTCTTCACTTTAACAAAGGTTGAATTTACATTTGCATTTAATCATTTAGCAGACGCTTTTATCCAAAGCAACTTACAAATAAGGAGAACAATAGAAGCAATCAAGTTAACAATTGGGCAATGATATGCAAGTGCTGTGACTAGTCCCAGTTAGTCTAGCACAGTACTCGTGGCAAGGTTTTTTAAAATGGATATATAGAATAGTAAGTGTTAGTATTAATGGTAATTTGTTAACTTTAGTTATTGCATTAGATATTTCATTAGGTATTATATCATTTTTTAATCTAGGATAATATTACTTTATAAATATACCATTGTTCATAATAGTCTTTCTTTATAATAACACTTTTTGTATTTTCTATATGCAATAGCTTTGTACAACAGTTCAAATGTTTGAGGTCAGTAACTTTTTTTAGTTAACACTTTTCTCAGCAACGATGTTAAATTGGTAAAAAATTACAGTAAAGACTTTTACATTGTTACAAAAAATGATATATATACATATATGCTGCTCTTTATATTAATAAAAAAAAAAAAAGATCCTGAAAATATTAAGCCGCAGAACTTTTTAATATTTAAACAAATCAGCTAATATGATTTATGAAGGATCAAGGTTGCTCAAAATTCACCTTTGCTATAAGAGGAATAAATTACATTTTAAAATTTATGGAAATAGAAAACCCTTACCAATATTACGGTACTTTCGTTACTGTATTTGTGATCAAATAAATGCTGCCTTGGTGAAAAAATGAGACTGCTTTCATTTAAAATTTAAAATCATACCGGCCATTTTTTTAACATTCCTGTCAAAAAATGTAATGTTACTTTATATATTCTATATCTGAATGTTAATGTAAATTGAAATGTCTAATGTAAAAAAGAACATAACCAAAATTATTTTGATTCCTAATGCATGAATTAATGTTAATGTAGAACCTTATTGTTAATGGCCCAAGAAATTTTCGCATTTAAAAACTTTTGTTATCTCCTTAACGCATAATATGAAACACTATAGGACATCATACTGAGCCTTCTTTCTGATTTGGGTGTGCCCTGATCCCAAATCTTTCCCCTGGAACATTTGTGCAGTCACACCGTCTCTGTCACCTGCATCTATAATCTTAATACAGACTCCCTGCTCCCGTCCTGATACTCAGCTGTACCTCCTCCCTGCCATAACCCTCTCCTCCTCCTCCTCGTCCTCCTCACTCTTGTAACTGGAAGTTGCCATTCCACAGCATCACTCTGCACCTGAAGATCTCCTGTCCATCGTCCCCGGCGATGCCACTGGCCAGAGGGATGTCTTGCCCCGTGCCCCAGGTGAAGATTGAGATGGATTCCGACTATGAAGACGCAGATATTAACCCTAGAGGCAGACACAGGGATCACAGGGACATGAGCAGCGAAACAACACTATAATGTCGAATCTCTAGTAGTGGAACTGTGAACGGTGTGGAACATTGGACGCTCCATCTCAGCTTGTTTGAAGCTCCTGCGTTGCTAATACATGTTCATGTTTAACTTAAGATACAGAGTGGATGAGACAGCACTTTATAGCACAACTGTGACATGGCATAAGAATTATTTTAAAGGGTAAACATTGAGCCAGAGTATATAATTTATGCTACGTATGCATCAAATATGGATTTTTGTTTCTTATTTTAAAAGCCAATGGAATTAAAACTTGCTGCAAATTCAGTAAATTGAACTAATTGGAATCAATATAACACCATAGATAATGTGGAAACTAGATCAGCTTTATTTTCAAGATTTCAGTATCTTTGATATGATTTTGTTTTCCCCGGTAACTGCTTATACTTCTGGGTCTAGTAGTGTTGCCTTTCTCCGAAGTCATGCTTTTCCTTGCTTTCCCTTTCTTTTCCTGCTTATAACACTCAAAAATCAAAGTTGGGGAAAGAAACAACCAAAAAAAAAAAAAAAAAAAGAAAAAAAAGAAATTAATAACTGAAACAGATTTTGGCCTTTCATTTTATTTGCTTGAACGTTTCAGAATGCTTGTGTGAGCAGTGTTAGGTATAAGCGGGATGTTTTGTCTGTATTTTTATATTTTGTGCATGACTATGTGAAACTGGGCAGGTTGCAAATGATGGATGATGTTTAATGATGCCGATGACATTTAACCTCTGGAGGAAAAAAAAAAAAACTGTTTAAGATGCAATAATTCTGTCTCCTGACAACTTGAATTCTGGTTAAGGTTTAACAATTAAGACTAAAAATATTTACTGAAATTAATGTTTTTGTACATATGAGCCATATACATTAGAATGTGTTTATTTTATTGTACATCTCAAATCCCTTGTACATATTAATAATTTATCCTAAGATAAGACACTGACTAAAATACAGTAGCAGGCTTAAAAGCACTACATTTACAATCAACTGAATATTTAATCAGGACATTTGCAGTCAAAATTACCCAAGAACATAAAACAACATTTACGCCATTGGTACTGATTTTGAAAAAGGCACACTGGATGAAAAGCATATTTTATCCTGATTGCCAAACTACTGAGCAAAGGACCATAAATTAGAGCACTGAACAACATCATGTTAAAGAACATGACACATTTCTACTAGTGTCATCATCAGGGTCCATGGTGAAGCCATCGCTGAATCCGTAACTCTCCACTAGCGTGGGTTTCTTACCACACATAGGGCAGAGTTTGTTCCTCTCACATGAAGCTCGCATCCATATGATCAGGTTCCAGCGTGTGCCCGAAGAGATAGGCAGAGCGCCGTGCATGTGCTGGCCCCTGTGAAGCAGACCCTCAGTCACGTGATGCTCCACTTCCACACACTCCGTCTCACTCAGAGGCACCTAAGACAAACGCACACAGTCAGGACACTGTAAATACATCTTTATCGTGCATTACTAGGCCGCATGCTTGTGCTGCCCACTGTTTCATCCAAAAATGTCGGTGTCTTTGTAAAGTGAACTAATGTGTTCTATAATCATGAAATAAAATCTCTTCTTGAAGAAATTGTTTGCTTGCTCTTTTAGGGTAGTTGAATGGGCAATGTGATAATACTATTTCATTTCAACGATTGCATGCATTAAACAGAAGACTACACTAAACTTTCTGATGCAAAGGAGTCGGACCCCCTAGTTTGAGGGAACCCTTTCCTAAAATAATAATAATATAATTAATAAAAGGTGTCTTTACAAGCAGATTTTAAACAGATTTTCAATTTCAAAGAACCCTGTCTGGGAATTCTCAAAAAGTTGTCTTATAAGCACCTGTCTCATGTCTCCAAAGAACAGGTTCCCTTCTGTGAAGTCTTTCCCCAGTGATACATTTAGAGTGACTTCAGCGTTGTCATAATGATAGCAGAGTTCCAAATCTTCCCGCATAGCATACTTGACCACGAAAGCCTTGTGACTGTCCAGACAGCTTCCTCCACAGTCGCTGTAGAGCAGAGCCGTGAGTGGACGCAGATAGACCTCCCTCAGTGGGGTGATGAAGCTCTCATCAAAGCCCAGTTCGTTCAGAAGAATCTGAATTTGTTTAAAGATGTTAAATCATTGTTATTATTATTATGACTGGCATAAAACAAAGAACAATATTAGTCTGCATTTTGATGGCAATCTCAATGGGAACTGGTTAAGTGTATATTGATAAAAACTTGTACCCCATAATTGTTCATGGTGTTCGGCCTGCCCTTTGGGGCATCAGACTGTTCAAAATGCTCCAGCTCTTCTATAAGGTCATTGCAGAATTCCTTTCTGAACACTGGGAATCTGAAGACTCTTGGTGCTGCAAAATATAAAGTAAACCGATTTTTTTTTTTTGTTGATGTGATTTATTTCCCATGATTTGATGGTCAAAAGATTTCAATTGGAGCATGAGTAAAGAAGAAGCTCACCTGCTTCTGTCTGGATGAGTTTCATTAGTCCTTCCATGGTTGCATCACTTGAAGCACAGTATTTGATCATCTGTAAAAGCTCTGGGGCCAGGAATGATTCCTTGTAGGGGATAAATGACATTACACTATATCACTGAAAGATTTTTAATGATAGACTGCCCATACTGCTGATTCTACGTAACTTACCTGTAGATGATAAACATGTTGATGTAGAGGTGTATAAATCTCCTTGATGGTAGTTGCTCTCTCTGCTGATTTCAATTTATGATTCTGGCGTCTCTCAATTTCTGCATGAATCTATAAATACACGACGGAGTAAATAAGCACACTCTGACAGCCTTGATCTCAATCGTTACCGCAAGAGTGATTTCTGCTCTCGAGAGCTCACTCACCTTTCCAATCACGTCTCTGAACTGGGACTCAGACACACAGCCCAGGGATCTGAGGATCTTAAGCAAATGTCAATGGTGTTCAGAGAGAAATGTCAAAGTATTTAAAATTAAGGCATTAGCCAGTACTTACATTTTGATAATCACTCCTGAACTGGCTTTCTGAGACGAAACGAACATGAAGTTTGTATTCTTCAAGAAAAATATTATCTCTGAAAAAGCAATTGCATGTGTAAAATCTCTCCATGTTGTATTGAGATTTGACTATTCCGAGTCTAACTACTTACTGTTATTTATACAGACGTAATATGTACGACTTTTGAAACATTTTAAGCGACCGAGAACACATTTCGACCAGAGTAACCAGACCTCTTTGACCAGTTTGAAGTTGAACTGTCAATGTTCAGAGCTCCGCCTACTCAATGATTGTTTTGGAACAACCACAAATATGTCCGTAAAGAAACAAACAGTTTCGCAAAACATCTGATAACACTACAATTTGTTTTTCAAGTATATGAGTATAAATATTCTAGACAAATTTTGTATGAGTTCGTATCTGAAAAGAGTGATAAATACCAAGAGTGATAAAATATATGTTAAGTTTACTTCCTGGTACGTCTCTCAATTCCTTCCGTCCGAGTATTGTTGTGAATGTGTGTGCACGCGCAAGTACAAGGCAAATCGCTTCTGTTGTTTTGAATTTAAAATCGGACGATTATTTAGCTGTACCGTCTGTTATGTATTTAAAGCCTGGGACCGTGTATTCGCAGCAGAATGTTGAGTGTGGACTCGTTGCCAGTTGCCGAAGAGGAGGTGGTGGAGTCCAGCTCAAACAGACTGGGGGACATTTACACTTTTGTTGCCGAGGGCTGTTATCCTCAAACCATGAACCCTATTCGCAAGAAAAATCTCAAAAGATATGCTCAGAAATTTATGATTGAAGGTGAGAGCAAAGCTTGCAAATGTTACATTCGGACTGTTTAGTGTTTTACAGTATTTCCTGGAAACAGTGTTGTAAAGTTCAACTTTGACAGACCATGTATGTATGTATGTATGTATGCCTATATATTGGCCTGTTATATGTTAACTTAGTATATTTATAAAATAGTATAAATAATGTACATTATCCTAGATTTTAAATTCCCCTGTCTAGGAATTGTCAGTATATATTTTTTAATGGCTCCTGGTTTGAATATAAGCTACTAATGGGGGTTACTGAAACTATTTACTAGTACAGAACCATCATATTGAGTATTTGTTGAATAAAAATATCCTCCTGATGTTTGAGTTGATCATTTTATCCAGTCTATTCTAGTATATAAAACAGTCTTTAAAAGCAACATAAGCAACGTTCCACGCTTTTTTAATGGTTTAGCTGGTCTTACCGAGTGATTAGTGATTTATTTAGTTTTATTAGGCCTACCTCTCTAACCTTTCTCTTTCATACATTATATAGATGGCCGGTTATATTATGTGGGACCGAAGAAAGAAGAAAAGCGAGAAGTAGTGATTGAGACAGAGCGGAAGAGACAGATATTCCTGGATTGTCACTTCAATGACATTGGGCATCACCTGGGACAGAAGAAGACTGTTCACAGGATTCAGAGTAAATACTACTGGCTTGGCATTGTCAAGGATGTTGTGGATTGGGTATGCTGTGGATGTCACTATCCTGACACTTTTAGGAATGGATGTGTTTGTCACTGTCATATTATTTATCTACGTGCGTTTGCGTTTATCTACATGTCACTGAATCATCTGTTTCAGATTAAAGTATGTGAAACTTGTCAACACACAGAGCGGAGTAAAAACCTAGCCAGAACGGTACGACCCATCAAGGTGGATGGTCTGTGGGACATTTTGGCCATTGAAATAATCGGTAAAAGTTTATTAGAGACTTTTAAGATGTCTAATTTGTTAGCAGGACATATTTCTAGAGCGTAACCAAATGTCTTCACTTGCTGTTTTTGAAAACAGGTCCATTCCCAGGAACTGTACATGGAGGGAATACACACATTGTTATTATTACAGATTACTACAGTAAATGGGTAGAGGCCTTTCCTGTACAAAAGAAAGATGGTCTCTGTATTGCACGATGCCTTTCATCAACTATTTGCAGGTGAGGTTACATTGCACCATTAATAAAGAATAAATATGCTGATATGCTAAAATGTTTTTTGTTTTTGTTTTTTTTTCCTTCAGATTTGGCCCTGCAAAGACAATGTTTTGCTCTCAAAGTGCTGACTTCTGTGAGGAGGTAAAAACTTTTGTTGAAATACCAAACTTTTACGCAAAACGGGATTACCTCTATTTGTATTTTCACAGCATTATTATTAATTATTTTAGGTTACAAAGCACCTGTGTGACCGGTGGAACATAGCATTAAGAGTGTTGCCAGTAGACCAGCCGCAGAGGAACGCACTGTATGATCGCAGCAGTAATCTGCTGAGAGATGCCATAAAACAGATGGTGGTGGAGAAACAGGTAGAATGGGATGATTTTCTTGATCCAGTTTTGGCCATCTTCAGGACATCAGTCAACCCTACGACAAAATTTACGCCACACTTTTTAATGTTCAACAGAAAAGCCAGTATATCTAGTGAGGTAAGCGAATTAACTTTTAAGATATGGTAATACACTGACATGGATTAATGTTTTAATATGATAAGCAAGAAGTAACACTGACTGAATTTCTATTTCTGTAATTTTTTTAAAGACAAAGTTTGATGCTCTTAGTTGCTATCAGGACCAGGAGGAGGATACCCTTAATGAAGAGGACACAAACTCTTTTCTTTCCTCCATGCAGGAGCAACAGAATAACATCAAACAGCTGGTAAAGTCTGAGCATTTGTTTGTGTAGTTAAAATCTTCTTCAGTCCCATTACTAATAATAGATCAGTTAGACATGTGTGTGTCCCATTCTCCATAGTGCATGTGTAACTACTAGCGTTTATTCAAAAAGCATGTCTAAAAACACTGATTTTAGTGCAAAGAAGCTTTGAAATTAGTTTCTTGATAATGTTCTTTTTGTCTATACAGGTAGTTACAAATATGAATGTCGCCTACAGACAAGAAAAGAAAAATGCAAAACGCAAGACTAGAAACATGCCCTCCATAACTCTCACTGTGACCAACCCATTGTTCAGCGCAGAGGAATCGCCCTCAGCTAAAAAGCTTAAGGAAAGCCTCTACTTGTCTTTTCCTGTGGAGACTGTCCTAACCACAATACAGAATGTACCTGAAGCCAAGAATATCCTCTAACAGATACTGATGTGCACTGAAAATCTTTTTTGATGGGTCTGATCACTATCCGCAAAGTGTATTTGCATAGACTACAGCTCGAAGACCTGTGAGGTGGTCCACAGAGAGCATGTTAAGTAGATGAACTCATGCTTGCTTTGTGTTTCAGCAAATCAAATATTTTGTTTCAGCTCAAGGCGTTCATTGACACTGATGATGGTCTTAGAATGTGCTTATTATTTTACAGAATAGTATTTATTACAAAGTCAGGTCATTATGTTAGTTTTTTAGTGAACTACACACCCATGTTTGTTTTGCTTAGGTGACTCATGTGCCAGAAGACACTTTTTTTCTGTATTTCCTTTGGATGAGTCATCTGAAGTACAGAGATTTCAGTATTATCTGTAAGAATGTTGTTTAAAAATTAACTATGAAGGTTATAATATTCAGTGCTCATTACCACAGAAAATAGTTGTTAGTTCTTGTTTTGCCTAACTTTTTTTTCCTCAAATGGTGGGTCTGAATTTGCAAATAAATGTCTTTACATGTGCTTCATCATTTTAAATTGTTATCCAACAATTGACTGTTTTCATTTGTAATAAATGGATTTGTTAATCAGTTATTCAGTCAGCTCTGCGGCCAATGTGATACATCTCGTGCAACATTCTGTTTGCGTTTGAAATAACAGTTGAAACGAAGGTGCAAGAATGCAGCCACGGATTGCGGCTGATTTCATAATAGGGCTGACCTCAGCTTCTTACTTGTGTCATCATTGGGACAGCCTGCAAAATGGCGACATGTCTTTAAAGTGAAGCCGTTTAATGTTGTAACGCTCTGTTCTCGTTTAAAATTGTGTATTCGCAAATCCATTATAAAACATTTTTTGTTATATTTATACTAAAAACTAGAACTTTCAAAAAATGCACTGACAATGTTATACTGTACGTATAAGAATTATGGGAGACATTTTGGTGATATTTTAGTTCCTAACTGTAAATATTAAATTATATTATGTTAAAACACCAATATATTTGAGCCAATACAATCTGTTGTTACAGTGTTGGTGACAACAGTGGTTATCTAACAGAAATCCATGAGGTGACTAAAGTGCAGTGTTACTTTTTTAAATACTTTTTTTAATACATTCTGGGAATGCACCTTTCCCTATAAAATTATGGTTATTCATACTTTTTTATTTGAAATAAAATAATTTAGTATACATTTTAGTATACTTGAAAAAAGAGTGTGTTCCGAAAAAATACATTTTGAAAGAATATACTTAAATATTAAATACTTATAAGCACTTTAGTATAGGCTATATTAACACATCAACATAAGAGTACTTCGTTCCTCATATAAGCAATGATTTAAAATGTACTTTAAGTAAAACTTTTATTATGAATTTATTACAAAGTGCACTTTTTAAATGCGTACTAAAGTGTTTTAAAGAACTGTAATCTCTTCAAGCCATGTATTTGATATATCTGAGAGTACAATTGTTTAAAAATATACTTTTAAGATTTGACGTACACTACAAGTGCACATTCAATATATGACCCCCCCCCCCCCAAAAAAGAGTATTTATTGTATTTTATAGTATATAGTATATATTATATATATATATATATATATATATATATTGTATATATTGTAGTTAATAGTAGTTTTTCACTGTAGCACATTACTTTCCTTTTAAAATGTCTACTGTGAATTAGTGAAATGCTCAGTTTATGCTCGACTTTGGAGATACAATACATATTGGATGCACAATAAAATACAATAAACAATACAATACAATTCGAATGCCATGATATCCATTTTTGCCCTCACGCGCTTTCCATCACAATGTAAATACCTGTATATTTTACCAATGTGACCAGAGCACTCTCTGATTGGTCAGTTGTCACGGAGGCGGGGCTTCAGTACAGTATTCTTTTTCCCCCTTCCTGTCATTGAACTGCACTGGTAAGGAGAGCCGATGGATGTGAACTGGATATTGTGTGACTAATATGAGTTTTATTATCGTACCGGGAAGGTTGATTTACGAAGGAAATAATGAGTTGCTTTTTAGACGGAAAACCTAAGGATTTACATATAGATATTCTATACTGCCCTAATGAATAAGTCTGTGCTAGTGCCGGGTGTCAAGCTGCGCAGGCCAGCGAATCAACTTTACTGGCGCAGGACATTGACATAGAGTTTGTTTAACGCGCGCTCCTTTTATCAAACCAGACCTGTCAATCTGGTTTCACGCTGTGTCATTTACCTACACTATTGAAATCACTTATTCAATAGTGATTCCATATCAAATTCCATATAGAATTTTGCTGCTCACGTTTACCTAGGAGAGCTAGGCTGTGTGGTGCATTAGTATCAACCTCTTCAACAAGTGTAGGAAAATGAGGGTTGCTGTGATTCTCAGTGGGAGCCTGGTGTTCACTCTAGTGGATATTATGGTCACTACAATATTGTATATTCATGGATCAAGTCTTGATATATTTTCAGATGAATTAGAAGACTTTGACATACACCGCTCAACACTGGACTTGTGGGGAACCGTTCTCATACGGGTCAGTCTTCTTTTCGGGGGCTCTATCGGGGTGTTCTTTAACAGGAACGATGGTCCACGGAGGGTGTCAAACCTGGGGACGCTGGTTGCCCTCATTTGCCTTACCAATATGACTTATGCTCTGGCCAAGTTGTTGATGTTTTCTGAAGAGGGAGCTCTGATGTATGACCCTTGGTTCCTCAGTCTGTTCTCCTGGACTTGTGCATCAGCAATAGGCATCATGATCTCATGGAATCTGCTGTCACAGACTCCCAATGCTGTGTCTGACCGAGAGGACAGCGAGGAGACGGAGGGGTTGGTGGATGGCATTGAAACAGAAGATGAGTCCAGTGAGAAGATCAGGAAAGAGTCTCCTCATTCAGGGGCCACAATCGGCCGTCTGTTGTCATACTGTAAGAAGGACTCGGGTTTGCTGGCCATTGCTTTCTTCTTTCTTCTCCTATCTGCTGTGTGTAAGTTCACTCTCAACAGTTTCTCACAGCTATATTCTAAGAAATGTAATAAATGAAGTAAACATGTCATAATTCCATGATGGATATTTCATGAGTCAGACTTGTGTTAACAGTAGGTCATGTTATAATTGGCCCAGCAGTCATTCCCTATGAACAATCTGATGAAATGTATAGTAACTGTACAATAGGTTGTATACATTAGCATTAGTTAACACAATATTTAATATGAACTAACAATGAAAAATGCTTTTAATGGACCAAAAGCGAACACTTGTTTATTTAAAAATGAACACTAACTTTAAGCAACATTAATAAATGTTGTAAAAAATATTTAAATATACTTAATATAATAAAAAAAGAAAACCTTTTTTGAATCATGCTTTGAACAGAGTCTCTTATGCTCATCAAGACTGCATTTATTTGATGAAAAAACAGTAAAAGATAAAATTGTGAAATATTATTACAAATTAAAATGATAATTTTTTAATTTTAATTTTCAGCAGGCATTACTTCAGTCTTCGGTGTCACATGATCCTTCAGAAATCATTCTAATATGCTGATTTGGCGTTCAAGAATAGTTTATTATTATTATCAATGTCAAAAACAGTTTTGTGGAAACCATGAGACATTTTTCAGGCTTCTTTGATGAACAGAAAGTTCAAAAGAACATAATTTCTTTAAAATGCTTTCAAAATGATCAATTTAGAGCATCTTTGATCAATGAAAAATCGTACTGACCCCAAACTTTTGAACGGTAGTGTGTATAACAGTTTTTATGGACCTTTTTCACTTGTACAGACATTTTCATCATATTCACCCCAGCAGTTTTGGATTACTTAACTTAACGGTCTGAGTACTGTTAGATTGCACATCATTGCAGTGTAATTGCTGTAATATTTACTCTAGTGCTTGTGAATGCCTTGATTTGTCACACTTTGATGGTTGCACACATCAAGCACTTTATATTGTTTAACATATTGTTCTCATCTCTAGTACTTTTCAGTGCACAGTTAATGTTTTATTTTCCTCTCCATAGGTGAAGCTTTTATACCTTATTACACGGGGCAAGCAATAGATGGCATAGTTATCCAGAAAAGCATGGATACTTTTGCCAAACCAATGATTACTCTCAGTGTGTTGGCTTTGGTCAGGTGAGCAATTCTGGATTTGACTTTTCCCTGAATTACTCATTTTTATAGACATCACTATAGAGGTTTGATAAAACACATCAAGTTTTTATCTTAATCCATGTCATATAGTGCCCTTTGAAAATGTATCACTTTTGTTTCATTTTTATAGCTCCATAGCCATTGGGTTTCGTGGAGGAGTCTTTTCTGTTACGTTTGCCAGGTTGAACATTCGACTTCGGAACCTTCTCTTCAGATCACTAATGCATCAAGATATTGGGTTCTTTGATGCCAACCATACAGGTAATGTTACAGCTCCAATCATATCTCTCATCAAACATATCCCTTATATTTGTACCAAAACATGTAGGCCTATCATTTTGCATAGTGATTTTTTTTTTTTTTTTTTTTACATTTGCATACTCATTTGTGATTGGCCTTGTCTTCTTTCCTTATAACTATTGTGTTGATGCTTGTGTGCAGCCAACAGAAAACATGTGGTGCTGCATTTTATTTACAAAGAAAATACAGCCTAAAACACAAGTTTACCTATATCATTAATGCTATTATTTTGCTGCCTTAAAGAAATGAAAATTCAGTGTTGTTTTTAACGTTATGTTATCAAAAGACCATTGGACCAGTGAAAGACATTCAGAGCAGAACACATAAATGATTCAGCACTCAATGGTTTGCCTTACAGGTGACATTACCTCTAGACTTACCTCAGACACTACTCAAGTGAGCGACCTCATCTCACAAAATGTGAACTTGTTCCTGCGTAGCTTTGTGAAATCTGTGGGCATCTTCATATTCATGTTTGGAATGTCCTGGAAGCTGTCTGTGGTCACCATCATGGGTTTCCCATATATAGCTGTGGTCTCCAAACTCTATGGAGAGTATTACAAGGCAAGTTATGCATATGCAAATACTTTGCTTGATAGAAATAATAGAAAGTGGTGCATTGTAGTAGCCTATATAGTAGCTTATGCTGTTTCAATTTTCACAAATGCACATTATACTGTATATATATATAATAGCATTTCATGCACTGATACAAAAGATGTACTCGAACTAAAAGATTATCATTACACATTTGTGATGTTCAACAGAAATTAACCAAAGAAGTTCAGACAGCACTGGCTCAGGCCAATAAAGTGGCAGAGGAAACAATATCAGCCATGAGAACAGTGCGAAGTTTTGCTAATGAGGACCAGGAGGGAGATTCATACTACAGCAGACTGCAGGAGATGTTCATTCTTAATAAGAAGCAAGCGGTTGCCTACGCCTGCTTCATGTGGTCAAGCTATGTAGGTATCTTGAAGGTTTAACGAAGCCTTCAGTCTTTGTCCTCACAGAATCCTTAGTTATGCATCCTAATGCTGCCTTCACATGCTATCGGAATTGTCGTAAATATGAGTTTCCTAGTTTTGGAATCTGTCACCCTGTCAAGTCATATTTACCACTGGGAAGTTTGAGGATAATTTTGATAGCTAAGTTCCCGAGTTGGGCGTGCCATAATCTTTAAACATGGTTGCTGCTATGATTGGTAATCTTTATTAGCCTCGTCTTCCCGTCAATGTAGTGCATATTTACAAATATGAATAATCATTTGAAGCGTATTGTATGCTTTATACACAAAATAGCTTGTATTTGACCAAAATTACAGAATTGTCAGCAAACTGACTCTCTAGATAGCACAGTGAATGTCAATGAATGGGGCGTTAATTATCCTTTTGGCTTTAATAAGATTTTCCCAATAAAGAATAAACCTGTGGCCGATTGCAGAAACTGATAATACTAGTCTTACAAGTTAGTCATCTATTTATATTCTTCACGACTGGTCGTAACTTTTTTAAGTCAATTACATAAAAGGATAGACTGGACTAATTTGAATCTGGAAAGTAAGGATGATTAGCTCTTAATAATTGCTAGTTGGTCAGACTAGTTCTTAAGACACAGTCCTTCGTGATTCCTGTTCTTTCCGACAACAAAGCACTTGAATGTGATGAGCTCGTAATAAAATAGAAGTGGGAAGTAGGAAATTTCAGATAGTACGTGAAGAGAGCATAATTTGTTTCCCTTTGCTTCTCCCTGTGCTTCACAGTTTGTCTAAATTTCTGCCACATTTACCCCCGGTTTCTTAGACAAGGCTTAATCCTAGTCCCAGACTAAAATGCATGTTTGAGCTGTTTTTACAGAAAGCAACTTGCACTGATATATTTTAAAATATGTCAGTGCCTTTCTTTTGTCTCAAGATTCACACCAGTAATGTTTTTTTTCTTTTTTTCTAGGGCACGTTTATAAAAGCTACTTAAATGTCCTAATTGAACTAAGGCCTAATCCTGGCTTAGTCTAAGCCCTGTCTGTGAAACCAGGGCTTTAAGTATTTTAGAAGTTCAAGTCCACATTTACACTAGTTTTCAATCTTTCTTCTTTCTTCATTTCTATCTTTTTTTAGATCTCTGAGCTGGCCTTACAAGTCACAGTCCTGTTTTATGGAGGCCACCTAGTGGTGACAAATCAGATGAGCGGAGGGACCCTTATTTCCTTTGTCATCTATGAGCTAGAGCTTGGAGAGGCTCTGGAGGTACTTTGATTTTACTTTTAAAATGTACACGTGTGAATGAAACTCAAATGATGAATCTGAAACACTCTGGTCTTTTTACAGAGTATATCATCGGTGTACACAGGTCTGATGCAAGGCGTTGGCGCTGCAGAGAAAGTGTTTGAATATATTGACAGGAAACCTAAAGATGGCCTTGATGGTCAAGAAGCTCCAGAGACACTTGAAGGCCGGGTGGAATTCAAAAATGTGACATTTGCATATCCAACACGACCAGAGATGGAAATATTGAAGGTATTCTTTGTTGAAGGTAGACTTTAAGTGCAAGGTATATATTTGATTTGGAGATATCTTGCCATTTAATCTACTAACAGGAAAATATAACCATATCTTAACAAGGCATTATGTGGTAACGCTAAAATTCTAAAATTCTTTTTTATGTAAATCCAAATTTTTGTTGGTTTCTGGCCACATAAAATATGTTCTGATTCATTGGCCATGATAGTTTCATGTTGAGCCACATTGTCACAATCAGTGTAAATGGATAAATAGCTTTTTGCTGTAATCCTATTGCATTGCACCTATTTAGGACACTGTGTAAGGGCTGATAAATGGTAATGATTTTGGCTAAAAACACAAAGGCCAAACATCAGAATTATGTCAAGTATGAACCGCAGAATTATTGAGATATATTTTATCACCATTGTACCCCTCAGCATAATGCTTAAACTCAGGTTGCTATGGATGACTTAAGTTGGGAGCAGCAAAGACTGTCCTTGCAAATAGTCTATTGCAAGTAACTTTAAATGCTACTTTTATTTGTTTTACTTTTAAACTGATATGGTAGTGAATCAGTAACAGAATTCCTAGACATACATTTAAGAAGGAAACTGAACCCACATTTTCTTCTCAGAATGTATCCTTCAGTCTTCGCCCAGGGCAAGTAACTGCACTCGTAGGGCCCTCTGGTGGTGGAAAAAGCTCATGTGTGTGTTTGCTGGAGAACTTTTATGCCCCTCAGCAAGGCCAAGTGCTAGTGGACGGCCGACCTGTGAACACCTACCAGCACAAATATTATCACTCTAAGGTGGGATATATTCTGAAGTTGATCTGTCGTACTACATTTTGAATGGATACATTATTTTGTAAATACAATTTTAAACATTTATATATTTTTTAGGGCTGTCAAACGATTAATCGCGATTAATCGCATCCAAAATAAAAGTTTGTTTTTACATAATATATGTGTGTGTACGGTGTATAATTATTTTCTATATATAAATACACACACATGCATGCATATATTTAAGAAATATTTGCATGTATATACTGTGTATTTATATTTATATTATATATAATTTATATTATATATAAATATTTTATATATAAATAACAAATTTTTCTTAAATATATATGCATGTGTGTGTATATACAGAAAATAATTATACTCCATATACACACACATATATTATGTAAACACAAACTTTTATTTTGGATGCGATTAATCGCGATTAATCGTTTGACAGCCCTAATATTTTTTTATTTATCTGTAATAGTGTTGTTTTCAATGCTGCTTGTAGTACATTCTATGAACATAAGAGGGCATCAGTTGATGATAATGCAAATGTTGGTGAAGTGGGCTAACCAAAAGCAAATTAGAGATGTTAGTGCGTTGTTAGAGATGTTAGTGCGATGTTAGAGTGTTAGTGTTTGTTTGTTTTTTTATAGGTGGCACTGGTGAGTCAGGAGCCTGTTCTGTTTGCCCGCACTGTTCAGATGAATATCTCCTATGGTATACCTGAAGCTCCTATGGAGGCGGTCATCAGAGCTGCCATTAATGCCAATGCACATGACTTCATAACTGGCCTCTCCAGAGGCTATGACACTGGTTAGTTATATATTATATTATATTATATTATATTATATTATATTATATTATATTATATTATATTATATTATATTTAATGCTGTCAAATCGATTAATCTCTTCTATTCTATTCTATAAAAAAAAAAAATTAACATGTACTGCATTAAATTAAACTGAGAAGGGTCATAGCACTTGCATATTGTTGTCCTACTGTTAGTTTAACTGCTTCTATTGTTCTCATTTGTAAGTCGCTTTGGATAAAAGCATCTGCTAAATGAATAAATGTAAATGTAAATCTAACATAAAAGTATTTTTTTATATAACGTGTGCATACATATTATTATATTTATTATATAGATGTATATGTGTGTTTACAGTATATGTATATATATATAAATAAACACAGACACACACCCATTATAATATATTATAATATTTATATTTAAATTTTTCTAGTCTCTTCTGCTCACCAAGGCTGCATTTATTTGATTAAAAAAGAAATGTTTTATATTTGAATATATTTTAAAATGAAATGTATTACTGTGATCAAAGCTGAATTTTCAGCATCATTACTCCAGTCTTCAGTGTCACATGATCCTTCAGAAATCTTTCTAATATGCAGATTTGATGCTAAAAAACATTCATTATTATCAATGTTGAAAACAGTTGTGTACAATTTTTTTTCAAGATTCTTTGATGAATAGAAAGTTCAAAAGAACAGTATTTATTTGAAATAGAACCTTTTGTAACATTATAAATGTCTTTACTGTAACTTTTGATCAATTTAATTCATCACTGATGAATAAAATTATTGATTTATTTGATTTATTTTCCCCAAAAATATCAAATAAAAGTTCTTACTGACCCCAAACTTTTGAACGGTAGCGATTCATTTTACAAAAGCTTTCTATTTCAGATAAATGCTGTTCTTTTGAACTTTCTATTCATCAAAGAATCCTGAAATAAAAAATGTAAATAACTGTTTTCAACACTGATGAGAATGAGAAATGCTTCTTGAGTATCAAATCATCATATTAGAATGATTTCTGAAGAAACATGTGACACTGAAGACTGAAGTAATGATACTGAAAAATGCTTTGATCACAGGAATAAATTACACTTTACTATATATTCACATAGAAAACAGTCATTTTAAATTGTATTTTTTTTTTTTATCAAATAAATGCAGCCATGGTGAGCAGATTAGACTTCTTTTAAAAACATAACAAATCTTGCCGATCCAAAACTTTTGACTGGTAGTGTATGTCTTAAAACATATTCAGATTTAACACAAAATCTTCCATATCTGACTTGAATGCCTTATGCAGCGCTAATGACTATAATAGATATTCAAACACCTCATTTTGATTGGATGTTTTTGACTTTATTTGACACATTTTGTATCAGAGTTTGGCTCATAATTCATCATGCTGCTATGTCCTCTGTTATAGGGGTCGGAGAGAAGGGCACTCAGCTGTCTGGTGGGCAAAAACAGAGAGTTGCAATTGCTCGGGCTCTCATCAGAAACCCTCGCATTCTCATTTTGGATGAAGCCACAAGTGCACTGGATTCAGAAAGCGAATACATAGTAAGAGCTGTTGTTCTTGAGAGGCTGTTATATTGAAAGGCCGTGGCTCAAGTGAACATACAGTACGTATTTTTAGTCTTGCATTAGACTTCATTCATGTTACTACTTTGTTTTAGGTTCAGCAGGCTCTGAACAACTTGATGCGAGCACACACGGTTTTAGTGATTGCCCACAGACTGAGCACAGTGGAGAGAGCGGACAACATTCTGGTGATCGACAAAGGCTCTGTGGTGGAGCAGGGCCCTCATGCTGAACTCATGGCCAGGGGAGGCCTGTACTGTAAGCTGGTGCAGAGGCAGATCCTGGGGAGTGAAATAGATACAGATGGTCACAAAATATCGCCAGCCCCACCTCGAGTGCTGAAGGAAGGAGATAAGGAGGGCGAAGAGGACTGTAGTGACACTGAGTATGAAGCACGCTACTAAGAGAAAGTTGACGTGCTTCACCTGATTGTTGGTATGAAGGCCTTAATCCTAGAATGATTTTATTATAAATGTAATCGTATCTTGGGATTTATCACAAATTTTGCATGTCAGAGAGTGTGTTTACTAGACTGGGGTACTGCCTTGAATAAAGCTTTAAGCAATACATACTTGATATACTTGATGTACTGTACATTTGTTTCAGATGTAAATATCTGAGATAATTTAATTATGTTATCAAATGTAACTAGGTAAATAAAATTAATTGATGGACAGAATATTGTTGTTTTTTTATTTAAATAAAGGTCCCACATACTAACACAGTTAATAGTGCATCGTTTATAGTAGTGTATAGTATTAAATAATATTTTGAATTAGCTTTTATTTTTATATTTTCAGCTTTCATTTTAATTGCTTTCATTTTAATTTTACTTTAAGTTTTAGTAATGGTATTATGTGCTTTTGTCATTATTATACATTTTTTATATTTCTATTTAGCTTTAATTTTTTTTTTATTTCAGCACTTCATGTGTAAAGACATATCAGAAACGAATCAGAAACGTAATTATCATTTTCAAAAGTTTGTGCGCATCAAATTCTCTCTCTCTCTCTTTTTTTTTTTATTAAACATTTACTTACAAAATACAAAAGTGAAAAATCATAAACCAGAGAAGAAAGCCAGAGGTTCAGGGACTGATAAATATTACATCACATTTGAATTCAGAAAAAGAAAGAAAGAAAAACAAAATAAATAAATACAAGAAAATAAACCAAATTAAATTACAAAATGAGGAAGTATCAATTAAATAAATAAATATTCTCCTCACAAAACATAAAATAATAATAATAGAATAATAATAAGGTAGATAAGGATTTGACATAAATCTTAACATCTTCTTGAAAGTGAGAAAATTGGGGGTTACTTTCATAGTTTTACACTTGTGGATAAAAAATTTTGCAAGCAAAATAATTAAGTTGCAAATAAAAAATATATTCTCATATTGCTTCTCAAAAATGAAAAACCCAAATAAAACATCCTTGAAATAAAGTTCAAAGTCTTTATATATATAGTTTACAATGAACTGGCAGATGTCTTGCCAAAGTTTTCTTGTATGCATCAAATTCTCGAGACCTTGCGGTGATGTCCCGGTTGACGTCACGCATCTCCTCCTGTCGTCTTCCGGCTGAAAAGAATAGCTGTGCCCAGTCCCACCGCAGGAGACAGAGAGTTCGAAGTGTGAACGACACCGCTGTGCCAGACATGGCTGGCTTTGAAAACAAGTTGAGTTCTTACACTTTAACTCAGTTAAACGAACTGCTCGAAGATGACGAGAAGCTCAGCAAATTCATCGACGACTCGGAAGAGGTAAGTTTATTTTTCTCGCGAAGACCGTCGCGAAGTTAACGTTAACGTTACCTCGGCGAGTTGATTTGTATCTGGAACTGCACCATTTTATACAGAGGTTCTGCATCGCAGGCCGTGTTTATTTCTATACTTTTAAATTCTTTGTTGTAGAATTACGACGTCTTTACACTAAGAACTAATTAAATTTGAACGTTTACTTTCTGCGCGTGATTTCAATTTGGTTTGTTTTTGACGTCGCGGACTATGACAAAGTGTTATGATGTCATCCGTTAAACAATACATTTTCATTAAAACAAAGTGACCTTGTCACGGAAGCAGAAACGGTTCATCCTACCGTATATGATCATGCCCTTGAGTTTGGAACATGCATTTCCTCTATAGAGTCTCTGTTTTGTTTTTATATCTCCCGTCAGTGATGAAAGTCCTTTTCTCGTGATCCTCTTTTGCAATTTATTTCTGGGATTGGTCTTGTGTATTTCTGTTTTTATTTGTAACTTAGTAGCATTTCATTTTTTTATTTCTATGGAAACGTCATCGCCTTTCTGATCACAGCATGTGTTTGTAGTTAACAATTTTTGTAATGCAAAGACCTGGTTTGCTGTAATACTTACTGAAATTAATAATATGAACATTAGTTTTTTGGTGTCATAAATTATGTTTTTCCTATTATTATTTATTTAATTAAAATACCATTTAGTACAGTACAGTTCTGTAGTGCATGGTTTGTTTTTATGTTTCTTATAGGCAAGGTGTGTGATGTGCTTGTTCCCCTTTTAAAGCAACTCCCTGGTGATTTTAAAAGTCTGTGGCAATGTAGCATGTACATGTTACACTGTGTCTACCCTTAGCCATTTGCCTTACTCGTTGGATTTTTAATCTAGAGTTTCATGTCAATTATAATTGTTGATGCATAACCATAAATGTATTCACATCAGACTAAGCACTGCCAATGCACACAGTATCAGTACCAGGTCTCTGACTCCCTGTGTAAGTTCAAAGTTTGCTCACTTGTGTTTGCATATTCTCAATTAGATAGTATTCTGGGCATGTTCACAGCTCTGAGTTGATTTGACCTTCCAATTCATGGAAACATATCAGCCTCGACTCAGTATGTGTCACAAGAGGATGTTTGATCTGGCAACATTGTAACTTGGTGTATTTATCTATTGCTTTTTAAATAAACATCTTTCTTAAAACTAGCCTAAGCATTTGTTAAAAAAAAAGAAAGAATCTTGGCTTTCACTTAACTGAGACAAATGGGTTAGCACTGGAATGGTGCTCCAGAAGCCAAATATAGTAACAATTCACATTATGTAGAACGTTATTATCTGCCACATGAATACAATGGCTGCGGATTAATAAATGGGTCTACATGTCTTTTAGAAGGCTGTGTTAGTTTAATGTGATGAATACCTACCCTTAGTCAGATTTGGAAAGGACTAGCATTATGGAATCAGTGAAGAGCAATAATTTGCATTTCACAAGCAAGGATTGGTGTGAGGACCAGAGAATTGGTATTATCTGTCACCATCTACTTAATGTTAACAGATGATTTGTGCTTTCTTTGATGTGTTAGACACTAACTGTATATTCTCAGAGTGCTATTTTGGGTATTTTATTTTTACCCCAATCATGTAATGCGTAGGACATCCTGGCACAGGCTGTGTAAAATCTCAGAAGAACAAATGCTTTCTAACCTGCCAGCTGACATAGGCAGGTGTTTGAGAAACATGAAATCTGTCGCTTTTTCCTGTTATGCACTCTGACACATGATACCTGAACCGAAACTGCAGAAGTGCACCTGTTAAAAAGGGAGGAGTCATGACAGGAAAATACTGTTAAATGTATAATGACAGTAATAGTTTCTTGAGTCACCAGAGGTGGCATGTTGCAATCTTTTTTCTTTTCTTTTTTTGTGAGTTTCTTGGAAATGGGCTGTCTGTAGACTTTTTTTGTATTATGTGATTCTATGATGTGTACAGCTACCCTTTGCCACTGACCCCTCTTTGGGCCATAACGTTCTGTTGCAGTAGTAAGGACGTTGTGAACATCCATTATACAAGGAGAGGCTTAAGGCGGAGTGACCTAAATATCAAAGGCCTGCTGATTCTAATCAATTTCTGCATAACTAATTTTAAGCCTCTTAACTGATTCTCAGTGGTGAATCTCTTTTATATGCATGCATACAATTTTTTTTAGGATTTGTCTGAAACAGTGGGGAAACAGTGGTAGACGAGGGAGGCTCATACCTGTTTTTTTTTTTTTTTAATCCCATCTCTTTTGTCCATTTTTAACCACTCCTGTCCTGATTTCTTTGAGGGGAGGGTCTATGGGTGGGAAAATGTATGGACTTTTTCCTTCTCTTTTACATGTAAGCTCTTTTATGCTTTGGGTCAGTGGGCCATATTTATGCCTTTAAAGCAAAAATAACTATATTATACCTTTAGCGAATATAGTTATCGTGAAATAAAATTACTATTGTGATTTTGGTCATTTTCGCCCACCCCTAGATCCCATTTGCAACCATCAGCGTCAGACTTCACTGATGCTCTTGTGTATTAGCCTAATAAGAGAAAATCCACGGATCCATGTTTCAACATCTACTGGGAAACATTCCTGAGAGTGGACTGGAAGCTTTAAAATGCCCCTATTATGCTATTTTAAAGGTTCCTAATTTTGTTTTGGAGGTCTCCTCCAACAGGTCTATGTGCATCAAAGGTCACAACACTTTTCACTTTCTCATAATATACGTTGCACATCACCTCATTTCTCAAAGACTCTAAAACAACTCGTCCGAAGATTCAGTCTCTAAACCCCTCCTTTCCATGACACACTGTAAAAAAACAGTAACGATGGCATCCAATTTACCATATCAATTTGAGCTTGAGTTTTAAAAGTAAAGTAATGGATAGGTCATTGATTTAACCTTCATTTTCCATTGCCCCCACATACCATGTTATTTACACTTATCTTGAAATGTATCCTGACAGTTCACTCTGTCACCTGAAGCTGCAACATGATGCTGTGAGAGATTTATGAACAGTCAAGTGAAAATATTTACTCTTGTTACAGACTACAGTGCAACTGTTTGTTTTTGTTTTTTTTTCAAAAGGCATGACAGTACATTCTCTTTCTGTATTTCTTTCTGATTGTGTATTCATTTATACTACTGTTTAAAAGTTTGGGTTCAGTACAATGTTTTTAAATGTTTTTGAAAGAAGTCTCTTATGCTCACTAAGGCTGTATTTATTTGATAAAAAAAACCCTGTTATTTATAATAAATGATGACCATTTAAAATAACTTATCTATTTAAATATATTTTAAAGTGTAATTTATTCCTGTAATGGCAAAGCTGTATTTTCAGCAGGCATTACTCTAGTCTTCAGTCAGTCACTTGATCCTTCAGAAATCATTGTAATATGCTGATTTGGTGCTCAAGAAACATTACTTATTATCAATGTTGAAAACAGTTGTGCTGCTTAATACTTTTGTGTAAAAATAACATTTTCAGGATTCTTTGATTAATAGCATCAATAGCATTTATTTGAAATATTTTGTGTAACAATGTAAAAGTCTTTACTGTCAGTTTTGATCAATGGAATGTGTCCCTGCTTAATAAAATTGTACTGACCCCAAACTTTTGAATGGTTGAGTATTTCAATTTATATGTACTTGCCTTTTATTGAATTAATGTTTATTGTGTGTTCTCAGATTAAAGAAATACAACAGAACAAGGAGATGACCCTGGCTAGTAATCGTCTTCTGGCTGAGCAGAACCTTAAACTCCAACCCATGCTTGACCATCAAAAGAACGAGCTTACCAGACGTTACCGGAGCCTACAGGAGCTGTTTGAGGCCTATCAGCTGCGCAACTCCACTCTAGGTAAAATACTGCGATTAAAACATAACTTTCTTTTGTCTCTCTTCGTCTTTCTGTGTATTGTATGTCCCTCACAATTACACAGCTCGACTTTTACTTACACCGCCTTGGTTTTTCATTTTGTATTATATTGTGGTTAAAATGTCCCTTATGTGCCTAGGACTATTTTTACCAAATGCAAATTTGAAAAGCGACAATGTAAATGTTTGAAGCGTCCCTCTGGGCTTTAACTCATATTGTTGTTTTGTGGCATGTAAACATATGAACTTAGTCATATTTTCCAGCAATAAGATACTCCTTGAAGGGCCTGTTTTTCAGGTTTTACATGTAATTTTCACCAACTCTTAGTCTCATATATTTGACTCATATATTTCACCCCCCTATATTTCTCTTCCTCATGGAATAGGAAGGCAGAACTAAATGGTAGCAGATGACTGTCACAGCTGAGAAGGATCTGTGACTTTAAAGAGAACAGGGACTGGTTTTCAGTGTCCCTCCACACCCCTCTGCACGGTGTGTGCTGGTATCATGAATAAAACGCTGTCACTGATTACCCTTTGTGACGCAGCGGTTGCCTGGAAGCTGATTCCAAACAGCATACTAACACTCATTTCATTTTACCATCTGTACACTCTATGTCAGCTGGCTTGGGTTTTGAAATATAGTGTATACTGGAACTGAAGTATTGAAGTATGTTGGAACTTGCCTTGCCGTCTCCCACTTCCTTTAAGCTAAAAAACTGGTAGCTGTGGTTGCCAGACATTTACCGTAAAAATACGGTAGCAACATTTTAGGTTTTACAGATTTTACTTAAATTTATAGTAAATAACTGTATTTCATTAACTGATAAAATGTTAATATACTAAACTTTATTTTGTACCTTCGCAATCACAGCTCTTACTGAATGTCTGTAAGAAATAAAGGTATGGATGCATGACAATTATCTTAAACTTAATGAATCAAAAACGGAACTGTTACTTGTTGATATGCCGGCAGCTTTGCACAAACATAACTGTCTAAATTCACTGATTCTGAGTTATTGGCTCCAGCATCACAGGTGAGAAATCTACGTGTTATCTTTGATTCACATTTGTCATTCGATGCCCATATCAAATTGGTTTCAAAATCTGCATTTTATCATCTAAAAAATATTGCCAGAATTCGATCTATATCCCTGCCAGATGCAGAAAGGCTTATCCATGCATTCATTACGTCGAGACTAGATTATTGTAATGCACTTTACTCAGGTCTCCCTGATAAGTATATTAAGAAATTATAGTATATTCAAAACTCGGCCTGTTCTGCAGCATATTTCCCGTGTTCTTTGTTTCTGAGGAATCTTAGCCCATTCCTCATGAGCAATGGCCTCCAGTTCAGTAATATTTTTGGATTTGCATGCTGCAAATCCTACCAGAGATTTTCTATAGGGTTCGGGTCAGGTGACTGTGATGGCCACTGTAGAATCTTCCAGGACTTCTTCTGCACCCAAGCCTTGGTGGGATTTGTTTTTTGGGATCATTGTCCTGTAGGAAGCTTAAGCTTCCTCACAGATGGCATGACATTTTCTCCTAGGATTTCCTGATACTTCAATGAATCCATCTTGCCTTCCACCACATGCTGCAGGTTTCCAGTGCCAGAGGATGCAAAGCAGCCCCAGAGCATCACAAGCCACCACCATACTTAACTGTAGACCGAGTGTTCTTTTCAGCATTTTCTTCATTCTTCTTCCTCCAGACATACATAGGATCCACATGGCCGAAAAGTTCCATATTGTTTCATCCCTCCACAGAACAGAATCCCAAAACTTCTATGGCTTATTTATATGATTTTGAGCCGACTTTTCTTGTGCTTTTGGGTCAGAAGTGGTGTACGTCTTGGAGTTCTAGCATACGTTTAGTACGCGCCTTACTGTGCAAGCTGAAACCTCAGTGCCTGTTGCCACCAAGTCTTGCTGCAGGTCTTTTGCAGTCACTCGAGGGTTTTTCTGAACCTGCCTTCTCAGAAATCTGGTTGCAGCCGTATATGGCTTCCTTTTTCTGCCCCATCCAGGTAGTGTAACCACTGTTCTTTTAACTTTGAACTTGCAAACTGTGCTTCCAACTGTGTTTCTAGGAACATTTAGTGCCTTCGCTATCTTTTTGTTTCCTGTTCCTTGTTTGTTAAGGTCGATGATATCTTCTCTTAACTTTTTGGACCGTTGTTTTGACTTACCCATATTTCTAACATGCCGTCAAATGTGACACTCAACAAAACTAGCCAGTTCAGGTTATATATTTTTACCTTGAAATAAACTTATAAGATAAGTAACAAATACGAAATAAGATTTTGATCAAATTTCCCACCCTAAATAACAGTAACAGTTAAAAATAGCTAAGTTAAAGCATGCTCTACTTGACCCTATGAATCATCCGTAGTTCAAGCCAGGGTTGCCAAGTCCACAGTTTTCCCTACACCAGACATTATTTGTAGCACACCACCCATCCAATAATCTCTTTGCGCTTTGTTTCGTTCTCATAAGAAACAAAGTCTCAGCCTTTAATTTCTGTCCCATTTTATCACAACATGCAAACAATATATGGCATTTTGACGCTCATAAATGTGAAGTGTCAGATCGCTGCAGCGCCTCTGTTATAGCATGAAAAAACATGCAAGAACATCAAAAGGTATGCTGAAAGACACAGTTCGACTTACTGAAATGTCTCGTAATTGTTCAATCAGTGCAGTGGGGAAAATATTTGAAGTGCTTACACTTTTGGATGCAAAATGTGTTATCAAAATATTTAAAAATAAGGTTAGATTTATTGCGCTCCCATTCTAATCCGCCAAACTTTTCCGCTTTTTGACACGTATGTGCGCGCTGGGACTCATTGAAGTCTGCAAAGTTAAATGTATTATGTAGTATGATTAGCTTGCCATCAGGATAATCTTCAATGCGAAATGCAATACTTGCGTTAATTTGTAACATTTACAGGCAAGCGTAAGATGTAAGTTGTGCTGAGGAAAACGCGTTGAACGACACGCGCATCTGACAGTAGGGCAAGCTATGTAGTTTTATGATTTAGTTTGAAGCACTTGTTCACAACAGTGTTCACAACATCAAAGTATATCGATATAATTTGTCCCATCCCTGGAGGGAAACTCTTAGAAGAAGTTCAGCATGTGCAGTGTTAAAACAACTCGGTACATTCATTCATTCGGTACACATACTTACTGAACTGAAAGATGCATACCAAAAATAGATAACAGACAAATATCTGTACCCTACACCCATAATAGATATAGAGACAAACTTGTATATTAAATGTAATCAAACGGCAAAAAAAAGTTTTTTTTTTTTTTTATTTTTTTTAGATGTGGTTGAGCCTTTTGGTGTAGCAGCATTGAATTTCAGATTGAGAGCAGTTTTCCACTGTGAAACCCCTCACTTTTCACTTCCATCCACATTAGATGTTTGCCCCCTTTGAGGTCCAGCTCTTTTTTGTTATTTTGGCATAGAGGAAATAAACATGGTGTACTGTCATCTGTGTACAGATGAAGAGAAAGATGGTGGCTTTGGTGAAATGTAGGTTACCCACTTTCCCAGGCTGGGGTGGTTGGTTATGCCCCAGATAAGGATTTACTGGCTCAGCAGCAGCAGTGCCCGTGCATCTGGACAGGGTTGACGGCAGGCTGGCCAGTCAGCCGTTCCCTTGACCCAGATAAACAAAATCCCTAGTTATCAGGCTAAATTGTGTGGTGAGGTTCCTGTGTGTACATTAACTCGCTGCCACCACTATTCCAAAAGCCACACCATGACAACAGAGCAGCTATGTGGGGTGTTTCAGCGTGACAGCCTATTCTGATGCTGCGGTGGTGCTCTGGAGTAACATTGTGGCTTTGTGCCCTGAGCAATGTCAGAAAATGGGGTTGGAGAGGGGAAGTCGAATGCTTACACAAACACACAGACAGTATTTTCCGTCTTTCTTTGTTCTTTCACACTCTTGCACAGAGCACAAAGTAAGTTGAATGGGCTAGCTGTAGACTAATAGAAGTCTCATGATCTGCAGGATGTTTGGAATGAAATAAAACATTGCATTGTGGGATACAGTATTTCACACAGTATGCTTTGTTGTATAATGTTTATTTAGGCAAATGCAATAGGCCATTTAGGTATTTTAAGCATACCAAAACATTTGCATATTGTGCCCATGCTATGTCTGTTGTAGAATGGTAGTATGCTACTCATAGCCAGATGCACTTCTAGCATGTGCATGTCACCAAAGTCTGACTGAGAAGTTGAAGAGAACAGCTTAACTGACGAGAACATCCTGTCTAAACATCCTACGTAAGAGCGGTTTTCTTCTGGGCAGGGAGTTTATTTGCTCTACAATTTATGTTTAAAATGGTAAGTAAAGCAAAAGTAATAAAGTGGGTCTTTGTTACCTTCATGTCTCTAAATCATCCAAAACATCAGGGCTTGTTTCATCCAGTGCTTAATGTGATCAAAATTATATCCCACATTAATAGAACATTAGTGTCTGTGTTAGTGTATTAAACACAAGCCTCTATTTTAAAGGCTCTACCCTCCCTTGCTATCTGCTCCATTTTCATCTGCCTCATACAAGGTCGGAACATTTTTAGGTTGTTTACTGTCGGTTTCTGTTTGTTGTTGAAGCATGTACTCTGAATCATATGGCTGATAAGTCTGTGCCAGCTTGATTCTGTTATATATAGCAGTAGATATTTCTGTTTTTGAGCTGATCTGAGGTCAGTTTTGATTAGCAGTGTATAGGTCAATCATCAGTATCAGCTGATCGTTTAAGAACAAGCAGTGTTTTAATTAGATTGTCATTCAAAAGAGGACAGAAAAAGGTCTAATCATTTGCCTTATTGATTAGAATGGGAGAATTATTTTTAATTTTTTTTTATTCTTGTCTTGTTTAGTGGCAGGAAAACAAAAAACACCAATATTTCGGTGTCTGCAATTGTGAGCTTTATTGATAAACAGTAAACGACAGCCTACAGTGTTTCATTTTATATGACTTGTAAAGAAACCGCATTACTGGGCAGGGTCCAGTTAGTAGTTTGGTTGTAATGTGGTGAACATGGCAAGAGCAGCCTGTTGAGTGGTTGGAAAACATGTAGAATTATGGATGTTTTTTTCATTGTAGCATGAACTACAATACACAATGACACTTTTGTAAGTTGCACCTGCCAGGAAAATAAATGTAAATGGATGTAAATCAGTGAAGGGAGGTGGACTGATAGTCAAACGTGTGCCATAGGTAGTAAATCACAAGCTATCAAAGTGTTGCTTGTGATGTCTGACAGCTTTGATTTAGGATCGAATCAAAGCTTATATTGATGTATTTGTTCTGCAAATGTATTTAATTAGTATTATTATAAGTTTTGTGATTTAAATGGTGTAAAATTTATTTTCCTCTTTGTTTTGAGCTATGTCTAACTGTTAAGTATAGAACATTACACATTTCTCTCTTGATGATGATTAATGAATGGCTGTTATGTAAAACGTTATGTAATTTAAGCAAATAATAGGCCTACTTTATATTCGTTTCTGACGCAAGCGTCTGTTGAACTCTGAGAATTGCTGATAGAATTGCTCATTGGGTTGTACAGTGAAATCTGATGCTGCGGCTCCTGAGCTAAAAGGTGAAACACACCCTGTTGATGCCTCGGCTAATTTACTTAAGGCACGCACACAAAGTCTTCAGATTTATCTAGCAACCTTTGCTGTTACACAACGCCTAAAGCCAAAAGGTGCCTCTTTCCCTCAAAACAGATCTTACATGTCCCTAACATGTTTAATACCTTTTCAGATTAAAACAATTTTCCTAAATTCCCTTGCATTACCACTTTAATATCATATAATATCTTGCTTACATTTACAATGATGCATTTGGCGCACACTTTTATCCAAAGTGATTTACATTGTATTTTTGGGGTTTTGGGTAATTGAACCCATGTCATTGCCAGCACACTACTCTACTGCTTGAGCTACAGGAAGGCAGTTTTTAATTGTAATCATTTTTCAGACTTCTTAATAATAACACATTTTTCTTTGCTGTCCCCTCACAGACCACATATCTGGAAACATGCCTTTGGACACATTGCTTGCACTCCTACAAGCAGAAGGGGCCAAAATCGAGGAAGAAACTGAGGTACCTCACTCACCTTATCTTACTCATTAAACTTTCTCTTTAAAGTTGCACGATATCTGCTTTGCACGATTGTTCGACATCTGATGGACTCACTAGATGATGATCATTGCTGTTTTCTCTTCAAATCAGAACATGGCCGATTCGTTCCTCGATGGTGCAGCCCCCCTGGACACATTCATTGATGAGTATCAGAGTAAGAGGAAGCTGGCACACCTGCGGAGAGTCAAGATAGAGAAGCTCCAAGAAATGGTGCTGAAAGGACACCACATGGCTCCGACTACACCTCAGCCCTCTCGCTCTCAGGACCTTCCCTCCTGGCCAGCTGTTCTCCACAGAGAGGTCAATGGTTCACCTATGCCGTTGCCCCGCCGGGCTCCTCCTCTTCCCCCTGTTAAAGTCACTCAAACTCCTGCTGTCCAGCCCGCCACAGCCGTCTCCTACTCTCCTACCTCTCCGTTCTCTCCCACTACTCCATACCCCCCTATTCCCCCCAGAGTTGGAAACACACCACTCATTCTTAACCAGGGATACCCCAGCATGTACATGCAGCAATACCCCCCACCCGTGCCCCAGAGACCCCCTCCACGCATGGCCCCCCAGCCAGGCTTCATCATGCAGTGAGCGTGGGACATTACAGTCTGTGGATGAGAAACAAAGTACACACTGGACATTCATTCAAGCCGTTTGTTGGTCCTTCAAGCTGCATGTTATAAAATATTGTGCGCCAAGATGGGAGTCTTGTCATGTGTAAAATGAACAAGACTTTTCTGCAGGCAATGCGGCATCTGCAACAGGATCTTCAATTTGCACTTTAGACTACTTTTGTATTTGATTAGTCATGGCTGGTTATGGATCCGTACTGTTTCCGTTCCGCCCTCTTCAGCAGCGTTAGATCAAGTAAAGATATTTTACGTGAGCCTCGGGTGCTCCCATACATGATAAAAACATCAAAGTTCAAGAACAGGGCTTCAGTTAGGCCAGCTTGACAGATATGAAGAGCCAAGGTTTGATGTGTTAGATTCTGTTTGCGTTGTCAAGATCATGCTAATATGTCAGTTCAACCCCTCTTCAGACATTTCATACCTGAAAAAGCTGCTTTAACAAAAAGGTAATGCCTATGCAAACAGACTGAGACCGGACTGTGCTGATTTTACTTGGTGAAAGAATCAAAAACATTTTTTTGCTCTCCAGGTTTTCTCAGACCTGCAGCCAAAGATGTTATTTGTTTTTCAGTGGATCTAGTTTCGGGCTGGTAGCAGTAAAACAGTGTGATTTAATAGAGGTTTTGGGTTAAATGTGGGTGAAAATTTGGTACTAATGTTTTGGATAAGATTGGGTGATCAGAGCTACTGCTTCAATGGAGAGAGGACCAAAATGCCTTATGCGTCTAAGATACGAGCAAATTCGTGCTGACGTCGAGAGCTTGTTGGCTAGAATTTGGAAAAAGTGAGAGTGAACGGTAGTGTCATGGAAAAAAAATGCTCAAATGAGTTATTTTTTAATCATGTAAGTGTGAACATTTCTGAAGCATATTTGCTTGTACTGTCATTACCCTGCATACTTAAACTGATGCTCTATGCATAATTTACCATTTTAATGTTTATATATCGGTCACCATAATCCTTCTTGTTTATTTTTGTCATCTGGTGTAAAGATGTTCAGTGGAGATGTGCTTCCTTTTCCATAAACCCCTCATATTAAGTGATGTTTAGTATGTTTAACTAATATAGCTACAATTATTTTAACTTTTTTTTATTTTATTTTTTGCTTTTTTTCCCCCCCCTCATAACTTTACTGGTAAAATTGGACTTGCCTATGTCATCAGGTCTGTTATAAATATCTTTTCTGTCCAAAATATGTAGCATTACATTGTAGTTTTCATCCTGGACCTGTTTTCAGTAGTATGTTGTGGTTTTTCCGGTATGTTCATGTCTCAAATAGTCACTTTGTGCCTATGATGGGTAAGATGAGGACTTGTTCACTGTGGTGAGGAGTGTTTTTTGCTACATATTCCTCTTTGCCTTCTCGTTCTATAGCAAATTACTTAATACCCAGAATACACCTTTTTTTAATATATATATATAAATATATGCTGTTTACACAGGTACATCCTTACAAGTGTCCTTTACATAAATATCTAATTTATATGTTTTACGTGTAGAGCCATAATTACGTTGCCTCAAATTCAGGAAGTTGACATGATAGAAACAGGAAGAGGAAAACATTTTTGTGTGAAGTCCTCTCTTTAATCACCGGTGCTGCTACATTAATTTAATGAGCTGAACCCAGATGATGTTAGTATGCAGGCTCTGTTTGAATTAAATCACTCCGTGTTTGTCAGACTGGGGTTGGGTATCTGCTTTATTATCTTGATGCTGATGAGCACCAGATCGAGAGGTGGAATTAAATGAGTTCCTCGTGAATCAGGCTGTGTTATGTCTAGACATTGACTAAAAATCTGTGAAAACAATTATGTACAATGACAGGCTTGCCAAGCATCTGGAAAAACCAGTTTCCACCCTTGAAAATTGTTTTTGTTTGTTTGTGTATATATATAGACATGGTCTTGCTTTGTCTTAGAAATAATGATAATGATTGCTTGGTTTGCAAAAGGTAACTTGGCTGTATGCTTTTGCTGGCAATATAAAATAGTGTTTTTTTACTTTCCTAATGTAAAATTCGCAGACTATTCTGTGTTAGGTATTGTCTATTGAAAGAGGTAGACATTGGAAATGGAACTGACATATATTTTAAAGATAATAAATGGTATCACATCACTTTTCTGTGAGTTTAACCTTTTCATGTATTTTTTTTCAGGAATGAAGGTTACATTCTTTTTATTTGTTGAAGATACAATATAGCTCTATGGATAAATCTGATGGGCCCAATCAAAGAATTTGACTCCCCCTTGTGGATGCAAGTAGACAGTGTATTGTCATATTTCCTCTAAAGCAGTGGTTCTTAACCTTTGATATCTTTTGTATTTTTGCTGCAATTATGAAGCTGCAAAGCTGCTTATTGTCTCAATTTTTTATTAACATAATTGGGGGGGGGTCTGACTAAATTAATTATTTTTACATTAATAATAATAATGTAAATTGCAGCCCAAGAGGCCCATTGATTTTACACAGTAAATGTAGTGTTTCTAATATATATACATAATCGATATATAGAAAGGTAACACCAAATTGAATGGTGAGAAGCATTCCGTGATTTTAGAATTCACCGCTTTAGCCAACACTGAAAAATTCTGATTCTTGTGAGTTTATTTGATGAAGATTTATGAGCGAATGGCATTTAATGCGGTCTGATCTGTAGCACCCAATCAGGACTTTTAACAAACAAAATACTGTTTATTAGATTGAAATAATGATCTGACATAAGTTGCTTTCATAAAATTAAGATGGACCCTCTTAATGCAGGTGTTATCAATCAAAATAATGATTCCTTTGTGAAGGACCCTGTTGATAACCATGAAGGCTGCTGTATATTTTATGTACAAAAATCAATTTATACTTTGTGAGGAAAATATTAAATGTAATATGCGACAACAAAATTAAATAATTTTTATACTGAAACAAACTGTTAAAATATTATGTAGAAAATATTTACAGTATGTAAGAGATGAACACCTTTCTACAAATATTTTTCTGTGGTACAACGGTTTGAGAACCCCTGCAATAATGCATTGTGATCATCACTACAGAAACCACTTTAAATTACCTGCTTTGACACAAAGCGGAATTCATAACCATGCAAATGGTATGCAAAGTTTGACAATTTGTTGCCTATTCATGGCCTGAAGCTTGCAGCACAAGGAATGACAAAATAGAAAGGAACAATTTATATGATGTTATGATAATGGTGACCCAGTAAGACTATCCTTGACAAAAATGAATGATTGTACCCTCTTCAAAACTTATACTTTGTTGCCATAGGCCTACAATATGTGTTTAAAGCGTACACACCACATTAACTTTAATGGACTACTTTCTCTTTGTAGTTTTGTGCTTTCCTCCCAAGAGCATCGCCTCAGTAACACCCTAACCACATCGAGCTCTGAGGGACCTCCAGCACGACCCATTTAACCATCTGCTTCGCACGTGTCAAATTTTACGTGCTACGTCACGCCTACGCCATCGCGTCGAGAGCCACAGCTCCGCCATATTGCAGGAAATCCGTCTGAGGTTTAGAGATTAGCGTTTAATCTGAGGAGCTGGGAACGAGAGTGTGATTGGAAGTTACTGCTAGCCATATGGTTAGCTCGAGTGGGCGGGTAGATCGCGCAATCTCTGTTGCCATACGACAGGACATATGTTTATTAAGACAAATCGGTGCAGTTCGGCACGTTATTATTATGCCGAACTCTCTTTATGAGTGTGTGGCTAGACTGGCGAGTTGACATTCTGACTCTGAAAAGTGGGAAATCGGATTAACGTTCAAGATTGCGCACCAAACCCTAATCATCTTGTGTCGCTGGCTCCCGTTGCCACGAGCCTAAGAAATCTTGTAGAGAAAGGCTGATTGCTAGTTAGGTTAATGTCTGCAGGAAAACACCAAGACCGGGATCGGTGATTGTATTTCTGTCAGCGAGGAGGAGAAGCGATCGAGTCGGTGTGTGCTGGCGATGTTATTATACTGCCCTGCGACCCATGAAACCAACTGTTGTTCAGTGTTCACTAAATTAGCTGTGTTAGAGCGTTAAACCTGCCCGCTTGTCTGAATTCGAACAGTTCTCGGACCCTTCGGAGTCGCTGGCCACTTTGCGATCTCTTCTCGCTCGGACTGGCACCAGCAAACACGGAGCATATCTTTGTTCATTTACTGGCTAATAAATCCTGACTGGACTGTGAGAAGATGTCGACTAAAGAGCCGCAAGAAAAGCTGTCGACAACTGAGCGAATCGTTAAAAGTAAGTTTGTGTTGCATGAAGTCTGAACAGCTGGTTAGTTACAGTTAATTCTAATAGATTTGCCGCTGTGGTATTTTGGTGAATCACTTGATTCAGCATTCATTTGATTCATCCGAATCATTTCTTGACCGCTATGTCAGGTTTTGTTGGGGAGAGAAATTGAAACTCTCAAAGTCTAGACTGTCCATTTCAACTTTGCAAGCAGCTTATTTTTGACATCCAGTTAATGAAAATATGCCACTAAATTGAATTAAGAATATTTTGTAATCTTGGCTCGAGTGTGTGTGTATATATGTGTATGAGTGCTTTCAAAAAGATTAAAGGGATAGTACACCCCCCCCCACACACACACACACACACACACACACACACCACCACCCAAAAAAAAAAAAAAAAATTGTCATCATTTTTCACCCTCATGTTGTTCCAAACCTGTATGAGATTCTTTCTTCTGTTGAACACATAAGAAGATATTTTAAGCAATGTTGGTAATCAAACAGTTGACGGTAGCCATTGAATTCCATAGTATGTTTTCCCTACTATGTAAGTCAATGTCGTCGTCAACTGTCTGGTTACCAACATTCTTTAAAATGTCTTCTTTTTTTGTTCAACTACATGAGGGTGAGTAAATTATGACAACATTTTCATTCTTAGGTAACTATCCATTTAATATGATCTATCCATTTGATCCGTAAGATAATTGCAATACAGGTAATTGCATGCTCATCAAAGCATTTAGTATTCACAGTAGCTTAAAACTGCCTGGATAAAGCTGTGGTTATTTTGAAGATCGACCAAGAATGTAACCGCAAAGCTCAGAGAGTGACCCATACATGTAAAATATGAGTATTTCTGTCTTCATACCTGGTGGATGAAGTCAGAATCATTGCATTATGGTTATCTTTTTTCTCGTCTCAGGTGATTTGTGTAAAGCAAACCTCATCTTAAAATCCAGCAATGTGCTCCTGTCAGCCAGTCTTAGCAGGAGCTTGTCATTATTTGTGGTATAAATAATATGGAATAAATTGAAACACACATGCTTCATATTATCTACTTGGATCAGCTTTGAGAACTTTCCTTGTGAACAGCATGCGAATTAGAATGAAATAGTGGGTTTTAAAATCAGACACAAATCTCCTCTAGGTTTATGAGCTAATGTTTTACAAGCAATAGACCCTAGTCAGGGTTATTTTCTTTTTCCTATTGATATTTAATAGTTATTCAAAATGATTGTGTTTGAATATTTTGTGAATAAAAATAAACCAGCGGAGGATAGACATATAGCCTGTGCAACACTGTATAATAATTTTCAAAACAATTTTCCGGAGTTTTGTGGATTTTTTTTTTTTTGTATTTTTTTTTTTTTTGCAAAGACATATTTCCAGTGTTGCGTCAACTGAACAATCAAAGTTAAAAACTTTACAACCTGTTGAACAGACTTTACACCCATCACTCAAAATTTTGTTTTCATTTTTTTGTGAAAAATGAAATCCTGTTTCAGCTGTAGTTTATGACATGTTAGTTATACTGAAACAACTCCATTGAACACTTTTTAATTCAAAACAGATTTTAGACATGTTTTCAGTTTGATCCATCTGTGGGTTTCTGGAAAATATTGCGAAGGAAAACAAAATAATTTTTCCTTTTTAAAAATAATGATCTAAATAAAACTCACTGTATTCATGCTTCATTTTGGTAAGTTTACCCAAAAAGGTCAGCAGGTTAACCTGGCCAAACTACATTTGATAAGACCACTGTGCTCACTAACATCAGACCTGTGCCCTTTCCATGGGCATTTGCTGCTGACATTTGAGTCGCATAAAAATATTGTCTTAAGTTTATATTATCGGTCTGTCGAATATGTGTCTTTGCTTCACACGTACATATGGGTTTGAAAAGCAAGAAAATTTGAGACCCACTAATAGCACATTAGTAGGTCAGCACAGGAGCCAATTTGCCTTTCAAATGTCCAGGTTTTGAGTGAACACTTGTAGCCTGCCCAGTGTCTAGATGTATGCAGAGCTGGAAAAGCCCTGAATCTGCATGGCACAAATGTCATCCTGAAGGCAGAGCCTGTCATTGGTGACACTGAAATGCAAAGCGTTTGGTTCAGAACTGTGCCATATTCAAATGTTTAAACCATTGAGGATCTGTGTGTGAGACCCTTCTCTCCACATTTGTATCTTTGTCTGTTTAGAATGAAAGTTTAAAGCACCTTACAGAATGTTGAAGCATAAATGTGTTGACGTTGCTCCACTTCAGCCTTAACCCTCTTTCTCTCTTTTGAGCTTTAGAGTCAAGATCTTTTTTGCAGTGCACTTTTAAAAATAAAGCTTCCAAAAGGTTTTTTTTTTTTTGCAGTGATGATGTCATAGAAGGAACATTTTGGGTTCCCCAAAGAACCTTTCATACCCTTTTCCACCGACATGATTCCAGTAGAGGTTCCCAACTTTTGACCGTTCTCAAACCTTTCTGTGAATTTTCACTGCAGAAAATGGGGTTTCCGGGCCAGAAAGATTGGTTCAACTCCAGCCCTAAATACTTGCTGGTTTAGAACGGAGCCGGGGAGCGGGGGTGGTGAAATGCTGTTGCTGTCTATGGCAGTCTGGTTGAGCAATGTAATAATGTTGCAAGACATTAAAACTCTGCGTGCGAGAGAGCGAGTGAATTAACGGTTTCGGTTCAGTATATCTCCAAAAATGACAGCTGATAGTAACAGCAGAACAGTAGTGCCGCACTGCCTGCACAAACACCAGGATGTGCACTGTTTGATTTTAGACTGTTTAGTCTGTTAAAAAACATGTAGCATCGTTAACGTTACCATTCATTCCTCAAGTCTGTGGAAACACTGGGCCAGTTCGCGGCAGGCTCCAATTCACCTGGCCGAGAACAGGCTCTGGCTCCAGAACGTGAATTATTCTGGTGGAAAAGAGGTAGTGAACAGTGTGTTTCTTAGTGTAAAATTTTCTTTTAATAATCTAAATAAACTTTTTCCACTATAAGGAACTATTTGTCACAGTTTTCTCTTAATCTCCTCCATGTCACTTTAAAATATAGCATTCTGTGTAGAATCAAATTGATACGATATGAAGTTTCTCAGCTGATTAATCAGAATGATATCGGCCGATACTGATAGTTTGTTTTTTCTTGTGGATAAAAATAACTCTCCCAAATAATGCTGCAAACTATACAGAGAACCCTCTCATTTGGTACACTATAATATTAGAGGTTAAAATTAACAACTGCTAGGCTATTTATTTCCAGATATAATATTTACACTCAAATAAAAGCTGAAATGTTTGTATACAACTCAGTTACACAAGGTAGTTTTCATAAGCACTTGTCTTCATGGCAAGTTTATTCATACATACATATATAATTAACAGTAAATACGTTTTTTTTTTTTAAGCTAACTAACAAACGGATGACTTTACTGAGGTAAATGCAACATTAAGTGATATTGTTCACAAGCTTCACAAGCAAGTTTTATTGACATCTTTCCACAGTTGAAACACTGATTGAGTGATTACATAAGACATGATTTGGATTTCCGTAACTTTCAACTACCTTCTGATATTCATGCATGTTTTTCTAGATATAATTTGTATTAAAGTGCTACAGTGATCTGTCACGTCACATTTCAGAGCGTCAAAACGCCATTTATTGTTTGAATTTCGTGGTAAAATGGAAAGAATTTGAAATATGACACTTAGTTTCTTTTTAGAAGTAATAAAGCACAGAGCTGTTTGCAATTATTGGGTGAGAGGAACGCTACAAATAATGTTTAGTATAGGGAAAAACCAGATCTGCAGATCTGGCAACCCTGGCTTGAAAAAGATGAAAAGCATATTTACACTGTCTGAATCATTCCGTATCCCCTATATAGTGCACTATGTGCCATTCACCATGTAGAAAATAGTAAATGTGTGAACAAGTGACCCATTTTAGCAGCTTCATCGTCTATTTAAAGTGTAGGGGGCGGGACGCTTTAGATTCTAGAGAGCATTTTATTGGACAGAAAATCTGAAGATACACTCACCTAAAGGATTATTAGGAACACCATACTAATACTGTGTTTGACCCCCTTTCGCCTTCAGAACTGCCTTAATTCTACGTGGCATTGATTCAACAAGGTGCTGAAAGCATTCTTTAGAAATGTTGGCCCATATTGATAGGATAGCATCTTGCAGTTGATGGAGATTTGTGGGATGCACATCTAGGGCACGAAGCTCCCGTTCCACCACATCCCAAAGATGCTCTATTGGGTTGAGATCTGGTGACTGTGGGGGCCATTTTAGTACAGTGAACTCACTGTCATGTTCAAGAAACCAATTTGAAATGATTCGAGCTTTGTGACATGGTGCATTATCCTGCTGGAAGTAGCCATCAGAGGATGGGTACATGGTGGTCATAAAGGGATGGACATGGTCAGAAACAATGCTCAGGTAGGCCGTGGCACGATGCCCAATTGGCACTAAGGGGCCTAAAGTGTGCCAAGAAAACATCCCCCACACCATTACACCACCACCACCAGCCTGCACAGTGGTAAAAAGGCATGATGGATCCATGTTCTCATTCTGTTTACGCCAAATTCTGACTCTACCATCTGAATGTCTTAACAGAAATCGAGACTCATCAGACCAGGCAACATTTTTCCAGTCTTCAACTGTCCAATTTTGGTGAGCTCGTGCAAATTGTAGCCTCTTTTTCCTATTTGTAGTGGAGATGAGTGGTACCCAGTGGGGTCTTCTGCTGTTGTAGCCCATCCGCCTCAAGGTTGTGCGTGTTGTGGCTTCACAAATGCTTTGCTGCATACCTCGGTTGTAACGAGTGGTTATTTCAGTCAAAGTTGCTCTTCTATCAGCTTGAATCAGTCGGCCCATTCTCCTCTGACCTCTAGCATCAACAAGGCATTTTCGCCCACAGGACTGCCGCATACTGGATGTTTTTCCCTTTTCACACCATTCTTTGTAAACCCTAGAAATGGTTGTGCGTGAAAATCCCAGTAACTGAGCAGATTGTGAAATACTCAGACCGGCCCGTCTGGCACCAACAACCATGCCACGCTCAAAATTGCTTAAATCACCTTTCTTTCCCATTCTGACATTCAGTTTGGCGTTCAGGAGATTGTCTTGACCAGGACCACACCCCTAAATGCATTGAAGCAACTGCCATGTGAGTGGTTGATTAGATAATTGCATTGAGAAATTGAACAGGTGTTCCTAATAATCCTTTAGGTGAGTGTATGCTGAAATGCAGAGTGTTGCCACCAAAATTATTGATCCATATTGGTGGAAGTGAGAGACTGTAAGTTTTGAATATCTTATAGCACACTAGCTTATAGATAACAGTAAGGCTAACATATTCATACTCAAAGCCAAAAAACTTCAATTTTGAATGCAGGGGGACTTTAAAGGGTCTTCATTGAGCCATTGATGCCAATAAAGAACCTTTTTTTTTTTAAAGAGTAGGAGGAGTCCCTAAATAAACAGACTCTGAACCTGGAATCCCTGGCTAATAAAGGCTTTACCTAATCTGTTCTTAATGCTGGTACCCAGCTTACCGTCCCTATTCCCAGCCTGTGTTGTGGACCCAGGGCTGCTTACAGTTTATTTATACTTCTCAACAGTCAGAGTATAGATAATGTTTGTTTATGTCCTTATGACAATGAGCTCAAATTGTTCAAGTCCTCAACTCTGGTGAGGTGGAATTGTTTGCACTCGCCCCTCTTTACATATCATCTCCTTACTGCGTTTTTTATTTATTGGGGCCAACTGATCTGCTGTGTTCTGCAAAGAACGACCCTGTTCAGCCATGCGCTCATGACTTTCTTTTTTTTAAGCTGTCGGAGCCATCATTCTCAATCCTGAGGACATCATAATGATTGAAATGTTTGGGTTATGTCTTCATTCCCAAAGCGAGAGTGTTAGATTGTCTTTTACCATAGTCTTCAGTCATCATTTCTTCTCAAATAACATGTATTGAGTTCTCGATTTACAATTCATGCCTTTGGCTGACAGTTCTATCCAAAGCAAAGTAACAATACATTAAAATTAAATGAGATCCCATAACTTTCTAAAACTTTCACTTCATATTTTCATACAAGGGTTTTCAAACTTTGGGGATCAAATACGTTTAGCTATATGAGATATTAAGGAAACACAATATTGTTTTTAGACATAGAAAATGTTAAATCTGATTTTGGAAATCATTATAATAATCATTTTGTTTCATTATACTGACAGCCCTAGTTTTTAAATATTATTCAAAAGTTTGGGGTCAGAAAGGTTTTTATGTAATTTATTATTTTTAAACAAAATGAATACTATTATTCAGCATGGACACATTAAATGATCATAATGACATTAAAAACATTTATCAAAATGACAGTAAAATAAATAAATGTAATGTGTAATTAAATTTAAATGAAAAGTAATTGCTGTTCTATTCATCAAAATAACTTTCTATAAATCAAAGAATCCTTACAAAAATGTATCGCAGTTTCCATAAACATATTAGGCAGCACAGTCGTTTTCAACATTGATAATTATAATAAATGTTTCTTGAGCTGCAAATCGGCATTAGAATGATTTCTGAAGGATCATGTGACGCTGAAGACTGCGGCTGTAAATTTATCTGGCAATCACAGGAATAAATTACACTTTAAATAGAAAAAAGTTATTTTACATTGTAATAATAATTCACAGTATCACTCTTTTTACTGTATTTTGAATCAAATAAATGCAGGCTTGTTGAGCACTTATTTAAAAACCATTAAAAATTCTTACTGACCTCAAACTTTTGAACAGTATTTATAATTATATATATTTATGTATTCAACATTACCCTTAACAATGCATAGAAAGATGTTGTGTTTATAATATCATTCTTCATTCTTTTCCACACTCAATCTGTCTTTGTAAATGAACAAATAAAGCTGTCATTATATTTTAGTAAATAGGTCCCTCACAAGACCATTGTATTCAAGGGTCCTGGGCATCAAAAAGTTTGAAAACAAAAAAATTGTTTCAGGTGTCAGAAATCAGGCATAATCTGATGTGCAACTTGCATTGATCCCATTGTCAGTCACTGAAATAAAAACAGTAGCTGCTCAGATTTTAATTTAACAAAAGTCAAAAACCCTAATCAGAATGTCTTGTATTTGTATTTGTCAGAAATGATGTCTTGTAGTGAGACCTCAGGGTGAAGCTTCATAATAGAGATATTCAAATCAAAGAGGCTGAACTTTGGCCATATGAAGAGATCCATGCTGGGAATTTTTGTCAGTGAACAGAAAAAGTTTGAAACCTTGACATCTTTTTATTGAAAATCCCTCAGTTTCAGTCTCTTTGTACAGATATGCTGCTGAATTGTGGGATCCAGTGGCTTGATTTGAGTCCCTAATGGTTGGTTGAAGGCTCAAGACATCATTTGCTCTTGCATTCTGGGCACGTTTAATAGAACCTCAAGATTAACGGGAGCGTTGTCAAAGTCTGTCTCGACGCACTTCGCGGTTCCGCTTGACAGCTGCTTGTTCCCTCTGAATGCTTTACCTTTAGTTACATGTCCCTCAGCCTCAGCAATCACACCGTAGTTTGTAGCTTTCCCTAAAATTACGATCAACTTTGACTTCCTCCATAACATATGGGCTCTTACTGGCTATCGATCAAGCAGACATTCAGAGCCGGAGGCTGAGCAGCCAAAACACACTGGCGGATGCATGCAAATGAGGTCGCAGTGGAAGTAGCAGCGTCAACCCTGGCTTTTGTGATAGACTGGGGGAAAACACTGTGCCAGGGGCCCTTGGCAGTTCACACAGCTTCCTGTTTTCTTCATAGTGTTTGAGAACCTCAGACATGCTCATCACTTCATTCAATAATGAACTCTTCCGAAAGGTACAGAGACACAAAAGACCGATATTAGCACGATATTGTATGATGCTTTTGATAAATCGATGCATATTATCTTCTAAAACATCTGTTCACATCATCTAGAATCTCTTAAGCTTCTAAGAAACCTTGAATCATTTAAAACTCCCATCTCATTATTAAACACGTCTTGAGCCTCAGCCCTCTCTATGGCAACTTCTGCACTTTTGCAGAGGGATTTGGAGGAGTTAGATTACCCGGCAGTTCAGTGCAGGTGAGGGATTATTGCGTGACATCTCGGGATCCTTTCACGTCTGTGAAGGTTAAACCTGAGAGCTGAATCAATAGAATCCTCATGATACCATAACTTTTATTAACCCCAGCAGCCGCAAATGTCATGATGTTCCAGAGAGCAGCACAACTAATAAAGAGCAGATCTGAAAATAAACTGTTTACAGACTTTTTTTTTTTTTTTAAAGATGCATCTTCGGGAGCGAGAGTCACTTAACATTTTTTCATCAACAAGTGCAATGCAGGATGAACCGATAAGTTGATTATTATTTTCTTGGTATGACTGGTAACTGATAAATGGCTAATAATAATAATATAGAAAATAGTATTTTGTCTTAAAAGGATTTAAACTGTAATCCTTCGTTTTAAATACATTAGCATTTAATTTTGTGTAAAAAAAAAACATTTAGCATCACAACGGTAACAAATTTTTACCTTGAGATTTGCTAAAGATTACATTTAACTGTTATTTGTTTATTTGTATTGGATATAAAGTAAAAAAAAAAAAAAAATCAATTGAATAATTCAAACTATGTAAAGAAATTGTAATGTAATTTTAATTATAATTTATATATAGTCCCAAAATGTGATGAAATTAATGATCTTTACTTCCATGTTGTGATGTACATCTGATTGTAACTGAAAAAGAAAAGATGTTTGTGGTTGAATGCAACTGGTTGAATGCAATGGTTGTTGTTTGGATTTAATAATGATTAGAAATGTTTTTTTTTGAGCACCAAATCAGCATATTAGAAGGATCATGTGACATGGAAGACTGGAGTAATTGCATCAGAGGAAATGCTTTTTAAAATGTATTAAAAAAGCAACAACTTCTTTTATCAAATAAATGTAGCCTTGGTAAGCATAACAGACTTTCAAAAAAATCTTTCTGAGCCCAGACTTTATAACAGTAGTGTATGTCTATTCATTTGTCCATTGTTACATACAAAAATATGTATGTATTTGCATTGTTTGAATGATTAAATTGATGACCCATTCCTTAATTTTAGTTTTAACTAGCACTTTAACACTCAGTGGGCATGAACCACTTAGTACCTCCTCTTTTAAACTATGATTTCCATGCAGCTACTTAGTTAATGCTGAAAAGACGTCCACACCGCCAACTGATATTTTTCTCTTCTTGTACTTACAGCAGTGCCACTGCCCCCTCACCAGCGGCTGACAATAAAGGACCTATTTGTGGATGGCAAGCCCAATCCCGAGGTACTGAAGAACCATTTGATCAAAGAGGGACGTGTGGAGGAGGAAGTTGCGCTGCGCATCATAAAAGACGGTGCCAACATCCTACGTCAGGAGAAGTGCATGATAGAAGTGGAGGCACCAATCACTGGTAAGAAAGCAAGAGCATATCTTTAGTAGGGCTTGAGGGAGATGACCATATGTCTTGATTGGAATGAACTTTGTTCTGGCTTGTGTTTTTCTTTTTTCTTTTTCGCTGTGGCCTAACCTAGTTACTAAGAAAAAAGGTATTTTTCCTCATGGAAACTTCATGCAGTGTTTCAAATATATTCATAATTACACTTCACTGGCATCAGTGTGTGTACATTTTGCCAACAATAAAATAATACACCATAAAACTATTGGTCTGGTTGATAAGTAACTTTTCATGTAGGCTTATAATCCATCTGTGAAAACTGTTTTCATCGGGCACATCATATCGGCGGCATTGCTTTTGAGTTTGTTGCAGAGATTGACTGTTATAAACTGTCACTGTGGTGAATCAGCTGTGGCAAACTGACTCGTATGTAGATCAGTGTCAGCGGCGTTGGTTCTCACTGACAGATATCGTCTGCAGATCAGCGGAGCGCAACACAGGAAACAGTCACAGATTCTGCTGCGAATTGTGGTCAGTTTTGCTTCAGTGAACACTAGGAGGGATGTGCAAAAACGACTCGACTACATGGAGGGTTACCTGAATGACAAACTGCCCTTAAGGAAGATCTGTAAATTTAGTCTGGTTTTGAGAGCTCTTGACCTTGATTGGAAATTCAGGATGCTACTTTCCCCATCTACTGTATATTCCACTTTACAATTAAACTAAGTAGGGATGCATAATTTATATGTTTTCTGCTGATATTAGAGATTTTTAACTCTTTCCACATTAGTGTTTTTTTTTTATTATTATTATTTTTATAAATAAAGGCGCCAACCAGCACCAACATTTTTTTTCATTTTCACAAAAATGTCATGGCCCCCAGAATATTTAGTTATATCTGAACATGCAATATATCAAAAGAAAGAACAGACCCCCTCTGCTTTTAAACAAACAAAAAAAAAATTTCTTTACCAACACTTGAATGTGGGTAAGTTTCATAACGAAAGCAACATTTTAAGCAAAAAGCTGATAAAATCGTGCTTTTGTCAAAGACTGCGCCTGGATCTGATTCAGTACCAGTGTTGGGGAGTAACTAGTTACATGTAACAGAGTTATGTAATTTAATTACAAAATAAATGTAACTGTAATCAGTTACTGATAAAAAATGTGTTGTTAAATTACAGTTACTTATGAAAATGTTAATGATTACAAAGGAGGTTACATCTGAATTTTTTCAGTAAAAAGCTAGGATATGTAGAGTAATATAAATTTGGTACTTTGCCTGTTTTTTTGTGCACGATGTCTCCTGCCATTTAAAGGCTGTTTAGTAGAGCGATGCTATTCTGATGCTTTTGATTGATTCTCTTGTTTGAATTTGCAGTGCACCACATCTGCTAATTACATCAATCCACATTGCCGCTGAAAGCTTTAGGCTACAACCTGTCTGAGAGTTGCCACCATGGCGAGAACAATGTGTTCCACTGGGAAATTGAAAAATCATTTAATCCAGAAATCTGTATTTAACCTCAGAATGGTCTCAAACTAAAAAGAGGTGCTAAAGTCTGTTTTTGTGGTGGCTGTGCTTTAAAATTAAATTATTATAATCTTAATTCAAGTGATGAAGAATTTTGATAGTTTGACAGTAATCCGTGTTGAGTACTACGGTAAGATTAACCCTACTTGATTTACATGTTTGAAAAGGATTAACAGTTGAAAACATTCATTAGAAATTTAGAAAAGTAATCAGATGTAATGAGTTACATTTCTTTAATAAATAGAAATGGTTACACTGCTTATTACATTTTAAATAGGGTAACTTATAATCTGTAACCTATTACATTTCCAAAGTAACCTTCCCAACACTGTTCAGTACGATGATCAAAACATAGATGGAGTAGATCGAGTCCATCAACACCCCCAAAGCTTATAGCACTTCCTCCACATGCTGTTTATTGTTGATTATCGCATTATTTTTCATATGCATCTGCTTACATATGAGATCGTTCATTTCTGCTGCTTCTTTGCTTGTGTTATATTATACTTGTTCAGGAAATGCTTAATAGAGACCCCTACCTTATAACAATGATAACACGGAAAGCCATACAAATGTGTCATTGGCAGGGAAGCTTTTTTTCATAAATGTTAACTCGTCAATGGCAGGGAAAGAGTTAAATTTATCGGTACAGCCAATATTTTATATTAAATTATGCATGCTCGTTACCCCTATTTGGCATATAGGTTACCTTTGTTGTCATCTAACGCTCACTTCAAGTTAATTAATCTTTAAAAACACTGATAATATTTGTAGGCTACATTATAATGCTGCCATGCCCTTTAAAAACTTTTTAAACTTGACTTTATTTTTTATCTTTACTATTATTATTTTATTATTATTTTGTATTTTCAATTGTTCAGGGAAAAAATATTATTTGTAATTTATCAGTTATTGGCCATAACATAAAAATAATTCTCCTAATTTCCCATAATTTCAGCATTGATGTATCCTTAAAATAAATGTGCATGACTGTAACTATGTTGGTTTAAAAATGATGAATTTAAACTTTTTACTGCGCACAATGATTTTACGAGTGCGCTAATCAAAGCCACTAAAAATGTCAAAAAAAATGGAAAATCTAGGCTTTATAAATTAGTCAAGCTCACTAATTGGCTAGTCAGTTGTTAGACAACAAGTCAACCTCTTTGATCCATCCCTAGTGACTCTGATCAATGAGAAAATGCATAATAGGAAATTAGTTATGGGTTTTGCTGCTTTTATTTGACAGATAGATGGAATGGTAATGTACAGATTTCACAGTAGAATCACTATCTGTATCACATCTGGGTAATCTTACATTCAGCTCAGCCTTATCAGTGACAAACAGAGCCTATTAAACTTACTCAATTACTTGATGAAGATGTTGTGCTTCAAGGTTTCATTCTTGGAAACGTTGTGTGCATCATGCCATGATATTTCATAATGCAGATAAATTAGAGCTCATCTGTCCTCTATAGATATTACCATCTTTGAGCACGAATTAATAGATGTCACAAACCCCTCTGGGTCTAGATACATTCTGTTTTATAAATGGATGCAGCCTCTGTATTTTCAGATATAGTGTCGTTGTTGCTAAGTGACAGAGCAGTCTTGTACATGTGGCCGTTGCTGGCTAGATTATGCAGGTAGGATGGATTTAAGTGAAGTGTTTTCTCTATATCCAGTCCTACACTTTCCTAAGGCATTTTTTTTTGTGTTTGATGTGATCAGGGGCGCCGCTAAGGGGGGAAAAGTTAGGACGATTCTAAGGGCCCAGGCACTTTTGGGGGCCCCAGAGATCGATTTTATTAACGGAATGGGTGCGGTAGGGGGCCCAACCTCATATTCTTTCATAGGGCCCAAAATTGATAGTGGCGCCCCTGGATGTGATACAGAAAAACTTATTCTGTTTTGTTTTAACCATTGCCATTGAACTCAAAATGAGGCAGGTGTTATGTATCGCTCACTGAACATGTACCATGTCAAGCATTTGTTTTTGCTTCCTTTTCACCTGTAGTATGTGGTGATGTTCACGGACAGTTCTTCGACCTCATGAAGCTCTTCGAAGTTGGTGGTTCCCCTGACAACACGCGCTATCTGTTCCTGGGCGATTATGTAGACAGAGGATACTTCAGTATTGAGGTGAGTGCATGTTAATGAACTGAAATCATCTAGAATAAGAAGCTCACACAGAATCTGCACCTGCAGAAATTGTATCACAGATTTTCACTGGAATGCCTTTTATTCACAGAGTTCTACACGTCGTCCTTAGGGCTGTGTTGAAAAAATCGATTCACCGATTCTGAATCGATTTTCATATTAATTTCTAAAGATCGATCCGTAACTCAGAGGATCGATTTTCCCCGTGAACTTTAACTTTCCGCGTCATTGAATTCACGCATGCGCGCGAGGTGGAAGGACATTAAAACAACGTCAGTAACGTTAAGCAAGCGGTTGCTTTGAAAACTCCAGAAACGCTCAAAGCTCCGATCTGGCCACAGTCTATGGATCTGGCACCATTTCGGGTTCAGAATCAGAAGCAATGCAGAGAACGAGCTTGACAAAAGCAAAGGTTTTCTAAAGGTTTTGTGAGTTCCAATTTTATTTACATTCTGATAGAAATGCGCGGTTGGCGGTTACAGCCGCGGACTCCGCGGATAAACCGTGGATCGGGCGGATGACGTGACGAAAAATTATATTTTCGGATGGGTGGCGGGCGGTTAACCAATCATATAAAAAATATATGCATACATTAAGCGGATGGCGGGCGGGTGCTGTTTTGAAAATTGGTCAAAAACGTTGGTGCGGACGGATGAGTTTTGTGATGCGGTTGAAATAATAGCCGATCCGCACATCTCGTTGTCTGTTTACTGTGAAGCCAGTAACCAACAATCTGTTTACATTTGCACTGGCTTAGAACAAATGTGTTCTAAATGTTGATCATTAAAATAAAAAATAAAGGTGCATTTGCATCTGAACTGTAGCAGCTTTTTGGAAAATTCTTAATGTCATTTTTAATAATACATCAGGTTCGCGTCTAAATAATCGGTCTACTGCTGCTGATATACCTCTGCGTCCTCGGTCGTCTACACCAGTGCAAGTTTGTGAAAGCAGTTGTATCAACACTCTGGAAGGGGGATTGTTCTTTACAACCACCAATATTCCATTAATTTGCAGTTGAATGTCTATAATAATAGTATCAATATGTTGCATAACTAGTACAGTCATGTAATTCAGGTAACAGCTGGAAAAAATAGCTTTTTTCAAAAACCATTATCTAAATCTCGAAGATCGGATCGGATCGGATCAAATCGAATCGAATAATGATAATCGATTCAAGATCTTGAGAATCGGAATCGAATCGATTCTTGAAATTTGAATCGAAACCCAGCCCTAGTCGTCCTCTACACGTTTTTTCACTATCTAGGCTAATTTGGTCATGCTTTTTAGCTACCAATAGAAGTGTAGCTGTAAATGGGGACAGTCTTTGAAGTTGTTCATCACATTAACAATAACATTTAAATTGGATCATATTTAGAGCTTTAAAGTGCTGGAAAAAAAGTGTGAAGCGCTTTAAAAAGTTCTTGAATTTCACTCTTAAAAGTTTGCAAGAACCCTGAAATGAATAATATTAAAACTTCTTTAACTGTTTCTGCCACAATACCATGGTTACAGTTTGCATTACTACTTTTAATCCATGGTGAATGTTGGTGATTTGTGGACTGAAAAGCCTTCTATAACTTGTTTGTTCATGGCACAATGTCTCCTGGTGTCGGCACTGTTTGATCTGATACTCCATATGGTTTATAACAGAGAATTGTGTGCTGAATATGAATGCTTCTCACTAGATCTCGCAGCGATGTTATTAATTCTGTGGCAAATTCAAACGCTGTTGTGACGGTGCCGCTTGCTCGAGATCGGCCCGCGAGTAAACCTGTTCTGAGCTCGTGTTGCTCTGTCTGTAATTGTTCCAAGCTGATAAACTGTCCCGTGCTGCGCAGCTTAAACAAGTAGCGCTCTTTCGTTTAGTTTGACGTTTCACATATTCAACAGAAATGGCAGCTCTTATCAGTTGGGCAACCAGTACGACCTCTAACAAAATGTAGTCGCACCGGCAGGAAAAAAAAGTCTGAAGCCCTGATATTCTAGTTACAGGGCTCCAGACTGCGACCAAATGGTCGCATTTTGCGACCAAAATTTGAGAATGTGCGACTGAATTTTACATCCAGTCGCACATGTGCGACCAGTAATTTTTTTTTTTTTTTTTACGTTAAACGTGGAAGGGGCGCGTCAAAGAATCCGGAATGTGTAGCAGGCCAATGAGTGTGAGAAGAATAGGGAATGGCCACTGTAACTGGCTAATGTGTGGAGGGGGAGGGTCCTAGAGATAAGCGAGCGCGCGTAAGTTAAACGTCTGTGGGAAGGAGACGGAGACAAATATCAATGTCACGGACAGACCTATTTTTTTACAGTCTATGGGACAGACACAGTCGGTCGGATGATGATAAAGGCCTGAACCCACTATTTTCGGGAAGACTGGCTACGAAAATTCAGCTGGTTGAGGTACTGTAAGTAAGGTGACGAACTCCATGAGCTGCGAATGTTGCAGTCGCTACCCCAGAACTGCGGGGAAATAGAAGTTTGCAGGCACTTCGCAGTTTAAACACAAAACGCATCTCAGCCTCAAGCAGAGTATTCCGTGACATGTTATTAAATAAAATGAAAAAAACTGCGCTGCGCTACTCATTTCTACTTCATAGACCGTTTAATAGTTCGAACCAATAATAGACAGCGCAGAGCTTCTCTCGCCAGTCGCGGGCCGATCGCGATCACGCGAAACAGTTACATCGTGGAGATCCAGTGAAGAAATCGTCTCCGGTTACTTTCGTAACCTCGGTTCCCTGAAAGGCAAGGAACGAGACATTACGGATGTCGTATATGGGAACTCCTCTCATCCTTCACTTCTGCTGAAATCTTATAGGCTAACGCCAGCAGAGCTGGCCAATTGACGCAAATATGCAAATACTGAAACACCGTTGCAGTTATAATGCAAGTGCAGCGTCAATTCCCTTCAGAATCGAACAAACGCTAAATCAATAGCGAACACGGCGGCGAGCGTAATGTCTCGTTCCTTGCCTTTCAGGGAACCGAGGTTACGAAAGTAACCGGAGACGTTCCCTATCAAGGCTACGGAACTCGACATTACGGATGTCGTATATGGGAACTGTATAGAATCCCGCCGTGGCAGCAAACCACTGAAAACAGACCCAATACAAACCTCGCCCCCAGAATGTAAGCGCCTGATAGGCCGAGATTGACCAATAGTGAACCTCTAACCTCCGATAGGTCCAAAGGGACCAATCACAAGCTCACAAAACACTACCGGAATTTGCATATCCCGGGAAGTATAAATGGGGGAAGGTTGCACTGTAGACCAACAGGGCAACAACAACAGAGAAAGCCAACGCATAGCGGTGACAATAGTACAACACACAATAGCACACAGAACAACTCATGAGCAAAGCGCAGAGCAGCTCTCTAATGCTGTGTAAATGATCAACTCACCGAAAGCACTCGAGACGCTACAGAGGGCAAATCCAACTTGTAAAATCTGGCAAACGTGTTCTGAGAAGACCAGCCAGCCGCAAGACATAAATCCTGAATAGACATACCCTTAGTCCAAGCCCACGAGGAGGCAATCGCCCTAGTCGAATGAGCCTTGATGTTCAGGGGACATTCCTGTCCCAGACAATCATAAGCCAAAACAATAGCGTCCACAATCCAGTGAGCAAGCCTCTGTTTAGAGACCCCCCGTCCCTTGTTGCATCCACCAAAGCACACAAACAGCTGGTCCGATTGTCGAAACGCGGCCGAGCGAGAAATGTATTCTCGGAGCGTTCTGACTGGGCAAATAGCACTCTGAGCATCCGAACCCTGAGAGGTTGATGGCTCAGCGGACAGGGCAGGCAGAGAAACGATCTGCGCTCTGAACGGGGTATTGAGCGACTTAGGAACGTAACCCGGCCTCGGTCTGAGAATAACATTACAGTTTCCCGGTCCAAAGCGAATACAATCTTCACTTACAGAGAAAGCCTGTAAATCCCCGACCCGTTTCGCCGAGGCGAGAGCGAGAAGCAGAGCCGTTTTTAGCGATAGCTCCTTAATGGCAATCGCGGCAAGGGGCTCGAAAGGCGGTCGTGACAAAGCCTCCAAGACCAAAGCTAAGTCCCACGGCGGCACAGAAGGCGGCCGAGCAGGGCACAATCTCCTAGCTCCCCTGAGGAACCGTGTCACCGACGCATGTCTACCGATAGACTGTCCGTCAACAGGGGGGTGAAACGCGGCAATAGCGGCCACGTATACCTTCAGAGTGGATGGTAGGCTCCCTTCATCCATCCTATACTGAAGGAAGCGTAGAATATCCGACACAGAACAGTCCGCTGGGTCTAAACCGACATCCTGACACCATTTAGAGAATACACCCCACTTCAGAGCATACAAACGCCTGGTGGACGGAGCTCGCGCCTCTGCGATAGTATTCAAAACTCGCGAATGCAGCGCGTCCCGCTCGCTCAGCGACCCTGCAGCGGCCACACGTGGAGGCTCCACAGCCCGGGGCTGGGATGCCAAATCGTTCCGCCCGCCTGAGACAGAAGGTCCTTCCTGAGCGGAATCTCCCATGGCTGCCCTGCTAGTAACTCTATCAAATCCGCGAACCAGGGCTGATTCGGCCAGTTCGGGGCTACCAGAGTCACCGCCGCCTTCTCCTCCCTGATTTTGCACAACACCATGGGCAAAACTTTCACCGGAGGAAAAGCATAGAGACAGACTCTCGGCCATCGTGCAGTCAGCGCGTCCACCTCCCGAGGGGAACGGGACAGCGAGAAGAACATCTGACAGTGCGTGTTCTCGCTCGTCGCAAAGAGGTCGACCTCCGCCCTGCCAAAACGATTCCATATCAGCTGAACCGTCCCGGGGTGAAGCCTCCACTCCCCTTGGGGAATCCCTTTTCTCGAGAGCATATCCGCCCCGCGATTTAGAACACCGGGGATGTGCGCCGCTCTCACCGAGAGGAAAAACCGGTCCGCCCATAGCAGAAGGGATTCCGCCTGCCTGAATAGGGCTTTGGAATGTACACCGCCCTGGCGATTTATGTACGAGACCACAGAAGTGTTGTCGGTCCGAATCAACACATGCTGCTGCTCCAGCTGAGACCGGAAGGCTCTGAGAGCTAGAGCGACCGCTTCTAGCTCCAAGCGATTTATGTGCCACTCCGTCTGCTTCTCTGACCACCGACCCGAGGCGGGCTTGCCTAAGCAGACCGCTCCCCATCCGGTGGATGAAGCGTCCGTCAGGACCTCCACTCGCCGTGTCACTAAGCCCATAGGGACACCTGCGCTGAAGAGATCCGGGTTCCTCCAAGGAACCAGGGCACGGGCGCATCCGCCGGTGACCATGACGCGCTTGTGGCCAGAATACCACGCACTCGGGGGAACGCGCGCTTTCAGCCAGAGTTGAAGCGGTCTCATATGCAGCAGCCCCAGATGACATACCGAAGATGCCGCTGCCATCCGTCCCAGTAGCCTCTGAAACTCTTTCAGTGGGACGAGCCTGCCCGGTCTGAAGAGACCGAGAGAAGAGCTCAGAGCCTCCGCTCGCTCGGGGGAGAGGCGCGCTCTCATTCTCACCGAATCCAAGCACACTCCCAGGAATGTTGTCGTCTGGCTCGGTGTGAGCACACTTTTTTGGACGTTCACCCTCAAACCAAGCATCTCTAAGTGTCGAAGGAGGGCATTCACGTGGCTGATCAGCGTTTCTCTCGACTGAGCGAGAACTAGCCAGTCGTCCAGATAGTTCAAGACGCGCATTCCGCTCGATCTGAGGGGTGAAAGTGCCGCGTCTACACATTTCGAAAACGTTCGGGGGGCTAGGGCCAGTCCAAACGGAAGCACCGTATATTGGTACGCCGAATCCTCGAACGCAAACCTCAGGAATCGTCTGTGACGCTTCACTATCTGAATATGAAAATAAGCGTCCTTTAAATCCACTGAAGCGAACCAATCCCCGGGGCGAATTTGCGCCAGGATTTGTTTCAGTGTTGTCATCCTGAAGGCGCGCTTGTGAAGCGCTCTGTTGACAGGTCTCAGATCCAGAATGGGACGGAGACCCCCTCCCTTCTTCGGCACGACGAAGTAGCGGCTGTAGAACCCGCTGTCCCGCTCGCTCGGGGGAACTGGTTCTATAGCCTTCTTTTCGAGCAAGCTGCACACTTCCTGCCTCAGCACATGAGCGTTTTGGGGCAAAGTTAATGACTGAATTACGCCGCGGAAGCGGGGTGGTCTGCGTTTGAACTGAAGCGTGTACCCGCGCCGAATTATATTCAACACCCACGGTGAAATGCCCGGAATAGCTTCCCATGCTGCCTGAAAACGACTGAGCGTGGGCTGATCTAAACCTGCGGTCATCGCCGCTGCGGTCATGGCCGCTGTGTGAGTGCTGGGGGTAGCTATTGACCGTGGCTCTGCGCTGCTCGAAGGCAGGGCGAGTAACACAGTGTGTGGTGCAAGAGGAGAAAAAAGCTCTGTTTGTGAAGTAGTGATTTGTTTTATTGCAACAGCATTGTTTACATTTACATTCACAACACAACTGCACGCGTCGCTCGCAGAACTCCGAGGGACCAAGTGCATTAGAGCGCGCCGCTTGGACGCGGGGCCGAACTGGCGCTTTCTCCTCCTCTTGCCCGAGCGGTCAGGAAGACTGCTTGGGCCTCGCAGGCGACGCGGTGGGCTTCCTGCGCGGGCTCCTCTGCGTCCTCCTGTTACCCGCCTCCTGCCACTGACCGCTACGGCCCCTACGGGCGTCCTGTCCCGGGCGAGGCGCTGTTTGTCTCCTGGCCGCAGCCTGTGGTTGGCGGCCTGAGGCTGAGGACGAACGTGAGCGCGGCTGAGGCGGCGGCGGCGGCGGCGCTCTCCGGGGAATAACGTGGCTCATAGCCTTGGCCTTCTTTTGCGTCTCCGAGTAACGCTCGGTGACTTTCTCCATCGCGTCACCGAACAGGCCTGCAGGGGAAATGGGCGCATTCAGGAGCGTCTTCCTGTCGGCTTCCTGTACGTCCGACAAAGTGAGCCACAGATGTCTGTGGAGGACCACGAGGAAGCCCATAGAGCGGCCGATCGCCTGGGCCGAGCGCTTCGTGGCCAGGAGCGCGAGGTCCGTGGCCGAACGGAGATCCCGGATGGCGTCAGCGTCAATAGAGGCGGCGCCATCCAGAGACTTCAGCTGCTTTGCCTGTAGCACTTGGAGAAGGGCCATGGCATGCAGCGCGGATACCGCCTCCCCCGCGGCACCGAAGGCCTTGTTAGCCTGGTGGGCCGTAAATCTGCAGGCTCGGGACGGCAGGCTGCGGTCCGAGCCCAGGGCGGGAGCCGACGGGCAGAGGTGAGCGGCGACGGTCTCCTCGACGGGGGGGATGCTGAGGTAACCGTGGTCCCCCGCATCGTCCACGGGGGCAAACATGGCCTGGGTGGAAGTGAGGGTGCGCGCCGATTGCGGGGCCGCCCACGACTTCACCACGTGCTCATGCACGTCGGGGAAAAACGGTGTTCCTCTCTTCGAAGCGGCCTGGCGGCGGCTCGATTGCAGGAACCACGAATCCAGCTTGCTCTTTGATGGTTCATCAGGAGCTTTCCACTCGAGGTCCAGTTCCTCGACGGCCTTCGAGAGGACACGAAAGAGCTCGTCCTGTAGGTCCGCCGGGGAGTCCTGCCCCGCGGCCCCGGGCGCGGCCTGCTCCGCACCCCAGTCGATCTCGGAGGCCGACAGCGACATGGAGTCGTCCTCCTCACTCACCCCGAAGGAAATGAAGTCGGCGACGTCGCGTGGGGGTTGAAAGGTGGGGTCGGGGAAGCTCACCGGGGAGCGGACCTCGACTCCGCGGTTGGGGGGGGCTACCAGCGGCTCGGAGGCGGCGGTAGGCCCAATCCCCGCTATTGCGCGAGCTTCCTCCCTCCTGGCTCTGAGGACTCGGAGGGGCATGTCCGCGCAGAGGTCGCAGGACCCTCCGTCCCCGAGGGCTGACTCGGCATGGGCCAGCCCCAAGCACGCGATGCAAAACAGGTGCGTGTCGGTGGGGGCGATGGGGGCCGAGCACAGGTTACAGGTAGCTGCCATCGGATGCAGGAGACAGTGTAAGTATCTCCGACGCAACTTCGACGACGGCGAATATATTCCAGTATTTTGAAGTATCAGCTTTCTAGCACACGATTTGAGCGTGAAGAGAGAGATTCTGAAGGGAATTGACGCTGCACTTGCATTATAACTGCAACGGTGTTTCAGTATTTGCATATTTGCGTCAATTGGCCAGCTCTGCTGGCGTTAGCCTATAAGATTTCAGCAGAAGTGAAGGATGAGAGGAGTTCCCATATACGACATCCGTAATGTCGAGTTCCGTAGCCTTGATAGGGAACCATTGAGTTCGCGACAGAATTAATAACATTGCTGCGAGATCCAGTGAGAAACATTCAGATTTGACGCAGAATTCTCTGTCATAAACCATATCAGATCAAACAGCGCTGACGTGGAAACCAGGAGAAACATGTGCCATGAACGAACAAGTTATAGAAGGCTTTAGGTCCACAGATCAGCAACATTCACCATGGATTTAATGTAGTAACACCACTTACTGTAACTATGGTATATTGTGTTTATAACAGTAGCCTACACATCTTTTTCCAGCACTTCAAAACTATAATATCATATTTAAATGTTATTTTTAATGTGTTGACCAAAACATTTTTTGTTCATCCTTTAAAGATTGTCCCTATTTATAAAACTAAAAGTTTCAAGAAGTAGGAAAACTCACACTTATTTAAAAAAAGAAAAGAAAAAAATATTAAATTACTATTGTAAACATAGCTGCAGAGGACGCTTATTGGCTATTTTCACTCCCTAATATCTATTTTGTCACTCATTTTGCTTTTGAATTATTAAGACATTATGAATGATAATAATTAAAGTTAACTTTATCTATACACCTCAAATTAAGCTCAGTGCTTTGTCATCCCACAGTGCTACCAAATACTTTCTGTAGAACTTAGTGCCGCTGCCCTCAAATGTTAGTCTGGAGCCTGTGATCTTAAAATAAAACTGCACCATACTTTCTGTACGTTAAGGCTATTTATTATCAAAGCATTTGTCAGTAATACAGTTATTTTGGGGGAAAATGTGAATAATTGCATTGTAAGATGATTTAAGGTGCGCCCCTAAATTTTCTGCTTGTGCTCCTAAAATTTTAAGTCAGGGGCTACAGCGCTCCTAATAAAAAAAGTTAGTCTGGAGCCCTGAGTTAGCTAACCGAAGTCGCATTGCGTAATGTAAAACGGTCCACTTTGAATCTTCCAGTTTACTCAAGCCTCTGCTTTTCGTGACTTTGATTAGGTTTGGTGAGTGCAGGAGCTGTGAATGATTTCGAATACAGAACAAAAGTATCAGAGACCTTGTTAAGCTGTGTGGTTAAATGGCCTCTCTTTCACAGTCTGTCTCATTTGGACGTGTCACTGTCTGAGTGGAGCTATTTGATAACCTGTCAGACACTGTACCCTTTCATAAGAGATGAGTCATAGAGCATTAAAGCGTGGACCGCTCTGCTTGTCGCGATTCTCCGCTGAATGACTGATGTTACTGACGCCTCACACTTTGATCCTGTGAAGAGTTCATTAACTTGACATTCCCAAGGGTCGCTCACACACTGTGACTTGCATGCAGTTGTTAATTTTCAGTGAAATTTGGTGATTTCCAGTGACATGAGCGATAGCTACCGCTAGTGAAAAACCGCTAGTGAAAATAAAGTTGAACTTTATTCAAAGGAGTCAGGACTTTTGAAGACTCATTTGAATAAACTCCTGTTTAAAGTTTGGGCTCAGCTTTTAAGTCTCTTATGCTCACCAAAGCAGTATAAAATAATACAATATACAGTAAAAGCATATTGTGAAAAATTATTGCAATTTAAAATAACAGTTTTTTTTGTAATTCCTGTGATGGCAAAGCTGATTTATCAGCAGCCATTATGCTATTCACATGATCCTTCAGACATCATTCTAATGTTGATTTGACGAAGAAAGAGAACATTTCTAATAAGAAATATTTCTTATTTTGCTGCTTAACGTTTTTGTTGAAACCCTGATATTTTTTTTTTTCAGGATTCTTTGATGAATATGAAGTTGAAACGAATAGCATTTATTTGAAATGAAAATCTTTTGTAATTTTATAAATGTCTTTACTGTCACTTTATATCAATTTAATGCTTCCTTTTAAAAAAAATTGTTTTACTGATCCCAAACTTTTGAACGCTAGTGTATACATATTCTTTGCCTCTCATAATTTTTGACGTGTCATTATTTGTTGTGCTAACGATATAAAGCCTTTACATTTATCTCGATGCTCAGGATATGTTCTCTCTAGTTATATATCTGTGCTAAAATGGGCTCAGAATTGCTCATAAAAGTATGAGCAATCCTGTTCATTTAGCCTGTCATCATCTTTCTCTTCCATTATGGTGGGCTATTTCCTTTGATCCGAGATCCGTCTATTATTAATGCATCCCCAGCCTCCCACCACCATGACCAGCCACCACACACACACACACACACACACACACACACACACACACACACACACACACACACACACACACACGTGGAAGGTCTTGGTGTGAGCAGCCTCACCATCACACTGTTCAGTCTCCACTTGTCTGGCACAAAGCTCTCTGCCCTTTTGTCTTGTCTGGGAGAGACCCACTTATTAAAAAGGGATGTGAAAAATCTCCATATTTCCATATTTGACATGTCGATGAGTTTTCTAAACCTCTAGATATGCTTTCTCTAGTTGTCTCAGCCATTGATGGCATTCTTTAGGAAACTCTTCTTTATATTGTTCTTAACATACTGTACAATCATTTTTTTTCATCCTTCCATTTCCATTCCATCATTCCAAGCAGTTATATCATATATCATTATATGGCCAACAAAAGTTTAATTTGATATTAAATAGTTATTATTTTAATTGTCAATATTCACACTGATATGAGAATTCTAATATGTTAATGTTAATATAGTAATGTTAATATCAATATTCATATTGATATATCAATGTATTAACATTATTATTATTATTATTATTATTATTATTATTATTATTATTATTATTATTGTGCATATTGAAATGAATATTTATGTAAATCTATAATATTGCCCTTTTTAATGCAGTGAAACTATTATTATTGACCCCATGTCTCTCACAGCAGACAGTTTGACAGTCTGACAGAAATGCCCTTTTTTTTTTTTTTTTTTATGGTGATGAGTTTGTTAAAAAACGTGATGGTTGTAAAACCATCTCATATGGTTTACCGTGCTAAAAGTATATATCTCTGAATTCTGTGAATTCCTCTCCTTTATAACTCCACATCACAAAACATTAAAGCTAAAACAAAAAATTTTAACAATTAAGTAAACTAATCGACCATCTTGTTGACCAGTTGACCATCCTGATCCATCCCAGTTATTAAACCAGGCGATAGCCTGAAGCGGCATGTCAACTTTAGGGAAAAAACAGATTCCCCTCTGTGTCATCTGCCATTCAGCAATAATAGCCTTCGTTCAGGTCCTCCTCACATGGCCACTATTACCTGCAATTTTCAGCTCATTATTCCTCTTGCGTAGGCTCCGGTCCCGGCTCTCGCACCCCCCGCTCGCACCCTCCTCCGTGTCTATTATTTCACATGTCATTTAAATGCACACCTGTCGTCCTTGGTTACCTTGGTGTCCTGTTCTTCCCACGTTGAGTGGTGTCTGGGATTTTGCATGCAAATGAAATGTGGAGGGGGTGTAGACGATAAATACATTTTAATCATTTTAATTAGGCTATAAAGATTGTGTGCATGTACTCTGTACTGTACAGAAGATCAGGCATCTCACTCGAACGCACTGCATTGCCAAGGTTTTGTGTTGTCGGCTGACAAACAGTCTATACTTAAGTGTGAATTTTAGATGTGTAAAATGAACCAAACAAACCTGTTGTTTAGAATAAAGTATCACTGGGAATAATTACCATGTGACCACTCACTCCCACCTTTGCAGTCCTTCTGCAGGACACTGATTGTGCCATAATCATGCCATTGGGCATTGAAAACACTCAAGCAATCAGATTGCCTTAAATGCAATGATAATGATTCAAGATTTTCCTTTGCACCTTTATTTGAATGAAGAGGCCTCACATTTTATTGTAGGCATCAATAAAGGGATGTTTTCCCAAGTTTATTAATGTAAAAGACATCCGGTTTTCACCTTAATTTTCCTCGCATAACTATTCCAGCTGACATTTAATAGTCAAGTATCTTCGGGATTATAAATGTCTCTATCTCTTTTTCTATCTGTCTTTAGTGTGTGCTGTTCCTGTGGACATTGAAGATCAACCACACCAACACCCTCTTTCTCCTCAGAGGCAACCACGAGTGTCGGCACCTCACAGAATACTTCACCTTCAAACAGGAATGTGAGTGCTGTGGGAATGTGCCGTCTAGGGGTGCTGAGAGCTAAGTGATGTGTTGGCTCGAACCGTCCGCAAGCCTTTTCCTCACTTTCACCGATGTTCCCACTTTGATGTCTGAAAAGCTGCATTTTCAGCCAGCTGTCACCAGTTAGAATTTTCATTTTCCTTGCAAACAGTATAACATTACTCCTGCAGTTACAGGGATAGTTCACCAAAAAAATGAAAATTCTGTCATCATTCACTCACCCAAAAGTATGGAAAATAAATACTAAGGCAGTCGATGGCTACCATCAACTGTTTGTTACCAACATTCTACAAAATACCTTCTTTTTTGGTTTAACAGATGAAAGAAACTCATACAGGTTTGGAACAACTTGAGGGTGAGTAAATGTTGACAGAATTAAAAATTTTGGGTAAACTATCCCTGTGATTTTTTTTTACTTATTAGAAGGGACCCCATACTGCAGCATTTTAAAAAGCATATTTACTTGATGTGTGTGTGTATGTGTGTGTGTGTGTGTGTATATATATATATATATGTGTGTATATATATATATATATATATATATATATATATATATATATATATATATATATATATAAATATATATATATATAAATATATAAATATATATATATAAATATAAATATATATATATATATATATATAATATATGGTGCCGACGGCTAGTGGTTACTAGGGGTGTAACGATTCATCAGCTACATCGATGTATCGATTTATATTCCTATGATCCAACTACATCGATCTGTGCTCGGCAAGTTGGCCTTCCGGACGACATATATCGATCTAACATCGTTTTAAAAGGTAATGAATCGATTGTATCGATACTAGGAAATAACGCATTGGATTTAAGCATGTCAGACTTTATATGGATGTTTTTTTAATGATAAAGGCGTTAAACGTTACTCGATTCAGTCTGCCTATCTGTGACGTCATCGCCATGCTCGACGCGCCAGCAACAGCGCAAAGACAACAAGCAGCGCAAAGTCTCTCACCTCAGAAAAACGGACTTTCCTGTCCTCTCAGCTGCTATACTGCAGTAGCGCGCAAATGCGGCGAAGCGAGCTGTAGGCCTATATCGCTTCACTATATATAAAGCACAAAATAAACTACAAGCATGCAACATCGTTACGTTTTAAATTAGAAAAAAAAAACGTGTTGTCCAGATTCAGTATCTGCGGTCAGATGATGTTGTCAGGCTATATGTCCGTGTCATTATTCCATCATTATTTTCATAATTTGTAACGAAATAAAGTCTCTCACCTCAGAAAAACGAAATTTCATGTCCTGTCATCGTGCACTCTTTAATTGCACGCGCAAATGCGCCGGCGCGCGCTGTATCACTTCACTAAAGCGCAAACGTAAAGGGGTAAAGTTAAGTAAAGGGGGACAGAACTTGTCAACATTTTTTGTGTAAACAAATGTATTATAATAGGCCTATATAATTCCTAAAAAGGTGGGGAAAATGGGGAAATGTGGGTCCCATGGCCAAACTATTCAAAACATCATTCAATGTTGTGATAATCGTAATTAATAATCACAATTACAATTTCAAGGGAATAATCGACAATTATAATTTTTGTCATAATCGTGCAGTCCTACTTTATTCAAATAAAATGTGAATGCATTTGACATTAATTGTTGTTTACTTGTTTGTTTATATCCATAATTATTTGATACCTGATTCCCTTACAAGAATTTTTGGCTAAAAAGTCACTGAATCGCAGGGACTGACTGACAATCTGTGCGTTCTGGAAAAGTCCAGAACGGCCGTCCAACCGAGGGTCGTCGGCACAAGAAAAAGTGTAATAAAGCAATATGAACAGCCAACAGCACTAATATGATCACTTATACGCTACGTGTAAAAAAAACAACAACTGAGGAAGAAGAGTCGGCCTATAGCCACAGACAGAAAGTTAGTTTTATAAGGCTTACGCTACCTATACGGCACTTTTAAATTTGCTTACATTATATTTGAATAGTTAAGTTATAGTATAGCAGTGGTCTCCAACGTGGTGCCTGTGAGTTGCTTGCTAAACACATTCTATAAATAGCCCCAACTTGCCAATAGCGATCCACTGTAAATCGGGGCTCCAGACTTCGACTAAATGGTATAATTTTGCGACCTTTTCAACTAAACTTTTCAATTTGCACTTTTGCCTCTACAAAATTACCCAACTCTCTTTGATTATGCGCTGTCATTTGTGTTGCGTATGAGAAACATCAAATGGCAAACGCTCAAAAAGCGGAACAAAACTTGTTTGATCTGAGCAGCGCAGAGCATTATCAGCTCGGCCCAATAAACAGCGATCGCGGCCAAAGCTGATCTCGATCACGCGAACATTATTACACAGAGCTGTGCGATCCACTGAGAACCAGTTCAATTCAGCGCAGAATTCTCTATTTCTCTTATAAACCCACAGATGACATTGTGAGTTAAGCTTGTTAAAAGCCAGCTTAAACAGCGCTGATACAAAAAACAGGCGAAACATTGTTCCAAGAACAAACCAGTTAGAAGACATTTCACTCCACAAATTATGAATTAACTGTAGTAAAACAAACTTTTTTTGGCAGTAATGTGCCTGTATATATTCATATTAAAAATGCTGTTATATTAATATAGTCATATAGGCCTATATAGGCTATTAAATGTAATGCCGTAGGCTAATGTTTTTGTTAAGAAGTTATGGCAGTTTATTTATTTATTTTTGCATTTATATTTATACTAAATGTTTGGGCTACTGTTTTTGATAACACATACAATAGGTTTATAGAAAATCAACAAAAAAATCAATAAATATTTTCATAATTTTTCAGGAATTGTTGATTTTTTTTTTAAACGCTTGTAAATCTGAACCAGAATATCAAGATATTTTATTATTTCGCATATGATGATGTGAAGTAAAAAAGCACCACCATGTTATATGTATAATAAATATTTGAGTATAACAAACAAAAATCCCTTCTATTATTTTATCCCTTTAGGTAGCCCTCGCACACAAAAAGGTTGGAGACCCCTGGTATATAACTTATGTTTTATAATTACAAGTTTGTGTAATTTGGGGGTTCTGTAGCCAGTGACATTTCATTATTTGCATTTTATGGCATTGTACATTCTTTGCCTTTATTTGAAGGCTGAGGCTTCATTAATAAACACAACCCCAATTATCATCATTGGTTTTGAGATGTTACTTGCTGTGAATACTTTGTCTGATAGGCTACAGTATTGTGGCATAGTATCAGGACATCCTGGCTAGTGTCTGTCGCACACGGCTAGAGGCGAATGGCCGGATTATGGGCCTATTTGGGAGAAAGTCCAGGGCTGTTTTTTAGCTCCAGTCCGTCCCTGCTGAATCGTTTCGGATCGTATCGTTCTAAATGAACCAATATCGTCCTTGAATCATATCGACAACCACGAATCGTGATACGAATCGAATCGTCGTTAAAACGAATCGTTACACCCCTAGTGGTTACTATAACTTCCTTTAACTGCTTTGCCTATGGCTAACATCACATCAGTGTGGTTTTGTTGGAGTTGGAATTGGAGAGCCAGTCGGGTCTCATTTGTCTTGTTGCTTCAGAGAACCACTCTAGCAAAATAGCAATTACTTATTTTTCAATTAATATGGGTTAAAACTACACAAGGCAGCTGCTCGCACAGTGAAATGTATTATTACATCATGTTTGGCTGGAACATATTTACTGTATCAATCTCCCAGCATGCCAGAGTCACACAATATTGTCACTGCCTGCTGACACCATTGCTGACTGTTTTGGATCAAATTTAGCATGTCTTGACATTTAATGAAAAAAAATTGCAATTGTTTTTGAAAAATACTTTTTATTTACTTTACCACTTTACTCAGAAACACCCAGGGCATACATTAAATTAGAATGAACGTTGCACTCGTGTCTTGTGTCTTTTGCAGCATCTCGTGCAAAAAAATCCATTTGTGTGATCGAGCCTTAAGACAAAACAGACTTGTGTCCTTCACTGTCTGAAATTGGTCTCTACTCTGACTAAGATCTATAGCACCTTTTTAAGACTGCTCTGTGGCGGTTCATAAAGAACTGCTGTCTTTGTTTTACAGGCTTTACGTGCTCTGTTTTCTGCAAACAGCACTTTGTCCCTCTGAGAAAATAAGCTAGTAGACAGCTCTATTAGAGTTAGGTTTGTAGAGCTCAGTGTCTGGTGCCAGAAAGTGTCCAGGTGTGAGTTATTAGTATGCTAGATAGTGAAGTGGCTAGAGCTCATCTGGCTCACAAAGAGACAAACCCGATGAGCCGTTGTACACTATACGCAGCATTACCTCTCCTAATTTATGAGATAGTAATGTATTTTCATTGTGAAGCCTCTCATTAGCATTTGTTTACAATAATTTATTTAAAACCTTAGTTCAATGCAGCATGACCAGCCAAGATCTCAAATAGAGACGCAAGGAGCTGTTTAGCTTCTTTTTAGGGTTGGGCTTATTCACGCTCCAGTTGCTTCCAAATACAGAGACATATTTGTTATCCGAAAGGATATTTCTACACAGGGATTCCTTCTCTCTCCGTCTGATACGGTTGGCCTGGGTTTGCATCTACTGAGCCAGAACCCATGTGCCAGGAGGTTATTACAGGTCTCCTAAAGCCAGTGTTAGATCACATGACCAACCTGGACTTAATATCTGCTGTTGACACCTGAAGTGTTCATGCTCTTCTTCCCTTTATGTCATAGAAGCAACTACATTTTTTTATTTAATTTTGAAACACCTGTCACTTGTAATATATAAGCTAAAGTGCTAGCATTAGCTAGCATTCCCTTTTTTGTTTTGTTTATACTGTAGGTTTGTAATTGGTAAATTACAGACTGTTTCACAGGAATGGCTACAAATTGAGTGTGCTTGAAAGACGTTCACTACACAAATAGAGAGTTCGTTTTTGGTAAATTTATGGTAAACTAAAATATGCTTAAATGTCAGTTCTAATGACACTTATCTGTATGTTCTGTATGTCATGTATTTAAATTACAAATTTGAAATGATGAAGTTACATTTTAAAATACATCATTGAATAGCACACTACAGTTGAACTTAATCAAGTACTTTGCCTGTGCTTTAGTATGTGAGTCAACACATCAAAATAAGTATAATTTAAAGCATGACTTAAAGAATAATCATTTAGAATATACTTTAAAGTATAACTTTTAATGTGACATTACTAAGTACACATACGTGGCCTTTTATTTCATTAATATTATATTATCTGCAAGTACGGTTCTTATTTAAAATATACTTTTAATAGAAGTACTCTACAAGAAACACACATTACTTTTTTCACAAGTGAATGCCGGCCATGTATATAATCTTTGATAGTATACTAGCGCCAGCGATTAATAGTATATTATACTGTATTACATTTTTGCTTCTTGAATCCAAATGGAATTTAAATGAAGTTTCCTTTGAACATCTGATTAAATCCCTGGTTTTGGTTTTCTATGGGTCAGTGGTAGTCTATTGTGCTTGAAATGAACACTGTTTGCTATTAAGCTCATACAATAGCTTTGAGGCTATTGTGCTCTGCATAACAAAGATGGAGGCGGTTTCATGGTAGAATGTTTAGTGGAAGCCCAAGTGCTCTCGATGAGATCTCTTTCGCAGAGCGAATGTGTAATTCGGTTTGGTGAATAACCCAGCTGTATTTAGTGGAAACCAAGACAAGACTAATGAGACTACTTCAGTTCAGATACTGAAGTATTAATAAGCTTAATCAGCAGCTGAATTAAGTATTCGCATTGCACTAATTAGGCTCATTTGAATTTAATCGAATAGTCCCTGCTGCTTTTGTGTCTGCTTGGTGGCAGGTTTTGTCGCTTTAGGTGTAGTTATTACTGTATGACTGCGTAAAGATGTGCTGGTTGTCATCACGAAATATTATTATGCACAAAAAAATCTAACATGACCTTGATGATGATGACTTTTACTGTTTTACTCTTTTACTGTTTAGTGTATGTATTGATTTAAAGATCAGATCTGTAAGGCCAGTGTCAAAACTGAATTGTTAATAATAACATTGAGAAATGTCAATTTCAGCAGCGCAGGAAGTTGCTAGTTTTCGACATAGTTAAGTTCTCATTGCACTTTTTGATTTGAGGGAGCAGTCATTCTTTCTGTCCATTTAAGGGATCAAATCGACTAGAATTTAAATTGATAAATTCATTAATATATTTTTTTGTGAATAATATACTGGAAATCTGGAATACGTTTTAAATTACCCCTGCCATCTCATGGTGTTTGGGGTCAGTATGATTAATACTTTTATTCAGCAAGGATGCATGAAATTGATCAAAAGTGACGGTAAATCTTACAAAACATTTATATGTCAAATAAATGCTGTTCTTTTGAACTTTCTATTCATCAATCCTGAAAAAAATGTGGGAAACATGTTTGTGGTTTCCATAAAAATATTAAATGGTACAACTGTTTTTAACATTGCTAAAAATAAAAAATAAAATGATTGAGCCATCACAGTAAAAAATTACATTTTAAAATTTAAATTTACATAAAACACATGGTTCAAATGTATTAGTGTTTTTCAGTATTCAAAAACATAAAAACAAAAAAAAATCATATTAACCTCAAGTAGCCAATGTATTTTTGGTGCAATAAACATGGCTTGTAAAAAAAAAATGTCTGCCTAAGATATATTTTGGGAAGTTTTTGAAGAATTTTATACATGTAGGCTACATTTATTTAAATTAAGCTGTGTATGAACATCGAGTAACACTTTACAGTAAGGTTTCGTTAGTTAACATTAGTTAACTACTTTATTGAACTAAGAATAAACAATATTTCTACAGCATCAATTAATCTTAGTTAATTAATTTCAACATTTACTAATACAATATTAAAATCAAAAGTTGTATTTAGTTAACATTCGTGAACTACATGAACAATGAACTGTATTTTTATCAACAAAGACTAAAATACTGTAACAAATGTATTGCTCATTTTTAGTTCATGCTAGTTAATACACATACCAATCTTAACAAATAAGACCTTATTGTAAAGTGTTGCTAAAAATCAAATTGAATCATTTTTCTTTTGAGCTGAATCAAAAACTAGTGAATTTTAGCACTGTCAACTCAAATACTCACACTCCTTATTAGACAGTTTTCAATATATCCTTGTCGAAGGTTATTTAATAAAGTGTTGGGGACAGAAACGGCCATGGCAAAAAGACATGTCCCACCCATCATAAATGACACTTATGGTTTTCTGTATAATAGTTCAAATGCCAAGGTCAGCCTTTGATAAAAATGTTATTGAACGAGTGATTTCTTGACTTCAGTGCACCAAACTTTAATACATTCGTACTTTCCTGTCTTTGTCCTCTTACAGGTAAAATAAAGTATTCCGAGAGGGTTTATGACGCATGTATGGAGGCCTTTGACTGCTTGCCTCTTGCAGCTCTTCTAAACCAGCAGTTTCTCTGCGTTCACGGTGGCCTCTCACCAGAAATCAACTGCTTAGATGACATTAGGAAAGTAAGCATCTGTTTATGTCCTTTTCCTTAAAGCCTTTTTATTGAAAATCAAGATGTGTTCATGCCTCCTCCTTTGTCTTTGCGCTGTGTTATGCAGTTAGACAGGTTTAAGGAGCCCCCAGCATTTGGTCCTATGTGTGATTTGATATGGGCCGACCCGGGAGAGGACTACGGCAGTGAGAAGACGGCAGAGCATTTTAACCACAACTCAGTCAGAGGCTGCTCCTATTTTTTCAGGTACTGGAGCAAAGCTGTTCATTGGGTCATATCTCCCGGATTTATATAAATATAATTTACAGCTTTATTAAACATGACTCGCAATAAAAATATTCAAGTGATATTTACCTTGACTTTTCTTTCCTTTTTTTCACACAAATTATTTGTTATAAATTATAATTCAATTTAATATATTATGTAAATTATAATTTAGTTATATAAAATATTTAAATTATAATTAGTATTTTTTTTTACATTTTCACACAATAAATATTGAAATAGTTCATGTTTATTTTATTTGTTAGATTATAATAGTTTTAAACATTAATTATTGTTTTCTGATCTATTTGTATAGTTTTAAGTCAAAGCCAATTGAAAAGTGTCAGGGTTCTGTCACTTCTGTCTAGTTTATTTCTTGGTTTTGTGACAGAGCTCTGACACTCCTGTTTTGTCATGTCTTTGTGTGGGCGCGCGGCTTCGAGCGTTCTCTTGCCTGTATGCCTTGTTACAAGTGCGGGGCGTGGTGTTTGGATCCCGGCACATCTGTCTAGATTCGTTTCGGTTCTGACACAGGATGAGCTCACGCTCGTTCTCGTGCGCTCTGTCTTTTGTTCATTTTGATCAACGAGATCGAACAAGAGAGTCAGTAAAATGATATGATCTTCCCATCACTTGTGCCATGTGCTCTCCTGTCCATTGTCTAACCCCGCCCATCTTGTTACCTGATTATTGATTAATTTACCCCACCTGTCCTCCCTCATTACCTGCTTTGCTTGCTCTCCCTGTTTATTCTCCTTGTGTTTTCAGACCTGTGCTGGATTGTCGTTTGTGGTTTACCCTTGTTTATTCCTCCTGTGGTTTAGTCAAGTCAAGTCTGTCTTGTTTTCCCCCTCAGGGTAGTTTTTGTTTGCATTTTGTTTTATTTTTATTTTTAATAAAAGCCTTCATTCTTCTGTGCTTGAGTCCTCGCCTCATCTCCTCATCTCCTCAACCCCAAACCCTGTCAGAAAAGTAGCATATGAAGCCATAATAAAAAAAGTTCCCATATCAGTTTTATTGTAATCTTCATATAACAAAAATAAAAAGAGTTTAATTTTGTAATACAAATCAACCCCTAGAACATTAAAGTGCCAAAGTTGAAGAAATGGCTTTGTAAGAGTCATTAAATCTTGATATTTTACATTACATTAATACATATGTTGTAATTTACACAAAGGTAAAACCATACGTTGTCGAACTTAGCTTATTTTGACATATTGAACGTTTGGATGTGTAACCAATTTTTTCAAAATAATTCAATTGTTTTTACCCGACTATAAAATAACTCAATCTTGCTTGCTGAGAAAAAAAAGCAGTTTCTTTCTCTTTTACTTTTACTTTTTTCTTTGACTAGATTCTTTATACTTGCTCATAAATGTGCAACTGAGTCATTCGGGCATCTGTGAACTGGTGCATCAATCTTGTCTGATGTACGCTGAACTAACCTGACTGGTGTCACCCAGCTGGTTTCGTTCTGGGTGTATAAGTGTGTTTATTCACTGTTTGCTTGTCCAGCTGGCATTTGTTTGTACCACGCCAACTAAATGCTAACAAAGTGCAGGTGGTTGTCTTATAACTTGAGAGTTCACTGTACTGAGATTGAGTGGACCTAAAGACAATCAGGTCTGGGTGGTATATCCAGTTTTGTAAACAAAATAGTATGTGACAATACCATTTATATCTATATATACATTATTTTGATGTTGCAAAGAACGCATCTGAAAAAAGCGGAAGACACAGAGCTGCTGTGAGGAAAGTGCATGACCCAAATTGTCCTATAAGCTTAAACATGCTTTATATTAAGGGCTTCAAAATAACTTTATACGTGTGCTGTTACTGAGATATTTATTAAATCGCCATTCAGCCTAAAAATACAGAGATAAGATTTTTGGTCCAAATCGAGTTCATTGGCTTGTTCCGTTCAGTATGAGCAAGTGCTTCAGTGGTGATATGTTAAAAAAGTTGTAAAAACTTGCTTGCGGTCTGTCTTATCGCTATGACACCCTCAAGACTTTCTCTTGTTTTACAGTTATGCAGCAGTCTGTGACTTTTTGACAAACAACAACCTGTTGTCAGTAATTAGAGCTCATGAAGCACAAGACGCAGGGTAAGTATTGATTCTGCTGTTTTATGATAGTACGACTAAAATAGCTTGTGCTTTCTTTGCTAATTTGATGTTTTGCTAGGTTAATCTTGTGATTTCAGTGCAGTCCCTCTATGTTTGCCAATTTAAAAAAAATCAATCTGAAACTGTGGATCATTGGATAATTACTCACTGACTTAGACAAAAACACATTATTTGACAATGAAAAAAGAGCACTTCCTTTATTGGTCCACGCCAGATGCCTTTTTGTCACACATTTGTGTGTGTGTTTCTGTTTCAGGTACAGGATGTATAGAAAAAGTCAGACAACAGGCTTCCCTTCATTAATTACCATTTTCTCAGCACCAAATTACCTAGACGTCTATAACAACAAAGGTATGTTAGTTTATAGTACACATTCTTGGTTTAAAAAAGCTTGAGAAAACCTGCACTAAACAAGTATCAGATGACTGTTTGTAAAACTCCATGGCAGCCTATCAGGTTGTTTTTCTTTTTTGTTTGTTTATTGGTTGAATACTTTCATGAATATACATGACATCTCCCTGTATTTTTGTTTCTCAGCGGCCGTATTGAAATATGAAAACAACGTCATGAACATTAGACAGTTCAACTGCTCTCCTCACCCGTACTGGTTACCCAACTTTATGGATGTGTTTACATGGTCGCTGCCCTTTGTGGGCGAGAAAGGTAAGTGTCCAAACTGAGACCTGAAGTGGGAGTTGTGATTTTTCAGCGAGTGAGATGGCTGGTAGTATTTGGCAGGCCATGTGAAGAAGAGGCGACAATGCCGTAGAATACAGAAAAACTCAAATTTTAAACATCATATTAAAGTGCTCATATTATGCAGTTTTAAAGGTTCCTAATTTTGTTTTAGAGGTCTCCTGCAATAGACTTTGCATACATCCAAGGTCAAAAAACACTTTATTTTTCTCATAATATACATTGTAGCGTACCTCTTTTCTCTCATTGTCTGAAATGGGTTGATGAACGATCTAAACATCTCCTTTCTGTGAGCGTACTCTGCTCTGATTGGTCAGATGGCCCAGTCTGTTTTGATTGGTCTACCACTTCCAGCGCGTGTTGAAAACGAAACGGCCATTGCCATATCAGAATTTCAGATCTCGAGGCTTCCTCAGCACTTGTTTGTTGTTTAAGGGTGGGTCAAAACTAGATGCTGTTCAAGGGCAGCCAATGAAGAACATAGGCTTATGGAAATTTGTTACAAACCAATGCAGGTTCGAGCAGGAAGTAAGGCTGGAATTACTGGCGACTAGTTTCAGGCAATTCCCAATCAATTCTTCTTTTGGGTAGACAACTCAATTTGTTGTGCAATTTGATCTTGGAAACTTTGTGGACCTTTTACAATCACAAACAGCTATATTATAGCCTGGCAACTCACCATAGACACGGCTCAATCCGAGGGGCGGGATAAACGGCTGTCTTTCAAATTCCCTCTGCACGCAATAGGACAGCGCTTCAACCAACCAGAGCGTTTTCCCAACAGCGGAGCTAACATTAGTTGATAGATTCAACTTTTGAATCTGGCCGGCAAAACTACGAACACATCTTCCTTTTTTAAGAATGACTTAAGTGCCGTTCTTTGCTCTTTTCTCAAAGAAAAACTTAACTCTAAGTCTTCCAGAGTCGCGGCCAAAGCCGATTTGAAAGACTGTTCTCCAGCAGCAGCAACTCTTCTTTGTTTTCAAGTAGCAGGGAACCGTCGCAACTCTGTCGTCATTATGTTAAGCCCGCCCCGCCTACTCTATACACGATGTGATTGGCCTGACCCAATTTAGGTTTTTACAGCTCCGAAAGTCAACGGAGAGTTGCTAGACTACCCTGGCTGCAAAATACATTTTGCTGCTGCTAGGGTGCGTCTAGATTTCTAGGCTAGCTATATTACACAATACATGAATGGTAATCTGAAAAAGCATAATAGGGCAATTTAACATCATATTAATTGTGCCAGTGTGTTCAAGAACATCTTTCATGAAGTCTTACACATTTATTGGTGTTAAAACGAAGTGTACATGGCTGAAAGCACCATGAAAATTTTAAAGAGAAGCTCTAGGGTCAATGGACCACTGGATAAAGAACTGCATGGACACAGATATTATGCAAAATGTCAACTTACATTGCCGATCTAATGAGGAGGTTCTCTGTTTACAGTGACTGAGATGTTGGTGAATGTCCTAAATATCTGCTCTGATGATGAACTCATGTCAGAGGGAGATGACTTGTGTGAAGGTAAGAGTGTTTATTTATACACATAGTATACAACTGAGATTAATTAAAGTTTGGTAAGCTGATAACTGCCTTATGTGCTGATTTCCTCTTGCTTCACGTTCAGTGACATAATTTAATGAAGAACAGCTTGAATGTGTTTCCAGCTGTGTGTGTGTGTGAGGGAGAGAGCGTCTGTGTGTCTGGTCATCATCAGCGTAGACAGCAGGTCCTCAGAAGTGTCTAACTGTCATTCTGGCTGTCTAAGATGCTTTCCCTGGAGGTCTGGTGTCTGCTGATCTCATCCCATGATACTTCCTTCTTAGACAGATTGTTCTGAAGAGTAGAATTCACATGATGTATACTCTTATGTAAAAATAGTAATATTGGGAAATACAGTATATAACAATTTAAAGTAACTTTTTTGTATTTTAATATATTTTAAATATAATATATAGACTGTAGGATTGTGGATTTGCCTTGTGTAATTATTAAACCAGAAACTGATCTGCTTAAATTATTAGAGCGAAGGCGTGACGCTCTTCTGCAAATACTCTCAAGCCCACACAAGGCAAATTATGCGGTTGGCTTACATTGTGCACCTTGAAGCACTCCAGGCTCATTTTATTTTTTCATTTGAGTAATTCCAAACAATTAAAAAAGAATTCCAAACAATTCCAAACCCTTTGATGACAACATTTCCCCGCCTACACAAGGAAGCAGTAAGGCCTTCCTTCAGTTTTACAATAATAGTAACTAAATAATAATTAATAATAGTGATAGTAATACATTTAAAAAATATTATTAATAATGAATTCATTTATACATTTATTAGACAAGTAACATATGTCTGGCACAATATATATATTTTTGCACAGCATTCTTTTGCATTTTTGTTCAAACTAAGCTTTATTTTGGCAGCAAACTGAAGAAATTGCAAAATAAATATACTACTTGTACACCAATGAGCCAGAACATTATGTCCATCTACCTCATATGCTGTTGGTCCTCCACATGCTGCCAAACCGATGCTTACCCGTGAAGGTGTCCTGTGGTATCTGGCACCAAGACTTTAGCAGCAGATCCTTCAAGTCAAACTTGTTGGTCCAGCACATCATATAGATGCTAAATTGGATTGATATCTGGGGAGTTTGGAGGCCAGGGCAACCCCTTGAACTCATCATGTCCCTCAAACCATTTCTGAACAATATATGTGCACTGTGGCATGGTGCAATATCCTGCTGAAAGAGTCTGTGACTGGTCATAAAGTTTTGGCTCATCAGTATATAGTAAAATTCTAATAAAAAATTCTTCATTAATTATAACTAAATAATTATTATTCATTGCTTAATTTGTATTATTATTAATGTAGCTTTATCGAAAATAAAGTTAACAAAGAGTAACTGTTTCAAATGCAGTTTAAAGTGCAATCACTATTATATTTAGAAATGCAATTGATTTTCAGGAAGTCAATCTGATTCTCAGCATCTCCACATTTTTAGCTCCCCCCTTTCTTAACTGGTTTGTGAATCAAAGGTCCTATGGGGAGACAGTTTTGATGCTGGTTTTGTGTTTCCACAGGTGGAACTCCAGCTGTCCGTAAGGAGGTGATTAGAAATAAGATCCGTGCCATTGGGAAAATGGCCAGAGTCTTTTCTGTGCTCAGGTCAGTCTGAATGCAATTATTTACTTACTTGTTCAGAATATATATGGAATTTTTTTTATTTATTTTTTTACATACATACATACATACATAGATAATTACAGTTAAAAAAAACCTGTTTGTATAAAGAGCTGGAAAAATTACCTCATACAATGAAGTTTTGTTTTAACGCCACACACAAACTTTCCTCCATTAGGATTAATGAGCTGGCGTCAGTGAGTCATCATGCGGAATAACGATCTAATTATATTAGACATTTTTCCAGATGAACAATGCCATAGATAATGGAGGAACAGAGAATATCTTGAAGTCTTTTGTTTCTGGTTTTTTGAGCAATATTCAGATTAGGTTGGCACTACAGCAAAGTTTCAAATTGCCATATATTTCCTCTTTCTCCCCCCACCCCGTCCTAATTGATTATGTGCCGTTTAGTTCTTTGAACACAACTCTAATATGATGTGTGTGTGTGTGTGTTGGGCCTCAGGGAAGAGAGCGAGAGTGTACTGACCCTCAAAGGGCTCACCCCAACCGGAACGCTACCTGTCGGAGTGTTGTCTGGAGGCAAGCAGACCTTACAGAGTGGTAAGTGAGCATGTTTGTGGTTTTGTAATGGTAGATTAGAGAAGTGCGTTTGAGGGCCTATCGCATCCAACCCGTAAGTCATAATGTATCATCATCATCACCACATGTGACTCTGCACTGGCCCCCATACTAAAGCAGAAAGTACCAGCACACGGCAGCTAGAATTAGCTTTGGCATGCCAGATACTAAAGATACTGATCTATCTCCCTCCCTCATGCTGAAATGCATCAGAACTCATAGTGGTAGATACTGATGAGGGTTGTGCTCTCCATCTCCATGAGCTTTTCTGGGCTGCACCCGGCTGCTTAATTCACTTCTTAGAAACCTACCGGTACTAGCTGCAAAATCACTGGCCACACCCCCAGCTGCTCAGATCCTTATTGCTGATCTTTTAAATGGGCAAATCTTGTGAAAAGTCAAGGTCAAAAAGAGATGTTTTGTATAAAGAAAATTAAACTATTTTAGGACCATTGAATTTGCCTTTTTGCATTTTATGACATTATTTCCACAACAGTTAAAGTTCACCCTAAAATCAATATTCTGTCATTATTGTTTATTTGCTTTCTTTGATGGAATTGTAAAGCTTTTAAACTTTAAAAAGAATACAGGAAGATCATGTGTGTGTGTGTGTGTGTGTGTGTGTGTGTGTGTGTGTGTGTGTGTGTGTGTGTGTGTGTGTGTATATATATATATATGTATATGTCTGTGATGGCAATGCTGAATTTTCAGCATCATTACTCTAGTTTTCAGTGTCACATGATCCTTCAGAAATTATTCTAATATGCTGATTTGGTGTTCAAGAAACAGTTTAAAACAGCTGTGCTTAATATTGTTGTGGAAATTGATACATTTTCCAAAAAAAAATTCATGAATAGAACGTTCAAAAGAACATTTACTGTTTTTGAAATAGATTTTCCTTGTAGCAATTTAGTCTTTACTGTCACTTTTGATTAATGCATCCTTGATAAATAAAAGTGCTTATTTAAAAAAACAAAAAACAAAAAAACTTACTGACCTCAAACTTTCGATGTGATTTATTTTTTTACTTTTAATATTACTTTAAGGACAGTGAGTTTGTTTGTATCAAAGTCATGAGAATTGATGAAATGGGATTAATTGTCAAATAATGTCTCAGTTCAAGAAATCTTAATGTTCTTAAAAATAGGCTTCATTTTCTTTAATTAAAATATAATGTTGTATAATCACAATTACACAAACTGCCAAGCTTATTCTGGACACTATGTACACCTGTTACATCCTGCTGTCCACCTATGAACTAATGTAATGTTTACACTGATTATTTGCTTATGTGCTGTATAAAGCCCTTCCCTTGTAGGCTCACATTCAGCCACCTGCACTACAGAGATTCTGAGAACTCAGAGAGCCAATCAGAGGGTGATTGTCATGAGAGCTGCATCATGACTCTCTGGATTGACCTGTCCACTCTGAGTAGACAAATTTTTTGGCGAGGTGCCTAGGACTAAAGGTCATTAAAGGCCAATGGCCTAGGGAACGTTGTGCAAGTGAGCAGTGAAGGAGTGAGGGAGGGAAATCAGAGGGAGGCCGTGGGTGGATGTCGCTATTTGAAGTACATATAGAAAATTCAGTGACCTTTAAGAGGCCGGATTCATTGTCTATGTGTGTCAGACATCAAGCCAACTAGACCTGTGGAACAGAGAGGAATATTAAAGAAACTACGAAGCTGTTGCCCTGATCTTAAGACAAGACCTTAGGACAGTAGGACATTTCCAGCTATAAATATCCAATAAGTCCTTCATATACTCTGAAAATGATATATTATGAGATGGTTTGGTTGTCTGATAACCATCCTCTCCTGTCAGCTGATACAGCATTGATTAGTTGAGTCTGCCTGCATTTTTTGACTGTGGAAATCTCCAAATCAGAGATAAATTCAAAATATGTATTTAAATAATATTTAGTATTCACTGATTCTTGAGACTTGGGACAAAACGTGTTGAAATGCTTCTACTTTGAAGATAATCCCTAAAATTTTCTTAACAGATACCGCCCACTGCCAATTTACCCAATAGTATTTCGTCTCCCCGGGTTACCAGTCGGTGGAAAACACGGCAGCAATGGAAGCCAGAAAATGAAATGGGTCAGAGATCACAGATTCTACCCGACGTAAAAAGCCTCGGCATCCATCTAAAAAGCTCTATGAACAGAGCAACGTATACATTAGATGATCAACTTAAAGTATAAGGCTTGTCACTTTCCCTTGTCAATTGCGCTCGTTCCTGTTGCATGTCCTCAATCTGGCTACCCGCCTGAGCGTCGAGTCTCCCTCCAATATTTTAAATTTGGACTGCAGTACCTATTTCAACCACTAGCTGTCAATATTGCATACTGCATCTTTAAAACCTGTTTTACCCCAGTACTGTAGAATCTGATTGTAAAGAACTAACTGCTTTTTCTCTTACTGACTCTCTGTTGTCTGTGTACACTACTGTCTGATTCTTTAACTACTAATATTACTGCATTGCTGTGGTGTATGGGTTAATATGCTTGGGGGTTGAATGTGATCACAATGATATAACCTCTTTTTCCATTCATTTTGGGCTACTTCCTGCTGCGCTTGCTAATACAGCCACCATAGACGCAAAGGAGGGTCGAGGTACGCTCGCAGTACTGTGTCATATCCTGCCCCAATAAGTTGTACTGTCTTTCCCCTATGTGTCTTTTCATGCCTTGCTGTTGACTTCAGTGTCTGTGTGTGTCTCAGACTAATCATGGAAAATCTGTATTCTTGCACCACCATATTTTTGTGAATTTAATTGAAAGCAGCCTAACAAAGCAATAGGGCATTTCTTTCCCTGATGAGATTCAGATTTGACAAAAGAGCCTGAAATTACTCTGGGCCAGTATTTTTAATGATATATGTTGGATGGGACACTTCAAACCGTCCATGTAGTCATGGAATGAGGCTTCCAGCCCCGGCTCTGCTCCACCTCAATAATTCGATGTTGCCTGCTGACCGGAGGGGTTTGCTGGTTAGTCCCGGGTCCTGGCTAGAGCGTGCTAATTCTCATGCTCCCATATGATTGGCGGAGAGGTCGAGACCTCCCTCCGCCGAGTATTTTCAGATTCTAATCTTGTTACGACTGCACACCTAAGACTGTCTGTTCCCGTTCACGCTTAACACTCTTGCCCGAGGCCTCTCGCCCGCTGCTGTAATGTACCAAGGCTCTAAGCTATTGTGGAAACAAACACACACACACACACACACACACACACACACACGCTGGCATGAAATGTGTGCCAGAGTAAGATACTCTTGCTGTCGAGTCGCTGACCTGATTTCTAAGTTCAGCTGCATCTCCATTTTTTTTTTCCTCCATTTAAATGGGCATCTTGTGTTTGCTCTGTCAACTGGAACCGGTCATGATTCACCTAGGCAATTGCCTGGTGTTTTCAAAAATGTCACAGGACATAATAAGCCTGGCAGTTGTGCAAGAATCAGCTTTCCTGTTTGTGCGTGTTGTTTGGTTAAATATGTGTTCAGTTCAAGCTCTTTTAGAGGTTTAAATAATGAGTGATATCCATCAGAATGTTGAATTGAATTGGCTCAATCTCATTTTATTCCATGTTGTAAACTTTTTCTCTTTTTTGCACAATATAAATATTTTATATATATATATATAAGGTGTAGGGTTTATTCTAATATTTATATGCATTTAATATATTTTACTGCATCACATAAAGTTGTTTGTTGTGTGTTTTTTTACACTGTAAAATTGCAAGTTACAATTGTTGCCGCCATCTTATACTCTCTGTTTCCTGTTCAGATCATTGATTGTTTTTACTTTCATGATTTGTTAATTATGTCAAAAAAAAAATGGGGGTTTGGGGGGAATCCATAATAATTTACTGGACATACTCTACCATTCAAAAGTTAGGTGCTGAAGTCCATTAGTCTTAAGTCCATTTTTAAAAATCACCTAAATTGCATTTTTTTGATTGTTAAAGGGTTAGTTCACCCAAAAATTTAAATTATCCCATAATTTACTCACCCTGAAGTCATCTTAGGTACATATGACTTTCTTCCTTCAGCTGAACACAATCTGAGTTATTTAAAAAAATATCCTGGCGCATCCATCCATCATTAAAGTAATCCATACGGCTCCAGGGGATTAATCAAGGCCTTTTGAAGCGATGCTTTTTTGCAAATCAAATATCCATATATGTTTTATTACTTTATAAACTATAATCACTAGCTTGTGGTAACGTCCGTCCGCATGTTCACAAGAGACGAGTTCCAGCGTATGACGTAGGCGTAGCGTAAGGTGAGAGTAGTTCAGACAAATAGGGCTGGGCAACAAACTCAAGCTCCTCCGATATTTCTCTTTAAGAAAATCTAGTTTTAAACGTCTAATTCATGACCAGTGTTTTGTTTTGCGCTATCCTCTGAGCTTCCGCGTTCGTCAAGACGTCATGCGTCGGGTCAGCGTTCACTCATTGGCCGGAAATCGACTCGCGTACGACCATTACCGGACGCCAGTCATTATGGTTTATAAAGTCATAAATATGGATATTTTTCTTACGAAACGCATTCGCTCCAGAAGGCCTTTATTAACGCCCCTGGAGAGGTATGGATTACTTTTATGATGGATGGATGCACTTTTTTGGGCTTCAAAAAACAAGGTACCATTCACTCCCAAAATAAAGCTTGGAAGAGCCAGGATATTTTTTTTAATATAACTCTAATTGCGTTTGGCTGAAAGAATAAAGTAATATACACCTAGGATGGCTTGAGGGCGAGTAAATTATGGGATAATTTTCATTTTATAACCCTTTAAATAATTAATCAGATGAATAGGCTTTTTGATCAGTAACTGGCCAAATGTGTTTTGTATGCTAGCACAGTTTGTTAATTGTCTCATTAAACAATGTTTAACTAAACACTGAAAGTTATCCTTGATCCTCATGCACATTTTCCTAACCACCTCATTTTCCTTGATTTCTTTTCTTTCCCCTGTTAGCCATCCAAGGCTTCTCTCCTACACGGAAAATCCGCAACTTCGAGGAAGCTCGTGGCCTGGACCGAATAAACGAACGGATGCCTCCTCGGAAGGACGGCAAGCAACCTGACGGGACTACAGTTAACACTGCCAACGAGAAAAACGGCACTGACGGGAGTGTGTAAGGGGAGATTTTGCACTTTTCCTCTCCTACATAGCATTTTCTCTTGCTCTGCCACGTTCTCCACGAGACAGACCCCTCAACTGCCTGGGATGTGGAGAGGATTCATTCCACAAACAGAGAGACAAATCACTTACAACTAAGTACAAACATGAGATTTTATTTATTAAAAGAAATGTATTAGATGTACTTGATAGCAACATTTTAAAGATGAGTGAACATTTGAAAGTGTGCAAAATACAGGTATACAGTCACAATGTGTCAACCTTTAAACTGAGACTACAGTTTTGTAACCCGAAGACAGAGATATGGATTTAAGATGCTTTACAGATCAAGAGATCTAGTTAATACCGCTTTATAATATTGTATGTCAAAATGTATTTGGCAAGGGATGGTTTAGCTGAATATGCTGGCATAAAAATGTCTGTAAGGGATCCAAGGCAACGTAAACCTAAGGGAAATAAGTTATAAGAAAACTATTGAAAACTATTTTATAGCTACTTAAATGTTATTCCGTTTCAAGTGATATTCAGACTAAATGAAAATATTAGCTGCTCTGGGTTCCACGTGTCTGTTTCTACATGGAAAAACTAGCATTTAAATGAGTTTTTTCCTAAAACAGCACTTGAATCCTGCCAGATGACACACCACATGCAAGGAGGCATAACAGTCGATCTTAAATAGAAGTTGTTTGATTCTACTTTTGTGAGTGAAAAAAAGAAGTAACAAAGCAAGTCTTATGAAAGCACTGTCTCAATCACATAACGTAACTTCTGCATCTGTACTGGAAGTTATTTTGGTCTTTTTAGAGCTATCGTTTAACAGACGAGACAAGGCTCTCTTTCCACCGTTTCTTTTCTGCCACTCTTTTTAACATGCTGATAGATGAGATTGGCAACCAGTTTTATTTGTTACTATATACAGTAGGATCTGTTAGTATGCCTGTAAGCTCGTGTACAAATGTAACAGCCAATGTTGGATGTGTGAAGTTGCTTTGATCGACTCAAACGCCAAAGTCTTTTTTTTGTGCTGTGATGAGTTAGCTGCCAGAGCTCTAACCTACCCCATTTTGGGCTATGATGGGGAGGTAATATTGCACTAAATGCAAGTCCTTGTAAATAGAGAACATGTATATGTAACTCTGAAGCAGGAAGTCTTATTCTCTCTTTAAAGAATGTCCACCAGGCCATCATTTACAGCAAAGTATTCATCCTCTGAAGAGAAACTGCTCGTACAGACTGTCAATTTAATCTGGTTCGTGCTTGAGACATTAACAGAGCTTGATAAATGTGTCACAAACTGACTTGGTGGTTTCAGCTGTAACACTATGTGAGGGATTTTCTTTTTTTAACGTGGCTGCTTGTTTTAACAGGTTTTTGGAAAAGTTGTGCTTTGTCTCCGCCTACTGTTGAGATACAGAGACTATAGATGAACAGCATTAAGCCTTTTAATGCAAGTGTTTTTTTTCTTCTTCTTTATTTTAACAAGAGCAGCACGTTTATCTGGTTTTTAAGCAGGTTTAATCCTGATTTGCGATGTTGAATGTCTGATGCTATGCACATGAGCAACCCACCCCATTTAGCGGGTCATTTTTCTGGAAGCATTTGAAATGTATTTAACATTTTAGACAACAGTTCATTTTGGAATGTTTTGTTTTTCTTTTGTCACTCTTTTTTCTTCTTTTTTTTCAATACAGGACCGGTTCTTCACATGAGTCTGATTTAAGTCACCTTTTTCATTCCAAAAGCAGTCAAACTAATAATATGACAAATACGTTGTGCTCATCTTTAGGTGTATGAACTTTTAATAGAAATAAATGTGATTCCAGTGTAGTCTTCTGACATACTGCACTGATTTAATCCTGCAGAACACACACACACACACACACTCGCGCACTCATCTCTTCAGGAAATGCTGTATCTGGACTCTAAAGGGAAAATGTGCTACATTTATTTGCATGTATTTCAACTGATATCAATGAAAGTTCTGAGATTAAGCATCTGATCTGGGATTAGTTCTACTGTTATAATGGTTTAACAGGGTGTGGGCTGGTCTTAGTATACTGGTAACCTGACGTTCTAGAGAAAGGATGAAGAAGTTTGAACTTTCTGTTTGCATTGATCTTGAGTGTTAAAGAGCTGAAATGTTGAGTATTAGGCCTTCACCGACTCAGAGACTCAATTAAGTCCCTGAAACACCATTTGTGGGAATGTTTAGAAATGTTTATGCACAATTATAGCATAATTATAAATACAATTTGGGGATTTAAATGAACAATCCTTTTGTCAAGTACGTGTAATGTGAGGCCACCTTAAATTCTTGATATTATGTAGATGTATCAGTTGAGAAGATGAATAAAAAAATGAAATACTGTGGACCTCAAGTTTGGTCATATATTTATTTTAAAAAAATCACCTGAATGTGTTTTTCAATGTACATTACAGTTGGATTGCATTTTACAGTACAATCAGATTTCATAAATGCAAAACTAAAGTAAACATTAGAATTTAAGCATTTAGATTTGATAATATCTGTTGAAAGTGCATTGTAGCAAAATGTATGTTACAAAGTACAGTGTTGTTTTCAACTGCTTGGCAGACATTGCTATGAAAAACTAGAAAACAATCACATCTATGACAGTTAGTGACTTTACAGAGGGGGAGTGACATGTTTATAAACTTTAGAAAAGCAGCGGTCTAATTTTGTCTCCTGAACATTCAGTGGATGTGAGTCAGCTATTATTGCTGACTGCGAATAATAAAAATCATTGCACAAGGGAGGCTCATTTACACAGAAACAGACTGTACAAATAAATAAATGTAAAAAAAAAAAAAAAAAATTTAGTTAAAAACAAACATGACTTAAAATTCATTATTTGGCTCAAGGACAATCTTGCCGTTTATTAAGCCTCAGTCTCTTTCAAACACTTGCAATCCCTTCTGCAGGGTCTGGAGTGATTGACCATCCCAAAGTGCGGGTTCATCTTCTTGAGGTTTGACAGGTGCTAGACATCACACCTTTGGAGGTGGTCTAAGAGCCTACAAGGAAGAAAAAGATACGTTTCTGAAGACATTATAATCATCAGGATACATTTTTCAAATGTATTATTCACTTGAAATGAACATGTTTGCTAAATTAATAAATGTGAACTTCCCAGATAATCTTTTTAATGCTTTGATTTTTTTTAAGCAGAGTGACTGGTATGGTCAAAGGTACAGTATAGTGTACTTGTTTTTATAGCAGAATATCCAAGCTTAAAGTAAATGGTGACCAAAGCTGTCAAGCTAGACTTTCAAAAAATAATTTTCAGTGAATAACTTAAATTTCAGTCTGTTTCTCACACACTTTAGTAGATGTTGAATATTGTATACAAGTCACATGGACTATTGGTACTCTTATGATGGGAGATTGACAGCTCCTGATCCCCAATAGTCAATTGGGTTTGAAAAAAAAATATAGGTTTGAAAAAAACATGAGAATGAGTAAATGGTTACAGAATTTTCATTTCGGTGTGAACTAACCCTTTAAATACTGATGTTGTGGTGTGTACATGTTGTGTTACCTGACGTGCCATTCTGAAGTCATTATGTAGAGCTCTGGACTGGACTGAAGAGGGTGGAGGTGGAGGAGGTGCTGTAGGTTTTATTACCTAAGAATATAAAGATCACAAGTTCCTGATCACACTTTCATCATTCATTGAGTATCGATTTTATAAGAGATTTGTTTGTTAGATGTGACAAGTTAGATGTGACTGCGAGTTACCGGAGATGGCTTCTGATTTGGCATTGGCAATCTCTGTTGGCTCAAGTCAGGGATGTCAACTATATGAACTTTCTGCTGCCTTGGACGGCTTCTGAGAAAACAGCAGCATTAAATACAGTTGATTTATTGACTTCCTCAAGTGTGAATGCATTTGTTTACTATACTCTTACCTGGATGAATGTGGTGTACTGTTTCTGCGTTTGTAAAAGAAGGCGGCCAATCCGATTAGAAGTATCCCAATCAGAACACAGACAACCACAGCAATGGCTACCATCACACCTAGAAGTGCAAAAAAATCTCATTCATGATCCTCAAAGCTAAGAGTATGAGGCTATTTTGAATGCAGTATCTGCAGTACTACCTTTAGACAAACCGTCACTTTCGGTTGGTGCTTCACAATCTGGCGGCAGCCATCCAGGTTCACATCTGCACTGCAGTCTGTGGTCACAAACCTGTAACATATACACATATTAATTCCTCTAAGCCACAGTTACAACTTCTGATGTGAAGCAAAGTTATGTTAATAGACTTGAAATAGTCATAAACCAATGAGCTCTTGAAATAAAGCACAGATTTGTTTCATTTTATGAGAAAAACGAGAAGTTAATGTTCGAGAAAGGAATATTTGACCTACCGCATGGCCTTTGCATTTGGCTGAGCAGTTTGTTGCTTTGTAAGCCGTCTCTAGGTCAACGCACTCGTTCTGGTTACAAACCTGAGTAAACAAAATAAATGAATAAAGAATGGAAATAAATAATATGCTTCCTGATGCTTAAAATTATTTAAATGTCACAATTGTGGCAAACCTAAAAAAGTTTGTGTTCTTTTATTAGAGGTCTTTGAAGAAATGAATTGTTATTGAACTATAAAGTAATGTGTGTGTTTGTAGTATAACTGACATGCATATGGAGATCAGCCTTACCAACCCTTCCCCACATTTGGTGCCAGTGTCGACTTGGCCGTAATCCTCTTCAGGATTGCCGTAGAATGTGGCTTTACAGTTGAGGAATGTTACCAGCCGTCCATAATTAGGACTTCCATTGCCATTTACACAGAACAGTTTTCCACACATCACATCTCTGTAGATAGATAAATACAATTGGTGGTTGATCAGATGAGGCAAAATAGTTATTGAACTGTATGATATGTGAAAGGATTATTAATAGATGTACAGATGGATGTAAAATCTTACTGTTTTTGGCATCCGATATATGTATCGCCATTACGTTTGCAGTAAGCGTAGTACTGTGCTTTTGTGTTCTGGTTGTAGCAACTGTCTCCAGCCACCTCAGCATCTTTATTTATTTATTTTTGTAATAAAAGAAAAGTTAGAACAGTCATGTGGGGTTCTGCACTGATTATTTTTCAGTATTATTGTGTTGCATCATTATATTGCTGTACTTACTTGAACCCCACATTTTAATACACTGCTCCATTCTCTGAGGACACTGGCCATTGTAACAATAACCTTTCCCATTGTTGCAAGGGAGTCCATTGACTGTAAAGACATCTTCAGGACACATGGCTGATTTTCCAGTGCAGGACTCGGGCAAATCACAGTCATGATTTTTTGGACGACACACATGTGAGGCTGACATAATCTGATGGGGAGGAATAAAAAACATGCGTAGATTATACTTTCAGAGCAGTAAGTATAAGTAAGTACAGTGTAGAGTTTGGGTATGCAGGGTATACATGTGCACATGGCTTTATTATAATATTAAGGGAAATGGTAATGTAATGTAATTGGTACGAAAACAGAGAGAAGAGAGAACAGCAGAGAACAGAAGCGTCATTTGAGTCTCATCATTATTCATGAAAAGGAACACCCCTCAAAAGACGACAATAGTGGAATACAACACCACTTACTGAGAAACTTTGCGATAAGCTCAGATTCATGATCACTTGCAGTCCATATTGGGAAAGGAGCAAGCAAAGAGATAGTTTCCCCAAAAATGAAAATTCTGTCATCATTTACTCATCCTCAAGTTGTTCCAAACCTGTATAAATTTCTTTCTTCTGCTGAATACAGAAAAATATATTTTAAGAATGTCTTTAACTAAACAGTTGAAGGGCCCCATTGACTCCCATAGTATTTTTCTTCCATACTATGGAAGGGGTCGATCAACTGTGTGGTTATCAGCATTCTTCAAAATATCTTCTTTAGTGTTCAGCAGAAGAAAGAAATTCACACAGGTTTCAGTGTAAAAAATTATATGATCAGTAAGTTATGATACATTGCTTTAACACATCAAAACATTTTGTATAAGTTATACAAGATTTAACTCATTTTTTAAGTCAGTTTCATGTAATTTAACCTACTATGGTATGCATTATGTTCTAACCATGAAATATTTGTTCAAATCAATAAATATCAATCATAAAAATCAAAAAAAAATTTTTTTGAAAAAAATATTTTTTGGGGTGACTTAGGGAAACGTTGCCATTGACAACACTGTACCACAATGGAAAACGGTCAAAAAAAGTTTAATTATGATTTTCTTTTCTATCTAATAGCACATTTCTTTTAGAAATTGATAGATTTATATGCTTGGAACTCATGCAAACCAAAAATAAGTAGATCCCTATCATTCCCTATCATTTGACTAAATCATCCTCACTCTCATCACATGGAAGAGCTAACTCTGCGCTCTTCCTATTGCCCTTTCAGTAAAATATTGTTGTATTCATTTTCTGAAAAGAAGAAATCAATTTTATACATAAATACAACTACAATAAAACAAACACTTCAATAACTGCAATCATATTGTTGATGGTACTATCTATTAAAATAATCCCAATGGGGAAATACATTACTGCAATTCCACTGTGGTACAGCGTTGCCATACGGCAACATACCTATTTTTCCATAGTGGTACAGCGTTGCCATATGGAAACATTGATATTTTCTCAATTTGCAGTAAAACTATATTAGACAAAATTGATTTGTAAATAAATATATCTAATTTACTTATAAAAGATGCAGCAAAAAAATCCCCCTTGAGAAGAGATGTTTAGAAATGAGGTTAATAGAGCATTTTCTGGAGCACTTCAACAGGTGTCTTCCTTGTGAGGGTTACAGTAGGAAAGAGAGGTCTGGGGGGACATTCAAATATCATTTGACTTAAAAACAGCACATCATCGGCTACCTTAAGGCATGTCCTTTTAAATCCCATAGTGCAATATATAAGGAAATTAGTAGAAATTAATTGTTGCCAATTGCAATCAGTTGCCTCCATTTTTTTAACTTAAGAAATTCAAAGTTTAAATAAGCAGAGCTGGCAGATTTTAATTTTGTACTTATACATTTTAATTGTACTTAACTTGAAATGTTTGAGTACACTAATTCATACATTTAACTTAAAACTTTCATGTAATCTCATTGTGAACACTTCATACTGTAAGACTGAAATAACTGTAAGACTTGAGAAATTAGATAAATGCCAGGCAGTCTAGTTGAGGCCCTGAGAGGACAAAGGACCTCTCTGGAAATGAACATTTGAACTCCCCCTTGTGCACTATCGTGACGAGAGTCTCACCACCGAGTCATCCTAATCTACATTTCATTCCCTCATCCCTCACTCTCTCTCTCTCATGCTCAGATCACCTGAATTCACCCAAGAATATATATAGTTCAATGTGAATGAGTATCACCGACTATTATACATGTTTGGTATCATTTGAAATGTCTCAGTGCGACTGGTACAAATGTCTAATTTCCAAATAAGTAAAACAAAAGGTAATAAGGTTTTTAAGAGTTTAGAGATAACTGATACACAAAGGAAGGTGGTCTCTAGACAAATGGTCTCATACCCCCAAAAGGTGTCAACTCTGAATGTAAATTTCCATTGTTAGCAGATGTTTCCATGTAAAAGAGGTTCTGTCTATATAATGAAATGCAGCAAAGGGCTCTTGGCCTTTTTGTAACTCAAGTTGGCCCATGATGCTAAGAGTGACCAAAACTCTTAGCATCATGTATTTTAATGTCGGGTTTGCATCTCTTCTCTTTATTCCAGAGCATTTGATGTTATTGTATTGATTATCCTTGAACTGATTATGAAATTGGCATGATACATTTACCGACATAATAAATTGTTACATTTGATTATTCTAACTGACTTTGACATTATTTTCATTAAAGAGTTAAAAAGAATACTCAGAATTCGCTCACATTTAGTGATGCACAGATATCATTAAAACCTTTTCATTTATGGAGTCAGATGAAATAACGAGAAAATACATATGAGAAAATGTACTTTGCCACAAGAAAAGACAGTAACACGTTAAGACCTTCCGCGCTGGTCGGATGCCGGACTTTGGGCCGATCAAGTGTGAGTTTACAATACATTTAACTTAAAACTTTCATGTAATCTCAATGTGAACACTTTTATTAGTATAAACTTAGCTAGCTTTAACAAGCTAGTTTGCTAACATACTAATTTGTTAACTTGTTAACTATAGTGTGTTATACAGTAGCACTTGCTGTATGAGTGCAGCAATATAAAGGTTTTATTTGCTCTCAAATCAAGCTGCATGCACCACTTGTCACCATGATGATAACTATCCTAAAACCAACATTAACAGAAATTCTTCTAAATTAGCATAACAAAATATTAATCACTACTAAATCTCCCACTTAACATTAATCTTGCACAAAAAAAACATTATATTACACTTAATTTTAGCATTTACTCTCCCTTTCGAGTGTCATCGGCAAAGCATGCTGTGAAATAGACATCCCAGCCGTTTCAGTTAAACTTAAGTTTTAAGTCTAAATTAAAAGAAATAATTTCCTAAAACTCAAAACAATGAAACAGTTCAGTTTACTTAAAATATATCAGTTCTGTGAACTTGAAAGAAAAAGAAAGTGCTAAATACTCATTAAAGTTCATTTGCTTGAACTAATTAGTTTCATTTAAGTTTGCCCTACTCAAACCAATTAATTATTTTGAGCGTTAGGGTTTACAATTTTTTTACACTGCACTGTGAACACGGTTGTTTGAGAAATTCATGTTTCACAGACGTACTTTACAATTTTAATCCTGTCCAAATCTGCAGGGCTGCTGATGATCTGTTTTCTCTGTGTCACAGGAGTTCAAATTCATTTGGAATTGTGCAGTACCAGTCAAAAAGAGGTGGAGATTTGATAATAAACTTTCTAATCAATATGAATATAAATTATATAATTTATAAAGAAGATCAGCTGGGCTGTCATCTTACAAGTTACATCTTATCAAATTTTTTTAAGACTGTTTACAACAAGTCAGTTACCTAAAAACGTAGATTGGTCTAATTTGATACCAAAAAGTAAGACCGATTACCCCAAACTAGGGAATAAACAATATTCTATATTATTTGATCTCTATAAAGCATAGACTTTATTCCATCCACAGAAAGAAACATGTATTATTGAATAGTCTATACACAATCTTCCAGCCTAGGCTGAAGTCATTTACATTAACCACAATTTGGGACAAATATGGAAAACTATAACTGCCGCAGACCAACAATTGATTTGATACCTTCATGATTTGATGAATGATACAGCAAAATGTCCCCAACTCTTTGAATCTTACCTTGCAGTTTTCACAACATTCTCCTATTGCACATTGTGAGCCCTCTGTCAGTTTGCAGGTGGTTGCATTGCAGCATGGGTTTGTACACTCCTATGCAAAAACATTTAGTGTTAATCTTGGTTGTTAAATAATGACACTGAGAATGTCTTACAATGAGATATCTTAGCTAGTGGGTGTGTTTAAGTTGTGAGCACATAATAAATGGCCTTTTTAAGTTCTAGTTCAGAGAATTTAGAAAAGCTCTAGGAAAGTAATTTACTTGTCAAAGTAGATAATGAATGAATGAATGAACATAAGGATCCAGTGAAAGTATGCAGTACATCCTACTCAAATTCTGTCCAAAAATAATAGATGACAAATGTGCATGTATAAACAAATCTGCAGTAATGCATATATTCCATCTGCACAGAGTGCACTTGTAGAATTAAGATTTTGCATATGAGAGATTGTCCATAAGCACACCAAACACAATGCTACTTTAGCAACTTGTTGTCAAATGTATGATAAAAAACATTCCTGAGGATCGTCTGTGCATGTCTTGACAGTATCTTTCTTCCTGACGGTGTCTGGCTTTGATTTTTTGAGTACTTCTAGTCAAATTAGCTTATGTGAGGAAAAATGTTTTGTGTCTTTACATTCCTTGTCATCCTAAAGGGCATTTTGATATATACAGTATCTGCTCAAATCATTTATATTCTTTATAGGAATCCATTAATATCTAGGAACAATGACAGTGGGGTTGTAATTCTAACTACATCAAAAAAAACATTTTCAACAAATACCTATATTTTTGGTATATTTATTTTTGATATTTTGAGTAACTTAATATCAATTTGTTGAAAAAACATTTCAAATCATTGAATTCAGATATAGGAATCCCGTAGTCTGCTTACTTGCACCGTTCCACAGTCACATTCTTCTCCTGTCTCCACAAATCTGTTTCCACACACAGCCGGCTGCATCAAATCTTTTGATTCGGGCATATTTAGAACACATTCTGCGTTTTTGTTGTTCAGGTAATCAGTATAGCTGCCAGTACTGCAGCTGCTAAAGTGTTGAGGGATGAAATAGCTGCGGAGACAGAAATTTGAAATTTGGTTTTAGGCTCTCCATAACACAGAGATGATCAAAGTTATACATAAAAAATCTTAAGATTTATTAATATTAACAGCAGTGTGGAATATACAGTAAATGTCTGATAGGGTGATATATTAGTACAAATAACCTGTGAATACTTGTGGAAATCATTGTTTTTTTAGTTGAATATAAGCTCTATATTTGAATTAAGCATATATAACATTTTATTTTAGTGTCCTTGTAACACGTTACATGTAGTAATAACTACAAGTTATGCACAATTATGTGCAATTAACCTTAAAGCAAACCCTAAACCTAACCCTATAGTAAGTACATAGTATTACTCTACTTAAATGTATAATTACACTGTAACACGGACACCTTAAAATAAAGAGTAAACAAAACGAATAGAGTTCAACAATTTTGTGATTGGCATATATAGGAGTTACCTGAGAGCAGCTGTCATAATGCAAGTGCTATCAGAACAAACACAGGAGCTGGTGTCATGATTCATCCCGAGATTGTGCCCCATCTCATGGGCCATAGTAGCCCCCACTGCTATAGAATTAGAGTTGTGATCCTTTGAAGAGGAAAGATCAGTTAGCACTCAAACTATAGATCGAGGCTTAACATTGATGAAAATATGGATTTTTTCATTCAAATCTTTAATTAGTCTATATTATAATCAAGTATTAGGAATAATTTGTGAGGAAGTAAAGAATAAGACATTGCAACAAAAAGCGATACACAGCAGACAAGACGATGGGAAAAATGTCCAAAACACTTCCTTCATTATTGTGAAATCACCATTCTCTCTTCTCTTGAAGGATTTAAAAAAAGAAGAAGAAAAAAACAGAACTCGCATAAGAAAACACTGATGTGTTTAAACTGCTGCTGTTGGTTATTGCTGCGGCTGCAGAGCAAGTACAGGACTTGCTACTGCCAATACATTCACGACACGCTGCTGTGAGCATGACAGACATACTGCTGCTGTACAATATAGCATATATGAATTACCCATAGCAGATCTATACAGCCTGTGCCATTTAGAGCTTCATGGCATAACTTTGTGTGTGTCTATATATATCATAATTTCTTCATAAAAAGGTTCATGCACAGACTTCAATGCACAGTTTGTAATAGTGCATTTCCCTTTCCATTATAGTGATCCTGAAAAACTTTATTTATTTTGATTAATCTTATCTTAAATATATATTTTTGTCAAATATGTTTGTGACTTTTTTTAAGAGAATATTAATACCTGCACAATCCCTGTTGAAAGACCTCCACACAGGGTTCCGATGTAAGCTAGACCCACAGTTGTTCCATCAAAGTCAATTGCACTGGAAGAAGGACGAAAAACAATGTTCAAACTTTGAACCAATCCTGCTGGATTACATTCAGTTGGTTAATAAAGTGAATATATAATCTGTCTTCTTCCTGGTTCAGCCTAAACCACGTAAAAGAGAACACAATGACGCAGATTGGAGCAGAGAAAGCATTGGAGAAGTTCTGAGCTGAGTATTTGTATTTTCACACATGTAGTTATCGGAGCAGACCTGAGGAGTTGGGCATTGTCGTGCTTCTTTCTTTTGACGAGATCACTGTTCCTCCAACTGGAAAAGCTGTCTAGAGTTGCTCCAGGAGCAGAGGACACTGTTATCTTATCGCTGTCGGTCCACACTTCAAATCCAGTCAGAGCAACAAAGGTGTTGATTTCTTTATAGGCCTGCACACCCAGAAAAGAGTGACAGAAAGAGAATTATATGTTATGGGGTTCAAAAATTCTGATAATTTCTTTCGGATTTAAAACCTTTTTATATTACAAATTGTATTATAAAAAAATCAGTGAGAAGTTTAACTGAAAAATTAACATAAATGTTTGAATTTCTTCAAATACAGAATTAGTACATGTACTGTATGTACATCTATGCATTTAGTAGACACTTTTATTTAAATTGACTTACAATACAGGACCATAAGCATTTCATCACAGGTATTTTGTTATTAGTTGTTACATTTGTATTTTGTATGTCCCCCTTTTGGATGAAATTGACTTGTGAGCTTGTGGAAAACCTGATAGTCCATGTTATCCAGTATGATTGTCATCTTGTGTGCTTCAGTGGAAGCAAGGAAGCCACAGACTATATCGCACATTTTATAAGTCTAGAACCTAGAAATATTAAGATTCTGCACTATTTACTACTCATTTTACTCCATAATGTTCCTTTGTTTTAAATCACTTTTAAATTAAGTTTTAATTTTCTGATTTTTGGATTCCACTGTATATACGTTTTGTACTTGTGTAACAAAAACTTATTTGGACTCATAAGAAAGTATAGATGGCAAAGATCTGTATCTAGTCATGTAATCCTACCAATGATCACACTCAAGAATGTGTCATAACTGTTGCCATGCTGTACTTTTTAAACAGCATGTACTGTACGTCATCAGTGACTCACATTATTGATGAAATTGATGATCTCGAATATCCTCTTTCTCAGCTTCCCAAGATTGCTGTCCATTTTCTTGTACTGAGGGGGGAAATAAATTGAATTATGAATCAAAGCATTACATCTCTCATTAGTCACTCTGGTATTAGGAAACTCTCTCTGAAATCTGTTAGCAGATCAGTGTTTTTAAATTGACTGTGTGAAATTTAGAAACAAACGACAATGCTGAACAAACACAAAATCCCACATATGTTCCTCTAACCTTGTGAGTTTTTTTTTTGTTTAGAATGTCAAATATCAGCTGATAATGACTGAGACCTCCCTCCCCCCCACCCCCTCAAAAAAATAATAATATTTATCTATTAATTATTAAATCTCTGAAACATTAGGTGCATTTGATTCTTGCTCTTACTGCTCTGTTGTCTGCCACAAGGAAGAGCTCGATGTATTTTTGTTGCTGGAACAAACTTGGCCCCTGATCAAGAAGAAAGAAATAGGTGGAAAATAGAGAACAGAAAACAGAATAATGAGTTCAGAGAAATCATTTTGAGAACAATACAAACTACCTTACTTCAGTGCATATGAATTAGGGTAATTTAGGACATTTCTTGCACTTTCAACTTCTGCAATTTATTGTGATTGTCACCTCAGCTTTGCAGAACAACAATTTAGACTTTAACACATGACAACCCAGCTAGAATATGATTAATCCTTTAACCTTATTGTGCTTTGCTGCTTTTTGTAATGCCGAATAGACAGTCTTACTGAGGAACGAGAACGGGTTTTCAGAATGCGTGGAGGAGCGCCATCCTCACTCTCATCCCAAGTAGTGTTGGTGACTCCACACACCCTCGGCGTGTCATCAAGTGCGTCTTCATACTTAGAGACAGCATGGTCACCATCACCATCCTCGGACAACGGCTCGATCAGAAACCTCTGCTCGGCTGTTTGGAAAAAGCCTCTGTGAAGATAATTCACACAATGGGCACAATGTGATTTGAGGGTCTTGGTTAGAGAGAGCAGTTGATTAAGAGGTGACTTAATCAAGAGTGCTTGAGAAACCATATGTAATTAACGTGTTTCATTCATCTAGGAAACACAAGTCACACTGTAACTTCCTTTAATTGCAGAAAGGTAAAAAAACATGTTTGAAGCAACAAACTGCTGTATATGTGTAGCAATAGCTAGTGTAAAACCCGGAGTAGTGATTGAAAATATATATATATATTTCTGACTGAAATAGCTTTTTTAAAGGCTTTAAATATTTTAAACAAACTTTTTGAAGATTTCTGTCTACTTTGTAAAGCTTGTAAAGCTACTTGTAAAGTGGCCTTGAGGTTCTGAATGGCACTATAAATAAAAATGATTGTTATTATTTTTTAATGCAACTTAAAGTCATGAAACAGAAGGTGCGACAGCCTTTTTCTCCCTATTGTGCGTAGTATACAAGACTGAGACGGTAAGAAAAATCTAGAGTGGAAGTTGTGGAACTTGATTTTGTCCATCTGAAATTGGATCGTTGGATTGTTGCTCAAAAACATGTCGTTGTAAGAGGAAGGAGGAAATTGTTTTGATTAAAGAGCACAGATCATTTATAATAAATACTAAAATGTTCCATAAAATACAAGAACTGCTTGATTTTCATGGTGACTAATGATATAAATTGAAAAGAAATATAGTGTGAAATTGTGTTTCCCTACCGTAGTCCATTACAGATGCTCATGCTAACCAGCGACTCGCTGTCATTTACTATATTCCCATGATAATAGCATAAGTCCTGTGGATGAAAAAGGGATCTCTCACACTGTGGATTCAGAGTACTAATTTATTGCAGATTAATTTAGCTGTGTGTTAATGTCATAATGTTCTATTACTGGATAGGCCTATACTGGGAATAACATACCAGATCCTCAGGTGTGGTTGTAACAAGCATCCCATCTTTAGTGTAGTGGGTCTCGCTGTAGTCTTTAGTCAGCATGCCACTGTTGACCAACAGACATAGGCCTATTAGATCAGTCAAAGCTCAGTAATAATGTGTAATGTGTGAAATGTAGTTGTAATATGACACGCATATGTCACAAGATGTGCAAAATAGGAAACAGACTCACTCATTTTTCTGGAGATGCATTTCAATGTCTTTCCCACCTAGTGTCATAGCGTATTTCACTGTATCAGGTCTTGACTGCAGGAAAAGAAATGATTTAGTGATTAAAATATTAAAATATGTTATATTTAGTAGTGGGTAGATGAGAACTCACCTTTAAATCTCTTTTTTGTAGCTCATGTAATTTGATTGGTCGAACAATCTCATAAACCTTTTTTCCATCAAGTTCAGGGATGTGACTAACTATAGCAGATTGACAAACAGAGGGAATTACAGACACTGAGTAGTCAGAGATTAGCCATAAAGTACAGATGGACAGTAATTATGATTTATTGGAATATGCAGTAGGCTGTAGGATTTAATGGCAGAACTGTTCCAACTCATCCAAATATTTTAGTGAAAACACAAGTGTAAACTTGAACACAGTCTGTCTCAATCTGAAAGAGATTGCATTAATCAAAATTATTGAGCCTGAGGTGTTAAACTGATGCAGCCTTATATATAATCTAATAATCGAATATACACACTGCTATTGACCCAAAGTAATAGGGAGATTAAATCAAACAAAATTAATTGGTCACATTTTATATTGTAGTTACATACTGAATAATATTAACTATTAATAAATGGATTTTGTTGTGGATCTGCTTGTGAACACATCTCTTTAGTATTAATACTATTTTGGTATTAGGTCAATTGTATGTAATTATGTAATACATGCACACTGCAATCTGATGTGTTACCAATTATTTCACATTTCTTTGGAAATGTTATCTAAAAATTATACAAAACAATATCTTTCAACATTAACATTGTTTACAATACAATTTTACGTATAATTTACATTTATTTATCTGAATCTCAGTAGTTTCAATGAATTCTAGGTTCTGAATGAATAAAATAAAATGCTCACATACTTCTGCAATAGAAGTTCTGTAATTTTACAATCTGACACAGAACTTTTAAAAAAAAATTGTAACAAACATGGTTCTCAACACAACATTGCTTTTCTTTGCATGAACTCTGAGACTGTGTCAGTGCAGCGTACTATTACTGCTAAAGTGCATAAATAAGTTAATCAGTCATTGTGGAGCAGAGGCACTGGAGTATCCAGTATCTTACCTGAGGGACTGAGTGAAACACACAGAGTGAAGATCCACAACATCAGGTGTCTTCTGGCCATTGTCAGTGAGCAGAACAACTGAAACAGGATAGGTTGGTTAAACGAAGTTTTATAGTCCACCCGAAGTGTAGTTTAGTCCACAGACCCACAGACCACACCTTATGCAGAATTGTCTAATCTCTACACATGCACTTTCAGGAAATGACACAGGGGTATAAAAGATTTGTGACCTGCTTAAACACGCCCCTGTCAAAAGAATGCAGGAAAAAATACAGGCAGGCTGTGACGTAACGAAACTTGCTTAGTGTTCACAAAGTGCTGTGTGGGCACATAGAGCCGTCACATGTGAGTGTTCAATGCCCTTATTTGACTGCTCCGAATAGTGACCAAATGAAAAGTGAGTTCTCTATCTATCTGTCTGTCTCTCTCTCTCTCTCTGTCTGTCTGTCTGTCTGTCTGTCTGTCTGTCTGTCTATCTGTCTATCTATCTATCTATCTATCTATCTATCTATCTATCTATCTATCTATCTATCTATCTATCTATCTATCTATCTATCTATCTATCTATCTAGCGTTAAATAGAATTGTCAGAGCAAAAATCTTTAAGGAAATGTCTTCACTTTTTTACATTTTACAATCACATTTTTACTCTGCGGCCAAGGGGAAATGTTCTGCATTTCCTTATTGTTACAATGTATATGTAAATGTAAAATGCAAATAGAATTCAACTTTGTTGTCTAATGTTCAATGACCGTTGTGAAGACATTGCCTCTTACAGTAACACTGAAACTAACACCACAAGAGGTTCAGTCTACAACAGGAAACTGTGTTTACCTCAAAATACACAGATAATTGCCACAATAATAACAGCAAGGGTATCTAAGCATCTTCTCTCATGTAAATAAAATGTGCAATGCATCTGACAATGTAATAAAGATATATTGTATTATTTTGAACCTTCATTTCAATTTATACACTATTTTTCACATAATGTATTCAAGGACATTAAACTGACAAATAATCATTTGAATAGATAAATATATACACTGCTTCCAGTGTAATGATTATTTCTCAAAATGATTTCTCAGATGATTATAAGCAAAACCACTGCATTTGTAAACACAAAAAAGCTAGAAACAAACAAAGCCTCAAGGAGTAAAACCTCCATAGTCCTCCATAAACTGTGCCTTACCTTCACTTTGTTGCTCCTCTTTCTGTTTTTTTGCTTGTTTGATTTAGAACTTTGTCCAAGACGGATTCATACTTGCTAATGCTGGGTCTGTCTACGGACATTGTTTGGTCGTCTAGTGGATTTCGAAACATCGTAATTCCTTCTCTTTTTCAGCCATGGGTTTTCATAAAGATGGAAGTGCATGAAAATGTTTAATGTGAGCCAAAACTAGGAAGTTCCTGCCCTGTAGTCTGTGATTTTATCTCCCACTGAAATGCATTCTCACTCTTCTTCTAATACACAAGGTCAAGTCAAGGACAATAATGCAGTTATTGTGCTTTCTCCTGATGCATCAAACAAAGCTATTGTTCGCTTGTTTGGAGTGGAGAAAGCATGCAGTGTCCATTATGGCCGCATGTGTTGCAAACTGGCCTTTTTCTCTCTTCCCTTGCCCCCGCCTGCTCTCTGTCCTTCTGTGACCTATTTCTCAATTGTTTGTTCTGTCATGGATCTAGAATAACTTGTAGACTGAGATCTGGTATATAAAGCTGGATCATTGAAAAATCAATATGCTAATCAAACCTTGTTGCTTCAGGTTATTAAGATATTTATAATTCCCCAAAGGACCTGAAAGGCTTTCGTAAACAATATTGGCACTGTCAAAATTCATATCCTCCGCATGAAAGTGTTACTGACTAGAGTTTCAAACATGTGTAAATACAGATACACTACTGTTCATATTTTTGGAACCAGTAAGATTTGCAATGTTTTATCTTATGTACAGAGCCCCTAAGGGGACATGGTGAAGAAAAAAAAAAAAATGAGATGGAAGAAAAATTATTTGTCAATGAATTTTGCGTTTCTCCCCCGAAAAAACGTTTGTGCTCTTTGCGAGCGGACGCAAAGTTTCTCAGGGGAACGCAAACTTTTGTAAGCGAACGCAAAACATTGTTGTTGTGTTTTTCTCCCATTTCATATTTTTTCCATCACCATGTCCTTTTCCTCAGTACTTATGATAACCAAGGCTACATTTATTTGATCAAAAATACAGAAAAAAACAGCAATGTTGTGCAATATTATTACAATTTAAAAGAAATGTTTTCTAATTGAAAATATTTTAAAATGTAACTCGTTCCTGTGTTTATACATATTTATAAGTAAGTATTTCTATGAATATTTATAAAGACTCATAAGACCTGTACTGCATTAGAACAGCCAGTTACATTTATATTATTTTTATAATTAGCCTACATATAAGTCATGCATTTGCTTTTTCAATGTGCATACTTATAATTCATTATACACTGATTTGTAAATTATCAAATATAAAATAGGTCCAGAGACACTTGTTTGCTGCACCAATTAGTTATCAATTATCTCTTGGCTAATCTTTGCATTAGAGGTCATGAATGGTCATTTTGATGTGTTAAAATCTATATCTCCTCTGCCATATGCATGGTAGGCTATTGCTTATAGTTTGATATATAAGGTTTTGTTTTTTTTCATAGGTTTTTTTTTTACATTCATTATTTTTCATTAGTTAAATTTACAAATAAACAACTTAAAATGTATAATGAGCACATTTTCATGATTTCTTAACATTTGCTTTTGGAAAATGTAAGCCATCAATGATGCATTAGTAACTGTATTATCACCCATAATAAGTATTTATAAGAACACAACATGGCTATTAATAACAATATTCACTTATTTGACAGAAATAAATGACTAAAAAGTCATTGTAACTATAATATAATATTATAGCAATGCAGGTTGCATTTTATGAATATTTAAAACAGTTGTGCTGCATAATTTTTTGTGGAAACAATGATACTGTCATAGTTATGTTGTTATGGTCATTGTGTTTAGGTTCTGTCTTCCCCGTGCCTGTCTTTTGACTCAGTTTCCCAGTGTATAAAGTCTTTATGTTCACCTGTTCTGTTAATCATCTTGTTAGTTCTACTGTTTATTGAAACTCTGCTTTTCCTTATCTTTGTCTGTTCTCGTTTGTGTCGGTTGTTCCTGATTCTCCTGAGCTTTTTGATGACTAGAACGTTCAAATGAATATCACTTTTGATCAGTTTAGTGCATCATTGCCAAATAAAAACATACATTTCTTTGAAAAAAAAAAAAAAAAATATTACAGACCCTAGATTTTAGCTTGAGAATTTGTAGCTCTGGTTGTGTTTCAGCAGACTCTTTTCAACAAAGACATTCAGATCAGTTCTGTTTTTTTTTTTTTTTTTGTGAGTGTTGCCCTCATTGAATTAAGAAACAAATTTAGACATATTTGAATAGGAAATGATGTAAAAGCATGAGAAGGTTTAAAGCATTGCATTAATGACCACACTGCACTTAAATGTTTTACCGCTCCTCACGTGCTTACAAGGCCTCATTATGAAATTCTGTGAATTCCAATAGAATATACATTGCAATATCTTTAGTAATTAGTAATTGTCGGTTGTATTTTTCAGCATTATGCAATAATTAGATATTTTAGAGTTATTTATAAAATTAAATATATATTTGAGGGGTACTCTGTAACTGTTATCATAAAGTCCACATGAATCAAACAAACTGTGGTATTGTGCAGGGTTATACTGTGTTCATGAAGGATTTTGAGTTATGCAGCAAAGATCATTTCTAACCCACATACAAATAACGATCCATTTCAGAAGGCATGCAAGGACCTGCTTGAGACCTATTAAGATCATTTTCAACATTCTTTCCATGAGTAACATTACAGCAGGTATTTGACCTGCAAATGCATTCACAAATTATGCAGTTCCAGTGTTGACATTTTGTTCCTCTGTCTAATAATTGTATTGTTTAGTAACTTAGCAAAGCAGAATTAGTTCTCGTTTTATCAGTGTTTGTAGGACTGTTCAGTTAGTCGGACCTAAATTATACCTTTGCCTCAATAAACTCCTAATTACTTGTTAGTTAGTAACGTAGTTGTTAAGTTTAGGTATTAGGGATTTAGAATATGGTAATGCAGAATAAGACATTAATATCTGCTTTATAAGTCCTAATAAACAGCCAATATTCTAGTAATATGCATGCTAATAAGCCATTAGTTAATAGTGAGTATTGGACCCTAAACTAAAATGTTACCATTTTTATCCACCTGATATTTGCTCTTCTCCAATGTATGAAAGAGTCTAAAAAACAAAATTTGTGCAAACTCATTTTTTTTTTTTTCATGTCCACTACAATGGACACCAGGACTGAAGCAACAGAAACGTTCTTCATATAAAAGAAATATGAACTTTAGAGTTTAAACACAGTATGTGAACTAGCATTGAAGATTTTGAAAAGAACACATACCATATGAGCAATGCAATAAGAATGTAGAAAAAAAGGTAAAATGATAGGATAAGTCTCAAAACACATTTTTTTTTGTCAGTTATACATTAGTAAATATATGTGTGTATAATATATGTCTGGGGTGTTTGTGTGTACTAGCTGATTTTGATAAATATATGATTATGTGCATATAGCATCAAGGCATCAGTGTGTGTATTTGTGTGGTGTGTGTGTGTGTGTGTGTGTGTGTGTTGCTGTGTATGCACTCATTTCACATTCGCTGTTGCTGTTTTTCACTAAAACTAATGAAAAACTTCACTAAAACTCACTAAAACTAATTAGAAAAACATAAAATCTTATTGGTTTTAACCAAAAACCATGTGGTGTCGATTCCAATGGCCGCAGGGTCTTAAGGGGTAAAACAACAAAGCTTTTGTCTCTTTGTGTGAACATTTAGAGTGAGATCTTGTGAGTGTAAGTATAATTTTTGACCACTTGGTGGCAATGTCCCCAAACTGCTCAATGCCAAGAAATAAACATTATTCTGCCCTCACTAAAGTGTCTGTCTTCCCAAAGTTAGACAGGTTTTCCAGCACATAGGTGGGAAACACATGTGGTGGGAAAATGCTGCTTTATTCCACACCACAACGAATATGTTGAAACTACATAAAGGTGTTAGGGTTTGTCTTTGTTTGTTCACTTTTAGCCTGGAACACACCAAGCCGACGGTCGGCCATCGGACAGTTTTTGTGCATCGGCCGACTCAGTGTGTTCCGCACGGTTCCACCAGAGCCCGTCTACGAAGAGCCTGGCCACTCCCTATTAAGTCCTATTGTACCGAATTTTGGTTGTAGTTCCACCAGAGTTCCACTGGGGGCGATCGCCCATGAGTGCAAAATGAATGGGAGTCTATGGGGCTAGACGGCTAAATTTGTCTCTTCCACCTGATTGCCGTTAAGAAATCTCAGATTTGATTGTAGGTTTTGCAAGTTCAACATGGGTTATAGGTCGAAAGTTGAATGAACGAGTGCTTATGTCCTTTCAATTTCTTACAGGTTGAGTTGTTGTTGCCCATAACACGCTAGCATTCTGCTAATGAACGCTGATTGGTCAGTGAAGGACTGATTACGCCCAGAGATACCGCTTGATGGGATCGTGTGTGTGTGTGTGTGTGTGTGTGTGTGTGTGTGTGTATTTTCAGCGTGGTCTTTTAAAACAACAAAACAAAAACTCTTCTAGCACGTGTATTTACCTGTGTCAGCTGTGTTGTCGATGCCTCGACAGAAAAGAAAGTGCAGAGCGCGAAAGCACCAAAGTGACTGAAGGATTGCCGTAAAGCAGTATCTCTGGTCGTACGATGTGTATGACGTCATTGACATTTTAAAAGACTTTTTAAAGCAAATAAGTGACTCTAAAAAAATCTAACACCCATCAATGTGTAATTTCTTTGCATCTCCTTTCGAATACAACATTCAAATTAGACAAAAAATTATATCCTGTGAAAAGTGGATTTTGAGGGGTATAGCCAGGGGAGTAATCTATCAGCCGGAAACTGAAGCTTCCCCGGGGGCCGCCATTGATTAGCAGACTATCACCTGCTGTTAGCATTCCATTGACTCCCATTCATTTTGGCGTCACTTTAACAGCGAATAACTTCACCACTGAGGCGTTTAAAGACTCCATTTGTCCATTATTTATTTCTAAAGAAACACGAAAATGTATAAAAGGCTCCATTACCTTGTATCTTACGTTATGGCCCGTAGAAGCCGTTTTTGTAAAAATAGGCTAACGATTGCATCATAACCACTCCGTCGCACAGTAGAGAGATTACCGTATGGACAGGAGGAGAAGCTCGCGGCGGGCAATCAGGGGGACGCGGAGGCAAAATGACAAAATAATTAATCAGAATACTTAGCAAAAGTTGCTTCTGCTCATAGCTCATGGACACCTCCTACTCACGCTCTCCGTCTCTGCAAGTTTCGGAAAGGAATGATACAGATTTCTCTTGGTACAGCTACTAGAAGACAGACAGGTTGCTCACGTCACATCTACGTTGTCAAGCTCAGTTTGAGTCTGCGCAGTACGCTCAGCCATCAGGAAGTGAGTGCTTCTAATTGACTTCACTTTCCTCCATTGAATCCAATGGGGTCGCTGTGTCCATTTCTTTTACTGTCTATGGGTAGGGGAGCGCGGGGCACAACGTAACACGGGGCTAGTTGTAACACACTTGTTTTAAATACTTCCGCACATGCTAGGATGACGAAACTTTGTGTATTTACTAGTTGCCATATCAACACTATATAGAAAAAAAAATCCGCCAAAATTGTTATTTTTTTGGAAGATATCCATAGACATTTATTAAACCATAGCAAATATAATAGTAAATTTCTTACTTAAGTTAATTTTTCATCTCTATTTTTTGTGTTTATTTAAAATAAGACAAATCTGATATTATTTTAATCTCCAAGATGTTATTTAACAGTTGAGATAGTTCTTTAATGCTTCGCTAACTAGCAGAAGACACTAGCCGGGTATAAATCCCAGTTGTGCAGGCGGGGGCATGTTGTAACACTGCGTTACAATGTGCCCCTATTAGAAATATGCTATTATATTCTATACTTTTATTAATTTTATTGAGAAAACGTGAGAAAAAGGTGAATAAAGACTGAGAGTCAATGTTCAGAAATTACTAATTATTTATTTGTTTTGAACTATGTTGTATAGCTGTGTTTTCATGTGTTCGTAGTCAAAACTCAAAAATGAGTTTATATTTAATTATTAAAAATTGCCATTATTTTATATGAAAAAGTTTTTTAATTGTATTTTATTTAGAAAATATTTTAGTTTGTTTTGTAAAAATATTTTATTAGATCAGATAACATTTTAAGCTGTCATATGTTATTTTACAATGTGCCCCACACATGTTATGTACCCCACCTATGGGGCATGTTGTCACATTTCACTTCCATTCTTTCGGGGTATATCAAGAAAAAAGTATATACTGTATTAATAAAACAAAAACACATAATTGTACTAGACATGTGGGAAATTAATGTGGGAAAAATAAAAACTCTGAACCATAAGTAGATTTACACAAACTGAGAAAGTCAAAAAGCGTTACTTTGTGCCCCGCTCTCCCCTATAGCTCCATAGACCTCCATTCATTCTGCACTCGTCCTGTGAGCGCCCTCATATGGAACCAACTGCAACCAGTTCAGAAGCCGGAAGTTTACTGAGAGTGGAAGTTCTCCCCATATTAGACATTCTCTGGTTCCGCACAGTCGGCTGAAATTGGTCCTCGTCGGCTTTTTTCCCGCCGATTCGACATGTTGAATCGGCGCGTCGGTGAGAGAGAGAACTCTTGGCTGTTCAGCTTAGTGAACGAGTCACTGCACGAAAATAATAGCAAAACAGTGAGCAAAGAATTCAAAACGGTACAGATAGAAGGCTGTTCTAATGTTAAGTCATCTTACCTGAGTGTTCCTTGGCGAATATTTCAATATTAACATGAGCGGAGTGGAATAAAGAAAGTGTTTTGAAACTGTTCTGTTTATGTCTATTTATATAGGTTGGTTTTCAGTCTCTTGGTTCAGTTCTCTCCCTGTATGTCACTATAGTAAGTTTAACAAACTGAAAATAATTGAATCGTAAAACTTACAGACAATGCTTTCTACAGAGGAATTATGACAATAGAAAATATAAAACATTAATAAATGATCCAGAACAAACATAAACAGTATTTTTCTAAAGATTTCTTGTGAATAAAATAAATCAGATTTCTCATCACAAAGTTAAACCACAGATGCTACATCTCATTCAATCACTAGCCTATGTACTTTTATCTGAGTATTTACAAAACTTTTTTTCTTTCTGGGCACATATGAATAATGTGCTCTTTTGCTAAATTCTAAAAACAGAAACAGTTGCGGCCACAAGAGGGCTTTCCATGACCACTATTTGCACATTGTCTTGCAGATTCCCTTTTCACATTGTAAAATAACTCTTCATTGTTAGTAACAATTAATACAGTGAGTGTGTGTGTGTGTGTGTGTGTGTGTGTGTGTGTGTGTGTGTGTGTGTGTGTGTGTGTGTGTGTGTGTGTGTGTGTGTGTGTGTGTGTGTGTGTGTGTTGCATAATGGTGTTACAGCTCGAATAGGTTGACAACAGTGAGCAATAAGTTCTGCTACATTTTCTGAGGACACCTCAGTGTTTACAGTAAAATAGTATACATGAAGAGTTCAGATGCAAAAGCCTCTAAGTGCCATTTGAAATTTTCTTCTAGAATGATAATTTTATGATTTTATGATTTGATTTTTATCAAGCTCGTATATTTAAGTTCAGCAATTTCACTTAAATGGCAATGAAAATAACCTATTAATTGTCATTTAAGTGAAATTATTGAACTTAAATATACAAGCTTGATAAAAATGATCATTCTAGAAGAAAATTTCAGATGGCACTTAGAGGCTTTTGCATCTGAATATATATGTATATCTCTATATATGTATATGACAATGTGACAATGACAATGTTTTAATCTTTTTAAGCTTTCATCTTTTAAATCTTTCCTTTTTGCAAAAGAAAAGTGGATGCATAAGTTTGTTTCATTTCTTAGTCTGTTTTTGTTTTATGCATCTCCCTCCAGTCAATGATGAAAGAAAACTTCTATAGAAAGAGGGAAAGAGAAGAGCAGACATTTCATGTGATTTGTTTAGTCTTCTCTCTTTTAAGTTTTATAGAGATGAAGTGATGGAGATCTCATCTCTCAGATGTCAGGATGATGTAATTGCTTTTAAACTTATTAATATGATGTCTGCGGCTTGTTTTATTCATAATACAGTCCAAATGTCTCATTCACTGTCTATGTGTGTATCTGTTAAAAGTGACTTATTGTTTAGCCAACTTGATCTGTTTTATATGATATGGCTTACCATGTATATCTATTTTATTGCATAGCTTATACTGTATAGCCTATATGGAGTGCATTTCAGTGTGTATTCCGTCTGTGAGGACAATGCGTTGGCATTCAAATGTTTGCACACTGCAGATGTAAGAGCGTTTGCATACATACAACAGTGATTGTGTTAGGGATAAACGATCAGCTCCAGCCACAACAAATGGCATGATTGTCACATGTGACTCTTTTAGGTTGTGGATCTGTGTTTAATTTGCAGCCTCTAACTGCATCACCACTTTAAATGGATGAACATTTGCTGTGTATTTCTGCTGATATTACCTCAATGATCTGCTTCCCCCATTGTCAGTGCTTCTGATGAGTATCCAAGGCTTTTCTGGTGAGTTAAATCTTCCGCAAGACTGATTCCTTAGTGACTGGTTCAAAGCTGCTGACATACCAGGCTTTTGTTTTCCACTCACTGCACAGTGCCTGCTCCAGGCACCCATATTAAACCCAATTAAACCACAATTTCTCAAGCTAATTTGAGCAGGGCACTCAGCAGAAAGCTGCAATAGGAAAGTGGAGGCATAGGGTTTTTTTTTTTTTTTTTGGTTGAGTGAAAATGCTTTTGATGTTCTTGCATGTGGCTGTACTTCTTCTTTACGATTTCTGCTGATGTAGACGTTATTGAAGTTCCAGTTTCAGCATCCTGTATGACTCAAGTGCTGTTTTCCCTTTACTTAGATTCTACAATCTGGAGAAGAGGTTCTTGACCTCAGATTAAACGGATTTCTGTGCATATCTTCTACCTCTGGATATGAAACATGAGCATACCATATACACCAACTCTGTACCACAGTAATAAAATGGGCCTTCTTACAGTATAAGAAAATATATAAGAAATATATAAAATAATAAACTTTTTTTTTTTTTTTTTTTTTTTTTAGGAAAATCTGATTCTTTAAGAAAAAAAAAACACTAATAGCCTTCATACTTCAGTGGTTCAAGGCTAATTTCCCAAAGCTTGGCAGTCTGTCTCACTCTCTGTCTGTGTCTCTCCCATGACCTGTCCATGACAGGCAAGATCTCTTTGGTGGACAGCCAAAAGAGAAAGAAGAGCCTGGAGCCCGCATGCCGACATGTTATTGTTCATCCTGGCCAGGGAACAAGGTTGAGGAAGGCTGCAATTCCCTGCCTGCCAAAAGGCTTTGACCAACAACCCACACCCTGTCAGCCGTTTCCTATGTTACTTAATAATAAAAACTGGCCCATGCCAAAACACTAGTTTGGAGAAACAGACAATAGGGCCTCTGTCATATGGTTGCTCATCACCTAAACACCTTTGTTTGACACTCCCACTAATATTACAGACCTGTACCAGGTCAAATGCTGGCAGAGGTTATTTATGACCAGTTGCACAGGAAAAAACATATAAGCAACATATGAATTAAACCCTCTATACACAAAGGACTGCATACTTTTCCCCTTACTTATTTTTCACATTCAAAAATTCCAATCACAAAAGTGACGAAAACAGATGAAAATGATGCCAAAATAGGAAAAAGTTGTTCATTTTCAGGTTTTTTTTATGCTTTATATTTCAGTATAATTTGAGGCATTTTAATGGTTTGAATTATTTTATTTGTATTCCAAGCTTTAATATATTCTAGTTTCAGTTTTAGTTAAGGAATCCACTGAGGAACCAAGAGAACAACAGTTTAGAGTTCCTTCTAAATTAAGCAAGATCTCACACTTGTGTCCACACAATCTCAGGAAGCACCGCATTAGCTCAGTGTGTCTGCCACTTCTCATAAAGCAATCAAAAATAAATACAGTAAACTGTACCACAATGTTTAAAAAGAAATTCTCTGCCCATGTAAATGCTTTCCTGTTTGGAACAACAGTATGAGGAGAGCAACTGCAAGGCCCTCAGCGATAGGCTCGGCAATAATCTTACACTGGGCAACAGGAGTCCAGGTGTACTCATGGCTAATGAGGATCATTTGGAGAATGTTTGTCAGTGTGACCGCACTATGACGCAGTTTGCTCTCAAAACACTCTGCGTTTGTGACTGTGACAACCTGTAACATCTGTGTGAGTTTCCCGTTTGTAATGTAAGAGCACAAATTCATAATGATTTTTTTTTAAGAGTGGGCCAAACTATTTTCAAAGTCAACACATGCTTTATCTAAGTTGTATTTGGGCATGCTTCCGTTCTCCCACGTTTATACTGTCATGGGGACAGTGGCTCACAGAGACCAGATACCATGACGACGCTCTTCAGTAACCATATACAGTGTAAACACTGCTGGTAGTGTTTACAACACAATGAGTCTCCAAAGCTGTGATAAGAAACAGTGGGCAGTTATGATGTACCACAGATTTATATATATATATATATATATATATATATATATATATATATATATATATATATATATATATATATATATATATATATATATAAATTCATTTTATAATAATTCCGCAGTTTAGATTTTTTTTTTTTTTTTTTTTTTTTTGCATTATTGAAAAACAAAAGGTTTAAAAAAGCTTTTGTAATGTTATGATACATACCGTTCAAAAGTTAGTACACTTTTTTTTAAAGAAATTAATACTTATTTATTTAGCACGGATGTTTTAAATTGATCAAAAGTCACAGTAAAGACAATTATAATGTTACAAATGATTTCTATTTCAATAAATGCTGTTCTTTTGTACTTTCTATATTCACCAAAGAATCCAGAAAAACAAAACTGAGTTTCCACAAAAATATTAAGCAGCAGCACAACTGTTTTCAACATTGATAATAATAATAATAAGAAGAAATGTTTCCTTGAGAACAAAATTAGCATATTAGAATGATTTCTGATGGATCATGTGACCTACCTCTTACTGTGACATAGGTAAAATACATTATTTTTTCAGGGTTCAGTTTTTTTTTTTTTTAGACACATAAGGGTATGGTACTGATATGATTATCCCTTGACTTGACCAGCTAATAATGTGTTACTGTGACATTACTAATTGTGTAATGTTACACAAACCATGTTTCCGTTCACCATCTCAGAGTCAGACAGCTGCCTTCTAGAAATCAGCATCCTTAGAAACGCTTGGAACATCATAGAATGTCAGTGGAGAAAGGTATAGTTCACCATAACATCGTAATACACATCATATACATAATTCACTCGCTACATTGCTAAATCTACATGATTTTCATATCAACAGAAAAATATACCGGGATAACCTGGCTTCTCTTGAGAGTCCTCTGCTTCGCAGCAGTTAATGATATGCTAAAGACCGCCAGCACGTGACGTGATTGGTTACAACATGTTTGTGACGTAGAGAACGTAGTGAAACGCGGTTTCATACTGCGTTTTTGAGACTGTCTTTGGTAGCAATGGTGTTGACTGATGAATTTGTGCATGGTTTGTCTTAAAGCATATTTAAAACACCACATATAAAAAAAACCTTGATTTTCACGTAGGGGGTTGACAGTATTGGCTATGACTCAACGACAAATGCTATAAGACTCTCTTGTCCGCTCCTCATGAATCATTAGCCTTTATGTATAGCATTTTTTGAGTAAAGAAAAAGCTGTGCCTCTTCAAAGAAGTTCTTTATTTACCCTTGCAAACAAGCAGAGACGGTCCAATCTGAGTGCAGCACTTCATTCACGACAGAGGCGGGGTGGAGTTATGAGGTTTGACCGACAGTTTGAGGTTAAGTCGCTATTTCTTTTAAATACTTTTTATTGGTTAAATATTTGCAAAACCCACAAACGTAAGGGTGACCAATAGTAATGATTTATGAAAAAAAAGATAAAAATGACGAAATATGGAGATACAAGCTTCTGGCCGACAGCAACAATATTATAATTCATAAAGTAATTCTCGTACAGAGTTTTAGCATTTAAGTGAAATAATAATAATAACAATAATTATTATAATATAATAGCAATAATAATAGCCTATATATTTCTCCTCATTGAAATTGTGCCTTTTTAATGACTGTCCTGCACACATTAGCCTTCTATTTTGTCACACTGACTATTGAAATGATTGTCTGTGGTAATTGACAGTGATGTCACACTCACAGATGCTGCAAATGTAGCTTAATATCCCTGTGATACACTGTCATTTGTGAGTAAACAGACGATGTTTTAGAACAGTTTGCTCTAGGACATGGTGATAAACATACATTATACTTTATGTTAACATTGTTGTTGTCCTGAAGCAAATATCCACCTAACTGCTTCATGATCCAGAACAATTATAAACTGTGATCCGAACGCTCAGTGCAGGACAAGCGGCTCGTGGTGTGAGATATTCAAGGAAGTGAGGGGCTTCATGGAACAGGACACTGAAACCACCTAGGGAGAGGGAGAGATTGAGTTGCCCCTGCCTGACACTGTGACCTTAGCAAGCTATCGGCTCACAGTGCTAACTCGGACACACGGGGTCGGGCTGTCATCTATCTGACTGTGAGATATCACACTTAATGAAAAGAGTGGTTGAAAGAACAAGAGAGATAGGGAAACAGAAACAGAGGGCAATGCACTGTGACTCTGTGAGATAGGGAATGGGTGGTGCCTTAGCCGGTTCTGGCTAGTTTCGTGCGTAATGCTGCCTGGGTGCCTGTGTGGGAGAAGTGCTGATGACTCATGTAATCCTCATGCTCGGGCCTGTCCCTGGATGCTGAGCGTGTGTGTGTGTGGAAGTGTGAGGAAACACAAGCTGTTGCTCTTGGTACTGTGCCAGTGGCCACTCTAGTGTGTTCTACCCTTGTTGACCAATTATACACCCTCTCTGGTAGTTATGTGTGGGTTATGCAAACTCTGGGAAAAGAGGATTAATCCGTTATTATTATTTTGTTGTCTAAAAATCATTATGGATTATTTCAGAAACATTTGAAGCTTTCTCCTACAGATCCAATAATATGGCGCTCCCTCTAATATTAACTCTGAAATCACCATGAAATCAAAATTGATGCATCTTCTTCTTTGTCCTATAGCGTGTCCCATATTTGCACAGGGTCCGCTTTTTCGCATGCCTTTCGCCACTTTGGCTCGATCCAGGGCATCATCAGGGGCGATATTGACTGCGTGCAATTTGGATTTCATGGTGACTTCAGAGTTAATATGAGAGGGAGAGCCATATTTTATGCATGATACATGTTCCTGGTTTTATTGTCATTTAATTCATAAGTGCATGTTATTTGAAAATATCTGCACTCTCAGAAAAAAAGGTAGGCTACAAAAGCTGTCACTGGGGCGGTACCTTTTCAAAAGGTACACTTTTGTACCTAAAGTGTACATATTAGTACCTAAAAGGAACAAAACCTTTTTAAAAGGTACCGCCCCAGTGACAGCTTTTGTACCCTTTTTTTCCTGAGAGTGTGCAGTCAAAATGTAATAACTCGCTCTTCCACTGAAACAGAAGCATCCATATAATAATTAACCTTTTAGGATCCAATCAATTCCCAATAGCTAAAAATCAAAGTAATAAGATAAAAAAAATTATTATGACATGAAGAAAGTCAAAATTATGAGAGAGCAATAATTATGACATATTAAGTCAAAATTATGAAAAGACAAACAATTTTGTCCTTTTTATCTTAAAATTTTTACATTTTTAAATAATAATTCTGACTTTTTATCTCGTAATTTTGACTTTTTATCTCACAATTATGATTTAACAAAGCATGATTTTAATGTGGCGGAAATGGGATTGCATTCGTTTCTCTTAGAAATCAGCTGTTTGCTTATTTGGGGGGCACTTTTATATTTATTTATTTGAACCATTAAGATTAATAAAAGCAACAACAACAAATATCAAATTCTGAAAGGAGATTGGTTTATAAATGGCCAATCCTATAGGCTTTTTGTTAATAGGCATCCTTCTTTGAGGTTTAGGCATTTTGAGGGTCCAAAAGAGGGAATGTGAAGCACTTTAAGAAGATATTGTTCATGTCTGAGTAATATTACCATCAGTGGCTTTTCTCTCTTGATATGGTCAGGATCCTTCCGGTTCCATAGTCGTTTTGGCCAAGCAAAGACAACAGGAGAATGTGAATGGTATTTGGGCCAAGATTTAGCAGCACTGGCGGACTACCAATAGTTCCTTTGGCGTTACATGCCTGTTTAATTGTTTTTTCTTAAGAAGTTGCCCTTCCGTGCTGATCGTGGTTTTGCTGTTTATGATGGATTAGGTCAAGACATGAGTGTTCGTTTAAAAAACTGTTAGATGCCAGCTCTCTGTCTTTTATTGTGGATCCATGAAGCACAATGCCAAAACTGGGATTGCAAAACACAACACTTGAGTCCCGGAATCAGGCTGTCATAAAAGACGATTACCGTTAACCTTACATCTTCCTGTAAACGGCCTCCAGCAGGCATTATTAAAAGGTGCCATTTATAAGTCTGCGAACTAACAAATGCCGAGTTATTAGATTAGGCTGCATAGTTGTGGTTTTGGAATGACTGAGGCCTGTGGTTTGAGTAGTTGTGAAGGTCAGTAAGTTCAGTTCCAATTTCCATATACTGTGATATGACCTGAAATCTGACTTTTAAAAAACACTTCAGATTTTTTATAATAAGTTTAGAATTGTTTCAATGTCACCGTTGATGAAAGTTTTGTGGTAAAATTGTTTTGTTTTTTTAAAATGACTTTCTGACTACTTGGACAGTATGTTCAAATGCTGAATCTCTACAAACAGATGCAAATGATACTATTAAAAACAAGTCCTTTAATTAAACTGGAATCTCTTGCCACAGACATTCCCCTGTGGCCATGACTGCAGTGCCCCGATGCCATTACACAACCACTATTATAGCAACAGTGCTAATGTTTCTGAGAATTGTGTCAAAGGTTTGTGTTGCTGATTATATGTTTACATTTTATATATTAGAGTTTATTCAGTTCATAAAATATGACAACACAGTTTTGCAAATAAACAATGAAACCTGTTTTTTGAACATAGGCTAAACAGATTAATCAAAACCATTAAAATGCAAGCATATTTTTTCCACTCGTATGGCTAAAACAAACAAGTTAATACATCAGTCTAAACTTACAGTCTGCACTGAATGGCTGATATGTCATGTCTGAGTTATTATAGAGAATTGGGTCGACTGAAATTAATTTATGCACTATAAAATATAAAGGCTGCAATAGGTCTCTTTGTTTAAAAAGTGTCTTAATGCATTTTCTTGTTTCAGAATTTTCTCATAGGCAAAAAATAAAACGATGATGACTGCATTACAACATTTGATCAATAATTCATGGTCAGAGTTTAAAAGTTAAATGAAGTTTGGTAATGCGCTATGTAGGTCTGCTGCAGCACATCAAGTCTTCTGCTCCAGGGACAAATGTTGTCATATCCGACAAGATGAAGACTCGGGCCCCACAGTGCTGAGTTAAGCAAAGCATGCAGGAAGGGACGAAAACAAAGCACAACATTGTTTACTTCATACAGCACACTGAGGTAAATGCTTCTTTTTTTTTTTTTTTTTTTTTTTGAAAACATCTTCACAGCTGCTTCCTTTGATTTTTGCCATTCAATAATCCTTACATTCCGTTACATTGTGTCACTGTTTGTTTTGTTGCATGATGTCATTCTCTACAGAGATGAAAGCTGCAAGCTTATAAAATATTAAAATAATGAAGTGATGATTCTATACACACAATAAATCTGTGCAGTTTAGCCACAATGAATGTTAATATCGGTTAACATGGCAATCCTGATCTCCATTTTGAACATTTATTGTGTTTGACTGCAAATCGCATAACGTCATTGCAAACAGCACAGTAAATGAAATGCCTTCATGTGTAAAACTACTTCATTTTCATTTATTGCTCTTCTTACTTCTCCTCTGCTTTGAAGTTTTATGGGCTTGAAAATGGACAGCAAATAACAGACTGGCAGTGTAGTCGGAAAATGATGGATGACGGTCTCTATGGAGACGATTATATTTTAGAAGTTTGTTTATTATTTATTTATTAATTTACATTTTATTTGACATATTATTTGTTCGAGATCAATTTATGGAATTTAAAACATTTAATGTACTGCATAATAATACAAGAAGGTGCATAGTTCATTTAAACACTGAATTAAAACGTAATTTTTTTTTTTTAATGTAAAAACCACATACTCTATCATGTATTTGCACAATTTTGTCTCCAATTCAAAGGAGTACAGTAATGTCCGTGTCAGTGTGGGTTCTCAGTGTTAAGTGGGTTTACTCTTTTAAATCAGCTATGGCTCCAGGAGTGTGCAGGGGAGGGGACTCTTTATCCTTCAGACAGACCAGCTGACGCGACTTTTGACCCGAGATAAATTTACTTTTCCCATTGTTAGGATTGATAAAGTACACTCAGCTTGTGTTAAAGAGGGCAGGACCAGGCTCTCAATCCAATGCTTCCTTTTCCCTGTCAAAAGGTCATACTGTGCTCTATATGCAAGACTCCGGAGAACGCTCTGCTTATTTTAATGACATGTTCCTGGCGTCTCCTTCTCCACATTTCCCAACCTCCTTGACTCCAGTCATAACTGTGCCAGCCTGAGAAAGACAAGTATCCTGTTTCGCGCCAGACTCACAATGAATGCCAAGTAACAGGCATTCCACAAGATTATTGCAACAATGGCACATTTTTGGGGGGTCTCTAGTGGCCAAATAATATGTCACTACAGAACTTGGTATTTTGGAAATCCCTTTGTCTGACTTGCTTGTTTTCCACCAAGACTGCAATGAAGGTTCAACAGCAAACCAGAAAGAGAGTAAACAGAGTGCCTGAGAATGTGTGTGTTGAGTTTTGTTTTACTCAGAAAATACTAAAAATGAGTTCGTAGTTATGTTATCTAAAAAATCCTCAGCGATTTAGCAATTATCATTCCTTTCCAGCTATGAAAAGTAGAAAATGTTGAGAACGGATATTTATAGTTATCGGTTTTACTGGAAAGCCTTTACATTTTTTTTTTTAATTCCCAAAATTTTTACATAGTAATAAAGACACAAAGATGAGTTTTACTCGGCAATTCGTACGAATTCTACGAGGTGGCTAATTTTTGCTAAATCGTACATATTGTACGAATTGCCCAATTCGTATGAATTCATACGAATGACCTACCCCTGACCCTGCCCCTAAACCTACCCATCACGTGGGTTTAGACAAATCGTACAAATTCGTACGAATTAGTCAACTTTTTATCACTCGTTCGAATTCGTACGAATTGGTCGTGAGATAGCGTTGCGATAGATGGCTATGCTATGGACATTGTCATAATATTAATGTAATAATATTTATGACATCAGTCTTTTAAACAATCATGTGAATATTACCTAATCCATGGCATAGTTATAAAAGAATTTGTTATACAGGTTAATATATTTAATGACACCTAATTAGAGCACCATTGTGATGACACTATAATTTTTTAGAATTCTAAGACAAGAGTCAAGTGAGTTTTGTCACGACAATACAGTACAGTAATTTAAAGTGTTCGCAACAAGAACACTATGTATCAAATGACCATTTAACAACACACTGACACTGTAAACAGTATTTTCAAATTTACAATATCCATCTCCATTTGCATTCAAGTAAACACAAAATACAATGCAACCAAATGTGAACCCATGTTTTGTTCTCTAGTAAATATAGGCCTAGTATATTTATTTAATACTAACACTATACTATTCTTTAAAAAAAAAAACTATGTGTACTGTAACTGGGACTAGTCACACTTTTTTTGTAGCAATGTAGAATTATTTTGCTCCCATTTTAATGCTGTCAATTTAATGTATTCTTGCTGAATAAACAAAATAAAAACAATCTTACTGACCCCAAACATTTGAATGGTAGGCCTAGTGTTTTTATGTTTGTTCTGTTTTTGTTAGTTTGTTTAGGGCGTGAGGTTAAGTCATCTTGCATCGGGCACAAGAATCCCCACCAGATTTTAGGGTTCCCATTCAAAATCCCAGTTTAAACCCTACAAAATGTGCTTCCCGTGGTCAAATCTAAAATCTAAATTAACTGATTTTATAGTCTATATTATTTTATAGGGCCTGATTCACAGACAGGGCTTAGATTATGCCAGATTAAGCTTTAGTTCAATTAGGACGTTTGAGTAGCTTTTATAAACGTGCCCTAGAAAAAAACATTAGGCTATACTGGTGTGCATCTTGAGACAAAAGACACTGATATATTTTGAGATTTGACAGTGAGTGCAAGTTGTTTTCAGTTAGAATAGCTCAAACATGCATTTTAGTTTGGGACCAAGTTTAAGCCTTATCTGTGACACCACCGTGGGAATATGTCAAAGGGTCAAGCCAGGTAGAAGAAAAACTCTTTAGGTTGCAATTACACAACTCTATGAGATAAACCTTGCGCACTCATGTCGTCAGCATTCTCATCCATAATTACTAGCATTACTTTCCAAAGCCGGTGGCATGTTGGCGAAATAGCAGCTGAAGGCGTTTCTCCAGAGAGGCAGCGCGGATGATGTCATCTCCGTGAGCGGGACATGAGCGGGCTCTCTATAAAGAGCAAGCCGTCACTACAAACTCCTCACTCTTCTCAGTCTCACTCACAGCCATCAAAGCTGCTCAGCTCGGTCGAGTTGGCGACTCCAGCGCTGCTAAACGACACAAAAGCCGCAAGATGTCGACCGACATGTACTCAGAATCTCGCCGGGTCTGCCCTTCGATCCACGGCAACAAGTTTGACACAGCGAGCCGCAAGCGGGCAGTGGCGAACATCTTCGAGAACGTCAACCAGGACGCGCTCATGAGACTCTTCCAGAAAACGGGAGACATGAAAGCCGAGGAGAGAGTGAGAAGCATCTTCTCCTTCGCGCAAGACCCCGAAGAGACGGCCAGAGCTCTGATGGCCCTCAAGCAGAGGAAGAAGGACAAGTTCCTGCGGATCGCGGGGATGCTGCGACACTTTCTGAAGCTGCGTTGAGCGTCTTCACGCGATGACTCGCGGCTGCAGGGTCGTTCATTTCAGACCGCCGGTGTCATTTACAACCTGGCGATGACGGACACGTCCAGAGTGGACGAGAAAGGTCCACACGGACATGAAGGAAAGCCTCGTCAATGACACCAGCCCATTGACGCAAGACATGAAGGACGGGACGCACAGTATCTGGAGCTGTGGAGGAGCTCAGTGTGAAGGAGTCCCCTCGTGCATCATACTATGAAGACGCGCGAAAATGTTTCTCGTGAACTATGCATTTTAAAAATGGACTTTTTCACGTACCACTGCACCTTATAGGTGTATTTGTTGGAGCACAAGAACTGTGATTAGAGACATGAGTTATATTGCCTGAAAACTGCCTATACATAGTATACCTTGTCTATGCCACTTTGATATTGTGATACGTGTTTAACACAATGGCCACTTATTTATTTGTCACAATAACACCAGTTAATGCATTTTTCACAATACAATTTTTCATTATTTGTATAATAAATTATTAACTAAACAGTGACTCTTCTCTTTCTTGAATTTACATTTGGTTTTAAAATGCCTGGGATGGAGTTAGATGATTTAAAGTCATTTCTCTGGGCTGCTTAATTGTACATTGTTTTAGGCACTTTCTAAAAAAAAAAAAAAAAAATTACTAATAATTTAATTTGGGGGTCCTCCTGGAGTTGTTGCCAACTTTAACTTTAATAGATACAGCCTTGTTTGCAGTTAAGGTCCCATATATCTACTCTACAAAATCAAGTTTGACACATTGATGTGTGAAATCTGAAAACTATACAGCTATTGCTGCAAAGCGTAACCCACAAACCCACAATTTCAGTTGTATAGTACAAAAGATAATATCAACAATACAGCTTTTATTAGAGATCAGGGGTATTACTTTTCTTTTTACTTTCACTTTTTGTGAAATAAGGCTGAAATAAGGACGGACGATCACACCTGTCACTCATCACTTGGTCTGGTTCATTTACATTCAGGCTCGTCTCTTTGCTTTGCAGCTTACAGACCAGCGTGAACCAGTTTCTGGTTGATTCAGCCGTTTGTTAAAGGTGTATTGCATTACAGTGGTGTGTAGATAAGAAGCTTTAACAGGGGCTCATCTCTTTAGATCTTTCTCTGTGTCCGTTTTTTTTATTTATAATTTGATATATACACTGTGAAAAAAGTTGCTGCCTTACATTTTTAAGTACAATCAACTTGGATGTTTAAGTCATTTAAACTTAAATTTCATTAAACTGACTTTTAAAAATGAATTGAATATCATATAACTTATAAGAAAAGTTGAAAATTGCTTAATTTATTTTGGTGAGTTAAAGCAATGTAAAAACACATGTTGTCATAACTTATTGATCATATAATTTTTTTACAGAGTAGCGATAAGTAGTAGCGATAAGTAGTTTAGCACATTCAGGTGCTTTGTCAGACTTTTGGCATGGTTTAGGATTAGGGCTGCAAGAGGGGAAGATCAGTGGATGCTTGTTAATCTTAATGCTCTGATCAGTTGCCGTATACTGGCTCAAACCAGTTCTGATGGGCTGGGAATGCGTCATCTGACATCTGACTACCTTGCGGTCGTGTAAGGTCTAGACGACAGAGAGCTCAACCCCCTACCTTTACTTCATCGCTGCCAAGAGGGAGTTTCCTATGTAAACATTCACCTGGCAAAGGTGAATGTGGTGGAGACGAACACACACACACACACACACACACTTAAACGTGATTGTTACAGGCAGTGTGAAGTGTGAGCTATTATTAAAACCTTTTGAACAAGAGCAGCTGTGGGAGTTTAATAAAATAATGACATTCAACATGACATTGTTAGAACGCAGATGCAGTGTGCTTAATGTTTGAGTTATTTGCTGTCAGTTTGCAGCATCCAACTTTCCGTTTAACAAATCACAATATTTTTTTTTTTTTTCAATTTGTCTGTCAGCATTCATTTCCTTGTTTTTTTTCCTTTTACGGTAACATGCTTGTTTAGGTCTACTACTGCTAAATATTTAAGCCAATTGTCCTGTCTGTCTTGTGTGCTTTATGATATGCTTGACACAAGATTGTCCTCTTTCTCCCACCCATTTCCTGTCTTTCACTGTGTTCAGAACAAGGAACTTTGAAGTGAATAGACTGCGTGGAAGCAATATGTGTATGTGTGTGTGTCTAAGTTGCTATAGTGACAGAATGGAGCAAGGTATAACTGACAGCAAAGCTGCTTTTATCAGTTTACATTGGACTCAGGCCTCTCCGGTACAAACTCATTCAGAGACTGACAAGTGATAAAGGAACCAAAACTGCTTGTGGTGTTGCATCAGAAAAGTGAAAAGAAAAAGGTTAATTTAGGTGAACAAGAAAAAGTGACATTTTGTGGACTTTTAAATAAAGTCCACTGTTCTGAGTTTGTTTTTTTAGTTCCAGTATAAATTAATGTCCCAGGTCCATTTTGTGTTAACATGGTTTCCAGATAGCAAGTGGAATATTTTTATGTTTGCATTAACATACTATTAATTTAACCTGTAAACTGTCACCCCACTTTTTCAGCATAGATCTGAACTTAAATGGTTGTAATTCATGAATGCTTTGGAATACAGACATACGGTTGGTATTAAGTCTGATGTAGACGCGGTGTAGAAAAGTTATAGTATAGTTTAATTTTACTGTAAAGCAAATGTACCGAACTAAACGTTTTTTATTTTAAACAAAATATATATTTTACTAAATATTTTGCCTAAAGTCTAAAGTCATTTGTCTAACCAAGCTGTGCTCCAAATTTGAAGTCGAACAACTAAATGGTTTAAAGTACCATTACCATGGTAATGCAATGTCCAATTGCATTACCACAAGCTGTGTGTCGTGCTTATCTCACATTAGCAATCGCTCCAGCTGCCTCGTTCCACTCCAACAGCTTTTGTAACGTTAATAAATCTTTAATACATCACTGGTAATCCATGAATATGAATTCTGGCCGAGTCCTGTCATATTCTCCACCGGCTGTAGAGGTGAAGACAACAACTCCCATGATTCCGCGAAATCAAGGCGTCATCAAGCTATGCCTTTGTTTTGAATAAACGACCTCTAGTGGCGAAAAATTACATCGTGTTCCTTTAAGCTTTTGAATATGGAACCCAATATATGATTACAAAAAAAAAAAGTGATATGGAGGGGTGGGAGTCAATAAAAGAGCAAGGCAAGTGTACCACTACCAGTACACTGACAGGCTATACCAAGTCACATCAAATTCTCAAGTTTATATATTTTAGCCTATTGTTTTTTAAATAATAACCAATATCAATAAAAAAATTAGTATCTTTCATTTATTTACTATTTTACTGAGGAGACTGTTCACTTAAAAATGCATCTGATAATCAATTCAATTATCTTAAATAGTGATGTCAGAGTGGTTGAGTTTGTAATTACCAGCAGTTTAACCCATTCAGGGAATTTTGTTGATCTTCTGTATTTTGTGGTTATCTTTTAATATATCTCTGGTTTGTTTTTTGTACTTTTGATTACTTAGATCTGAGAGAACAGGGTATCGCAGACACATGTTGTCCTCCGGGGTTTAATGGATTTCTGCATACGCACATAAATTCAGTTTTTCCATTTATACTGTACCTTTAGGCTGAAAATATAATATCTGGGTGTAACATTCAAATTCATTCTTAAGTTGGCATGCCGTTGGCTATTTTTGTTATAGATAAAGCTGCGAACATTATAAAAGTGATTCCATTTAATGTCTTCTGAAACAATTGTGGTTGTCACAAAAGCAGAACCAGACAGCTTCATCCAGGCATTTCTGTACACATTTTTCCTCAGCTGAGTAAGAAGTCTAGTTTCTGTCATGTCACCAGCCCAGCTCAGCTGCTGACAGACTATAGCTTCTCTACACACGAATGCTCATTTAATGCTCATCGTGACCAGGTTCCTCTATTGGCATCAAATAACCTATTATGAAAGTGGTGATAGGGAAACATCCACCACACCACAGCCGTCCAACAGACGTCAAGCAGGATGAGAAATGGTTGTTTTACAGGAAAGAAGGGGTTACAAGTGGGGCTGGCATTAAGTGGTGTGTTCAGACTGCTTTCCGCTATGCATGCGGACATGATTGTCTGTTTCCTAAAAGCACATACTTTTTCTGTAAGTCACTTCAAGCCTAGATGGCGCTGAGTGAGAGATGGCCCACAATGTTGATGAAAAGCCCATTGTTACCAATGGATGAATCAATTCTTTGTGTTTGTTTGTATGTGTAGGCTATGTCTACATTTGTGCGTATATGTGGTACGTCAGTGCAGTATATTACATCTGACCTCTACAGCCCCGACGTCACTCGAGACCAGCTCTGCTGACTTGTGTTGACGCAAATTCCACACCCCAAGCAAAATATTTGGGACATTTCAGCCATATTTCTGCAATTCCCTGTACACTTATATCCATCAAAAGTGATGATTTGATGATTTTTGCTGTCGATAAATGAAAATGTAACATAGAAAATAAAAAAACAAGTGTACAAGACCATGTTTTTGAGAATGAAGGAAACAGTTTAAGCCAATCTAAATGACTAAGTGACACAATCTTAAATCCCATGAATATTCTGTTCAAAAGTTCAGGGTCATATAATTATATAATCGTCTTATATAATTGAAAATACTGTGTATCTGCTACTGTTGATGTTGGAAAGTGTTATTTTCAAAAACGAATGCTTTACACACTATTGGACCTTGCATTTTATTATTATTTTTATACTCTTTTCTCTGAATTGTTTTTGAGGAGACACTGTAAAAGCAACCCTTTGTCACACTCATACAAAATGCCTCCGACAATACGATAGATGACGCTCTAATCGTATTAAGTGTTTTTCTGTGTTAAATCTGCAGGCTGAGAAAAGAATATCTGCAATGAGTAACATCAAAATGTATTCTTAACCTTTTTTTCTTTCAATGGAGAAATATGAACAAAACTATAAAATGATTTCAATAAAAAGGACTACTGTGCAAAAAATAGCAAATGATTTCTTTCAGATTTTGCTTAAGCACAAAACATATTTTTAAACTTAAATTTTTTTAATTTTAAGTATAGGACTAAATCACCTAACAATGTTCCAGGTAAATCTGAAAGAATAATCATTTGCAGCATGCAGTAATTTACATCCACTGTCCCATAATGCACTTTAACCTTGTGTTCCTCCAGGACCTCGGATAGACTCAGTCATCAAATGCGTTCTCTCTGGAGGGGATCTCCTCTCTATTGTTCTCTCCCTGTCGTGTGTGTTCTGGACAGAGGAGTGAAGCCTCTTCCTGTGTGGCTCTTCTGGCTGCCCCGGGCAGGGCGGCTGTCTCGGCCCGCAGACTCTCTGTCTCGTTGCAGTTCCACTGGCCGGCCTTGCCATTGTTCTATCCCTCCTCTCCTTTGTCCTGCTCCCCTCTCCACCTCTCTCCCCACCCCCTATGTCCTCCTTTTTCTCTGCAGGTGTTGAGAAGGAAGCCCTCTCAATACCACACAATGGCAGAACAGCCCTACTATTTATATATCCATTTCTCTGCTTATTTATTTATTCTCCTGGGTATTTTTGGAGTGCTGTTAATTGTGCTCAGAAGAAGTGATTTAATAATAATGGGCTTATAATTACTTAATATAGAGAGACAAACAACTTTTACATATAGTTGGTTATATATTGCAACCATTTAGATACTTTTTCTTAGAATTGATCAATATATTGGCGGTTACATGTGCCACTTTGCTAAATGTCATACAGATAAATGTATGAATTTTTAATGTTAGGTATTGGTCTAAATAAAATGTGCTGATGTATTTAAACAGATGTATTATTTGTAGTTAGCCCACATTTGATAAACACAATGTTAATTTGTCAAACAAATACATTTAATAATTGCTAGTGAGCAAGAAGGTTTTCTGCAGATGTATTCCATGTAGGGTCCTGTAGGGATCTAGACGACTCTTAGGAAAAAAGGTTCAATATAAAACCCTAGGGCTCTTGACTCAATTTTAAAGAACCTTTATGCCACAATGGTTCTATAGCAGAAGAAATGTCTTAAATTAAACTGAAGAATTCACATATTATGTAAGAGCTCTTGATAATATTATTCACTTTACCTGTATTACACAGAATGAAGGAGTGTATAGTTAGACACGTCACAAAATGTTTCAGTGTTTCATCAAGGCGAATGAGGTAACAGTCTGTTTCAAAACTGATGACAGGCTAAACATCGTCAGAATGTTGTCTTAATCTTTTAAAGACTTTAAAGTTTTAATCTTGTGGTTGTTGGCAAAGTGCACTGTGTCAACCGTGTGTGTGTCAGATATAAAGATGTGCGAACTTTTGGAGTCTTCACATGTTTTCAGTTGACAGACAGCCAGTGTCTAGCGGCTTAGTTAGACAGAATACTAGAATCCTGCTTAAATCACTGATTTCATCACATCAGCATTAAACAAATCAGAGAGGCTGTTCTTTGGCCCTTGTTACGTGGCTTGTTCAATGTCTCATTGAGCATTGTCTGGGTAACATGCGCTACTTATTTATCTACAGTAAATGATTTCATAGTACATCCCGTCTGTTACGTCATCTCAAAGTCTGAGAATGCTTCTTCAGAAATTCACCTGCCATTATCTGACTGAGTCATTTTGCGTGAGGTGTTTCCCCTGAGAAGCCTCTTTAAAAAAGTCAAAGAAAATAATAAAACAAAAAATATTACAAAATAAGATTTTGTAAAATGATTTTATTTACTCAGGGAAAACACCTCATCCTCCTCATAAAATACTCAGATAATTGTAGCTAGAGAGAACAGTGCATCACAGAAACATTTTGCGCGCACAATTTCAGTACAGGTGTGTTTCCATGTAATGCCCTCAGGAATATCTGCGTGTAACACTGACATTTGTGTATTTCATAATCGAGATCTTGGCTAATACAAAGTTTTCTCATCAATAAAGGTACGACTTCTGTAGAACCACCCAGCGGCGCTCTGTTTAACATAGAATGCTGATAAGATCCTAATATACAAGGTTTGAACCTACAAATGACTGGGAAGGAAGTGAAAGGAGCCTGGCGTTGTCACCTTCTTCCAGTTCTGACTCTCGCCACATTGAGGCCCTGCAAATGCTCTTAACTTCCTATACATGATGTTATCGCACCGAGTCATGGGAAGGACTCATTGTTATAGATTCAGGTGAAGCATTTATGATAAAATCACAAAGAAAAGCTATCATAAATTATGTCTGCTATTGTGAGCCTGCCTTTGTGAAGAGCTCTGCCGTTTCCTCAGCCATGTCCTCGGAAAGATGTAATCAGTGTTGATACTGAATCTGAGTTACTCTTCTTTATAAACTCTCACTCCCATCATGCACTTTCCAGAATCCTCTGGATGTTCTTGCATGTTGTTTTATGTCTTTTATATAACTTGTGATATTTTAAGGAACAGTAGGGGGTCATTATTTTGGTCGTTCCATCCATCTGTGCTTTTTATCACTGCTTCTGCATTTATTCTCACATCGAAAAATCGGTCCAAATAGATAGTGAGGAGAGAAGAGAGAAAGCAGTAAGAATGCAAAAGATGAGATGGATGAAGTAGTATGTCGGGTGATGATGGTGAGGTATCTGGCAGGACAAGGAGGCCACATGATGGGAGTATGACCACTGTAGTGGGAAGGATTAGAATGGGTAACCAATGGCAAATGAGCCAGGTCACATCAGGGGCACCGATAAAACAATGTGACCTAAATAGACACCAGCTGACTAACATATTTGTAACTTGAATGGAACATCTTGAAGGCATCTCAGACAGGTCTAGTTAGATTACAGTTTCAAACCAAACAGACTCACTTTTTGACATTAGTGTGAAGGTTAACTTCTGGAAAAAAGAAAGGACAGATTAAAAAGTCATTTGCATCTAATTTCTTCATTCTTCTGTGTACTACAGCAAAGTCATAGGTTTAATTCCCATGGAATGTAAGAACTGATAAAATGTATGCTTTTTAATTGCAGTTTGAGTTGCATTGGTTTACAAGCCACTTAAATACATGCAAAATTGTTTCTGTGGCTCAAACAGAAAAGCATGGTGCTAGCAACGGCAAGGTCATGGGTTCAGTTCCTTTTGCCTAAATAAGTACTAAAATCACTAACTGAAAAATAAAAGCAAAACTGAACTAAATGTAACATAAAACTATTTAGAAAAATAAAAAAATAAAAATAAAAAAATACTAAAACTTAAACTATTTACTTAAAATTTTAAATAAATACAAACTATAACAGTAAAATAAATAGGCTAATACTAAACCAACACTGTATTGGACGGTTTTAGTAGATAAATAAGCAAATGGACTAAAAGTCATTAATTGTATAAAATGTATTTGAGGATTTCACTCGTCTTAAATGTTTTTAACAATTTTGGCCATAGATTGTTTTTGAGAAATGTACACAACGTAACTCTCCTGTCATTCACAATAACATTACTGATTGCATAAATCTGCAGCGCCTTGGTTTAGTTTACTTTTTGTTCAGTGCTTGGGAAGAGTTCCAGCATAACAAAGCCCTGCATTGACTCCTATTATAACATAACATTAACAGAAAAGACCACACTGAAATGATCAAGTGTCAAAACAACAGACGCAGCCCCACACCCCATGACACTTTTGGAGCCATCCGAGATCCAAGACATCTGGCTGTGTTTTTCTAGTGGCAGCAGCAAGTGAATGCAGGTGCTCTGGGCCTGTGAAAGAACTGGTCTCAAACCTGTTCAGCTTAACCACAGCCAGATCAGTCCAGAAAGAGTAGAAGAGAGAGCACATGGGCTTAATGCTGCCGCCTGGTATCTAAAGCCATTAAGCAGCTCAGTTCTCCGAGCCGTGCACTGTCAACTCCACTTCACACCCAACCTGGGCTGCGATGTGCACGGTAAATACAGCAGCACGAAACCAGTTGCTTTTTGATACTTTTTGGTGGGTTTGTTTGGTGTAACTCAAATAAACAAGAAACATTTTGGAATCTGTTTTATGCAAATGCAGTTTGTGAGACTGTCCAGCCTTTAGGTTTCTCCCAATGCCCTCTAGGCTAGTGAAATGTGCTCCTGACTGAAGCTTTAAGTCACCTGAACACTCATCCTTACCTCTGCATTCCTGCTGGAACCTGATAAGCTGGTTTTGAATAACCTCTCTTCATGCAGAACTTTAAGATCCTTACTATACAATAGAAAAACAACAAACTGGACAAAGTTGAGTTGTGCATTCAGTCACTCCATGCCCTTCAGAGAGAGTGTAAAGAGGGTTTGTTTAACAAAAGTATGTGGCTCCGATCCAGTAGGGGCCAAAAATAGTTTCTTAAGATTATTTATCGACTATTCAGTTGTATAGCTTACCCAAATGAATGTGCCAAAAAGACAAGAGCTATTTGTTTATGTAGACTGCTTCTCCTTCAGCTAAGGCCAGCCAGGCACGTGGCATCTGCTAAGAGCATCCCATTTGTTTGAGTGTGTGTGTGTGTGTGTGTGTAGAGGAGGATGAAAGAATAAGCATGCTTAGCTCAGGTCAGGCATGCACTTTCTAAAATTGTTTTTGTGGACCTGTAAAGGAATGTGTCTTTTCTGAGTGTACACAAACAGAAGAGAAAGGAGGGAAGTAAATTTTTTGCAGGCATTCAAAAATAAGACTGATCTTTTGTCTAATTGGCCTGAATCCTTGATCTCGAATGCTCTCGTTTTTTTTTTTCGTTTTTTTTTTTTTTTTTGGTTGCTATTGTTAGTCAGTGATGATCATTGTAACATTCTTTTGTTCTATTCTGCTCAAACTTAATGCAAATAAATGAAAACACACTTGTTGCTTTTTGATTGCTTTAGGGAAAGGGTCAGGGGAGCCATCTAGTGGATAATCAGTGAAACACACCAACAATATGTATTTTGCATCAATATGAATATACTAAATTAAAAAAAAAATTGTCCATTTGGAATTTGTGTACACTTAAAAAAAAAAAAAAAAAAAAAAAAAAACGCCAGTATTGTTTGTATTCTCCTTCCTCATATTGTTTGAAGCTCTCTTGTTGTATAGAGTAGAATAACTCAAAAAAAAAATGTTTTGGGTAAAAAACAAACAAAAAACAACACTTTCAGAAATTAAATTCAGAATGAGAGATGAAACTGTTCAATTTCACAAGATCATTTCTGACTAAAAGTGATATGAAGGCATGTGATATACATGTGTTGAATATGTTTGTGATACTACCATCTTGTGGTGAAGAGTTGTGTCAGGTGAAGGGGTAAAGGTTTGATAGGCTTGGTCCAGTTAGATGAAGTTTCTATTTTGTCAAAATACACAGATATTTTTTAAAATGGCAGTCAGTGCGTTTTGCATTTGTCTTGTCCACAGAGAAATTCAAATAATTATGAAGACACAACATTTCAAGTCGATCATACCAACAGTACTAGTTCTAGTCATTTTTAGATTTAGCATCATTATAGAATCTATGTCATTTGTGTGTCCTCAGAGTCAAAACATATATATATATATATGTCCTACATAAAAAAAAAAAAATAAAAAAAAAATCGTTCATTCCTTCCAGGAGTTATAACCATTTGAATAAATTATGCCATGTCTAATACTTTTAGTTGCTGGTATGTGTGATTAAAAATTCAGCATGTTTTTGATAATTAAAGGGACCCCAGAGAATCTTTCTGCACTAGTTTTATTTTAATTGGCTGAAAATCCGTTTCATAAAAAATGGAATAGCACATGGCCTGTAGATTTGTGCCCACTTAAAGGAATAGTTCGCCCAAAAATTTTAATTATCCCATAATTTACTCACATTCAAGCCATCCTATAGGGTGTAAGACTTTCTTTCTTCAGCCGAACACAATCAGAATTATATATATATATATATATATATATATATATATATATATATATATATATATATATATATATATATGGGTGTTTCTGCAACTACGGGCACTTCTGACTATCCCAATTTTAAAAAAAAATCTACCTCTATGAATTTCAACCATCACAATCTGTAATACATATAAAAATGTACACAAAATAGAATGTAGTCGTTAAGATTTTAATCTGGAACATGTTTATTTTTTTATATTTTTCGGGTCATCTTCTTAAAAAGTGTCCTTACCGCAACGTTACAAAAACGTTCATTTTATACATTTTTCTTTAGTAATTTCTATAAAAAATTTAATATGTTAAAATAGCTTTTTCAAATTTGATGCAGTTTTGTAAATACTGATATAAAAAAATAATATAAAAATAGGGAATTTCATGTTTTTTTCTATGCCATGTAAAATATTTACAGTAACCTTAGATGTCAATAGTTTCCATACACACAAAAGATAACATAATTAACTTTTTATGACAGATGTTGCAATTTCAATGTGTTAATCATCTCAACTTAAGTGTAAAAATATTTTTTTGCAAATGAAAATGTGAAAAAAATGAAAATAGAGCAGTGCTGTGGTAATGACATCTTGTGTCGGTAAGGACAAAATTATTTTTTTTAATGTAAAAAATGGCATGTTTATATACTATACTTCAGTACTAATAATATAATGAATATTTGTAATTTAATATACAGTAAACCTTGAATTTGTCTCTACCGTAACACAAGGTCTTTACCGCAACACCTAAATTTGCTGCGGTAAAGACATGTTGTGGAAATGACATTTTTGCTAATATTTTAGCTATTTGGCAGCAAGGCCTACCACATTAGTTTTGACTCTTATCATCTTAATATACATGAATTCAACAGTAATATACATTTATTATTAAAATGTAGTTCAAAAATACACAATTATTAAGCTGAATGGTAAGGACGCACAATAAATACTAGAGCAGAAAAGATTATGTTTACCTTATTTTTTTGGTATCTTGTGAGTGAGGTAGTGTGATGGCCCAGTCTGTCAGCAATGTGCTCAAGTGATAATTTCTGTTTCCATAGAAACTAGACTTGTTTGTGTTCGATAAAATTTCATAATAAAAGCTTTTTTTTCATTGTTGCGTTAAGGACTCAAAAGTGTGGGACAGGCATATTTAGTTAAAAAAATCATAAAAATGATCAGTAAATAATACAATTTTTTTTAAGATGCAGTAAATGAATCTATATATTAAACAATTCCATTTGAAATAATGTCATATTGTAAAATAATGAGGTAATTTTAAGTATCTCAACATTGAAACCACGGGTGTGGGACATGAGTAAAAATGGTGTTTGGACCTATAAATGCTTCATAATTTTACATTAAATCATATTATTTATTCATTATTTTTATGTCAAGGTGTGTATTGACACTACGTTTATTTTTATGAAACATCAAATGACAAATTTTAACATAAATCTAAAATTTCACTCCTGGGACTTAAAAGTGCCCGTAGTTGCAGAAACACCCATATATACGTATATATATATATATATATATACATATCCTGGCTCTTCTCAACTTTGTAATAGAATTGTGTCCGAGTTTTTGCTAAGAGATCCAGTAAAGAAAGCATTTGAACAGTTTAATTGTTTACAAAGGATTCTTGTACGGTTTTACCCCCAGATGGCAGAAAACCTAGGACTAAGTAAATTTTTCATAAATGGGAAAACCTTTTTTGCAGGAAAAAAAGAGATGTCCTTAGTTATGAGTGAAAATCAAATTGTGCTCATTACAGCGGCAGTGCGGCACCTAGTGTTTCGAGAAAATATGTGCATCCATCCACATACCAATGTTTGAGTGCGGGACCATCCTACCCAGTTTGCATCTCTGTGCTTTACATGCTGTGACGCCCCGAGACATTTGAGGGCAGAAAAACAAGATGAGGAAGGTCAGTGGTTACTGAACATTTCATGTCAAAAATCCAGTCCACACATTCCCAGTAAAAATAAACAGAAGTTTTTATCTATCTTTCAGTTTGACCTTAACTCACTTCCAGCACTGCAGTAATGCAGCTCTTCAACCCCCAGTCCATCTGTCTCCTACCATTAATCTCAGCTTCATTTTGCCCTCAGCAACGAGACATAATTGTACATCCTCCCCCTGGTTCGGGTCACCTAATCAGGGCAGCACTCTAAAACCTCCTACATCTTCACATCTCACTTCCACTTACATTCTCTCTCTGCACAAAACTATAGTGAGATGAGATGACATGACTGCGTAAGTGGCCACATGACAATAATCAACGACTTGACAGCAATATAAGAATTATTCTATGACTTTTAAGGGTTTGCTTTTGTAAAGGAATTTGTATAGGTCATTTTTGCGTCTTGCACAACACAAATTGTCTTTTTTGGCTCAGTTTTTGCCAGGTTTTGCTTCAGGACCCATTGTACATTAGGCAACCCTATGTTGACAAACCATGTTTATTCTTGTGAAAGTGAACCTGTATTTAAAAGTCTGGGTCTTTATATGTTCTCTTACCATGCTTATTTTTTAAAGAGGATGTCAACTAGTTTCTACAAAATGATGAATTTGTGCCAAAATATCTTGTTAACAACAAAAGATACAGGAGGCATTTTTTTTCTCCTTTGATGCCCATGTACATTTATATTTACTATGAATGGTTAGTGTATATACTACACTAAAGTTTTAAAGTTCTAAAGTTTGGGGTCATTGTGTGTGTTTTTTTGATAACATTAATACTTTTACTAAGCAAGGACGAATTAAATTGATCAAAAGTGGCAGTAAAGACAGTCATAACGTTACAAAATATTTCTATAAATGCTGTAAATAATAAGAAAATGCTGCTATAATAAGAAATGTTATGTTTTTTTTATTGTAATAATAATTTACAATATTAATGTGTTTACTTGGTGAGCATAAGGGACTTCTTTCTAAATCAATAAAAAAAAAGTTGCTGCCTTAAATTTTTATTTACAATAACTTGTTTAATCAACTGTTCAAGTCATTTCAACTAAAATTACATTAAACTGACTTAAATTACTTGAATCTTGTATAACGTATGAAAAAGTTGAAAATGGCTTAACTTATTGTAAAAACATTTGTTGTCATCACTTATTGATCATATATATTTTTCACAGTGCACCAAATTCTAAATTTTTAACTGTAGATATTTACATGGAACATCTGTCACTTAGGAAGTCACTTGTAACAAAAGTCCACTGAGTTGTAGTGAGAACCCAGGTGCAGTTTTATTAACAAAACAAACTAAAACATGGACTGGACTGGACTGGACTTGACTCACCAAACAATGGGTTACACGGACAAAGCAAGACAAGAGACAATGGTAACATGAGGGCTATATATGCACAACCATATATGCATAATAATCGGCTTGCATAAATCATGCATAAATTTAAACCACCTGGCTTGTCGAATGTATGCATCTGAGAGTGGCACAGCAGTAAATGGCATGCATATACTGTAACTGCAGTTTTTTTTTTTTATGTGGGGAGAGATTTCACAAAAACATGAAACTCAATTAAGCCTCACACAAGGACATGCAGAGAATGTAAAATGGGCTGCGTTTAAAGCATCTGTCTATTTATCCATTCACCTGTCCAAAAGCATAACTTACTGATTTTCCTTTTTGATCGTCACTTCTGCTGGTGGCTAGTAGGCGAATGTGTTAGAAGAATGTATTTGCACGTAGTGTTGGGGATAATGTTTGGGATAATAATCTAGTCTCCTGGTGATTAATTATAACAGTAATTCATCCATTCACTCATCTGTCCATTAGCTTAACTTTCTGATTTTCCCTCTAGATCTTCAATTCTGCTTATTAAAATACCATTGCACAGGCAGGCAGATGAACACTTTCTTCAGTTTGCACATAGTGCTGGGGGATAATGTTTCAGATAATAATCTAGTCTCCTGTTGATTAATTATAAAAATAAGAGGATTTCGTTTCAGACGCTGAATACCGGGATAAGATCGAAAGGAATTCTCAAGTTATTTCTCTACAGTGTTAACACAGCCTATTTTTTTCAATAAGATTGCCTCAGGTTAGACTTAAGCTTGTGGTAATCATGCCTCAAATTTTTGTTTACTGGTAATAACTGAACCTGCTCCAAACTGTGGGAATGCTTGATTTGTATTTTTGTTCCAAACAAGTCCAAATTCAGATAGTATCTACTTGTAACCTCAGAAACAGGTCAGCAATTGGCTATTGGATTTTTGAGGGCTGGAGAAATGTCAGGTCACTGCAAAGTTTCTATAGCAGTGTGTTGTTCTGTAGCTGTTTCTTCTCATTCTTTTCGTCTCTCACATTCTCACTGTGTATTTCCCAAATCCTTGTGACAGAGTAGCTGCATTACCTCTAAATCATCGTCCCATGAATAGCAAACAAAGAGTTGACATAAAATCATTACGGAAACATGTTTGCTTGTGCTTCTTGTATATCTGTTTGTAGTACAATTCATGCAGTCCAGAGGCAACAAAACAAACGGTCAAGACAGCAAATCTCTGTGGAAAAGAAAGGAGTTGACTCTAAATGTCTAAAATCATCACCTTTTGCTTGTACACTACTTTCACTAACTGTGTGACATGTTGTTGAATTACACCCGCGAGCCTTGTGCAATCTATTTTCCGTGATCTGTCTGCTTGAGAAATGGCTTGTTTTGTGTGGTATTATAGCTGTAGTGGGATAAAATGGATCGGTACCTCAGCATGATATCAGTTATTAGTCTCTTATTCAGTTTGTGATAATGAGGCACTTTGTTTATAGATAAAATAATCATAGCAGGTTAAACTGATTAGCTTCTCTGAAACAGTTAATAATTCAGCACATATGTCTCACTTTATTAAAGATGACCTTTTGTTGGTAATATTAAACATAATGACTTTCTGCCATACATTATCACATTGCACAGTCTAGACTTAATTTAATAGCATATTAATAAACATATGTTCGCTCCTCCTTAGTATTGCATTCTCTGAAGATCCTGTGGCACAGGTTGTTAAAATAACTCAGTGCCTGTCTTTCAGCTTTTTGACACAGAACCTTGCATTTGATTTTCTGTGCTAAACAGAAATTGATGAATAGCCTTAGCTTGCTAGTATGGCAGTGTCAAAGTGCTTCATTCAATTTTTTTGACCTATTGACTGACACCAGACCTTTTCAAAAAGTGTTCACATAAGATCAATACTTTGTCATTGTTTTTATCCTTGTCACTGCATAGAATACTTTCATTGTGGCTGTGATACAGTACATGAGTCAGTGAACCACATCTGTATTCTAGAGGATGAAGTGCACATTATGGTCAATTCAGAATGTTGTTAGAAACAAATGTGAACATCCATACATCCAAACGTGGATAATTTAGTGCATGTAATTTATGTGTCATTTTATTCGTTTATTTTTTATTTTTTATTTTATTTTATTTTATTCAATAATCCAAGCAAAACTGCAAATAAACCTGACAACCAGCGATCATAATGCATTCTTGTTGCATTGAAAGAGCAGCTTTGATATTTTTTTTCCATGGGTAAAAAGTAATACAAAATACGAAAGGCTGACATGAGGGTGGGTAGATGATAACAATTTTTTTTGTAAAACGACTGACCAAATGTACACATTTTTCTTTAATTCTTATGATAATAATAATAATAATACATATTTTTAGTATAATAATTCTATACAATAATCATGCAACGTAACTTTCAAAGATGCAAATCTTTTTTAGAATTTGCATTTAAATCCACTTGGCTCAAAAGTCAGTTTAATGGGCATGATACTTCTGGCCCTGCTGGCACTTTTGGAGTTAGTGTAAAATGCTCTGCTCAATGGGTTCCACTGAGAATAAAGTGGGGAACAGCCAGATGGGCCCCTACAGCACATAAATCAAGATTAACGGCCATGCACTATTGACTGCCAGATCCATCCATTATTTAAATTTTGAAAAGCCACAAATCAATTGTCTCTATGTAGGGGGAGGGAAGATGCTATAACACACCACACATGCTTTTTATTCCTTTTAAATGTCTAACGTTTCAAAAAGATTTATTTGCAGGATGTATAATATGATAGGAGTTTTGCTACATTGCAGCAGCAAAATAGATAGGAAACTCTTTCCTTGCATGTTAAAGTGTAGTCAATCATTTTATCCCTTAAAGCTACACTGTGTAACTTTCTTAGTTGATTCTTAGCAAAAAACACTTAGTTCTTTCAAAAATATATGTGCTCATTAATGTATATTTACTTCTTTCAAGTAATAAAGTATTCTCTTAAGTTTATAATCTGCCATTGAAAGTACATACGGGTGAGGGGTTCGTATGCCGGTCGCCATGTTGCCCCTCCATCTTGAAACTACATTAGCCAAAGAGGGACATGCCTGTAAATTCAAGCTTCGCCTTTTGCGTTTTTCACTCAGTGACACCTGACGAATGCGAGGGGGAGATTACTCGCGAGCTCGCGAGTGCCGGCAGATTTGAAAGATAGTGTGGTGTGTGTGTGTGTGTGTGTGTGTGTGTAAGTGTGTGTGTGTGTCTGTGTGTGTGCGTGCGTGCGTTCGTACTCACATTTGAAAGAGAGAATTAAAACGTCAACGCGACAGACAAATCAGCAAGACCATAGTCAATATTGGAGTAACTTTTCCCAGATGGAAAGAGCTCATGAGGAGAAAATATTTTAAAACGGACGCCGAGGTTGCCTGCTTTCTTCTCGACAGGTAATTCAGCCTGTTGTAATTCATTTGTGTAAATTCGAAGTTTTATAGTTGCTTGTCTAACCATAGCATGGTTGTGCATAACGCCAGAACGACCTCTAGTATAACTTCATCCTCGCGTCAATGGTGAAAAAGTATTGTTTACCTTGTAACATAAATCTGTGCTGCGACGGATCACAGGTAATGAATAGTTTTAAAGGTGCAATTTTTTAAGCTATATAAAAAAAGGACACTGTAAATTTTAGTTATTTTTAATTGCTTTTACTTTGTACACATTGTAACATTAGCCTAATCTGATTATGCTGGGATAGCCGATTCCAAGGGTGACGTTTACCTCCTGACATCTGTCCTGTAGTTTTATTCATTTTAGACATATTGTTTATTATTGTCATGGACGAAGTGATAACTGGAAGCCATGTTAATCTTGGAATAATACGGCCACCGTAGGAGTTAAAACGCTCTCGGAATTGAGAGGAACAGAAACTTATTTTCACTGGGTAGTCATATACAATTTCACCGCTAGATGGGGGTAAAAATCACACAGTGTAGCTTTAAAACTCATCTTTGATCACCAAAATGACATATTTAAGTGTTTTTTCCATGAAAAGTTTTGATAAAATAGTTTGAATGTAACTCTATACCTTTGCCTCATTTAGTATACGCGGTTCTATGAATATGCAAATTAGCCCCGCCTCCACTCACTCACACCAGCTCAGAGATCAACTGGTTGAGGATCATACATTGACGTGATTGGTTACAAGGTAGTTGGATTTCAAACCATGTTTTTGAGACTGTCTTTGGTTCACTAAGGAGAAAATACTCAGCAATGGTGTTGACTTGTGAATTTGCACATGGTTTGTCTGAAGGCATATTGAAAAAAACACATAGACATACAGTATAAACAATATTAAAACCTTGATTTTCACCACAGGGGGACTTTAAAAACTCCTTAAAATTGTGCAATTGTTAACTTTTTCTAACCAATCTGACCATTACAAATTACTTTCATGAGTGTGAGTTATTGTAATGAAGTTGATTTGCTCATATAAAAGAATTTTGACTTGACATGACAAAATGCTTCTTTTTTTTTTCTTCTTTTTTTTTTTTTTACAAAAATATTGATGTTTTGCTTCAAAGCTTCCAGTCATAAATCTCACCTTAGGGAAGGAATGGATATTATCTAATAGTATTATTGTGTGTATGCGTACTTGTAAATCCCTGATGTTGTACATGGACCATTGTTAATGAATGATTTCAAAATCAATGATCCTGCATCAGAGTCTGCATCAAGTTTTATAGCCCGGCAAACTGCACTTAATCCCTCTCGCGGTCATTTAAATCACCAATTCTGACTGGTATTGTGCTGTGTAAAACAAAACCTTCTGAAAAGTGAATGTGTTTACTGTTTACCTTACGATCAAAGGCAGAAATCACTGTTCCCGGAACTATGAGTCAAGCAAAGGCGAGAAAAAAAAACAGTGTGGTCGACCAACACTTGTGTTTTTGCCCCGCCATCTCATTTAGCACGCATTTCCTCTTCGCTGCTAGATTATGCTGAATCTTCAAAACATGATTAGGATGCTTGTGACACAACATTCCTCATCTTGATCTGCATTGCAATTGCTCTGCCTTTCTTCTTCTCTCTCGCTGCAGCTATTAATTTCACAGTCAGAGTAGATAAAGAACCCCAGTTCCCAACCAATCATTATGCTTGTAAAGTGCTAGTTTGGGGACACTATAAAATTAAATGCTCAAACAAACAAAATGGTGTCTCTCTTCTCTACTCCGTAATGCATGTGAGTGATCAAACACATAGGTTAGAAAGGAAATTGGACTGATCCTCATTAAATATGTCCTCATTAAATATATTCCTCATGATTTATGTCCTCAGGAATATAAAATCAGGGGGCTATTGGCATCAAAGGGAGGCCGGACTGAACAGTCTCTTTAATGTCTGTTTGGAATTCACTTCCAAGGATACTGAAGGCTTAATGTCATTAGTTGATGCATATTTCCCCTTTGACGCATGTGGTTTCATCTAACTTGTCAAACTGGAGATCATTTTTAATATTTAAACAGCATTTTCTACTTCTACTTCTTCTAGAACTACTTCTGACTATCTTGTTGAAAAGACTAGCTTAAACCAGTGTAAGCAGGCTGGTGTGTGCTATAATGCTGGTGTTGTGCTGTAGCATCAATGGTCGCAGTGAGGCTGGTTGACCACGGAAGTCTTGCTGGTTAATCTGATTAAACAGTCTTGTGGAGACATCGAATACTGGCCTTTTTTCATCAGGGTCAATGGTCTCTTTTTCCTTCAAGTTCTTAGAGTGTGAATTTAAATGCTGTTTCCTTTATAATTCGCCTTCAGCACGTAAAATAGTATTTCAATTACTTAGGCCTTGAGATCAGTGGAAAGGTGTTTTAAGTTGCAGCCTTTGAAGTGAGAGCTCAGATATGTGGGTATCGGCACAGTCCCGTTAGATTTTAAAAACCCCACCCCATCCTCCCACACTAGAAGAGGGAAATGAGAGAAACATCAGCCTAGAATAATGGAGCACTACTGCAGGGTTCATAGAGACTCAATGTCATCCATGACTAACTAACTGTAGCATAGCCGAATATGCCTTTACATTCAATCTCTCACAGAAAAGCTGATTGTTTCTGCTTTGCTTTACTGGGGATATTGTTTGCTTGCATTTTATTTTGGCATTTGTATTTAATGCTCTTTAAATACATTTAAATTAAACTTATGCTTTTTTATTTTACGTTGGACACACTTATTATCGCTTGCATTTCACATTTAAACTTCCCTGTTTTTTGTAAATCTTTGAAAATCAACTCATGTTGTCTCTGAAAAGGTAAAGCTAAATTGTATAGTTACATGGCAATACCTTACAGTTCGGTTGGGTTCCATTTGTTAACATTTGTGACCCTGGACCACAAAACCAGCCACAAGGGTCAATTTTTGAAATTGAGATTAATACATATACACTCACCTAAAGGATTATTAGGAACACCTGTTCAATTTCTCATTAATGCAATTATCTAATCAACCAATCACATGGCAGTTGCTTCAATGCATTTAGGGGTGTGGTCCTGGTCAAGACAATCTCCTGAACTCCAAACTGAATGTCAGAATGGGAAAGAAAGGTGATTTAAGCAATTTTGAGTGTGGCATGGTTGTTGGTGCCAGACGGGCCGGTCTGAGTATTTCACAATCTGCTCAGTTACTGGGATTTTCACGCACAACCATTTCTAGGGTTTACAAAGAATGGTGTGAAAAGGGAAAAACATCCAGTATGCGGCAGTCCTGTGGGCAAAAATGCCTTGTTGATGCTAGAGGTCAGAGGAGAATGGGCCGACTGATTCAAGCTGATAGAAGAGCAACTTTGACTGAAATAACCACTCGTTACAACCGAGGTATGCAGCAAAGCATTTGTGAAGCCACAACACGCACAACCTTGAGGCGGATGGGCTACAACAGCAGAAGACCCCACCTGGTACCACTCATCTCCACTACAAATAGGAAAAAGAGGCTACAATTTGCACGAGCTCACCAAAATTGGACAGTTGAAGACTGGAAAAATGTTGCCTGGTCTGATGAGTCTCGATTTCTGTTGAGACATTCAGATGGTAGAGTCAGAATTTGGCGTAAACAGAATGAGAACATGGATCCATCATGCCTTGTTACCACTGTGCAGGCTGGTGGTGGTGGTGTAATGGTGTGGGGGATGTTTTCTTGGCACACTTTAGGCCCCTTAGTGCCAATTGGGCATCGTTTAAATGCCACGGCCTACCTGAGCATTGTTTCTGACCATGTCCACCCCTTTATGACCACAATGTACCCATCCTCTGATGGCTACTTCCAGCAGGATAATGCACCATGTCACAAAGCTCGAATCATTTCAAATTGGTTTCTTGAACATGACAATGAGTTCACTGTACTAAAATGGCCCCCACAGTCACCAGATCTCAACCCAATAGAGCATCTTTGGGATGTGGTGGAACGGGAGCTTCGTGCCCTGGATGTGCATCCCACAAATCTCCATCAACTGCAAGATGCTATCCTATCAATATGGGCCAACATTTCTAAAGAATGCTTTCAGCACCTTGTTGAATCAATGCCACGTAGAATTAAGGCAGTTCTGAAGGCGAAAGGGGGTCAAACACAGTATTAGTATGGTGTTTCTAATAATCCTTTAGGTGAGTGTATAAATAAATAAGCTTTCCATTGATGTATGGTTTGTTAGGATAAGACAATATTTGGCCGAAATACAACTATTTGAAAATCTGGAATCTGAGGTTGCAAAAAATATCTAAACACTGAGAAAATCGCCTTTCAAGTTGTCCATTTATGTTCGTGCTTTTGCTGCATCCACTCACAAAAATATATGTTTTATATATATTTACAGTAGGAAATTTACAAAATATCTTCATGGAACATGATCTTTTCTTAATATCCTAATGATTTTTGGCATAAAAGAAAAATCAATAATTTTGACCCATACAATAGGCTAAACAATGCCACAAATATACCCATGCTACTTGTGACTGATTTTCTGGTCCAGGTGTCACATTTGTTAATACATTAGGTATGAACTGACAATAAACAATATTTTACATTGATTCATTTTGGTATTAATCTTTACAAATACATAGGCCTACTTTACATGTTTTTAGTATTTCAAGTTGTATGAATTAGCATTAATTGTATTATGATTAACCATGAATTAACAATCCTATACTATGTGTGTGTGTGTGTGTGTGTGTGTGTGTGTGTGTGTGTGTGTGTGTGTGTGTGTGTGTGTGTGTGTGTGTATAAATGCCAACCCAGGCTCATTGGAAATACGTTACTCTGACTACATTTTTGCAAAACCTGAAATACGTACCTCCAGGTACGTTTCCCTGCACTTTTCGGGTGAAACGTCCACTAGAGGCGCTAAAGGGTATACATTTTTCTCCGTTCCAGATGCGTGTTTATTAAAAGGTTATAAAAGCGAAAATATGAGTAAATTATGTTCAGACTTCTCAGTATACACTCATTTTAATATAAATTAGGAATTATTTCCACGCTTTTAAGGTGCCACAACAACCCAGTCTCACGGCAGTTCGTGAAATGGTCACGTAATTTAGTCTATTGATTCGTTACACGGACACGTTTATTTCGTTATTTTCGTGATATCAGGACGTTTTTTAAACTAATGTATTTCAGTGTGAAGCATCTTTCGTGATCACAGCACGATTCTTTCTGCCTGTCGGGCTGCAGCAGAGAAGCTGTTTAATCAACATTTATTCATGAGATCTTATGTTATCATGGTTTATGTATTTTTGATTGATATTTTATGCTGATTGACAAATGCTGTTGTAGTGTAACCTTCCTGGTCTACGTAAAGGACTGTTGTAAAGCATAAACATTGTTTAAGATAAAACTTTTAAGGTGTAAGGCTGAAACTGGTTAAGGAAGTGAGGGGTTGTAGGTAATGGAACTTTAACTGGATTTCTTCAGCCGTGACTTTTTAAAGGTCAGCGCAAGCGCGTTAAGAAGTCCCTGAGGATTTTCAGTACTCAGAGACATCTTTGTTCTTGCCTTCTATAAGAAGACATGCATTTATATTTCTATTGAGTCCAATTTTGAGAGCATGTGCCCCCGAGAGCTTATCTGTAAAATGTATGTATTAGCTGATCCTGCTGCATGTATAGACTATTGTAATTTCAAAACGATTTCTAAATCAATCTCCCTGTGTTGCTCTCTGTAAATCCCTACAGCAAACAAATAAGCAAACAAGCAAAACTTTAAAATCCTGTGACCATCTTCTCCCACCAAAATGCTCACAATTTACAGAGAAAAACTTGCTCTTGATCAGATCACAATAACCAAACCCCTGCTCCACATCACTTGTTCATGTTATTCAAGCAAACATTGCCCACAGTTCTCAGACAAAATTACATTCACACCAGTGGTCCTTTGTCACAGAAACAGTAATGTGAATCAATTTCATTCCTGCACACTAATTTAGGAGTCGTAATTATTGCTTTCCTCTGCGGTTTCCAACCGAATACGAGAGCCTCTCTGGCATTGGTTGATTAGCACAACATTTGGCATTGAGGCCACATCAAGAGAATAACTCCAGATGTGCTTTTGTTGCCTGGCGACGGAGATTATATCACTAAAACCTGACAATTCTGACAGTGAGCCAGATTTCCTTAACAGTTTGCCGATTAAAAATGTAGAAAAACACTAGTTTTGTTGTGAAAGGAAAATCATATTCATGTATTCATAATTGCTACATAGAGGATCTAATAAATACTGTACATTAAATATTTTTTATTGTAAAGCTTCTATTTCAGAGATGTGTCTTGCTGGCTATTTTAGCAAACAATATTATATGTTTTGCATATATTCAATATTCCTTATTTATTGAAATATAACAACAAGTTTGTTTCTGAGGTTTCCATTATGGCCCAGGCTCCTAGTGTGATATCAATAACAAAAGTATCAGTGGGCCGATCTCTCCCTAGAGGCTCGCTGGTTCCAGCACGAGTGATCTGCATGCTCCACATTAGCATCCAACCCAGTTTCCGCTCGATCAGAGTTGAGTTTAAGTGTGTGGATCAGCTGAGGCATGCCCTCCATGCAGTCTGCTTGTATAGGTCATCACCAATGTTTGATGCAATTATCTGCCAGCAGGAAGGAAGTGGGGTGCAGGGAATGGTTAAAAGCACCAAATGTCAAGTGATTCCACAGTGAGATGATGTCTATGAACCTGCGGACGAACCCTTCCCTATGAAGCCTCCTGAGAGAACTTGTCACCTATCCAACAAGTTTTATTTCACACCAGAACTGCGCTGTTACTGAGACTTTGAAAAGCAAAGCTAAGAAACAAAGAGGTCTGATTATTTGCGACAACATTTGCTTTTTGTGGTATCCTGTGCTGTGCTACATGCTACCAGTCAGTGACATCTGGTAAAAGAAACATCCAATTTGTTTCATAATGTGTGTAAAGGGTCATTTATACTTCAGTAATTGCTGAATCATTCAGCTGATGACTCTGTGCTCAGCATTGTGATTGATCTCAGATATGATTAATGGAATAGTCTGCTTCATAATAAAGTGTCTTCCTAGGTTCTGTATCATTTCTTACCACTCTGCACTACTTATTCTAAGCTGCCGGAAGTAGAGAACAGTGCCTATGAACTCTCAGTCATAAATCAGTTTGTGTTTACTTTGGCCAGATGAGTCATTTTAAATAGACATTTACTGGAAAATTAATTGGTTTCAATAATACTATCACTAAGTAAAATATGGTAAAAATCATCACAGTGGCATCCATAAAAACAACATTATCTTAATCACTGGCAATAAAGTTTAGTGCATTGGTGCACTCTGATGATGGAGTAGGAGTGATCACTTACAATTTAGCATGACACAAACCCTCTGGGAATTCCAATTTTTTTGCCACACTTTATTTATTTTGTGTGTATTTTGTTTGTTGTGTGTGTGTGTGTGTGTGTGTGTGTGTGAGTGAGAGAGAGAGAGAGAGAGAGAGAGAGAGAGAGAGAGAGAGAGAGAGAGAGAGAGAGAGAGAGAGAGAGAGAGAGAGAGAGAGAGAGAGAGAGAGAGAGAGAGAGAGTAATATCAGTGCCTAAGATGCTAATGCCAGAAACAGTGTCAGGTTTTGGAAATGTTCAGTGCTACATCATTTCTGCCTGCAAAAGTCCACAGAGATCAGTAGCGATTATTTGCATGTTAGTGGATTCAGAACATGGAATCACAGGAGAACAAAACACTTAAGTATATAAGCTTAGAATTAATGGTTTAGATATTTGGTAGGCTCTTATGGGGCCTGTTTACACCTGGTTATTTCATGCATTTTTACTGATCGGATAGCTCTCTGATTTGTTAAAACGGTTCTTCTGCAGCGATGCGTGTTGCGGTAGCGCCGTAATATCTGGCTATAATATGTCATAGCCTAGAACATGCTCTCACACGTTTATTTTCTAACATTTTGGGAGGAGTAAAATGTACACATGTGGTTTCAACAACCAGTTGCAGACTTGTCCAGTTTAGTCTGGAATGCGGCCCAGACCACCTTCTGATGTGCGATCAGATTTAAAGCCGTCTCGAATGCGTTTTGGAGGGCATTTAGGCTACACCTGGTCTTTTCGCGATCGGATAGCTATCCGATCTGAGAGAACGCATTAAGTGACCAGGTGTAAACAGGTCTATGCAGTGCTGAAAAGTGACATTATTTTAATTTTATTTTATGTATGTTATCAATTGCCCATTGACAGCATCACAAAAAAGCTTACATCAGTATCACTGAAAAGAAAGAATTCTTTTCTTTTTCTCTCTCTCACACACACTTTCATCTTGATGTCAAGCTGACATTTCTTTGGTGATGTGCAGCAGGAACATTATAAGTGTGTGAAAATCCATCTTTGACTCTCTCCTCACCTCTGTCTCATCACACATAGAAAAAGCCTCACTTCCCAACCCCCTCTACGGGGGTCTTTTAAACTGCAGTCAGGGGGGAAAACCCACCAATGTTAAATCACCACCACAATGGCACATACTAGCTTCCTAGCATCATAACTCATTATAAGTATTTTCCTGACACAAAGCTGCTGCCTGACGGGCTGTGTAAAGGAAAGGCTGACGTAAATGTCATTCAAAACGATTACTGAAACAACCTTCATTTAAAATAGAGCTGGGTGAGTGGCCCTGACCAGCTATAACCTATTGCATAACGACATCCTAGGGCCAACCTTAACAGCACTTTTATTGCTAGAAAAAGAGAGAGAGGTAAGAGGGCAGCAAAGATAAGGAACTGAGAAATATTCCAGAATTTTACATAATAATCTATTTTTTACAGATTGATTTATTTATTGGTTGGTTGGTGTTTCAAATCAACATACAGAAACTGTGTCTATAGAGAAAACAAGGATTTGAGCAGTTGTGTTTTTTGGCTCAAAACCATATAGTTATTGTGATTTAGGGCCCTATATTAATGACCTAAGCGCATGGTCTAAAGCGCAGGGTGCAAGTGCACTTAGGGCGTATCCGAATCCACTTTTGCTAGTTTAACGACAGGAAAAATGGGTCTAAAAGGGTTGTCCCTATTCTCTAAATGAGTAATGGGTGTGTTTTGGGCATAACGTGCAGTAAACCAATCAGAGTCTCATCTCCCATTCCCTTTAAAAGCCAGTTGCGCTCGTGCCATGGCGGATTCGCTATTTACATGGCGGAATTCGCAAGCGGAAAAACAATGCTCCTCTAGCGAGGAAACGGATCTGTTAGACCATTTACGGGACAAAGTGTACGTGCGTCGTGGACCCGACTATAGGCGCATATTAATTAACAAAAAAATATTGCGCCATTGACTTTAGACCAGGTTTCTATGGAAGCTTGTTTCCGCCACAGAAAAAAATAAAATAATAATAATAATTGCGACTTTTTATCTCACAATTCTGACTTTTTTTCTCACAATTGCGATATATCAAGTCAGAATTGTGACTTTTTTTCCTCACAATTGCGAGATATGAAGTCAGAATTGTGAGAAATAAAGTCGCAATTGCGAGATATAAAGTCGCAATTCTGAGAAATAAAGTCGCAATTGCGGGATATAAAGTCGCAATTCTGAGAAATAAAGTCGCAATTGCGGGATATAAAGTCGCAATTCTGAGAAATAAAGTCGCAACTGGGAGATATAAAGTCAGAATTGCGTGATATAAAGTCGCAATTGCGAGAAAAAAAGTCAGAATTCTGACTTTATAACACGCAATTCTGACTTTATAACACGCAATTGCGAGTTTACATCTCGCAATTCTGAGAAATAAAGTCAGAATTGCGAGATGTAAACTCGCAATTGTGAGATAAAAAGTCGCAATTATTTTTTTTTCTGGTTTCATAGGTTTCAGTTGGTCAATGGCACAGTCTAGTTCAGTTGCCTCAAAATAGCAATGCGCCAACAATGCACCTGAACACATCTCATTTTCAGACCAGCACGCCCACGGGCGCACAAATGGGTGCAAATGCATTTGCTATTTAAACAACGTGGCGCAGGACGTGAAAATGATAACTACATCGGGCTGAAACTAGATGATAGGGCCCTTGTCAGTGGCATTTTTTTTAATCCAACAATACATTTAAGGTAATTAATACAACTCACATAAGACAAATTACTTTCAGTGAGATATTTTTAGACTGATTAGCTGACAAACGTTCTAAGGTGTGCAATTATTTTTCAGTAAATGCACAGCTAAAGCAGTTCCAGGCAGATCTGGACCACATTGCAGTTCCATATCACTTCACCAAATTATTACAGTTCTTTCAAATGTCCTACAGCAAAAGAACCAAAACAAACAAAGACACTGGCAGTCAAAAAAGAAAAGAAAAGAAAAGAAAAGAAAAGAAAAGAAAAGAAAAGAAAAGAAAAGAAAAGAAGATCAAACAGTGGAGCAGATGTTACTTTGATAGTTCGGAATCATAGTTTTCCCAGCAAATTAATCCTCTCCTTTAGAAGAAGTTACTCATGTTCCCATGGCTCTACTATTGAAATCAATCATCAGTAGTTGGCTCTGTGCAGATATAAGAGTATGGTGTGCAACCTTTTAGAAACTAGAAACAATGGGTAATTTGTGGATGTTTAATGGATGTTTATTTAAACATAAAAAAACATCTTTATTATAATATCACACTCAAATATTTCTCACATTGCTCTAAGGTCATGCCTGCTTATTTAAAGTCATAGTTCACCCAAAAATGAAAATTCTGTCATACTCACCCCCAAAACTTGTATTAATTTACTTTCTTCTGCTGAACATAAAATAAGATATTTTGAAGAATATGGGTAACCAAACAGTTATGGAAAGAAATACTATGGAAGTCAATGGGGCCCATCAACTGTTCGGTTACTGAAATCCTTCAAAATATCTTCTTTTATGTTCAGCAGAAGAAAGAAATTCATACAAGTTTGGAACAACTTGATGGTGAGTAAATGATGACAGAATTTTCATTTTTGGGTGAACAATCCCTTTAAGGATCCTTGGCATCAAAAAGTTTGAAAACGTTGAAGTTGTTTCTGCAGGCATAATTGTACATTAGCAATGCATCGTAACTTGACATTGCCTGACCACTCAGCTGAATCTGATATTTGGTTTCAACTGCAAACAGATCCAGCAACAGGTTCTGAACCTGGCCGCAGTCATGTGTAGTAGCAAGGTTAATAGGGGTCAGTGCATGTCTTGTCTCCTCTCACATCTGAAGACCACCTGATACTTGATGCAGTCTGTTAAAAAGGTCTGATAGCTCATATCAGCTATCTAACATGAGAGCAATGCCAGCCGGTCAGCTAAAAGCATGTCGACATGTCCTTTCCACATCACTGCTGGGGACAGTAACACAGCACTGGTGGTGAGAGGAACTGGGCTCTGGGGCCTTTGTCCTATATTATACAGAGGTTATGACCTATCTCTATTTGAAAAAAAATAAGCTGTAACTTCAGAGATGTGTCTTGTTCATGCTATGCCTCTGAAAAGAGCGAATAAGTAACAGTTGTAAATTATACTCGATTACATTAGAAACATTTTGATGCAAAAGACAAACTTCTGGATCAGTTATTTTACTATCATTTAGATACAATTAGTTTTGTTAAAATATTTTAATAATATTTATAATCTTTTTTTCTGTATTTTTGTCATTTTTAAATGTTGTCATTGTTTTTTTAATGTCTATATTGTTTTCATAATTTTTGTATTTCAGTTTAAGTTTTAAGTACATCAAGTTAAACTAAATGAAAATGAGAATTGTTGCTTTGCCAACCAGATGAAATAAAATGTTAATTAAGCATTAACCCATTTAAGCAACTATAGTTGCCGCAGTGTATAGTTGTCATTTTCCTTTTGTAAGTATTTTTCTAGATGTTATCCATGTTTTGTATCTCAATGACATGCAAGCAAACAACCAAATACTGTAAAGGATTTCAAGAAGAAGAAGAAAAAAAAGGTATTCACGTCCTTCCTGTCACATGAGGCTGTCAACTTCCTACCCCTACTTCCAGGAAGCATGATGAAGGCAAACCCTCCCAAAGAAAGGTCATTTTCATGTTACTAAAGTATTTTTTGTTGACATATATCTACATAATCATGAAGATCTCTAGATCTTACAAGAGATCTATAGTTTTTTGTATACTTAGTCAAAAGTCCAAGCGGCAACTATAGTTTCTGGTGGGCAAATGCCTTGTAAGTACATATATCATGGGGAAATACGGTATACTGTGTTAATAGTATTATTAATAGGTTAATAAATCAAGGTTATTGGTCTTGTCTAGTGCATAAACATAACTTAACCCTTTAAATGACATCTCTACTGTACAGAAATTGTCTGTATGCACTGTTATTTTTTGTTATTTTTTTATATAGATGGAATTTTTTCTTCATTCTATTAATTTTTATTTAACTTTTTGATACACAATGCCCTGTTATGGCTGCACTTTATTCTGCACTATGTTCCACAACTTTAACCCTTGTGCGCTGTTCGTTTGCGGTTTACAGTCGGGCTGTTTGGGGTCTATATATATATTTTTTTTTTTTTCTTTTTTTTTTCTTTTTTTTTTTCTTTTTTTTTTCTTTTTTTTTAATAGGTTTTTTAAAACCCTGCTTTTTATGTAAAATTCACTTTATAAAAAGAAACCCACATTTCTAAATTTCATTCATGGGGATAACATGGATCATTTTACTTGGTTAAGTGTAAGATTTTTTTTGCCCATCTTTTGGAAAATGCCGTTTTAAAAGTAAAAAATTATCACTTTAACCAGTAGGTGGCTGCAGAGCTCCACTATTTGCTATTTAACTAAAATACATCTTTTCACAACTTTTTCCAGTTGGATTCATATCTACATATTATGAAATCACAATTATAACAATAAAAGTTACTTTTTGTCAAAGTTTAACAGTTTTTGTACTGAAAAAAACATACGTTCACATAGGACACTATTAACACGACTATATGCATGAAACCATTCAGAAAAAATTGGGCACAAATGGGTTAAGCTAAGGGCAGAAAACTGACTATTAAGCATCCTGATTACATTTGACAATTCTGTCTAGAATTGTGATAGGTTTATTTTAATGTTTACTAAGTAGAAACAGAATTATAAAATATTCTAGCCACAGATTGAATCAATCACATCTCTAAGTGAAACAAGCCATTTTAATAGCCTCCGTTATTTGAACAGATATAATCTTCTTTTCCATAATGGTTCAATATTGTGGCAAGGGAAACAAAACAGCTGATGTAAAGCAGTAATCTAAAAAAAAAAAAAGAAAGTTGCAGGGAGGACTAAGCGTGAATGTGAATGGATGTGACCTAAATCTATTACAATAACACGCTGTAATATATATATCTGTGTCTCATAACTGTATTTCATGTCATCTCATAATGTGGCTCCTTAATGGCCCATGTCCTCCCCTTTATTGCTGATGCTGGATCCACTGAAAAAAAACATTTAGTTCACAACATTGCACTTAGACAGTGTACTCTCTCACTGTTGAGTGGAAAAATAACAACCATTCAAGAGTAATCCGTGTCAAATGCTATGATCCTCTCTTATGCATCATATTGCAATTAGAGGATATTTATTTATGTTTGATATAAGCAAGGAATAATTGACGACATACAGTTGTATTATTAGAAAAATAATGCACACCTGAGGTGGTAATGTGGCTAAGACTGTCAGTGTCTTTGTGTGTGTTTGGTTCTTTTGCTGTAAGGACCTTTGAAAGAACTGTAATAATTTGGTGAAGTGATATTGAACTGTAATGAGGTCAAGATCTGCCTGGAACTGCTTTAGCTGTGCATTTACTGAAAAATAATTGCACACCTTAGAACGTTTGTCAACTAATCAGAATCAAACATTCAACAGCCCCGCAGTATAAAACATGTAAATGGAGCCATTGTTTGTTATGCATCAGTTAAGTCGCTTTTAATAACTGAAGCATGAGCATATGGCATGTACACACTGTGCACTAATGATTAAATCTCTCTTAATTTCAGTCAATTTGTGTGAAATTCATAATCATCCTGCAATCATGACAGCCTAATAACTTATTTTTGTGTCACTGTATAAATTTACAGTATCTGCAGAGTATTGGAGAGAATCATATACTGTAAATGTATAAATGAAGGATTGCCACAGAAGAACCATGATAAATCTTGGAGAAATGGAGCATCCGCTACTGCAGGGTTATAAATTAAAGGCGGATTTCATATTAATGAAGATCATTTCCTCTTTCACAGGAGACACAGATGTAAAGCTTGCCCATTTATGATGAGGCACAGTTTTAATCATAGAATATTATATCCTGGGAGTGATATTACAGCAGGTCATGTGCATCTGATATCATTTATAAATTAGATACATTTTACATGTTAACCCCTGTGAATGTCCAGCAGAGCTCATTTACAACAAACTGCAAATGTCTTTCACCTGTGATTAGGGGTCAATGACCCGCTAGAGTGCACTAGCCAGAGATCATTTTACAATATATATATTTTATATTATATAATATATGCCTACATATAGCTCTGCCTTGGGCTACCTGCAACCAACCTTTTTATATGAGCTTTAATATCTATCTATCCATCTATCCATCCATCCGAATAAGCTTAGAGACGAACTGTGTAAAAACTATACGTGAAAAAAATCAGGATGCAACTTTCTGTTTTTTACACAGACTGACTAATCTTCATCAGTGACAGGTGTTATGTAAGCATGCCAGATTAATGGAAACATAACTATCTTACATGAGTAAGTGTCGTAGATGTCAGTCACCGGTATAACATGATAAAATGAAAATAATTACATGCAATATCAAAATAAAACTCAATATTCTCTGATTTCACATACAGGCTTCTTTTAGGGGTGTAGTTATAGTAAAAAAAAAAATGTTTAAATCGGAATTTTTACTTATCCCTGTTAATGTCTGTGGTGGTAATGGCCCTGACTCTAATGTCTTTGTTTCATTAAGGATGAATGAACGTAGAACTAGATGTGGGTGTGATAGATAGATGTAGATGTAGACGCATGATGTGCATGATATTCATGATAGATGTCCATGAGAGGTTCCAATTTTTGTAACATACAATGTAATATGCACACACTAAGTTCATATTACGTTTTGATGCGAGTAGACCTTCATTTCTGTCCTGAAAGAATGACTTGTGCCTCGAAGATGCACAACTCATTAAGTCATACAAGTGAATTATTAAAGTCTAAAGAACATCAAACCTTTGTACTGTTGCCCTATGCTCAATGTTCATCTAAACACATACATATGTAGGGTATGCACGTGCATATGGGCCCGGGCGGATTTATATAATGTTTGATCACCAGCACAGTAAAAGAAGCTCAATCTGAAAGCTGAAACTTGCACACAAATTATGCGGTGCAGGATTATGGCCCTCATAAATAAAATAAAAAATGTAATGTTTGAAAATATTTACCTTTTAGGTGAATAGGTTCTTGAATCCTGTGAATGGAATACTTGACTAGACAGATAGTTTGACCTTGATTTGAAGGCCTCTGGTCCTCTCCTCTGATCTCTCGTTATTATGCTGTTGCAATAGCAGTTTGTGAATGTCTTGAGCTCTTCGTCAATTAGACCTGAAATGAACTGGCATATGCTATACAGAAGACCCATTGCAGCTTAAATTTGTGTAAGACTGATCCCGCAGAGATGAAGAAAAGGAGAATGAGGAGAAGGAAGAGCGGTTGCACTCTGGAGTAGCTGCTGGCCTTTGAACTGATGAATAATGGATGAATAGATGAATTTATTCTCTGAAGCTTGAAGAAAAGTTTCATAGTACAAGCTGAATGTTTTTTCCTCAGTGACTAAAAGTGAGTAATGTACAGCTTATGAAATCAGTAAGTGGAAGTCTAATGGAAAATTTTGGGAGTTTTGCACCCATGATTTAGTTGGCAGTGTTGAACTTTTGTGAACTGCCAATGTTGAGTTTGCACAGTAATATACATTTGTTTTAATGAATGATGAAATCATGATGACTAAGTTGAATTGATTTAAAAACATGTTCATAAACTGCAATCTTTAATTAGAATTAATTCAAAGTAAAAAGAACGGAAATATATACGGTAATAATCAACTAAATAAACATCATATAAGTTAACAATACACCGTGGTGTTTTGTTCCATTGTTTTGCACAAATCTGTTGAGTAAATTATTCAATTACTCATTCATAAAGACTGGCTACATTCGAATATGCATACTTCCCAACTATATACAGTATAGTAGGCAAAAAACAGTATGTGTCCAAAATCATAAAAACCCCCAATATGGACACTTTTAACTGTCACATAGTTGTTACTGTACTTATTTGTGACCCTGGACCACAAAACCAGTCACATGGGTCAATTTGGATTTTTTTTTGAAAATTGAGATTTATGCATCAATTGAATAAATAAGCTTTCCATTGATGTATGGTTTGTTAGGATAGGACCTTATTTGGCCGAGATACAACTATTTGAAAATCTGGAATCTGAGTGTGCAAAAAAATTGAAACATTGAGAAAATCGCCTTTAAAATTGTCCATTTATGTTCGCAATTGTGCTGTATTCACTCACAAAATTAAATGTTTTATATATTTAAGGTTGGAAATGTACAAAATATCTTCATGGAACATGATCTTTACTTAATATCCTAATGATTTTTGGCATAAAAGAAAAATCAATCATTTTGACCCATACAATGTATTGTTGGCTATTGCCACAAATATACCCGTGCGACTTGTGACTGGTTTTGTGATCCAGGGTCACATTTAAAGGGGTCATGAACTGGATTGTTTTATTATTTTATAATGTTGCCTGGGGTGCCCTTATAATGTTAGTATGATTTTTACATAAAAAATTGTCATAATTTATAAATAAAAGCCATTTTTCCAAGCCTGATTTCTGCCTCAGATTTGAACGCTCCGTTTTAAGGGGCGTGTCTGCTGTGAGACTGCAGTGCAAACGCCCACTGCTGTGATTGGCTGACATGCTTGCAATGAAATAGCTAGTATTACATGAACTCTCTCGAAAACTTTTACTACGTTTTTACTATTACAGCTATCGAGATTAACAAATCGTGAAAAGTATCGTTTAAAGCATTATATTTAAATCTATTCCATCACATGAAAGGTTGCAGCATGATGAGCACTGAGCAGATGACAGACAGTCTGTTGATCGCGTGAATAAAGATCTTATCATTGCAACGCAATTTTTGCACTCTCACAAATGCTTACACCAAATCACAATGCAAACACGATGTGAGTACACAGTAAGAGCTTCGTTGTGTAGTGTAACAGTGTCATTATTTCATCACGAGTTTGGTAAGTGTCCAGATAAGCTCTCGCGGCTCGCGCTGTGCTGTTTGATTGACAGCTTGGGCGAAAGGGATCGTTCTTTGATCGCTTTCTGTAGGCTATATAATTTAATAACAGTTTAAAAAAAGATTATTTTCATAATACTACGAGAAATTATGTGAAGTTGATCGTTTAGTCACTGATGCATAAACAGTTTTGAACGATTTTAAGAGAAATATCTGAACTTGAATAATTACACCGAAATCACTGATCGCAGATCAGGCATTAGAATACACATGGTTACTTACATGTTGCTGGCAGATCCGTGTCGGGAAATTGTGATTGACTGATTTAATAAAGTTTAACCATGCTGGAATCCGAAGGAAGCTTATGACTGTCTTCTTCCACAAACAGGCACTGCACAATATTTAGTAAACAGCATGTTTATTGCTTGTAAGTAGCTCGATCCGGTAGCAATTATCATGTCGTCCTATGTTATTTAGCATGTTTGGGCGAATCGGTGGGCGGGGCTAAACAGGCCGTGTTGAAGTAGGCGTTTATCTTCTTTTGTGGAGGCGGTGTTTTATCCTCTTTGACGTCATAGTTCCCCACTTTGAAAAACGAGTCGTTTGCTGAGCCTGATGTCTATAAAAGCTTTTATTGGACTAACAAGGTAGTTTTCAGTTCTGAAACTTACATGATATTATTATAGTATGATGATCTCTTATGTCAAAAGCTCAAGGAAACTTTGATTTCTCAGTTCATCACCCCTTTAAAAGATGTACCCACTCAAAGAGCACGCGATTTCGGATAGCCACAGTCACGTTTCATTCCAGAATCAGTTAATTTGAACAAATCGCTTGAATGAAGGACTCAGTCAATTGTGCAGAAATAGTTAAGGTGTTCCAGGGACTGAAACTAATTTATTTATACTGTGTAAAGTAATTTTAAATACGGTATTAATACAAAAACTCATTTGAAATGCAAACCTTGTTCTATACAGTTATATCTTGATTATGTATGCACAATTTTTAGACAAGCTTTCCTGCTTTCCATCACAATCAGCAACAAGTGAATACATGATCAGTTCTTCAATTACACAATTTAATAATTACATTTAAATCAGCTTCATATTATTGTCATGCAGAGCATTTCATCCAGAATAAACTGTGGTCTGGTGGAACATTAAAAAGATTATTAATTTTATGTCAGAAAGCCACAGCACATATTATCCTTACCACGGAGGATGAATTACTGTAGGTCCCTGTGCTTCCTCGCATCGGGAAATTACAGTGCCGTGTTGATGGGGTTAGGAGTCACGGACGGTCACAAAAACCTTGGGGGAACAGGGGTTAAATTAAGTCGCCTTTCCAGGAAGGTGGCCCCGGGCTGAGGATATGGGTGCCAGGGTATACGGCTCTGGCTCTCTGGAGCTTTGTGATGCTGACTGGCACAAGTGCGGCAGAAACATTGCTCCGATTTAGCCTCTGACTGCAGGCCTTGACTGGTGGTGAACTAACATGCACTGACAGACATTCCACCCCCTCTCCCCACAGCATAGTAATGTCAGAGCAAGCAAGAGAGAGATGGAGCTGTTTACAAACACGCACTCTAAAAGCAAATAACCACTATAGTGGCGCAGCGAATAGATGCACATGGCAGTGTGGGGGACGGGCCAAGGGCCGGATTTACCTCATATTGTGACATACACAAAATACATTTTTGGGCCCCAGCCCAACCCCAGTAGCTGACATACATACTGTACTAATATCTGACCGATCTAAACTAAATAACCTAAAATGATGAACTATGGACATACTAGTTTTAAGATATTTTAAATTTTATTCATTTATATAGTAAATGTCTTAATGTGTTTTACAATTACAGTGAAGAAAAAAAATGTATATATATATATATATGTTTTTCCTCATTGTAATTGGGCCCCCCCTGCATGGAAGTGCGAGCATAGACACGTGCCTAGAATGCCTATGCCGGGCCGGATGGATGTACCTTGACAACCTGGATGTCTCCCACTGGCTAAAGCCTGGGCTTCATCCATGCTGGTGCTAACTGGAACAGACAGCAGCTAATCTATTCTGCGCTCTCCTCATTCACAAACCTACTCTATATGACTCATTCCATTTATGTTCGTGACCGTGTATGAGCATTAAGGTTAGTTGTTAACAGTGCTTGAAGAGAAAAAAAAAAAAAAAGTGCCAGAGGTTCCCCCTCGGTTGAAATCGAGCTCGGGGAGTGGGGGGGTTGGACCTTCACCTTGTGAGAAGTGCCTGTGCGCATAGGAAGGTGGGTGTGGGCAAGTTTCAGGTGCATTGAGGCAGTTTATCTGATTGGACCGAAGACATTTCTTATCATATATGGAGATTGTAACAAGGTTTGTGTTCAAGGAAGGAGGAGGCGGGAACCGGCGAATGTTTAACATAATCTTTAATCCAAAAATTGCTTTTTATTTCTTCAACTTGCGAACCCCCTGCAGTTCTCTTAAAAACCCCCAGGGGGTTTCCCAAACCCTACCCTATAATCTGTTATTTATTTATAAATTACAGAAATTATGCGTAAAGAATAGAATGTATTAATGCGTCAGGATTTATTTTTCTTCTAATGCCTTTTGTCGAGTTTTATTGTAATGCTCAAAATCTATTTGCAAAAAGAAAGAATTATAATAGCATTAAAGTTTTAAATGAATAGTTTCATTTACAGTGGAGACTACAAGGTTCAACAATGGATTATTTTCCCTGATAGCCAGTCGGGCCAGTAGTTCCTACTTGCCTTGAATCAAATAAGAATAATCTATGTTTATTTCAGGCAATGCATTTTTATTGTTTGCTAAAAATATTTATAATTTCCATTAAAGAGATTTCTTTTTTCTGTACAAACCTGGAAAGTATATAAAGATTGAAAGCAACTCCATGAATTCATAAACACACTTGAGTGTTCCATCAACCTGACCTGAGCCAGCAGGCCATCCTTATAATGAGCCGTGCACTAGCAATAGAAACTTTCCATCACATTTCATATATACTTCATCTTCACATGCAGTTATTTAGTAGTGAAACCATGTTATGGTTTGGGAAGATTGTTGATCTAATGTACATCTACAAAAACATTTGATCTCTTCACTAAGTGGATGTTCTTAGAAAACACAAATGTGGAAAAACGGATACCCCTGATCGTTTCAGGCCTCCAATGGATCTGCTTTTCCAGTGCAACGACACAGAACAGGGGCTTGGAGGATTAGATTATTTATGGCTCTGGTGAATTGCGGTCTATGGGGCCTAAAAGGCACTTACCTATATGCCAAAAATAACAATCAGGCGGACGTAGATAGCTCTGCCATCCTTTAAGCAAACCTGAGTGAAACTGAAAGCACATCAAAGCTTTCACATTGAACTTAGGGATGAGTTATATATCTTTTTTTTTCTTTTTCAGGCCAGTCCCTGGACTCTGTTGGGATGGACAGAGCTGCTTTATTACACACTGTCATTTGCTCACATTAACATCACCCCACAGACAGATCCCTTTTGGGAGCATTCCCCATTTACATTCCATTATTTAAATTTCCTCATGAGCAGAATTAATGACTCAGACCTTCTGATGAGGTGCCGCTGTTGCCGGCATCACTTAATTAGAATAATCTATCTCTACGGGTCAGGATGCATGAAAGGGGAGCACAGCAATGGAACGTTTCATTAGAAAAGTTCATTATCAAATAAATGGCTTTGACTCGCAGAGAGACCGAAGGTGCAGAGGTGCTTAGAATGAACATGGTTGTCTGAATATCTGTCCTTTGAGAGGGAAAGGAGGACAAAAAGCACAACAGCTGATTTCTTTTTTTCTTTTATTTTGGTATCTAAGGTAAAGTATCAGAAGCATAGTGGGATTCTGCCAGGCAATTTCATGTCATGCAGCAGCTTAATTAGTGTCGGAAATGGGACGTCTGAATGTTAATTACATTTAATCAAGGCCTGTGCTCACTGCAGAGTGAATTATGAACCTGTGTCATTCATTGCAGCTCAAATGGGGAAATAATGATGTCCCAAAGAGAAATGACCCACTAAGAATATAAAAAAAGCATATCTACTGTAAATGAAGGTGAAAATCAAAACACTGTATCAGAAGTGATTTTAAGTGTCTTTTATTTTTTTTAGACACAGTAGATCACATGACCCAGAGCACAAAGAGGGAGAGAACAGGATTTCTCTCTTTAAAGGGAACACACACTGGTTCCAATGAAACAATGCATAAATTAATTCTTCCATCTTTGCGACAGAGCAGTGATTATTTGTGCACTGAATTGTTTTCGGTTAATAATAAAATCTTTAATTATATACATTATGACCGATTACATCCGACCACACTTGGCTAAATAATATGTTATGTTTTGCTCAAGAGATCTGGCTTTGATAAAGTGTTATGTCATGTGTCAAATATATTTAGCTTTTTCCTGATTGCATGAAGGGATAAACCTATTTCTATAAAGAGTAAAATAAAGAAATAATACTGTACTGACAGTCAACCATTATCACAAAAAAAAAAAAAAAAAAAAAAAAACCCGTCAGGTGTCCTTTATCAACCTAAAGGAGTTTATTTCGGGATAATGATCATGTATGTACATTAACGTACACATTTTTGAGATGATATTGGTTGAAATTATTCTATTAGCTCAACTGCAGAGACAATAGAGAAACAGAGTAAAGGATTCCTGGATTCCACAACTGCCATTATGGAGAAATATTGGGCAGTTGAATGCAACAATTTAATTGAATTGAATGCACCAATCAGAATCAAGTATTCCAGAGAGTCATAAATTAATATATTTTTAAAGTAAACTGCTATTTTTACTCAAAAAAAAAAAAAAAAAAAAAAAGAATAGAAATGCAGAAAGTGCAAATCAATAATGATCATTGAATAATTATATTTAATATCTTTTAACATACGTTTTTAATAATAACAATAATTTTCAAGTATTATTAGAATATCATTAAAAACCAATTATTACAGTATGTTTGTACACATCTTCTAACCTGTTTTCACAGTGGCATGTAAAAAGAAACGGGCATGTAAAATAAGTGATGGATAATGAAGGATTAGCTGCTTGATCTGTGTTTTCTGATCTTCTTTTGAAGACTTATAACTTCATTTTGTCCAAAACTTCAAAAATGTATTAAAAACCAGACCAGAAATCTAAATAGGCTAACATTAGCTTACAAATATTCTCAAATGCCCATTCATCAAACAGCTATCTACAGATCACACATACACACACAACAAACACATCTAGTAAATTTTGTTTCTGTAGAACCCTGCCCCGAATGCCCATATTTTTAGGCCAAAAACACATAGATATTTGTATAACGTGTATTGTTTGCACACAAACAACAAAGAGTGCATACAAATGAGAGACAGAAAAGTAAAATGTGGACAACAGTTTCTATAGAGTGCATTCTCTTTTTACGTCAACTTTTGTTATGATTTTAATGATTCATTTGGCAGATTTTTGGATGGATATTGCTTAGCTGAGAAAGTGACCACAAGTACGGTATTCAGTCATGCACACAACAACTGACTGAGTTTAGCTATATAAACTTCTGGCGCAATAACAGAATAACTAGCAGATGGGTGTCACTGGATGAAGTCACATCTCCTCCAGAGATTCAGAGCCTGATGTCTGTGTTTGAGTCATGAGGAGGTGAGCTGCTGTAGAGGAGGCTGGGAGGTAGAGAAAGGGTTCGGGATGACTAAAGGCTGACTTTAAGAGGATCTTTAATCTTCTTTTGCAGTCAAGTTGAGAGTAAGACAACAGAGTAAAAGAAGGATAGAGAGAGAGAGAGAGAGGGAGAGAGAGGGAGGGAGGGAGAGAGAGGGAGAGAGAGGGAGAGGGGGGGGGGGGGGGGGGGGGGGGGAGAGGGAGAGAGGACAGAATAGAGGCAGAAAATCCCGGGCAAGCTGATCACAGCTTGTCTGACATCAATCCAATCATCTAGTTTTTCCCCATTGGCTCACTGGACACACAGCTGATTTTTTAGGCTAAAAAGAGAAAAAGAAAGTTCAGAAGGTCAGATGATATCTTATAATGCTCATTACAGAGAACCACTGTAGAAACCAATTTTTTTTTCACCTATCCAACCCTGTAATCTAATCGGAAAGCTCAAGGAAAACATTTCAGATCTCTGCTTTAGGGCTTGGAGTGGTTGGTGTTCAATCCCGTGTCTCTATCAGACAGGTTTAAAAGCTAAAGTCAAAACACAGTACATGTACCCCGCACTCAAAACAAAAGTACCCATCCATTTCTCACTGTAATGACAGGGCTGGAAAATCTGTGAAATTTCACTGGAACAAAAGATAATAATGTGCTGTGTAAAAACATGAGGGTGTTATGTCATTACACATTACCATAACCCGAACTCTAATGCTATACCACCAATGCAGCTATAGGGAGAGAGAAAAAAATAGATCTTGCAGTAAAAAAAGGGGGAAATTTTGCTTGAGGTCTGTAATTTGCCAGCAGAATCATTTCTATTTCCTGTAAACCATGTTCACGTCTCATTAAATATTTACAATGAAATGTAAAAAAGTGGCTTTTACCCTTGAAAAGGACAAATCTTTAAAAGTAACACAGTAAAACGGTGGAAAATTGGTGATATTTGTCTTCTGGTTGTCAAAGAATATTCTATTGCTCCGACGGTTTTACACTGTAAAACTTGAATCAGGTTAGCAATTCAAGGATCAAGCCATAGCCATTAAATGTTGTCATTTAGTTCAAGTTGCTTATAAACTGAGTAGAATTTGTCGAATCTTGCAAGTTTCTAATAACTTGTGTCCAATAAAATATCCTATATTTTTTTCTGGATAACACCACAGTTATAAGGGATCATTATCCAAGAGTTATGCTATCTCAAGAAAATGAGGCATTTATATAGCGCTTTCATATGTACTACTGTACACCCAAAGCGCTTTACAATCATATCAGGAGATCTCTCCTCAACCACCACCAGTGTGCAGCATCCACTTGGATGATGCGACGGCAGCCACAGTACAACGGCGCCAGTGCGCTTACCACACACCAGCTATAGGTGGAGAGGAGAGAGAGTGATAAGAGTCAATTCAGTGGATGGGGATTATTAGGAGGCCATGATTGGTAAGGGCCAAGGGGTGGAATGTGGCCAGGACACCGGGGTTACACCCCTACTCTTTACGAGAAATGCCATGGGATTTTTAATGACCACAGAGAGTCAGGACCTCGGTTTTACGTCTCATCCGAAGGACGGATGAGAACATTCTATAAATTCAGAACATTCAAGAACATTCTATAAAGTTTGAGATTTGTGGGCACTGTTGATTCAGTTATCAAGAAGGAGAGGCTGTAAATACCTAGATGTTGCTAGAACAGGTAGTCATTTAAAACTCTCCTCACAAGCAAGATAAAGACTTGGTATGGAAGCCATGGAAAAGCAGCAATGAGTTGTAAGAGCACCAGTAGACTACAGTATATCAAGAGCTCTGCAGAACACTTGTCTGCAGGTGATGGTGAAGCTATTACTCAGAAAGAACCATGTCATAAGAAAGTGATTGTGTCTGAGCTGCAATGTGAGGGATAAAACTGATTAAATGATCAACATCCCTCTAAACCTTACCTAAAGCGGAATGGATGGTGAAAAAAAACAAGATAATCTGTTTTACCATAAATTCAAGCTTGCAGGACAATGACCTTAAACATTAGATCAGATTAACACTGGAATGGCTCAAGAAAATGCTCCAATAGTCTGATGTCAATCCAACTAATATATAAATCTGTATTTGAAAACACAATAAACTGTTCTTGCTTTGGATAAAAGCATTTGCTAAGTGACTGAATGTGAAAGTAACCACTTTAAAACATCCATGACAGTGCGCTATTTTTTTTTTTAAATAATGTGTAATTTTTTCAGTTCTTTGAAATGAAAGTGTCAAGAAGGTGAAATGAGAGACTTGATAAAGGTTCTGGTTTATAGTGCACCGTATGTGATTTGTAACCAAAAATCAAAAGCAGAAATAACATGTAGATGGCTCATTATGTTAAATTAAGCCCACAATTAGAGTAACGCTAGAACTGATTGCATGGAGCAATAACAGCAACAGCGAGAGCACTAAATGCAGCCCTAATCTTTGATGCGCTCCACTATTGTTACAGCCAACATGAGCCAGAACGGACACAAAAACCCTGCGAAAACACCACTTCATGTGACATATCGAAGGACTCTGCTGAGGTTCAGGTCACTTGATACAGTGAGAGGGAGAGGACTGTTTATCTTTGCCATAGTAATGAAATACCCCAGATGCCTCTTCAAAGGGCAATTTGCATTCCAGGCCTCAGCACTAAAACCATCCTTCATTTCCAAATGCCAGGCCTCAGAGGATTATACACATAAATTCTGTAGCACACAATCTTTTTAAAACAGCCCAGTAAAATCTAGGAAGACCCCCACCCCCAGTTGTCAAAAGTAAATGAAAAGCCTTCAATCAAGACTCTCTCATTGACCATCACTTGAGTGGCTAATTGTTTCATAATTGCTTGAATGCAGTAAAAAGCTTTTACAGTTTTTAAAGTTTTACATACTGTGGCATTCAATATACACTAGATGTCGCCTTGGCTACGGCAGTTCATTGGAACGAATGCCGTAGGCAAGGCGGCATCTATTCTAGAGTATATATGTCTACTGTATGCACCAGTCTGCGCACACGTCACACAGCAGGATGCGCGAGCGCCCTCAGATCACTTGGACGTGGCTGTGTACAAGAGTTAAAAAACGATATAAATACTATTCGTTTTCTCACACAAACCGCTCGTTTCGTGTCTTAGGCCATCAATGTGTACTTACGATGGGGAATTGTTTAATTTGGACGATGGGGAATTGTTTTAATTTGGACTCTGTGCATGCTCTTTGAGACAGTGACCACAGACCTGCATTATAGGACTGACAGACAAGAACGGTTTGACCTAAAAATATCAAAATTGAAACTACTGCGGAAAAAAAGAGACACCTACAGTACATCTTGGATGCCCTTGAGGTAAGCTAAAACATACCAAAATTTAATTTCAAAGTGAACTATCCCTTTAAGCATTACAGCATATCTTTATATTTGACTTTTTTTACTGTTCTACGCATTTAAATGAACAATACACAACTTTGGAGAGTTACATTAGTATATGCATCACATGCATCATTTTTAAATGTGCACACAGAACCTTGGCCTTTCTATCCCCATCTGTGGTCTTCTGCACAAATGAATCTGATGGTTTAAGGTAGACGCATGGTTGCCTGTGATCACCTTATAAGAGCAGATCTGTCATTCTACACCAAGACCCACTGACATTAAGAAGAAAGTCCTAAAGTCATATATGGATGCATAAAATGTTACCTGAGCAAGTAGCATAAACTGCCAGTAGTACATTTTACCTAAAAAAAAATCTGTAATGCACCTTTAATGCAGAACAAAGCAAAAACATTAAATGGGTAATGGGTCATTGGATATCATTCAACAAAAAATAAATAAATAAATAATAATTATTTTTTTGTCATAACACAAAACATTTTTGTATTTTTGTATTGTCTTTATTGCGATTTGCTATCAGCGGCCAAAAATAATCCAAGCACTGAAATGCATTAATTTTGCATAATTTTTTTTTAAACTCTTTTATGACAAAAGTAAGCTTTATCCTATTTCCAAGATGTTTCTGATTACTTAACAGGTCAAGCTCACAAGCTGAAATTTGTTCTGCAGAAGACAAACTGTAGGCCTACCTTCATCATGATGTTTTCATACAGCATTTGAACTTGTTGCCTTTCCACTTAAAATAGCTGTACAAAACATGCCATCCGTAGTTAATAATTTACAGTTCTCACATCCCAAATTAAGCAAAACGAGGTAGCCTGGAGCAAAATATTACATAATAATCTTCACAGCTTTAGGTCCCACGTTCAAACTAAATTGCTGTTGCCAAACCAACGCTGACCTCCATCCACCTTCTCCCTCCTACCTTCCCTTCTTTCCTCCCTCCAGTGTTATTTTCAAGTGCTGAGCTTAAGTACAGCGTAATGGTCCGATTTACACCCGTGCAGTGTTTTATGGTTCTACCTTGCAGTGTAATTGAGATTCTGAACAAATACATTTAACAATTTTATATTTTAGTTTTGTGAAGAAAACTTATTTAATTTAAAGTGTTAAATGAAACAAACATTTCATAAAATTTCACACTGACATTGTACTTTTGATCCTGAGACCCTGTCAATTCCATGGACTGACACAGGGTCATTCATGTGTGATTTCAATAACACAGACCTCTGTATGAGCAGGACTCGGGTAGCAGGACCCTAAAAGTAAATGAGTTGCAGTTGTGGTGATTCATTCTTCTCCTAAGGCAATGCTCAAGCAGCTTCCCTATTAAGCTTCTGAGTGGAGGGTGGGTGTCTCAGGATAGAGACATCAAAGAGTCATGGTCTGATCTTCTGCAATCGCAGCTGTGATGTAAAATGGAGGAAGCACTTGGGGCATACAATTTGCATTGACGTTGTGGGATTCTGTATGCTAAATGCTGTTCTTCATGCGTAGCGTCCTCAGAATGGATCTGCCCACTATAGTGATATTTCAGAATTTTACAGTCATTTACAGTACATAAAAGTAGTCAATACTGATTTATTTATTTTTTAATTTTTTTAAATGAAAGATTCATTGAGTTCATTTCTGTCATGGCAACTCTGAGTGTTTGACACGGTAATGGACATGAAAATGTTGATAGATCTGCTACGCTGCTGCTATTGGTTATTGCTGTGGCTGCAGAGCAAGTACAGGACTTGCTACTGCCAATACATACACGACACGCTGCTGTGAGCATGACAGACATACTGCTGCTGTACAAAATAGCATATATGAATTACCCATAGAAGATCTATACAGGTGGAGCTGGGGAAGGTGGAGGGTTTCTGAAAGCGCGCTGCAACTGCTACAGCAAATGCTGACCGAGTATTTGAAGGTTGAGCAGCGAGCTCATTGGCTACTGATACAGCAGGAACCAATTAGCTGTGCCCTATAAAGGAATGATGTGATTGCAAGCAGATTGAGTAAAGGACCTATCAGCCCGCGCCATCTAGAGTTCCATGACAGAACTTTGTTTTAATAGAAATTCAGCTTTGTGTTAAATGAAGAGGCTGTTTGGGCTTGTTTTGACAGACCTGGATGCTTATCTAGGATCTGTCCAGTCTAAAATCCAAGATGGCAATCTACAAGCAAATATTACATGTAACAGTTTAATATGAACAATAAATAATAAACAAAAGATAAACTTTTTGGCAAAATGTTTCCATGAAGAACATTCATGGAACTTTTCCAGTGCACCGTTTTAGTGGTTACCAGGACAAAATCAGCAATGCCATTGAAGAACCATTTTTTGTTCCCCAAAGAATCTTTTTTTTTTCTTAGCGTAAAAAAACATTTAAATAATTGAAAACACCATTTTAACTACAGGACAAGCAGTTGAATGGATTGGATGAGAGCAAAAATGGAAATTCTGTCATTATTTATTACTCACTGTCATGTTGTTCTAACCTGTATGGCTTGCTTACTTCTGTGAGAAAAGATGGTATTTTGATTTATTTATTTTTCTCTCCACACAATGAAAGTTAATGTTGGCTAATGATGTTTCGGACTCCACTGACTTTCCTTTTATTTCTTCAAAATACCTTCTTTTGTGTTCCACAGAAGTAATAAAGAACATGAGGGCGAGTAAATGCTATACTATCCCAGGAGAGTAGTAGTCACTTTTAAACATTTGTCTTCTCCACATTGTAATTTGTCAAGACAAGTAGCGTATAATTAGTTAAGCGGAGAAGAACATTTTTAAATGTATCAAATTTATTTCAATCTCTCAAAAGGCGATACTCATTTGACATGATATAAATCAAGTCAAAGCAACTGGGATACAAACATATGTTAATTTAAGCAAAAATAACTTTTTACTGTGATATAATTTTGGGATTAATGGGACTTAAGCGCAGAGTAAGGCTGAATAAAACAAAAACACACCGCTTCTGTCTCTGTTTTTATCCTCTGTCACACATAATAAGTCTCATCACAATATGAAGCCAAAAGCAAACAATTTTGTTTGAAGACTGTCTTAGGCTATTTGTTCAGACTGTAACAAAATCAATACTTCATGTTTTATCGCTGCTTGGAGTGTAGACATGTTTATTTTACACAGAAAAATCAAGATTACCCTAGGGAGCTTACTTCTTGTGTGAGACAAACAAATCAGCCAAGATGGTGTTTGGAAAATGGGGCAAGCAAGATTGAAGGCAAATAGCTTGTTGCAGACAGGATGAGACTGGAATCAAAGAGCTGTCAGGTGGCTGAGCGCACGGAGACATATCTTCCTGGCTGTAAGGTTGCTGAGCAGGAGAATTGTAGGGGGAATGAGATGATGGACAGGAGAGGGACCAGGGTGAAAGGATTTCATTAACCAACAGGGTTAAAAGCGGCAGTTGGGGTAGAGGAACATTGATGAGAAGTTCATAAGGGAGGCATTTTATTGTATACTGTACAGTTTAATGTACCGAACATCACTTTTAATAACTTCAGCTGAAAAACAATGGGGACAGATGAGATTCCTAATACATTTTATTGGCACTTTCATTACCGTTAAGTTGTCGTTTGCGACAGGTAGTAAATTGAGATTTGTTGTCGCCATGTGTGGGAGTCTTTTTATTTGAAGGTAGGGTAGGCAATTTTTGGAGAGGCTAGCAACAGCAAGCTAGCTTTGAAAGCATAAGATCAAAGCACATAGCATTACAATAATAATGAATGTAAACATCTTAAAAGACAAAACTTGTACGACAAAACTCTGACTTGTACCACCCGACTGCTGCCGATTAATTTCCGTGAAAATTGCGCATAATTGCGAGTCAGAAGACATTAACAGCTCTGAGTAGAATGTCACGGGTTGCCATCTCTTAAATATGGCATGAAGGCAGCATAAGCTCATTGGGTCACATTCACTAATAATTGCGTGGATTATTTAGTATTTGTACGCACAGGAGAACTTCTCACGAAAAAACTCCACCTAATTCATAACACGTTCGTACACACATGAATTTGTTCTTAACATCATTCTGATGTTAGTGAATTTGGAATATTCTAAATGATCGGCCGCGCACAAGCTCAGTAATTTGCATAAAACATGCCCAAACCATCTTCAAGTGCTTTCCGCACATGCTTTCATCATTCTCGTCAAACTTGCCGCTGTTTGCAGACGTGCTCTCGCCCGATCCTTGAGCAGTGTCAAATGTGCCATTCTCACAATAAACACCTTTTATACAGACCCAGATTACAGACCTCTCATTAGACAGCTGTACACACGCGTATACCCGCATTATTCAGAAAAATCTCGCAGCTGAACATATAATGCAGATTTTCCAATGCTTTAACTGTATGTATATGATGGAATGTATTTAAATGAAATGAAATTGTATTATTTAATCATTTTATTATATAATTTTATATATGGGTTATATAAAACAGTTAATGAAACATACTTCAATATAAATATAGTTGTGTTAGGATGAAATATAACTTCTTAACAAGACAGTACAGAGTAAGTGCTTTTTGCGTACGTGAGGTTTTAGTTATATTTTTTCGTAAATTTAGAATCAATTTTATTACTAAATTTCAGGTGAATCGTGATTTGTTCTTAAAAACGTTCGGATGCACATTTCACGCACACATTTGTACGTACGCATGCTTAGTGAATGAGATCCATTGTTTTGGTTCAGGAGGAACTGTAAATGGTGGCTGTTGTTTGTTTGTGGTGCTCAGTGACTGTCGGTCTACAACTCTGCATAGCTTCATGGAAAATGCTGTTGATGTCTGCGTGAGCAGGGTGTGCAGAGGTATGAAAATGCATACATTGACAGGCAGGTAGGACATCCTATATATATCCTATATATATATAACAATTGTCTTTGTATCTGTTTTCTACAGTTGATAATGTGATGAGAGACTGACAAGCAAGGCATCTGCTTTCTGATAGACTCATTAAATCTGTATTATCAGGTCTAACAATATAAATGCAACCTAAAAGATGTTCAGCTGTCCATTTTGTCATTAATATAAATATATAAAATATACAATATAAAAAAATACTACATGCATTTGTTTTATTTATTATTTAGAACTATTAATTCACATTAATATTTAACTATTATTTTTAAGTTAAATAAAATGTGTGTGTTCAAATTAGTTTTTGCTGTGGTATAGAATTGATAATCGTGAAATTTGTCTGTTGGTACCAACCACTGAAATTCTGGAACCATGACAACACTGGTAACAAATGTAACTAAAAGCTGTGAAAATACACCACATACAAACTACAGACTAATTAAAAAATGAATACTGGTGGAAAGGATTACAAAGAATGGACATCATTATGGGGATATTAAAGTCATTTTTCACTGTAGAACAACAAATATTTTCCATAAGAATGTTGTTAGTTCTTAGACATACTTTATGACAAAGGACATGAACACAGTGGGAAACAACAGTTGCAGTTACCAGTTATCAATTTTTAGTGAAACCCTTCAAAACACCAATCAGAAGTGATGTACACTGCATAAGAGAAAGAGTGTTTGTTGATGATGGGAATGGAGGAAGGTGTGATTTTGTATGTAGGAAGCATGCTGTTCCTGTGCACATGCTTTGATGGTGGGACACTGATGGATGGTGCAACAGGAGTGTAGTGATGTCATGGTAATGAGCCTGTCGGCCAGGCTTGACCTATTGATACTGGAGTTGAGGAGGAATGAGTCTTTTTCCTCCTCCTTATTCTGTCCATATCCTATAGCCTCTATGTCCTTTCTTTATCATCGGTCTTCTCTGTGTTAATCTGAAAATCACAAGTAGGCCTACATAGAACCCTGGTGTCACTGGCCACTTGCTTATGAGTGTGTAACCAGAAACAATGTATCAGACCAGAGCCACTTTATTCAGACCAGAGCCACCTTCAGAACTGCCTTAACCCTCTGGGCTTCTTCGTGCAAAAATGCACGAAAACGTTTACGTTTTTAATTTTTTAGCTTCATCAGAGGGGGATGAAACTTGGTGACTTTTCTTATATTACCTATGTGAACACACAAAAAAACCAAGGAGATGATTCAGATATGTTAAAGGGTCGTAAAAAAAAGGTCACACTTAGCTTCCTTCGTGCAAAAATGCACGACCATAGGAAATGAATGGGAAATATGAAAAAATAGGAAAACTCAGAGAAACTTTTGGTGGTACAAACCACAAATTAGCCACTGTGCAGAAAAAAAGTGCACAGCAATGAAGGGGTGACACTCTAAAACATCAAGAGTGCAAATATGACAACCCCCCCCCCCCACACACACACACACATCAAATTTTGCTCCAAACTATATAAAAACTATATAATCATAACTCCAAAACTGTAGCAAGGAGAGTCAAAAGGTATGTATCGTTTGAAAGAACTCTTTTTACTTTTTTTGAAAATATAAATATAAATATAAATATAAATTAGATTACATTTGGACATTGTCCTGCCGAGAAACTGCTGATAAAAGACAATATATATATATAATTTTTATTATGATTTTGCATATCTTTCTTATTTGTCATGGAATAACTCAGGAAGGAAATAAGGTAGGAGGAAAATTCTTTTTTAGTGAAGTCCCTCTACATATGAGCTGCATCTGGATACATTTTTTTTGGGATAAAGGAATCAAAAGTTACAGCATTTGGAACAGAGATAGCCTTTTTGTACAGTCTTTGACGCCCCCTCATGGGCAATTGTTTCTCCATGAAGAATATCTTGTCATAAAAGCAATAGATTATGTTAATTCTGGGCTCATTTTAATTGTAATAATATGCTGTAAAAAATGAAGTGCCATTTTCAATGATCTGTGAATGTTTCATGAGCTGTATGATGTTTTTGACACATTGCAGTACATTATTTTATAGATTATGAAAAAAAGAAATTCTATTTATCAGCAAATAACTCAGCAATACTTGAGATTTTTTCAAAGTGGATACATTCACTGTAAAGTTCAGACTCTAAGCTTTCAAATGACATCAACTTTGTGTTAATCAAGGCAAAATTTTTGAAAAATATGGTAATGAATATTTTCGCAGCTAGATGGCGCCTGCTGGCGGTACACTCAGTTTTAGAGGGATTACTCAGCACTTATTAGGAGTTAATAAATGTGATCAGATGCATTAAAAAGCTGAGATCCTAAGATTTAAAATGATATATAATTTGTGTTGTTCCATTCAGTGGTTGCTTAGTAATTTGATTTTTTATTTCCGAATGGGAATCAAAAAAATAAAATAAAATAAATTAATTAAAAAGCTATAGGCAGCCTATAGGCAGTTATAGGACATTACACACATTTATATATTTTTAAAGCCACTAGATGGAGCTCTTCTCACTTGAACATTTTTTTTTAGGCCTGCACTCTATTTTGATGTGAAATGTTGCATTTATTGAAAAAATAAAATAAAATAAAATAAAATAAAAAATATATATATTAATTCTAATGGAAAAAATAGTTCATAAAAATTATATAATTAATGCAAAGTATCATAAAAATCTTTAAAAATTCTAAATAATAATAAAAAAATATTATTGAACAAAAATATATTTCATTGGTTTTCCTGGGGAAAAAAAAAAGTTAAATTTTAAGGCTTCGTACGTTTTTGCACGAAAGGAAGCCAAGTGTAACACATTAATGAAGCAGCCCAGAGGGTTAAAGGGTTAGTTCACCCAAAAATGAAAATTCTGTCAGTAATTACTCACCCTCATGTTGTTCCAACCCTGTAAGACTTACGTTCATCTTCGAAACACAAATTAAGATATTTTTGATGAAATCTGAGAGTCTAGTCTCACTCCTAGGCTCACACATCACACACATGACCAGCGTCGGCCAATAGTGAGCCTACGTGGTGACGTACAACACAGAAGCGCTGCGCTGTTACACTACGTGAATTCACTCAGGCCCACACAAAAGAAAATGAATAGTTGAATAAAGTCGTTATTTTTGTTATTTTCCCCCACAAAAATTTGTTGTGTCACTTGATAAACTTATGGTTGAGCCACTGTAGTCACTTGGACTATTTTAACAATGTCTTTACTAACTTTTCTGGGCTGGCAAATTTCTATCCCATGGAAGCCTATGGAGGAGTGAGACAGCTCTCAGATTTCATCAAAAATATCTTAATTTGTGTTCTGAAGCTGAACGAAAGTCTTAAGGGGTTGGAACAACATGAGGGTGAGTTTTTCATTTTTTCATTTTTTCATTTTTTCAATTTTCATTTTTGGGTGAACTAACCCTTTAATTCTTTGTGGCATAATTCAACAAGGTGCTGGAAACATTCCTCTGAGATTCAGGAGAGGGATCTCAGATGAGGTCAGAGATGAGGTCCATATTGACATGATCGCATCATGCAGCTGCAGCAGATTTGTATTTATATATACAATTGTTTGTGTATATACAGTACACACACATACACACATATATAAATTATATAAGCCTATATATTTGTATTTATATAGATTTGTATTTATATATGCAATTGTATGTATTATATATATATATATATATATATATATATATATATATATATATATAAAATACACACAATTGCATATATAAATACAAATCTGCTGCAACTGCATGCAGTTGCACACACACACTACTAGACACACTACAGTATTACTAGATAATACATACATCAGCAATGCCATGCCCCCAAATAAACCTAAGAAACATGTGTTCCTCTAAATTAAAATACTCCAATGGAGAGTGGATAATACAGAGCTGAATTTAATTACTCAATATAAGGTTGTTCTCAATTTGGCAGGGGGAAACATATTTGGCTTGTTGGCTAAGAGTGTGTTTGATTGAATGGAGAATGGAAGGGGGCAGGGGGGTTCATTTAGTCTGTTGGAGGACATGCAGTGTGTGTCTATTTATCAGCAGGCTCATCAGTACTCTTATCACACATACACACACACAGTTATTTTGAGTACCATAGCACTGAAATAGACCTCTGTGGTCAGCTCAGGTCATGCCCAAATATCTGATACAGTTTCCTGTGTGCAAATAGCTTTGGTTTTGGTCTTTTTTTCCTGTCAGCCACTGCAAGGATCAGTGGTTTATGGAAATCATTTTCAACAAGTTATTTGCCACAGGAAAGAATATACTACTTAGTTTCAATATGCTACTCAAGTTTTGATTCCGAGTTAAAAATCAACAAGCAAATATATTGTTGTTAGAGCCATTTTTTTCCAATTAAGGCCTTATAGAAGCTTAAATCTTTTTTTTTTTTTTTTTTTTTTATCTTTTAATGACCTAGAGACAGTCTTTTATGCCTTAATTTCAATAAGGCTTGATTGTTGTAATGCCCAACATGCTGGTGTCAACCAGTTTTCCCTTTCACGTTTGCAACTGGTTCAAATTGCTGCAGCTAGTTTCTTGAAGGGGAAAAAAAGAGGGAGCATATCACCCCTGTCTTAGCACATGTGTAGGATTGAAAATAATACAAGATATTTTAAATGAACAAAGATATTTGTTTTACTGTTTCCACCCCCTCTTTCTACCACAAGGACCATTTGGAGTTCCTAAAGGCACAGAGGTTTCTGATAGTGATCTAGGCCTGTAGGCCAATATGTTTGTACTTTGGAGGTCGATGAATTGTCACACCTTGAGTATGGTGGGGGAAGTGTAATTATCTGATTGGTCAGTTTGAATGTCTCACATCTGGGTTTTAGTCACATGGTCAGGAAAGGATAAAAGAATATTGAAACTGTTGCTCTGTCTCTTCTTCTCTGGGTCCCTTTCTTGGGGCTCTTTCTCTTTACCGCCTCCTTCCTCTCTCTCTCTCTCTTTCTCTCTCTCTCTCTGGTAACATTTTTCATATATGCTGCGTACAATTAATAATATAAGTTATCATCATCTCATACATCTATTTTGTAACTATTTTAAGTGTAACCATAATCATATTTTGTCATTAAACCTTTTCAATTACAACTAATGTGCTAACTAGTTTTGATCATAGACTGTAAAAAATATGGACAAAGCGTCTGTGACTTCACCCATAGACTTTCTGAAGAACGGTTTTGAAGCCGTTTATGGGGGGTATGGGCGGCGCCATCTTGGAAAATCTTGGGAAATCCTAACCCCGCCCACCTTCTGGCCAATCCATATATGGGTAAAGGACGCGAGTCCGGTTATTCTGCAAATGGAACAGCGCGCGTCACTGAACTTGCTCTGCTACTCCGGTTATCTCTGTATGTATATTTTAGGCAACAATAAAACGAAATAAGTTTTCATTTAAAGAAATCTTAAACATTATAGCCACACAAATGTGGTTCAGGCAACGCGTATTGATTATATTCACTGCATATAACGTTAGCCTATTTATAACAAAACGAAATATAAAACTAACCCTGCCTCTTTTCGTTTAAATATAATATAAAAATATTAAACATTTTAATATGGTCCAGGCAATATGTGCATTTGTACTAAACAACAGATGTTGCAGTAAACAACATTACAGATCATCTTCGTTGTATTAAAATTTAAAATGACAAAACTCAACCCAGTCTCTTTTTGTTAAATTTCAGTTTTATCAATATTAGCCATTATAAAAGTATAAGTAAAAGGTACAAGAAGCTATACAAAAAAAGCAAACAATTCAGTCAAACATACAAAGTCAGCGCTCTAGTCTAACCATACAACGGTAAAGTTAAATAGCTTATAAAGTTATGAAATTTCACTTAACTTAGCCCTCAGCCAAAACGATTGGCCAGGGAACAAATTATAGATTCACGAGACCAAAAATCGCCCGTTAGATATACACAAGACGAATTATATCTCATGTTTAACCACTACAAAGACGCCAGAGTCAGCGGCAAACGTCAGAACGACTAGCCGAGGAAAGGCTGTTCCCGGCGGGGTACATGAGCGCCGAGCGCCCGGTGATCGCCTGCATCTCACAACCTGAATAAAATTTTCATAAATCTTTATAAATAAACCACAGATTTGAGCTTTAAACAACTACATTCTCGCCTGAAAAACTCTTAAAACTACATTTCATGATACAAAAACAGAAGTATTATATTTCAACTGTATATTAAAAAATGGCGCTTCTTATGTTGTCATTCTCCTTGGCGCAGCCTATGCTCATTGTCAGCTGTCAATCAAGCTGTCAATCAAAGTTAACCACGCCCTTATTTGGCATACATTTTATATCTAAATACTATCTAAACTAACGAGTTAGAAAAAAATTCACCTCCCTCACAGTTGTCAGGCACTCGGAACCTATCGAAAAATACAATAAAAGTCCATGGGACCAACCTGTAAAAACATGAATTTAAGCTTGAACCACTGAATTGATTATAATGTTTTAACTTTTGTATTTAAAGCCTTGCATTGCCTGGCTCCAGTTTACATTACAGATCGTATTTGATCAAATTTTGTCTGTTCCAAAAATTTAAATTCTCACCCTCATGTTGCTCCAAATCTGTATGACTTACTTTCTTACGTGGAACACGAAAGAAGATATTTGAAAATAAATACACATGTGGGAATGTGTATTGATATGTACGGAAGGGCAGTGCTAACCCTGCTCCCTGGGTAAAAAGCGGAGCTAACCCTGATTCTAAATTACAAATGTAAAACGTTACTTTCCTGTGTGAAAAGCCCTTCTGTGTTATACAGTAAAATATCATTTTTATAACTGGATTCCGAAATTCCTTCTGCATTACAGGGCAGACTATATATGTGCAACACGCCAATGTCCAGCTCTGTTTGTTTGGTTATACATTTTTGTGTGCCAATATGTACACTCACCTAAAGGATTATTAGGAACACCTGTTCAATTTCTCATTAATCTAATCAACCAATCACATGGCAGTTGCTTCAATGCATTTAGGGGTGTGGTCCTGGTCAAGACAATCTCCTGAACTCCAAACTGAATGTCAGAATGGGAAAGAAAGGTGATTTAAGCAATTTTGAGCGTGGCATGGTTGTTGGTGCCAGACGGGCCGGTCTGAGTATTTCACAATCTGCTCAGTTACTGGGATTTTCACGCACAACCATTTCTAAGTTTTACAAAGAATGGTGTGAAAAGGAAAAAACATCCAGTATGCGGCAGTCCTGTGGGCGAAAATGCCTTGTTGATGCTAGAGGTCAGAGGAGAATGGGCCGACTGATTCAAGCTGACAGAAGAGCAACTTTGACTGAAATAACCACTCGTTACAACCGAGGTATGCAGCAAAGCATTTGTGAAGCCACAACACGCACAACCTTGAGGCGGATGGGCTACAACAGCAGAAGACCCCACCGGGTACCACTCATCTCCACTACAAATAGGAAAAAGAGGCTACAATTTGCACGAGCTCACCAAAATTGGACAGTTGAAGACTGGAAAAATGTCGCCTGGTCTGATGAGTCTCGATTTCTGTTGAGACATTCAGATGGTAGAGTCAGAATTTGGCGTAAACAGAATGAGAACATGGATCCATCATGCCTTTTTACCACTGTGCAGGCTGGTGGTGGTGGTGTAATGGTGTGGGGGATGTTTTCTTGGCACACTTTAGGCCCCTTAGTGCCAATTGGGCATCGTTTAAATGCCACGGCCTACCTGAGCATTGTTTCTGACCATGTCCATCCCTTTATGACCACCATGTACCCATCCTCTGATGGCTACTTCCAGCAGGATAATGCACCATGTCACAAAGCTCGAATCATTTCAAATTGGTTTCTTGAACATGACAATGAGTTCACTGTACTAAAATGGCCCCCACAGTCACCAGATCTCAACCCAATAGAGCATCTTTGGGATGTGGTGGAACGGGAGCTTCATGCCCTGGATGTGCATCCCACAAATCTCCATCAACTGCAAGATGCTATCCTATCAATATGGGCCAACATTTCTAAAGAATGCTTTCAGCACCTTGTTGAATCAATGCCACGTAGAATTAAGGCAGTTCTGAAGGCGAAAGGGGGTCAAACACAGTATTAGTATGGTGTTCCTAATAATCCTTTAGGTGAGTGTATTTGTGTGTGAAACTGTTAACTAGTTGAGGTGGTCCACAAACCTCCTGAATACAGATCAGCAGACAGAGAACAGAACACCCCCAAAACATATGCTACTGGACCACAGGATAGGGAAGACATCCAATATGATGATGAAAAGGCTGGACATCTGACAGCTATGTAGGTGGAGTGAAGCTGGACGTTTTAAAGGACTTTAAAAAATGTAAGACTTTAAAAGGACTTTAAGATATAAAATAGCAGATTTTTTTTTCTACTGAGGAGAATGGTCGAAAGATTTTTCTTAGTGATGTACTGTAGAGTTGACTGATAATGTAGCCTTAAAGCGAACTAAAATCTCAATTTTGGATGAGCTCCTAATGTTTGCACAGCTAATGACCCGCACGTGTGTGTAAACAGAGGAACTGGGGTCAGCACCAAAATTATGGAGTAATTATTTCAAATACGCTTGGAGCAGAGTGTTGAAAGAAGGGGGAAGCTCCAAACAAAAAGATTAACTGCCAATTCAAAGTACTGAAAGCACAAGACTCATAAAGACAAGAATACAGTAGATTTAAAGCAGGCCTCATTCACGGGTATATCAATGGGAACAAAAACTCCACTTTAATGATCAATAAATTCAAGAGCAATCCAAAATGCCCTGGAACTTATCACCACTTCCAGGAAATCTATTTAGTACACTAAATACTCCACGTTAGACATTCTACTAAATATAAATAACTTTGCAACTATATGTCAACTAGCAGTCAATAGAGTGTTAGTAGTCTGTCTGTTTAATATCTGCAATCACTTTATTTTGATGGTCCCCCAACAGACATTCTACCGACTATTAGTCAACTTAATCTACCCTAACCTAACAGTCTACTAATAATCTAATGAGAGTTAGTTAGTTAGTTAGTTAAATGTCTAAGGTGGACATTCAAAATGAATTGTAACGGTTTAGTCTCCTTTAGTATCATCATCATCATCATCATCATCATCATCATCATCATCATCATCATCTACTGTGACAATTTATCTCACTTTCATTGATAGACATCGAACGCAAAACAAACACAAACACAATGGACTCCATAAGCAGAGAGTACTGCCTATGTAGATCTGCTAAAACCAAATATAATATTCTCCCAAAGCAAACTGTGGTAGTAGCAAATTTTCATATTTCAATTAACTGTTGATCACAACTAATTATATTATAATATAATGCATATATGTTTTTAACTATAATAAACATACCATTTTAGTTAATTATATTAAAATAAAAGGTTTTATTTTTAAGGTCCAGGAGCTTTAAATACTATGTGTGGATTGTATCAGTATTTCTGTGTCTTGTGACATTTCCTTAAGGTTTAATTTTGTGCTTAATTTTCCTCACAATTTCCACACACTGCTCTGGACCAGAATTTGCAGTGGCAATGAGTAAAAATAGCTGCCCACTGCTCCGGTTGTGTGTGTCCACGTTTTGCAGTGCGTGTGTGTGTGTGTTCACAACTCGCTGCTCCTAATGTGTGTGCACTAACTTGGATGGGTTAAATGCAGAGGGCAAATTCCGAGTATGGTTTACCTTACTTGGCCTTGACATGTCACTTTCAATTTCACTTTCACTTTCACTTAAGAGTACACATTTCACATTTGCACTTACTTATTTTGGTGCTTGGAGCCCTGCAGGTGTGCATGATACTGTGCCACTGAATTCAGTGTGACACTGCAGACATCACATGTGTAGCAGCGTTTTAGACCTACACGGAAAACAGACACAAACAATTTTGTGTTATTAGTAAGTACAAAAATTCAAATGCACATAACCTAACATGGCAACCAAGAAGCTGTGAAATCTCATCACGTATGTCTTTCTATGACATTATCTTTATAGCATTTAGAGGACAAAATGTAATATTTTATTTTGTTATATTTGGGTTGTGACATTAAAAAAAACAAGCACTCTTGTTTTGTCCACGGCCTCTCCACCATGCTAAGCTAAAAGCAGAATGGTCAATAAACCCTTATCATGTCATTCCCGAGAACAGAAGGACAAACTGTGGAATGAGATAACACTGGTCTCGATCTCTCTCAGTCAGCAGAGGCTCACACGGGTCACTGCTCGGCTATGTTTCGCAGTTCTGCCTGATCAACTCTCCTGATTACTGTACCCTGAGGGAATGTGTGTGTGTGTGTGTGTGGAGAGAATCAATTAAAGAAACATAAATATAGAAATGCCTTTTTTATTTATTTATTTATTTGAGTTTTTAAGAACTACTGTGCAATTACAATGGAAGGTCTCTCCATGAAAAGAGATCAATGTCGAGGGAGGGGGGACCTTTTGAGGAGAGGAGGCTCCTGTGTTCTCTCTTGTGTGTGAGTCTGTGTCAAGTGACATTATAAATAATCGAGAATACCATGCGGCTTGTAATGCAGTTTGGGATACTGATGTTGTCGCACCTGTAAGGGCGAGAGAGGGGAAGCCAGGAACCAGGTTGCTCTTATGCAGCTATGAAGGAATATGAAAAGAGTGAAAATTGGCTGAAATGAAACAACACTTCATATTATTATTCCGTGTTTGGGAAACCTCTTTGAAACTTTAAAGCTGCTCATAATTTTAAGTATAGTTCATAAACCGATAGATGACGCTATTAAATTTATCAATTACAGCACTTGTTAGGTTAAAAACATCTAAATTAGAATGAAAGCATTAAATTGAAATAAACTTGAAGATAAGTACAACTAAGAAAGCTAATATAGTACTAATTCACAAATACTGTATAGTGTCAAAATATTTTGCTTCAAAAAACAACCCTGAATGTGTGGATGAAAAAATATTCAGGGGATAAAATATATCAGTGAATTCATTTTTTTATTTGTATAAATGTATACATTTTTTTTATTGTGAATCATTTATTCAATCAGTGAATTGTTTTTATTTACATAAACTGTAAAAAGTTATCCACTATTTATTTACAAAACATATACATATATATACATACAGTACATATACACACACACACACACACACGTATATACAGTATATATATATATATATATATATATATATATATATATATATACAGTATATATATATATATATATATATATATATATATATATATATATATATATATATATATATATATATACAGTACTGTGCAAAAGTCTTAGGCATGTTAATACCCCCACCCCCAAAAAAATGGTTTTAAGTCAGTTATTTATATCTTTTGCTGTAGTGTGTCAGTAGGAAATATCAGTTTACATTTCCATACATTCTTTTTGCCATTAATTGTAATAATCCAGTGAGATTTCTGTATGCACAAGGAATCTGACAACAGCCGGTATGATCTGATCTCACCATCATCGAGTCCGTCTGTGATTACATGAAGAAACAGAAAAAACTGAGACAGACTAAATCCAGAAGAACTGTGGGAACGTCTCCGAGATGCTTGAAGAAACCTTCCTGCAAAGCTACAGTACTGTGAAAAGTACTGGCACTTGTGTTAAAATGCTGTAAAGTGAGAATGCTTTCAAAAATAAAATCACAAATTGAATTCTATTAACTAATTCAAATCAATATGGTGTAACGACCCTTTGCGTTTAAAACGGCTTTTGTCGACGTTCCCGCAGTTCTTCTGGAATTAGTCTGTCTCAGTTTTTTCTGTTTCTTCATGTAATCACAGACGGACTCGATGATGGTGAGATCAGATCATACCGGCTGTTGTCAGACTCCTTGAAGTGAGCTCATGAACTTAATGCATTTTTATTTAAAGTTGCTAAATGCCACGAGTTGCCATGAGTTGGGATTTTTGCCTACAGCATTTCATTTTTGCTCAGGTCTATGTTTATTATAAGTCACTCACACATATATTGTAAGTAATGAACTATTACTACTTGATTTAAAATACATTTAGATCCACATCATTGGTTATTTTTATTTATTTATTTTTTAAAACTGTAGTGGTGGAAAGTGGTGGAAATGACGGTTTATGGTGGAAAGATTGTTTCTGTTTATTTTTACTTAAATTGCCAGTCCAAAATATTTTTAACCATGTATTTTATTTAACATATATGAGTTGAACAGTATACCTAATAGTTTTAAAAATAATGATTACAAATGATATGCAAATGATATGAACCTGCTCAAAACATTCATATAAATATAGATAAATAAAAATAAATATAGAGTGTACTGGAATGGTGATATATAAAGTTCTCAGTCCAAAAGCACAAATATGTCATGAGAACATGCAAACAGCGCACAAAAAAAGGCATATATCATGTCCAAAGCTACGCCTGTAATTTCGGTGTAAATGACGGAGGTGGAAATTACATTTTAGCATTTTTTCTGCAATATTAGCACTCCCACATGTCAGACTTTTTGACGTATTATGTTGTTTACTCGTAATAAACATAAATGCATTATTTTCATATTTGTACATAATTCAACCGAACTACAGCCAAGGTGGAAATGACGCTGAATAAAAATATATACATACATATATATATGTATATGTATATGTATATATATATATATATATATATACATACACACACATACATATACATATACATATATACATATACATATACACATACACACTCTGCTATACAATAAAACATGGCAAAAATACAATAATATAGCATTCTGTCACATCACAGTTATACTTGTTGGACACAAATGGTCACTACTAAAATGTGCTTGAGTAAGTAGCATCACTACTTATAGTTCGTTACTCCCCTGCAGTCTACCCGTTTTGTGTTGACTTTGGACAGCAAAAAGCTTGTGATTAACATGACACAGAAACACTTTGGCTCTCCATCAGTGCCGTTTCCTGCCTGCGCCCCCCGTTATGGATTGAGCGTCCCGTGTAATTGCTGTCATGTTGCACTAATGATATTGTAGCTGGAAAATGGCTTTTGCAATCTCCTCCACCAGATTGAGTTAAACCCATAAACAACGTTTGGAGGAGAAGGGCATGCAGAAATGTGTGTCTTACTGTTGATTCACCATCATGCTTAATTTTACTCATTCTCATACATCTTGAGTGTGCTGTTGATATGCACTTGCTGTGTATTACAGCAGGTTAGCCACAACAAAAAAAAAAACACTCTGACACTGACAGACCGGGAACAAAGCCTTCCTTGTGCCTGTCTCTGTTATACCCAAGAGTCTGATTATTTCAGCCACTGGGCAGTCAGCAGGAGTTTTTAAAAGTTGCTAATCATATCAGCAACAGTGAAACTGAAAAGCACAGCAAAAAATGTCCTTTCCCTCCTCAAATTTTTAATGCACCTAGATACACGGTCATAAACAAAATATTTTTTGACTTCAGCAGTTTAACATTTGTACAATGTGCCTATGGTTTGTCTCAGACAAACGGCCCATAAAGAATCTGCAGATTTTGGGGTTCTGCAGAATTCTGTGAAAAGTGTCTTTCCGCTGAGTTTTGTGGGTACCGATACAGTCTGGTCTGCTGATGACCATATTCACAACTACAGTCAGTGTATTTTATTGGTGGGATAAATAAACCCCTCCTTATTATCCACACACACAGACTCCAAGGTACTGACATTGAGAGGATGTGGCGGAACCGTGTATCTTGTGGTGACTCCCAGCTGGCCTTTTGACAGGCCGCCTCACAAACGCTTTTTGAAAAGGTGAAATAATGGAGCACCGCCCAGGCATCCATCAGTGTTGGCCATCAGTTCCGCTTGTCGCGCTGCCCACGGAACACATGAGCAATGAAGAGTCGACCAGTGCGTAACTCCTAGAAGTCTCTCTCATCTTTGTCGCCATTGTCTCAGATTTATTACTGTTAGCACAGAACATCTTCCAAGCGGGAATAGAGGAACCACAAGTGGAATAAATGAACTGAGATTGAATGTGGCCTCTTTGCTCACCCAGTTTACAGCTGGTTATAAATACAATACACAAACTTTCAGTCACTTATATAGAAATGTAGAGAGGAAAGGATTTTTGTATACATTACATTTTGACCATTTGGCTGAGAATGTTATTCAGAATAAAAATGTGAAGAAGATGGAATGGAACCAACAGCTTGCAGAATTCCTGGGGCACAATAAAGTTTAATGATGCCTTCAGGGATATTATCACCTCAGGCTTCTCGTCTCGTCAGGACAGGGATCATAACACCACTGAACTGGGACATGCCCTGGGACATTCTTACTGAGATCCCCATCTGTCGATCCTATAGTTTATCGAACTTAAACTACTTAGAATAATAGTTAGACTATTAGTCACTAACCATTACACACACACACACATATATATTTTAATGATTATTTTACCTCTTCCACATGCTCTCTCCACTCTTGCCTCTACATATCTGGTAATGGTAATGCAGTACAGGACAAGCTCTCTGGCAAGTTGAACATTTATGAGCTTTAAGGCAACACTGGTTCATCTATTTTTACCTCCAGGCATCTGCCTGCCTGATGGTACAGAACAGACCTCGCTTTGACCCTCTCACTGAGCCAGGAGACCCAATATGATTGTAAGGAGAAATGAGAACAGAAAGATTTTTAAAATTATAATTACATTATTGTACATGGGCAGTGATTCATGCATGAGCATAAGGACAGAGGTCAAATTCAAAACATCCCATAATGATCACTACTATGATTATCGAGCACTAACCTGTCAGACATGCTAGAATCAGCATGTTTTTATTGTGAATGAACAACGTTTATGCCACAAAGTTCCATGTGATTACATCATTAGCTCTGCTGTGTGGATTTAAATATAGGCAAAAATATGCTGAACAACAATGAATGAGAAAAATATGCCCATATTTGTACAGCGAAAGGCAGATGGCATCTAAGTGGTGGGTAATTCAGCAAATGTTGATTCACTTCTGCTGCAGAAAAAAACACATCAACCATATCAAATTGAAAAAGCCCGCGGCTAGTGCCCATATTTAGCAGTGCAAATATAATACAACACAATTCAATTAGTATCTTACCTGATTATATTCAAATAGGCTACTAATAATTACACTACCTCAATTATGTGGTAAAAGAACCTTATATAGTTTACCCAAAACATAAAATTCAATCATCATTTACCTGTATGACTTTCTCTTTTCTGCAGAAAACAAATTGGCCCCTGAATGATTCACATAAGTAAGATACATATGTGACCCTGGACCACAAAACCAGTCACATGGGTCAATTTTTTGAAATTGAGATTTATACATCATATGAAAGCTGATTAAATAAGCTGTCCATTGATGTATGGTTTGTTAGAATAGGAAAATATTTGGCCGAGATACAACTATTTGAGAATCTGGAATCTGAGGGTAAAAAAATTTTTTTAAAAATTAAAAAATCGAAACATTGAGAAAATTGTCTTTAAAGTTGTCCATTTATGTTCGCGATTGTGCTGCATTCACTCACAAAAATAAATGTTTTATATATTTACGGTAGGACATTTACAAAATATCTTAATGGAACATTCCCAAGTGGATGCTGCACACGGGTGGTGGTTGAGGAGAGATCCCCTGATATGATTGTAAAGCGCTTTGGGTGTACAGTAGCACATATGAAAGCTCTATATAAATGCCTCATAAAAAAATAAAAACATGATCTTTACTTAATATCCTAATGATTTTTGGCATAAAAGAAAAATCGATAATTTTGACCCATACAATATATTGCTGGCTATTGCCACAAATATACCCGTGCGACTTGTGACTGGTTTTGTGATCCAGGGTCACATATTAGCTATAGTGTATATTTTAAAAGTGTAAAAACAGTTCAAATATTTTTACAAATATTTTCTTTTGAGTTCCACAGACGAATGTAAATGCAGCATGAAGATAAGTGAATGATGACAGAATTAATTTTTTTTGGGTGAACTATTATTTTTTTTATTAAAACGGTGCGAGGGTGTATGTCTTAAATTAGATATTTTTCTAAGACAGCTATACAAAAATCATTTAAGAAACAACAGCTAACTTCTTACCAAAAACTGAAAGTAAAATTTCAACCAAGACTAGAGAACACAGCTAACATGTCACCTTAGCATGAAAACGCATTATCCACCAACACTCCTCGATCGGTTTCAGAGTGGCACGTGAGGCCAATCATAGACTGAAGCACTAGGCAGGAAGAATGTAATTGCACAGTCCTTCGGAGTGAAGATGCTGATTAACTGACGAGCCAAATTAAATCTCCAATCTTGTCTTTCCAATTAACCAGCAGGACAAGTGTTTGGATATATGGAACTTGTCACAGGCACTACCTGATTAGCTTGGTGATGACACTAAAAGAAAATAGCCATAATCACTTCTGAAATCAGATAATTTTGCATTATATCAGCATTCTTCGTTATAATGAGGACAGCTAAGCAGACTTGATTGCTCACAAAACTAAAGCTGTGTGTGAAACTAAAGCTCTTTTCCTCAAAGGCAAACCAAAGCATTAACCAAAGTCCAGTTTTCAACATTTATTCCAGTCACTGTGTTGCTAAATACCGTATATGGCAATAATAAAATAACTGTCTAAAAACACGACGAAAAGCAAGTTCCCATTCTGTTTTGTTAAAAATGTGGTGAAGACCTCAGTTTGATGTTACATAGTCGATGGTTTGTGGAATGTTGCTGCTTTGCAGTGTTGCATTGCAAGCATTATACTTTGATTGAATAGAGAACATGGATATATTTTTTGCACTAATTTATATTTAGAAAACATAAAATGTTGTCAGTGTGAAAACCGCAACATGATAGCTGTGTGAGACTGTTAAATCTGAAAAAAGAGGCCACCATGCATAATTCCAACACATTGCAATGACGGCTCAAATCACAAGGGCTTCCTCCACTCTCTATCAGAGTGTTGTGAAAGAGGAAAATAATCCCCATTTGCTGCCTCTTCTTCAAAATGACTATGGATTGGAACTCTAATGAGTTGGGTTTTTGTTCAGTGTTAAGTGTTAAAAGGATGTGTTGGATGAATGTGAGTGTGAAAATAGCAACTACACACTCATATATGAGGAAAACGACTCAGAGTGAAATGCAAAAGAGGAAGAGACAGAAAATGAGGTCTGCTCTTCAGTTCACTGCAGAAAAACTAAAACGTGTCAGGCTTTAGACACCTATTACTGCACACCACAAACACCTTACTGTACTGATGTAGTTTAGTCCCAGAGCAGGAAACATTTCTGTGCACTGAATATGTCGGTACAAACAAAATTAGGTCCAAAAAAAGCCAACAAGGATTCAATTAAAATAAAACTTAAAAGGAGGAGATAAAAGGGAGGAAAAACACCTGCACACTAACAGCAAAAAAGATCAAATATATAGATAAGTTATAAATACACATGTAAATAAATCGTTAACTAACCGCTACAAATTATGATTTTCAAATATCATGTATTAAGTTATTGCATGTTATTGTATTTTTGTCCTTATATATTCAAATATAACTTCTGATCAGTACATCATGAAGAAGAGATGACCTCCAAAAAGGCCTGTCAATTATATTATCTGTATCATGAATGTGTGTATATATAGTACAATTTATTTATTTATCTATACTCCAATCAACTTATTTTAACCCATCTTTATTTCAGTCATATGTATCAAATCATATGTATTAAATTACATATATTTATTTATTTTCCTTATTATTGTTAAATATCTTTTGATCAGTACATCATGCTTGCTAGTTACAAAGAAGCGATGACTCCAAAATTCTTTGTCAGTGCATCATAAACTGTATAACTGCACCAATCGCTGCATACAGCTGAAGCTCATAGTTGTAAAAAAAACTGTATGTATTTGTCATAATGTTCAACTGGCACCCTGATAGAGTACTGTACACCACCTGCATACTGGCCCTGCTTCTACAGTGCAGGAGAACCTCTTGATGTTTACCCTTCTTAAAGCCTGCAGAACACATAGGTAACTGGTAGCCCTCCCTTTGTGTACTTTAAATAGAGAGGTGCTGCAATTCAAAGCCGCAGGAAGAGAAAACGTGCATTGCACTCACAGATACACACACACACATTGATGAGAAACCACGCAGACATAGCGCTCAACAGAAAATCTATGAATATTTCATGATGTTGCGGTCTTCAAAGTGTGACTGCTGCCTCCCTCTCTGATGTTCTGAACAGCAGACAACACTCAAAGGTTGCCCGGGACAGATAAATGCAAAGAGAGGAAAAGGAAGAAAAGTCTAAGGCAAGCAGACAGAAGGAGAAAAAAACATGGGATGGATACTGAAAGAGAGACAGAGGCAAGTGTTGTAGGTGTTACCGCTTTGTGTGAAAGATGAGCCTGCCACCAGCAGCTCCCAGCCCGTTGAATTAGGCAGCAAGTTCTCCTGCAACATTTCCCTCTCTTGCAGTTAGGGTGATTTGCCACACCATTACTAATTGATAATCACGTTGGAGAGAAGCCATCAGAGGCGTACTCCCAAACGGTGCGGTGTCTGCGCTGACATTTCCTGGCTGGAGTAATGACTAGGTGACATTAGTGGGAGACCTTGCAGGGCAGACAGTGAGAACAAGCAGCTGAGGGGAAAATTGCAGAGATGGTTGGCCCATCCATTTTTCCCTCCTTAACCCAGTGAAAAGGAAATGTGTATGAAAGACAGTTGTGGTGCAGTATACAGACTGGCTATTTCTACAGGTCCATTTTGGTCCAGGCCTGCCTGATCCACAAATGACAGTGTGTGACAGTGAATGCTAACTGAAAGCATCAGAAGTAATAACTGAAAGAACAAACAGATAAATAGGGAAGGCTGGGAATGGTTGTAACACCATCAGTTTAAACCAATTTCAATTGAAAGAATGATCCTTTGATGAATAGAATGTTCATTTATTTGAAATAAAAAATCTTTTGTAACAATATAAATGTCTTTACTGTAACTTTTGATCAATTGAATGCATCTCGGCTGAATAAAAGTATTGTTAAAAAACTCACTGAACTCAAACTTTTGAATGGCAGTGTAGAAAAAGGAAAGAAATATCAGGTCTCAGAAGAAATTAAAATAATACGACTTTCCCAATTTACTTTAACTGGACCCACAAATGTCACTTCCAAAAAAACTGTTAAAGTGAATAACATCCTCACACATCTGTTATGATTTTTCCAACCTCTTAGCTGATTTAGAATAAAACATTCCCTAAATGTTTCTTTAATATTTTTGTAATGAAATTGGGTGGATAAACGTGGGAAAATCATATTAAAGATGAAGTGAAAAGTGTTACAAAAATCCCCTCCCCCACTGTAAAGTATTACCTACTGTGCGTACAACAAACAGGTATAAAATAAAATATAAAACCTGTTCATTATATGCTCTTGGAAAATGTGAAATGTAACTTAGTAAAATATCCAGTTTGTTTTCTCATTCAGCACTCATCCTAATTGTTTTTCTATTTTAATCTCGTGCTGACTGAGCCTGGCCAAGTCTCCATGTGTCTTCCATTAACAAGGAAGCTCTGAATCCTCCATCCATCACTCTAAGCTGGGGATAACCTTCAGTCCAAACAAACTAAACCCAACATCAGCACAGTCTCACAGCAGCAATCTCTCCAAAGCTTTGAGCTGTACCGGAGTGAGTCCTGTAGCTCTAATGAGTGGAAACATCCCATGTTAACAGTTCTGCTAGGCAGTGGAATCCCTTGCAGCAGTGGCCGCTGGCCTGGACTCTCTCGCTCAGCAGAGAGAACATTTATTAGTAATTGTTATTGACATAATTTGAGCCATGAGACAATGGGAGATCACACTCTTCATCCCATAGAAATTAATAGCCTGAATCGGAGTCTCTGGACGCACAAACATATTGCTTTTATTCTCTTGGAGCCCAAGCTAGAGATGAGGCAAGGGAAGTAAAAGACACATTGAGAGGAAGTTTTATTGTATTATGTGAGGAGTTTCATTAATCTATCAAGGAAGTGATCCCCACGGCACCAACTATCGCTCTTAGCTGGGAATAGCCTTCAATAAAAAACAAAGTGATATAACATGAGCAACAGAGGTTTGTGACCTCACAATTTGGCACTGAGCTCTCATTCTTTGAGTAACAGTCACACAACTCTGAATTCCTTCTTCAAGAGAAATAAAGTTACTTTTAAAGACATCACAGCATCAAAGGAAAATGAGCTGACATTTGTGACATTTCTGTGCTGCATGATAGACAAGTCTTAAAATAAAATAAAAAACTGAAACAGAAAACATGATGTAAAAATGATTATGAAATACTTCAGCTTATGCACTACTTCTAGGTCACTATTCAAAATAGTACATTTTTGACATTGATTAGATGATGGTCAGATGTTCTATATTTCGGGGGCGGGGCATAAATTGAAATGTAAATCAGTAATGTAAAACACACTAAGAAAGACTTCACGAAAAACACATTGAAAAAATTTGCATTCAACCCATTTCTCCATGAACATCAATAACCAGATAACGGCAACGTACCTAGTCATTTCAAGCCTAATTATATGACACAGTATGTAATTTCACATAACCAAAACATTTCCAGTCAGCTGCACTGCCCATTATCATCAGCATTCTCATTCACAGGACAGTAAAGCAATACGGATCTTTTATCATTCAATTCAGTGGCTCAGCCTGTAATGAACTAATAGCAAAAGTAATCCATAGCAGCCATAAACAGCAATTAAGACAGGGTTTAAAAGTCAGTACCTTTCATCTCTCCCATGTCTAAAGTCTTCCCTAGTTGTTCCAGCAGGTCTGCACGTGCTGCGTTCTTCTTGTGCTTTTTGCCATCGTAGTGTTGCTGTGCCATTCCAGGGTTGTTGAACCAAGCATTACACAGCTGACAGTAGCGATCAGAATCCCGGTGCTGACGGGTCGAGCTCACAGGTGAAGTTCCTGAGGAGGGTGTTTTCACTGGACTAGGTGGCACCTCTGAAGAAACAAAACAGAACAAGGCTTACAATGGAATAGTCATTTATTATTATTTATTTTATATTGGGTGTTTTAAGAATTCGGATTTGAGCGCAATAGCGAAATATGCTGGGGGAAGGTGCATTTAGTAAGTCTGCAGAGGTTTGGCAACCAAGGACAAGATGGTAAATTCTGTATATTGCTATATAAAACTTAAGTCAGTGGCAGAGAGTCTGTGCTCTGTGTGACACACCCCTAAATATTCTAGGAGAGATTCACCGCAGGTTGCAGGAGACAACTTTTATCTCCACATTTTCATTACACTCTCTGTGCATCAAGTTTTATGTTGGACAAATTGAGAAAAAATACTGGTCAATAACATTTCTTGGCCATGAACCTGTACTTTGAATTATTTTTATTTTAAAGATGTATACAGTGCCATTCAAAAGTTTGGGGTCAGTAAGATTTTTTTTAAATTAATACTTTTATTTAGCAAGGATGCTTTAAATTCATGACAAATGTCAGTAAACACTTTTCATTGCTACAAAAGATTTATATTTCAAATAAATGCTGTTGTTTTAAACTTCCAATTTATCAAAAAATCTGGAAAAAAATGATTGTTGTTTCCACAAAAATATTAAGCAGTGCAAATGTTTTTGACAATGATAATAATAACACGTTCCCTGAGCAGCAAACCAGCATATTAGAATGATTTCTAAAGAATAATGGTTGCTGAAAATTCAGTTTAGTCTTCCCAGAAATAAATTACATTATAATAAATATTATATATATAATATACTTATATAGGGACTTATAAGTATATATAATATACTTATAAAGGGACTTCTTTCAAAATCATTTAAAAATCTTACCAACTCCAAACTTATGAAAAGTAGTGTAAATGTTATTTTATTATATTAGCCATTTTTCCATTCATATTTTGGACAAACATCACAGGATGTCACTTGCAACATTACTGTATCCGTCGTTCAACTACACATGCCAGAAAAATTGTGACTGTGTCTTTCTTGTTATTTTGGAGAATTAATGTAAATAATATTCTACACATTATTTGCAACAGACTTCTGGAGAAAAAATGCCTTTAGGCATCCTCTATAAACAAAAAATTGTTAAAAGAAGTGAGGAACAGAGAATGTTTTACTGTTTGTACTTCTTTGTTTTGAATAGCTCACATCACTTACATCATGAGGGGCAGACTATCTGTCTTAAAGCATGTAATGTTGCCATTTCTTATTACCCACTGGCACTGAACTTTGTTTTATTTACTTGCCAAAGCAAAGTCTTACACTCAATTGGCACTTGAAGGTGGTGATTTTGGACCCTGGTTGCAATCCAGATAGCTTGAGGATTTTTGGACCTCTGTCTCCATAAATACAAGCTCAGAAAGCAAATGAGAAACTCACATAAATTATTCCCAGCAGTGCAAGTACATTTTACTGCCTGGATAACCCAATGAAACAAACAATGTGTGTTTTATTCTTGTTCACCACTGACTAGTTGGAAACTACTAAAATCAAAAGTTATTTCTGATCTTGACAGCAACAACACAATTACTGAGATTGTATCTGTCCTTCTGTTTAGATGTGTATTCTGCTATACAACTAACAAGCCTTTGTCATTGACTTTAACAAGATGGTGAAGCTTTGCACTGTTTGACCCACAACACACAACACCACACACAAAGCCAAGCTTCTTTACTCATTTTACTGTATGCTTTTATGCATTCCTATGCATAAATGTCACCATCAATCACATCATTATCAGTTTTAACACCTCAGTGGCTGTCCACTCTGCCATAGACAATGTTTACAAAAGCTCTGTTCACCATCGACATCACATCCTATTATTCAGCAGAGGGGACAATTGGAGAGAATAGACCACTTTGTGTCTCAGTTTGTCAGTGTTCATAGGTGTCACTGAGGGGTGACCGTGATCTGACTCAGTATCTTTTCCAGAGTTTCGACAATTCAACATAGACTTACACAGACTTACACAGAAAGTAAGTAGTCATTTACTAGTTAAGTTACAAATTATGGTGGAATAAATCGAACTCTGTTCTTCAGCCAGCTGCATCACCCTGTAGCTCAAGACAGGACATTTATACCCTGCCAAAACGTATCTATTAGTCCTTCAGTCGGGTTCTCACTCTTCTTTCGAGCTGGGTTGATACAAGTATAATGCACGCTTTACTTGGGTCACAAAATTTAATTTAGGCAATTAACAACCACTGCTGCAAAACTGAAATTTGATACTGTAAATGAAAAAGCTATATGAGATGAAAATTTAATGAAGATAAATGAGCTGCCACAAGAGAGGGCGACAGTAAATGAGCAAGCAACTTCATTTCAATAAAGCTTAATTTAGTTTATTTTTAACTGACAGTGATTCTCTGTCAAGAAATGTTGCAGGGCCTATCAGTTCATGTCACTTTAAAAACACAAAGAATTTGCATTAAAGCCATTAAATTAATTAGTCCTATCTGAAGATTATTCACACTTCTTCCTTTAGAATATTTAGATAAACAAGCATTTTTATGTGTGGTAAGGCTAAGCGGTTTATGAAGAACAAATTATGCCTTGACAAACCAATGTTAAAAGTGCAATAAGCAAATACAAATTTAATATAAAAGAGACAGGAAAATAATGCACATAATGTGTTAAACTCCCTTAAGTCCTGGCTGCAGTTATTGGAGTATCTGACAGACTCTTGCAGTATAACACTATGGATATTAGCAGAATCCGGCACTGAAACATTGGAGTATTGATTTGGTTTACAGAATGACATCCATCAAAAGGAAAAACAGGAAAGATTCTAGTTTCCAGGAAACAAACACAAGAGCATCCCTGTACAAGATAACCATTTCATTTTACCATATGGGTCTCTAGTATGTTTTTTATGGCTTTTTTTAAATACAGGGCTTATACAAGCTTTTTGACATTATTTACTAAATTACTTGTACTGTAGTGTTCATTGTTCCCTTTGAGTCATGTGTCACATAGTGAAACTTATAGTTTATAGTGTTGTTTTAAGTGTCACTTTCACTTTGTTTTGTGTGTGGAATAGAATATGTGGAGATGAATGTCTTGATTCATTGTTATATCAATGCGTGTACTCAAAATGCCATATTCTGCACAGATCCTCATTATAAAACATTGCTTGTGTGGTATTCGAGCAATGCATAGCCTCACTTGTGTGACAGTTTACTAATTTGAAGAAATATTGTGAAATATTATTACAATTTAAAATGTATTTACCATACCTGTGATGGTAAAGCTGAATTTTCAGCATCATTACTCCGATCACATGTCACATGACACTTCAGAAATCATGCTAATAAGCTTATTTGATGCTCAAGAAACATTTCTAATTATTATCAATGTTGTGCTGCTTAATATTTTTGTTTTTAAACATTGTTTTTCAGGATTCTTTGAGAAATAGAAAGTTTAGGAGAACAGGACTTTTTGGAAGTCTTTACTGTCACTTTTGATCAATTGAATGCATCCCTGCTGAATAAAAGTATAAAAAAAAAAAAAAAAAACCCTGACCCCAAACTGTTAAACCGTAGCATACAGTATACACTGTATACTACTGTTCATAAGGATGAAGTTGGTGGTGTGAAGTGGAAATATCACGCTGGGCATATTTAAGCATGTTAGATGAGCCCCCACAAAAATGATAAAGGATAAATTAATATATTCCCAGGGAATGTCTCCAATAACACCATCACTCACCATCACTAGTCTCCCAATGCAGACAGCAGTGTCTCGCCCAATGTAATTACAGCAACCCAACTTCAGCCTTAACAGTCCGTCTATATTGCTCAAATTAAATTTTGTGCCACGGGCCTGTGACACTAAAGTCATTCATTACTGCCATCTCAGTTTTACTTAATGTTCTCTTGGTCACTACGGGGTGGCCTCAACCTTGTTCTTAACCGCTATTCCTCACTCTGTTTTTGGCATGAAACATTATTTTAGTGTATCATTAGCACCTTACTATTCACTCCCCCCACTGTGCCTCTCATTGCCAAGCTCAGGAAGGATTGATGAGCATGTCTGAACCCCAAAAGTTGGAAATACCTCCATTCTTCCATTCATTTGCTGCCCTTTGCCTTCTGCAGCATAAAAGCACTTTAAAATCACTTAGAAGGCTCCTGAGTATCCCTGGCTAAGGATAGGCTAATATATAACAGGAATGTAATTAGGGACAGAGGAGGGGATAGCGGGTCAGAAGTGAAAACCTTTGTGTTAAAGAAAACCTTCATAAATGCAGTGATTGAAATCACTTTCTTACATTCCAAAAATTCATTTCAGGGCCACTGCAGCTGTAAAAAGATTGACCAGCAATGCGTTTCTGTCTTAACAAACAATACTCTGACACTAGCAGGCAGGAGATATGAAACATTAATGAGATTCTGTGGGAGGAAATAACAGAGAAACTTCAGGTAATTCCAGGTGACAGTTTAGGCAATAAGGGAAGAGTCATCTATCAGGAGATTTACTGCAGGCACAAAGACAGCTGCAAGATTTGGGTGACATAAAGATGGAGAGGGACATTCTGAGAGATCATTCATCCAAGCATAAGACCTGCTCAAGTCATATGCACAAAACTTTGTTAGGTTGATTTCTAGGCGACAATTGCTGCACCCACACGTCTGCACACTTTTATCACATTCAGTTGTGGGGGAAAACATGCAAAATATCCAATATATTTAACAAACGAACATCCAAGGAGCAGGGGATGACTGTACAACTATGTGAATGATCCTTTGTCAAACTTTACAGATTCCCTTAAGGCCTAGATATGAGGTTTATGCTGCCTTCACGTGTTACTTGAATTAACGTAAATTCGTACTGACTCAGAGGTTGCACATATACAAGTCGCAATTTCCAAGTCAATATTGTAAATACAAATACATATATCAGAAACCAATTGATGTACATTTTATACTTTTAACAGACAAAACATCATGAAACCGTCAAAACACCAACATTTCATTGTGCGTACAGTAAAGCTACATTTTTATTTACATGTCTTATTTACATTCTAACTACATTTATATTATATTTCACCCAAATACACAACTCGTGCAACAGCCTTGTAAACAGCTTTGGCGTGCAGAAAATGGCATGAACCACCGAATTATGCATTTCACGTGCATTTCACATGCAATCTTATCCTAATGCAATGAAGGTATACAGCTTGAGAGAATCCATTTCTGGATCAACCAGAACAGGATCAAGGCCTTCTTTTCTTCTTTTTTTCTTTTTAAATCCTTGCAGTTATCTGCTCTTCCTCTCTGAGTCCGTACAGGAGTTTCTGTACAATTTTCTCACTGCAGAATCTCATCCTGTTCCCTGCATTATAGAAGATGAAAATTTTTGACCACATATTTGGAATATTTTACAACGTGAAAAGGTCTTAAAAATAAAGAAAACTGAATGCTTCTTGAAGACAATGGAAGACTTAAAAGGAAATTGTAATTAATATTATATATTATAATTAGGTATCAAGCACAATAAACTGTATATCTAGTCTAGACACACTTATGCATGAACAAAATATAATTTTCCCATATTTACAAGAGGCAAAAACATTCAGTAACAGGAAGCATAGACAAACAGACCTGGTGGCAAAACACCCTGCTAAGTAACTTGATAAGATGGATGTAGTAGCCTTAAATGTCATGTATAAAGACGGATGTACATGCAGGTCAATAATAGATGCGGCCTTCCAGTGGTTTCTCATTTGTCTTAATGAATTCAGAAGAGGAGGGGGAGAAAGAGACAGAATGTTTTGTGTTATTGGCTGATATCCGGCTAAAACAACAGTGTTTCCCAGGAGATGAGCTTGGCTCAGGGTCAGTGGCTTCACTCAGCCGCGTCACTTTCTGTTATGCAGAAATCAATAAGGGTCGCCTGTGAACGGCCTGGTTTTATTTCAATACTGTGGTAGAGCCACTGAGATCCAAACCCATCACACAATACATGTTTACTTCATAAAAGTATCTTCATTAAGCATTAATTAATTGTGTTTTAAATTGATCCATTCAATTATTCAAAAATACATGAAAATGTAATTGATAAAGACAATTACTTGAATACACATCTATGACGAACATGATGTTTTTAATTTCTAAAATTATGTTGCCATGTTGCCAAGTCTCAATGTCAAAGTGGTGACCAGAGATTGTGATTTTAAAAGATAAAAAAAAAAAAAAAAAAACGATAAAAAACCTTTGCCATACTTTGGCTTTTTATAAAAAGGTCATGTTAGTTCAGATAAAATGAGTAATAATTTCATTTGAAAAGTAGGTTTGAAGACTTTCTGAAATGTAATGATTAAGATGAGGTTTATGGAAAATATTGTATTTCTTTATGCTTGACAGTTATATTACTCAACATTTTTTAGAGTAATTAAATCAAAATTGAAAATGATCTAAACATTTTTCATAAATTAAAACAACATGAATACAAAGATTACATTTCTAAGAATGGTCACACTTGTTTTTCGAGCTAGGAAGACATCATCATTTGTCATTGACCAGGAACAGACTTTGAGGTAGTTCTTGACAACATTTCTAATCTAAAAATCAATAAACCACACATTCAAACATCACCTACCTAATGTCTTTCTCTCAAAAACACTTTTTGGCTACTGTGAACAAATTTTGAGGAGACACTGCAACATGTTTACAGTTTGTCCCCAGATTGTCAGGGCACTGAAAAGCTTACTGAGTTTAAAGAGAACTCCTCTCTGCTCAGTTAAGCTGGGCCTGAGCTCGTATGTCTCAGTATGCCACATGTCAGAGGGATTGATGGTCTGCCTCAATCCCCTCAGAGTGGGACACAAGCCTCGTCTGTCTCAAGCCATCAGACGCAGATGGCACAGCTAATGATGGCATCAGTCAGTGACAGGAAACATGGGAGGAACAAGCAGAGAGAGAGAGCAAGAAAAAAAATCAAGACTACAGTAGCAATTCATTTTAAGCCAGACATGCTACATAGCCTTGTATTCAAAATCAGACTGTGAAAAAACTGAACCACTGAATTTTAAATTAACATGGCACACAAGACTATTAAACAATAATTAGGGTTGATAAGTAAAGGATAAATATACAGTCAGTCTGTCATTATTGCAAAATGATCCCATTCGGGGGTGATCAGGTCAATGGGTTTATTTTGAATACAATTTTAATTATTTAAAATTATTAAACACTTATAATTAATCATAATAATAATTATTTGTTTTTATTTAAATGTATTTTATTATAATTATTAAAATAATTAAAATAATCAAATAAATGTAATAATAAAAATACCCCTAAATAATAATACTAATTATTCCACTAACTGCACAGCCAATAAATGGGCATGACATTTCTGAGACCACAGGAGTCCTGATCAACCTGTCAGTTGTTATTCAGTGCAAAGTTTTCCCAGATAATGGTCAGTTATGTTGTGTTGCTATGGACAACAACACGGGCCAATCAGAATCAAGTACCCCACAGTGATTTTCATCCACCAGTCTGCCTTGTACGCCCATTAGATTACATCAGTTTGATACACAGAGTGTATCTCAAGCGTTAGAATTGTGTAATTGATCCTAAACACTGGATGTGATGTGGTAAGCCTCCTAACTATGCCATATGTGGCGCAGCTGTCCATTGAAGAGTGCAATTAATAGACACATTGGGCATTTGGCGGCACAGCCAGTAGGAAAGCTGGTGAGTAATGGATGCTGAACAGAACTGAGAGCCAGTGTAGTCTCTCTCTCCAATGGCTGAAATCGAAATGACACACGCAGCTTCTCTCTACTGTACTGTATTTCCTTTGTGTGTCCTCCTACAGGCAGATGATTTCTGAGAGCCCACTGATCCCCGAGTGTTTCCTGCTCATTCTCGACACAATCTCACACCGCTATTGTGCTGTAAACAGGTCAGAAACCTAACATGCACAGCAAAGCACTGCATGATAGAAGCATAATGCAAGAATGAACACAGACATAAACACAAATATGCAGACAGTGTGACGACTATTCTTCAAACACACTGCTTTCAGTTTGTTGCTTCCACAAAGCTCCTTTTATAAAGCTGCAGACAGACACATAGACCTTCTTCCTCCTTATTTTTAGGTCAATTACCCCTGTAGGCAAGTAGGCAGTGAGCACTGATGTGCAGTGCAAGGCTAAGAGTGTCCGACTCTTTCAAACGCCTGCCCTGATCCTCCAGCAACACACAGTCTTCTCCGATTGATCTCTTCATCATATATAAGCACCCTCCCAGAGAACTTTTTAGTGCTATGTGTGTGTGAGTGCGCTACGCTTACCTTTGGCTGTTATGGCAGGCTGTTCGCCCAGCAGAAGTTTGAGCCTTTTAGCATGGATCTTGCCTTGGTAATGAGACTGCGCTACCACAGCTGAAGTAAAGGACATGTTACACAGCGTACAGCACTTGTTCTTATCCACATCTCCCTCCTCACTGCCCTGCAACACATCAGACACATTTATAACGGTCAGAAGGTCACAAAGAGCAAGGGCATGGGGTTGAAAGAGGAAAGCAAGAACCTAGAACATTTTTTCTCACAGCACTTTTTTCTTCTAACCTCGGAGGTCAAACACCCCAGGAACACTTGAGGGTAAATGTGCTGCAAATATAACAAAGTGAAGAATGAAAGCAGGAGGGGAGAAAAGGTCTCGGCTACTTTGGGATTGCTTATGTGGTTCCTGCTAGGATGCAAATGGAGGTGATTTTACAGTAATAGGGCCAGTTTGATTGAACCATCACAAGCAGAATTTGAAGATCTCACCCACTGACTGCAGTACAATCTATTACACATTTTATACCAAATAGAAGATGTGAAATCTGTGAAGCCATTTCATGACTGAGTTCATTTTCTCAGCGGTACATTCATAAGTATATGTTTGGGCTGGAGATCAAATAGAATTCACTTTTAGGGATGCATGATTTCTGGCCTATACCAAAAAGCCAGCAACTAAATATGGTAGATATTAAACCTCTATATGTTTTTCTCTACAAGAATAAAAAAAATAAACAAGGCATCCCAACATAATAAAGTACAGTATGAAAAATGGATACTCATTTTGAGATTGGTTAAAGATGACACTAATATAAGAATAATAAATGTTTCTTGAGCACCAAATCAGCATACAATGATCACAGCAATGACTGCAGAAAATTCAGCTTTGATTCAATTTAAATGATACACTACTATTTAAAATTTTGGGGTAAGTAGGTTTTAAAATAATAATAATAATAATAATAATAATAATAATAATAATAATAATAATAATAAATAATAAATAATAATAATAATAATAATAAAGCATTTTAATTGCATTAAATTGTTTAAAAGAGACAGTAAAGAAATTTATAAATGTTACAAAAGATTTCTTTTTCAAATAAATGCTGTTCTTTTGAACTTTCTATTCATCAAAAATCCTGAAGAAAAAAGTATCACAGGTCCCACACAAATATCAAGCAGCAAAAACAATATTAATAATTGAGCACCAATAATAAACAGATCACCAAATAAGAATGATTTCTGGAGAATAAGGACACTGAAGACTGGAGTAATGGCTGCTGAAAATTCCGCTTTGCCATCACATGAATAAATTACATTTTAAAGTATATTCAAATTTTAATAATATATCACAATATTACTGTTTCTACGTATTTGTGATGAAATAAGTGCAGCCTTGGTAAGCATAAGAGACTTCTTTCAAATGTGAAACAAACAACAAAAAAATCTTAATTATACACATTTATATTATCAGATGATAACCGGGGGGGGGGGGGGGGGGGGAATCATTGGTTACCCGTAAGCCAATCACATAACGTTTGGTTATGACGTGTTATGCGCATGCTCAGCCGCATCTAACTTCCACTGTAAACACATGTATGATGCGAAAACAAAACCATTGAGCGAAATATCGGAGTGAACATGGCTGTGAACGCCTTTTGCAGATTATGTGAAGTAAATCTACGCATCCACGGTACAATCAGCGTCTACGTCACGGCTCTCAGCCCGCCCTCTGTTCGTTGATTGACCGGCTGTTTTCAGGCCTTAGGAAAACGGTCGCTATCTCAGACTGAGTACAGAAGCGAAATGAAATTGAGCGGAAGTACGAAGTCTGACGTAGTCAGGCTACGTACCTACTGGAATGGCTCCAACATCCCACGAATAGAATTAAGACACCAAACCTGATGCGATGTCTTTCTTTTTTTGTTTGTCATGCCAACTCAAAGGTCTACTCTTCTCTTCCTTTCCCTAAAACATTGTAATTTTGTAAAGCTTCCACTGTGAACTTTCTTAGTCTTTGGCCTTGTTGGATGTTCCTTACAGGCGTTGTAGCTGTTAACTGTAATTACAGGGAGAGACTTTATATTGATGGTAATCAAAAACAATGGTTGCCCTACAGCTCAGTTTCCAGCTCTATGAATAAAACAAGGAACTCATTTACATAAATTTTCCAGCAATTTTGTTCCATTGCCACGGAGCCTTGGACTATAGGAAGGGTAAACTGGTGTGACACAAGTGTAGTGAAAACAGTCTTAGGTTGTGCCTGGAGGCATTCTTACACAAGCATGCAAACACACAAACTCACTCTGTCTGAGCAGGAAACACATCTTCCTAAATTGCAGAGATGAAGAGACTGCATTTAGAATTGTGTGCATGACAATCTGAAGTACTAGAAAAGAGAGTGAGACAGGAAGAAGTTCAGAAGTATTTTCTCTACGCATGCAGATAGTATATACTGGACACACATTACAAAACATACTACATCTGCAATGTTGGTGTTGTTCAAAGTATATTCTTTGACTTATGACATTAAAAACCACCATGAAAATAATTTAACCATATTAAGGAACAACTTTCTTGGTTCCTATAGCACTTACACTTCAGGCTCACAGGCTTATCATCAGGGGTTAAAGTGGGCCGGAACGGTCCGGAACTGCGTTCCGGCACCTCAGATAAATTAATAAATAAATAGATTCAAATCAAATTATTCTCATCAAATTCAATGATTCTCATCATTCATCAAATCAAAACTGAATATCACCGCCTGGCCCCGCCTTCACAAACACGCTTCCCGAGTCCCGACGTTATGTTCTCATGGTTCTCCTGTCTGATTTGAGTGCATCTGCACCGGTTCACGCCTCCCTTCCCCGCTGAACGCCAGCGATTACTAACGCCGGTTTCACACCGCAAGCGTCAGCGGCGCGTGAGCAGCGCGTATTTTTTTCGGCGTCCATGTTAATCAATGAGTGCATTCACACCGCACGCAGAAGCGGCGCGGCAGCGCGTAGCAGGAGCAGAGCAGGAACAGCAGTGCGGCGATAGTTTCGGCGCCCAGTCTATTTTTAACGCGCCGCTTACGCTGAATTAAAGTGACACGCATTGATCAAGGCCAAAATACACCGCTTTTTACCCCAAAAGCGCATTGATGATATCTATTGTGTTTTAAACAGTCACTCAAATGACCAACAGCAATTTAAAAAGAAAACAAATGTCCAAAAACAAACTTGTTGCCCGAACAATAAAAACAAAGACGAATCCAAAGTTATATAAATGAAATGATTAATAAAATAAGCTTCTTGACAAGTCTTTTCTCTTAAATGTATTTGAAAACGAAATAAAGCAATGCCAACTTACCCTGATAATAGAGTACTCTGTCTACACACGCTGCGGTTCAGCCGCGCGTGACAAACGCTGCCAGTGTGAAAGCAAAACGCTCGTGTCCTGCTCCTGCTCACCATACGCACTGCTCCTGCGCTGCTTATGCTCTGCTAATGCGTGCAGTGTGAAACCGGCGTAATGCGTGAAATGCACTCACGGTGGTTGAGCGCGGTAAAGTTAGTTTTAGGTTCGATATTCGCCGGACATTTGTTTTCCCTTATAATATATTTTATTATTTATTATTTGATTATATATTATATTTATACCTGAGAATGCTTTGACGCGTTTCCACAGCACAAGGGAACGTCTGCCAATTCCACCAACCAACTGCATACAGTCCAGTCATTATAAGCCAAAATGGGGGTCAACCTTGAACAAATTGCAACAGAAGCAAACTCAACTGATTTTGTTTCCTCAATATGTCCTGAGTAAGGAAAAAAAGCCCCGAGGAATCCCATTAGGGGAAAGTTTAGAAAAAGACCCAAATATAGCCTATTCATAGGCTACACCTATTCATTCTTTTACTTACGTGAATAGGGTAAAAAATCAAGACAAACAAAAAATGTATTACAAGTTTTTTTAAATTGTTTGTTAACATGGACAAACGGTGCAGAATCTAATTACGTATGTGCTAATTTGCATAAATACCACAACAGGTCTAAACATTGGGTACAGCCAATGAAAATGAAAAGACTATCAGTCAAAGTTCAGCTTTAGGAGGGGAAGAATTAGGGCAGAAGGAGACTGAGAGAAAAAGAAAGATGAAGATGAGGAGAGAGCAGGTATTGACAAATAATCTAATGAAAAAGTTTTAAAGCTATTTCTTTTCAATTTTTTTTTGGCCTTCAAAAGCCCTAAATTGCACATATGTTGGTCAGAGAAATCCAAATTTTCTCGGGGGAGCATGCCCCCGAACCCCCCTAACTATATCACATTTCAGTCAGTTTTGGACTTCTCATTTTTATGTTTAAATTTTCATTGTGAAAAACAAGGTTGTGTTCCATATCGTGGTGTTCAGCAATTTTAACATAGTATCGTCATCATATCAGTGTAGATGGACCAAAATTAAAACATTAAAAGTATTAAATAAGTATTGTGATACTTGGTGCCACAGTGACAATCTTGTCCCAAAAAGTATTGCTATACCACGATACTCAATATGTTGTCCCACGGTGAGTAATTTTTCCCTGTTGCTCCTACACAAAATTTGAGGGTTCCCCCACCTGCCAAATCCCACTTTAACCACTGCTTATCATCAATAAAAAACTTTGAAGCTATTTTTCTCCATTCTAATGTAGATGTAGCTACTACATTTTGCCTCTGAATTCCGTATTGTTTACTTCATTTAATATACTGCTTTTGCACACTGTGTAGCAGGGAACTATGCACTTAGACTCTAGACTGGTCTGTAGAAAAGCATTGTCTTCTTTGTTTGTAAGTATCATGGAAGCCAAGCACCCTCAGTGCTAATGGAGGGAGCTGAAAAGACAGCACACACAAAATCAGCACTTCTCCAAATGACCTTGCTCTGTGGTCCGGTATGTGTGCTGTACATTCAGCTTATCCATTTATCCATATATACCTCGGCTGCTCTGAAAAGCAGAATCTCCCACACGAGTCCTCGTACAGTGCATTCAGTCTTTGTGTTACAGCGACATTCACAATATAATACAGCAAAATGAAATCACTATCAAAATCAAAACATAATGACTTTCCATTAAAAGCAAATTTGATAAAGAATACGGGTGTTAATGACTGTCATCTGCAAAGGTGTTGGAAAGTCACCATGTTGCAAATTTGCATTGGCTCAAAGTGCTGTAGTTTAATTGTTAAATTACTGTGTATGATTGTTTTAGACCTTCTGAAAGTGTATTTGATACGCACAATGGTGCAAATTACCCTTGCAAAGCAAATTTGCATTGGTTAAGAGCATTTTAATTGCTAAAACAATTTTAGATAATGCAAAAATATTAAGTTTGAACTTAAGCTAAAATTAAAGGTGCAAGTGATTTCTGAGAAACATTGTTGAACACTGTTGATATTTGAAATCAACCCAAACAAACACCCTTCATTGCTCCGCGCCTAAAATGCATGAATACACAATATAAGAGTGGATGTCTCTTTATCATAGCAGAAGCGATGCAAAATAATCGTTTGCGAAAAATAAAGCGAATATGACGGATGAACGTCAAGAACAAAAAATGAACATACAGTACACAAGAGTATACAAAAGCAAGAGTTCATTGTTAGTCGCCAGCAGCACACAAGCTCCAGACAAACAATGACACTCAAAGCCAATGTTATTTATGTATGGAGCAGAAACAACACCACCTCTGTTTTTAGGCCTTCCCACTTTGGTCTCTCCAGCGCTGGAAAGCTTTTCTAATATTAATGCAGGTCCTAAAAGCTCTTGCCCGATCATAACCCTTTTTTTCTGGTGATATTCCTCTGACCTTTTCTCTTTTGTAATGTCTCTCAGCCATCTCTCTTTCTACAGTCCTCCTTCAGATCTCCCTCTTGCTCACTCTCTCTCCTCCCCCATCATGAGTGGATACGCCCCTACTGCTGATAGACTACAAGTGTGTTGTGGTGTTTGGTCCGATCCACTTTCAACAGCATTCTTCAAAAATCACTTACTTCACCTATAATATGCAATTAAAAACTGCTAAATGAAGACTTTATGAAAGTGACTTTTACTTAAGCACATTTATTTTTATTTTAAAAAGGTTAATGTTAACAAGTGGAAAGATAGTCCACCAAATTCATGCGTCAAGATACTTTCTTAAAGCCTATGCCTGGTTTTATAAACAAACAATCAAACATTTTTTAACATTTTCTTCTTTTGAAGAAACTTTGGCATTGAAGGCATTCTGGTGTGACGAACAATCAACCCGGAATAAATCAAGTCTAGTACTACATATTTTCATGTTGGCTGTTCTGTTTCACTTGGAAATACATCAAATTATGAAAGCAAACTGTATCATGTTAACCCTTTGGCCACCTTGCCACCTTGTTGAATAAAGGTGAATTGGACTTATTCAGTCATTAAAGATTAAATTATTGTTGTGCAGAAAAAATATACTTACACTGTTACACACCTCGTCATTACAAATGTTTACAAAAATAAATAAATGGGAAACAGGCATTTTTTTAATAATTTTATTATTTTTTTACTTGTCATATTGTTTATAATGAATTGTTTGAGGAATACTAAAGGTGGTTGATGTCTAACTTTAAAAAAATGAATAAGCGTGAGGGTAATGAATGACGACCCGGGTCACTTCAAACCAGAGGTATGCGTTTAAGGGTTAAAAAAAATTATTTTGACTTTACGATGAAAGAAAAATAAATGCTTATATCCAAGCATCAAATCCAGAGTCAAAGGCAAAAATTCACAAATATGTATGTGCATGAACAATATGTTGAACAGAAAAATGACATCCAGGAATCTTCTATAAGAAAATGCAACACAAAACCCCTGACTCAGCTGTATCCCTCCAGATTTAATCTCCAATGTGATTTGTCAGATATGTGCGGCTCACTTATTCTAAAGCCATGTGCAAAGCTGAAGATAATTACACATCTGAATATACGTCTACACAGCAATTCACAGCCTGTCACTTAGAAAGACGCATTGCTCCCCAGCAAAACGCATGTGTCTTTTTCATTCATGCAATAAAATAATCTTTTTTTTTTATCTGAAAGCAACAAATTAATTTTTCTGTCAACACAAAACATAGTGTCTTCCCCAGAGCTTTACAATAATAACAATATTATTGCGACTTCAATTGCTGAAAATAATCAGGGTATAAAAGGTTTGTATCAGAGGACTGTTATAAACTCCATGCCACGCTACTTTCCCTTCTTTGTGAATTTTTAGTAGACTTGTACAATTCTGTAAACTTGCAATGTCATTAGCAAAGAAAGTAAAAAGTTAACTTTTTTTACACTAAAAAATCTCAATGTTAAAGATTTAAGGTATAATGTGTAATTTTTAATGCCACTAGATTCACCATTGTTCAGACAAAACTGGGCTAATTCATCAGCAGAGCACACTTCAGAGTAAGCAACAAGCAAATGTCTTACTTATCGTTGTCCCTACATATTACAGTGGGAGAGGAGAGAATATTTTATATTACACACATCACTAACTGAAAATAAACAAACACGGCATGTCAAAGAAATGCAACTATGACCTGGGTACACAGAACGCTCTCTATAATTATTTTCCTACTCAAGATTAATGCTTGGTGAATGCTTGTTTTCTAATGCAGCCCATTTACACACAACAATTAAGCTTCTTTGCATTCAACAATCATCAGCTTCAGCGATGCTAATCTTTTCCCATGAATAACCTTCGCCAACTCTACTCAGTTTAGAGCATTATTCCATTTTGGGTTTTAGCTAATGATAGAGACAGCTGAGAGGAGACAGAAAATAAAGGAGGGAGAATAAAACGAGAATAAGAGTGGGACCAGTACATGACACATGAGCAAAGTTTTGCATTCCCCCGAGAAACTTTATGCAAAAGGTTTTGAGAACAAGTTTGCCTTTTTTCCTCCCATCCCGTAATTTTCCTCCACCATGACCCTTTAGGGGCTCTGTAACATTTCATTTCAACAACAAAATCAGTTTTCTTCCTTTTATGATAATCTGTATAATTATTTAGAAAGCAATATTATGTTTCGATTCAATTCACTTTATTGGAATGACAAAAAAAGAATGCGTTGCCAAAGCATAAAGCCTCTCATGCAACAAATGTGAATCCATTAATCCATATTAGGTTAATGTACTACCCTTAGATCCTCAGAGCTCTTCTATTGAGAGGGACTTCCATGTTTTTGCATATGTTCCAACTTTTGTTAATGGCCCTGCTATTGTTAATGGTCTTGTTTTGATTACTGCTGTCGGTTGACACTTCATTTTACAGTATAGTATCATTTTCATACTCTTAAAAGAACTTCATGCTGTTGTTCACTCATTTCTGACAACTGCTGAGAATAAAATCATGGGAAAATCTAACTACACTGTTACCTTTTCTCCAATGGATGAACAATAATGTTGGTTAAAGGGATAGTTCACCCAAAAATGAATTTACTCACCCTCAAGCCATTCTACACTGTAAAAGAAAGTTGCTGCCTACATTTTTATGTATAATAAACTTGGATGTTTAAGTCACTTTAACTTAAACTGCATTAAACTGACTTAAAAAATGAGTTTAATCTTGCATAACATAAAAAGTTTTAAAATTGCTTAACTTATTTTGATGAGTTAAAGCAATGTAAAAACATATGAATCATGTAAATTTTTACAGTGTAGGTGTATATGACTTTCTTCTTTCAGACGAATACAATCGGAGTTAAATTAAAAAATGTCCTGGCTCTACCAAGCTTTATAATGGCAGTGAATGGAGGATATGATTTTGAAGGCCAAAAAAGTGCACCCGATATCCTTCATAAAAGTACTCCACGAATTAGAAGTCTAAAATGAGATTTTTTTAAAGAGAAGAGAAATGTTGGAGGAGCTTGAGTTTGTTGCCCAGCCCTATTTGTTTGAACCGCAAGAAGTGTCAAAGCTTTCACTACTACGTCATATATCATCAAGTGTTACTCTTCTGGCGTTAGTCGACTTGTTTAGGCCATCTGCCAGAAGCTAGTTATTTTAATTGATAAAGTTATAAAAATTGATATTTTTCTTACACAAACGCATCGCTTCGCTTCAGAAGGCCTTTATTAAACCCCATGGAGCAGAATGGATTACTTTTATGATGGATGCAATTTTTTGGGGCTTCAAAATATCATCCTCCATTCACTGTCATTATAAAGTCTGGAAGAGCCAGGACATTTTTACATTTTTATATATATATATATATATATATATATATATATATATATATATATATATATATATATCCGATTGTATTTGTCTGAAAGAAGAAAGTCATATACACCTAGGAAGGCTTGAGTGGAAGTAAATTATTTTCATTTTTAGGTAAAAAATCCCTTTAACATTTAAGACACCGACTCATATACCCTATGCAGATCTTGGTAAACACTTTCCATTATGTTCATTTTGCGGTTGCACACATGCTACAGCATGTCCAACTTACTGTGTCAAGGATCATATTGAGATCATGTAACTCAAACTGAGTTTAGAGTTTGAAAGCTGAAATCAGTTTGTTTCATATTTTAGTGCTTAATTTGTGCAATAGGCCTGCATTTTGCATATCTCTAAATTATTGTATAAAGTCAATTCAAAGTGACAAAGGACTGCCTGTTGCCCAACTAAGCAGAGACAGAACTGTTAAGAGTCTGACAGGGTTCATCAGGGCTTTGATGGAATAATCAGGAAGTTGATAACCATCTGATTGGAACAGCAGAACCAGCCTGTGGGGAAAAAGATGCTGAATTTGTAATACTGTAGCTATCCAAATACCAAGAAGAGAGAAGGAAATATGACAATGTACACAGAGGATCAGTGAGTCCCTGAAGGAAAGGATCCTGTATGTATAACAAATATAAACTAAAGATACAAACTATGTGTTACTTTATATTTGTATGTACAAAAATGACATAAACAGTATATATAAAACTGGCTGAATATAAAACTGCCACAAATAATTAAAATTAAAATTAACAACCATACATTACATAAATATTACATACACATAAATGAAACTGCCACAAATAAAAAAACATTTAATCTGCATATACATATATAAATATACAAATATACATAAATATACATACATACATACATAAAAAAATTAAATAAAATAAAAAAATAATATATATATATATATTTATATAAGGGCAATGATGTATTGGTAACAATGTAAAAAAATTCATGAGAAAATATAAAACCAGACCATTCTCAGTAGTAACTGAGTTACTTGCAGAGCAAATCTAAATTTGCCGGAAGTTGTCTGGGTTTTCCCAGGCTAGACAAAATACACATTGCATCATATCTTAAATATACATAGTACCACCATAAGAGCAACAATACATCTCCAAACAAAATGCAAAAACACTTTTACCCTTCACAACTTTCTTTCAAAAGCTACATTCTATGCTATTTTCTGTTTTTTTTATTTTTAGGTTTTAGATCTGATACTGAGGCCTGTGTGCCTCTAAGAAAAAAAAATTGTGAACAATGAAAGACCTCAGGTCAGCAGTGTACACTGTCTGAGGCTCACAGGCAGTAGTTGCTAGTGAAAGTGCTCTGGGGGCTTTGCGGAGATTGCTTTAGTGTAAAAACCTTTTGAGGTTTAATTCTGTTTACACAATATATATGATTCAGTTGTGAAGCATTGCTATTCCTTCATGGTATCAGAATCCTCAAAACCAATGTCACAAGAACAATGTGCTTTTAACTGGAGCAGGTATATTCACAATGATTATTCACTTATATTTCTTATGGTTTACTACATGTTCAATTTCAGACAGAAAAAAGAAAAAAGGTCAGAGATCCCATGACTCAGTCTGGTCTCCATGAGAACAAGATGCCATGCCAACCATGACAAGCACAGTGCTGTCAGTTCACATCGCATCAGTCAGGTTCCAACAGATACTTAAAATCACTGTATAAAACCATCCCCGTATTTGAGACACTTATCTTGCAGGCCATAAATATATTTAGTTCTTACAAATTTATCCCTTAAGGTTTAGGTTCAAACCTGTGTCCCGTACATCAGCATCTCGGACCAGTTAAAGTTAAATACTATACCAAGATACTAGAAAACTGATGGAAAATGTACCAGTGTTAGTACAAGTAGCGACGTTACTAACTTAACGACTTTTTTTTTTTTTTTAGTAGCTCAATTGATTTTTCTTTTAAAACAGTGTAGCTTTTCAAGTAGCTAACTACTTTTTCCAGCAAGTAGCAGTGTAGCGCAACCAAAAGCTACATTCTGTTCTGCAGAATCTGCAATGCAGTGAAGCAGAATCGTCGTCTTATTAGATCACAAACTAAATGTGCATTACCGCCATCTATTGTTATATCTCGCATCTCGCGACATTACAGTTGACTGAGAAAAGATCGTCTGATGATTATGTTAAGGACATATGGAAGTGAGTTGTTATTTCACATAAATCGACTAGTAAAGGTTACACTTTTGTATGTAATTTATGCAAACCAAAGATTAAAACTCTGTCTCTGTCGGATTGTCTGAATCAATCAATTGATTGATTATCCTCTATATCAAATGTCTACTTCTGATTTAAATACAATGATGACTTGCAATATTTTAATATGTCCCACAACAGTTTTGTAAACATAAACAACAATGTATTTTGCGTCTCAGAGGGAGCCATTCACAGAGAATGCTGCGAGCTTCATCACTGCATATGCTGTGAGTTTAACATACATTTTTGACTACTCTACTCCTGTGTATCCAATTTAAGTTGCATAACTTGCATACATTTTGTTCTTTTATTGATGTTAAATTTCTAGCAATTGTAACTTTATATTTGAATATTGTGTGCATCTTTGGATAGTTTCAGGGGTTAAAGTGAAAAAAAATCCTGAGCCTGAAATTTTTTGGGGGGGCGGGGGGGCTTGGGCTTCATTGGCACCATTTATTTTCAAGCATGTTAATGGCATATTTTTATGAATGAAGACCAGTATCACTGATATAGCTACTTATGTCTCGATGAAAATTTATTTTTCCAAAATTTGAAACATTTATTAGGCTTAAAAAATATAACAACTTTTAATTTAAGTAAACTTAAAACAATCATCACTTAAACCCATTATAAATGTAATATTTACCTGTACCTTACCTGTCTAACCGATGTGAATTATATAGAAATTGAATACGTTTATAAAACAGTCTGCACTGCATAAATTATAAATGAAAAATAGATTAATCCTTAAGCGTTGAGCAGTTAGTAATTTTCTCTGTTCCCATTGTTCTTTGGTTAACTTTACTAACAGAGAGAATTGCTGTCATTACCCGCCGCTGCTGACAGGATCTCATTCTCTACTCTTTACGAACTATTTAAGATTGTATTTAACTCATTTTGACTGTTCTTGTGAAGATACTCGACCAAACTGACATTTTGGCATAAATGTGTGTGTGTTATGGTTCGTACAAGCGCGAAAGAGAACGTCTCCGGTTACTTTCGTAACCTCGGTTCCCTGAAAGGCAAGGAACGAGACATTACGGATGTCGTATATGGGAACTCCTCTCATCCTTCACTTCTGCTGAAATCTTATAGGCTAACGCCAGCAGAGCTGGCCAATTGACGCAAATATGCAAATACTGAAACACCGTTGCAGTTATAATGCAAGTGCAGCGTCAATTCCCTTCAGAATCGAACAAACGCTAAATCAATAGCGAACACGGCGGCGAGCGTAATGTCTCGTTCCTTGCCTTTCAGGGAACCGAGGTTACGAAAGTAACCGGAGACGTTCCCTATCAAGGCTACGGAACTCGACATTACGGATGTCGTATATGGGAACTGTATAGAATCCCGCCGTGGCAGCAAACCACTGAAAACAGACCCAATACAAACCTCGCCCCCAGAATGTAAGCGCCTGATAGGCCGAGATTGACCAATAGTGAACCTCTAACCTCCGATAGGTCCAAAGGGACCAATCACAAGCTCACAAACACTACCGGAATTTGCATATCCCGGGAAGTATAAATGGGGGAAGGTTGCACTGTAGACCAACAGGGCAACAACAACAGAGAAAGCCAACGCATAGCGGTGACAATAGTACAACACACAATAGCACACAGAACAACTCATGAGCAAAGCGCAGAGCAGCTCTCTAATGCTGTGTAAATGATCAACTCACCGAAAGCACTCGAGACGCTACAGAGGGCAAATCCAACTTGTAAAATCTGGCAAACGTGTTCTGAGAAGACCAGCCAGCCGCAAGACATAAATCCTGAATAGACATACCCTTAGTCCAAGCCCACGAGGAGGCAATCGCCCTAGTCGAATGAGCCTTGATGTTCAGGGGACATTCCTGTCCCAGACAATCATAAGCCAAAACAATAGCGTCCACAATCCAGTGAGCAAGCCTCTGTTTAGAGACCCCCCGTCCCTTGTTGCATCCACCAAAGCACACAAACAGCTGGTCCGATTGTCGAAACGCGGCCGAGCGAGAAATGTATTCTCGGAGCGTTCTGACTGGGCAAATAGCACTCTGAGCATCCGAACCCTGAGAGGTTGATGGCTCAGCGGACAGGGCAGGCAGAGAAACGATCTGCGCTCTGAACGGGGTATTGAGCGACTTAGGAACGTAACCCGGCCTCGGTCTGAGAATAACATTACAGTTTCCCGGTCCAAAGCGAATACAATCTTCACTTACAGAGAAAGCCTGTAAATCCCCGACCCGTTTCGCCGAGGCGAGAGCGAGAAGCAGAGCCGTTTTTAGCGATAGCTCCTTAATGGCAATCGCGGCAAGGGGCTCGAAAGGCGGTCGTGACAAAGCCTCCAAGACCAAAGCTAAGTCCCACGGCGGCACAGAAGGCGGCCGAGCAGGGCACAATCTCCTAGCTCCCCTGAGGAACCGTGTCACCGACGCATGTCTACCGATAGACTGTCCGTCAACAGGGGGGTGAAACGCGGCAATAGCGGCCACGTATACCTTCAGAGTGGATGGTAGGCTCCCTTCATCCATCCTATACTGAAGGAAGCGTAGAATATCCGACACAGAACAGTCCGCTGGGTCTAAACCGACATCCTGACACCATTTAGAGAATACACCCCACTTCAGAGCATACAAACGCCTGGTGGACGGAGCTCGCGCCTCTGCGATAGTATTCAAAACTCGCGAATGCAGCGCGTCCCGCTCGCTCAGCGACCCTGCAGCGGCCACACGTGGAGGCTCCACAGCCCGGGGCTGGGATGCCAAATCGTTCCGCCCGCCTGAGACAGAAGGTCCTTCCTGAGCGGAATCTCCCATGGCTGCCCTGCTAGTAACTCTATCAAATCCGCGAACCAGGGCTGATTCGGCCAGTTCGGGGCTACCAGAGTCACCGCCGCCTTCTCCTCCCTGATTTTGCACAACACCATGGGCAAAACTTTCACCGGAGGAAAAGCATAGAGACAGACTCTCGGCCATCGTGCAGTCAGCGCGTCCACCTCCCGAGGGGAACGGGACAGCGAGAAGAACATCTGACAGTGCGTGTTCTCGCTCGTCGCAAAGAGGTCGACCTCCGCCCTGCCAAAACGATTCCATATCAGCTGAACCGTCCCGGGGTGAAGCCTCCACTCCCCTTGGGGAATCCCTTTTCTCGAGAGCATATCCGCCCCGCGATTTAGAACACCGGGGATGTGCGCCGCTCTCACCGAGAGGAAAAACCGGTCCGCCCATAGCAGAAGGGATTCCGCCTGCCTGAATAGGGCTTTGGAATGTACACCGCCCTGGCGATTTATGTACGAGACCACAGAAGTGTTGTCGGTCCGAATCAACACATGCTGCTGCTCCAGCTGAGACCGGAAGGCTCTGAGAGCTAGAGCGACCGCTTCTAGCTCCAAGCGATTTATGTGCCACTCCGTCTGCTTCTCTGACCACCGACCCGAGGCGGGCTTGCCTAAGCAGACCGCTCCCCATCCGGTGGATGAAGCGTCCGTCAGGACCTCCACTCGCCGTGTCACTAAGCCCATAGGGACACCTGCGCTGAAGAGATCCGGGTTCCTCCAAGGAACCAGGGCACGGGCGCATCCGCCGGTGACCATGACGCGCTTGTGGCCAGAATACCACGCACTCGGGGGAACGCGCGCTTTCAGCCAGAGTTGAAGCGGTCTCATATGCAGCAGCCCCAGATGACATACCGAAGATGCCGCTGCCATCCGTCCCAGTAGCCTCTGAAACTCTTTCAGTGGGACGAGCCTGCCCGGTCTGAAGAGACCGAGAGAAGAACTCAGAGCCTCCGCTCGCTCGGGGGAGAGGCGCGCTCTCATTCTCACCGAATCCAAGCACACTCCCAGGAATGTTGTCGTCTGGCTCGGTGTGAGCACACTTTTTTGGACGTTCACCCTCAAACCAAGCATCTCTAAGTGTCGAAGGAGGGCATTCACATGGCTGATCAGCGTTTCTCTCGACTGAGCGAGAACTAGCCAGTCGTCCAGATAGTTCAAGACGCGCATTCCGCTCGATCTGAGGGGTGAAAGTGCCGCGTCTACACATTTCGAAAACGTTCGGGGGGCTAGGGCCAGTCCAAACGGAAGCACCGTATATTGGTACGCCGAATCCTCGAACGCAAACCTCAGGAATCGTCTGTGACGCTTCACTATCTGAATATGAAAATAAGCGTCCTTTAAATCCACTGAAGCGAACCAATCCCCGGGGCGAATTTGCGCCAGGATTTGTTTCAGTGTTGTCATCCTGAAGGCGCGCTTGTGAAGCGCTCTGTTGACAGGTCTCAGATCCAGAATGGGACGGAGACCCCCTCCCTTCTTCGGCACGACGAAGTAGCGGCTGTAGAACCCGCTTTCCCGCTCGCTCGGGGGAACTGGTTCTATAGCCTTCTTTTCGAGCAAGCTGCACACTTCCTGCCTCAGCACATGAGCGTTTTGGGGCAAAGTTAATGACTGAATTACGCCGCGGAAGCGGGGTGGTCTGCGCTTGAACTGAAGCGTGTACCCGCGCCGAATTATATTCAACACCCACGGTGAAATGCCCGGAATAGCTTCCCATGTTGCCTGAAAACGACTGAGCGTGGGCTGATCTAAACCTGCGGTCATCGCCGCTGCGGTCATGGCCGCTGTGTGAGTGCTGGGGGTAGCTATTGACCGTGGCTCTGCGCTGCTCGAAGGCAGGGCGAGTAACACAGTGTGTGGTGCAAGAGGAGAAAAAAGCTCTGTTTGTGAAGTAGTGATTTGTTTTATTGCAACAGCATTGTTTACATTTACATTCACAACACAACTGCACGCGTCGCTCGCAGAACTCCGAGGGACCAAGTGCATTAGAGCGCGCCGCTTGGACGCGGGGCCGAACTGGCGCTTTCTCCTCCTCTTGCCCGAGCGGTCAGGAAGACTGCTTGGGCCTCGCAGGCGACGCGGTGGGCTTCCTGCGCGGGCTCCTCTGCGTCCTCCTGTTACCCGCCCCCTGCCACTGACCGCTACGGCCCCTACGGGCGTCCTGTCCCGGGCGAGGCGCTGGGGGCCGAGCACAGGTTACAGGTAGCTGCCATCGGATGCAGGAGACAGTGTAAGTATCTCCGACGCAACTTCGACGACGGCGAATATATTCCAGTATTTTGAAGTATCAGCTTTCTAGCACACGATTTAAGCGTGAAGAGAGAGATTCTGAAGGGAATTGACGCTGCACTTGCATTATAACTGCAACGGTGTTTCAGTATTTGCATATTTGCGTCAATTGGCCAGCTCTGCTGGCGTTAGCCTATAAGATTTCAGCAGAAGTGAAGGATGAGAGGAGTTCCCATATACGACATCCGTAATGTCGAGTTCCGTAGCCTTGATAGGGAACTCGACTGCGATACTGGCGCGCGTCTTTCTGTCTGTGTGTGTGTGTGTGTGTGTTTCAGGAGGACATTCATTCACAGCGCGTTCTCTTTTGTCTTCTCGCGCATTGATTTGCGTGAAGGAGAGCATGATCATATAACCCAAAGGATGACAGAAAGAACGGACGCTGCGATGAATATTTTAACACGTTAAAGCTGGACAAATTAATCGCATGCGTTTACGTTGACAGCACTAACGTTAGGCTACTTGTCATACATTTCTGACAGAAAATGCTGCGGTTTAAAGTGGACTCGTTTTCATGGTAGGCCTACACAGAATTTTTTTTGTAAGCTACACAGAATATTTAATTAAATATTAAAATTAAATATTTAGCCAAGTCTGAAGTTACCAAGCAGCAGTGTATGTTAACGTTAGCTCAGTTATCAACAGGTGTAGACAGAAAATATGATTATCCTGACCTGAGCTAATTTACTGAACCAACTCACATCTCCTTTCTTTCTTTTCATCCATGATGACATTAAAGTCACATAACGTTACTTCTTGTTGTTTCTGGCGTTTCATCGCAGAACATTCAGTGAGCTACTTTACACAGGCTCGGTCACTGCTACTCCGTGGCAATGACGGCGTGCGGTTAAACATCATAACAAACGAATTTGAGTGGGGGTGGGGAGGACAACGGGATTTTGGAAAGTGTCCCCATAGGAAATTACGCCCGTGGGTAGGACATCATCCCCAAGCATCATGAACTAGCGCTCCTTTCCCCGACAACGCTAACATGACGTATAAATCTCAATCACACTGTCAGAGCCTATGGTCAGAGCCATATTAGACATTCTCTGACACTGTGTTGCCAGGCCCCGCCCTGCTCTGCTTCTGATAGGCTTGTAACGTTAGTAAGAGCTGCGTTCCTTTCATATGATTGGTAGGTGAAATCAATTGACTCTAAAATATTGAACTGCATGCAAGTTTCAATTTTTTTTTTTTTTTTTTTTTTATTCCTCACGGCCGCACGCCGGAGATCCGGCACGGCGCCGGAATACTTTAAGCCCTGTAGTTTACAAAATAAAACAATACTCTCTGAAATCATAATTTCATAAAATCATAAAACTTTCTTCATTGTCAATTATTCAGTTCACATTCACGTAATTTGTAAGATATATATATATATATATATATATATATATATATATATATATATATATATATATATTAGAGGTGGGCATAGATTAATTTTTTTAATCTAGATTAATCTAGATTAATTTTGAAATTAATCTAGATTAATCTAGATTAAAATGGCTCATTTGAATTCTGCCGAAGGCATTCAGAGTATGTGTGCTACCCAAATAATGACTATAAAAGTAAGTCTTTGAGAACGGGTTTGTCAAGCCAGGTGGCGCATTAGACCAGGTGCTCATCTCCTGTTTCCAAAATGCATCACAAACTGCTTGAGAAAGCTGTTCTACTCATAGACTGTAAAAGGTTACTACTGTACTGTTACCGTCCGTAGGCAACATTAGGTAGGCCTATGTTATTATCAACTACTATAGGCTATCAATTAGGGATGGGCGATATGGCCTAAAATCCATATTGTGATATACATTGCAGCCTCTTGCGATAACGATATTATAATAAAACCATTTCAGAACAGGTTACACAGACCCTTTTTTTTTTTTTTTTTGAAAGGGTGTATGTAGTTTTGAGAACATATATTGTGCAAAACTGTAAGTATACAACATCATTTTGCAGATAAATAAAATTTAAGTACACTAGCTGCAGAGACTTAAGTAGGTCTAATGTTTATTATGGCTTGGAGCTTATGAAACCCCAAATTTAAAATTAGAATATTGTCTAACTGATGTCTTTTCAGTTAAAAAGAAACACAACAACGATTCTTAAAATCGGGCGCTTTTAATAAAAAGACATTATGTGCTACACCACTAAGATATATTGGGAATAATACGCGCGCGCTGGTTTTCAGTGATATGTTTCGTTTTGAATTTGAGGTGGTAGAACGGATTAGTCGTGTGTTTACTTACCGAACTGTTACACCACACAGTCTAAGTCGGACGGCTTAAATACAAACCAAGTCCAAATAATGGTTTGTTGCACCGATCTTTTACACCAGCTTTCACTTTCAGCCGTGTTTACTTAAGATGACGACGAATATGATGCGTTGCAGCCGGGTGTTCCTCGCGGCCGCGGGTAGATTGCGTCATCATAGCTTGTGTAGCTTGAGCCAGCTCCCAACGCTCCCAACCCAACTTGGAGAATAGATTAACGGCGATATTTTTTTTATCGCGCGATAAGAGTCTCGCGTTAACGCAGCGCGTTAACGCCGATAACGGCCCACCACTAATATATATACATATATATATATACATATATATATATATATATATATATATATATATATATACATATATACATATATATATATATATACACACATACATACAAATATATACACATATATATATATACACACACACATATATATATAGAGGGAGAGAGGGGGAGAGGAGAGAGAGAGAGAGAGAGAGAGAGAGAGAGAGAGAGAGAGAGAGAGAGAGAGAGAGAGAGAGAGAGAGAGAGAGAGAGACCGACCGTGTACACTTTAGCTTATTTTAAAATATAAAATATTAGATGCAAACTTAAATGAAAATTAGACATTATCCCCTGGCAAATACCTTTAATTTGAACTACAACAATTAAATTAAAACTAAACAGAAATGTTAATTAAAAATAATAAAAATGACAAAAGCACATCACAAAATTACTAAAACAATCAAAACTAAAATGAAAACTGTAAATCCACAACTAAAGATAACTCAAAACATTAATAAATTATAGTATATAAATAACACTAAAATAACTGATCAGAAATGATAATACAACTACTGACTTTACTACAAATATAAATGTATGAATGCAGCAGAAGAGCAGGTCTAAACAAAGCCAAGTTTATGCTTTATCTGTGCACACACCCCATTCAATTTCCTGCAGAAAAAAAACATGTGTTTTTTTTTTATATATACCTTTAAAATACACATTGTGATTATTGATGCAAGTGGAACCCTGATTGCCCATTTATTAAATTAGTTCTGCTAATACACAAACAGCATTCGAATGAAACGTAAACTCAAATGTAAATGTAAATAGGACACTAAACTGCTATATCAGTCTCATGTTGTCTGGACATTGCACACACAGTCACTGATCTGTCTTTAACCGAGTGAAACCAAGACTAGAGAACAAAAGCTGTAGATCGAGGCTCGAGTTCCAGCTCACTTTCTACTCTCTACTTTCTTTCTGGTCCTCCACACGCTCTCCCGCCTGCCTCCTCTCCCATGGAAACTGGAGCCCCAGCAGGGGTTGATTTAAATCACCACTAATTAAATAGGAGTAAGTATCCAATGGGCTATTCGATCAGTGCAGAAGTTGTCCCAGGCTGCTAATTGTATCCTCCACCACAGCCCCTGCATAGAGTTACAGCGCTAGAGACTTGGGGAGAGATTTTTAGAGTGTCCTTAGGGGACCATGTAGCTATTAGTAGCTGCTGCCGACAGCTGATTTGTGTTAAGCAGATGGATGAGGTCAGTGATCTCCTGTACGATCTGCTGCCGCTTTATTAGGCGTTGAGAGAGCAAAGGACAGCTTGTTAGAACTTGGCTGCTCAATGACTTTTAATGCAGGTGGATTTTGCTTCTACACACTGGTCAAGGGCCAGTTTACTCTTACACAATCCTACGCTCTGAGAAAAGAGCGTTCTTTTTTCTGGGGGAAAAAAAGAAACTTAAAGAAAATGCACTTTGTGTGTAGCACTGACTGACAGGTACAGTTGGACAGGTTGACATTATAATTAAATTAAGTTAGTTAAGTATTGACATTTCAACATTACACTTAACATTTAAACTGTTGAAAAGTTCTTGCGTGTTTTCTTTTAAGAATGGCTTGGGGTGATTGATGAGATCAAGAAAAAAGTGATTAATGAGATCAAGAAAATCATTAGATCTAAGCTTTTTCCGAACAAGTAAAACTGCTGGCACAAATCTTTCAGGTTCTTTTCTTTTTCTTGCTGCAGTCTCAAAAACATTACAACAATATCTGAGAGCAGCATACACACAACAATAGCCTTGTAAAGTTCATTGATCTATAAATATCAGAAAGGGCAATGTAGTGGAAAAATAATTGCTCTCTGTTTTCAACTCTACTCCCTCAGTCCCACTGTGAAAAGTGCTGATTTTGACTGAATGCCTTCTGACTCCTGAGTTTTCACGTTTTTAGGTTAATGACAGCGAAAAGGTAATCACAAAAAATTCCACATCTTGCAATTTTTTTAATATTGATTTTCAGAAGTACATTAACTGATAAATGATAAGAGAGCGTAAGAGGATTAACTCAATATTTAAGTGGGAAAAATTTGAAAGTTTAGGGTAAATTAATTAACTCAAACTAAGACTTAATTTAACAGTTCACTCTCCCCACAAATAAATATATATATATATATTGTAAAATTAACATAAAAGTGGTTTATATTCACATGCTACAGCATATTCCAAGTCTTCTGGAGTCATATGATTGCTTGAAAACAACCCTGAAAGGTTTTCACACCTTGCTCATTTGGAGTGATTATTTTGTAACCTGGCGGATTTTCTTTCTTAGCTCGGTTTTGTTTGGGCATATATAAATAAGGCAATCATGCTCGGATTCACACCAAAATATTCTGTACAAGATCAGCTGAAGAAGGTCGTCTTGCTCTGATTAAAAACAACCTCTGGAGCGCAATCCAACCTAATGAACCAACAAACCAAGCTATAATCATAATTTGTAATGTAAAATGCATTACGTAAAAAGCAGCCATGCCTAATTCTGTGTGAGCACATTATCACAGTTCAACACCTCTTCGTCTTAAAATGTAATCTACAGGTCTGAAAACACCCTAACTTGGTCTCGTAAATGTACTCTAATTTTTTTTTTTGCACTGCCAGAAAAGTTTTCAGAAAAAATGCTAGATTTTGGCCTATATCTGTATTCATTGACAAGACATGTCCGTATTTCTACTTCATTAACATCAGCTTCAGTGAGTAATGGCTCATTAAAATTTGCTGTCCAACTTGCACAAAGTCTAGTTTGTCTGCAGCCTATTGACACGACATGGAGATCGATGACTATTTGAATGTATGTTCGTTGTTACTATCGATCTGATACAAACTAAGTGTTAAAGTTCAGTCGAAAAAGCAGCACATGGTCTTTTGAAATCTGGCCATTGAAGGTGGATGTTCCCTACACGATAAACAAATACTAATCACCTTCATTACTGCTGCGAATAAGTGCAGTTCTCTTCCAGTGTCCTCACCTCAATGCCTTGTCTAATGATGCATTCAATTACTGTGACCATATGGAATATCAGTGAAACATACAGTATACAGTGTTCAATATCATTTAATTCTAACTGCATCCCATAACCGATGGCTAAGAATTTGCAATCTCTGACTCCCACATAAACATTTAGATGTGCATTTGGCCTCCTGTGGTGAGAGCTTTGTTGGTCTGTTTGGAGGCAGTCTAAATAACATAACATCTGCAAAAACCACAGGCATTATATACATTCTCTGCACATCAGAGAATGCAAAAAGGCTGATCCCAGCAACATTCACACAACCTTATGCTTGTGAACCCCTCGTGTTGTGTGAATAGCCCTATAACACTGCAATAAAGCAGAAGCTTGCTTTATCCTACTGCGCGAAGAACTGCAGACTGACTATCATCTCAGCAAGACTCATCTCAGAGGATGGCTGAAGTTGAGATTTTAGTTAGACTTGAATGAAACTTTCTTGTTTATTTGTTTCTTGAATTTAACTTGCCTTCATTCAAAATCTACAAACCCAAGCTTAAACGCAGCAACACCTTTTAACTCAGTGACAATGCAACACAAAACCAGATGGATCAAAACATATTTCACACTTGTCAAGCTGTTGTCTCTTTATGATGATAAGATGGACTGACGTGCTACAACTCTTGAGTCACCACACCACTATATTCATACATAAACAGGGCACCACCAGTCACTATAAGAACTCACAGACAACCAAACTGTAGAGCAGGGTTGCCAGAGCTCTCCTATAATCTCTGCAAATACACTTGATTTTAGGGAAACTGGCTATGATTTCACTCATAAACACAATCAAATATTCCCAGCTATAAAAATATACATGAAATAAAAATAACTTTTGGTTTCCTTTTTCATGAATAAAAATGAGCCATTGATGCATACTGTATCTACACAACCATGGCTCATTTTTATTCAGTTGTGCTCCATCTTGCTCTTTTTAAATGAAAGAACATGTCCTACATGAACAATGCCTATAGTATCTCACAAAAGTGAGTACACCCCTCACATTTTAGTATATCTACTCAAGTCACAATACTATAGAAATGAAACTTGGATATATTTTAGGGCAGTCAATGTGCTGCTTGTATACAGTAGCAGTATATATGTACTGTCCTCTGAAAATAACTCAACATAAAGCCATTATTGTCAAAATAGCTGGCAACAAAAGTGAGTACACCCTAAGTGATAATAGCTGTACGTCGTTTAACCATGCAAAGCCACATGTCCTATTCATCATGTTCATGTTTTTGTCTGCTTGACAGGACCATACAAATTGTTGTATCTTGTATTAGAGCAGTTCAGATTTGTGCTTTGAGTACAATTCTTTCATACTGACCACAGGATGTTCAACATGGCACCTCATGGCAAAGAACTCTCTAAGGATTTGAGAATTAGAATTGTTGCTCTCCACAAAGTTGACCTAGGCTATAAGATTGGTAACACCCTGAAACTGAGTTACAGTACAGGCCAGGGTCATACAGAGGTTTTCCAAGACGGGTTCCACTCAGAACAGGCCTTGCTAGGGTCAATCAAAGAAGTCGAGTCTTCGTGCTGTGTGTCAGGTGCAGAAGCTGGCTTCAAAAAACAGATGCATGAGTGCAGCCAGCATTGCTTTAGAGGTTGCAGAAGCGGAAGGTCAGCTTGTCAGTGTCAGACCATACGCCGCACACTGCAACAAGTTGGTTTGCATGGCCATCGTCCCAGAAGGAAGCCCTTCTGAAGCTGGCTCACAAGAAAGCCCGCAAACAGTTTGCTGAAAGCAACCTGTCCAAGAGCATGAATTACTGGACCCATGTCCTGTGGTCTGATGAGACTAAGATAAACTTGTTTGGCTCAGATGGTGTCCAGAATGTGTGGCGATGCCCTGGTGAGGAGTACCAAGAAAATTGTGTCTTGCCTACAGTCAAGCATGATGTTGGTAGCATCATGGTCTGGGGCTGCATGAGTGCTGCTGGTTCTGGGGAGCTGCCCTTCATTGAGGAAAACATGGATTCCAACATGTACTGTGACATTCTGAAGCAGAACATGATGCCCTCCCTTCAGAAACTGGGCCGAACGGCATGATAACGACCCCAAACACACCGCCAAGATGGCAACTGCCTTGCTGAAGAAGCTGAAGCTGAAGGTGATGAAGTGGCCAAGTATGTCTCCAGACCTGAACCCTATTGAGCACCTGTGGGGCTTCCTCAAGTGGAAGGTGGAGAAGTACGATGTGTCTAACATGAGCTCTGTGATGTCATTATGGAGGAGTGGAAGAGGGTCCCAGCAACAACCTGTGCAGCTCGGGTGAATTCCATGGCCAGGAGGATTAAGGCAATGCTAGATTTACAATGGTCCACAAAATATTGACAAAATACTGACAATTTGGATACAGTTTTGACATGTTCACTTAGGGTGTACTCACTCTTGTTGCCAGCTATTTTGACAATAATGGCTATATGTTGAGTAAATATATAGACATATCCAGATATATTCCATGGCAGGAAATGTGATACATTAATAACAGCAAAACTGTCCACAGATGCAGTGTGCTTCTTTGTAATTAAAATGTATTACTGATTTATTAAAATGTATTAGAGATTTCAAAAGATGATTGCATCTTGACTACACAAGAAAACTTGAGTCTATTTAATTAAATGTTTGGATGTGTGAACAAAATGAAGTGTTTTAATGGCTGGGGTTCATGAAGCACATTACTGTGAAAAAGGTTGGCTGTGGAGAGCATTGGCTAGAAAGCTCATTAAAAGAAAATGTTCACCACCCTGATCTTTTCAAAGAATGGTTCAGGGCAGGAGGTATGACAACAGCTATAATGTGAATATATGCTGGGATAAAAAAAGCAAGTGTAGTCATTTATGAACACATAATAGGGGTGTCATTTCTATAAAATACTCACATCATCTGTTCTGAGCTTCTTAGCTGGACATCCCCCATCTACTGGATGCAACATGTAATACAGACGCACTTTGTTTGCATGTTTCCGGCTCTGAAAGAGAAGAGTGGGGGGGGGGGTGTTTTTTAATTTTGTACACAATCACATTGTTCTGCAATTACAGTATTGTAAGAGAATAAGATGGCTGTATTGAATCAAAGTGAAAGATCTGTGCCTTTATTATCCTTATACATTTTTATATTTCATGGTTCACCTATCTGAGTTTACAATCCATGGGCAGACTAGAACATTTATGAATTGTGAAGAAAAACTAAAAAGTAAAAAAATTACCATAAAAGAGAGCACTGGAGCAGACTGAGTGAAGCGATTGGCAGCGCCCATCATATGCACAGGCCAATAAATAATTACTGTGGTTGGCGTTAAGTGAGTGTGGAGCCACAAATCACAAACCCATCAATTACTTGGATTTGACAGCCCAGCTTTCAGAGAGTGGGCCAAATCAATTCACGGCTCAGTTTACCTGAAAATGATGTTGTTTGACAAGAGGGTAATTGAACTTCATCCTAAACACAAAGGCAAGAGGCAAAGTGTGCAAATGAAGGACAGAATGGCACTGGAATAATCTGCATTGAAAGCCTTTCCTCTTAAAGAAGTAAATATTTCCTGTCTGCTTTTCTTAGACTTACAAAAAAAAAAATGACACATGGACCTGGATGAAACAGATCTGACGAATCAGATGAATGTGATGTGTCACCTTGTGTTTGAAGATTGCCTGAGAGAATCTTATTAACCCAGTCCTCCTATTTCTCCCCTCAAGAGAGTAAATGCGAAAAAAGACATGGAGAGATCGAAAGAGACAGATGGAACTATTGAGAATTATTGAGAATGATGCAGCACCTGGAGAGTGTGCAAATACAAACATACTCATTTCTCTTCAACCTCTTCGACAACAATTCTATCCATAATTTCCTTTCAGTTTCCCATAACACCAGCAAACACTAAATATGCAAATTTGTCTGTATACACTTTTGCCTGTCAGTGTTTAATAGTCAGGAGCTATCAACTGATTTAAAAAAAAAATAAAACTATATATATATATATATATATATATATATATATATATATATATATATATATATATATATATATATATATATATATATATATATATATATATATATATATTCACATTACAAAATATATATATATTTTTGTTCTGTTTTCTTTTATTCAGCAATGAATGATGTGTTGTATTGATCAAAAGCGACAGTAAAAACATTTATTTTATATATAATTTTTGTGACATTGTAAATGCTTTTCTTTTGAACTTTCTATTTATCATAGAATCCTGAAAGGCACAACTGTTTTCTACAGAGCCCCTAAAGTGACATTGTGATGGGGGGAATAGTAGTTTGAGATTAACCGCTTTACAGCCACATTCCTCAGCAACAAATAGTGGGGTTGCATTTGAAGAAATTACACTTGTGGACTAATCTGACCCGAAGTATACTGTTAAGTACTTTTGATTCCAGTCCTTATGGGAGTCTTGGGTAAGGTTATTACATGATGGAGGTAGACTAAACTAGTCTCGAAGAGTGAAGTAAACTCAGATTGGGGTTGAACTGTCACAGCAATAGATGTAGAGAGCCACAATTTAGCTCTAAGCACAACAAGCACATGATGTTCCAAACCTCACTGTCATTTGGCCAGAGGAAAACATCAAGATCTACTCATGGGTAAGCACAGGGGGAAAATAAATGGCAAATAGAGAAAGCTTTCAAGACTCATTACTGTAAAAGGACCCACACTCCACTGGTAAAGGACTGTTGGCTGAGACGTGTCTCCTTCAGGGTTTGCTTTATGTTTTCACATCAAAAGTGAGTTAAAGAGTAGATGACCCAATCAATACTGAGGGCTGTTCCACACACCACATCCAAGTTTATTCACTTGAATAGGACTCAGTTTTACCTAAAACATCATATCTTTATTACCTCAAACATGATGACGCTGCAGTTTCTAATACTCACTAATTTACCTTTTTAAACTAGTAGTGTAGTTGTTGGAGAATATTCTCATTTTCCAAGGGGGCTTTTTAAAACGGATTCATCAAGGGAAAAGCAGAAGCACCTTTAGGAATAACACCAGTCTGCATGCCATAAGGACACACAAATTAAAGCCAGTCAAAGACTGTTTGGTGGCACATAGACACTTTCATGCTGAGACACATTTTAGAAGAACCCCGATGGCAACCGAGCACTGAGTTGAATTTTGTCTTGTAGATTTTTCAATCTGACAATGTAATTGAAAGGAAAAATGGTTCATAAGGAAAAGACCAATTTATTCAACACATTAAATCCTGCACATGCTGCGAACTGTTCTTAAGTTGTTCTGGGGTTTTGTCAATACTGATGTACTGCATGGCTAGCTAGCTTGGTAGAGTTTTGAGTGCTAGAAGAAAGACAGAATTATGTCATTACCATAGGGGGTAATGTTTATGCACATTTCTAAAATATAGTTCAAAATATAGGCAAGGCAAGGCAAGTTTATTTATATAGCACATTTCAAACACTATGGCAATTCAAAGTGCTTTACAGAAAGAAATTAAAATAATCGCAAAATAAAAGCAAGGACAATTAAAACAGTGGGTAAGTGTACCCATTAAGCCCACCAAAATCTAAATCTAGTTTTTTTCATAGATATTGACAGTTTATAAGAAAAATAATTTGTTAAAATGCTAGATCAATCTCTCATTTGAAAATTTATTAATTAGTTGATGTACATTTCAGAATATAAAATTAAGATAATTTAGGAATAAAGTCAGAAGTCTGGCATGGGCTAAATTGGTACTTTGGCACCATTTAAGCCCGCATGTGTTCCAAATAAGCCCACATCATCTTTGATTCATAAAATATATATTTTTTTATTGATTTTAAAGAAGTAAAACATCAACATATTTATTCAGTGACAGGGAAGAATAAAAAAAAAATCCTTTTGCCAATGTTTGATTAAAGACCTGGGTGGGATGGGTAGGTGTTAGTGGCCGGTGGTCTGGAGCTTTAAGTTGGCTTGACTGGAGTTGTAGCTGGAATCAAGCTGGAAGTTAGACCGGGTGTATCTCGGGAGCCAAGCCGAGTTGGGGCTCCATATTCTGGGCTTAGGGGGGGCTCCTAGTGGGCCCCCCACACCGGGAATCTGTAGCCTTAAGCCGGCTTAGCTCCCAAGTTATGCCTGGTCAAAGGTGTAAGTTTAACCGGGTGTATCTCGGGAAGGAAGCCGAGTTGGGGCTCCAGGTTTCTGGGGACTCTTAGGTCACACCGGGAGTATGCAGCCTTGGGTCGGCTTCAGAGCCGTCGCATAGACTGTGCGAACTGTGCAACCGCACAGGGCCTCGCGCCAATAGGGGGCCTCGCAATCCTGCTGTTTTTTTTTTTTTGTTTTTGTTTTTTTGTTTTTCCAACACTTTTTAAAACATCTCGCGGCACGAATGTAACAATTCTACAATTAAATAAAACATATCCAGTTAACTGGCAGAGCATTTCGTTCGTTTTTTTTTTTAAATAAAAAGAAGATCTAGCGCTGAAATGTGTTTTTTAAATCAAGTGATCAAAGTGCTCGTTGCCGCTGCGATCAGTGGCGCAGATACATTTTCTCGTGTGGCTTGCGCACACGCCGCACTGTCTTCACTCGACGCGCGCTTCAATCCGTTGTGGATACTCTAACATAATGCGCACAAATGTGTCCCTGCTTGATATACAACCACTGATTAACATAATCGGTTTTGATGAGAGAAAAAAAACTAACATTATACGAGAAAAATAAAACCATACGAGAGCGGATTCGAATCTACGACCTCTGGCACTCTAGGCGAAAGTTCTACCACTGCACCATTAAGATACACGTTATTGCGTAGGCGGATTCTCGATGAAAATTATCCGGCTGACTTGAAAAGCCATTTGTGGTTGCACAGTTGATTTTTTTCCCCTCTGAAATAAATAGCAAAAAGTCATAGCTGAGACTATGTGCATGATTATGCTGTATTATTCTACTTGATAAAAACGTATTGCAGCAAGATTATGCGTGCAAAAGAGTTAGAACAGCTACGTCCGTGTGACTGTAATTCATGCGCAATATAGGCCTACACATCAAAGAGCAGGGCCTCGCATTTCAGGTTCGCACAGGGCCTCGCACCCCACCAGCGACGGCACTGGTCGGCTTGATTCTGGAGTTATGCCCAATCAAAGTTCCACTGGAAGTAACCATACCTCGGGAAGAAAGCCGAGTTAGGGCTCAATACTCCCGGCATAGGCGGCCCACTGGGTGACCCCTCCATGCCCGGAGTCCAGAGCCCCAACTCTGCTTGGGCCCCAAGTTTTGCCCGGTCAAAGCTGGACAGGAAGTGGCGGTATCTCAGAGCCGGACGGTCCCAGGGGCTCAGGACTGTGGGGAATATAGGGTTCCTCTGGGAGTTCTCCATGCCCAGAATCTCAAGCCTAAACTCAGCTTGGCTCCCGAATTATGCCCGGTTATACATACAGGACTTTAGGACAAACCGGGCTCTATCTCATTTGAATGAATGTGTGTAATTTGTGTGTAAGTAAGGTAAGGTTAAAAGGTTAGTAAGGTAAAAGCACACAAAGACATGTTATCTTTAAACACTTTCAAAAAATGTATCAAAGTTTGCAATTAGAGGGATTCCTCATTGAAATACATACTGTAAGGTGGGCTTAAATGGTACACAGTGAGTAATGGTGAAAAAAGACAATGTTTTCCTTTAAAAATTTAAGATATGTTTACAAATACATGCATGGAGCTTAAATATACTGTGGACTAGTATCATAGTAATTTTCATTGTGCCCACACTGAGAAATGTTAAGTTTTTTTCATTTAAGGTTAGCTTGTGTTGGCTCTAGTTTGCATGCGTTTTGTGGCACTGTACCATTTAAGCCCATCTTAAAAAAAAGTTAATTTATAAAAATAATCTTCTCTACAAAACCATTTATGATGCATTTATTTGTAAATGAATGTAAAATGAATCACAAAACATTCATTGTTTGCAGTTCACATGCTTAATTCTTTGGCAGTCTATCTTTCTGAAAGGCTAATGGTTTGACCTAGAGATTAGCTTTGAACGCAAGCTAATAAAAACTCATCTTTCCATTTAAAGGAAAATGATATAAAATGATAAAGTACTATTTGTTCATACACAAAAAACAAAACATTTATCTCTTATTTGACATAACATCAATGTAGTTACCAAAGAAATGGCTGAAAATTGCTGAAATGTGTTGATATCTGAAGGGTCCCGAAACACCAAAGTTTTGGGGTGACTTTGTGTGAGGTCCCCTGAGACAGCATGCACATGGGTGGGGCTAACTCAAAATTGCCAAATGTAATTGGTATGCAATTAAAAATGCCAGGGAAGTAACAAATCACTGGATTGGTTAAAATAATAAGCAGCATAAAATATTATTTTCTCTTTTTTTAATTTGACTTCAGAATTGAAAGTGGGCTTAAAGGGTACATGGGCTTAATGGGTACACTTACCCCTATAAAAGAAATTAAAATAGATATATGACAGTTATAAAATGAATTAAAAGAGTAAAAAGATAATACATAGATAAACTTCTCAGGCAAAACACCGGTATATGGTCACACTATAGATTATGGTTCAATTCTCACTATTAACTACAACTTTTGCCTCAAATGTAGACTATCTGCAGCCTCAAAGCTATCAGTCATCAGATGGAAACAGGCACCTCAACCTCCGTGTTGCTTTTAAGGGATGTAGAATCATGCAGAATAAGGGATTAATATGTTTTTTATAAGTATTAATAAACAGCCAATATCCTAGTGATATACATGCTAATAAGTGCAACTATTTAATAGTGAGAATTGGACCCAAAGGCTAATATTTCATGAATTTCAGGAGCGGAGAAGAGTGTCTTAGTCTAGCATTTTCTGTCGAGTCATAGCCAGTACAGTCTTAAACAGCATGTGCGTAGCACTTCATCTTTTATAACATGAGGTTTGGACAAATCAAATGACAGAAAAAACTGATACACAAAGCTACAATAAACTTCATAACCAGTAAGTTCAGGAAAAAAACGTACTGCCTCAGGTAATTCTAATGACAGAAAAAAGCAGTCTATGTCTGACATTCGCAAGTCAAAACCTTCGTAACTTCATGAGGTTGATTTAGGTAAAATGTTAATTATACAATGACACATGCAAGAATATGATAAAATATAATACCACAATATAAACTTTGACAACACAGTGTTTAAATTATGTTTTTAAAAATAAGTTTTTCCATTTCCTCAAAAGTAGCATTTGATTTTTGGTACCAAATTTTTTGGGGCAAAAAAAATATTTTGCCTATGCCTCAGCATGAGGTAAATCCGGCCCTGAAAATACCAATAAAGTTACACCATTTCCCAGCACCACTTCTAAAGGTATACAAAGATATAAAAAACGTGTTAAATTGTAAAAATCCAACAGATGAATAAATGTACAGCTATAAATTTAAATTAGTCATCTGCATCAAATAATCTGGGTTGACAACATGCCACAGATACACTGCATATTCTATTCCAAAGCACTATTCACATCTTCCCAATTTGGCCTCCAGTTGCTTAGTCATTATACCATGTTCAGACCCAGAGTTTGGGGAGCAGGAAGACAGAATGCCAGGAAACAGAGTGGGATTTCATATTTAAGCCAAAACTACCTTGCACCGGCATCTGCACCATGCGTCAGGTGTTGGAAGATTGATAGACACCTCTGGTGGTGATACAGCACCTCCGTATTACAACGAGAGAAAAAAAAGAAAAAAAAACTAGGACAGGCTTTTATTGCTGCTTATTGTTCTTCTTGTAACATTATTTTGTGGAAACATTTCAAACAAACCCTCAGACATATTTTAACATGAACACCCTCCAGCAAAGTATTTATAGAAAAAAAGAAAGAAAAAAATACATGGATCTTGTTATTATTAAAAGGATAACATAACCTGAATGTGTATGAACTAAGTACTACTGGGTGAAAAACAGCCTCGAAATAATGAACAGACAAAAATTCATTAGCATAAATACAAGAGTACAAGTAGTAAGTAAAAATCCTGAGCATCAAACAGTAAGACATAACTTGACATTCTGAAAACATGGTGCATGGTGAATCTAATCAGGGATTAAAGTGTGGAAAAGTGAGTTCATTAGCAATCAGTTTTTGTCTTGGGTATGAAAGAATTTCAGTTAGACCCAAGGACTCTTCACATGATATGTGTTCATGTTTTTCTGACAGGCCCTCATCCATATTTCATCAGTTTCACAAGCCTTTGTTCTGTCCATTAACACTTTCATCTTCCAATTTGTTTGCCGCTCCTCCCTCCTAAGAGAAAGCATCAGTAAAGATGATTAAGAATTTTGCTACGGCTTTAGTTTTGCCAGATAATCTGCAAGATTCTCAAAGCATAACAACCCACATCTTAAATAACGAAGATTTAAAAAGCATCTGCTTTCCTGAATGGATGTATTGTGCTTTGTGTCTTCAACAATACAATGTAAATTTCATGCCAATTAAAAAACAAATCTATATGTGTATTAGGGCAGTCACTCACTAACAGTTATTTTGGTAATAGAGTAATCAACTGATTATTTTGAGGATTAATCAAGTAATCAGATTTTATTGTGGTAATAAAAATAAAACTAAGTGAACAATAACTATTAAAATGAATTAAAATGACTTAAAATACATAGGTATAATAGCAATGAGGCAATACTATTTGGTTCAAATAAAGTATTAAAAGCAAGTACCGGTAATCATATGGTTTTATTGAACAACACTGTTAAAATACATAATATAAACAATCAACTTAAGTACATTACGTATTATAACAAATGCCTGGAGAGGGTGCCAATGGCCTGGTGATTGTTGTTGTTACACATACAGCATGATCAAATCCTTGTTTAACAGAGTGGTGCAGGTAGGACGTCACTTTGTAGACCAACAGTCAGTTAGCATCACACTGGTTCCCTTGACTAAAACACAATAGGATTTTTCTATAGGCTTGGATTAGCGCAAAAAACAAGTTCTGTGATCAACAAAAGTTAATGATACTTGCACATTTTGTCCATCAAGATCATTTTCAAAGATGCAGTCGCCAGAAGTAAAAAGCTAAAGGTAGGCTATAAACAAACTACACCACGGTCCCACGACTTTAACATCACCACCACTAAGCTTCCGTTCAGTTTTTATCTAAAAACATTTTCCCAGAATGTTTGAGTTAGAATAGTTTATAAGAGCACCATTATAAGCATAACGAGGCTATAAAAGCGGACTGAGCCTACCTGTTCGGCGTGATGACGTTTAGTCTCCTCGACAGCCTCTGTAGTCCCATTTAACCACTTGTTAGCAACCTCCTTTTTCAAGACGCGTAACAGCCTAAAAAAAATCACGAGTGGGGTAATACTGATGTGTTTTATGTCATAGAATAAAACGTGAAAGGGTCTTGAATTTGTGTTCGCCACAGACCTTATTTCAGGCATTTAACCAAAATCCCATTCAAAAAACTTTGACTTCAGGACGATGGAACCAGAATGCTAAAATGCTAACTCTCTTTGGCGTTTTGGCCTACAAAGTGATGTCATACCTGTACCACTCTATATTGGCCAAACATTTTTAATTCAAATGTCCGCTTAATGTTTAATATTTGGCCACTTCTTTGTGTTAGAAATGCTACAGCCACTGTAGTTTTTTTTAACAAGAACATGTGGATATCAAAACAACTTGAGTGAGGGTTTAAACTTTTATTTTGAAATTGCGATGATCAACAGAGGTTGCATATTTAGAAACAAATCAATGCATTCTTATATGTTGGCTTAGATTTATAAATGATTTAGGCCTATGTTACAAATCTGGTGAAATAGCGCACTTTTACCTAGATGAACGTTATAAGAAAATCAAACTCGCAGCATATGCAGAGAGAGATAGAGTCTGTCAGCCGAGCTGCTGAGATTTAAATGATAATAGTCAAAAATGTTGCATGAAACAAAGCGCATCAGACTTTATGGGTTCCCAAAAGCACGTTATTGGAAACCCAAACAAACAGCAGATGGAGAGGCTGAGTTTGTGAAGAGCTGCATTAACTGTGAATGGAGTAGCTCTGAGAAACACTTGTACACATTTTCACAACAGCACTATGCTATATTATGATTTAAAATATCATGCAGCCTTTGAAAACAGTCTAATAACGCGGTTCATGGATTCTCATTTGTGGAATGTGCTTCGGGTATTTTGACGGTTAATCGACACAGACAAAGAGGATTTTTTTTTAAATCAAGACAGCCCTAATATTCATTAAAAAATTAAACATCATCCGAAATAGATTAAAAACAATTGGGGGATTTACGGACTGTTTTTGCTCTTAATCTAAATATGTGACCAAAAACCATTTCACATTGCAAACAGTAAATCTCCCACTGTTATGGCTAGTTTGGCATCAGTGACAGAAACAAACCTGTGAAGTCACTGCTCTGACAATGAGAATAAACAGAAAAACATGTATGCAGGCGTGCATTAACAACACATAGGGCCCTGGGACAAACTCATGGTCATCTTGGTGCCACAACATTTTCTACCATAGAAATTAGTATTTTAAAAAAAATTATATCTTTAACACATCTATACAAAATAAATTTGTTTTGGGCTACAACACATTAAAAGCATAAATGCAGATATGCGGTCAAAGCAAACAGTTTTATCATTAGAGGGTTCTTTCCCTTCCTTAGAAGAGGAGAATCATCGTAATAGTTCTTGCTGTTTTGGCATGCTTCTGTCACGAGCAACAATGCAGGTGACAATAGGATACAGAGATATAGTGGTTACGTTTAACCATAGTTCACATTAGTTGGTTGGATTCCCGGAGATGTTCTTTTAGCCGCTGGAGGTTGTTGGCATGGTCTAGGCCCTTCCTCTGTATAGATCAGCCCTCCATTTAGCTTGGTCTTGCGCTGCCTGGGTCCAGGAGTTAATTGGTATGCTGAAATCTATCGGATCCCTTTTTTTTTTTTTTTATACCTGTTTGGGTCTTCTAACAGTGGAGGCACCCTCTTTGAACACACAGTGCAGAATTGCATTGGGTATGCGAGTGACATGTCAAGCCTATCTGAGGCAAATTAATTTTTAATATTACTAATAAGCTTTCCTGTAGCTCAAACGGTAGAGTGGGTTCGATTCCCAGGGAAAGCAAGAACTGATAAGAATGTAAAATGTGTACCTTGAAATGCAATGTAAGTCGCTTTGGATAAAAGCACCTGCCAAATGCATAAAAATGTAATAATAAACTATGGTGAAGGGGGTGGATTGGAATCCACTGCTGCTTCAATGTATATGTAATGAGTGATTAATAATCAAGGATAAGCATTTCTACATAAATCATTTCTATATTCAATGAGTGATTCAAATATATGGTTTGCTGTGAGTGTTAACAAGCTGCTTTTAGGTACATTCTGATGTGACCCTCAACATGTGCGGTCTATATATCTGTTTCTAGCTGACGAGTTAAGGTTACAGGGGTCCAACTATACGTGACTTCACCTGATTTACAGAATTGTGTGTGAGTCTTGAGGCTGACTTCTGCTGATGAAACTGCAAACTATCTTCAGTAAAACTTTTCTTCAATTTATTATAATTCTGACTCCGGGTCTTCTTTCAAACATCTGGTCCTTGGGTCCTAAACTGTTACACCCTAACAATGGTATTTGTAATGAACTCTTAAACACTAAAAAACAACCTCTATAAAAGTGACTTGTTTGCCCTTATATTACCTAATATTTAATGTAGGCTAAGGATAATAATAGTAACATTAATAATGAATATCAGAATGTCATATTTCTAAAGCTAGAAGCCTAACTGCATGGTAATTTGTATAGTGGTGGTGCTATGTGTTTTGAAAAGCTTGTAATAACCGTTGTGTACAGTTTACCCCGACACATCAGTTTACGTGGAGCTATTCGATCTGGTTTCAGGTTCACCACAGAGCCTTTAAATGTTCACATATGTTGTGCTTGTGTCGAATTCAAATGAGTCAAGCGACTTGCATTGGTTATCTCTCAGATAGAGTGGCAAGACAAGTTTGTCAGCGCTGTGCAGGAGACGGTCCAGCTGCTCACACGCTGCAACTGCTGGATGCGCACGCAGTTTAATCAGGTAGCCGTTTCATCGCTTGGCTTTTGGTCTTTGTTTCCCAGGCGTGCCATAATAACAGCGCTTAATATGTGGGAGTGTGGTTTAGGGCTGTCATTTTTTATTCGATATTCGAATATGCATTCGAACGTGACGTGAAATATCTGCAATCGAACTATAAATAAACTATTCAGTTTTTAAAGTGCCATGTGTAGAGCATTTTTTACAATCTATGATTAGACAGTTTGTTTTTTATTTTATTGTTAGCCATCTCATCTAGTAGTGGGCGCTCTAAACGTATTGTAGAGTAGGCCCATGACCAAATCAAGCGAGTAATAGCCAAAAGCCACCCTGTTTTGAAAATGGAAGATAACGCACAGAACGGCCAGCATGAGCGGACAATTCTACCCCAACTCATCTAAAAAGTAGTGTCTGGAAATATTTTGGGTTCTACACCGTAGATGGTAAAGTACCGTATTTTCCGGATTTATATCAAAATTAATTCACACTGACTGACATGAACCAAGCGATACATTACCGTCTACAGCCGCGAGAGTAGGCTACATGCGACTCCTGTAGCCCACCCCTGAAAAAATTAACTGAAAACAACTGAAAAACTGTTTACTGAAACATTAACCTAAAGACAACTGAGAAAGCCTGAACACAAACAAAATGCCCCCAAAAAGAAAATAAATCTCCATGTTTTAGGTGCTGATGCGGTGGTGATGCGTTCATGTAACATGTGAGGGTGGCGCTGCCAATAAAGCACCTAAAAGCTGTTACAAAGAACCGGCAAAAGTAATGACTATGAATGTCAAATATAGCAAGGAAACATTTTAATTTTTTACTAATAAACAAGTGTTTTCTGTGTCAGTGTCGGCTGCAAAGATGAAGTTGACGACGCTGACTCGTGATCTTCGCAGTAGTGAACGCGGCAGAGAGAAATGCACATTTCATACGGATTACATAAGCAGAGAACAGTCTGTTTTCTTTCGTTTTGAATTGTTCTGTTTAAAAGTAGACATTTCAAGCTTTCTATATATGTCTAAGGTCTGTGAGGCAAGTAGGCTACCTCATATGCTGAGTTTCAGGTCATTTATGAGACAAGCTCCAGGTTCACGCGCCGGCACCTCCGTGTCGTGATTATCTATTTTCTATTATATTTACTAGGGGTGTCAAAATGTATCGTTTCTACGATGCATCGCGATGCAGGCGAGGACGATTCGGTATCGGTTCAGTAATAGACCATAACCGATTATTATGTACTGACGCTTTTCTGACGTCATTTGTCGTGTACGTGCTTTGTCGCAGTAGCATACAATGGCAGAGGGAGGTGAGACACGAGTGCGAGTAATTAAAAATGCTCCAACTACTTTTAAAGCCTACATCTGGGCACATTTCGGCTTTTATGAACAACCTGGTAAGCACGACCTGCAGAAGACACGCGCTGTGTGCGATCATGTCACGCACAAATAGAATATGCAGGAGGTAATACCACTAACTTGATAAACCACGTTAGCCGTTTTCACTCCGAGCTGTTAACGCCTGGCAGAGTCTGACTGCTTTAGAGTAAGCGGATGAGCTCCAACATCTCCCGAATCCGTAGCCAAAAATAAATCATCCACCCTGACCCGCCCCAATAACTTTCTCTGATTTAAGTATCCGCACCCGATGGTCAAATTACAATTATTCTGTGTTGTTATGCGTGATTATAAATGGATGATCGTCACCTTCAACAGCGGATTCGGCAACGGTTGATGCCCGCATCTTTAATGGTAACATAATACACTGATTAATGAGCGCTGCTTTTAAATGAACATTTCTTAAAAACAAAATTTATTTGACAGATTTTCCTTTTCTTAATGGCATAAACAAGCTTTACTCCCTTGAAACTTAAACTAGAATGTCACTGTTTGAACAGGCGAGCACACACACGTGCGCACACATTAGGCAACTTTTGAAGAAAAATTTAAAATTGAGGATGCAGTGCATCGCGATGCATTGTGATATCGAATTGAACTGAATCGATGACATGATAATTGTAATCGAACCGAACCGTGAGAACAGTGTTGGTTCACACCCCTAATATTTACTTATTTATTAAATCCAGGTAATTGGTTGATGAAACATTGATTAAAATCAAGATATAATTAATACAAAATTAAATTAAATTTAAAGACAGGCTTTGTGCTTTCTGTTTGAGGTCTCTGTGTAAGTTTTAAAGCAGTCTTTTAGTGCCACTTTCAGAGCGCTCACGTCCGTAATGGAGAACTGTCCCTTCCGTAACACTTTTTTTTTTTTTTTTTTTGTGAAATAAATTGACTGATGCAACTCCGGAAAATACGGTAACCGTTAAAGATAAGGTAGTTTGCCGAATTTGCACAAAAAAAAAAGACATCCAAACTTTGCGCTCACCTGTCAAGTTACCATCCAAATGAGGCAGCAGAGTCAGAGACACAGCACACGGACAGGCGTCCAACATCGTATGACTGCATAGCCTACTTTCCTGCACAACCGGTCGGCACCTTTTTTTCCATGTAATGTTAGCCTAATTTTGTGATTGGCTATGCATAGTGCATATTGGCACTTCATATAGATTAAGTTGATAACCTGCTGTTTCAAACATTAAGTCAAATATTTTTTTTCAGACAGGCTATGGCTTGAGTCCTGTTTATGACTATCAGACTGTTAATAAATTTGTGATTGAATCTCTGTTACGGTGTTTTTTTGTTTGTTTTTTTTCCGGGGGGGGGGGGGGGGGTGTAGTGGGGCTCGTAGATATTCGAATACATTGTTTGATATTTGATACCCGTTCGAATTCGAACACAGCCCTAGTGTGGTTTATGGCAATCGGCCCAACGGGAAAAGTTCAGGTGCTCCCAGTGGCCATGTCAATCTACTCCACAGCCAATTACAGGCCCCCTGCTTACTCAGGTCCTGAGGCTTCATCCCTGCCTAGCCCGATAGTTAATGTGGCCCTGCATGTGTGGTGCATTTATCCTTTCTGGAGTAAATAAATAAATATAAATAAAAAGTTATCAGGTTGACTTGACAAAACATGCTTTATATAGCTGCCTGCTCTCAGCAATGAAAGGGAAAAAAATAGTCACATCAGCTTACAATGGATTAGAGTTTAGATCGGGCCCAACAAATCAAGCCCGACCCTACCCAAGCCCGAGCACGTTGTGTCCGAGCCCGGCCCGGCCCAACACGTTCACTGTAATTATGAGCCCAAACCCGATTTAAACCCGACCATTTTTAATATGTGGGCAGTTATAACCAGGGGTGGCGACAGAATTTTTTTTAACACAGGTGCTGCTATAGATCATTTAGGCTACAGGCAGGAGCTGCGCAGTTATATATATATATTATATAACAAGAACAAGCACAACATTCAGCATTCAATCAACTATTCTTAAAGATGAATTATTATTAATAATGTTACTTCAACATTGTTATTTCAACATAATATGTGTGTGAGCAACAAGCAAGATGTGCATTTGTAAATTCGGTGACAGCGTGTGTTACGAGATTCAAATGGTGTCCGCGGCGCGCCGGCGCCTCCATGTCATGATTATATTGTCTGCTATATTGCTTTTTATGTATTAAATCCAGGCAATTGGTTGATGAAAAATGTATTAAAATTAAGATACAATTTATACTAAACGAAATTCACTTTAAAGAAAAGCTTTCTTCAAAACAAAACTTAAACTTGAAACTAAATGTGCTTATTTAATGGCTAAAACACGTAGGCTACTACAGACTCTCTTTTTGTACAAATTGCAGCACATTAATTTAATTCTGAATTTTGCACATGTAAGTTGAAAGGCATTTGTTTGTGCATAGTAAAACATATCTGTAACATTTATCAAGTTCATAATTGTGCTTGCATTTATTAATTATTACCTTAATGAATAATGCGACAAGGAAGAAGCATGTAAACTGCGTTGTTTGTTTATTCAGAAATAATTGAATGGATCGGAAAAGTAACAAAAGAGGACATTGAGGGCTGAGGCTGACTACTATCATAATTTCTGTCATGGCAAGACTGCTTCATGTGTCTGTTCATCGTCGAAGTCACCTTTTTGCTGTCATAGGCGAGCAGCGTGCCGCATTTAATGCACGAGACAAAGCCAACACATATGTTGTCACTCCCCACGACTAGTTGAAAATGTTTGCATACCTCCGATTTTCCTCCAAACTTGCTCAAAGTTAATTCTCCTTTGTTTGTTTTATTTTTTTGCTTCTTCAAGCTCCATGTTGCACTTAAGCTACAGAATAGTACAGCACGCACAGCAGGTGTGATGCGTCACGCGTGCAAGACTGCGAGTGCGAGTGGACGAGACCTGCGCATGACACGTGACATGCTTTATCAAGGGCCCGATCTGGCCCGAGGACAGTGGCGGGAAATATCGGCCCGACCCAGCCCACGGGGCCGAGTCTGGGCTCAGGCTCGGGCAGAGAATCTAAGCTTTACAATGGATTCATTATACTGTGAAAGTGCAATATTAGCTACTTCACCCACAAATTGACTGGTGCCTTTTTCATACGAAAAAAAAAAAAGTTGAATTTGAAAGAGACACTGGGATGTAAAAAAAATATATATCTTGTTGAATGGTTATGTAATTTTATTCTAACTTGTTCTAATTACCACTATCTGAAGAAGCCCCTCACAGATAAATTATTTCTTCTCTTTATACGATTCTAGCGGTTATTAGGCCAACAAGAACATCCTGATTTAGCCAGCTGCACTGGAGCTAATTGAGGCAGCTAAATTTAGAGTCAAATTTAAAGACATTGCTGATCCTCACTTAGATAATAACAGAGTAGATGTGTTTAATAGAGTTGTGCTGAAACAAAGTCAGACCTCTCAAAAAAAAAATACACGTGTAAGGCAGCCTATATCTTATAGCATGAGGGAATTTAACACATGACATATTTCCTGACTGATTTTGGATGTTGGACTGATTGTGAATGTTTTGGATCACACACACTGTACTTTTGTGGAAGACAGTTTCCACCTTAAAATTAAAAATGGCAAAAAGATAGTTTAAAATAAGAAATGAAGCATCATTATAAATCATATATAAAGTCACATTTACATCATATAGTCATTTTGTAATATAAATGTTTTTTACATTTGCGGCAGAAGCCGGCTTATTATGCACACAATGAATATATAAACTATTGTTCAAGAGTTTGGGGTTGGAAAGATTTATTCATGTTTTTGAAAGAAGACTCTTATGCTCACCAAGGTTGCATTGAATATAAAAAATATATATATATAAAAAAAAAAAACCTGTAATAATGTCAAATATTATTTACTAAATATGAATTATTATAATATAAATAACTTATTTTAATATATTTTTTTAAAAGTAATTTATTCCTGTAATGGCAAAACTGAATTTTCAGCAGCCATTACAGTCTTCGGTAATGGTTCATTATAATATGTTGATTATTTGAAAACACTTTTTTTTTTTTTTTGGAAAACTTGATACATTTTTTTTTTTAGGTTTCTTTGATGAACGGTTCAAAAGAACAGCATTCATTTCATATAGAAATCTTTACTAACATTACAAATGTCTTTACTGTCACTTATGATCAATTTAATGCATCTTTGCTCAATAAAAATATTAATTTCTTTCAAAACAAAATATTATTGACGCAAGCTTTTGAAATGTACACACACACACACAGACAATATTCAGAAAGATCACAGAAAAATGCTGAAACATAAAACTTGGTAGACCACCATTTATAGCATTAATGTAGATGAGGTGTAATTCTAAATGGTAAGTCAATGTATTTTTTTCTATCCTAATTTTAGAGGAAATTTTACATTAATTCTGTAGTATGTATTTTGACCACCCACATAGGTCTTGTTTTATGTCAGGTTAGAGGAAGAAAAATCAACTAGCTTCCAAGCAATACATATAGTTGTGACTGATTCCTGTGCTGATCTATGCACATTAATAGTTAGTTACAGCAAGAACAATTCACCTGTGATTAGAGGTCGACTGATTCATTGGTTTTGCCGATATATCAGTACCGATAGTTGATTGGTGGAACTATCGATATCGGCAAAAATCCACACCGATAGTTTTTCCGGGTTATGTCCGTTTCTGGAGCGGCTGAGAAGGGAGCGCAGTCATTACACAGTACGACAGCGCTGAAGAGACTGATGGCATTATACAGAACGAGAGTGGCCACTAGAGGCCAAATAAACTATCACTGGCTGAGTTGTTGACGTTAACACATGAGGCACAGAGAGAACAAGCTTCACGGAGATCGCTGACACTTCAGATGCGCATTTAAAACACAGACAGGGAAGCGGAATGAATACAGAACACTAAACTACATAGGCTATTGCCATATCATTATAAAGTAATTAATTTGTTGACTAGATACTGCATTAGCCGTCGAGTCTGAGAGGAATAACATTAGTATGGCTACCTCAAGCGGTTAAAACAATGTGACAAAAACACGCAAACCTGACCCAAATGTTTTATGTCGCAATTGTTACCATCTATTTGCATTCGTTTATATCCAGCTGGTCACTTTTATGCATTCATTAGCCAGCAAATTTCATATTTAAAGCTAGAGATGTGATTGCTTTCTCAACATTGATATGTTCATGTAGCCGACAGAAACATAAGCAAATCAGAAACGCATTCGATTTCAGTTCTTTCTTCTTTAATAACATATTGTTATTTAGATTAGATATTTATCAAGTGTTCTAAAATAGAAGCAAATAAAGTGAGAGACTATACATGTAATATAGGCCTAGGCCTACATTTATGTAATTTTAATGCTCTGGCCTTTGCAGATATTTAAATGGCCATCTTCTTTAAGCATGACTCTTTGGATTTACAGTGAGGAAAATAAGTATTTGAACACCCTGCTATTTTGCAAGTTCTCCCACTTGGAAATCATGGAGGGGTCTGAAATTGTCATCGTAGGTGCATGTCCACTGTGAGAGACATAATCTAAAAAAAAAAAATCCAGAAATCACAATATATGATTTTTTTTACTATTTATTTGTATGATACAGCTGCAAATAAGTATTTGAACACCTGTCTATCAGCTAGAATTCTGACCCTCAAAGACCTGTTAGTCTGCCTTTAAAATGTCCACCTCCACTCCATTTATTATCCTAAATTAGATGCACCTGTTTGAGGTCGTTAGCTGCATAAAGACACCTGTCCACCCCATACAATCAGTAAGAATCCAACTACTAACATGGCCAAGACCAAAGAGCTGTCCAAAGACACTAGAGACAAAATTGTACACCTCTACAAGGCTGGAAAGGGCTACGGGGAAATTGCCAAGCAGCTTGGTAAAAAAAGGTCCACTGTTGGAGCAATCATTAGAAAATGGAAGAAGCTAAACATGACTGTCAATCTCCCTCGGACTGGGGCTCCATGCAAGATCTCACCTGTCTTAAGTTTGCCAATGACCATTTGGATGATCCAGAGGAGTCATGGGAGAAAGTCATGTGGTCAGATGAGACCAAAATAGAACTTTTTGGTCATAATTCCACTAAATGTGTTTGGAGGAAGAAGAATGATGAACACCATCCCTACTGTGAAGCATGGGGGTGGTAGCATCATGCTTTGGGGGTGTTTTTATGCACATGGGACAGGGCGACTGCACTGTATTAAGGAGAGGATGACTGGGGCCATGTATTGCGAGATTTTGGGGAACAACCTCCTTCCCTCAGTTAGAGCATTGAAGATGGGTCGAGGCTGGGTCTTCCAACATGACAATGACCCAAAGCACACAGCCAGGATAACCAAGGAGTGGCTCTGTAAGAAGCATATCAAGGTTCTGGCGTGGCCTAGCCAGTCTCCAGACCTAAACCCAATAGAGAATCTTTGGAGGGAGCTCAAACTCCGTGTTTCTCAGCGACAGCCCAGAAACCTGACTGATCTAGATAAGATCTGTGTGGAGGAGTGGGCCAAAATCCCTCCTGCAGTGTGTGCAAACCTGGTGAAAAACTACAGGAAACGTTTGACCTCTGTAATTGCAAACAAAGGCTACTGTACCAAATATTAACATTGATTTTCTCAGGTGTTCAAATACTTATTTGCAGCTGTATCATACAAATAAATAGTTTAAAAAAATCATACATTGTGATTTCTGGATTTTTTTTTTTTAGATTATGTCTCTCACAGTGGACATGTACCTACGATGACAATTTCAGACCCCTCCATGATTTCTAAGTGGGAGAACTTGCAAAATAGCAGGGTGTTCAAATACTTATTTTCCTCACTGTATATGAAATGGTAGCACTTTACAATAAGATTTCAATTTTGTTAATTTCAACATTTACTAATACATTTTAAATTGAGTTTTAATTTTTATTTAATCTGTTATTACCTTAGTTAATGTTCAATGAACTAACATGATCAAGTTACAATTGCACTGCTCAAATATTAATACATGCAGTAAAAACGTATATTGCATAATGCATATAGTTCATGAAAGCTAGCTCATACATCCTTGTTAACAAATGGGACTTGTAAAGTGTTACCTATGAAATTTACATAGGCTATGTTTCTAGGTTATAGCTAAAGAAACACATTTGACCTGTAATTTTTTAATGTTTGAATTATTTTCTGTAGAGTTTGTTCTGTAGAACTTATTTTAATATATTCATATTTATATATTTAATTTCATTTAGCACATTTCACACCCACCCTCCACTAAAAACGACATTATTTTTGTCCAGTTTAACGCGTTAAAATATTTAACGCAATAGTGATACATTTCATACATTTATTTTATACTATTGTACTATTGAGACAATAACAAGTTTGCAGAAATGCAAAGGTGTCACTATTTAATTTTATAAAAAAAATAGTATTTTAATTTGAAAACTGTGCATTTAGTTGTTGTTGCTATTGAGCTATTTGCTATTTGAATTGAGAAATACACATTTCAGCATTATCACTAATCTGTGTGTGCATTTTACTTGAGAACCAAGCAAGGTGACTCATGAAACCATTTGTTTAATTATATCGCAATCGCAATATTGACCTCAATAATCGCAATATGACATTTTCCCCAAATCGTGCAGCCCTAGAGGAAACACATAAGCCAAGGGGACAGTAAGAGAGAGAGACAACAAAAAGAAATCAAATAGCATAGCGCACCACAGAGATTACACCCAATGGGAGAGACAGGCCACAGACCTCGCTTACTGCTTAAAAGACGCCAGATAACTTTTGTTTGCTTTAGGCATTGCATACCTATTGTCAGTAGTGGATATATAGAAAAAAGGGATCTTTAATTTACTTATACCAAATGCTTGGATTTAACATTAAGAAGATGTTTTCCTGGAGCACAACAATATTTATATCACTTCTATCACACCTGTACTTGTGATATTCTCAGTCTTTGGTAATACACATGAAAAGGTATGGAACAGCATTGAGCACATAAAGGAACCTACCGGTGCCTTGAGGACTCTAAAATGAAATCCAATTCTGGAAGGGCTGTTCCTGTCAATGATTGTCTTTCTACATTATTAATGTCCCTTTTAATACAGCTGATGTTAATTTGTTCAGTTCAAATGTCTGGATTTTCTCTTCCTCCCCCAATCTATCGCTCTCTGTCTCCCATACACTCACTCTCTCTCTGTCGTTGGCTCTTTCGTTCTTTCAGTCTTTGATGTTTCAGGGGTGAGGATTAAAAGCTCATCGCAAAGAAAAAAAAAATTGTGCCTCAGCATAATTTCTAAAACCATGACCTGAGCGCTAAAGCCTCTGTAGATGTTTCGACTCTACAGTTCAGATCCAATAAAATGAGCTCCAGGGCAATTTCAATGGAAACATATTTTTTTCTATATAAAATCTAATGCCAACGTTTTTTGCACCTTATTAGTTCAGGAAAAATGTCTAAGTTTCTTTTGAATGACAAAGGATTGAGTAGACTATATGTGCATACTTCAAATATGAATTTAGTAAATGAACCATGCAAATGAATGAAAGTTTGAGTCATTTGTAATTGTTCTGTAATGCAGATGGAGAGGATGATGGGTGATAAACAGGATGTTTATTGAAAAACAAGTGGTGAAAATGATGGAAATTACGGTGGGTGACGAGGCAGATAAACACAGGAGGGAATGGAGACACTGTGCAAGGACGAGACGCTGGAGATCCACAATGTGAAAACAAGACCGGACTATGAGCTGGGGTGAGGTGTCTATAGAGGCAGTGATGAGGGTGATGATGAGGTGCAGGTGTGAGTGATTGGGAATGACGTGCAGGTGGGAACCAAGGAGAGTGATGGGAGATGTAGTGCAGATCTGTGACACTAATATGTTTCAGTTTATTGATTGCCATTGGAGTGTACTTGAGACATGCCCTTATGTTCACAGTTTATATTTAATTTCAAAAGCTTGCTGGTATGCACCAATATGAAAATTTTGGCTCATACAGATAACCGATAATTCTTTATATTCGAAAGCCGATAACCGACATATTGGCCAATAAATCTAAATCCAAATTTTTATATAATTTTTGAGAGCCTGATTACAAAAACAAAAGTCTCATCAGTAAAAGCCATGTCCCAGGCACACAATTATAATGTTCTCATTATAATTTTATGTAGCTTATGTGACAGATTTGCGCTGCACATGTTGCACTGAATTGTATTTTACTTTTTTTGGTACTATACGGTTATCCGGACCACATGTGATGACCTACCCCAACCCCGCCCCTAAACCTACCCGTCACTGGGGTTACGACCAACCAAGAGCGGTTGTGGTCACGTGTGGTCAGGTGTGGTCCGGATAACCGTATAGTACCCTTTTTTTGCATATTTCATATTTCAAACAATTTAAAACCATCATGGCAAACAGTGCACATCTAAAGTGTCTCAGCTGAAGGAAATAATCCATTATTTACTGCCTTTAATATATCGGCCAAATTATTTTTTGGGCCTATAACAATAACATTAAACATTAACATATCGGCCGATACCGATATGGTGGCCGATATATCGTGCATCCCTACATGCTGGTACTCCTTACTGCATCTCTGAAAATCATGATACAATGTTTTTTTATATAGAGATCAAATATACTTTTTTCCTTTTTCTGCCACTATAAAAATGCAGCATCATAAAAAAAGTGTAGCGTCTGGACCAATCAGACACACACAAATTATGCATTATATTTAATCAATAATCCAGCAAATTCACTCTCCCAACAAAGGCCTGTGAAACTTTCCCCAAAACTAACATCACCAGTGAAGCTAAAACACTGGCAGAACGCGGTGTCCTGTTACAGGACACATTGAGACTGATAAGAGTTTTACGACCCCAAAAGAAAATTCCAGAGAGCTGTGACTCTCACTTAATTCTCGCTGAGGAGGAGAAATAAACCCTGTTGATCCTATATATTCTATATATAACCACTTGAGAAATGTGTAAACATGTATCTAATTTTCCAACCTCATGATTTTCCTTTTATGTGGTTAGGCTTTTGTATTCTTGTAAACTCTATTGGGTTAATGTTTCGGATTTTGCATACTATGGTTAACCAAAATCATATGTGGCATATTTGGTCTCTATAAACTCCAATCTTCATCCCCGATTTGTTAATTTACATTACATTGTGCTAACTTTGTGACGCATTAGTATTATAAGCATCTTAAAGATTCTTGTGTTAAACATCCAATCAAATTACATGTTCAAAGGCCTGCTTGAACAATGGGTCGTAAAGTAAAATCTCCCTCCAAAGGGAAATCTTCTCATTGGCTCACACACCTCCAGAGGGTGTGACATCTTCACGCTTTAAAAATCACTGACCACAAGATCAGCTCTTAGCTCTCTCTTACTCTTTTCTGGAATGCTGACGTTAAGATGATGCTGAACTAGAAGTTTTCTAAGGACCCACCAAGCTTGTGCCAGGCTGCGGCCTTGTCTTTCCATTCACCAAAGATACTCTGACTACCACTGGTACATCTCATCAAGACCACATCAGAAAAGATCAGCTGGAGCCTCAACAAATTGCATCAGGACAGTTTAATTCAAATGGGCGAGACATGCAAGTATCAAACTTAGTCTCATTATTTGATACATTAAGTATCCTTACCCCTTTTAAAGAAGGGCGTGTTAGAACTAAACTGATGGTTTGCTCAAGGCTGTTGATCTGCTGAATTTCAAACAATGCTATAACTTCTTGCTTTCCTGTATTCTGCTTCAGCTCTCTTTCCCTTGGTAAACTGTATGCATGTATGTGTGTGTATGTTAGAGTAGTTTAAGTGTTTAGACTAGTTAATAAAATCTTGTTCATGTCACACGTAAAGTTGTCCGTGTCTCAAGCTCATAACTGGAGTCACTAATTCATAGATTTTGTCTACTTGCTCTTAGTAGTACTGTAAATTAAGAAAGACATTTCCAATGCCCCAGTAATGTACATTTCTTAGAGTTAATAAACAATTAATCCTGAGTGTTCATGGGACAAACAGGTTAATTGATTGTAATATTAATTTACGACATTAAGTTAATTATATTAACTGATCCAAATATTCATAAATCAATTATAACCAGTTATTATTGATTATTAATATTTCATAGAGCCAATTTGCTACAAAAGGGTGATATTTGCTGGGCTGTAAATAAACACCAATTCTACACTTCTTCTGTATGTTCCCAAGCACTTTTCAAAGCCTCTTATAAAGACTCTAATAAAATGCTTAAGTCAGACATGTGGCTCTTTAAAAGTGGCGGTTAAATACTAATGTTTTCTCTAATAAACGTGGATACCTGAGCACGCATTCGATACACTTTGGAGTTTGTCTGAAGTGAGACAGCAAGAGAGACAAGAAAAACTCTCCTTCATAAATCTGGGTCTCCACACAAAATTACAGTTCCTACTGCATGTCTTTCCACATTAGGAGCATGACAGCATTTTTCATTTAATGCCTGTGGAGGTTTGCAAAATCTAAGCCAAAATCATCAAAAAGATTTTAGCTTTTTAGCAGCTTTTAGCAATTTACCCAGCTGTCTCAGATGCACTATGGACAGCCTTTTCCCACCGGATAATAAATTAGTAATGCACCGAAATTAATTTTTTACAAAAACACAAAAACCAAAGTATTCATTTAGCCGAAAATGGAAACCGAAAATAAAATGTCTGTAATGACATTTTGGGTAATTGAACTTTTCAGGGTGTGTTCACAGGTGATTAACCAGTAGTGGTAAAATTAACCAGCAATGAGCATGCCTCTCAATATTACAGCCGAACAAATGTTACACATTGCTACTCTACCATTTTTGGCGATGAAGTGCATTCACTGATGCGTTTTGACTGTGTCAGAGTTCACACAGAGTAAACAGGCTGACTGACCCAGCAGCCCAAATTTTCTTTTTTCTTTTTTTTTGCCGTTTCGCTCAATTTCGGTTGCTGAATTTTCTGTGCTTTACTAAGTGAAATTGTACTGGTTAAATAGCTAGATCGTTCAGTCCTCATGGGACAATCTAACTGAATTACATGCTCACACAAAACAAAACCAGAATGAATATTTTACACTGACCAGCAAACTATCTTCTTGTCGTACTCCATGCCTGTCTGGGCAAATACATTATGTTCCCGTCCGGGCCAGTTCAGGTTACAGCTCTGTTGACGAGTGGCCATATAACTCACAGTTCAGTGACCACAGGGAAACACTGTGCAATACAGCTAAGCTGCTATTCCTCACAACACAGATCAGAGGACATGCACACAGAGCCTTCTATGAGCAATCACAGAAAATGTCCAGAAAGCAGGCTAACAGTGTGGGAGCTGTATTTACTAGTTCAGTGGTTCCCAAACCTGTCCTGGAGTACCCTGTATCAAACACACCTGATTCAACTCATCAGCTCATTATCACATGGGTTAATGAGCTAATGAGTTGAATCAGGTGTGTTTGATTAGGGAGACAAAGAAAACGTGCAGTGTTGGGGGTACTCCAGGACCGGTTTGGGAACCACTGCACTAGTTGTTACTACTGTCAGTGTCCTTGAACAAGGCACTTAACCTCTGGTGGCTCCAGAGGGATTGTCCCTATGATAAGTACACTTTAGATAAAAGCATCTAAAATTACTAACATCAAACAAACAAAAAGGCAGAGAGAGATTTCTATATACAAGCAGACAGGATGTAGACAGAAACCTGGTCTCACCTCGTAATGCGCCACTCGCTGAGACTCTGAGATGAGCTGAGCGCTGCACACTTTGCAGTAACTGTCTGTGAAAAGGCCTTGATCCACCTCTGTTGACTTCATCTAGACAAAAAAAAAATATTTTAATATTGTTATATATAAGCACTTCATTATACACATTACATACACTTTCATCACTAGGCACAAATGAATTTGAATATGATAGAAGTTTAATTGAAACTACTGCACAGCTATTATAGACGTACTTTAGGGAAAAACAGTGCACTGTCATGAAAATGTGTCACATGAAATATTCATGAAGGCATGTTGTTTCCGTCACTTTAATTATTTCAGCATGCGTCACATATTAAAACACAGAGCAAGCACAAGGTCATGACATGTCTCTATTGGAGCTGCTTTTCACTCCCAGAACGGATTTTAAACAGACAGGAGCGGTTTAAGAGCAACAGATAAAAACCTTCATATGATTTTCATGTGACGAAATATGCATTTTTCAAATGGCAATCCAATGCAAAGCACCAACAAATAAAATACATTTCACAAAGTTAACTTTAAACCTCAATACCATGTGCTTTGCAGAAGATAAGTGAACAAGTCAAGGGCTTAAAATTCCCATATTAGTTGCTGCCAGATACAGGTAGAGGAGAAAAAGTAATAAAGAGCTAAAGAAACTAAGAAACCTTCTTCACTAAACAGCACAGATTTTTTTGATTCCAGGTTATACATTAGGCAAATGCTAGAAAGAAAAACTTTACTGATTTTGTACATTACCAATTTTTGTACAATTTATTTGTGCGTGTCCTGGATAATGAATGAACTGATCACTCTGTAGTTATGCTTTGCCTCGTGGACGAATTAGAATGTCTTTATTACAACCAATTACTAACAGCTGCACTGGAGACAAGGCTTTAAAAAGCCACTAGCTGTGTCCCAATGTGAAGGCTGCATCCTCCGAAGGCCGCGGACTTCAAACGATGCAGCCTATGCGTCCTCCGAAGGACGCACCGTGTAGCCTCCGTAGGATTTCCTAATTGTGCAGCCAGGTGTTTCCGATTACCACTCCAGGCGCCAAGCAACGGTGCGAGAGTATGCTGCCATCCTGATAATTCAATTGATATAATTGAGTAAACAGCTATGGAGCCAGAATTGGCTATTGTCATTTTTTTGTTTTATATTTTACTGGAGGACATGGTAAGGATGTTTCAGGTCATGTACTTTCGGCTTAGTCGAAGATTCAAATGTTCATTTATATCTTACCTTGATGCGATTTTGTAGGCTATTGTATTCTTTTTATTATGCACATAAATGGACCATGGTAAATATATTTATACAGGTTTTCAATCCTATTTGAATATAAAACCTAGTTGAATATAAAAAGTCCAGTGCGAATATTACTCCCGCTCTTCATCGGCAGCTGTCAGTCACTGTTGCTAGGCGACAAGAACAATCCTCCGTAGGCTAGACCGGACGCAGCTGTAGTTAGCAACAATTTGTTAATATTGTGACAATAGGCCTACATTTTGTTACTTTAATTTTCAAAATAACCAGTAGTGGTATGCAAGAAACTACTTCGTTAATACTCAAATTAATTTTCCCACACGGGACAGCAACACTACAAAATTATGTTATTTTACAATATGATGCATTGTTTTACATTAAACTACACAAAAGTATATAGTTTAAATGTAGCAACCTTGAAAATATTCATAAGTAAAATGCAACATATGCAGTAGGCTAATATAAAAGCAGAACCATCATAAAAACCCTGACAAGGTTTTTTTCCGGCAGAATTCCTTTACTTTTACTCTTGATGCCTTAAGTACATTAGAGTATGCAAGATAATTTTGCTTAGCTAAGGTTTGAAATATATGACTAGTAGTTTTTCACCAATGCGGTATTAGTGGTTATTAAAAGTACTTTAGTGTAATAAAGTATCTCAATATTTATTCCATGAGTCAGCCCTGCAAACCTGTTGGTAGACAACTTAGTGGATAGTGAAAATATGCACTCAAACACTCTGGAGACCATCCCAGATGATGTCCCACCAGCAGAGGCCTTACCAGGGTCTCTATAGTGGAGCCCATCCCGGTCCAGCAGCACACCAGGGTCTCCCACTCAGCTGAATAAAAGTCTACATCATTTTTTCTTATTTTATGTACTGTAAATATGTTGATTTTGAGATGTTTAACGTATGTTGTAAATAGTTGGGGGAAAAAGGTATAGAAGAATTTGTTTCATGTAGAAATTATGACTGTCATTACAAAAATAAACCATGTCCAGAGCAATGAATTCTCTTTTATTTACACATTTAAAGTTGCATAAAAATAAATAAATGTACAGAATTTTTTGTTTCCTTTTAAAAAATATAAGTGGAAAAAAGTTAAAGAATAATACACTGCTCAAAAAAATTAAAGAAACACTTTGAAAACACATCAGATCTCAATGGGGAAAAATATCATGCTGGATCTATCTATACTAATATGGATTGGGTAATGTTTTATGAACGAAAGGATACCACATCGTTTGATGGAAATGAAAATGATCAACCTACAGAGGATTGAATTCAAAGACACCCCGGAAATCTAAGTGAAAAAATGATGCAGCAGGCTTGTCAATTTTGCTGAAATTTCATTGCAGCAACTCAAAATGGTACTCAGTAGTTTGTATGGCCCCCACATGCTTGTATGCATGCCTGACAACGTCGGGGCATGCTCCTAATGAGATGACGGATGGTGTCCTGGGGTATTTCCTCCCAGATCTGGGGCCGTATTCACAAAGAATTTTAAGGCTAAAAGTAGCTCCTAATTGGTGAATTTAGGAGCAACTCCTAAAAATAATGGGCGTGTCACTCCTAACTTTAGGACTCCTAATTTTTTTCACTAAGAGTAATTCACGAAGCATTTTAGCCCTAAAAGTAGCACCTAAGTCTGGGACAGCTTAAAAGAAGTCGAGAGGACTCCTAACTCACTAAGACCTATTCACAAACCGCTTTTGGTGGCATTTCACGTTGCGATGTTTTGAAATGCGTATGCGGCGGCTACAGGAGCTTCCAATCGCGAGGGAACAATTTTGCATTGTAGGCATAACTAGGGATGCAATAACGCCACCAACAACAACCAAAACTAGGCTACTCATTGCATGTAAACTAATTGTAACGTATCATTGTTAATTAAATTAAAATGTTCTTCTCTTTGCAAACGTAGGCAGAGGCATATAGTGACAGATTAATTCAATAATGTTGCAAAGATATTGCATCAATCCATATGTTTCATTAGGCTACTAGGTTATTTGTTTTGCCTTACTCTTTATTCATTTAGGCTATTTATTCAGTTATTCATCATCTTCCGTCCTTCGCACTACTTGTGTAGCGCACGCATTCTCAGACCTGTCACCTGTCACTCATCATCGTAGGGGAGGTGTTTGGAATCATTCCCGCGTTACAATCATCAGCCAATCAAAGTGGTCACTTCAGTCAAGCTCGTGCATGAGTAATGACGTCATCCATAGCAACGAAGACTCACTCTTAGTTTAGGAGTTGTCATTTTTCTTTACTAAGAGTAGGTCTGAAAGGCGTTGTGAATAACTTTTAAGAGAAAACTCCTAGCTAAAATCTTTTAGTGGGATTTAGGAGTACTCCTAGTGCTAAGATAAAATGCTTTGTGAATACGGCCCCTGGACCAGCGCATCACTGAGCTCCTGGACAGACTGAGGTGCAACCAGGTGATGTCAGATGGACCAAAACACAATGTCCCAGAGGTGTTCTATTGGATGTAGGTCAGGTGAGCGTGGTGGCCCTTCAATGGTATCATTCCTTCATCCTCCAGGAACTGCCTGCATGCTCTCGCCACATGAGGCCGGGCATTGTTGTGCACCAGGAGGAACCCAGGACACACTGCACCAGCATAGGGTCTGACAATGGATCCAAGGATTTCATCCTGATACCTAATGGCAGCCAGGGTGCCATTGTCTAGCCTGCAGAGGTCTGTGCATCCCTCCATGGATATGCCTCCCCAGACCATCACTGACCCACCACCAAACCGGTCATGCTGAACGATGTTACAGGCAGCATAACATTCTCCACGGCTTCTCCAGACCCTTTCCTGTCTGTCACGTGCTCAGGGTGAACCTGCTCTCATTTGTGAAAACCACAGGGCACCAGTGGCGGACCTGCCAATTCTGGTGTTCAATGGGAAATGCCAATTGAACTCCCTGGAGCTGGGCAGTGAGTACAGGGCCCACTAGAGGACATCGGGCCCTCAGGCCATCCTCATGAAGTCTGTTTCTGATTATTTGGTCAGAGAAATTCACACTAGTGGCCTGCTGGAGGTCATTTAGTAGGGCTCTGGCAGTGCTCATCATGTTTCTCCTCGCACAAAGGAGCAGATACTGGACCTGCTGATGGGTTAAGGACCTTCTACGGCCCTGTCCAGCTCTCCTAGAGTAGCTGTCTGTCTTCCTGGAATCTCCTCCATGCTCTTGAGACTGTGCTGGGAGACACAGCAAACCTTCTGGCAATGGCACGTATTGATGAGCCATCCTGAAGGAGCTGGACTGCCTGCGCAACCTCTGTAGGGTCCAGGTATCGCCTCATGCTACCAGTAGTGACACTGACCCTAGCCAAATGCAAAACTGGTGAAAAACAGTCCAAAAAGATGAGTAGGGAAAAAATGTCAGTGGCCTCCTCCTGTAAAACCATTCCTGTTTTGGGGGTTGTCTCACTGTTGCCCATCTAGTGCACCTGCTGTTAATTTCATTAACACTAAATCAGCTGAAACTGATTACCAACCCCCTCTGTTACTTAACTGACCAGATCAATATCTCAGGAGTTTAACTGACTTAATGCTATTCTCTGATTAAAAAGTGTTCCCTTTATTTTTTTGAGCAGTGTATATATATATATACATACACACACATACACATATTTCTCAATCATTCTTTCAAGAAGAGAAAATAGCCTGTCCATCCTCTCCCTACTCTCCAGTGCTCTCCTCGCCTCTGCAGTCCCATGTCTTCTCTAATCAAGTCCAAAAACTCATCCTCTCTGTCTCGCTTTCTTCGTGGTGTGGGTGCTGGTGCTGCTGCTGCCCCTGGCTCCTCCTCACCGTGGGCACCCACTGCTGAACTCGGCCCTGGTGTGTCCTCAGGGATTGAGGCAATGAGGACGGGGGGTGGTGCAATGCCTCTGTCCCAACACCTCATCCATGAGGACAAACCAGGGCCAAGTTTCAGGGTTCCCACTCACACCCTCACCTGTCCCAGGACACGTGCAATCCTAAGGCAGAGCAAATTAACCATGGCTTGTTAACAACAACAGCACAATACATTTCAGCAAAGATGTGATCTCAACTTTCTTACTTTGCATTTTTAAAATCATATTCATATTCAGAAATCATATTTCTGTATACTCAAATTTGGTTAAAAACACATAGCTTGCATGACAGCACTACAAAAACACATAAAAGTGAAACCCCATTGCCTTATCTACTGCTTTTCTTATTGTTGTGGACTTTATAGGGTGAATGATATTTCTTATTTACACAAGTTAGACAGACTATTGCAAATGTTACAATAAAACTTAATTTGATTTATTTAGTTTATTTATCTTTTTAATTGCAATTTAATAAATTGAGCGGTCTGCTCCTTGCTCCCTAAAACAATTATTAAACTAATATTAGCACAAGTTTTGCCTCAAACCACCCGATGAATGAAGCCACGCAATGGTGACAAAGGAGTTAAGGTGAAGTTTATAAGAAAGAAAAACTTGTGGCTTTTAACTGTGGATTCGTTAGCTATTTGAGTAAATGAAAACATAATACTTACATTTAAATGTGAATTTGCCGTCCACCACCGAACTCTCGGCCGTCATTTTTTTTTTAAATAAAAATGCTGTCGTCACCGGTGCGCGATGACTTATGGGGTAGAATAGGGTAAGGTAGTCCGATAAGTGTCCATTTATGTATCCTTCCTTTCACGGGGAAACGAAGGGTGCATTTGGCGTCGCTTTAGCCTTCATCGCGCCGCGGTGACGCAATCGGCCTTCAAATGCGACCTCCGAAGTGTGCAGCCTTTGAATTGGGACATCCTTCGCCACGCCGCTGTGACGCAATCGGCCTTCAAATACGGCCTTCGGAGGATGCAGCCTTCACATTGGGACACAGCTACTGACTGTGGGTGCTTCCAGAGAATGTCTAATAGGAAGAGAATTGGCACTCTCTGGTTACTTCCGGTTTCTGGACTGGCTGCAGTAACACGTCTCTGTCCATGCGGGGGCGCTCGCAGGCGAGTGCAGAATGAATGGAGGTCTATGACGATATACTCCTCAAAATCCACTTTTCTCAGGATATAATTTTTTGTCTAGTAATTTGAATGTTGTATTCGAAAGGAGATGCAAAGAAATTACACATTGCTGGGTGTTCGATTTTTTAGAGTCACTTATTTGCTTTAAAAAGTCTTTTAAAATGTCAATGACGTCATACACATCGTACAACCAGAGATAATGCTTTACGGCAATCCTTCAGTCGCTTTGGTGCTTTCGCGCTCTGCACTTTCTTTTCTCTCGAGGCATCGACAACACAGCTGACACAGGTAAATACACGTGCTAGAAGAGTTTTTGTTTTGTTTGTTTCTGGTCCCGCTTCGGATCCCACGATGCCATCAAGCGGTATCTCTGGTCGTAATCAGTCCTTCACTGACCAATCAGCATTCATTAGCAGAATGCTAGCGTGTTATGGGCAACAACAACTCAACTCAAAATCGAAAGGACATAAGCACTCGTTCATTCAATTTTCGACCTATAACCCATGTTGAACTTGCAAAACCTACAATAAAATCTGAGATTTCTCAACGGCAATCAGGTGAAAGAGACAAATTTAGCCGTCTAGCCCCATAGACTCCCATTCAGTCTGCACTCGCCCGCGATCACCTCCAGTGGAATTCTAATGGAACTGCAACTAAGATCGATACAATGGGGCTAGTAGGAAGTGCCAAGGCTCTCCGTAGACGGGCTCTGGTGCTTCTCAATTCGCAGGCTGCGGCCTAGTAAGGCTGCCACATCATCAAGCTCCGTCTTGTTTGGATTATTTTGAAGGATTATCAAGTGTATCCTTCGCATCCTTTGCACACATTCCAATTTACAAATAAAGAATTAGCTGAAAATGAATCTGCACTGAGCTTGTCCAATTTCATTATGTAGGCTACTGCAATAAATAAATAAACATCCGAGAGAAAGGCATTATGTTTTCTTTTGCTTTTTGTTGTAAATCACTCAATGCTAGCTCATAATGTAAACCATCGGGAGACCAGACAGTTGTCATTCACTCTACTGCATTAATAGAAAGTCAGTTAAAAATCTTTAATATTTTTCCACAATTCATTTTAATAGTATATTTGTTCTGTGACCGTGGGGGTGGAAACTTTTATGATATAGGATGAGAATGAGACTCTAGTCCAGGCGTTCTCAACCCTGGTCCTCGAGGGCCACTTTCCTGCAGAGTTTAGCTCCAACCTTGATCAAACTCACCTGTCTGTAGCTCTCTCCTAATCCTGAAGAGCTTAATTAGCTGGTTCAGGTGTGTTTGATTAGGGTTGGAGCTAAACTCTGCAGGAGAGTGGCCCTCGAGGACCAGGGTTGAGAACGCCTGCTCTAGTCTATTCCTCAGGACTGGCCTAAGAATGACGCCTTACGGCCCTGTTTACACCTGGTATTAAAATGCATCTTGGTCAACATGTAGACAAGGGAGACACATACCCGTTTACACCTGGTGTTTTATACCGTCACTTTTGTCCACTTTCAACCACTTCTTACCTCATTTCTTCCTGCATTGAAAATGTTTTCATTCGACAAAAAGCGAATTTTTGTCCCGCCAAAGCCTTTTGATCGGTGAGTGACGTAGATGACTGCTGCGCATGTGACAGGGCCTAACAACGAGCAGAGGGCCCCGGCCGCGCGCACACTCTCACCGTCTTCAAACTGTCTCGCTCTCTCTCCCTCGAGCATATTAATCAAAATCAATTGAGAATTGACACGATGGTAAAAGGTGGAAGCAACCGAAGTTTCCCTAGGAGCATTCGGAGATTTTTTTCCTGAATTACCACTGGGTGTGAATTGTGCTAAAAAAAACATGTCTTATCTTCTCTGAAAAGCGTTCTGCACATTCAGCTGACATAAACCACTCTTTCAATAAACCCAAAAAACCTATCCAGTGATTAAATGTTTTCTGTGTTAACACAAATCTTGTGCGATGTCCTAACGCGTGCCGTGGTGGTTCACTAATGACACGTCCGATTCGCGAACTAATGACTCTTTTGAACCGATTCTATTTAATGAATGGTTAAAACAACTGATCTGTCCAACACTGAACTTACGAGACGTCTGAATCGATCATGTAACAAATCGGTAACACTTTACAATAAGGTTCCATTTATTAAAATCTAGTTAACTACATTGGTTTACATTAACTATTAATAAACTGCATTTCTACAGCATTTATTAATCTTTGTTAATTTCACCATTTACTATAGCCTACATTATTGAAATCAAAAGTTGTATACATTAGTTAGCCTAATGCACTATCAAGTAACATGAACAAACAATGAACAGCTGTATTTGTATTAACTAAGATTAACAAAGATTAATAAACAATAACAAATGTATTCCTCATGGTTCATGTTAGTTAGCCTAATACATTAACTAATGTTAACAAATCAAACCACATTTACTCAGAACACCTCTTAAAATGAGAATGTAAGTGTGCTTACCCCATTTTTGTTAGCAAGATTTAACCTTAAACTACAGTATGTTCAGGTTATTTATATGACAATGTGTAGAAAAATTACCAAAAAAAAACATTTTTGGAGGTGAAACCTCAAAAAAAAAGTGCAAAGCAAGTTGTTGTTAGCTAGCTGCTAATTGTTTTCAATTGTATATGGTAGAAAATTAGACTATTAGTTAAATCAAACTTTTTTATGCTACTTTTTGATATTGATATCAAATTTTATATACCAAAATAATTATTAGGTCTAGCAAAGAACAATTTTATCTTACAAAGCCATGAAATCCAGTGGTAAAAATCACAGCTTTAAAAAAAAGAAAAAAGAAGGGCAAGAAAGGATGACAGTGTCCATCGGCCACCACCAAAAACCGAATTTTGACCCAGGAAAAACCCTGTCGAGGGGAGGGTCTATGGACGAGTAAATGTATGGGCTTTTGCCTTTTTCAGATCTTTCAATGTAATGAACAAAATAAGCTTGCGCAATTTACAGACCATGCTGACCACTCACTTCTATCAGAGTGTGTGATAGAAATCAGGAATTGTGTGAGAACATTGTGCTTGGTACGTTTTTCGTCTTCAAACCAAACTTGGGTCATCAGCCCAAGTTTAAATGTGACCCTGGACCACAAAACCAGTCATAAGTCGCACGGGTATATTTGTGGCAATAGCCAACAATACATTGTATGGGTCAAAATTATCGATTTTTCTTTTATGCCAAAAATCATTAGGATATTAAGTAAAGATCATGTTCCATGAAGATATTTTGTAAATTTCCTACCGTAAATATATAAAACATTTATTGTTGTGAGTGAATGCAGCACAATCGCGAACATAAATGGACAAATTTAAAGGTGATTTTCTCAATGTTTAAATTTTTTTGAACCCTCAGATTCCAGATTTTCAAATAGTTGTATCTCGGCCAAATAAGATTCTATCCTAACAAACCATACATCAATGGAAAGCCTATTTATTCAGCTTTCAGATGTATAAATCTCAATTGAATTGACCCATGTGACTGGTTTTGTGATCCAGGGTCACAAATCACCTGTGGCTGGTGCGTTTCCCTTAAAGGTATAGCGGAGGATTTTCCCGAATTTTAGAAAAGAACCGCCCTCTCCACTTTTTGAAAAAATGCACATGCGCAACACTCTACCTGCTCCCGAGAGGGAACGACTATTAAATGTATGCACAAGCTAATCATAGCTTTCATTAAGTTTTACTAGCAGTGATTTTAAATGGATTTCTCCAAATAGCATGCCAAACTTTACCTGTCAAGTAGAAACTTCGCGACTGAGGCATCAGTGGGAAGCCCAAACTGTGTTTTGAGCGCACGCCATCATGTGAATCGTGTGCACGAGCAGGTACAACGGCCTTACGTAAACATATCACCAGAATGATTGACACTTAGGAGGACCAATAGTCTTGATGATCCACCCGGAAAAAGAAAATCCTCCGCTATACCTTTAATAAAGCTCTTTTGCGGCGGTTCAAAACATTCGACCACATCTAAACTACGACCCCGTTTAAATCTCATCCACTTGAGATCCAATCTAAAACACATCTTAATACCAAGTGTAAACAGGGCCCTAGGATGCAGTCATCTAATTAAGAAGCAGCTGACATGCTGCACAGTCAGTCACTGATTTAACAGACAACAGTTCTGTATGAAGACACCCAAGGAAACTGAGTTAATGCCAAGGAGGTCTGTAATACCTGAAGAGAGATGTCAACTAACATCCCTATTCATCTCAAAGGCACGTGTGGAAGTGTGCAGCATGTTTGCTGCCATCTTAGCTTAAGGGCACAATGTTCTGCTTACATACGCCTTCCCACACTCACAGGATTGTGGGAGATCATACATCTATGCTGCCTCAAAAAATGACCAGGCATCCAACGGTTGTTGATTGGATGGAGGCAGATCTGAATGTGAGATTACCGTCGATTGTAAGAAAGGGGTGGGTTTTAGCGGACTAAATTATTGGAGAAGTCCGGCATTATGTCACCAGAGAAAAGCCTGTTGTTGAAAAAAAAAAATTACACGTAAAAAAAAAAAAAAAAAAAACACATGCATGGAAAAATCATTCACAATAAGATAAATAACATGCAATTAAAATATAGATGGGTGAATTTAATTTCATATGTACTTTAAATTGGAATGCCCGTCAAGATGTTTCAATAATATGTTTCAAATCAACAAAAATCAGATTTTTTTTCTTTAGCTCAAATTACAAAAAAAAAAAAAAAACATGGAACACAATGGATTATTTACCAATAAATGATTCTGGGGGGGGGGGGGGGGGGGGGGTACTTTGGTGTTGCTGGTCCCTCTCTTGTAGCCTTTTTTTTTTTTTTTTGTGCAGCAGCTCTTGTTGGAAGCCAGATTAAGACACTGGGATCCAAACATTTTTAGCATGACCTGATTTGCAAATGCTAATGACTGCAACTTCTCTAAAACAGAATAAATAAACATACTGAATAGTTTCTAAATGGAGTTGGTTTGTTACACTAATTCATGCATACATATTAGATAGGCTATCACTCTATTACAGTACTCAAGATATTCAAATTAACTTATTATAATTTTTCATTCAGTGGCTCAAATCTATCCCATGCAGGGTGCCGCTACTCTAGAAATTTTCTAAATCTGCATCAGATTTAGAGCTCAGGTAAATCTTCAATTGTGCTCAGTTGCACTCTCAACTCTTAATTTCAGTTTCTGATATGACACTGTTCTCATAGATTGTAGGGCAATGTTCAAAGTACTTTGCTGTTGTGACGCATCTACAAAAATATGCAGTAGCAATTACGGACTCTATACCAAGGTCTTTCAGCCTCCTTTTGTTTGTGTCCTCAGTTTACCCATCATCAGAGAAAAGGCAACCTTCTCTGACAAACGTCTGTAGATGTGCTGAATTCAAGAAAAAAAGTTTGCACAGTTGTGTCTGAAGTAGCTCTGGGCAACAGATATAGGCATTCCAGCAACAGGTTTACAGATATGAGAGATATGAAACTATAAAAGATAACCCAAGCTGCTGCAGAATAGGGGAGGAAGGGACAGAGAGAAGAAAAGGAGAAGAAATAAAAAGAGGGTGTGGGGAGAAGAGCTCACTATCCCGCTCTGAGGAAACTGTGCATAAATTCAGCAGAACAAAATAGGCAAAATCACTGGAGCCCAAGCACCATTGCTCTGACGAACACATACACACACAGCACACATCCAAGGAACAATTGCATTATTAATCAGTCTGAAGCCTGCTTATAGTGAGAGAGATAGGGCAGACAGAGTTGAGTTTTCTCCCTCATTTAAACAGCGAAAGTTTTCATTATTGCCATGTGAATGTGATTAAAAGACAACATAATACAAATGTACCCTATTTCCTTACGTAAAGTCTCAGGCTTTATTTTGCATGATTCATCAGTGCATGTTTTTCCAAAGGTTTTTCCATAATCTTCAATCAAAAACTTTCTTTGCCTCTGCTGCTGTCAAATGGATCACAGAAAAACAAGCGAAAAGCACTACACAAATAAAAATAACGACTCAAACTTCTCTCCTGATATAAACAAGGTTTATAATAGATTTTCAGACTTTTAAATGCCAAGGGGTCAGTAAGATTGTTTTTTGAAAGATGTTTTTGAAAGAAGTCTCTTATGCTCACCAAGGCTGCCTTTATTTGATCAAAAATGCAATAAAAATAGCAATATTGTGAAATATTGTGAAACCATGAATTTTTTTTCCGGGATTCTTTGATTTACAGTGTAAAAATGTTTACTGTCACTTATAAGGGCATATTCAAGTTATCAAAAGTATATGTTCTTTAAAACAAAAACAAAAAACACTACCATTCAAAAGTAAATTTTTCACACAGAACTGCATGGCGTTTTATGTGGTATTTTACCAAATCATCGTCAAGACTAGACAAACCAAGTGAACAGATCTTACCGTTGAGCAATCAAACTCTATTCCAAACCCCACACCAACTGCATTAAAACAAAGATATGAAACAAAATATGATTTTGATTACTGTGCATGTGTGCTCGCAGTGAGGAGCATGTATGTGGGATGCAGCAGTAAGTGCAGAGAGGGCAGTGCAGTGGGCGGCCCTGACAAATGTTCCGGCTGTCAAAGGTGTGCTGTAATCTGTGGGGGGAGGTACTGCTGGACACCAGCTGCTTCAAGGTCTTCCTCTGTCACTTCAGCTGGAGAAAGTCCCGACACTGCAGACTCACTTTCAGAACTCACTCGCTCTTTAAAACATCAGGAAGTCACAGATGCTCCACTCACAATCTCCAAACCAGTTTGGTGCTTTGGCTTCTTTGACCTCAACCCTAAGCTCAAAAATTAATATTCAGCACAACAGCACTCTTCCTCATGTGAAATGGCTTATGTATATTTGGCTACTTTCTCAAGTGATTTACAAAAGGCTCAAAAGGATGCAACCAAGCAAAGAAGCATGCTAACCAATTCAGTATGTTCCCAATCCCTGCTGGTGCTACAAACAGGCATGCACACACACACATCAGTGCTGGTTGCTGAGTAATGTCCTCATGTCCTACTTGAGCTCATTAGCATTCCGAAGCAACACATCCCAATGCACAGAGAAAAGCAACTGGAATCACAGGGAGAGAGTCTGTGTGTCCTCTATACTAATAAGAGGAATTACCATAGACAGCAGCAAGCACATGCACAGACAGACGCCAAGTGGTGCTTAAGCACCTGCCCTTTTGGCCTCTGACTAGATAAGTGCTCTTTTTGCAAGACATTTTTATCTTAGATTATTTTAGTTTTTGTTTAAATTTGACCTGTGGCATAAATTCTCAATTAAGTGTGTGCCAGACAAGTCATTCTTAATAATTCGGTGAGACCGCACAAGCCCCTCCCTGCACATCCACGTCTCCCGGTCCTGCCTTCATTGATGAGAGCGGAAGGTCGGAAATGCTACCAAAATTAATAAAAATGACCCCAAAATTCAGGATATGATTTGCCCTTGTATGAGTTCTTGTATTTTGTGTTTAAGTTAAGCTATATCACATGAGCAAGAAGGCTATTTTCTCGAATATCAACACGACTGCAAATGTAATATTCATTTTATACAACTATTAAATAAACAATAAGTTCATTATATGAATTGAGAATTATTAGACGCAACATTTAAATGTTGACTGTTTTTGCTCTATTTTGCCAACGAAAACAGTTCCAAACAAAGAAGAACAGTTGCGCCTCCCAGCAACAGTGGTTTTGTTATTGAATGCACTGTTTTTGAACGTATCGGGTAAGTCAATGATTCAATGGCACATTTATAAAGTCAGCGGACACTTGCATCTTACATGAATGAATAAGCCGGTCTTGAACCAATCTGTTGCCCTTTTTTTCACTTGAGCAACTGCCCCCCAAAATGTCTGTGCACGGCCCTGGGCAGCAGGTCATTATGGAGAAACAACTCTCATGGTTTTGTGTTAGATTACCTTAATGAAAAAAAGGAGAATTAAATGAACAAGGATATAAAGAAGTTAACAATGATTGTGCTGTAATCATACATTGTGAGTGTGAAAAGCTTTTCATGTCAGTCTTAATATGCTAGACTGGATTTTAATGAACTGAAGCATGAGGGGTCTAGAGCAGGAAGTTGTTCGTTAAATTACTACAGCAACTCCATAACAGCTGTTTTGCTTGTCAAAACTGGTGGTGCAGACTATTAATTGGTTTTAGCCCTTTAATAATTTAAATGATTCAATAGATATACACAGTTCTAAAAGATTGGGGAGGGGGTCGGTAAGATTTTGAAAGAACTTTCTTATACGCTTACCAAGGCTGCATTTATTTGGTCAAAAATACAGTAAATCAGTAATATTGTAAAATCTCTGTTGTTTTCTTAAAGTGGCCCTTAATTATGGATTTTTGAAAATTACCTTTCATAGTGTGTAACATAGCTTTAAGTGAATCTGAAATTTTAAATCTGAAAGTGCACCGTATATAAAGTTATTGTCTTTCAGAAGTGAGAGTTGACTCTGAGTCAATTAAATGAATCCTTTTTTAAATGAGTCATAAGCTGTTTCGTTGTGACGTCAAGACGAAACATTAGCATATTGCCCGCCCACTTATTGCGCGCAGGCACCAGGGAAAACCTGAACGCCCTCAAACCTGCAGCTGATTCCTGTGGATACTGGATAGCATCATGTCGAGAAGATGCTGTGCTCTACAATGTGAAGGTTTGTAAAGCCAGTTTTTTTTTCACTGCCCAAGGACGAGCATGTGAAGAATCAGTGGTTAAAATCCATCTTTACCATGATACCACAGCAATAATCCTAAACTTTTGCTGTGTTCCCTTTATTTTACTGACGACTGCTTCTCAAATCTCGGAGTTCAATGCAGGATTCAAAAACCGCTTGCTCTTGAAAGATGGTGTTCAAAATACTTAGTTTTGAGTTTTATATTGTGTTGGTCTCCTGCTAACTGGTTAACTCACATTATTACTGTCTTACTGAAATTCTTCTGCTAATCAGTTGTGGGCCACTATTAACATTACCTAAAACGGTCTATTAATGCAGATTGTCTGTCGTTCTCACTACTTTGAGGAAAGATTAGGCATGGCGCAAGATTTGCTTTAGCAACGTTTATGTTACATCAGTACAAGCAGAGCTGACCATGGACTTATGTATGGACTTATCACTCCGCAGAAGTAGCAGTGCTTCGCCTTCTGAGAATATAGTTTCCGGTATGTATACGGTTAGAAGATGGCTGTGTCTCATGTGACCTTGTTATTTGTACATGCTGTGACTATATAAATCACAACATGTAAATAGGAAATTGTTGCCGTTATTTTGTCATTTATTGGAAGCAGTATGCTAGCTGGAGCTGTTTACCTCCAGTCTTTGTGCTAAGCTAGGCTAGCAGTGGGTGCGTCAGACAGAGTTACGGCACGCATGGAGATGAGAAGGGTATGTATGGACTTATCTAACTCTGGGGGATATGGTGAATTTGCTAAAGTCCCAAAAAGCCGCCGTGTTCCTTTAATAATTACATAAAATATCTAAATCATACAAAATTATTATTCTAAATAAGTGTTCCTAAAAGCCAGATGATTTTGTCTTTAAAAATAATTTGCTATGTAGTGACCTTTAATTTGGAGTAGAAACAGGTGGAGTGACTTTATCCTTTGCTCACAGCTGATTGGTTCAATTTCGGTTTGAGATCTCTTACCTGGAACATAACCTGCCCCGGACCAGGTTAGCCGTGGAGTGTAAGTTACTATGGCTATGAACACTGCTAAAAGCCAAACCACTTTCATGGTGCCTAAAACCCAGGGTTGGCGCAAACTAAACTGAAACATACCTGGCTGGCCACCTAAACCGGCTTCATGGTATAGGCCCCAGGTTTCAGTTGGTCAATGGCACAGTCTACTTCTGTTGCCTCAAAATAGCAACACGCCAACAATGCGCCAGAACACACCTCGTTTTCAGACCAGCATGCCCATGGGCGCAAATGCATTTACTAATTAAACAACGTGGCGCAGGACGTGAAAATGATAACTGCGGCGGACAGAAACTAGCAAAAACACTTGCGTCGTACTTGGCGCTGCATTGCGCCAGGTGTAAGATAGGGCCCTATAGGAAACTTTAAAATAGCATAATAGGGGCACTTTAAAATCCTCTTTTTTTAAATCTATCCTTTTCCTGTGATGGCAAAGCTGAATTCTCAGCAGCCATTACTCCAGTCTTCAATGTCACATGATCCAACAGAAATCAATTGGTGCTTAAAGAATCTTTTTTTTTTTTTTTTTCATCATCCATAATGAAAACAGTTGTGATGCTTAATATTTGACTAGAAAGTTCAGCCTTTATTTGAAATGGAAATCTGGATTAACTTAATGCATCCTTGATGAATAGGAATACTAATAAAAAATAAAAACTCTCTTAGTTTTTATCTAAACTCGACTCGATAAGAAGATTGAATGAAGGACAAAGATTTAACATTATAAGCATGGGCTATGTGCTCATTTGAAAATCAGGACAAAATTAGGACAAGCAAAGTGGAAAGACAAAAGATGTACATCTCTGTTACTGAGTCTTACTGAACTTTCAAGAACAGACAGAAACAAATTATAATATCACTATAAAGCTGGATTTAAAAGGTAAAGAGTATAAAAAAAATCACAAAGATTATTATCAAAACCATGTTTCATGAACCTAGAACTTGGTGACACTGACTTTGCTGCAAAAAGTTAAGTTCAGAAAATCCCTTAAGTAGGTCTATAAGCAGCCAAAAGCAAACAAGACTTCAGGGCAAGAAACGAGACTTGTTCCCTTTTCCCTAAACAAAATAACAGATCCCAAGCAGCTCCTCATACTGCGTAAACAGGAGTGACAGAAGAAGATGTCTCAAGAAAATAAGATAAATAATGTAAAAGAGAGAAAAGAGAGCCTTGAACTGCTCAGCGTCGGCCTGTTCTCAACTGCTAATCTTTCTAATGTTGTGTTGTATTCACACAGTTGTTTAGTCTCCCTGACAGGGCTTTGAAACTTCCCTTGGAGTGCTTATGGATAATTCAGAACCTGTGTACAATATGTGCCGAGATAAATAATGAGAGAAAAACGATGCTGCTTGACTCTTCACCATCTCCAGAAACAGCTTCACACGCCAAATGCTGGGTGGGTTGGGTCCACTCCTGACCCCCAAAGGCTTTCAAAATAAAGCGACAGAGGAGATTCTTTTACACAGCAGATGTTTCGATGCACAAGAACAAAGTATCTCTCTCTTTGCCAGACTCATGAATTTTGGATGCTTCATGGACATGGGCTGTTATGTGGATATAGTACGAAATGCTTTTTCCACCATCCCACAGACGACAGTGGTGTTATGTGTCCAGGGGATGTGGAAAACATCTGCTGTCATGTGCAGAGGAGCAAGGAGATGTCATAGAATTTATTGATGCATGATGAAGGAAAGCGACCTGCTCCTGACAGCAGATAATAAATTTGTCACGGTGATTATCATAGAGTAAATTAAGATGGCTTTATGTAATAGTGTGGCCATACAATAACCCACCATCTAACTAATTAAATGCTGTGTTGGTGAGCTGGACCTGTTTGCAATCAACTAACAATAGAACCGATCACATTTCTGACATTTTTAAAAACCTTCTAGATTTAGCACAACACAAAGCACAATTACCAGTACACTTGAAGGAAATATCTTGAGAAATTATCAACTTATTTCCCTCTTCACCTTTGCAAACGTATACCGTTTCAATGTCAGTCCATTTCTGAGAGCAAAACATTGCTCACTGCTCCTTCCCTGTGGCTAGCTGAAGGTCAAACATCATTATCCCGTTCTAACACTTTAATTGGAAGTTGTGCAACATTGAGATGGGCCTCCTGTGAGCAAAAGAGACAAAACCAGAGAGACAGGAGGTGTGTGACCCTCAGGGGGCCCATGGCAACACTACAGGGGGTCTGCCAATTATTTTTGGATCTCAAACAATTATGTAAAAAAAAAGACAATAATTAATAGCTTATTGTATTGGCCAGAATTTGAATATCAGTGCTTCACACGGTCGGAAAGTGGTTCTCAACCTGGGGACCTCAAGAAACTTCCAAAGGGGCTGATTTAAATTAATTTTAAAAGTATGATTTCTAGGCCTAGAAGTCATATAAATTTGAGCAGGATGTTGTTTGTTCAATTACTACAGCAAGCAACCCTAAAACAGCTGTTTTGCAAGTCAAAACTGACAATTTGTCTTTTTCTGGTTCAAACATATATGGCTGAATTAAAGCAAAATATTTCTGCTTGCCATTGTAGCATTTACTACAGCTGACCAAGTGGCTCAAGCTGGTGTGATTGAGTGGAGGCGGAATATAATTTGCATATTCATTGACATGCGTATACGCATACTAAATCAAGGAAGGGGGTAGAGTAAAATTAAAGCTACCCTCTAAAAAAATATGGTCCTTTAAATGTTCTTTACATGTAGTAACAGTTCTATTTAGTACCATATCGTCCTGAAGAACCCTTTATGCTGAAATGGTTCTTTGTGTTGGAATTTAGGGTTCTTTATTCCCACCTTTTTGTTTTTCAAATCTGTAACTGTCAAAGCCTCATTACTGATTTTCTGGAGCTCAGCTATACAACTACACGGATTGTCAACATATTCTCAACAGGTAAATTATTTATTTCTTAAAATGTCTATAAATTATAACTTTATAACCTTTTCTCTTTCAGTTTAACAGAACATGTAGTGTGAGCAGCTCTGTTCAGTTAAAGGATAATCATGTTCTCTTCTTCACAAAGTAAGTAACAGAGATATGGAATTTATGATCCATATTGTTTGACTTTATGCCTAAACATACCCAGTCAAAAAAAAAGAAATTAAAGCTATACCATGACTTTATATCACTTTTAACATGGTAAAGGGCTCAAAAAAAAAAAAGAGGCAACAAGATATAAGACCAGGCAGATAGAGGGCTAAAAAAAAAAAAAAAAAAAAAAAAAACATAAATATTCATAATAATAGTAATAATAATAATAATAATAATAATAATAATAATAAATAATAATAATAATATGAAGATAATATACTAATAGTAATGAAAATAAATATTGTTGAAAAGGTTATTTATAACACCATTAAGTTTCTATATAGCACTTTCAAAGCATGGTTCTTTATAGAACCTTATAAGGGTTCTATTTAGCACCAAAAAGGTTTCTGCTATTGTTACAAGCCAAAGAACCCTAATTTGGTACTGTTTAGAACCATTTTTCTTAAGAGTGTATTTTAAGGATGAATACAAATTTTCATCACATGGAAAAAAATGTTTAAATACAGTTGTGGTCAGAATTATTGCCACCCCTGGTAAATCTGATCAAAGATGGCTGTAAAAAAAAAAATCTGCATTGTTTATCCTTTTGATCTTTCATTCAAAAAAATCTAACCCTTCATTAAAGTAAAATAATTGAAAGTGAAAAAAAAAAAAACCACATTATGAAATAATTGTTTTTCTCCAAAACACATTGGCCACAATTATTGGCATCCAATTTTATACACATCAGGGTGACTAGGAACATGAAATTGTCCAGCCATGACTTCTTGTTAAAACTTCTTGACTAAGAGTATAAATATAAGGAAACGCAAAGGCCAAATTCCATTAATTATCCATTGCAATGAGTAAAATATAGTTCTGATGTGCATCAAAAGATTGTTGAAAGTGGCTGTATGAAAATAGCTAAATCCTTTTAAAATTCCCATTTCCACCTTCAGGGCAATAATTAAGAAGTTCCAATCAACTAAAGATGCTATGGATCTGCCTGGAAGAGGACATGTGTTTATATCGTCCTAATGCACAGTGAGGAGGAAAGTTTGAGTGGCCAAAGACTCCCCAAAGATCACAGATGGAGAATTGCAGAGATTACTTGAGTCTTGGGGTCAGAAAGCCTTAAACCCCCCAAAATCAACACAAAAATGTGTCACTGAGCACAAAACGAAGCTTCTGCCACTGCCATCCAGTCCACTGACCTGAACCCTGTTGAAAATGAGTGGGGTGAACTGTAGAGAAGAAGCGCCAACATGGACCTGGGAATCTGAGGGATCTGGAGAGATACTGTAGGGAGGAATGATCTGTTATCTTGGCAAAAGGAGGTTGCAAAAAGTATTTAATAAAAGGGTGCCAATAATTATAACCAACGTGTTTTGGAGAAAAACATTTATTTCATAATGTGACTTCCCCACCACCTCAATTCTTCAATGAAAGGTTACATTTTTGCAATTTTTTTTAATGAAAGATCAAAATGATAAACAATGCAGATTTCTTTGTACAGCCATCTTTGATCAGACTTACCAGTGGTGCCAATAATTCTGACCACAACTCTATGTCATTTTGATTTTAAAGGATAAAATTATTGACTGCAAGGGGATCAAAAATACAGTAAAAACAGTATTGTGAAATATTATGACAATTTAAAGTCTCCCTGTGGTAAAAACCAAGTTTTTAATGTTGTTTATGTCTATGTGGTGTTTTAATGTGCTTTAAGTCAAACCATGTGCAAATTCATAAGTCAACACCATTGCTGAGTATTTTCTCCTTAGTGAAAGACGCGAGTTGAAAAACGCGAAAAAACGCGAGTTGAAAAAACTCAAAACGCGAGTTGAAATTGCTGGTGTTTCTGACGTCACAAACTACCTTGTAACCAATCATGTCAACGTGCTGGCGTGCTTTAACATATCATTAACAGTAAACTAGCAAGGGAGTCTCGAGAGATGCCAGGTTATACCGGTATATTTTTTTGTTGATATGAAAAATCGGGTAGATTTAGCAATATAGCGAGTATATGATGTATATTACGATCTTATGATGAACTATGCCTTTCTCCACTGACATTCTAACGCTGGTTTCACACTGCACGCGTTAGCAGAGCGTAAGCAGCGCATATTTTTTCAGCGCCCATGTTAACAGATTAGAGCATTCATACTGCACGCAGAGGTGGCGCGGCAGCGCATAGCAGGAGCAGAGCAGAAGCAACAGTGCCGCGATCGTTTTGGCGCCGAGTCTATAGAGAGCCTAAGTCCCTCCCCTTCCGGTGGACCACCATGGGACCTTATTTCGTAAAAATATTGTATGGTAGTCAATGGTGAGAGACAACAAATATTTTGATCTCGTTTGAATTGTGCCCTGAATTACACATATGATGTTTGTCAATTTAAAAGACACATTTTAAAGTCAAGAAAGTCGCAGTTTGATGTAAAACTGTTGAGGTATAAGACTGTAAAAATACATAATTACAAAGACTACAAACCCAAAAGGTGCACGTGACGTCATACCTTTTCTCTCAATGAATGAAGCTAACTTTACTGAAGCTAACGTTTGTCATTTTTTCTATAGTCTTACGTTATAATCATAACGTTACGCCGTCATACCATTTATACACAAAAACAATTGGTTTCACCAACCACTCAAAACCAAAACAAATAGTGTTCCAACCAATCACCGACAGGGGGAGGGTGTTGTGAGGTTTTGAGCCAGCTTCTTCTTCAGCTCCGACTTCGCGTGCAGCCGTGCACGAGCACAAAACCTCACAACACCCACCCCCTGTCGGTGATTGGTTGGAACACTATTTGTTTTGGTTTTGAGTGGTTGGTGAAACCAATTGTTTTTGAGTGTAGATCTCAGAGCCTAGGCTGCCTACAGAGACGCGTTTTTTTGACGGCATGCTTATGGGGCGGGCAGCTAGCGGATCGTTAGGAAAGATTAGATGAATGTGATCTTTTTTTTTGGGCCTGAAATCACTGATACAACCTTTAATATAAAGGTTAATAAAACGTTACACTTACTTCTTCTTCTGGAGCTGCAGCAGGAACACGAATAGTTGGTACCAATCCTTTTTTTAGGAGCAGCTTCTTAGCAAAACCAGCTTTATACTGACCCTCGAGCAATCTGGTGTGTGAAATGATTCGCGCAAACATGAAAGCATTGACGTTGATCGTGGGGAATATTCCCTTTGAAAACAAACTCAGCCACTGCGTCTTCAGCGGTTCGGATTTATGAACATCAAAATGACTGCTGTGTTCCTTATTACACCCAAGAACAGAACACCACAATCGCTTAGACGCCATTCTGCTAATAGACAGTGCTCCAACGTTTCAACAATGATGCGCCGGTCCGCGCGGACTGTGATTGACAGCTCGCTTACGAGCGAAGGCGGGTCTGTGTTGAAACGCTTCTGTCAATCAACAATCGTGGGAGGGGCGTCCGACCGTGTGACGTCACTAGGTCGAACGGCTTGATTTGAGAGGGGGGGGGGGACATATAAGGAGATTAAAAAAAAAAACACTGGATGGATTTTTATCATTTTATGATGGTTGTGTACAGGCACTGCCAACACACATTTCAGTACAATCAACTTGTAAACAATCAACAAAAGCATGCGTCACAGGAGTTGGTCTTCAGAGTGCACCTGAAAAGACAACAATAATGGACGACACTCGTCTCATCGTGGAGGTTGAGAAGCATAAAGTTATTTATGATCCACATAATGTGCTTTATAAAGGCTTGCAGGTGTTTTTGACAACCTTTCTCTGGCCCACGAGTGAACAACAACTCAACATAGAAAGAAAAAAAGAATAGACCAAATAATATAGCACACATACAGTATAGACATCTATGATGTCCATGATTTTGTTGAATTTTAGACTTTTTTTCCAAAAAAATTGATCATTTACAATACGTCTCTAAGAACTTTGCTGTTTGTTATTACAGACATTTATCAATGTTTGTTATTACTCTTTTGCAGAACCGCTGGAGATGAGTGCTAATATGTAAATAAATATGCAGATAATATATAATAATAAATATAATTCAGGTGTCAATTACCTATCAATATTTATTTATTCAAAAAAATATACAAAATCTGTCAAAGTATTTAGTTGACCACAACCTCAAAAACCTGTAGCCTACACAAGCCGCGGTTCAGCTGAGCGCGACAAATGCTGCCAGTGTGAAAGCAAAATGGGCGTGTGCTGCTCCCGCTCACCATACGCATTGCCTCTGCGCTGCCTCCGCTCTGCTAACGCGCGCAGTGTGAAACCAACGTTACCCTTTAAGCATAATACTTCATCCAGTTTCCACTACATAATATGGAAACATCATTCCAATGCTGTAATGTAAGTGAGGTGGAAGAGCACATAACTCTCTCACACCTGAGCTATGAATCAGCCTATAGCCCAAAGCCAGAGAACATAACAGGGTAAAATGTGCCTTTTTAATTCTACACAAATCTTGTTTTGCATTACTTATTTGTTCATTGGAAAACAGTTCATAATGCCCTTCTGTTCCACTCTAATGCCCCCGAATGGTGGATAGGCCACCCTGCATTACCTTGGGGCGTTCATCAACCGAACCCCTCCCCCCTTTCTTTCTTTATTTCAGTTTTTTTTTTTTTTCCTCTCCTTTTTCCTCAGATTCTCTGCCTTGTAGATACATGAAAGATATAGGTACACATGCACAACACAACCTCACACCAACACACACTTCACATGATCACAACACTTTCTTGTTTTATTGTTTTGATAGTTTGTTTCAGACTTTTGTATTTACAATGCTCTCTTTTTATATCTTGTATTACCATGTCTTGTCCTAGAAGCTAATAAAAAAAAAAAAAAGAAGACAAAAAGGTTCTCATCCGACAATGCATTCACTGGGTATAAGGACAAAAAACGACCTTGAACACCGCCATTGGTTATGCACTGTGCCATTTAATTTGGAGCTACCTTTTTGCACCTTTAATATCTGCAGGGTGCTTTCAAAGCCAGCTAAGAATACACACCCTCAGTGTGAAGCCACACGACAAACATGCCTTACTCAGTCACACTAGGGCTTTTCTGTGGAATATGTATTATAAAATAGATTAAATGAGAAAACTAATTTTCTTCATCACACTAGGACACAAATAAAGGACACAAATACTCAACTTTCCTCACTCCATCAAACTTAATAACCCTTCCTGCCGATAAACAATAAGACAATGAGCAGTATACGCTGAGACAACAACTGAGTTTTTCCTACCCATTTTACAAAATAAATGACCACATAACACCATATTTTCAGTAAATATGAACACGTCTGGCACTTTAGGAGGTTTTTATCAGCATATGGTGCATTGAGCATATTGCTGTAAGTCTTGCTGTAAATACTGCTGAGAGTCTAAACCTCAGCTCTGCTACTTAATTCCTGTGAGCAGAAATGGAGATAGATGGCGAAAGATAATATCATATCATATATCATATCCCTGGGCTTTGGCAAGACATTTTCCTCAACAAAAGCTTCTCCATAAGTGTGGGCTTTGTCCCTCCCAGTGGAAAAACAGTATTGGAGAGGCAATGGGCTGTCACTTCTGGCTCAGAAGTCCTGGGAGGCGAATTATGATGCTCTTGTTTTTTCTTTTCTTTTTTTATGTTATAAAAAAAACTTTGTTAAAATTATGCCACAAATCTGCTCTTATTATTATAAAAGATACTAAGATATACATTGTGATCTTAACTACGGCTCTTTTTAAATCTTAATTATTGCAATTTCATCACTCAGTAAACAAACTCTGAAGTATAAAGCAGCCCATTACAGTGGGTAGGACAGTCCACAAAAATGAACCTCAACAGAAAATGCATCTGTAGGGTTAGGCAGGCTTTGCACAGGAGTCAGTGATAAAAAAAAGAAAGAAAAAAGGATTCAACCAGAGGTCATTCTGAGCATAGGTGACTCTACACTAACAGAGCCACCTTGTGGTGCAAGGGATGAACATTTTCTGAACATCCAACCTCCCACCCAAAGCTGTGCAATTTCATTTTCCCGAATACTGAGAAAAAAAAAAAAAAAGGCTTAATTTTAAAAACATGGCATGAGGCAGGGAGGCACACGTGTGAATCCTGACAGGAAATAATGGTCAAATGAGCAAACTTTGAAGTTGTTCTACTCTCTTATCGCTGAAAAGCACACTACAGTGGGACGGTTCGGAATATGACGCATCTATAATGCATGAACGCAATAAAAGTGATGCTGTTATATCTGGTATTCCTCTCTCTTTGTACTGTTTTCCACTGGCTAGCTTGAAGGCAGAGAATGTTAATTCGTAAACACGCCATATTAACAGAAATTAAAGATGAGCCTATTTTCTCTGCACAGGAAAACCAGTGCCAAGAAAACATCAATAATTCACATCTTCCTCTCACTCTACTCTCTCCAAACAACTGTTTATTAGCTATAAGCTTGTTAGACAGTACAGCAAAGAATGGCTAAAATTGAAAAAATATTTTTGTGTCACTTTTTTCATCTTTAACCCTAATATAATTTAATATAACATACACAAATAGTCTAAATCTGGCTCTTTACTTGACTAACTACAGCAAATATCAACTGAAATCTTGGGCAGACAAAGTACACATCCAGGGTTAATGAAGAGGGAAGCTACTTATTACGAAAAGACATCTGCTTTTGTGTCATATATTTGCACTCCAAGGAATATGAAAGAGAAAATTGTATGCTGCCATTGTTCCAAAAAAAGATGATCTAAGCAGCACCTGGAGGAGAAACTTTAAAGGGACAGACTCACTTTCAAAGGCTAAAAATAAAAGAATGAATAGTTTAATACTTGCATGTAATACTTAGATTAAAAATGTCTGCATATGCATTATATTAGTACAATAACTAAATAAATGAAAACAAGTCACATTTATTAATATAGTGCTTTATAAAATACAGATTATTTCAAAACAGCTTCACAATAAACAGTATAATAACTGTGTCAAAATGCATCAATGATGATAAAATGCATGCATTTAATTTAAATAAATATGACTACTTATGTGGGCATAATACTTTTATGGAAAGAGATCACAAAACTTACAAAGGCTGCAAAAAATATCAAAGTTTATGAAACATTCTGCTCCAGTCAGCTTAAGCAAGATCAGTCAGCCAACAAGGATTCCGAAAAATAACTATTACATTAAATAATTGTTGTAATTTGTTCCATAGTACATAGTAAAACTGTACATTTTATATCCAAGTCCAAATCAATTGGTCTCAGTCACCAAGATATAGGACAGGTAATAGCCTAATCCTACAATTGCCCAGGGCACTAAATCCTTATATATTCAAGGGTTGACGCTACAACAATCAAACAGCCAGATCACAACAGGTGAAAACGAAGATCAAAGCGCACTTGACTGAAAATTGACACTGTCTGCATCAACAGGGTTCCCGGGACTGTACGGTGATACATAATTGATCATTTGCAGTAAATGAAACAGCTGTGAGATTGACGAAACCGAGAGCAATGTCAACAGTGCCTCGTGCCACCAATATGTGCTTTTTTAAGGGTCATCCTTGCTTCTCGTTGCAACAAAGATCATACGAAAATTATACTGTTAAAATCTCTCAAAATTAAACGCAATTACGATACTATGAAGTGTATCTACTACAGTTCCTACGTCCCTTAGCATGTAAACATCACAGCACGCGGCACATTCATCGAGCTCGCGCTAAAACTGGCGTTTAGCGTTCAACAGCGTCATGAAATCAGAGAAAGTATAACATTGCCATATTTTAGAGTACAAATATCTGGTCAGGCAATGTTGCTCATATGTTTGACAAGTATCTCCAAGAGTGTCGATAGAAGGGTTCGTTTGGAACCGCGCTCATCACCGCGACTTTGAATTTTTTAAAACATAGCCTACCTGTAACTCCAAGCTATAGTCCTCGCAAAAGTGCGTCGGGTACACGGTCAGATGGTGTTGCACTTGGAGAGAGAAGGTGTAATCCATTGACTGTGTGATGTGGGCGCGTGTGTAGAATCGAGGATGCTCGTGTACAGCTGCCTGCGGTCCTTTAGTTCAATTGCAGAGCGTTCTCCGCCCCACCGTCCTCCATTGGCTGGATTGCTGGAGTAGTTTTTTTTCTGCAGTAGTTGCTTTACAAGCTGGGATGGATAATAAGACAACAGTGCGCGAATAAGAAAGATCAGAGAGAAAATGAAGCTGAATTAGATAGATTAAGTCAGGATTCAAGCCAAAAGAGTATTTTTAAAGTGATTCTTTATTATTAAGTAAAATACTTTTCGAGTGGAAAAACATGACGTCCTCAAGATGTATATTTGACTATCTTATCTGATTGATTATCTTTTAAATAGATATTTAAAGGTACATTTTTGTTTTGTTCAAAATAAACAAAAGGTAAATAATGAGACGACATCATCAATCCTTCCATCAAAACGTGTTGTCTTACCCTGATTCACTATGGAAAGCCTATTAAAAGGGATTATACTTAGATCAATTTTTTTTGTGCATCTGGTCTAGCCTGGATCTGAGTATGACGACGTCAGGCTACAACTGGTCATATTCATAAAGAAATGTTGCTCCAGCTACTCTAACACCTGTAAGGTGTAGGATTGGCATGAATTTTTGTCACAAAAGTGAGAAAGATTGACATGAAGCATGCTAAAGTCTTGAGAGAGAAAAACGCAGAGGAGAGTCTGCTGGCAAAAAGAGAACACGACCTTCACAGAGCTCATAATAAAACGAAAATCAACAATGGCTTGGCTTTTCGTAGATGGTGAGAACTGAGGGATATGAAATGTTGTAAAGACGACGTGGAGATGAAGTTTTTATTACTTACTTTTATAAAGGTGTTTAAGGTATTTTATTGAACTGATGAATTCCCACGTTGTTCTCTAACAGAGTTGATTGTAAAGCATTGTGAAGGATAGTTTCATTATGCTGTGCTGAAATTTAATAGTAATGGGTATATAGCTACTGCAACGGCTTCAGCTAGTCAGATCCTTTCCATCTAAACTGGTTATATCTCTTAAGCCTAGTAGTGAATGTTTTTTGATATCTCTCTCTTTTTTTAGTTATGAGAAAGAACCGTATTCATAGTCATGACGAAGCACAACCAAAACAATGTTCTTCAGCAAAATGCATTTTTTTTATCCACTAGAGGGCCAAAAGTTATATAGTGTTCCTTAAAATAGTTTTGCGTGTTTTGTCACATTTTATGTTATTTAGTTAATGGTTAAAGTCACAGTGAAATCAAAATTGATAATTCTTATTACAGAATATTGCAGTATAGGCCTAATTATTATAAATACCCTCATAATATCTAATCAATGTAACTTCCCTCTTGCAACATTTCTTCTCTGATGATGTGTTTACTGGCACAAGGGAGGGACAATCTGGACACACACATGAGATTACATGATTTTCCTAATACCCATAATTGCGGTCTTGGCCATCTGGCACATGTACATAACAGGAAGTAAGTACGCAAGACTTTCACACGTATGAAAAATGCCAAAGCTCAGTGACCTTAACGTACACTAAGGCTGCATTCGAAATCACATACTTCCCTACTAGGCAAAAACAGTATGTGAAAAGAGTTCACAGTATTCATAAAATAGTACGAAAAGTACCATGATGACTTACCACTTCCAGCAAGTGCACATACGTTGGACATTTTACCATCCCATGAGGCCAGGGGAGAGGATTTGTGAATGGTATTGAAGTGACACAACTGACACTGGAAGGTCACATGACAATGACAACATGGCGAATGTAGTAGGCTACATCCAGATTACATTCATACTATATAGAACATACTTTTTAGTGGTCACAAAGTAATTATTATTCAAAAGAAGTACTGTGATTTTGGACTCAGCCTCCACACTTCAGAGCAGTATTTGAGGCGTATCCCATTATTCATCATGTTCAGGAACTCATGTGCCCCAAAAAGTTTGAGGAAAACTTGTAAGTTAAATTAAGTTAAGTAAAAGTGTAAGTTAAATTAATTAGATATTACATTTAATTTGGTAGTCAAATATAATGTGTAAAATATTAGTGCAGACATGAGTCTGAGTATTTTGTTAAATGTTTATTTAAAACTGCTTTTTCTCACATAGTTAGAAGCACCACAATTAAATTGTGTTGTCTGTTACATGAAGACTACTAAACAGACATTTGGGGCCAGATTTACTAAACAGGGCAAATTAGCGTGAGAGTGCAATTCTAAAAAAGCTCAGATGGGAGTGGAAAGTTCTGCGAGTGATCTAGTGATGACGTGCAAATTAAAGGACAGAGATGCAGCCAGATCATTTTTTATATTTGCGACCTTAATACCCACTTGAACACTTGATCAAAATACAGTAAATACATCATGCAGACAAGTACAAAGACCACGAGTGTAGGTATTGGGACAGCCCTATATCTCTGCAATTCGTGATATTTTTGTATGTAAGTGGACCATTTGTTTTTAGCAGAAGATTTAACATAATCTGTTTTTTGGTTTGGTTTTTTTTGGTGATCCATTTACTAGCAAAATGTGATACATTATCACAGTATTATATGTGAATGTGAATTTCTGGGAACCACAGCTGCAAGGTGTTTTGATTGTTGTTTTTTGCTTTTTTAATTTAACATGATTAACATTTTTTTTTTACAGTGCAGGTCAACGAATGAAGTCCTTTTCATATCTGACAGCAAGCTAAAATAAAAATGCATTTCCTCTTGGGGCTTTCGGAGTTTACTGCATTTTCATGTGCAAGTGTTTACCTTGAAAAGGTCCTAAAGAAAACATATCACGTGTTTTTACTCTGAAAAATCCATTGACCTTAGAGTGAATTTTGATTATGATTTGAAGTGATGCCAGGCTGTGTGGGGAGCAGTTCATCAGGATGACACTAAAGAGAATGTGGCCTTAGGCTAAACTCGACTTAAAGATCCTTTGCAAAACAGCAAATATTCTCTTTTGCTACAGAACCATTCATAAGATAGATTCCCAAACATCTGTACACTACACATCAAATTAAAAATTATTTTAAAATAAAAGACAAAGATTCATATTGTGACATTAGACCCCTCCACATTTATAACATGCCAGATTGGTTTTGTTCACTCTGCTCAGCATTGCTTATGTTATGACATCAGATCATTACTGACATAATTATCTCAATGAACGGTATTCTGTCATTAGCACTTCTTGTCTACGTTGTTTAATAAAGCATAAATGCCTAAAAGACTGAGTTTATCCTTGGGTTTAAATAAACACAAAACCGTTCCACTCACTTCCTGTGGCTGTAGCACTCAGCATCAAATCTCATTTTCAGGTAACAAGCCATTTCAGACTTTCAGGCCAGTTTTTTATGAGCTGTCATGCTCTGAAAATGTGAGCATTCGCTCAAGCTTCACAACCCCACTTGAGAGGCCATGCTCCAAATCTGTGAGGTGTATAATGTAGGCAAAAGTGTGACACTAAATGATTAGAGGTTTTTAAATAAAATGTATGGAATTTTTCCTCCCTGTGGTGTGCAGTTTTTTCTCTGCTATTTTTGTTTTTTTTTATTTATGCGCCTGATATATTTGGAATTTCTTGATTGGCGTTTTGGCACTCATGCTTCTGTTTGAATAAATGGACCACTGAAAAAGCAATTTATTCTTTCAGAATTTAGTGTCTTGGGACATGTCAACTCACCAGAGACGCATTTATTGATGTATCAATGCTTTTATTTAAATATTATCATCTGGTTTATTCGCTGGTTGCTATATACAGTATGCACAAGTTTTTATTTGTCTCAGCTTGCAATTTTCAAGGCATTGAGTATATTAAATATATTTCAGATGTATTATAGAGTTTGATTTGAGGCACAGTAAATGGGACATCCTTGAGCTTAATTGTATATTCAGAAAGTCATGCACATTTGTTTGAGTAGATGATGGCAGAATTTTCATTTTTGGGTGAATTATCCCTTTAATTTTAACTGATGTATCAGAAAACCTGCAATGACTTGTTTGACCTACTAACCAGAATTTGAGCTGCATATCTTAAAACATAATAAAATAAGAGCTTTCCAAAAATTAAAGGCCTTAATTATGCATTGATTTTAAAATATGATTCTTTTTTTGGTTTGTTCATTTTCAGTGTACACCAGAATACTTTGTGATACAAATCTATTATGTTAAATTTAATAATAAAACCTTCTTATTATATCACCCTAATCATATCATAGACTCCTTTGTTACAATAAAAAAAGAGCCTACTTATCATTCTCACAGACTATTCTGAGATTCTGGAGAATGCCTGGAGAAAAAAAAATCTCCTGTGGATATTCTTCCCTTTTCATTCGATTCTTAGTCTCATAGCTGGCTACATTCAAATTCCCAACAGCTCATTAACATTCTCTTCAGGAATTCTGGGTAAATAAGCATCTAGAATTCAAAAGTAGAAGCTGCTGCATGGTTACTGCGTGACTTTCTCTGTTCAATTGCCATTTCATACCAGCATAATAAATCACAAAGGCAAGCAAAGCAGTCATGGCAGATTGAAACAGCGGTGCGGTGTGAGGAGGCCTAAATGGTTGAAACAAGTAAAAACTATTTTAAAATTTAGTGGCAGTGCCCTCTAAAAATAGAGAATGTGAAATAATGTAGCGCATAACTTATGCTAAAATAAATAGTCATTAAATGTACCACTGAGGTAGATAATATACCTTTGCTATTGGTTGGTTGGTTGGTTCAATCATTCATTCAATCATTCATTCATTCATTCATTCAATTATTCATTCATTCAATTTAAATGAATTAATATTTTCTGGAAAAGCATGATTAAAGGACAATAATAAATAAATAAATAAATAAATGATTTGCTGGCATTTGATATATTGTAGCATAATAAATTAACAAGGATGAGTTTCATGCTAATCTTACATAATATGTAATACTGAAAATGCCAGGACATATGGTTTTGAATCCCATACGAAATGCCATGGTTTTAGAGGAATTTCTAGATAATTTTGAGCAATTATATATATATTTAATGTCAATTATTATTACATTTGTTTATTTTCGATAATATTTTCAAGAAGTCAAACAAAATTAAGGGACCATAATTGTCAGTATTTGAAATATTGTGGCATAATAGGTTGATTAGGATGAGTTTAATTTCCTGTTACTGTACTAAAAATAGAGATTTTTCTTACTGACAATATGGATGCTGAGCTCTGTACACAGGCATTTATGTCAGTTTTAAAAGTATTTATGTTATGACACAGTCAGCCACACAGGTTGCAGCTTTCTCCAGAAGACAGGAAAAAATAAAGAAAACCAGGTTTACACCTTCATTCAGGCTTTAGGCAAATGCACCTCAAAAGTTAAGCTAATGTTCTGCTTCATAGCCACTGCACAGCTCTATGCCTGAGCACACACACGTCGTTTTCACACATGCACGCACACACTCGTACCAGTTTCCATACGGCTGTGGCTGACGGGGAACCAAGGTCACCTACAGTAATGTCACAGCTTCTTCCTTAGGCAACTCCAATCCCCCAACACAAACATAAAGAGAACAGAAAAAGGAGAGAGATGGGGGAACTAATGGGCTATCAGTCCACTAGAGAAATGTTCTATAAAGATGGACATACAGTGTGTCAAGATTGTAACAGCAATGCATTTGATCCAGTTTTTATCCTTCATGCTTTGTAAGGCAGGATGTAATGCAGGATTTAGTAATAAAGGATTCAAGACACATTCAAGAAATTATGACATTTTGAACTGAATGTGACACAAAGTTGTTTCTATACTACAGAACTCTGCTAGAACATATTGGAAATGCTTTCCACTGAATGGAAAATTCCCACTATAATTGACCAATATGTTCCCCCCAAACCTTTGCTAATGCCTCATGTGAATATACCTGTGGAAAAGTCAAGAACCATTATAAAAAGCACTTTATTTCTTTAAAACATAAAAACGGTGAATGCTATAACCTCAGGCTAAAACATTCACAGTGATGTCATATTCGATGTACCCACAGGTGTCAAGACCTCACTCTTGGTTATGCTTGAAATGGTTCCGGACACTTCAAGACCAATTTTGCCATTTCCTTTCCAACGCCCAAGGCCAGGATAAGAGAAGCTAAGATAAGCACATGAAGGCAGCCTCAACCTGAAACCTGAAGTGAAATAAATTCCGTTTTCAATTTAAAGGTAAGATGTCTTATCAATGCATGGTTGATTCTGCTGGGCTGCCAGTCACTGTGCATAGTCATTTTTAAAGTTTGATAAATGGTAAGGGTGAATGAATACGCCCAAGGAAATGATGTGAGGAGATGTGATTTTTCTTCCTCTGATACCATTCCAAGTGTGCACCAGTAGTGTAGCAGAATCAGGCCCTTGTGAAATTGAGGTCACTCACGCAGCTGCAAGCTCTTGTGTGCCACCAATGGTGATGCTTAGGGTTGTAAAGGACAGCTTGTAGCACTCTGTGCCAGTGTTCAAGGCTAATTTAATATACATTCATGTGTGCTTACTGTCAAAAAAGAGCATTCATATTTCCCTTTGTCTTTTTATATAGAGTAAACACACATTTTATTGTATTATTCAGTCTTCTGGTTCAGAGGTTAAGGTAAGACCAATTGACAGCACTTGTGGCATAATGTTGATTACTACAAAAATGGATTTCCTTGTTCCCCCTTTATTTGTAAAATGCAAAAATGAGGGTTACAGTTAACTTACAATAGAGGTGAGTGCATTTTACTACAAAAATGTAGTGACAAGACATTATACAGTCGCTTCAAGTCGAACACACCTATCCACCTTTTTCTGCAAACAATGAGTGCCGCCATTATGGATTCTAACTTACGTTTTGATGCTGTCCTGTTCAGGTCTCCATAGGATCCCATTGATAAAACGGGTTTATTACATCACATCCATTATGATGAGCCTTGTGTTCTACAAAGGGGAATGGTAGGATAATGTTAGACAAACCCAGTTTTCTTTACAAAGCGAGTTTTGATGCTAACAGTTCCAGATAACTTTAAAAATTCTACAAAATATATTGAAACAACCAGAATATCAATTAATGGCATTGTCACTTTAATTTCAATATGATGATATATAACATTGATATAAGTAATCATTCGGATTTAGATCTACCTTGTATTTATAGTGTTGACTATAGCAGCTAAAGCATTAAAAGTACAATATGTTGCTTTTTGTAATAAAATATTCAAAAACCACTTGCACAGTGTGATATTTCATGCAGTTGTGTACTTACATTGTCCCAAAAGTTCCCAAGTATTTGTAAATCCAGAGAAATTCCAGTTTTAAATAATGGCTCGTCGCTTGTCATTGTTGCATATCAATGACGTAATATCTGCGTTATCCTCGGTTCCCGCTTGTAGAAACCATAGATTACATACTGTATAGATTCCTCATTAGCGGCCGTTTCAATGGGACGCTATACGTAAATTGCAAATTATGAACCATGATACCTCGCACGCCGCTGTTGTGTCGTTCAGTCATCATGGTTCACGATTATTGATTGGCGAGTACAGAAAATCTAAAAAAACGTAAACGTAGACTTGAGACAAGCAGGCTTTAAGGACATAACAGAGACAAACAGAGAAATAAAACAAGGATCAGTATCGGCATGGCATTTTCGAGATGGAGAGAGCTTCGCAAAAAACTTGGGCTTGACAGAGACTGCATGTGTTTTAATAGACAGGTAAGCAAATATATATTGTGTATTGTACACATACAGTTATATTGCACTTTGTTTGTACTTCAGTAACCCGTTTTATCAATTCTGGTGACCAAGTATGGCAGTTACGATGACATAAAATAGTGTGATCAAACATATAGGTAATACAAAAACTAATTTATTAGGGAGGGGGGGGGGGGGGGCAATGTTCCTCCGTGACAATGACTGAAACGACCAATTAAAAGGGGATTCTCTGATGATGTTCCAAGATGTTAAAAACGCTACGCTGATCATAGACAAACAGAGGGAGAAATTAGTAGGCCTATCTACCGCACCGTCGGGGTTTTTTTTTTTTCTCTTATATATTAGAAGCTATGCGTCTGTCACTGATTTGCACTGAATTGATTCTCAAAAATACGAACAAAGTGCGTTCCGTATCAGTTCAATACGGAACAAGACTTTTATGTGTCAAATACGGGACGATTCCGTATTATACGGAACGGTTAGCAACTGTAAATGCATACCCTAAAACCAGCATGAAATGAAATTTCACCCTGTCTATTTTCTAAATGCATGTTATTGATCTATTGTGATGAATGGTCCATTCATGCATATGTTTGTTTTTTTATTGACCTTGCAATTTTTAATCAAAATGTCATAATTTTACATTCCGGCAAAACGACAGGCTTTCTCTGGTGACGAATGCCAGACTTCTCAAATAATTTAGTCCAGTTAAACCCCGCCCCTTTCTTACAATCGCCCTCAAGCTCGCATTCATTTCTGCCTCCATCTAATCATATAAAATGACCATATACCATATAATTGAAAAACAACTTTAGCTCAAATAATATTATAGCTTTAATGGTAGCCTATAATTAATGTAAGTGCTTTCGTAAAATTGGCCCTATTTACTTTCATTGGAAGTGCCTGACTAACTGTTGTCAATTGAACTTGTATTGAACTTGGAATATTCCCTTAAAGGGGTCATATAATGCCATTTTTGTACAAGCTAATATGATTCTTTAGGGTATAAATTAAAAGTTTGTAATATACTTTCATTAAAAATTCTCATTAGTATTGTAAGAAAACACTCATTTTACCTGGTCAAAAACAGCTCTGTTTTCAGCACACCGTTTAAGTGCATGTGTCTTTAAATGATAATGAGCTTTGCTCACCCTGCCCCTCTGTTCTGTGCGTACACCGTTTCTAACACAATAACACAATAACCATAACACGGTGTTCATTATAAATGTGGGATTATGAATTATATTGAGAACGTCGTACATAGAAAACATGCCGTAATGTACCCTGAGTGTAAACAGCCGCATTCATCGTGAAGCATGCAGCAAAGCGATTTGCAAAGATTAATATAAATATTAATATAAAGGTTAATAAAACGTTACACTCACGTCTTCTTCTGGAGGTGCAGCAGGAACACGAATAGTTGGTACCGATCCTTTTTTCAGGAACAGCTTCTTAGCAAAACCAGCTTTACTGACCCTCGTTTGTAAAGCTGTGGTGTGTGAAATGATTCGCAAACATGAAAGCATGGACGTTGATCGTGGGGAATCCCCGCGTCAATGCTTTGGGAATATTCCATCAAAACATCAAAATGACTGCTGTGTTCCTTATTACACCCAAGAATAGATCGCCACAATCACTTAGACGCCATTCTTCTCCAGCATATCAATGCACTAAGATGACAGACAGCTCGCTCACGAGCGAGGGCGGATCTGAGTTGAAACGCTGCACTGTCAATCACAGTCGTGGGAGGGGCGTCGATTTAGTGACGTCACAAAATCGAACGGCTTGATTTCAGAGAGGGTCAAACATATAAGGAGATTTAAAAAAAAAAACACTGGATGGATTTTTATCATTGTATGATGGTTGTGTACAGGCAACCAATGCCAACACACATTTCAGTACAATCAACTTGTAAAAGTGCATGTACCATTATATGACCCCTTTAAGCTATATTGGAAGGGGATCTATGCTGCATTTAAAAAATATATATTTGAGGCATTTCCTCACATGCTCTACTTTTATTATTGCTATATGCAGAGAGTGAGATAGGTGACCTATTTGTTTTAAACAGTAAAAATTCTTGTTGAGCCAGCAAATGAGGCACAAATCCTCCCCTAACCTTATTAATAGCCTGTTTTTTTGATGTATTTGCAACAATACAGTGAATTAGTGCACAGACAAACTATACATTCTTTTCTTATAGCAGTAGCCTATCTTGCATCATTGTCTGTCAACTTAAAAAAACATAAGAGATTTGAGAACACTGTAGGCAGAGAGGGCTAGGGATATTCATACAATCTGCCCACAAACACCCACAGATCAATGTGCCCGAGAGCAAATACAGCATCCATCAAACTACACACAAGGGGCTGTGCTGTTTATGATGGAGGTAGAATATGCATAAAGAAATCAAGGTCCATTTACACATTTTCATTGTAATGCCTCTATTAAAATGTATCCCTTGGGAACTGTAAAAGTATTTTCTCATCTAAATGGTTAATGATTTAAAAATTCTCTTAACACCAAAGTAGGCTGTTTCAAATTATTTTGTCTCCCTCTTGTGGTGGTCTGGAAAATACTGATTGACTACAGAAAGTTATAAAAAATTGTTTTTAAAACATATTTTTTCAGAAGGGAGTCAGCGGCTGAGAGCAGCAAAACTGGAAGGAAGGTTGTAGTTATTGTGGATTACGAGTATTTGGGCTTCCCTCTTCACACTTCATTCCATACTCTTTCATTCCCTAAACCACATTTCTAGTCTGACTCCATTTAAAGAAAATCTGGTGGGAGGGAATGTAAGCTGGGAAACTGTGAGTGAGGCATTCTGGGAATGTGTGGTGCTTGCAATTAGAGAAGGTGGTCAGAGCCAATGAGGTTCTGGCAGAGAAGTGCATGATGGGAGCCAGCCTTGCCCAGAGGGATGGAGAAGAGCCAGTGCTGTTAGTCTTGGAATCCCTCTTCATCACATACGAGAAGTCCCCATCTTCCTCCCAGATGGAGTATCGGGTTGGGGTGTAAATGTCCAACAACGTCTCACCTCCTTTCACACTGGAGCTCACAGTAAGTGAATCATAGTGAACAATGACTACCTTGCCTGCCGTGCCAGAGAAGACATTTTTCTTTTCCCAAGTAAAAATGAATTAGGTTTCAAGTTTGTTTCAGGTCCGGCTAACCCTTGAATACAGTTTACAACAGTATATGATGAAAAACACTAAGCATGAATATATCTGCAATTAACATCATGGGGGTGTAGAAAGTCGTTTTGATGCATCACTGAGTTAAATAGATATTTCTGTTCACAGATAGATTTTATCTATATACATTAGTTTCAGTAAATTCTGTTTTAGAAAATATAAGCATTGTCATATAGCAATAAAGCAAAGTTTTTAGGAAATGCATTATAGTAATTTTGGCTTATGAATTGCCTAATGACAACATTCATATTTTCTAAAACAGAATTTATTTGTGGGCGTTTCATGAATATACCAAAACATGAATTTAATTAGTGAAACTGATATAAAATAAAAATAAAAGTTACAGGTACAGAGTATGGTAGCACTTCCCAAATATTTGTTTGTTATTGGATCTATTAATGTGCAATACATACATACATGCATACATTCCATGGAGGGTTAAATTGCTAGTGCATAAAGTAAATGGATACATTTTCAGCGCAGCATGAGCATGTCACTGCTGGTGTCTTTTAATGAAGTTTATGACTTGGGGCTTGGGATCCAAAAGCTCGCCCTCAATTTAAGAACAAACTTTACCAATGGACAGCACGTCAAACATTTTTTCTATAGGCTACATTTTTGCCCTATCATTATTTGAACAAGGGAACTCATGAATTTATGTGTTTTTCTCCTTTACATACATAAACAGGCAGAAGAATGAAGAACTCCTTAAGCTATCAAATAGCAACAAATTTAACAAAGGCGAATGTCTAGCTTCAGAAAGGTTTTTTTTTTGTTTTTTGTTTTTTTTTACATTCTGTGATCTGGTGAAAGGCTATAATGTCATTATCCACTTTTCTCCAACAGGGGGAGACGTGAGACAGGCACGATTATGAGAGTTTTGGCAAACTTCAGGAAAACTGATTCTCCAACAGATAAAATAACTTTATCTTCCTAGAATTATATGTTGCTTTCCCTCTGTTTTTTACTTTCTTTCTTCTCTTTTTTTTAAAAATAAGGTAACGTTCTGTCAAATTTAGAAAAAAATAAGGTCTTCTGAGATGGATCTCTTTCCTCAGTCTTTCTCTTTCTCTCTCCGTCTGACTAGCCATAGGCCAGTGTTCTCAAAATGGGGGCCGCCAAATGGCGCCAGGGGGCGCACAGAAGTTCTAGAAAATTATTATTTAAAAAATGTTTTAATAAAAAATATGTAAATTAAATGTTCGATATTTATCGGCATTTACTGTGAATAGTACATTAATGTTCAAAATTATTCACTTTTGTTAAGGGTATCGGTCAGCGTGATAACTGGCCTATCACGGTGGCCGAGTAGGCTTCCACAGGCAGTGGTAAGCAAAAAAATTTTTTTGTTTTTGTGCCTGTGAATGCTAGTTTACGTGGATATCAGGACACGAGTGAAGTAGCCTACAAAGTTTTGTTTACAAAAAAAATGGTTTAGCAACCAAATGTTACATCGCGACCATGGAAACATTTGGATTCTGCCGAATGAGAGAGAGATAACTTAGGCCTACATGAGAGCCCATATGCTAAACCATGTGTTGGTTTATTCTGTTTTGCGATTTTCCACAAATTTAACAGTAACCTATTCCATGAATAAGCCTGTTCCTATGGACATGGAATCTCTTGTTTCTTTTCCCAAATCGTAACTCACGTCTCCTTTCAGAGGGGATTAGCCTAACTTAGCCTACTTTCTTTCGTTAACTTTTAATCCCTGTATTCGCGTCCTTTACTATGGCAAAGGAGAAAAACACTATCTCGTTAGTTTCAATCTTTATCTCACGTCCAACAAATCTTTTTTGTGCTTGTTGGACACGTAAAGTTATTTGTATAGCGCATTTCACACACGCAGGTAACATTAGCCTAATTCAGTTTAGTTTTCTTCGGCAGCACAGCAGCATATTCATATCTTGCTCGTGTGGGAGATAAAATTTGCTCTTCTGACCTTTTACAGTCAGTGTTCATTGCTTTGTAACATTGGAAGAAAACACAAAGATATTATGACAAGAGATGGGTTCTGTCCTGGTCGTGTCCCACAGTCATCTCAAAGCGCAGAGCGGGATATGTACTACGAAACATTTAGCTAGGCCTATCTTTGTGGGGAAATAATTTAGGCTTACTTTCAAAATGTTCTGGCTTACAAAATCTCATGTAATTTCTATTTTAATTTCACTTTTAGTTTGAATCACATTTAAAACGTATAATTTCAGCATTGTTAATAACATTCTGCATATTTGTCGGTGGTTGGCCATTTAACACCACGGTGGTAAAAAGAAAAGTCGTTACCGTCGTTTTGTTGCACTTTTCCAAAATAAAAATTTCAACGCAAGACCATTTCTAACTGTCAAAACAGTTTTATGACAATTTGTTCCATTTTATGAAATATAGAACTATAATCAAGCATCAGAGAAATAGCCTAAGGCTACCAACCAACATTATTGATGTTCCAGCATTGTATAATTTAATATGCTTTTGCTTTAATTAAAATTGTAAGTTTGAGGCTGCTTTGTGTCATGAATTGTCTTTGGGGGGCCCCAAAGTGATGCACCCTACACAAAGGGGGCCTTGCGCTGAAAAAGTTTGAGAACCACTGCCATAGGCACTTGGAAAGATGATAGTCCTCCATCTCCAAGTCGAGCACAAAGACACATTGTCCAGGAGAAAAACACAGGTATGACTCTAGTTGGAGCTCATTAGCTTGAATCTAATCTCAGTCCTTTCTTTAATGAGAATGCAATTTTTTTGCGGTGCTTCACATAAGATGTGTGTTCAGAAATTCGGTTTTAGTGTGTTGTGGATCCAGAATACTTTGCATATACAAAAGTAAGAGAAAAGGAGAAATTTAGAAAGGAAAAAAAAAGCTGACCTCGTAAAGAGATAAAGTTCGCCCAAAAATGAACATTCTTCTACCATCATGTAAGTTAACATCATGTCATTTTAAACCTGCATGACATACTTTCTTCTAATCAACACAAAAGAAGATGTTAAAGTAGTTCATGCTGTTATTTTTTATCAAATAGAATCAAAGACAAAAACAAGTCATACTAACCCAAATTGTAGCGTTGTGTGAGTACAGACCAAAATTTCAATTGAAAAAGGTCCATTTAAATTGATATCCCTCTCAATTCTCTCTTTTTTTCTTTTCTTTTTTTTAATGTTGTCATTGGGGCATTTTTTATAATTTTTTATCATGGTTACCATTTACTTCAAATTATCTCCTTTAGTGCTCAATGGGGGAAAAAAAAGTCATATAGGTTTAGAACAAGTTAAAAATGAAATAAATTATGATTTTTGGTAAACTGTTCCTTTAAATTGACATTTTGCAAAGATAGAAATACCATGTGAAACTTAATAATGCATTACATTTTATAGCAGTTTCACTTCATATCAGCAGAACAGATATTTTCAACATTTAAAGGGATAGTTCACCCAAAAATGAAAATTCTGTCATCATTTACTCACCCTCAAGTTATTCCAGACCTGTATGTATTTCTTTCTTCTGCTGAACAGAAGATATTTTGAAGAATGTCAGCAACCAGTTGATGGACCCCATTGACTTCCATGGCATCCCATACTTTGGGAGTCAATGGGCCCCATCAAATTTTTGGATACCAATATTCTTCAGAATATCTTCTTTTGTGTTCAGCAGAAGAAAGAAATTCATACAGGTTTGGAACAACTTGAAGGTGAGTAAATGACGATAGAATTTTCATTTTTGGGTGGACTATCCCTTTAAATTGCAGAAATGAAACTTGGCACCATTCAGTTATGAATATTTTTTTCAGTTACAAAGATACAAAATCCTCTGACCAAAAAAAAAAAAAAAAAAAGGAAATAGAAAAGTAAAAGTTTCTTCTAAAAGGATCCGTCTATCATTTTTCACCAAAAAATAAAAATAATCTGAACATTACTATAGTGATTCTTGAGAATGCGCTGTATATTTTACCGGCACTACACACACAAACTAATGATGATTGAATGATGGAATGAGCAGTTTGTGCATGTACATTTATGGCTCTGTGTGTGCTGGAGTCCGAGTGGGTTAAGTGTGTTTACAATATGAATAAATGTGGGTGCTGTATATGCCTGGTATAAAACGCATTCTAACCATGACTCACCTCCCAAGCTCCACACTAAAATGAAAAATCGAGCCACAAGTGTGTTTCTGGTCAACGTTCTGCAGTCAGTTGTAAGTGGGAGCTGGGGGAGAATAATAAACAATAGTGGTCTGAGGTGCCTCAGGAGTAAGCTCCCCTTGGCAGATCTGGGAGGCGCTTTATAAATTAGAAATGAGTCTTGTGGCCAGGTGCACCAACAATAGCTGCCTGAGCTGCTTAGCTGGCAAACCCTGTCCTCCCACACCCCCACCCCTACAATCTTTCAGTCCCCCGTCTCTCTCAGCACCCCGTCTTCTCAGAGTGTGAGGGGTCTGGAAAGCTTTGCACATTTCTGTTCATCTTAGTCTCGAGACACCTTGAAGCCCGAAGAAAATTAGAGAGAACGGCAAGTATGCCGTTATATTCAAACCACTATAAAGTCGCTTTTGTGTGATCACGTTTTGTTCTCGTGAACCATAAATGATATGGCATATATGTAATGTACAATTACTGGACATTTCCCTGAGGCTGAAAGCTTTAGTGTGACATGTTTCAATAAAACACTCAGCTAACCTGTACATTTATTTCTCTGCAGTAATGCTACCATTTTAATTTCCCTGGTCACTTAACACTTCATTACTCAATGTAATGTTTATGGCTAATTTCAAGAAAGTTCAACCCTTAACCTTCATTTGGTTCGTCTGGTTTTTGGAAGGCTTAAAGGCGAGCGTTTCAGGCTGTAAATTACTTTTACATTCATGTTCCCTTTAGGGTCTTGCTATACCCAAAGGAATCCAACAATAGCAGCACAGAACACTGAACTTTCAACTGAAACTCCTGCACTGAATAAATTTCTTTTTTCTTTTCTTTTTTTCTCTCGTTCTATTGCAAACTCTACGTCAGTACACGGGAACCTGTTAAATAAAACCCTGGGTTTGCCAAATTGCGTCCTTTTTTCCAGCAACGGGAGACTAGAGGCCTTCATGAGAGCTGTAACAAATAATGGAACATTATGAAAGACTGAAAACAATATTAAATATATATTTTTCCACAAACTATTAGGTTTAAGTTGATTTTGTAAATTAGGTATTTCGTTTTTAAGTATCAATGCACTTTGCATGAGGATTTTGAAGATTGAGATGTTTACTTATTTCATTGTATGCTCTTGGGTTTCTTTATTATTATTATTAGGTGACCTACATTGAGAAGTAAAGAGTGATGTGATGTCTAATCTGTTTTTGAAAGCTAGACCACTAAGCTGCATTTTAATTCAAAGTTATAAAGATCAGCAACAAATCATGGATATTTCATTCCAATCAAGCAATAATAAAAGTTTAACATAAAAGTGATTGATTCAGATATTTTTCACTTGCCTATATTTGTGATGAATGACAATGTTGCAAATATTTTAGTGAGTTGCATTAATATTTAACAATTAAAATGTCCTTACATTCACTTGCCATGAGTTGTTTGCCTTTGCTTCACCACAAAACTATTATTGCTAATCTGTTCCTAGGTTCCAGCCACCAAAGATTGTCTACATAATTTGATTTAACAAATATGTCAAAGTGTTGTCCTAAAAGTTTATATGATATACTCAGGGGAAAACATTTTTTTTCTCTCCAGTCAGGTCAGCTGTACCAAGGCATGAGCAAAATCTCAACATCTAGAACTACAGGAATTCAGCCAGGTCAGATGAGTGTGTCCACTCATCAAATATCAGACTTGCTGGAAAGACCAGACCTCCCACGTTGCGCCAGAGCGCTATTATGTTAGATCTGTCTTGGCCACTGCATGAAGATAAGTAGCACTTACAGTTTATATTATGCCTTTAAAGCATTTTTACCAGCTTTATCAGCATTTATTTAATCAAGAGGTTGCTTGTTATCTATTCCTGGACATTATGAAGCAAATTCCTATGCAAGTAAGAGAGGAGTCAGAGACAAAACGGGCTAGAGGTGACTGAGAGATGCAAAGCACCTTAACATACTTTGATGCAAGCATTTTACAGAGTAATCATAACATAATATGTGTAAGGAATCTAAACGAGCATCATCAGACTATCTCATGAAAATTCCTTTTAAGTATCATTTTGGTTTTGTAAATGGATGCAATTCAAGAAGAGCTGGAACAACCTGAAATGGTTTTTTCTTTTTTCTTTTTTTTTCTTACATTTTCATTTTTTAGTTTTAAATTCCACCAGCTGCTCTTAAAATACAACACAGTTTTAAACATCTTTTAAAAAATAAATTCATATGGGACACAATTTGAAAGCACAAAAACTGGATTCCAGATTCCAGAAAGAAAGGTTAACTTACTGTCACATATACCCTGAACTCTAGGTTGATTAACCCAAACCTTGCTGAGATATTCAGGTTCCACAACCACAGTCTGGGGTAGGGCCTAAGTTCAGTCAACCTGGTGTATCTATATAGTATGAATGTGAGTTGTATTTGTATAAATGTAATCTGGATGTACTACATTCACCCATAGACTGTAAAAAAAGATGGACGACGCCCCTTCGCTCTCTTCCATTGGTGAGAACTGAAGTGTCCCGATATGGAGCTGACATCTTGGAACTTGAGTGTGCGCAGTAGCGTTCTCGGGACCAGACCTGCGCAGTAGTGAGCAGGAAGTAAAGCCGCGAAATCAACGCCCCTCACTCTCGCAGAATGCACTCTCCCTGAGTGCACTTTTTAAAAAATGTATTGCAGTACGACAAGAGGCTTGTTAAAATAAAGTAAATACAATCTCCTCAGTCCTCCGAAGATCCCGAAAAAAATTTCCGTTGGTGCTTCAGTGACTACTTCACTCAGAGAACCTGTCAATCTGTCAATCATGACGTTACACCACCGTTTTTATAGCATCGTGTAACTAACTAAAAACCTACTTATTTTTGAAATAGACTCTTGAACTTACATCAGCGTGGTAAAAACGACAGCAATTGAAAGAAACCACCTTTGGAAAAAAGATATTTGAAGTGTAATTTAATTGTTTAGTTGGTCTCACGTCCCGTTGAATAACACGGGGAGGCGGGGCTTATGACCTATACTAGGGCCAGTCACCGGGGGGCGATCAAGGCGTTTTGGCTTCACTTTTCAGGGCTTGTGCAGCACGCTTGCATTCACCATGTTGCATATATCATGTGACCTATCAGCGTCAGTTGCGTCACGTCACCGCCATTCACAAATCCTTCAAAATACTTCAAAATAGTAAAGTGTCAAACGTTTGCACACTTCAGAATCTCGTTGGAAGAAGTAGTTCCGGTTACTTTTTGCCTACTCTTTTGTCACATACTGTTTTTCGCCTACTATACAGTAGTAGGGATGTATGCGATTTCGGATGTATGCGATTTCGCAGCCTATTGCTGCGCCCCAATTTGCCTACTTATACTATGCCCTAAAAGTGTGTACTGTTTTTGTGAAGAAAACGTCCATACTTTTGAGTGTGTAGCAGCAGAAGAGTATGCAGGCTTTGGGACATACTACTTTGTCATAATTGCGTCTTTACGGACGCTCTGTTGCTTAGTAACGTGCATCCTATCACTGTTTAAACTGCCCTGTCAATCATCTTGTCACAGATAAAATCCACAAAAAAACCTCCACAAATTGAATTTAATTTCCTACCGTTTTGGAGAGAAATGTTGTAGCACATTGATCTGTCAGTCGTGAGTCTTTCAATATAATATAATGTGCATAACACTGAATAAATCAATTTTGTCAGGTTAGATACCCCTTTATCTAAACCTCTCTACTTAACCGTCAGACTCGCACAATCGGCGAAAACAATGAACGACGAATCCTCGTCCAACGCGCAGTGGGTTGTGGGCAGTATTAGGCGTTAGAGTGTGCACGGATCTGCACTTCGGATTCTAACTGGAAAAAGTAGACCATCCTGGTATCTTTGTAATATTTGGCTACTACGATTTGGGACAAACTAATTCTATTTTCGAATACTATTTAGGACGGATAGTATACGAATTGGGACCCACCATATGGGTTTGGCCATACTTCTTTTAATCTTTTTTAGTTTAATGTCGATTTGCATTCTTAGTGTATATCGCCACCTATTGGGCGGTTTTGTAATCTTTTTTAATCTTATCTTTTAGAATTTTTGATGCTAAATATATAAATTACAAAGAAGAGATGGATTGACCTAAAAAACAGTCTGAGCTTTCAAAGATAATATGGCTGTATAAGTTTTGTTTGTTTGTTTAACTATTTACTTCCACACTTGTTGTTAGATGTATAACATATGCATTTTTTTTGTAGAAATACATTATACAGAAAATGTTATTCTTATTTTCATATTTAAAAACTTATTTTCATTCAAATGAATCATTAAATTAATCTATGATGTGTGAGAAGAGAATAAAATAAGGTAAATAAATAAATTGTAAAATAACATTGCTTTATGTTATGTTAATATACTGTATAACTATATAATAATACTGTGAAATATGTTATGCTCACTGGAGCCTCATCATGCTCTGAATACCTCTGAAACAAACTAACCCTTGAACAGAACCTCTGAACCTGCTCCGGGGCAGGTTATGTTCAGAGAGTAAGTTGCTACTTACCCTGAAAGATACCTCAGTTTTTGGAACTGAAAGTCGAGGTTATTCGTTTACTCTGAGTAAACTTACCCGGGTATGTCACATAACCTGCTTTCTGGAAATACCCCCTGGTATAGATCTCAGCTGTGTGTCTGACACTATGAATGTTTATCAAGTAGTTTGCGCTTGTCCAAAATGATTTGCTGAAATCAAAACACTGATGGTGAAAGGTGAGCACTAGCCAATGGGATTACCACTTGGGCATTAGTCTTGCCCACTTAGCGCCTGAGTATAAGTATTATAAGTAAGCATTGTTACAAGAACTCGAAAAAATGGCAGAAATTAACCTGGAATGTACCACTTATAATGGATGTAACTGATGTGTATTCAAATGTATGGTGTGTCAAGCTTTTTGTTTGCCAAAATGACTTATCTGATCTACAACAAGGTAGTTCAGTCAGTCATTGACAGAACATACTACTAAGAATTTAGATGAGAATGACTCTTAAACAAGTTACTCAACTTTTTCTCTTGATCAAAATGATGTTTGTCCATATTTTCATAGCTTTCATTATTATTCAAACTCATCTCACTGATGTTTTACTATCGTAAACTCCAATAAACCCCACTGAAAGTATGCAAAACTCTAATTAAAAGCAGAAGGTGTTGTCTGACCTTTGGAAAGAGAGAGAGAGAGTTTTAATCATAGATTGTTTCCTAATAAGGCAAAGTTGCACCCTGACTCTTTCCAGGCTTTTGAAGACAGCTGCTTTGACTATGACAGGGATGAAACCACATCTGAAATACATTTTGCAATACTAGGTCATTTTCTAAAACCATATGTCCAAAGATTGGTTTTGGTATTATTCCTGCATTTTTCATTCTTTTATGTTTTTTCTTCTATTGAGATACACGCCAAAGTAATTATCTTTTTATTCATTACCGGTGGTAACAGGAACTCTGCATTTATTGGCATTTTAACAATTTTTCTGTGTTTGAACATCGCACCAATCAATCTTGTTTCACTGATTGATTTAACATGTTAATTGATCGGTTGATGTGGTTTATTGTTACCTGGAAAGATGAGTCATTGTGCCATAATGCTGTTTTATGAAAGGCAAGGGCACTAAGCTAGACCACAAACAAGGACTATTCAAATGTAATTTTCAGAGCACACAAATGTTGAAAGGTGAAGAACCATTTCCAGGCTTAAAACTCACAAAAAAATCACAACATTTGTCATTATTAAAACCGCTCTGTCAGCAACGACCGTGCAATATACTTGGCGGTGTATAGTTGGTAAATGGATATGCCATCAACCAAGACCAACTCTGTGAAATCAGTTTGACAGCTGGAACATAAGAGATTTGTAAGAGGTAGCATTTCATACCATAACCAAATTGAAACAAATACGAAAAGCATGCCTATGGGATTCTTCTCAAAACACCACAGACTGCGCATAAAAACAACAATTAGCTGTATCTGGCAGTCATATCTGAGGATGCAGACAGTTTGATTAACTCTGACAGTCTATTGTACTCATCCATGCAATGGTTTCCAGTGCTGGCTTGTTTTTTTTAACATAGAGCCTGGCCCATAAATCATCTGAAACATGGCAGTGAAATTGCAGTTTATTGAACTTGTGCTCATTGTTGATATAAGACTGTTGCAACATTCCAGACAGGATTAACATGCTTAAAAAACATGCGACTTTAGACAGTAAGAATGAATACTGTTATAAAGTATGTTGAAGTAAAATCACTTTGTGAATAATTTATCTTGGCCAGCATGCACATACTCTATTCTCTGTAATTATGTACCAGTGTGTGTATCTGGCCTGAACTTTTCAGCTGCTACCTGTCATGGCATAACTCTCATTATGAAAAATCCCTCATAAATCATATAGCGCACCAAATTCACAGATAATATCAACTAAGCAAAGTCAACAAGAAAATAATCTTAATGTTCCCAATGTGCAAACTGAATTCTATGAATAATACAAGTGTTTTGTAATGGTGTGACCATACTGGTCAGGATGCTCTGTACATATTAACCACAGAAAATCGCTGTAAATGGAACAATGACTGTATATGACGACAACATAAATGTTTAAGAAACATTTTCTGCCTAAAGTACTAGTTTAACAAAGACTGGAAATAACATGGTGTGCAGAAGACATCAACAGTTTTATAGTGTTTATTTTATATTTGTGCTAGAATTTTATATACAAAATGATTGCCAACATAAAAAATGGGAATTGAGGAACATTGAAACTAAGAGTTCTACACCACAGCAAGATCATTTTAGGGAAAAAATTAAGAGATGCTTTACGTAATGCACACTATGCATTCTTAAATGATTAGTTTAGACAAAGCTTTTGGCTAAAATGTTAAGAGTTTTGCAATTAATAAAACCTCCTTTGCAAACAGCGCTATACACTAACAACAGTAGCGAGTTGTGGGATTATTGGGAGTATTGTTTATATAATGCTATATACTGTTGAGTACTGTTCTTTTATAATCATGTTACTAGTCAGAAAACATAGTTTGTTCTACAGCAGATAAAGTATAGGCCTATGTATACAGTATTCTACCATCAAACAGAATCCATTAGCATCCCAATCATATGGGACTGGGCAATGCAATTCATCATATACATGGATTGAGCAGTGCAATAACTGGTATGCATATATATCTTGTCAATACTTACGGAAAGCAGACCTCTTATTCTTCACTAGTGTCAACAGAGAATTGCTAATCAAGTTTGATGACTGATTGCTTGATGGTCACAGTACAGGTCACAGAAAAGTATGTAACCAATGAACACTGCAAAATAATTTTGTCTTTTAAATTTACGGTAGACTCAATATGCTTAAAGAAATGGCTTATATGGTATTTGCCTTCACAGTGTGTATAAAATTGTACCAAATAAATTGTGAACTATGGGTTGGAAATCTGTCATATTTTAGTTTTTTTGTGTTTTTTTGTGTGTTTTTTTTTTTGTTAGAAAAGAAAGGTCAACAATCAATTGCAGGTGAATTCTGATAATTTCACAAGATATTATCAACAGTTACATATTTGGATATATACAAAAGTGATCAGTTGGTTGTGGTGGAGAGTTTGTCTACTGTTTCATTCATTATCTTTTCAGTCTTAAACAGCACAGATCCAAGACAAAACACCTCAAGTGTTTGATCTACAAAATACATGAGAAATATATATATATAGTATATAAACAATGAAAAATAAAACAATATTTTGGGTTGCCTGGATGTGCAAGTTCATAAAGTAAGTGGGAGCTCTGAGAGTGTTTATTTGAAGACATTCTCATAAGCAGGGCACTTGTGGCTTTTGAGTTTTTTCATGGTCTTTTTGAACTCTTTGCTGGATTTGTCCCACTTGTGAATACCGGTGAGAAGGTACTGTTTGTCCACCTTGCGTCCCATGATAAGATATGTGTTTCCGAGATTTTCTAGCTGCGTGCAGGGGCAGTCGGCTCCGTTCTTCAGGTACAGAGTGAGTTTCTTCAGGTCTTTCTTCTTTAAAGTGCCCAGCTTTAGGGGTTTTTTCCTCTTCTGCAGGATCACCTTGCGATCCATGTTCTCCCGTTTGACCTCCTTGATCTTAGTCTTTATGGCTGTGGATAAAGAGAAAAGAGAGAACTGCGATCAGCTTTCTGAAGTTATCTTCTCCGGTGGGTGGAGAGGAGACCGAAGATTACATCATCTTGCCAGTAAATATTAGTATTCTGTATTTCTTCAAATAAGCCATTGTGTTCATTATAATGACATGGAGATTTTGAGAGCTGCCAGGAAAAGCCCCCACAGTGTTTTTTAAACACTGCTCCCACCTACTGCATCTGTTGTGGTCTATGATATTCCTAAGCTTCATTCAAACTTATGTTGTGTCCGGGACTGTGCAGCGCTCTCACATCTACAAAAAGTCATCTAATTTCTTCAGGCCATGTGCTGGGTTCAAAGAGGCAAAGAAGGGTTTGGGTTGCAAGGGGTATCGCTGGCAGTTCCCAAACGTCCAAGGCCATAAAAGAGAGATTATGCTGCCAAGTAATGCAAGGGGCAAAAGAGAGATGAAGGAATGGAAGAAAAAATGAAGAGAAGGTGTAATCAAGATCAGGCCTGTCTTCTCTGCCAATGGTCTCAGGGCAAAGCCATAATGATACTGGTCTCTCTGTCATGAACTCTGTCAAGTTCAAGAGAAAGCATCGATATCCATGCAAACCAAAACCGCTCTCATTGCTGTATTCTTTTCCCAGGGGGGCAAGAATGTCCCAAATTGCAGCTTCACTGCCCTCTGCCCCTCCAGATGTAACAGGATACTAGGTTTTGTTCCTTTGAATACCTCTCTTATAAGCTTAAGGCAATTAGTCAAAGGTCAAAAATTTTCTAGATGGATATATTGGCTGTAGGTGAAATGGGTCCCATTCAACTGTTACTCCACTGGAGAAAACCATCAACATTTATCAAATATCAAAAGTATCCATGCACCAGTAACTAAAATTATGCTTGATACCTTGATAACTATTTTCCTGTTATGGCTGATAACCAATAAATGGCTGATATTCAAATTCTATACCATTTTGCCAACAATTTATATAATATATAGAAAATATAAACTAAAAAACTAAAATCAATTGTTTTAAATAAATGCTAGAAGTGAATTTAGCATCATTATAATGTACAGTATGTAAATTGATCTCAATTGATCTATTCATTCAACTTATATATTTGCTAAATTATTAGTTTTTTAAAGATTAAGTGATTAATAAAGTAATTTAAATATAAAATGGGGGGCAATTTAAATGAGCAAGTAAATATCTAATATTAACTGATATAGATAAAAAAAAAAAAAACTAATATTGGCCAATAAAATATTGTAAAAAATAAAAAAAAACTCTAATAGTGGTAGGTAACACAGATGTGGTACCAATATATTGTGTAACCCTAAAAGTAACAGACAACCATTGGTAAAAACCAATGCAAAGATTTCATTTAAAAATTATGTACCTTGCCGTGTTTAATTGTAATATCAGACTCTTTTGAATTTTACTAGGTCATGACTGAGTTTACAAGGTAAGTTGACTATGTTGACCATTAAACTCCTGGTTTAATCTTATGCCACATTCTTAGATTTGTCTTAATCTGTCTGATCTGTTAGTAAACTCTCTTTAACCTGTTAATCTTTTCATTTCCTTAACCTTCCAATGCACGAGTCAACTCCACGGTGGTCCTGCCAGAGAGTCAAACTTCAATGGATGTTCCTCCTTCACACCACCTTGCAGGTGATTTTTTTTTTTCGTCCTGGGTTAACGATGGAGAAACTTGCAGAGCGTAACATCTTATCATCTTCAGCTGTCTAACATCAGTGACCCACAAGTGAACTTCAGGCCACCTTCAGAAGAATTTGGTCCAATTAGCAGGCCGATTCTAAAGACCCGTGGAAATGAGCAGACATCTATATTGAGATTTACTGCTAATTATGCTTTAACAACCTGATCAGTCTCCACTGGCTGTCAATGAGCAGACCACAATGAAACTAAATCCTCCCCATATCCTGTTGAACCCTGACTTATATAAATTCTCTGCAGCCTGAAGCGAGAAAATATAATGCGTGGTCATTGCCAAGGAAAGTTAAAGTCCCCATCGAGACCCCTTTTAAGTCAGAAGAGTAGCTCTTAACACTTTAAGACATACTGTAATTCAAAAAGCTACATGATGAAAAGTGTTCTATGCTGCAACCCATAACCTCACATCTCACACCTTCTCACTTCTAATGACTCTTGCAGAAATAAGCCAGTCTTCCCAGTATTATAAGTGCACATGGAAGGGATTAGAGCTTGATCTGAAGTCTATAAAAGGGCTTAGTGTTTGATGAAATAAAAAAAAAATGGTCTGAAGGTTAAAGCATTATCAAGTCAGGCTAGAAAGAGTGTTGCCTACCTCCCACAACCACTTTATCTTAGCTTAAATCCCACTTTAACCCTATGGTGAACCCATTTTCCACTTTGTGTTTGTGAATGTAATCCTTACAAGTGCATGGACATGGGGTACAGTCGAATACCTTCAGATGTGGCTTTACAGCTAATATATGTAACGGCACACTTTTATGAACAATAACAATGGGAAAGCAATAATAGGGTTAGTCTCTCTTGTTCACTGTAATCCAGTGTCTCAAAAAGGGCACGCCACAAAAAAGTGCCACATAAATCAAGCCATGTGAGGTGCCTTTCTAATCTCCCTCAAACTGATAAGATAATACTAGTTAAATAACACACCACTAGACTTCACAGATCTACATCAGCAGAACTAGTTTACTGAACCATGTAAGGATAATAAGCAATATTGTGCTCAAATACTCCACATACAGATGCTGCATCTATATCGCATACCACAAAAACATCAAGCAGGCATAATAACGCTAACATTTCCGAGCACACGCGGTAGATCATATTCTAAACACAAACCCAAGCAGATAATGTTTCAGTCTCAGATGGTCCAAATAAGTACTTCATGCTTGAAAGCTTTGGTAAATATTTGATAAATAAGATATAAACAAAGAGAGCATATCTCAGAAATCGTGCGGTCACAATCAGTGTTCTTTCCAAAATGAAATTAATCATTTTGATAAAAAACAGTTAAAGTATTCACATTTCTTCTGTGATTAATATTACTTAAAAAAAACTTTTAACCTTTGTCCCTGATCTTTGACCTCGCTTCCTCTGTCATTTTGGAGACATGTCCGCAGCCAGATGTAACGATGCCATAAACTCAGTAGGGAGAGTTTGGGCTGAAACAATTCACAAACATGGCACCTGTGGCTCGGGGCGAGCTCCAGTTAAAATAGTGCTGCAACATAGGCTACAGTTTTACTACAGGAAAGCTGCATGCATCACTGACCACAGGATAGACAGCCAACTAAAGTGCGCTAATGCTGTACTGATTTGTCGGACAGCAAAGGTAGAAGAGCAAAGCTGGAATGGCAATAAAACTCTATCCATACTTTGTATTCTGTTTCCATAGTCTTCAAATATATATTCAAAATCTGGATGGAACTTAATGCTTGATAGGAGTATCCAGGGCCGTTCGAAATGTCTAATAAGACGACAATATGTATTTAGGCTGGATGGAGAAACTATTCCTTGCATTTATTTTAATTTAATACTTCACAGCGTGAACCCTGTCTTCCTTCACTGTCTGTCTGTTTCAATTTCCTGGATTAGAAATTTAGCACCGAGGTCACAGAGAGAGTGTCAGTGGTGTTGGTATACATAAAGCTGACCAGAGAAAGACGGCAGCTTTCCAGAGATAGCTAACCCATTTCAAACACTAAATGAAACTTTATGGTTTTGTCAGAGGCTAACCAAAACCAGCTTTTGTTTTCCTCTTCAGAGGAAAGCAGGAAGTCACTCTCACACTGCTCTCCTTTTGTTGAGGTTAACTCCTGCTGTGATTGGCCTTAATGGCTCCAGTTATAGGCTCATTTAACAGTCATTGTTGTTAACCATCCTCAAATCTAAATGCTCAGTCACCCTGAAAATCTAATAATTAAACCCGCTTTTCATAACAGTAGATAATACAGACCACCAATGTATCAATGTCCTACTATACACTACCATTCCAAAAACATTTTTTGTAAAAAAGTCTCTTATGCTCACCAAGGCTGAATTTATTTGATCAGATATACAGTAAAAACAGTAATGTTTTGAAATATTATTACAATTTAAAATAACTGCTTCTATTTTTATCATTTGAAAAAGTAATTTATTTACACCAGTCTTCAGTGTCACATGATCCTTCAGAAATCATTCTAATATGCTGATTTGCTGCTCAAGAAACATGTATCACTACCAATGTGGAAATGATAAATACAGTGATACATTTCTTTCAGAATTTTTGATGAACAAAGTAAAAAATATATATAAATCTTTTGTAATATTATAAATAAATGTCTTTTGATCAATGTAATGCATCATTGCTGAATAAAATGATTAATTTCTTTATCGAATCTGCTGGAGGGTGTAATGGGTTCTCTGATTTACCCCAATGACCAAAGACTAAACTCAGACTTTGTCAGATTCTGCCCAGAGGTCAACCCCTGGGCTGTTGTCACATCCAGACAGAAGAGCAAACATCCCAATTTAGAGCTGTTAGTAACAGCCAAATAAAGACTTTAGGGCCTCTGCGAATTACCTCAATTCATTAGCTAAACAGTTGTGGCCTCTCAAAGGGTAATCCAAACCATGACATAGATTTACAAGGGTTAAAACATTCTGCTGCTGCTGTTTTAAGTGTTTAAAACCATTGCATTGTTCTATTAAAAGTGGTTTTGGCAGTCAAGACAACCAAATATGTGCAAAATAACAAAATCTTGATCCAGTGATTCTAAAAGTGCTTGAATCTGTCCCAAAAGCAGTGTTAATGGCCATGAAATAAAATATCATTCTGGCACTCAACATTTATGGCTAAAGCAAGTTATGACTCAAAATTATGACTTAACACTGGTGAAAGGTGGACCTCATCTTTAAACTAAACTTAACTGAAAGATTCAATATAACAATAAGCAAGTCATTATTTAAAAAAAAAATCATTGCTATGGTTTCCACTCCTGAAAGAATAAAGTTTTCCCTCATTATTCTAACATAAGACATTAAAAAATACATTTAAGATGAGCAAAAACATCTTTATGAGCCTGCTGGGGAAGCAGAAGGAATAGGTGAGTATAGTTCTGGTTCAGGACTGTGTGGTTTTGGCTGTTCTTTCAAACTAATATATATCAGTCTTGGCTGTCTTTCATGCCTGCTCCATTTCCAGAATACAGACGATGAGAGGGGAAGATGGGCTGCACTCTTGGCAAGTTCAGTGTGTGAGTGCAAAATAGCGTGAATGTGTGTGTGTGTTTAATGTGGTTGTTTAATGTATTGGTGTTCTTACCAAATTCACTGGCGCACATGTGCTCCAGAATCACATCCGTTTTCATTTCATTGTCACAAGGAGGACACACTGGAGAGTATCCTAAAACAGAGGACATGCTGTCAGTGAAATATCAGGGAAATTTGCCACAGTAATTGTGACCAAATATTTTATTTTGTATTTATCTTTGGTTGTCCCAAAGAAAATTGTGTGTGACTCTCTGGCAAGTCTGCAATTGACTTTAAACAAAAATCTAAGAATTCAAAGCACAGGATGTATTTCAGGCCCTTTCTCTAATTATCTACCCATAAGGCGAGCTATGGGAATTTCTTCCTGGCTTTCTTCTATTTTTTGAAAGGGCCTGAAATACATCCTGTGCGCTGAATTGTTAGTATACTTTTGTGTTTTGCTTTGCTCTGCTCTTCTGATAGCATTAAAGATTAAAGTAAAAACTTTTTAGATATACATTAAAAACATTTTTTGCCTGTTTCTTTCTTTGCCTGTCACGTGGTAATATGAAGTAAACTAATATGATTGTGTTTTTTTACATTTGTATATAACTATTGTTACGCAGGTTAGAAAAAGGAGGCATGGGACAACACCCCAATAACTGGGGCTGACTGTAATTAGAACAACTATTGTTCCATGAATGCCTCCCTATAGTCATGGAAACAGGGAAATTAACCCTTGAATGAAAACTCTCTTAGTCCCTTTCTTAGATTTTGATTTAAAATCTATTCAAATTCAAGCAAATTATCATTATAATGTATTTTTCAACAGGATAAAACTCCCGTCTGTCTTTAATTATGCTAGACTTTGATTTAATTTCTGTTAACTAGTTGTTTTTTCATTTGAATCTATTTAACAGATTATTGTGGAAATTGCACTCAGGTGAAAAGAGCTTGTAAAGACAGCTGTTTGCAAGGAATTCCAGAGTTCGCAAACATTTTTATGTCACAACTTTTCTGCGTAATGTAAATTATCACCCAATTACAAGCTGCCAGTGGATCAAAATTGTGCCAAAACTAGTATTTTAAAGCAACGCTGAATTTTTGGATGATGACATCAGCTCTAAACTTAAAATGTCCTGCGGAAGATAAAACAGTTCAAATTTCAGTGGCTCTTTTTGAGCGTTACTTTCTCCACAGGCATGATTACCATGCAATCACAAGAAAATCGTGGACAAATGGTTAGGCTTAGCCCCTTGTAGAGAATAGGAAGTCCTTTCTTGTCTTTAACCCGGCACTGCTTGAAGTTTAACAGTGGGTCGATATGTGAGGGAGGGTCTAATGTATTAGTGGCTTTGGGTTCATTTGACTGTGATGCTGACAGCATGTGATAACAGCTGACAGGATCTCTATGGGGTGTTTATTAATTGAACTTCTCTGGTATTCCAGCTTCCAAGCCACCATGCTAGTGTTCTCTCACTCTGTACTGTGCGTCACTAACAGCAGGCTAGGGCAGATGGCTGAAGTCACAGAAGTATCTTCTCTCAGTGTGGTACATCGTTCTGGCACACAGTCTGTTCATACACCATGTTGTAACTTTGGAAATGGAAATTCCCTTGTAATTTATGAGCCATCTACATAAGCTAGTTTGTACTTTCCCTTGTCTGAGACATACAACTATAGGGCTCAAGTGTTTCCATAGGGAAAGTTTGACATTGCCAGATGCCCTGACTTACCTGGTAAAATACTCCACATGACGACAAAAAGATATATACTCTAACCTACATTTGGTTTAAATTACAGGGGAGGTTTTTAATAAGAGTCTCTAAGAGTGTGGAAATGTATTTATTTATTTTCTAACCAGTGAAAATTTGAATTTTCTGCTTAAGTGCCACCAGTAAATAAAAGCAGCTGTTCAAATCTCTCTGTGTGTCTGAACTAAGAGTACTATCCTCCTGCATTACCTTATGAAAAAAATGTGTTAACAAGCACAGCAGGGAAGCCTGGAAGAGGGTTTGCTTTAAAATAGCAGTACATTTACAGAAATAAAATGGTTACTCATATATACAGTAATTCATTTTAAGTCATGTTTGCTGCCTGGCTTCAGTGTCTTTTTTGCAAAGACAATTATCTATTCCAGTTGCGAAATAACACCAAACAAATAGATATGTAATGGTCCGTTGTTGGAACACACCCCAGTGTTGTCCTGGAACTCAACTAACACCCTGAAATCAATTGCTACCAGCTGTTAAACAAGCAAAAACTTAAATATTCATCTATCAACTTTTACAAATAGAGGCCACGTCCCCTGTGTCTTCTACAGATTTTTTTTTTTTAAATAACCATGTTACCTAGAAATGTTCCCAAAACTGAATCATTTGTCCAATCGGACACAAACATGAGGTATTGAGCGCCCAAGAGGAAACAAAAGGTGTGATAACTCTAGATGAAAACCCCCAAATGGACGCCAGTCCCTGAAATAACATTGCAACTGCTTTTAAGAAGTTCAGGTGTTACTTCTCACACACAGCAAAAGGTGAAAGGTTGTAAAGTGGGTAAAATAATACGAAATTGAAACAGTCAGTATACCCTTACAGTACATGATAAAAAGTGCCATCGCTGAAATACACATATGTAAAAAATAATAATATTTTTTTAATTTTCCCCCAATTTTTTTGTATGTCAAAATATGCATTCTAATATATTTACAAGACATGTGTTTGGTTAGCTACACATTTGTCTTCACGATTTAATGAAATTCCACCTGATAAAAGTGAATGAGGCCAAACTGAGTGTTAATAATTAGTCATTTGGACTTACCACTGGGATTGGAGGCCTCTGTGGCATTGGGCGCACTGATGCACACATCACCTTCAGGAAACTTCTCGCAGGTGAGCATCTCAGGCCAGGGAAACCCAAATGCTTCCATGATGGGGGTGCAGCCATCACGAACATTTTCGCAGAACCAGCGGCATGGGTGTATGGGCCTCTCCAGGCACACAGGGGCAAAAAGGGAGCAAAGGAATACCTGAGTTCCCGGGTGGCAGTTCTTGTGCACCAGGGGCACCCAGCTCCCCGCTTGCTGCTTGATCTCAGCCATAGTCTCGTGCTCCAGCAAGTTGGGCAGCAGCATCTGGTTGTAGCCCACACCGTGACAGAGCCTCAGGTCATCTGGGATGTCCACACACTGGGGAGGCTTGTCGTAGATGCGGCCGCCGGTGTACACCTCTGACTTCCAGGTATCGTAGACATACTCAGATGTCTGGCCCAATGAGACCAGTGACATAATCAAGATGATGATCCGCCAAAGGAACAAAGATGCAAGGGACTTCATTGTGACTCCTGGTCAGGATCCCCCAGTCAATGCAGCCCCCAAAAGTGGTGAGCCTTAAGTGAAATTAAGTCCTCTTTGTCTAGAAAATGGGGAGGGAAAGCCAAATACCTCTAAATTTTATAAGACTCCGAAGTCAAAGTATTGAAGTTGTTGAAACTCCACCTCTGAACTGAAGCCCCGTAGCTGTTGCTGACTCGCACGGCTGAGTTGCTTGAAATGCGCAGCGCTCGAGACCAGGGGAGACTGAGACAGCCTCGGCGACCAATAGGAAACTTTCCGCACCTTTTGCTTCTCGTGTGTCAATCAAAGTATTCAATGACCCAATGAATGAGCCAAATCCCCGCCCGCGCGCGTTTCTCTCACTCTCCCTCTGTGGAAACAGATCCTTAATAACTTCATTTTGATAACATTATTCGAGGCATTGAAATGCATGAGGATTTATTCGCTTAAGGCTTGTGATAAACATTTACCATATTCTGAAAAGCCGGCAAGAGTCATTACCTGTAGAGTAAAACATCCACGCATTACCGCGAAACTGGCGTGCATTTTTAATACCAGGCAATGAAGTCTCTTTAAAACGTGAGTTAACGTTACCTACTTTAGCTGTAATATATTCTTGTTAAGCAGTCATACGCGATTTCTCCATACACCGTGAACGTTTAAAGGTGCTTTTAATAGCCTACCATAAGACATTATTTGCACTATGTTCATGGTCTCATTTGTATTTCAATGAACCAAATTAAGTTAAAATGTGAGGTGTGAAATCGCCCAACGCATGTTAGCTCTCCTCTGCGCAGTTGTTTTGCTAATCACATTGGTGAGAATGAGATAATTAAGTCTGAAGATAGCTCAGAGCTCATTACCACCAACTCACGTTGTCAGGACAATTTAAAGCAACACGGCCACTACAGTGTGCAGAGTTTGAACTTACTCGAGTATAAAAACAAAAATGATTACCATGAATACACGCGAAATGTTTCCTCAACCTAGTCCTTCTGTGTAGAAAATTAGGAAGCTTAGATGCTGATGTGGATAGATGCCACTGCAATGGTGTGTCTGTTAAAACACAAGGTTATCTCTCTTTTTCCAGTTTAGTTTCAAAAGATGATTAAATCATCACAAATAGGGTGGCATTCCTTAGAAATTGCAATTGTTGGTTTATGCAATAACAATTAATAGACATTATTCAATTTAATTAGCTCTACACAGCACCGTTTAACCCTATATTGTATAATATTTGATACATGAACTCTTCTAAATTATCTGCATGATCAAAACATACTTTTTATGTAAGTAAAAGGTACAATTTGATAAATGTCCACCTTTTTTTAGCTGTGAAATCTTTAATGATTTTATAAAGTAAATATAAGAATGACATTTATATAGTAAGTAATATTTCAAGATGGAATATCATCTTAAAACACATTATCCCCTGGTTTAACACACAAGGCTTAAGCTAGTCCCAGACTAAATGCATGTTTGATCTGTTTTAACTGAAAGCAACTTGCACATACATATCTAAAAATATGTCAATGCCATTGTTTCCTCTCAAGATGCACACCAGTAAAGGCCTCTTCCCCTCCTAGAGTGTGAGCTATTCTCACTATATCATTCTAGAAATTTTTTTTTTTTTTTTTTTACATGATTTTGTCTAAAGGTTAAAAAAAACTATTTAAAAATAAAATTTGTTTCAGCAATTGTTTCTGGCTTTACATGTTTAACTTCCACTAGGTTTAGTAATTTACAATTATAGACATTAATTTGGAGATTTAAAAAAAAATGTAATGACTTATCACAAACATCATTATAACATTTCTGCAATCAAGTGAAATTTGTTTAAATGGTGACACTTTTGATTTTGTTTAGATCAAGTTTGATCTAATTAATTTTCGCTGACTCTTTTTCTATTTTAAATTTCTATTTATTTATTTCAGTATGGCTACAAGTAACTAAGGAAAACTTTATAGATAAAGATAATAAATAGCTGTATATAATAGTTTGCTAAAATTAGAAATATAATGATGTGTTCCGTGCTCCATGTATTTTAATATTTTTTACGTGGTTTCGTTTACCAGTGAATCGGGCTTTTGGAGACCTTAATTAATATAACTCACATTTCCACAAATACACTTATGCATTAGGTCTTCTATCATGAAAGACTATTCTATGAATTTGGTTAAACATACGTCAGCTGAAATTGCATTTCATCTCTGCTAAACTAAACCACATGAAATGGTCTACATGATGTGGGTGAACATATCTTAAAGATATGGGGCTAAAAAAAGCAATAGTGTCAGTAAAAGGGAGTGCTAGCTTATCGGAAGGAACAACGTGTGAACCCTCAACAGCTCTCGACTGAAGCATTTTTCAGCCAGCACCTTTCCAGAGAATTTCTTGGCCGGCTGGATGGCCGGCCGGCCTGGGAGTTTACGGAGTTTTTTAAGCTGAATAAATGAATGCCTTTTTCTGTTTGTATAGCCTCTGGTATAGTCCGAGGGAAAAGGACTTGATCAAGCTAATATCACACTGAGAGATGCCTGCATGAATGCTAATTGAAAGGCTGTGAGTGGAAAAGTGACCCAACAGTAGGCCTCTTAACATAACATTTAAACTAACAAAGCAAAGCTGTGGTTGTTGTATTGAGTGCCCATTGGACCTTATGCAAAGTGGTTTCCTCAGCCACAATGGAGATCATTATCAGTAAAATGCGCATGCAGGTACACGAAAGGTCTAATCTTATACTAACCGCAGTGCCTAAACGCATCAACTTTTCCTGATTTAAAGGAGAATAGAGGGCTAAATGCAGGAATGTGATGATGCATAATGGGAGGTCTTTGTCTCCCGCCGTAGTTCCAAACCCATGTGTGAAAAATAAGAATTCTTAATTAAATTACTCAACAAATTGCGTCAGTACTAATTAAAGTGAATTCCAAAGTAGCCTGTATGTTCTGTTAAATTGGAAATATGCATGCCATTTCATTTACTCACTACTTATCCCATTGAAGACTATCCTCATTTAAAATAATGTTGTCCTGACACCTCCTGGGGAATTCACAAGACTGTATACCGCATTTCCACATTTTACACCAACCTGTGAGTGCTTGTCTGCATGTGTTGCAAAGCCAATGACGAACATTTACAGACAGCTTGAACTTTCATGTTGGGATGAGGAAACAGAGAGAGAGAAGGAAATTCTTACACTCCTGTTGATTTAGGCTAAGAGCTCTTTACATGTCACATGTCAAGTTATAAAACATGTTCACACTCCATAATCACTCAGAATGGAGAAAGCAGACTGCTTTATCGGAGAGAAACTGATTCTGGTTTATTGCATGTTTCTCAAGACTCTGCTAGACTTGAATTGGTTGCTTAATTTGTGTCTTTGTTAAGGCTTGTCAGGACACTATAAATGAGATGAAGCAGTGTCATCCTTGTGCCTTTTGGGGGTTGGCTGCTCTGTAAATCTTTAATTTTACGGTTTAAACTAGACCCAAATTACAAATTAATTATAGCCAACTCTGCCTATGTCACATTGATTGCCAAGGTGGATCATAGCAACCATTATGTTCATAAACAAACAACTAGATTATGTGGGAGTAGGAAAAAGTAACTGTACAGTGAAACATTTTGACAGTTGAAAGTTCATGCTCATTAAACCCTTGAATGTGAAGCCAGATGAATCTTATGAAGAGGTCTCAGCACCCTAAAGCTGATTTTGGTGATGTATTTTAAGTTGATATTAGCAGGAGACAATATTTTTAAAAAAATCACATTTAATTGGGCATAGCAATTCAATCCTTTTTTGTAGACCACCATAACATCTCCAGGGCTTTTCGGGATAAAGAGACAATATATCCACCATGCTGCACCGCAGGCCTTCAGAAAGTTTGCCAAAGAGTAAAAGATGGACTCTTAGACATTCACAATGTTCTCTCCAGCCGCCGGCAGGAATGACAGATTGATTTGCCCTGAGGAGAAAAGAGAAAAAAGTGAGGAGCAGTAAAACAAACATGCTGTTACTTTTCTTTCACAGCTCAAAGCCAAGGAAAGCAGAGAAAATCCCTTTGCCTCTAAAAGACCATTTAGGAGCCTGTCCCATGACGGTAGTAGCATTGCAACTGATAACCACTCTAGTCTATAGTCTACCGACCCCACTTTTTTGCACACCAAAGATATCATCATCTAACCTAACACACTATTACCAGCTTGTGTTCGAGTAAATCAGCTCAGATCTGATGCTTATTCTCATTTTAATGTATAATCACAATATGACAGCATGCATTAAACCACTTATGGAATTTTCAAATTTGAGCGAAATGGAGGAGAGCTGCATAACAATTTGACTGCATTTTATCTTCTAAACTACTAGTTTATTATGATTTTGGATATTTATTTGTTGAACCATCTAACAATAGTGGCTTTCAGAAAATGTACTGTTTTTTTATTTTTTATAAAAGGGACATGGACAACAGGGATTAAACAAAAAATGGACTGTATTCTGTTATAAATGGGGCATGGACAACAGGAATTAAACAATATTAAATGCAAAAATTAAAATTCAATCCAACCAGTTAGGAGAGCTAAATAAATAGGCTTATCATAAAAAGGGAGGAGCGTTGCTATCTCTAAATCACAGGAGGCGGTCATATCGAAAAGGTTTTATGTTCCAGAGAGGAACACCGCAAACTGAGTCTTTACCAAATCCATGTCAGAACATCTTAATAAATATGGGGAACGAGAAGGGAGTGCTGGAGCTCAGAGCCATTTTGACATCCATCTGTTTATAATTACAGGAACCTCATGCCACCAAAAAAAAAAAAAAAACTTTTTCCTCTTCTGTATTTTACCACTGAAACATATTTTCGTCCGTAAATCAAATTCAGCCGGTTTAACGTTTTATTTCCTTCTTCAAGAAGTGCTTCGATATTCCTGAGGGGTCTCTTTTTTTTCTATTCGATATAAATAGGACAAACTTTAAAAAGAGTATATGTGGTTAAAAAAAAAAAAAAAAATTGGACCCTAGCCCCCCGCACACACACAATTAGTTTGTCTTTTTTAATTATTTCAAAAATCTGTTTTGATCCATTACATGTACATACAGTGCTGCCAGCTGCAAAAAACAGACATGTAAATAATCATTATGATCTATAAATTAAACAGCATAATTATAAGGCTTACAAATCAAAACCACAATAGTTTTTCACCCATGGCTCTGGGAACTCCAGCACAAAGAACGACTAAAGTATAGGAATTAGGTCAGCTGATGCATGACATTCACCAGACATAGAAACATGTGTTGTGGTGTCTCTGTGACTTCATGCATGGGCAGAGACATTTGTCCAGCATGGAAACCTCGAGGCTCTCGTCTTTCTTTTGCATGATGCTAAACAGGACTCTTGGGACACCCTCTTTAACATCAGCACAAATAAACCCTCACATAAACAACATTGCACAGCCATGCTAGCTAAAATGAGTGCCATACATATAAACTGTCATTTCAGTTCATTTAATTGTGAATCACTGTTTGCCTGAGACTATTAGCAAGTAAATTACAACAAATCTTCCACTGCTAACTTCAGTGGATTTATTATTTAATCAGTGGAGATGTGCTGTTAAATGAGTGCCTATAATTAAATAAATTATGGTGTTGATGACCCTAAAATTCAGTGGCTGCTGATTATTGCAGATAAGGCTATTTATGTGACTTGTATACAGCTGTTCATTGTCCAGTGAACTGAACAGAATGTAACTAGCATTGTGTTTTTTACAACAAAGAGTTTTTACATCATTGGCACTGAGAGCAACACTACACTGGTGACCATTTGTAAACAAAATGGGAACCTGTTCAGCTCTATGCATTTCTTTTTTTTTCACAAAGCAGCCTTAATGTGGTCTCATCAGGAACTCATTGCATTTTAACGAGGAAGGCATGGTGTGTTGCATTTAGTTATTCCAACCACTGAATAATCTGTCCTTCCAGAACCTCCACATTTTACCCACAAGTCTTTCCCCTGTTTACTGCAACATTGCTTTGTTTCTGTCATATGTGCAATAGTTTTTCTATATCTATTATCTTTATCCTAGCTAACAAGGAACATTGTCAGAACATTCTGTAATACTTCTCTCAAAGTTACAAACAAAAGATTCTACAGAATCATTAATAGAACTTTCTTTCAACATTATCAAGCTTGATAAACATTCACCAAAATGATAGCATGAATGAAAAGCATTAATCACACTTTGTTAGAGAAATCTATAGGATTTAAAAATTAATATATGTAATTTTGGATCATTTTTGTTTTAAAAATTTATATATTTCTATTATGTTTCTAAATTAATATATTGGTTCTGTTGAGATAATGTTGATCTTCACTTAATATTGTGTGTAAATCCCACGTTAATGTATTTAAAAAGACTGTAGTAACTAAAAATTGGGCAAAGGATTTCAAGTTCCCAGCATGCTTTGTATAAAGGACTGGATAAGGAATATACATGTTAAAAATAATCAACTTAAAAATGTATGCTCATGCTACAAATGATTAAGTTCTTCTAACCTTCTAACTCAATGTAGTTTGTTGGTTGAACATAATTTAGTTAGAAGTCGTAATAACTCAAAAAGATTGATGCAAACTGTTGCAAAACATTTGCATAATCATTCATAGAACATAAAGTTGTAAGCTGGGTAGAAGTAGCGGTTTCAAATATGCAAAATAAAAGCCAGTTCATATATTCCAAGATCTGTTTTTGATTTCTGACTTACATGTATGGTATATCAGCATGGACGTATGATTAATGAAAGGTCCAGCTGCTGCTAAGAGTGAAGTACAGGCCAGGAAGGTCACCTGCCTGGTGGCAAAGTTCCCAGAGAAAACAGCGTTCAGTTCAGTTCAGTTCAGTTCCTTGCTTAAGGAGACAGGCTGGATGTGACAGGAAAAGGGAGGGTTTTCCAGCCCACAAGCTTCATGGGAGTGCTGCCTCCACCGGCGCGCAGTAGGTCATCCCGTCGTCGTCTCAACTGACTGTCAAAATAATGTGAGTTTTGGCAGCCCATGGGCAACTTGATGCCATTAAGTGTGGTTCTAATTTGACTTGTCTGGTCAAGACCGTTCCAATGATTACACTTAATCATGGTCTCTAAATCTATAGGCTACACAGGAACCTAAAACTGTTAGGATATAAAATGTTTGGCAGTAATTTCATATATTTCTCTCGCCCCTGAGAGCTTATTCCAAGGAGAGCATTTCAAGGCACTGGAAAAGCAATTAAATCAAACATGGGTGAGTGACTACAGGACAAATGCCTTGTCAGCACTTCTCAACAGCAAGGGAAAGCTAGTCAGCTTTTTAAGGGAATGGGCACTGAAAAAAAATGGTCGAAGGAAAACCCAAACAAAGAGAAGGAGAGAGAGTATGAAGAGATAGACAAGAGGTCAGTTACATGCCGCCTTCAAATTTGGGGTCAGACACAGTGTTTGACCTTTGACCTCACAGTTCACATCCCCCCATAATTGCCTTTTTGCAGCAACCCTCCTGCCTTCCATGGCCAAAGACAATGTAACAATTTGTCTTTTCAATTGTCTGTCACTCACTCAAGCCTAGAGCCTTTCAGAGGGCGTATATGGTTTCTTTCTCCATTCCTATTTATTTATTTATCTTGAATGGCAAAAGTGGGGGTCGTCTGGACCCTGGAAAAAGGGGCTCTTTGTCTAAGCTGGTTTCGCATCTACCCCCTCCACTGTTCACTACCTCTCCATATTCAATCCTTCCCACTTTATGCCTGTAGGGGTCTTTAAGAGGGCTAAACATGCTTTACCCCTGGGCCATTTCAAGGTGGATTTCCATCCTCCCAAACTCATCAATAAGCTTTTATTTCCCTTAAATCTCAACCTGCGACTGTGTGCTGCAATGGTCAGGACTGCAGTATATACCCTTGTTTTTCTCTCAGCATTTTCTAAACAAATTTTTCCTTGTATATAATCAAAATGTCTTGATTGCATCATTTGAAACATAAGGCCACTCCATATTCATAATCTGTGCCAAAATGTATAATTGAAACCTTTGCTTTGCTTGTTGTTTTAGTCCAAACATGTACCAGAATTCAAAAATCTTCATTGATCTCACTTTAACCTAAATGAAGGAATTCTAAAGAGACAAAATTATTTTCGTTATTGCTTCACAAGAAAAATATACTTGTCACCCAGGCAGCTGAGCTTGAGATGAAAAAGGAAAAGCATTTTTCTTTTGTTATTCCATTTTCTTTGCCTATATCAAAATTAGTGTTTTCAAGTGAAAGTAATTAGACGAGAGTGAAAGTCAACATTGTTTGCTTGCTTAGGAACAGCTTGACGTGCTGGTAATTGAAACAAAATATTTATTGAGAAATTTCAGTTGGGATTAAACTGGTAGGATAATAAAACAGGTATTTGTGAGTCACGAAATGGAGACTTCGGAAAAGTTCTGGCTTCTTTCTGTCTTTCTTATATTATCACGTGTGCAGAGATTAGCAATCTGTGATATCCCTCTTTCCTTTTTTCTCTGTTCCATTTCCCCCCTGTGTTGCTTGTTAAAATGTCTTGGTGTTATCCACATCCTTCCATTTATGGGGATCAGATCTTAAATATAATCAGAAGATTTAAAGGCTTACTCTGGAAACATGCTACATTCCTTTTACACTAGTTATACATCAGATGGAGTGTCTGTTACTTTCGAATTTGGAGAGGCTGTTTGTATTTTTAGATACGAAACTTCAATTTTATCTCAGTGTCATCAGCTATTTTATTATGGTGCTTCCTCCTAAAAAGTTACCAATCCAGCATAAATCATATTTTTGGAAAAAGCCTGCATATATATTTCCTATAAGACTCTTATGCTTAATGAAAAATGAAACATTTTTTTTTATAATCCTGATGGTTAAATCGAAGAGGTCTCGACAATGAGCAAGCAGAAAAATGTTGTGTCCTTGTTTGGAGAAGAAATGGCTTTACGGAATGTAAAGGCATTCCAGCGAAATATCTGGTACAGATACTGTTACAGCTGAGATAGAGTGATAAACGCACTCTGAGACATGAAGTCTCTTTGCTAGATATAGCTCAGTGTTTAAACACAGCATATTCAAAATGAAATGACTGTACTGAACGTATCTACAACCCTAATGCCCTTTTTTCCAACACCTCCAGCCTAGTTTCTCATGAATCATAAAATTTGAGAAGAACAAATAATAAAAAGATGATAGTTTTGTTTAGTTTTTTGTATTGGAGAAAAGCCCAAACCCAGTTAAACAGCCCTTTTTATCATTTATCAATGATAAATAGTCTAAATTGCCTAAAGCACACTGTTATATTAATTACTTATGAACTGTGTCAAACATTCAATGGTCTCCATGCTGGAAAAAGTCCCACTGAGCACCAAATCAGCATATTAGAATGATTTCTGAAGGATCAAGTGACACTGAAGACTGAAGAAATGATGATGCTAAAAATTCAGCTTTGCATCACAGGAATAAATAACATCTTAGAATATATTCAAATAGAAAACAGTTGTTTTAATTTGTAATACATTTCGCAATATTGCTGCTTTTACTGTACTTTTTTATTAAATAAATGCAGCCTTGGTGAGCATAAGAAACTTCTTTCAAAAACATTTAAAAATTTTTTTTTTTTCCATAACGCACTCCTATGATTTGTTCATTTGCAGCATTGGCCTCTGCGTGTACAGTTTTACAAATAATCAAGGAAGGTATACTACTCAGTCAAGCACAAGTTTACACACATGCACAGTGTGGGAGAGAGAATAATAAAACTGTCAAATTTCACAGTATAAATGTTTGATTAACAGCTTTTATAGAGATGAGTGCAACATGAAGTAATTCACCTCTGGTTCAAACATGCAACTTAAATTAAATTCACTTGTTGGGTACAACTAGACATGACCCCACAGAGCCAATGAATGTCATCAGCAACATGCAAACCCTATAACTAGTCCAAGTTTCCCACATGCTTTACCACAAGGCGGGAAACCTTACTTAATAACACAAGTGTGATTCATACTCCATTTCTATTAAATATTAGAGAACATTTGGTTTGAAGGACAATGGTTATTATAAATCTGTTTTGATAGTGGCAAGACTTTGACCACAGGTTCATTGTCACAGCTTAAGCTAGAATAACAAAACTTAATGTTACCCTAAAAATGTGCTTGTGAGACACGGAGAGCAAAAGGAGCTAGTGGGTTGAACAGGAATGCAATGAATAAAAAGGAATCAAATGTAACCCGAATGATAAAAGAGACTCTAAGCAGGATATTAAACAGCTAATAAACATTAAGAGACACACTTTGCTTCTCTTTAATGCATACCAGCTTGACAAAACAACATGGCTCACTTGGAAAAATACAATTAATGTGTTTAGGGCACATTTTCTAGTAGCCTTCCATGTGTTGCAAAAACAAGGCCTCATTAGTTACAAACCAATGTTTGAGACTAGCTTAATTCAGGATATGTTGAGCACATGTTATTACTTTCTTTATATAGTTTTTTTTTTTTTTTTTTTTTTTTTTTGCCAAGTACTGTGCGTTTGCAAAAAAATATGATTTATTGAATATTATTTCTGTTACCACTGGACGGCATGCTTGCTGTGTTAACACGTTTCATACATCAGAAGATGCAGCTTAAAACGATTTATCAAAACACAAATTTGGAAGCCAGGAAGACACTGAAATCCATCAGAACGTAAAACAGACTTTTGGTTTATATTCTGGTAAATAAAAGTGAAAATGTGTTCCAGTTGTATGTCCATATTTATTAGTCTCACAGTTATAAATGGCATTTTAAAAGAAACCAGCTGGCACATCTACAAGGCAACGGAGCAGGAGCCAAAAACCAGGGTAACCCTTGTCTAGAAATCTATCTATATTCACTCTGAATGATGTCATCTAAACAGTCGGATGGCCAGTTCAATACTTGACTATGTATGGCGTAATCAAGTGTGAAAAATGCTGGGCAGGGAGCGCTCCAAGGTTGCACATGTCAGAGTTGCATGCACAACTGGATGAGATGGATTGAGCTGAGATTCTACTCTCTTTGGGTCCCGACCATAATATGACCCAAAAACAAAGGCTGCATTGAAAGTTGATATTGTTCCTTTTTAAACAGTCCTAGAAGATCCCTAAAAACATATTTTAGAACTTAAAGTTAAGCACTACTCTGTGAAGCTGACTGGCCTCAGCATTTCTCATTTTCAAAGTCATGGTGGAAAAGAATATTTCAGATAGTTTTTGTCTCAACCTTTTTTTCTTTTCTTACTTTTCTGGTACAGCTGGGCCATCCTGACGTTTGGCATATTGCATTCTGCTGATGGACTCGATCCAGGTATGGTTAAAGGAAGCTTTTTTCTGTGCCTCAGATTCACCACATCTGTTGCCTATTTGTGTTTCTATTTCGCCCATAAAGCTACCATTTTAAAGTGCACATAGACATCACTGTGTTACTTTGATGTAACAGTAAGTTCTCTGTCTGAGTTACCCAAATCTGAGATAACATAAGAACAGATATTTTGATTATTGATTTGATATTGTGTTGTTATATTCTGTCATGGTCACTCTAACATCTGTTGTTTACACCAATTACCAATCATCTCAATGGAATGCATACGTTTTGGTGTGTAATGTGTGCTGGAATTGTGACATGTGGAGTTGCACATATGCTACAAATCAAATGTGACTCATATTGTAATAAAATCAGTTTAAATAACATTTTCTTTGACCAATTTTGATTTTATCCTTGAGATTTACATCAGTGCACTGCATTATTGCCACTATTTTCCATTTTGCACATTTCTCATACATTTACATAGCACTTACTGCCATCTGTAGCATAGATAAGGTACTGCTTCAATAGAAGTCACATCCCTTGATAAAATCAACAACTTGTTGAATTATTTACCATTTATTATGCCAGATTGCTGTGTTGCCATAATTATGACATTTCACCTTAAGTTTGTATTGCAAACTGTAGTATGACCACTACTCTGGAACAATACCAGAAAAATGAATACAAAAAAGCTGATTTACTTTTTAAGTAAATTCCTAACCCTCAACTAATGTTATGCATTTCTTTTATGTATTGTGTTTCTTCTAATCTGAAAAGGGATTGTATGTGTAACAGTAAATGATGTGCTTCCAACTAAAAATGTTTTGTACAGGCTTGAATTAATAAGGATTTAGGGTACAGGGAAGCTGTGTTTCTGGGCGAAGTGGATCGCGCGCGCGCGCGCGCACACACACACACACACACACACACACACACACACACACACACACACACACACACACACACAAATTAAAATGCTCTTGCACATGCCATAATAATACTTGGCTTTCTCATGAAACTGTAGTTCACATGAAATACTTAAAATTCTAGACTGCATTTAAGTTAGGCCTACATGGTTTGTAATATATTATATCCCTCCAATTCCAAAAACACACAAGCCATTTTACACTCTGACAAATGAAACTGTGAATATTGGTACAACAGTACTATCATTGTCTTTAATTCCATTAGGGGTTGTGGTGGAAAAGGTTGGTGAAATGCTGAATGCTTTTACTTGTCTCTCTGTATTTTCCATTGGCACATCACTGGTCTGCTGACACAAAATAAAATATCTTAGGTTATGCATGTAACCATGGTTCCCTGAGAAGGGGATTGAGACACTGCATCCTCTAGAGGACACTTTGGGGAACACCTCCAACATGACAGGTGTCTGAAGCACGTGTTTTAAACACGACAATGTCATTGGTCGACGACAGTCCGTGACGTCACTACTGGTGTGACCGTGAGTTTAAAAGGGCACCTGTATTAGACATCATCAACTTCTTTGTCTGAAGGAGATGTAGACAGGCAGGCCTGATGCATGGCAGAGAGACACGGTGTCTTGTTTCCCTTCTCAGGGAACCATGGTTACATGCGTAACCTGAGACATTCCCTTTTGAATGGGAACTTGCACAGCATCCTCTACACTTTGGGGAACAAATGCCCACTCCACCATGCTGAAAGAATGACTACTTAATTGGCTGTGACAAACACAAACAAGGACTCAACGGAATTAGATGCCGGAGTCAGATTCCCTTACTCAGGTCCACGGAACTGTCAGTGACACTATTCCCAACAGCCACCACCCAAACTTCAACCCCTAATGCTGGGTACACACCAAAAGATAATCGGGCTGATTTTGGGCCGATTTCCCCCCTTCCGACAATCCTAGCTATGTCCCGATTATCTTGATGGTTCAACAGATTATCTTATCAGATTTTCCCTTGGTGTGAGGTGTGTTAAGAGTGTCCGAACCTGCTCGGAAGAACGTCGGAGCCGCCCCGATCGCGAATCGTAAATATTAAACATGTTTAATATTTACGATCAGAAATCCTGATGTGTGGGGGGAACCCCGAGGACAAACGTGCGAACGTTCTGGAGATTATCACGTGAAGCGAAACAATATCCAATCAGAAAGTGAGATGATGGAAGACGGTCATTCTCACACACACACACACGCACACACGCAGGAAGCTGAGTGTTATAGGCTAAGGGTTCAGTGAGGGATTAAATAGGCTAACTTTTTCTAAAGAGAAAATAAATACAATAAAGAATAAATTAAGACAATAAAGAATGAATATATTTCTGTATAAAAGGTTATATATAATGGTGGGTACAATGTTGTTGTTTTTTTTTTTTTATGTGAATTTTCTGTGAAAATCATTCATCAAACACTATCATCATAATTTCTTCCTGCATATCATCCGACATGCTTATTCTGAAGTCTCGCGAGCTTTTGTGAGATTTCCTGTGTTCACAGTCGAGAATCTGGTTGAAAATCTGTTTGTGTGTGGTGTGCTGTCTTTGTCACATCATGGCACACCACACACTATAGGAGCAAAATGCTTAAATCTAGGATTTTTTGTCCTCATGTTTGTGGTCTATCACATTTTGAAAATCTTATAAGATGTAAAAAATCTTTTGGTGTGTACCCAGCATAAGACGGGTGGAGCTCAAGGTCTGGTAATGTCAGCCTATGCCAAACATAATCTTTAAGGGGTTACTGGCGCAGGAAAACAATGGTACCCTCACCTGTCACTCATGACTTAAGGAAGCTGTCTACTTAAGATGTCTACTTACGCTATCAGGGGGAGACAGCTTCAACCTTAGTTTTGACTCATGAAGGGGCCACCTGCATGGAAACCCAGCCTGTGGGGAGGCAGTCTTGGCTTCACGAAACAGAAGGAAGCTGCTTACTTAAGAAACCCACAATTAGGGGAGGCATCAACCTTATATAAATAGGGGGGTGGGGTGGGGGGGATCTGTTTCAACCCCTAAACACCACAGGGGAGCATTTTTCTAGCAAAATGCTTAACACCGTCTGACGTAGGATCAGCATCTCGTAAGGCCAGCACTCTTGAATCAACCAGTAAGAAGGAATGCAAAGCTCAGGCAAAAACCCCTTCTCAACCAGGGCCCAGAGATGGGTTCTCTGGGGAGCTGAGGACTCAGCAGAAAGACCCTCTGAATGAGGGGAATCTGATGCTCACCCAAAACTGTGACCCCCAACTTTGACTAGGCTAGAACCAGGGACGATAGACCCTAATAAAGTTTCCTTTGTTTCTACTTCGCTGCTTACTCAAGGGAGCCACCTACTTTAATAACCCATTATAGTAGAGGCAGCTACGACCTTGCGAATTTGCTAAAATTTGCATTCTAGGGAAACTGCCTGTTGAAGAACCCTAGGGAGTCAGTTTCATCTAGGTAAATGAAGGAGCCTTCAACGTGATGACTCCGATCTTCAACCAGATGGAACTGGATAATATTCTGAATGTTTCAATCCAATCATAATCATACACTGTTCATACGTTGGCCAGAGGAAAACTGCCCCCCCGACTGAGCCTGGTTTCTCCCAAGGTTTTTTTCTCCATTATGTCACCTGATGGAATTTTGGTTCCTTGCCACTGTCGTTTTTCGTCCTTGTCGAATTTGGCTTTTGGCTTGCTTAGTTGGGGACATTTAATTTAATATTCAACAATATTATTGATCTGCCTGCATTGACACCATTATAAGAGAACTGAACTGAGCTGGACGATGACATCACAGTTTTCTCCAGAGTGGCTATATACAGTATATAAATGAACTAAATTAATAACTTTTTTACAACAAAAATGAACCATCATTGAACTTACTTCAGCTGGACTGTGACTCTGTTTTCATCTAGAAACAAACTTTGTTGCAATATTTTCCTGTTATCTCTGTACAGCTGCAGTTCTCATACAACAGCGTCAGTATAGTCAGATCAATAATATTGTTGAATATTAAGTGTTCCCAACTAAGCAAGCCAGAGGTGACAGTGACAAGGAACCCAAACTCCATCAGGTGACAGAATGGAGAAAAAAACCTTGGGAGAAACCAGGCACAGTCGGGGGGCCAGTTCTTCTCTGGCCAATGAACGAACACAGTGTGATTATGATTGCGGGGACAAGGACCTTACTTAAAACCTCAAAGGTGCCTCACCCTACCAGCATAACAAAAATAGGGTGAAGAGGCTCCACTAATTACCTGCAAAGGAATTTCCTACTTAAAGGGGCCCCAAGACTGGGAAGAGGAAGTTACACTTCACTATCTAAGGGATCCACATTCTTAAGAAACACGCTATCAGTGAGAGGCAGCCTCAACAAATTCCTTGTGTGTGCGTGCACACTTGGCGAATAAAGCTCATTCTGATTCAGATTCTGAACCCCATCACACTGGGGGAAGCAGTAACAGTTTCAGAGGTAAACCGCCCGCATAATAGAACCCACCTATGGACTTTCGTAATTATAAGCCCACACCAGGGAAGGCAATCTCCTTCCACATCGCACCTCAAGCACACCAACACATAAAGTCCTTCTACCCAACCTTCAGAGCGGTAGGGCATGCAATTTTTAAAACATGCACTCCACCATAACATCATTAGTTCAGTTTCAGGAGCTGTGTGTTAGGCGTGGAAAACCTCTGTTACCACACCCTCCCTGAAATAGAGGTCCTCAGACTCAGACTGCCCAGGACCCCCGAGGTTTAAGGTGCAGATCTTGGGCGGCACAGTATAAATCTGTTAAACGCTGCAGACTGCACCCTACACTCTCTGAAACTCTCGACCACCACCTCGAAAGATGTGCCGAAAAGCACAGAGGGTGATACTGGTGCTTCGAGAAGAAAGTGCTTTTCTTTCTCCCCGATGTCTGCCAGGTTAACCCACAAACGTCTCTCTGTGGTCACCATTGCCACCGTCGAAAGGCCAACAGTGGCAGCTGTTTGTTTGGTGGCCCAGAGAGCAAGATCTGTGGTTCGGCACAGCTCAGTGACTGCTTCAGGGGACAGCCCCTGGCCATCATCCAGATCTTTAAGCAGGTCCGCTTGGTAGGCTTGCAACATAGCCATTATGTGCAAAGCCCCACCGGCCTGACCTGCAGCCGCATATGCCCAGCCATTTAATTGAGAGGTAACCCTGGCTGGAGTCTTCAACATCAATATTTCACCCATAGAAAGATAGCACCTTTCATAGGAGGCATCGATGCTTAACCATGCTCGAGCATTCCCCTCAACGTTTGCATAATTCATGTGATAAAAAGTAATTCACCCTCCACAGCCACATCCTGCTCTTCCTGCCTTGAAGCCAAAAGGGCACTGTCTGCTAGATCAGATGACTCAAGAGAAGTCACGTCCGTATCTAGCAGCTCACTAGAATGAGTGGCAGGGGTATGACAGATAGCCATACCTCGATCGAATTCCTCCAGCAGCTTGACCTCTCTGAGTCTCTGCAATCTGCACATTCTGCTCCCTCGAGAACAGAACGCACATGATCCTCTCCAAAACAAATGACGCACAAGTGTATCGTCCGGTGTAAGATAACGCTGACACGCCAGCGCACACTTCCTGAAACGCTTGTCAGAGGATGCATCCACTATCGCCAAAATCACGATTCAAAACAAACAGATTTCTTTTTTTCTCTCCTTTCTCTCCTGGGACTGTCGTCGGCCAATGACACTGTCATGTTTAAACTAGGGCTGGGAATCGATTAAAAAAAATTTAACTAATTAATTGCACAATTTGCTGTAATTAATTGCAATTAATTGCATTTCCCCCAAGCTTGTAATCATCAATATTTAAACTTAGAATCACCTAATTAAATTAAACAACACAGGGAAAAAAGGAACAGAAAATAGCCCTATATTAAAATAATATTAAACATCAATATATCAATATATTATGCTTTTTCAATAATCAATCAACATAATCAATTTAACAGATTATTATTATTTTTTTCTACTAATTATCTAAATAAAATATAGTCCTACAAATCTATTATTACCAGAGCATGTGATCAGAGCTTTTACCATTGTTGCCCAGCATGACTATACCAGCTCAGCAAACAGAAGTCTACAGAGAAATTTCACGTTATTTGAGTGGACTTTGCTTTTCCAGTGCTCAGTACATGGTTGGAGCGTTTGGGCCGTTAACGACAGAGCCGCCGACACACACACACACACACGCACACACGGAACGGAGAGCGCGCCGCTGGGCCGTTAACGACAGAGCGCGCCGACACACACACAAATACACACGGAACAGAGAGCGCGCCGCACGGAAAAGACCCGCTCATGAAAGCTGCGCGAGAATGAAACCTGATCGCCGAACACGGAGAGGCGGGACGGCATATTTTCAGCCTTCTCAATATAGCAGCCGCAACAGGAAATCATTAAAAGGAGGCAAAAAAAGTGCTGCGTTAATTGCATTATATTTTATAACGCGTTAAACATTTAAAATTAATCGCAAAGATTAACGCGTTAATTCCCCCAGCCCTAGTTTAAACACATGCTTCAGACACCTGTCACGCTGGAGGTGTTCCTCAAAGTGTCCTCTAGAGGATGCAGTGCAAATTCCCATTGGAAAGGTAACAAGAATGTTGTTCACTTAGCGATTCATTCAATGTTATCCACTCATTCAGACTGGATTCTATCATTTGCTGGCTGCTGTACTGGTCAGTTACCTTGATCCACATCTAAATTTAAATTCAATTTAAATTTTCACTTAAGGTTTCAAATATTGTTAACATTAGATTACTATTTACAGTCCCAAGACAAGAAATAAGTTACTTATTTTTAATATACTCTCATTTCTGCCAAAACTGTAACAAGATCAGATTTTGCTGAAAAGTGCTGAGTTAAAAGTGCTGAGTCACCACCAGAAGAGTATATTTAATTAAAATACTTCCTCTTAAAGTCATATCTATTGATTCATGTCTTTATTTGGATACCCACCAAATAAATAAATACATGGACTTGAAATAATAAAAAAAAAAAATTAATTGTATAAGCTATATCTTAAAGCTTCAACTAAGAAAATAAATGTATCCAATGCAACGTACAACTTGATCAATAAAAATAATACTGGTCTGTTGAAGTCACTGCAATCAATAAATGAAAGGCAAAATGGTGCTAGTTGCTTCATATGAAACGAGAGAGCCAGTCTGCACTGTGATACAACATGGTGATCGAATGAGCAGACTGATACAATCAACTCTATTATACAGCTGATATACAGCATGGCTATGGACAACATGGAATATCAGGAAATATCTGACTGCTAAATGCTGCGAATGACCAATCAGAATCAAGTATAGAAAGCTGTGTAATAAGACTATCTAGAATGTACTTCATCATCCTCCCTGTTCTATGAATATGGGTCTGCTGCACTAGTCAGACAGTAAAAGAAAAAAAAATCTTTCATTGCCTTTCTCAGGGCTTCTTTGTCATCTTGCATTCCTTCTCCACTTAAGCAGACAGGACTCTAACAAGCATCATTTTGGGTGACCATTTAGATAACATGCAGCAAGTGGCTGGTTTTATTGCTCAGTCTCTATTAAAGCAGCATACATCTTCACTGACTGACCAGTGTGGCCCACAGCCTTGATTTATACTGGGACAACACAATCGTACACTCTCAGAAAAAAAGGTACAAAAGCTGTCACTGGGACAGTACCCTTCAAAAGGGTTCTAATATGTACCATTTAGGTACTAATACAACACATTCTCACCCCAAAGCGTCACTTTCAAACAAGCTTCAATATCTGATGCTCAAAGCACCCTTTATGTACCTTTGAGGGACTTAAATGCACTCTTTAGGTACAAAGGTGTACCTTTTGAAAAGGTACCGCCACAGTGACAGCTTTTGTACCTTTTTTTCTGAGAGTGTATAGCACAGTAAAACCTACTCTTGAGGGGTCATTATCTATCCTGATTGTTCTTTTTATTTGTGCTTAAAACTTAGATGTACAATGAATCAAGAAAAAAAAGGTATCACGTCTAAAGGGTGGTCTTTAACATTTGACAACAATTAGGCCTACTCATGGGAGCAGTGTTAAAGTCACTCTGTAAATGTAGTATTTGTACTACTTCCTGAATATCAAAATACTAAAAAATAAAAAAATAGGTAGGTATTATTTTAGGAGAGGTATTATTTGAAGAACACTTTATTAAGTTCACATACAAATATTTTGTACAAAAAAAAAAAAAAAACTTATCAAAATTATATGGCAACATGGACTTACGTTTACCTAAATGTGGACAATTGTTCTTTGGATATTACTTTGGATATTAAAATAAATAAAAAATGTTTCTCTATAACAGACATAACCATTTATTCAGCCTGCCAGATTTGGAATAAAGCCTGTGAGAGAAGCAAGTCTAAGGTTTTCTACACTTTCCTCTTGTAAGGGTAGAGACAATACAAAAATCAACAATTTTTGCTTCTTCACTTCTCTTTTCTTACACTTTTCTAATTTCCCATTTAAGTTAAAATAAAAATTGAAAAAAAAAACTGACTGACTTACTGAACCACAGGCAAATGAAAAGCCCATTGAATTATATGAACTGCAGCTTCAATTCTGTAGTACGAATGTTTAAAAAAAAAAAAAGATATTTGAAGGGTGAAAACATGTTTTTACCCACTGAAAACTAAGACTTAGTGTTTGAATTTGATGATGATGAAGTTCTAGCATGTTTTTATCTTCTCTAAACAATGTCTGAAATTGTATAACAAGCTACTTTATATTCGCACACTGTTATTTCAAGTTGATTTTAGAATGGCCTGCTGTTTATTTTTCTCCCAATTTGTCTGTCATCGTCTAATAAGGCAAATACTCAACTGAGACATTTTGTAAACCATGGTTAGTAAAAATTGTCTAGGATTAAGCAGAATGTTTTTTTTTTTTTTTTAATCAGAAATCAGTCATCCAAGTAGAGTAACAGTGACGTCTGCACTTATGTCTTCTTTAGTTGAGACATAATTAATCTTATCAAGTCTGCCTGCTATGTTATGCAACACTACCCACTGTCCTGCCTTACAATGTGCCTAAACAATGCTGTAGACTACCGCTTTATTCATGCACATAAAATCACTATCTATCATTGTCTTTTCATTTAGGCCCCTATGACTTAATTCTTTTTTTATTTAACATTAACTTACCATTAATTATACATCTTTCTGTGTTACAGTTCAATGAGGACAGAGGATGAAACCCAGAGTCAAACCCAGAGTTTTAATGACTTATTTTAATGATGTTCTGTTTATATTATTTAGCGTTGTTTATGATGTGCTGTAGCGCTACCTAATATCCCTAAATATATAATCAAATCTAACTTACTCTAACATTTTCATCAACAGAGAATCAATTTATCTTTTTTTGCGGTCCTATAATGACTGTCAACATTTTTATACATTTTGTCCACAGCCATTTAATTCTAAATTAGACTAAATTAGTATTCAATAAAAAATATTTTTGAATATATCCAGAATATATCATCCCATAAGTTCCAAAAGAGAAGACGAAAAGAACAAATGTTCCTTGAGATGAGTGAGCACACAAAGATGTTCGTCTGAATACTGAATTGAGAGGTTATTTGAGAGGTTAATTGAGTTACAGAGAAGCATAAATTGGATTTTGACAAATCCTGGCTACTTACAGTACCCAAATTCCAAGTTTCTGCATGCTCTGTTTTTTTTTTTTTTCATGTAGAAAGATATAACCGATATAACAGACATAACCATTTATTCAGCCTGTCAGATTTGGAAGAAAGCCTGTGAGAGAAGCAAGCATTAAATCACGTCTAAGGTTTTCTAGATTCCAAGACAAAACATGAAACCTTTTGGAAGAAACTTCTGGTGATCTAATGAGGTGAAAATTGAGATGCGTGGCTTGAAATTTTGATGCAAAAACAATAAAAATAAGCAAAAAGCACGGTGGTAACAGCAATAGCTATGAGGTTTAGCAGGAGAAACTCAAAAGCATGTTACCAAGAAAACAACGCAGATGGAACCACTGGCTATAACCTCACATCTTGGCACTTTAAAAAAAAAAACGTTTTCTTTTTTTAATCCCTTTTTTCCCCCCGCTGGTTGTGTTCTTACAATTATTGTCTAAAAGACAAAGTCTAAAAAGTGTAGCTACAATAAATGCTGATGCATAACACTGAATTGCTCTAAACAGACAACAGTACCACATTAAAAAAAAAACAACTGTGTATTACTGACTGGTTCCAGAGAAAGTGCATTTGAGGTTGAGAGTGAAGGTCTGCAGTGCAGCCAGTCTCCATTGTCCTGGAAATGCAATTCAATATAGGCTAATTAATAGATTTATTTCATTCGATGTTGTTTATGACCACATGTTTTCATATTCTGTGGGTGGTCTATGTACGTTTAACAGTTGAGGTTTAACCAGTAAGAACAATGACCATTCTTTCTAAAATAGACCTCCAACATCTAAAAGGTAAATCTAGGAAAATGATCTGTCTGCTCTGTTCCCACATGTCCTGTAGCAATGAATATGATGAACTTTAATCTCAAAACTGGCCATCATCATTACTTTTAATACATAAACAAAACAAGAAATTATACACTCAGATTCATTGACACAAGATTACTGATGTATAAGCTAATCTTGAATTATGTATGTTGTTTTTGTAAAAACAGATACTGTATGTAATTATTCATATGAAGAGCATAGCCCTGTTTACAACTGAATGCTTTAATAAGCAATGTGAACACATAGGTCCTACATTAATCTTCATAGACTCTGTATGGAATGTAAACTGGTGACGTTGTGGTGGCCATGTAAAGACAGTTTACAGAGAGTTCGGTTGTTCCGAATGAAATAGCCCATTGTAGGCTACTGCATGTAGTAGAGATGCACATAATCAGAATCGGCCGATAAAAGCTGTTATTTTCACTATCGGCCATCATTGTTTAAAAATAGACGATGATCAGGGCAGAATATATCCTGTCAATCAAAAGGGTACGGAAAACGTGCCAGACTGCAACTCATACTGTGTGTGAAGAAAATCTCTCGTGTTGAATTTAGGGCAAGTTGACGCAACAATAAACAGTTAACAGTTAAAAAAATGAAAGTTTCTAGTTCAAAAAAAGCTAAAAGCAGTCTCTGCTTGACCCTATGAGTCACCCGCAGTTCAAGCCAGGCCCACGGTTTTTCCCTACAACAAACATTATTTGTAGCCCGCCTCCCGTCCAATAATCGCAAAGAGATTTGTGCTTTGTTACTTATGATAAGAAACATCTTTCAAATTCTGTTCATTTTATCATGAAATTCAAACAATGAATGTAATTCATTTATTCAACAATAAATGGCGTTTTGATGCTCTTAAATGTGACGTGACAGATCTCTGTAGGCTAGTCATAGATAGGTTATATAGGCCTACATAGTGAACTACTTGTGAACAATGTCACCTAACGTTGCATTTACCTAGGGAAATTTATCTGATATTCACAGTTCATTTGGTTAGCAATAAAAAACACTAGAGGAGCTAATTTAATTTGATATATTATATATATATTTGAATAAATTTGCCATGAAGACAAGTGCTTATGAAAACTATGTGCAACTGAGTTGTATAGCCTACAAACATTAACGTGTAATTATTATATATGAAAATAAATAGAAGTTGAATAATACCCCTGTTGTTAATTGTAACCTCTAATATTATATTAATGTACCAAATTAGAGGGTTCTATAGTTTGCAGCAATATTTGGGAGATCAAAGAAAAATCTAACTATCAGTATCAGCATCGGCATATATCATTCTGAATAATCGGCAGTCGTTATTGGCTGGGAAAATTAGTATCGGTGCATCTCTACTATGTAGTACACATGCTGCCTACTAATTAAAAAATTGTATGTGAAACAGTATACAGTATGCAATGATAAAATTATCCAATCATTATAGCTATAGTTGTCAGGGTACATAATGCACAAAAAAACAACAACCCTAAAGTACTGTAGAGTCCTGAGGTCTATATTTTTTCATTTTGTTACTAGAGTACACTTTAGTGGATGAAGTGAATACAGCATCTGTTTCCCACCTTGGAAAACACCACAAGAGGGTGCAATGGGGAGAAGAGGAAAGAATGACTCCTGGAAAACAACTAGGAGAATGAACAGGCATACTACATCTTGTTTTTCTTTGCCAAATAATGCATGTTTATTATGCTACATCGCATTCATCCATGATTTTTACATCCATTCAAGTAAGCATAATATAAAAGTAGCTGATATGGTCCCTCAAAAAACAGAGGATAACACTATGTTAGCACCAATGACAGACAACAAATGTAAGACATTCCACATTGAAAAAAGAACTTATGAAATAGAATTTGAAATCCCTGTCTTAAAATAAGTTATTTAAAACTTACATGATGAAATACTATGAATACTCTTATATGAATGCTTGGAAAGGATCAGACTGCTTGTGACATTTTCAGTCAGCTTCATAAGAGTTACAGAATGGAGAGCATAAATAATTCATAATGATTGTCCACAAAAACTGACCGTCAGTCAAGGTCTGAGAAGAACAGGCAGGAAAAAACAAAAAAACAACAAAAAAAAAACGATTAAACAGGGTCACCTGCTCCTGGGGTGCCAGTGTTTATGAACTTCTGATCTGAATTGGAATGCTTAAGGCTACTGGCAATATTTAAAGTATTCATACATTACGTAATATCATTTCTAATAATACTGATAAAATAGGACTTTGGTAGAAAATATTATCCGTCTCATCATATCTTTCTTATGTATCAGTTGTTTCCTCTACAAACCCATATGACACTTAAATTATAACCAATAATATCTATAAGCAAGTAATCAGCTTGGTTTTCAAAATGCCAAAGTATATACCTGAAATGCATGTCACTAAAAAGGAAAGGAAATGGTCTCTTCAGGCCTTTATTTTTTGTAGATTTATGTAATATTCTTTCAGAAGACTCATCTGAGGAAACTCCTCTCACCTTGTCCAAACGCTTACAAAAAGACCTAAACCACAGATCCTTTTTAAAAGTTAAAAAGTGCACCAGAGTTCCTTTCATGTCTGAAGTGAGCTCACTTGAGAGTTATCCACAGTTTCATCTTCAACACCAGCAGCAAACAGAGAAAGAATGAGGTTTCAGAATTGCTACTGGCTCAGCGGTCAGAGGGGGAAAAAAACAGCTTTTCAGTCTGTTAATCGAGTTCTCTATTGAAAAAGTGATGTTCAGTCCTGTAATACAGTAGAGGAATGCTGTGACACTGAGCATAGTTGAACGAGTACCGTGAAATTACTGAGAGATGAAAGGTCCTCTAGAGAGGTGTAGTGGTTCAGGGCTCTTGATAATCTCACTGGTTGGCCGGGGTTTCTAGATGTTCTTTATCACCTCTCTTTTACCTATGGGTCACCTGGTTGTTGATCAGGCCAGGGAAAGTGTCTTCTGTCTCGGCACTAAAGGAGCCCCCTTAAAAGAGACACAGAATCACAGTGACGTTCACTATACAGGGATCTATGCATGTTCATTCTAAGCATGACATTTCATGCAATTATGGTCCCAAAAATATTTGAACAATTTAGATTATTCTTTAAACATATCAAGCCAAGCCTCTTTTTTATATTTAGACTACTATTCAAAATGTTGGGGTCTGTGAACTGTTCTAGTGTTTATGAAAGAAGGCTTTTTATGCTCACCCAGGCTGCATTTATTTGATCAAAAATACTAAATATTATCATTCAAATATGATTTCTTATTATTATTATTGTTAAAAACAGTTGTGCTGATTAATATTTTTGTGGAAACCGTGATACATTTTTGCAGGATTCTTTGATGAATAGAAAGTTCAAAATAAAAGCAATTATTTGAAACAGACATCTTTAATAAATGTCTTTATGGTCACTTTTGATCAATTTAATGCATCCAAGCTGAATAAAAGTATTAATTAAAAACAAAAACAAATAGACCCTAAATATCTGAATAGTAGTGTACAAGAATAAGCTAACTTTTCAGGTAAGATAAAAAAAAAAAAAAAAAATCATAGTTAGCATGAGGGGACTAGTCACTAAAAAGAAGACGTATTTCTAAGTGTCACTAAAGCGTCCAAAAGTGAATCATTCATGGAGCCAGTGTATGTGAAAAAAGTAAGTCATTTTCATGGCAAGACAATGTGAAGAGGCATTCATGACGTTTTGTTTACCTATATGGCAATTATACATCCATATACGATGACCATCATATCGACATCTGCATTTGACAATGTTATTGGTGTAATCCGACTCAGCAACCTCATAATTGGGGTTAATTACAATCTGTCAGAGAGAGTGAAAACAGTCAGCTCAAAGATCTAAACACAATGTCAGTTTCCAAGAATCAGGATAATATGATTAAAAGAATTTCTTTGGTACTAAAATTACTACTATTTCGGAAATGTCATTATTACCTGGAATGTGTAGTCTCCTGGTTTAACATCTGTAATGTCCACCCACTGGCAGTCAATATCATGCCTGTATGTATCCCAGCAGCCCACTGTGATCCCCTGCTCACCAAAGTTTGCACACTCGTATCTCTTCTCGATTCCTTAAAAAAAGTCAACAATACAAAGAGCACATCATCAAGTTGATGACGAGTTTACGCTACAATAAAAAAGGAACAGAAAACATAACTATGAGTTCAAAACCACAGAGTTAGAGTGAGGTCAACTTATTCTTACAATTGTCGGCTACAAAAACATGCACATTCTTTCATACCTTCATCACATTCTGAGTCCTCCAGACAGAAACTTGCTTTGTGTCCTTCTGCCACCTTGGTGCCATTGTTGCTAAGTAGATCATAGTGGGTGAACACTTCCATACTATGATAGTGCCTGTAACAGTAAAAAGAAAATGATTTTAAAAACATTTACCTACAAGTAAAAGCCTACCATACCATTTAAAAGTTTGTGGTTGGTAAGATTTTTTAATTGTTTTGATCACCAAGGTTGCATTTATTTGATCAAAAACACAATAAAAATAGTAATATTGTGATATATGACTAATTTAAAAGAACTGTTTTCTATTTTAATATATTTTCAAATGTAATTTTAAAAGCTGTATTTTCAGTAGCCATTACTCCATTCTTCAGGGTCACATGATCCTTCAGAAATGATCCTAATATGGTGATTTGCTGCTCAAAAACATTTCTTTTTATTATCAAAATTGAAAACAGTTGTCTCGCTTAATATTTTTGTGGACACCATGATCATTTTTTTTCAGGATTCTTTGATTAATAGAAAAAGTTCAAAAGAACTGCATTTATTTAAAATAGAAATCATTACATATGTCTTTACTGTCACTTTTGATCAATTAAATCTGTCCTTACTGAATAAAATTATTAATTTCTTTAAAAAAAAATGACTGACCCCCAAGTTTTGAACGATACTTAGGTACTTTCCATGAGTACGAAAATGTAAACTGATACAGTTAGCCCCATCTCTGTTGTTTACCTATTTAGTATATTATTTTTGTTCATGACATCAAAACATGGATATATGTAATATATTTATGTTCTTATGAATGATATCTGAATTCTACCTCTATTGTCTCCAGCAGTTATCAGACCCCCCCCTCACCTGTGGCAGTCATGCCAAACCCAGGTCTCTCTGGAGGCTTTGGGTCTGAAGTCAGATTGTCCATTGTTGTGGATCTGGGAGGAGAAGCGGAGGAGTCGGCGATAGGAGTTGGCTGGGGTGGCACCGGAGGTTGAGCCCAGGCAGTTCTCCTCATAGGCACACTGTAACATGATCATAGGTCGGTCTTCTAAGTATGTGGTCTGTTCCACCACCTGGGGGTTGAGCACCAGATCTGGGGCAGCTGGACGGAAATAAAAAACTCTTAGCTTATGTTTTAAAACAAGTGTTCCTGTCAGAGTTCTAAAGAAAGGTTTCTCAATTATTTTTCATTGTTTTTAACTCCATATGACCTGAAAAAGAGATTTGTTTTAAACACATACCCCTGGTTTCACAGACAGGGCTTAAGACTAGTCCTAGACTAAAATGTAAGTCTGAGCTGTTTCCACTGAAATAAACTTGCACTGACTGATCTTAAAAATATATCAGTGCCTTTTTAGTTTTAAGATGCACATCGGTAATGTTTTTTTCTAAGCATGTTTATAAAAATTACTTAAATGTCCTAATTGATCTATGGTCTAATCCTGGCTTAGTCTAAGCCCTGTCTGTGAAACCGGGCCATAATATACCACAAACTATATTAGTAATCATATACCCTGTGCAATGTGGCGCCAGGCGCCACATTTTTTGCTAGTTTCAGCCCGACGCAGTTACCATTTTCACGTCCTGCGTCACGTTATTTAAATAACAAATGCATTTGCGCCCATTTGTGTGCCCATGGGCATGCTGGTCTGAAAACGAGATGTGTTCAGGCGCATTGTTGGCACGTTACTATTTAGAGGCAACTGAAATATTCAGTATAATATTCGCAATTTTTTTTTTTTATTTAAAGGGCGCATTAGTAATATGCGTGTCCACAACGCGCGTACACTCTGCTTATTGCACACACAGGGACGTGCAGCAGCACACAGACATGCCAAATATTAAAAATAAAAGGATTATAATGTAAAAGATTAGTATTGTGTACATAAACATATGGTGGAATCCGGCTTGTCCCGTAGATGGTCTGCTCGCGCGCTTTAACCTCGCGCACGAGCAGATTTGATTCCTCTCTGGAGAAGCATTCAGTCTTTCCGCTTGCAAATTCCTCCATGTAAATAGCGAATCCGCCATGGCGCGAGCGCAACTGGCTATTAAAGGGAATGGGAAATGAGACTCTGATTGGTTTATTGCACGTTATGCCCAAAACACACCCATTACTCTACTTTTAGACCATGAGCCGGGCGCACCGACCATTTTAGCAAAAGTGGATTCGGACACACCCTAAGTGCACTTGCGCCATGCACTTTAGACCATGCACTTAGATCGTTAAAATAGGGCCCTAAGTGTTGATAACACAATACAAACAGGCTTGCATGGAATTTTCAAAGAGACCAGTAGAGGTCAGTGTTTCTCCAGAAAATAATTAGTTGAAGCTAATAGAAATACATATATATATAGTAAGAACTCTGAAAGTCAATGCATAAATATGCATAAATATAAGAATAACTGTATTTGAATATTCTGATGACAATACTTACTCTCAGAGCAGGAAACTCCAGCAGCAAAGCGTCCTCCACCTTTAGGGCAGCTGAGATATTCTCCATGATGCAGACAGTGGGAGAGAGACATCTCTGTTCCAGCACACCTCACCCCACTCATAACCACTGCATCTGCATTCACTGAACCAGGCCAGTACCATGTCTCCTATACAAACACAAAATCCCACCTCAGTTCAAGTGATTCATCCATCCCACAGGGGAAATGAAAGGTAGTGCATACACTGAATATAGAGACACCATTTTTTATTAAACAAATGACTACAGTATTAAAGATGCATCCAGTCATTTTTACTCATTAAAGTTTTAAACATAAAGAAAGTGATAGTAATTTTGAAAAACATGTTTAAAATGAAGACTCAGTAACATAGCTGTTTTATTTTAAATGGAGCGTGTTGCATCATGGGAGCAGACATGTTGAGGTGTGTGTAATACTTATAAGGCGTATATAATACTTGCTTTATCTCAGTACAGTGATGTTATTGTTAACTAAATCTATTCAAATAAAGCTGAAATAAAAATTAAATACAAATATTAGATAAAAAAAGAAATGTTGCATTGGCAACTTACTGATAAGTTTATGTTGAAGTACTAAAATTACTCAAACTAAAAACTGAAATAAAAAGAGAATTGTTTATAAATAATACTAAAACAACACTGTCTCAGTAACCTGTCTGTTACTGATCACTCTTTTAATAAAGGAATAAAAGCTTATCCAATGGCATTGGTAACAGAAAACATTTCGTTATGCTACATTCACATCGCTAGGTGTCACTATAAGACTGGCGTGAACTCTTTTTTTTTTCACCAGTCTTATTGAATGCACCGTTAAAAAAAAGAACATATGTTAGATATTAAAATGAGAGAGGACAAAGTTGAGGCAAAATGTCAACAGAGAAAGAGAAATCACTAACAGCAAAATGTAAAATAACCACAAGATGGTGCTATTTCCTGACACTTTATCAAAACCTCTTGGACTTTTTGTTCTAATCGAGAAAAGTCCTCAGCAGCTAAGACCTAGCTTTGCACATCCGTGGCAAAGTCAAAACACTAAATAGTAGACTAGGAGAATTAAACGTAATACCCAGAGCAACAAAATGTTCTCTTTGATGTCATATTTTTATAGTAGGCTAAGTTACCTACACTAAAGTCCTATCTGTTTCATATAATTGAACCATTTAATTATTTAAAATAAAAACAGAGTCCGTATTGTTTAACCATTTCCAGACATAAATTACTTGTCAACACAACAGTAAAATCTTCAAAAGCAAACCTCTCCTTCCCTGCGGCAGTCAACTGTTTCGTTCTTTCTTATCTATTTAAGATCCATTTGATGAAGAGATATAATTTCCTCTTGGAATAGACAGTCTCTAACTCTCTTAAACACTTCCCAGGTGTAACCGTTTATCTTCAACGCTGTCAAACCAGAAGGGAGTAATGGTTTCTCTTGGCAACCGTAAACACAGACATCTATAACAGTCAGAAAGCATGTATTTAAGAAGGTTAATCTGAGGAAAAAATACATGTCTTAACATCTGGTTGTTCTAATAATTACCATTAGAAACATCATTCTCACAGGACGACTTCAAGCTGAGCTGTGCCTCTAATAAAACTGGGATTCATTTCAGACTTTAAATATACACGTACACATGTTTTCTTGCAGTAACTCGTTTTGTCTAAGGCTATTAAAAGAAAGAATTCCACCTTGGACAGTTTCTTTGTGGACATATTTGACAAATAAATCACAATACATTCTTTAGAAGGTACACCAGTCTATTCTGTTTACAAAATCCCTTCTGTGAATTGATAAATTAAATGTCATTAGACTAGACAACATGCCTGAGTATTGGAATGCTGCAATTTCTTATTAACAACCGGCAGGAACAGTTAAAGGACACCACAGGAATCTCATTGTCACAAGATAGTCGATAAAAATCCAATTGACCTGAAACATTCCAGAACTGATTTGATTTGGTTTTAATAAAGTTCAAAAATCATAATAGGACGTCACTGAAAAACTTTCAGCCCACACAGAGCTTTGATTTCACTAACAGCAGTCCTCCACCACCCCTGCTTATACAAAAATAACTGAATAGTAATGCGAGTTTGGAATACCATGAATTTCTTCAAAGGGCCAACATCCAATTTACTAAGATCAAGGGATGATCTGGTGAGAAGGATAGACATACCTTACCAACAGCCTGTTGAGGTATCAGCAGTGTAAAAGGATCACAATGTGAGACTAGAAGTAGAAAATACCTGGAAAGCACTGCTTGCAAAGCCCAGGCCCAGCTGTCTGCAGACCACCATGGCCTCCATAGTGCCCCAGCCCTCACCGCACACAGTCCCCCACACCAGAGAACCGTTGCGCTCCATAAGAACCTCAACACGGCCTTCAAAGGGGTTATGCCCTCCACTCAACCGCAGCTGCAATAATAAAGAGCAGACTGGCCATGGTATACTATGACAGTAAAAATGCATTTCAGTAGTCAGTCAATTTGAGTGAGTTTTTACCCTCTGTTGGAAGCCCATGGCAGGAACATTGCACCTCACGCCTGCGTCCTCCTCGTGACTGCAGCCTTCAGAGTCTTTATCCATATTGAAGGGACACTCAGTGACAGACTTCTCAAAGCCAGAACATTGAACCTCATTCATATGTACAGGGCCCATTCCTGGAAAAAAACATGTTTTTATCCAGACACACCCATAAATGGTCATAGACACATGCTTAGTCCTAATAATAAAATTCCTACCTATATACACATATCTAATAATCATAGGAAGAAAACATAATTTACCCTGAAATTTAAGTACATTTTTTTTAAGTACAGAATTTGGCAAATTGTTGTTTTCAAGAGAGAAAGAACTGAAAGAATTGAACCTTTCAATCCAGAGTTTATATGAATCTACTATGCCATTAAAGCTGTAGTCCGTAGTTTTTCCTCTTTGTCGCCATCTCTGTTCGAAATCTGCAATTGCAGTTATTCACGGATTTATCTACTTTACGTGGGTTGGCATGGCACAGCGCGGATGAATCCTATGTTTTGAAGAGAATGTGCAGCTGTCAGTCACCGCGCCCGTGTGGATACTGACATTCGGCATCACAGATTCTACTTTTTGGAAGTATGACCAACATAAGAATTTTCACCGGAAAATGTCATCTGAACAAGTAACATCCAGTTTTGTTCTGACCAACTAAGGGAAAAAAAGCATTGCGGTAAATCACGCTGATTAAATCTAACGATTGCTTATCATATCACGTTAAACCATGCAAATTATACTTTGTTCTCAAATTATACTTTGTATACTTTGTTCTCAACTGTTAACAACATCAGTATTGCGTGACTACATTTAATGTGTATTAGGGCTACCTGTAGTTCAGTACTCCGTAACTGTATGAATTAAGTGAACAAGTGCGCTACTGTTACATAATTGAGTAAAAGAGTATGTAATACTTTCTTCATATGCAAATGTTACCCAATCATAGCAGTTCATGATGACCCCTTTAAATAACTGACTTTTATGTTGTTTATATTTATATTGTACTAAGGCCAAAATAAATGGCCTTTTTAATAATAATTATTTTAATAATAATTAAAATATTATCTGAAAAATATTATCTGTAATGTCAGACCAGAAGAAAACATTTTCAGCTTAATTAATTTTTTCCCCTCCCACCCATCCTTACTTATTAAATTACTTTCATTAAAACATTGTATCAATTCCCTAAAGCACTTTGTGCTATGAATCCCTTAAAAGGGTCCAAGTAAATGCATGGAAGTCAGGGAGGTTGTAGCATTCCATCTACTGTAGAACCTTCAGATCAATTCAACTATACACACCTTGTCCAAGCTGACCTCCAGAAAGCGCCTCCTTGGCACTCCCTAATCCAAGCTCACGACACACCACAGTAGCTGCTACGAGATTCCAGTTGTCATCACAGATCGTGCCCCATTCTCCATTCTTCAACACCTCCACACGCCCCTCTCCAACTACAGCGCCACCTCTGAGACGCACCAGGGGTTGCTGTATGTGAAGGAAGAGGAAGACTAAATAAGAAAGACAGATTCCTTTTTGCAGAAAAGATAAAGTGCTAAACTCAAAGTAGGAATTCATATTTGAGAAGTTTTACAGTAATTCAGGCAACGGGTTTACATCAGATGTGCATGACATACTTTAAGAAATCATAATTAAGATGCTCATTACAAAAGTTGTTAAAACCATTATAATTATTCAATTAAAACACACTGTTGGGGTAACGTTTGGGGCCAGTAAGATTTTTTTTTTCTCTTATGCTCACCAATGCGGCATTACTTTGAGCAAAAAAAAAAAAAAAAAAAAAAAAAAAAAGGAATAACAGTAAAATTGTCAAATACTATCACAATTTAAATTTTAATACATTTTAAAATGTCATTTATTTCTGTGATGGCAAAGCTGAATTTTCAGCATCATTACTCCAGTCTTCACTCAGTTTCACATAATCCTTCAGAAATCATTCTAATATGCTGATTTGGTGCTCAAGAAACATTTATTTTTATGATCAACATTGAAAACAGTTGTTCCGCTTAATATTTTTGTGGAAACCATGATAAAAAAAAAAAAAAAATCAGGATTCTTTGATGAATAGGCGAAAAGTTCAAAGGAACAACCTTTATTTAAAATGTATGTTTTTTGTAACATTATAAATGTCTTTGCTTTAACTTTTTATCAATTTGATACATCCTTGCAAAATTCCAAAACCTTCATCATTAAAAGAATGGATATATTCTACAGGAATTCTTTCAGGACTACACAACAGACACTTCAATAGTGCAGATATACATCATGCTATGAACTCACTGACCTTGCTGAATGGTATGTAACAGGCAAGCTTCCACATGGACTACTTAAATATGTAATTTGGAAAGAGTGATGTCATTTTCGGGTAAAATGTCTGTCATCATAGGGCTTTAGAGATTTAAAAATATTCTTTTCTCTGCTCTCTAACATTAGTATTCATGTACAGTAATCACACTTTGCGGCAACTGAAAATACTGGACTCGAAAACTGCCACTTTTGCCATACATTCTTCTTTAAATAAGTAAGAGACGATTCACTTTAAAGTAGCCGGTTACTCTAGATCAAGATTTTCTATAACCATGGTGATAAAGTGTGTTGAGATCTGTTCCATACTTAAAGAACAAGTTCGGTATTTTACACTTAAAGCCCTGTTTACAGATCGTTTCTGATGAAATAGAATGGTTAAGATTAAAATTTGGACAAATGCTGCTGTCCCGAGAATTTTAGGTTTCTTTCGCTCCAGTGGTTTGCTTGCATAGGTGCATTATCGCCACCAACTGGGCTGGAGTGTCTATTATTCAAGCTCTCAACGGAAGAATGTATGGGTGTGAGACGTATGGAAAAATAGGTCCACAGTTTTACAACGAATGGTAAAACACCTGTTGGAAAGCATCTTTTGCAGCGATTTTTGTGTGAGCATATCAGTGAACACCCCTGACCACTCGGTGAGTTTCACGTCTTTGTAAACGAAAGTTTAATGTGTTTTAGGAAGGACTGGTCCAGTGCACCTATACAACCAGTCTACTGGTGGGGGGGAAAGCGAAAGAAACCTAAAATTCTCGGGACAGCAGCATTTGTCCAAAATTTAATCTTAACCGTTCTATTTCATCAGAAACGATCTGTAAACAGGACTTTAAGTGTAAAATACCGAACTTGTCCTTTAATAGTCTTCTCAAAGGGGAGAGTCAGAAGTTCAGTGCAAAGCAATACCTCATGTAGACATGTGGCTTCTTGTATTTTTGGAGTAAATGTATCATCTGGCCTCACCTCCTGTCTGAAGGCCTTCCTGTATCCTGACATGGGAGTCGGGGCGAAAGCTCTGCCAGGGACGCAGCTGACTACCACAGGAGTGCCCTGCTCACACGTGCTATTGGCTTTGATGGTGAGCGTGTGGCCCAGCTTACAGCTAGACAAATGAGCTTCATTTCCGGTGCAATTTATGGAGTAATCCCAGTAAGTTTGCTTTCTCCTGCGGGCAAACATCCTGAGAAACAAAGCAAAGGGAATTTGAGAATTGAGTTGAACAAACATCACACAAACCCCATGTATAGGCCCAAGTGGAAGATTCTAGCCATAATAGGGCTAGTAAAGATTCATGACTGCATTAAACATTCAATACACTTTGAACTGCAAAAGGATGAAGCACAGCTGAAGTGACGTCACATATTCCTGCAGGAAAAGCATTGCTCATCCTACAAAGAGAATATTTAACAAGCTCCACTGTCAGAAATATACTGGCCATCATTCACAAAAAAAGACACAATTTTATTTAGACTCTAAGGGAGAGAATGTCTCACACTAGACTTGCTCCAAAGTCTATGTCAGATCCCAACTATCAGGAAAACAAATGTAGACAAACACACACATAGACTTTGAGAGATACAAAAGAAAAGGTAGACATAACATTTAACTCACAGATTTGATCTAAAGTTACAGAAAAAAAAAATGGTTACAAAAGCTTGAACATTTAACCTGGTGTTTAATTTATAGTGTTTGTGAGAACAGCTGGGAGAGCTGTTATACTTCCATGCTATATCATCTGAGAACATCATCTGCTTGTTCCAGCCAGGGAAAGACCCATATTATATACACAAGCCATTTACGGACGGTCCTCTGAAAGGATTGTCCAAGTTTTCTTATGAAAGCACGGTTTAAAGCCACAGGGCAGACAGAGGTAGTTGAAAGGAAGCCCATTTTGGCTCCACGCTGAAAAAACTACAGCTTTCGGCTACGTGTCCCCCCTCCCCCCAACATCGAGCACAGATTTAAAAAAAAAAAAACGGTGCCTGCACATTTCATAAGGCACAGCATGTGCGGAGAAGCACGTAGCTTAGCCGAACAGTCCGAGATCATACAACCAACTATAAAGCTTTCATTTCTATTGTGCCTAAGTGATTGCTCATAAAGCACATTAATTACCATTCATTTCTAACTAGGCATTTTAGTGCTGATTTCCACATAGTTATGAAAGTGCTCATGAAGATTTATGCAACTCTTGAGAGTCATTACGAACACAGTATGGAATGTAATAGCTTAGCAGAAAGTATGAGTTCAAGACTATGTTCTCTGCAGATTTTCTCATTTATTTGCAGATTTTCTATCAGGCATATACAGAGATTAAGAAGTTCTGAAGACTCGCTAGAAACATTCTTCATGATGCGATTTCAAATACTGTTAAATAATGTTTCACTTGCCTAAACCAGTGGTTTATCTGACCAATGCTGATGGAAAAGCAGCTTGTCTATCTTTTTTTATTTCCATGGGAGTATTTTCAGTCAGGCCTTTAAGATTGATGTCTGTCAGACACAAAAAATTACTGCTGTTGTTGATGAATGTGTCAGACTGTTTACTCTAAGAGAGTCAACATATATTTAAGCAAAATAGCATGTTAAATTAAGATATATGATGTTTACATATGAATAAAAAATTAAATTGATGCAAGGATCAATTCAAATTTAAAAAGCAACGCTATAGCTGAATTTGGGAATAAACTACTAACAATGTGAAATGTCATGAAATGTATCCTGGTATGATTTAAAAAATATATGAAAATATATGAAAAAATGAAATAAAATTAGTTTTGTAATAAAACTCAAACTTTGGATAACTTATAGTTCATTAGTCTACAAAACAAAAAAACCTATATATTTTACAAAATTTATATGGCCCAGTTTCACAGACAGGGCTTAGATTAAGCCAGGATTAGGCCTTAGTTCAATTAGGGCATTTAAGTGGCTTTTATAAACGTGCCTTAGAAACACTAACAGGTGTAATCTTGAGACAAAATAAAGGCACTGACATATTTTAAGATTTGTTAGTCAGAGCAAGTTGCCTTCAGTTAAAACTGCTCAAACATGCATTTTAGTCTGGGACAAGGCTTAAACCTTGTCTGTGAAACCAGGGGCATATGTTTTATACATCAGCTCACAGAGCCCCAGCGTACTGCGTACTTTATGGACCCCCAGGGGTCCCTGGATCTATAATTGATTAGACACTATTAAATCACAATGGATGAAAATTATGCTTCGTTCCATAGTTTAAATCCTGGGATGGAATTCCACAGACAACATGAACATCTTTTCAAGCAAAACATTTGGCAGCATAAATTCCAAATGAAACTATGACCAAACTGTGGACCTCCATATTGTGTACTCTGTTAGCATTTTGCTGGAGTGGGAGTGTAATGAAGTGGGAAATATTATCATAAGGCCATAAAAACCCTATAGGTTATATTCTAAAGAAATATCTGCACAAAAGACACCTCAACTTAAGGGAAAGCAAGCACTCACTTGTACACACGGGTATTGTATCTCTTGTCTCCTGGAAAGCCGAACATGCCGCAGATGACCCTGCTGTTCATCTGAGTCCAGTCATCATCACAGATCTGCTTCCATTTGCCTCCATCCTTCACTTCCACGTAGCCCTCTGTCACTGGGATGCGCTTACGATATGTTGACAGGATGGGGCGAATACGAACATCCTCCACCTGAATGTTCAGACTCTGAAGGGCAAAATAAGTCAAGTATTGTTACTGAAGTTGATTTATGATGGACATTGATTCTTGTATTAGCAATAAATATAATAGCAGGAGGGTGACAAACTGCAGGCCAGACAATAAGAAATGCCCTGTCTGTCAGTAAGTTTACTCCATTTTATCCACCATATATATAATAAGGTTCCCTCTGAATAGCGGAAAGTTTCCATTTGTTCTGTGTTAGCATTATTCAATCTACCCATGTTATGAAACTCGTAACTGGACACTTTAACCACAGCCACTATAAAACTAAACCGGTTTTACAGTTCCAAACATCCTATCAGCAGGACTTGTTGACCTGCTCCACCTCTGAAAAATCTTCCAACTGTGTTTACCCTCAGGCCAACAACAATTCACGTCCGTGGCGAGACTATAAAAATGCATTTAATGGCTTCTGACGTATATAGTAGATGGATAAAAAGGCAAACAAGAGGTTACTGCTTTCAAGCTCGCGTCAAATAATCCCAGACACCTCGATAATCAGGCAAAGGTGTGTGGTTGAAATTATTTCCCCAAAATTTACTAGAAAGTCTGGAAAATTGAAGCACATATATATCAAGGCATATAGAAATATCAAGGCACTTCAACATACTGTATGGCCTTAGAACATAACGGCATCTAAATGCAGCTCGTCCCATTTATTTATTTATTTATTTATTATTAAAATTTGGACGGATTCCACGGTGTATAGGCCTACATGAACTGTAAATCCATCAGGAGTGAAGCTAGATTATTTCAGTAGACTCCAAGACTACATGAAGGGCTTTAGCTGCAGATTTACATTCCTGTGCTATGATACCATGTGGGTTGAGTTTTGAGAGACTGTGTGTTGCTGTGCTCAGCAAATAGAGTGGCCTAACCATTCCATTGCCATCTGAACCTCATGCTATAGAAGAGTGGTGGGACTGCAGTGGATTTCGGCCAATTATTGTTTGGTGTTGAACTCATATTTGTGAAATTCAAACCATTCAAATGTTTGAAGTCAGTAAGATTTTTTTGGAAAGGAATTAATCCAAATCAATTGACATTAAAAACATTTGTAATTTACAAAATACTTTGTATTCATAAATAAATGCTGTTCTTTTGAACTTTCTATTCATCTAAGAACCATTTAACATTGATAATAATAAGAAATGTTTCCTGAGCACCAAATCAGCAGCATGTGGATCATGTGACACTGAAGACTGGAGTAATGGCAGCTAAAAGTTCTGCTTTGCCATCACAGAAATAAAATACATTTTAAAATATATTCAAATAGGATTTTTTTTTATAATTGTACTGGTTTACTGTATTTTTGATCAAATAAATACAGCCTTGATGAGCATAAGAATCTTTTTCAAAACAATAAAAATCTCACCTACCCCAAACTTTTGAACTGTAGTGTATGTGTTAAAATACAACATTAAAGTTCAATTTAACCAAAGCCAAAGTTAAGGCACTAAGGATGAGCTAAACGTTTCATTGTCTCTCCCACAATACAATTGTATTAAGTAAAATGAAAAGGGAAATAACTGCAATGACCAGACATTAAGAGGCTCTTTGGCCTGAAAAGAAGTTGAAGACCCCTGCTGTAGAACATAATTTTTCCATGAAATGAGTATGAGAAATGAAGTGGTCACCACTGGGGAGGCTATTTCCTCTGATTCCCCAGACAAAGTAAACCGAAAAAAAGAAGCTGTCTTTCATTAAAAAAAAGTCAAGCAAGTAATATAAGCTGAAGTCAGGTATTTCAAACTAGGAATGAGAATGCGGTTGTGGATAAACACGTGGCAAACTAAAATGGTATCCTTACTGTACCACACTGGAAATGCAAGCAGTGCAAGCAGTGCAATTATGTGGGTTTATTCCAACATGGATACACTTTGGATAGAGTTCTAGAATGATAAGGCTATTATGTATTTTAAAATGTCTAGCATTTCCACATGAGGTAAAACTAAACAGATGAACCACCAAACACTCAAACACAAAATAGTCATTCCTTTAAATCAAGAGACTTTTTGTGAATGGAATGGTCAGTCATTTTCCCAGTGTCTCTGACCAAGCTGTTAGAGCTGCAGGTTGAGCGGATTTAATGAAGAACTGTGTTTCCAAAATCTAAATTGGACACTGTGGTCAACAACAGACTTCAAAATATAGAAGTGGTTTCCGTGTCATGGCGCAAAACCAAGTAAACTTTTCACAAACAGTTATTGTTATCCAAGCTACTTTGTGATGCAACAAAGCATTCCCATTAAAGGTTGAAATAAAAAAAAAATAAAAAAGCTATGGGAATACACCAGCTAAAGCGGCACAAGCAACAAAACCATCCTTACACAGCATCTGAACAATCAGCTTCATGAATTTTTTTAATGCGTTAAATAAAACATTGTTTGATGGATAATCCAAGTAATTTCCCATGCGCCCTAAGAAAGTAACTCGGTAGTCTTGGTAAATGGGTTTTTCCAATAAGTGAGTGAAGTCACCATTTACTTTGTGACTGGATCAGCGAGTTTAATGACCAGTGCACATATCTGCAGCTACACAGGGTTTCCATTAACTCTTTTCTAAACAGGCAATGTGCAAGGTTTCAAAATAGGTTGGAAGAAAAAAAACAACTGAGGTGAGATTTATTAGCACAAAAGAGGAAGAAAAAGATTTCCTAAACATGTGGGGCTGGCTTCTATGGTAACTGGAAGAGGAGGGGATTCTGTAGCTATAGGAAAGAAAAATAGAGCAGCTGGGATAGTGATTTGTGAGGGCTTGTCCTTCTGTAGATGTAAGTAAGCATCTCAGGAGATTAGTCTTGTCTTTTAAAAAGAAAAAAAGTGAGCCCTTCTACTGCTCATACAGAAGAAGGAGTCAGAGGCACATGTGGTGAACTGACAGGCATTCTTCTACTGGCCGGTACACAGACTGTGCAAAGGAAAATGTCACACAGCCCACATTGTTTTTCCCTTAAAACAAGAAGAGTGAGAGAGCATGTTCTCTTCAACTAAACAGATAAACCAATGCTTTCAGTCCACAAAAAAGGCAAAACACATCTTATGAGTGTTTTCTGTAAAAGGAATAATTACATAAAAGAATACAAATAACATAAAACTTTTCCACAATTCCAAAAAAATTCAAAAATATAATGAAGCAACATGAAGCTCAAATGTCCGTTAAAATGTTCTACCTAAAAACTTTAACATTGAAATTAATGATTTTATTATTCTTGTTTACCACTTTTAATTACTTTACCCACAAAGGAATTTGAGATAAATCTCGGAAAACTAAAATTTTGTACAAATGGCAGATATCATCATCACAAGAAAACTGTATGGAAACAAAGAAAACAAAGACATTGTGGTAACATTTTTTAAATAATCGAATATAACAATCATCTTTCTGATTCAAAATATGTTTCTGTTATGTGTGAACTACCCCAGAAGAAACTAAAGTAACTAAATATGGTGCTCTCTTTTAAAAACTCTAGTGACTCTTGTCGTTAACTGTTTGTGTCTGTAACTCTCTCTTTGCAAAGACATGTTAAAGAATGCCTCCTCTTCAGATGGAGCCTATTTCCAACTACCCATTTCCCTCCCCCAACTCATAATAGAACAATGTTTTAGCAGTTAGCTCAAAGTTTTTGAATGCAGGTCTGTTACTGAGCTTTTCAAAATGGTCTAGATCGACAACAGTTAACAAAGAACACAGAGACCATTGCTGGACAACTACAGTCCTGGCCTGTCTTGGCCTGTCTCGTCCTGAGCCATTGCACAAACTGATGATTATCTGTTTCTTAAAATAGCAGAATTCGAGTAGCGTGGTCCATTCCACTTATCTGGTGCCCATGTATAATTGGCTTAATTTCTTTTTCTGACTGCAACTCTTTGACCAGTTATTTCTGACCAAACAGTCTCCTATAAGAACACTGAGGGAAAAAAACACTAAACATCAGTGTTGGTTTTCAAGGAAAACTTATACATACAGACATCTTTGAATCCTCAGGAATGTGAAACATGTGTTTTTCAACTTGGGTCAAAAGCAAAATATACTATGAAAACCACAAGCAATGATTGCATAATACGCTGAATGTGGACAACAAAGCCTTAGGAACATAGAATAACTTCAAGTCTTCCCACAGTAAATATTACTGCAAGTCACATTAGCTCTGGTTTGATTGTCATTTTCAGAGATTACACTTGCTACATAGAGATAAACATCCTGTTAAATATAGGGAGTGTCACCATCCCAAAAGTATGTAACTAGAAGGGGAGAGGCAGATAAATAAACAAGATGAAATTTGTCTAAAAGACAGAGAGAAAGCAATGTAAGTAAAATCCTTGCATTACAAGTAAATGCAAGTGATACCTTGTTACTAAGCAAATAACAGATGAGTAGATCGAAATGTAGTAGTTTAAGGAACATTATGGGTTATTTTCAATCTAACATCCATCAAGCATCTGTGGCATGCTATTCATTACCACAGACTGTAATTTTGACTCATTCCTCAGTTTTTAAAAGCAGGGGAAAAAACATTTACAATGAAATCCTATAACCAAAGTATTACTTTTTCCTTTGTCTGCACAAATGTAAGATATAAGCGAGTCACAATTTGACCTTTGTCTGTATAGGAACGCATTTACATTATATGCATGCTTAATAAGAATATTATTAGGAATATCTGGAAATTTTGGTTTGAAAAATGTTTAAAAAAGGGGCTTTTATGGAACCTGTAGAGTAAGAATAAATGTATAAAACACATACTGGGCCAGACTCCAGAGAAGAGGCCACAGAACATATTAGTCACTAGAACAATAAAGGCTGAGTGTTTCTGAGCGGATCAACAGCATCTGTCTGAGATGAAGTTCTGGCAGTGATCATGTTTAACTTCAGCTAACAAACCCAAATGATTTCTAACAAGAATTTCTATGAAATTCCTTACTATAAAAAATACATCCACGTCATTTTGAGCCATTTGTGTTGTAACACTGTGAATGTTCCAGAATCCTCTATAGAGCTGAAAGAAACACATTCATCAACTCTTCAACAAATAAATAATGTATCTTCCTCTGACCTCTGTAGTTTCTCATAAAGGCACAAACCCCCTGTGATTGTAATTAAGTTATTGCATAACATGTGTCTGTATGACACAGGCTTCCAGCTGCTTCTGCGTGTCCCACTCTCCCATGATTATGGTGGGCGAGACAAATTATGCTAATTTTATCGAGGACTTGGACTGTCTAGATTTATCAGAATAAAGAAAGTTGGGTTTATTCAGCTTTCAGGTATAACGCTAAATAAACGGACTAAAAGCCTAGACACAATAAAAAACCTTATGACTGGTTAACCAACCAGTCAATTTGTTTCTTTCCAAGCAGGGATAACATCTTGTTCACTTACATTAAAATTAGGTTGTAAAAAAAAAAATTACACAGATTCGACCTGCCGATCCCCTTAGTCGTGCTGTAAACAAGTCACGCAGATTATAAATATTTGAGGCTTTTTTAGATGGGCTCAGAAAAGGACATTGTATCTTTGATCTGGTTTTGAGTCCAAAAACAACTTTAACAAATAATTAGATCAATGTATATGATAAAGTGGATAAGTGACCAAAAACATTACAGTTTTTTATGACAACTGTTATCCATATCGCTACCTGGAAAATGTAGCGTTCACGTTTTTTCCCCATGGTCTGTTTGCATCTTGTTTTGGAGTCTCATCTTTGGCCTCTCCTCCACATCTCTGCACCACACTTGCATTACATCATTTTTCCCATTTTAACCCAAGGAAGGCTACAGTGGGTTGCTTATGAACATTCCCAGATGACTTGAATGTGGCCAGCATTATGGTGAACCTCCCTGTGATTTAACTGCCTTAATGTGGAGCCCCGTGCAGGCTATCAGTAGATGGAAAAGCTGACTCTGGCTTTCTCTCCAGGTTTCTCAGCTGGAGACTAGTAGAAGCTGATCTAAGATGTCTACTTCCCCCCTAGCCCTTGCTTGACTCATATATTCCATGTTATATTAGAAAAGGCAATAATACTTTGAAATGAAATTCAGACACAATAGGCATCTTTTTGAAAACTGCGTATATTTATTCAGATATTTTCTTACTGCATATTATAGTGGTGAATTCTGTCTGCTCAGAAGGGCTTTCATTGAGGTTTCCATTTAGCCTTACACTGAGAATCACAATCAGGGTTTCAAAAATCTTATTTGTCACATCCTCTAAAGTCTGTGTTTCGTCATAAGGCTTGAATTACACTTCCCTTTGTTTACAGGAGCGCCTATCATGACATATTTCTTTGATTGCTTAATACATTCTTTCTAGATGACACTGTCGGCTCAAAGCAGCTTGTGTACGGAAAGAGACAGAGGATGGGGACAAATCCTGTTATTACTCTAACTGGACAAAGAAATTAATTTAGACAAAGCCAAGCAGCATAAATATGGGTAGCGTAAAAAAATGTGTCAAGAAGGTGTTTGAACATTCCATTGCCATATTCCTTGCAACCAAAGCCACTTAGCTCTGGGTGGAAAAGTAAATGGAAAAGAATGCATTGAGGGATTGGAAAAGTGATCAAAGGGAAAAAAAGCAACAATAGTTTCAGAGGTGTTATGCACCTAGTTTTCCCAGCCTGGAATGCAATTTTACGGGGGGCCACAGCAACAACCTGCACCTGGTCCCTGAACTCAACTGCCAGTGAGACCCCATTACAGCTCTAAATATGTGCTGTACTACTAAACGAAAGATAGAATACGATATAGCAATATAATGAAGAGTGAAAGTAACAGAAGCTCATACAATGCATTTTAGCAGGCTTAATTAAGCATCAAAATAACTGAAGGAAATATTTATTTGGTGAACAAATTAAGCCAACTAATATGATTTATATTCTTTTGGTTTCTCTACCAATACATTTAAAAATTACAAATGCTGTGAAAATACAGGTATCGGCAAGTACCAAAAATGAAAGTATCGGTATCGGACTCGAAAAAGTTGTATCGGTGCATCCCTACTAAAAGGAGATCACTTTGGGGGACTATTCATTTTGTACAAAATAATAATAATCACATGTTTATTTTTGTCTATTGGAAGTTGTATTCAAAATCCATTTGGCTCAAAAACTTGAATAGGCATGACGCCCCTGAATAGTTTTATACAATTGTTTAATGTGCTATGAATCATCACTGGTAGCGTATATATAGTGTAGACCTATTACAGTCTAGTTTTACACTCATATAATCATTTGCTTTTTTTATCATTTTTTACCTTAGTATGTTAGCGCTCATTTCTTATTTCTTGTTCATTTTTATATATTATTTCTTTCTAATTTTTATATTGTAGAAATAACTTGTTTGTTATGTGTGGTGCTGTGTTTTTGTGTGTTGAAGCTGCTGTGACAATGCAATTTCCTGTATCAATAAAGTATCAACAACAACAATAACTGTGGAAACACATCTGTGCTGAAATTACTTACATTGATGTTGTTGGTCAGGGTGTTAACAAACTTGAATCCTGGGATTCTCTTGTCGCTGCAAACCACCCCGACATCCTCAGTATGCTTGCAATCAGACACACCTATGCCATTAGACTCACACTGAGCCAAACTCCTCTCCTTCCCCGTGCAGTGGACATTGTCAAACCAGATACGGCCTAAAAACACAGGAAGTCGATGCATATATATTATGACTAGTCATCAATTCTCCATGGAAGAATATTATATTGAATGATTAAGTTTAACAATATAGGATGTAAACTGGCATTCACTTATATTATAATACTATACTGTACTATTTACTGCGACGTCATTTTAGTTGAGAAAAATGCATTAGTTTCAGATTATATCAAATACATTGTGAACACAACAAGCTTACCTTCTCCCTTCCCATATTTAGATGATGGAAACCAGGAGACTGCTTCAAAATAACCCAGTTCTCTGCATACAACTTGGGCTGCGTGAATGGTGAAATCATCATCACACACAGTCCCCCATTCCCCTTCATAGAAGACCTCAACGCGCCCTTCGTTGTGCTTGCGTTTCTCTCCTGCCAGACGTAGCTGTATCCTGGGCGTATCTGCAGGAAGCTCTGGAGCAGTGTAAAGATCCTGGGAAGAGTCCTGGTAGCCCGGAGGGTAACCCAAGTGCTCATACTGTGCGTAGCTCTGACTCCATGCACACAATAGTACAAATGATACAGACCAGAGGGCCAGCATAATGAAAGAGGCTCAGATGGTTTTTATGGCCTGCAAAAAAGCAAAAGTGAAGAAATGGATGGTTTTTTGTTATTATTTAATAGATAGCACAGAAGGACATGTTTGATGATAACAGACATAATTCATGCATTTTAAGATTTCAAGCCACCCATTTATCTGTACTTTTTTAATCAAAAGAACTTTTATTAAAGCCATAAGCTGTGGGAGAATTGCATGTGAAGTCTCGTTCATCACCAAACCAGCCCACATCAAAGCGAGCAATAATGAGAACGCAGAGGCTTGTTTAGACCCCACTGTGGCAGACTATTCATCTACATCGCCCATGACCTAAGCAAAAAATAATTTTGAATACCATGGAAAAGAATCATGTTCTTAACAGAAAATACAGTTTAATTGAGTGTAACAGTTTGACAGATGTTTAAACACTTTGATTAGGATGGTAGATATTCTCTTTCAGTGACACAAGATAATGTGCTGATGGAAATATGGTAAGCATGAGTAGATGAGGTAACTGCTTTCCTGACTGAAAAAAAACACAATTTATATACATGGAGTACAAAAGTCCACATTGAACATCTGGCATTCAACATGTGCAATGCTGTTATTTTTCCAATCCAATTTACTCAAATTCATGTGATGATTCATATAATTTGACTACAAAAAATATGGATAGAAAATTAGAAAAAAGCTAAATACAACTTAGGGTTCTCAGACATAAATAAATGACATTCTCAGTGCAAAAATATAATCTGATTAGTAGGGCGAGCCTTCAAGACTTTTATGTTCTCCAGTCTGGCATGTAAGCTGTTTTTTTCCAAAGGCGAGAAAATCAATAATAACCTGCTTCAAAGGGCTCCCGTAAGATTGCCACTCCAAGATAAAAGAGGCACTTCTACAAAAGCATTTTTTAAAGACTTCCACTCACTTTCACACTCACACACACACACACACACACACACACACACACACACACACACACACACACACACACACACATTCAAAATGTTATTGTCTAAAATACATAAAAATGGTGAAGCTTGCAACCTAAACTAAAACTAAATGTGAAAACTAAATATATATATTTATATATTATATAAAGTAGCCTATAAAGTACATTTATAATGATATAAATATATATTTCAGGATTATTAAAACAATGCATCTTCAAAATGAATTATCCAACATTTCCATTCTCTGCTCCCAGCCAAACATCGCATTTATTTAAAGATGTGCTTGGTCTGAAGTGAACCTCTGTAAACCCCACCTCTCAGTACAGATATTGTGACATGCTTTTGTTCGTCTGGACAAAACCTATAGCTTTGTGTGTTCTACAGCTTTGGAAGTGACTCACATTCCTGTCCTAAAGACCTATTTGTCTGTTAGCATTCTGCTCTTCCAGACAGCAAGTCCCTTGACTACCATGAATAGGATTCAGACCAGGATACAAGGGTTCACAAGTCAAAGGATCACAATTATGTGTAATAGTCTACTACCTAAACACAATAACCTGTCTTCGGCCTGATATATTAATAATTCATTATATAAAGATTTGTTGTTACATTTTTTTAGTTGATCTTATGCCGTCACATAAAAACACGACACATCTTTCATCACTTATTTAGAAATAAAATGCTTTTACTTGAGTCATATTCCACTGACTCAAGCATGACGTCATACGTAACCATTAGAAAACAAATATTTTTTCGAATATCTTACAAGAAAACGTGCAGTAGCCTACAGTAAAACAGAATGAAGCCAGAATGTAAGATGTTTAAAAACTAAATATTCAGTAGCCTACAACGCTCATGCTTTTTCTTTGTAAGAAGCAAAAGCGAGATTATACAATACAGCTTAATAACTCAAAGCAGATGCAGTTGTTAGCTTACTTTTGCTGCGAGTGCAAATTTCACAGTAGAATACTCCTCCGAAATGTGAATCTCTGCTTCTCTCAGCTGTTGCACATCCCCTAAACTTTCACTGGTTGATCTCCTGTAATTTCAGGAAAGTCGAAACAAAGTTACGCCTTGTTGAACTGCCCCCTCACGCCTACCATTGAGCTGGTGACCTCATGGACCTCCAGTCGCACGGGGACATAACTGGAATTTTTTTTTTTTTTTAGAAACAGACATTATGTATGTATACGTGCCCAAAAGAAGAGGGTTGTTTTAAACCAAAAAAATAGCACTGGGTGACGTGAGGGTTTACGAGGGGAGGAAAACAAAACTTGCCTAATTTGATAGTGTAGACTTTCTTATGTAAGTTGGTTTTGTTGGTTAACGAGTGGTTGTGGTGAGTGTGTTCCAGTAAGACGAACGTCGGTCGACGACAAAACCAGATTGAATGATTCATTCACTGATTCAATCAATGATTCATGCATAGTATAATTTCTTTCTGCACAACGCTTGTATTCCTCCTAGCACACATTGCCTACATCTATTTCTGCCACATGTAAAGGTAATGCAGCAGAAAGGGAAATAATATGGTATTCTGAATTGAACTAATAAACACTAAACTAATAAAACATAGGCTACTGGAATAGCTAAAGTAAGCTAGGCTACTACATAATTTGACCGTTTTAACTGATATGGTATAGGCTATAGGCTACGAAATATTGGTTTACATAAACACCTCTTTACAACAAAAATATAGGTTATATGTGCTAAATAAACCGTGAACTATTTGCAATGCAAATTATTATTATTATTGCAATGTAAATTATTTAAAGATGTAATATTCCTAGTTGCGATGTCAGAGACTACGTGATGACGCGTTTACGCAAAGATGTATAATAACAGCTGAATCCTGGTTCTTTGAAATGAACTGTTTGAAGGAATCGTTTCTCCTGAATTTGGAATTTATCGGACCGGGACCTTTCATCACTAGAACCTCTATCTGTTTTCTTGTGGGACATTAATGCACGTATACTGCCATCTTGTGGATAATGGAGTACATACGGGAGCAGAATTGTAAATTAATCCATAAACGCTAATTAAACTCCATTAGTCAGACAGCAGCTGTGTTCAAAGAAACATGATTTTCCACTTATGTTGCTGTATTTCTTTAATTATAAACATTCAAATGATTTCTATAAAGCCTAATACCCAATTGAAAACATAAAAGATATCATAAATAACTAAATAAATAAATAGGCTAGGCTAATACATAGCCCTAATTTACATGATATGAGTCACATTCTCCCCCTCTCCGGTTTTTTCTTAGGCTCCTCCCCCTAGTCCTACTTCCAAGATCATTAGTCTCACCCTCTGCACTATTCTCACTCACTTCTCTGGTTGAAGGAAGGAGGGAAGGTTATTTCAGAAATGTTCAATTATTACAGGCAACTCTCTCATTAATGGACGAATTCCTTAAGTCTTTGGATATTAAACTATCGGCAAATGTTCCCCAGAGGATGGATGCTTGATCAAAAGACATTTTTCAGGTTGCAGCCAGGGTATTAGGGACATCCCAGAAGATGGTAAACCAGACTGAAGGTTATGTCTCAGAGCTAATAACTCGCTCCACGACTGCTTGCCTGCTTTTTATTTTTGTGCTGTCCACCTTTCTAGGGAATGCTCTGGTGTGCACCGCGGTGGTACGGTTCCGTCATCTGCGCTCCAAAGTGGCGTATGTGTTTGTAGTGTCTTTGGCTGTCTCAGATCTCTTAGTTGCCTCGCTTGTGATGCCATGGAAGGCAGCAGCTGAGATTATGGGTTTCTGGCCGTTCGGCAGTTTCTGTGAAGTATGGATAGCCTTTGACATCATGTGCTCCACTGCCTCCATTCTTAACCTGTGCATCATAAGTGTGGATCGTTACTGGGCTATTGCCATCCCGTTGAGCTACGAGCAGAAAATGACAAGAACAGTGGCATTTGTCATGATAGGAGTGGCATGGATTCTCTCTGTTCTGATCTCATTCATTCCCGTGCAGCTGAGTTGGCATAAGACTCCCGGCCATGAAGAAGACCTGGTAGAAATGTCTGAAAAATGCGATGCCAGTTTAAACCGCACTTACGCCATCACTTCATCTCTAGTCAGCTTCTACATCCCTGTCTCCATAATGATTGTCACTTACACACGCGTCTTCCTCATAGCGCAAAGGCAGATCCGAAGGATATCAATGCAAGAGTGCACCATTAAACATGTTCAGTCCTGCCAAAGCTGCAATAAAGCTCCTGAAGAGAAGTTAAAAAGCTCATTTAGGAGGGAAACCAAAGTCCTGAAAACTCTGTCGATGATCATGGGTGTGTTTGTCTGCTGTTGGCTTCCTTTCTTCATTCTCAACTGCATGGTGCCATTTTGTGACCCTGGCCTCCACAATGCCGGGCAGATCCCATGTGTCAATAAGACAACCTTTGACGTGTTTGTGTGGTGTGGGTGGGCAAACTCTACCTTGAATCCTGTAGTCTATGCCTTTAATGCAGAATTCCGCAAAGCATTCTCCAGTCTCTTGGGATGTGGGAAGCTGTGTTCTCGGGATACTGTTCAAACGGTTGACTTCAGCAACGAGCTGGTGTCGTATCATCGCGACTCCACAAACCTTCGAGACGTTCACCTCTTCGGTCACCCCTGTCTGCATCCGCACGCTGTCAGGGAGGGAAGTGACAAAGACATGTGCTTTGATACAGTGTCACAGATGGCTGAAGTCCCTTTTGAGACTGACTGTAACTTTGTTTATGGGGAAAGGCCTCCTATGGTAGATCATGGAGAAACAGAATTATCCTTGGATAAAATCATACCATTTACAAAAGCAGACGAGTTAGTGTCTCTTGAACGTGTGGTTCATAATGAGGGTGAATCTCCTATCTCTGGGATACTGTGATCTGTAAATATGTTTAGGTGTACTTTGACTGAGAGTCATTATTTTGTATGTTAGCCAAGTGAGACTAATTGGTTTATAAGCCTATATTCTCTGTAGAGAACAGATTTTGAATGCTGTTTCTACATACTCTGTTGCTCATGAATCTTTCAAAAGGTCACTCTCATGAGATATAATTAAATATCCTATAGATCCATACATTTAGTTAAAGCTCATACTTTATCAACTGTTATTTCTACTTGAAAATGCCCAGTCTTTTTCGGTTTAACTTAGTGGAGGAAATAATAATCATATTCTGTCTGTCATTTTTGTTCACTTTGCTGAAAATGAATTACCCCTGACTTTGAAATGTCCTCTATTCTCTCTTAAAGGGAAAGACAGATTTTTTATTTATTTATTTGTTTGTTTTAGCATGGCATATGAGATTAATGGAAAATATTAAACAGATTCATGCAACTATCTTGAGAATTATAATCTGTCTGGCAACTCTTTTGTCCAAACAAAGCTTCTGTTCATGTAATTGATTTGTTCACAGTATGTCCAACCTGTTGCAGGCTGGGATTTGTTTTAAAGATAATACAGTTGAAACTTAAAAGATATGGATGTATAAAAGGATAGTTTACATGAAATGCTTTAAGGATGTTGTTGTCCTGCAGTGTGATATGCAATACTCCATCTTAAATATTTCATTATTTTATAATATCTTCTGGTTTATATATTATTTGATTGACTACTTGGGAAAATGTGTACATTTGCCACTCCGCATGACCATTTAAAATGAAAAAAACAAACAAACAAACAAAAAAACAATCACAATAGACCTTATTCAAAGCAGCGCCATGAGGTATGAAAGAGAGGCTGTGTGTTTCCAATGGCATCTGCTGTAAAAAGCTTTATAAGGCTCCTAATCACTTATAAATTTCCACAGCTCATGTCGTCTGTAGTTTTTTTTTTTTTTTTACTGGAATGTTTTTGCAGTGTTTCGTGAGCACAACAATCAAAAAAACACATTCAATATTTGTACAACTCACTGAAGAGAAATGTATGTCTAGCATTCCCGTTAAAAATCAAAGATGGCGCTGCTGTGAATAAGGTCTATGGTCAAACTTTGAAATCATTCAGTAACAGGATCTTTTCATTATATACATTCATATGAAGTTTAACCTAAATTGATTTTTTTTTTAAATCCCCCCACCCTCCTTTTTTTTCTTTTACAGAAATAAATAATTAAATGCATTGATAAAACAAGGTCTACCCAAAATATGTTCACAAATTACTTTTAATAAGAAAACATTCTCCTTAATTAAAAAACAAACAAACAATTGAACAAGCATAGTGTAGCCTACATTGAGCAGATAAAGACAAATGAGCCCTCATATCATTCCGATATAAATTTTTTTTATTAGGAGTTTTATAACAAATTTTGAACAAAATATAAGTTTATGGATACATGTTAAGAACAAATACAAAAAAACACAAACAAGTCATTTCACTGATGGAATGTATTTTGCCTTTGGTAGTAACCTTTAACAAACCATCGCTTAACTATGAATAAATTAAGTGTTTGTTCTGTATTGCTGTATTTACAGGAAAGTCTCGTATAATCCAATACAAAATATAAATATAACGAATCATAGTGATAAAACACACTCATCATCTTTTTAGTCACATACGCACGTGCACTCACGCTCGCACACGATGAACTTTGAACAAACTGTAACGTTATTTACAACTTTATATGTTAACGTATGCACATTTTGGACACTTTCCAACCAGCGGACTCTTCTGTATAATCTCTGAAGGGTTGAAAATCTACACCAAGTAATCGGCTTTGTGTATCAGGTACAGAGGTAGAGACTGTCATGTGTTTAACGTTATACAAAGTAAACCGATCTTGATACAAGTCTTCCACAGCATCTGCCCGCTCGCGCTGGTGATATTTTTTTTTAGAAGCAATGAGACTCTAAACAAGACAGCTCAAAACAGCGTCACATCCAACCTAAAAATAATTTTCTCAGTCTATAAAAAGGCAGTAGCCTTCTTACATGCATCAGGAACATTTGCACTTCAGTGAAGATGGGGTGGCTCTTACAAGAGCCTTTGGTTTATGGAGTGAAGTCTGTCAGTCTACTTCTTCCTGGCGGATGTCTTCTTCCCCTTGGCAGCCTTGGGCTTTGCGGCTTTAGGCTTCACTGCTTTGACCTTCTTAGGACTCTTTGCAACTTTCTTCACAGCCGGTTTCTTCACTTTCTTCGGGCTTTTGGTGGCTTTCTTGGGCGCTGCCGGTTTCTTCACTTTCTTGGGAGACTTCTTCGGGGCAGGTTTCTTTACCGCTGCCTTCTTGGGCTTCGCCGCCTTGGCCGCCGCCTTCTTCACTGCTGGCTTCTTCGGTTTCGCCACAACTTTCTTGACGGGTTTCTTGGCGGCTGGTTTCTTGCTCACCTTGAAAGATCCGGATGCCCCGGTGCCTTTAGTTTGAACAAGCGCCCCCTTTTTCACCAGAGATTTCAAAGCAATCTTGACGCGGGAGTTGTTTTTCTCAACGTCATATCCACCACCTGCCAAAGCCTTCTTTAGAGCCGCCAGGGAAACTCCTTTGCGCTCGTTGGAAGCGGCCACCGCCTTCACGATAAGGTCTGACACGCTTGCTCCAGGCTTTTTCGCCTTTGCCGCCTTCTTCTTCGGGGCTTTGGCCGGAGCAGCCGCGGGAGCAGGAGCAGTTTCTGTCATAGTTTCAGTAAACTTAGAGCCGATGTCTCGTAGTACAGAGCTGTCAAACAAACAATGTTTACATCCAACAGCTGAGGGCGGGATTTAAACGGGAGATGAGAACCATATAGACTCAACCGCCGCAACCGACGCTCTCAACAGGACGGAGTCGTTTGTAGATGTGCTTTCTGATCTTGAAAAACACAAGGTTTCCCGCGATACAGAGTGATAGATTGCAGACTTTAAACCACGTCCAGATAGCTGAGTCTTTCCTCTTTAAGGGCAGCTCGTGTTTCGTGCAAAACATCGGTCCGTTTAATGTACAAAAATAAAAACGCGTCCAAATTTAGTGCGAGTCTCAGCGGTAAACGTCGCACTTCCTCAGTTCTTTTGTAGATTATATATTAAAATTCGAAAATCACAACTAAAACGATAGATGTTTTGCATAAAGAAGACCCTAATGTACACATATGTGGTGGTTTTAGACAAAGAATACTCACGGAATAAAAAAATTAAGCGATTTTCTTTAGTGGAGGTAACACAGATCAGCGCTGTCGCCATTTCAACCTCCCCTAATCTCTCGGACATTCTTTCTACAACGATCTATCAATAATCATATCTGAACATCCAGTACATGATTCAAGTAACTTATTTACAAGCAAGTTTCCCAACATTACACACATTTAAAGACGTTGTCCGTCATTAATAAAACGGGAGTATAGGCTATGTATTGTTTGTCCGAAGAGAAAGTGTAGAGGTGTGCGACAACAGCAGGAAGCAATCTTGGAGTATAATGTTGTATTTATTACCATTTTAAATACTTAGACACCAATACTATTAAACACTTTACTATTATTCTAATTATATTTAGTCGTTGTAAAAAGGTAATTTAGACCCTTTTTAGGAGGCATAATAATAACAGCGAGGATTTTCAACATGTTGCTTCATTGGCCATGCAGGGTAATAAAATATTGCACTTCGTGTAGGCTACTGCGATGTTGATCGACTTTAAACAATAAAACTATTTATCTGTCACAGATATTTATGAAATATTTCATAAATGTGTGTGACAGAGTCACGTTCAATTTTAAACGTAATTTGAGTTTAGGCTATAAACATTAGACTAAACTGAAAGCATGTGGACTCAAGCCTATTCATTAAGCAGCAATACTATCAAACATCAACTATGGCACCAAAAACAAATTTATATGATAAATGATACTTTTATTAAAAGTTTTTCACTCAAAACAAATCACAGAACGGATAGTTCCGGCCCTGGATGCTGATTGGTCAATAAGTTGTTCCAGCAGATGTAATGACTTTGACCTGTTAATACCATTTTTTACAGTCTATGGTTAATACGCCTAGCAGCTTTCTGTTGTCTGCTAGCGGAAGAATACAACTTAATGAAGTTGCTTATGAAAATGTGCTTATGTTTTAGTGAATATTTGTATTCTTAATAATTTTAGTAAGCAAATGCATTAATTGTCATTCCTAGACCACATAAAACTGCTTGGCATATGCAACAAAAAGTATGCTTTAATGAAAATGTGTGTTCTTAATATTATGTGGTGTTGTTTGTGAATAAGGTCACTCTGCTGTGTGTTGTGCCTAACAACGCTGTATAAGCCATGCATGGCTATATTCACAATTTAGCAGACCTCTTATAATAATTAAAATACACTAATTATTACAGGCCAGGAATTTTGTGCTTACTCGAGTTTGTTGTTAAAAGTGAAAATTTCATTAAAATGTTATTTTGCTAAGCAAATTCTTCCAGTGCCATTCCTCCGCTTGAAGATAAAGGCCGTGACATTACAAAACGTAGTTATGCAACTAAATAAACCATCGTTGTGTAATCTAACATGTAACTACTACTATTTACCAATCAGCACTGAATAGGAACGCTGATGTCTGGGACTATCTTATTGAAAAAAAAAAAATGGTGGTTGGCTTGTTTTAAATTGTGTCCCTAATATTTTTTTTTATTATGGTGTAACTGTTTTATAAAAGCAATAATAAATAAAGGGCACAACTTCTGATGCTTTTTTTGTGCTCATTTTTGTGCACATATTCATGCATTATTTATTATTAACTTTACCCAATAAATGTTATTATAATTAGTAGTTTATACTAATAATTAGTAGTTTATAAACATTTAAGAGTAAATGAAAAAAAAAAAAATAATAATCCTCACATTTCTGTCCGAGCACCCACTAATTAATGAACTGTTAAGTCATGTTTATGTTGTTAAAAGTAACGTTAGTAGCCTACTGTTAATTCATGTAATTAACCATAAACAGCTTGCTTTTTTGTTCTGTTCCATCTTAAAATATGAACACAAAAAAAAAAAAAAAAAAAAAAAACGACTTAATGTGTTGTGGGAAACTTAAAAAAACAATTATTTAAAATAAATAATAAAGAATACATTAAGACAGATTAATGTGCTCTTTTGATCGAATGTTTGGGCGGCTCTTAAAAGAGCCTTTTTTGTTTTTTAATCCGGTCCGGGTGAAATTTAACCGCCAAAACCATACAGGGTACGGCCTTGACGCTTCAGAGCGTACACTACGTCCATAGCAGTCACAGTCTTGCGCTTAGCATGTTCGGTGTAGGTTACAGCGTCGCGAATAACATTTTCAAGAAACACTTTCAGTACACCACGCGTCTCTTCATAGATCAGACCAGAAATACGCTTCACACCACCGCGACGAGCTAGGCGGCGAATAGCTGGCTTTGTGATTCCTTGAATGTTGTCTCTCAGGACTTTGCGGTGACGTTTTGCACCGCCTTTCCCAAGCCCCTTGCCGCCTTTTCCACGACCAGACATGGTAGCTGACTGAGATTTCAAAGAGCACGAATGAAATGGGATGGGCGTACTGGGGAAGACTGACAAGTATGTCTAAAGCGGACCTTGTTGAAACCATGCTTGTCACAACGCCACTGCGGGCGGAGCTCATCACATCATGTAACAGTGCAAAACAAGAAGGGAAATAGGAAATGTTCCGTTTCTTTTCTTTGAGTACAGATCATGGAATGGAAGAAAATGTGTAACAAATAAACCATAGACTGTATAAAAGAAAATAAACATGTATACGCGTGCTATGCTTTATGTTGGGGTATTCGCGATATTTCAGTAATTAGGACAGACCTCCTTATCCTATATCCTTGTAATATGCTGTCTGCTAGTACTATAATTACATTACTTTTGGGACCTAATTTAGTATGGATTTGCTTTACATTTGAGTTTTAGTGCGTATATTTCAAACTATCAAACAATAGCTGATTGGATTTTTACTGAAATATGTAAATTTCAAACACCTCAGCCTAGCACTTTGATTGGTGCGAGACTGTCTCGGCTTCCTATTGGTTATTCACTGATGATGACGCGTGGTGGTTTGTCCCTCTGTCTGGTTTGAATGCCCTTCCCAGCCGGTTTGAACCGGTTTGACAAACAAAGAGGAAATACCTTCATCTGGTTTTCCTTCACAGACACAAACATTGATGTTTCATAAAATGATATTAATCATTTGTTATATACAGAGGCCTTCTTTAATAATAAATTAGCACAAAACACTGACAAATAGGCAGTGATTTTTTATGACATTTTGCCTTTGCTCAACACAATTTCAAATAGCAGCAGCAACACAATCAAATCTAAGCAAAAACACATAAACAGAAGATTTTAAATGTCTTCCCAGGTATAATTAGAAATACAAAGACAAATGGTTGGAATTTTAGGGGACTTTGATTCGATTGAACAGCTGATCAGTCAGAATGCAAATAAATAAAACATTTTCAGACATTCAGCTTTGAGACATCAGTTTCCATCATATGCCAGGGGCTGAAAATGAGAGAAAGGGACAATATAAAAACACTTCTGTCAGAAAAAAATTACTCCTATGAATACTTTCTTAGTTATTAATTTATAAATATAGAGAGGTTTGTACTAAGGCAAGATAATTAAACATGACTTTTGTCACAATATTAGCAAGCCATTTCTTTCTTTTCTTAAAATCCTTTGTCTTACCCTGTAAACTCCCTCATCATAGCCTGGCTCAGGACGCTGCCATATCTGATTGGACAAGATTTTCAAAACAACCAATCCAAACGCTACAATGATGACTCCCAAAGAATTTGCAGTGATTGCCTCTGGTGGTAATGCAGTATAAGGCAGCGTCCCATTGGTGGCTGCTTTTCTGAGGAAAGAACCAATAGAAGAACGCATTTGCTATGGCACCACACTGAAGCTATTGAGAGCTCTACATTTATGAATACATGTTCTTTTTTATCTTCTTCTTTCTACATCATACTGCAATTCTTAAAACATATCGATTACAGCATAATGATCAGGGGCCTCATTTATAAAACTGTGCGTAGGAACCTTACTAAAAGTGTACGTGCGCCCGAAAGCCAAAAATGGCGTACGCAAAAAAATATTCAGACTTATAAAACCGTGCGTACGCCAGAACCTGCGCAGAATTCACTTTATAAATCCCAGTCAGCGGAAGATTGTGCGTACATGCGTCTCCACCCGAAATAACCATATATGGAGCTTACAACGCCTAGTTTTACTATGCAGATCCTCATCTACATATCATTTGCATATGATTATTCATCCACGTGATAACTTAAACGTTATCACGTGGATGAATAATCATATGCAAATGATATAAACGGTACAAGAAACATTACATTAATACAAATCAAGTAGTTGTCTATCCTTGCCTTGTTTTTGAATAGCCTACATAAATCAAATAGTGTAAAATACATTTCAGAGAAAGTTTTTCTCAATCTTTTCCACTTGCCGAATTGTATTTTTAATTGATTTATATTTTTAATGGAAACAGATAGGCCTTGGGCATTATTTGCACGAAACTATTTTCTCAGACAATCTGGTATTATCATGATAAGCAATTATCTCTGTGGTTAAAACATTAAAGCACGCCACAGGAAAAGTGTTCAAAAACAATCGCATCCACAACAAATATTTCTAATGATTGAATTTAAAAAAATGTTGTAACTTCAGTAATGATTTCATGTTTAAGTGTTTAACTCCATTAATTTGAATGGCATATTTAATATAAATGTTTATATCAGAAGTATTTTATTTATTTAAACTGTTATTTGCGTCAGTTTCACTAAACGGCTCAACACGTTCGCTGCCGCGGACATTTAAGAAGGAATGGATATTTGCTTCAAGTGACAGGCTTGGTGATTGAAATTGTATTTGTATAATCTTTCTGTATATGTTTAATTTTCTTTAGATTTTCTGTATAAAAGTGACCAAAAATACATTTAACTCCAGATCACCATCGGTGTCGCCAAAGTGCTCCATCTCCAAAACGTTCGTACGCATGGGTCAGAGTTTGCGTGCAGGTGCGCAAATTTTCCCGTCAAGTTTTTCTTTATAAATCCCACCTTTTGCGCAGGAACTGGCGTACGCATGTTTTCAGCCCCATTTTGTGCGTACGCAAGCTTTATAAATGAGGCCCCAGATCTACCAAATCAAACAGCACAAACGATCCATGAAGATCTCTCAAACATTAGTAGCCATTTATACATAGGTTCTTCACCTGCAATAGCAGATTCACGTCACTTACAGTGCAAAAAATAGCTTTTCGTTGATCCCTGAGATGCAAGATACAATGCTCAGTACCAAGATGATTCCTCCCATCCATACATGAGCTGGCTTTATAAGGGCACGTGCAGCCATTGGGGTGCAAGGTAAGAGGAACACGGTAAAACCCATGACCCACTGCGGGGGGAAAAATAGAGAAAAGGACATTTTTTTAGTTCCTGTGGGAAGATTCATACTTTTCATTTACTTCCTCTGTGGAAGCATGTTTCTGCCACGGCATAAAACTAAAAAAGGTAATTGCGACTTTTTATCTCACAATTCAGACTTTTTTTTAATAGCAATTGTGAGTTTATATCTCACAATTCTGACTTTGTAACTTGCAATTGCAAGTTTATAGCTCACAATTCTGAGAAAAAAAGTGAGTTGTGAGTTATAAACTCATAATTGCCAGAAATAAAGTCAGAATTGTGAGATACAGACCCACAATTGTGAGTTATAAGATAAAAGTCAGAATTACAAGATAAAAACTTGCACGCTTCCATGGTCCTTCATATACATATGAAATATGTCAGACTGCATTTTCTGTATCCAATTTCTTTGAAAGAAAATGAAGTTCATTGTTTATCCACTATTTAACTTCTTGTTTACAACAACAAGTGAAGACAAACTACTACACTGTACATGAGCAGTTTCAACACGATACACACCTGTGCAGTGAAAAGTGCAGTGGTACAAATCCCCACCCAACTATGGAGGGAATAGAGGTTGGGTGTGCCGTTTTTGTTGTGGAAGTCGAACACAGCACAAAGCCCGAGAACAGACAGAATGAGAGAAAGGAGCAGAAGCCCAGCATGTAACAGCTTCCACGGGAGCTTATTGTGACCCCATGTCAGAGGAATACGGTACACTACGGCCGCTGGTTACAAGAGAAAACGACATTAATGAAAACAAGACAGAAAGTTTTACATAAAAAAAAACAAGTAGAATATTTTTCAATCATATCATTTCACAAACAATGTAACACAGCAAACTAAAACAAACACAAACTTTCTACCACATACAGCTGAAACTATTGCTTGTGCAATGTCATGTGTTATATTACAGCTACAGTAGCATGAAACAAAAGGCAAAACAATACCCAATCAAACGTACCATTCCCATAAAGAACCACCATTCCTGTGACCATGAAGACCGGGTGCCAGTTGAAGTGCTTGGCTGAGCCGTCCCATGCAAATCCACCTCGGTAGGTGTAATTCCAGTGAGCCACTAATACCACACAGACAATCCCCAATATCAGGCACAGCAGATAGGTAACGTAAAATGCAACAATTCCTCTCATCCTGTGAGTGCTGCCGAGACAGAGAATGCAGATGAACTTTACTTACACACGTATTAAATCATAGAGGTGTTCACAAAGACAAACAACAACATTAACAAGCATTTCATAATATTTCAACTTGCCTTATAAAAACGCGATGTCTCAAACTCAAATAAATATAATGCAGTGATATTTTAAAAAAGAAAAGAAAAAGAAAGAAGCAATCAAAGTGTACCTATAAAAGGCTATATAAGCAGTGCAGCACATCTGAATGTATTGTACCTTTATCTGGTATCTCACAAATATCAAACAACCTCGTGACGGGTTTTTTTTTTTTTTCTCAGTTCCTCTTTCCATAATTCCCCATCATGATTTTCGATTTCGTCTGCAAACAGACCAGATGGCAAACAATAAACATTAGAAGAAATGAGGAACAGCAGAAAGGGAAAAACTAGCAATAGTAAGGATGAAATGGAAATTATGTCACTCAAAACTATAAATACTGTACAAAGAGAGAACTATGCAAACTGCTTCCATGATGCAATGAGACAATGTAACAAAACATTAAAAACATTTTGGTGTCAAAGACCTGTCGTATAAAAGAATAGACTTACGGAGCGGTTTATACTTTTTTTGTAGTCTTACATTGCAGCTTGTGTCTTACATGTTGTTTTGGTTGTGACGTAATGCCAGTCTGAGGACACTCGAAAACAGACGAGGTACCCACGCAAACTATTTTAAATATTGCCTATTAAATAACAGTATTGACTGTTAACGTAAGTTAATCTGATTTATTCAGATGTGATGCAAGAGAGAAAATAAGCGTGTACAAAGTTTAACGACCAAGCTCATGCGCTGATGATTTGGGGAAACGCAGAACCCAACATGGCATTTCCTGTTTAACCGCAAGGGTGCATGGGAAGTGTAGTGAACACGACCTATTTCGCAATAAAATACGATTACACAATTTATTTGAATTATCAAGGGGGTCGCACACCGGACGCGCTGCTCAGCGCCGCGCCACGTCTAGGACAACTCTCACCTGAAAATCCGATAACATCAGCAATTTTCTGATTTCCGACGGTGTGTGTACTCTCATAGAGAATAATGTGTTCGAATTTAAAAGATGTGGCGCTGAGCTGCGCGTCCGGTGTGCGACCCCCTTCAGGACCTTATAGGTGTCCTTATATAGCGTCCGGTGTGCGACCCCCTTCAGGACCTTATAGGTGTCCTTATATACATTATACACACACACACACACACACACATATATATATATATATATATATACACACATACATAGGCCTATATACACACATATATATACACACACACACACACATATGGGATAATGTATAGGGAGGCGGTTGTTATAGCGAACAGGCTGAACGGGCCGGCTTGCATATATATATATAATCAACAAGTTAGGGATTTTGCACACGCATCTTCAGAATGCACAGACAGTGTTCCTGTGTCATTTAGGATGAAGTGTTTTTCTTTTTCACCACGGTGGTTTGAAACTTGTTTTCCAGTGGGTCCTGCATCTCTAATCTGTGTCACTGTCATCCACTTTTTTCAACCATTTGTAAATCCTAAAGATAAATTTTGATGTTGAAATTCATATTTCGCAGGAGATCAGGTGACCTCTAGTGGCGAGCAAGCTGAAATACAGTTTTTATATACTAGAACTTTTAAGAAACGTCCAACCAACAGAGATGAATGCGGAGTTTGCGGACACTATATTCAGAACCTTAACATTATTTAAAACGTTATTGTAAAGTCACAATCATTAAGGGAAAAACAAAATGTACAAATGAATTGCTTTTATTAGTTCACAACAAAATAATTCACATGACATATGTTAACATATTCGAGATCATAATGCACAACAATTTTATCTACAAAATGGGAAAGAATACGACCACAATAATAGTAACACAACATTTCATAATATTAGAAGTCTTAAATATCACCTTTTTTTTCCAAATGTAACTAATATTTGTAAACAACAGCATAGCATGTCTTTTCTAAACATTTGAACATTATTGGCCAACATAATAAATATCGAAACACTTTCCATTTTGGAATAGTTAGGAAATAACACTACATAAGGTAAGCCTTTGCTACCTGAGGTCACTAAAAGGGTGACAATATTTGTTTGTTTCCAGTCACTCATCTTCATATTTAAAGTAACCATTACTAATTGCCTTTGTAACAATATTTTCTGCTGACAGCCTTTGGTCTAAATAGATTAATGCTTCAATAAGACTGTTGAAATCTGCCTTCAGTCCCTCCTTTTCCATCCAGATTTTTAACAGTTCATAAACTCTGTCTTCTGGAAAAAGAGAATCTGTACTTTTGATTGAATTATCACTCAGTCCAATGAACCTGAAGAATCTGTTATGATAATGGACATCAATTTCTTCAAAGAAATCAAACGTTTTCTTCAACGATTCGTCTCCTGAAAAGGTGAGATGAAGTAAAAACAATGCAGCATAACCCTTTTTTTTTTTAACAAATGCTGAAATTATGCAAGGAAAAAAGGTATGACCCTACCGTTCAAAGGAACAAGTCTTCTTGACAACTCTCGTTCCTAAAAGAGATAGAAGAATTTCATTTCATGGTAATTTAATTCAATTCACATTTATTTGTATAGCGAATTAATGTGATTTACTGACAGCTACAATAGTGGTTACTGGTTACTTATTTTTGAACAAGATGTCAACCAAAGCTTGACAAATCAAAATTATTTATACAGTATGAGGCTTATTACAGAGGTTTAAATAACTTAGTTTTAGTCAATCTAACTTGTCTCACTGAGAGAGACAGACAGACATATTTTTATACAGTATAAACTGCATATTCTAGATCTCTTGCCATACAGTCTGGGCTTCCAGATCAATACAAACATCTTTATTTAATGGAGTAAGACATATTCCCAAAATAGACAGATTGCTCAAGAGTTACAGGAGACGTCAGGTCCAAAAATGCTGAACAAAAGGCATAAGCTGTCATCAATATCTAAATGAGTGCAAAAATGACCTCTCCATGGTAAATTTAGTTTAAGAAAGCCTGATTTGACAAAATATTACAAAAAATGGAAAGTCTTTATCCTGAAAGCAAGCTATGACAATGCAGACACCAACAGATACTTCATCATGCTACTTCATCTTGTCTCCAAATGACCAAAGGCAATGCATTCAGGCTTAGGAAATATTAAAAGCAGAGACTTAAGCATTGGTTATGATGGTAGAAGTGTTGTTAATACAAAAAAAGCGGCAACTCTCACCAAAGTGTGAGGCTGCCAGGCAATTGCAGAGCTTGGAGGCTGGTTAGTGTGGAGGGGCTGGAGGTTAATGGGCACAGCGGACATGGCCAGGCTAATTTGTGAGGAGTTGGCGGTGTTTGGGAGGCTGTCCCCTAGTCCCCTGTCTTTCTCCATCTCTGATGAAGCAGGTACATGGTTACACACCGCATAGTTTTGCTCAAAAAATGGCTGGAGCTGAGAGGAGTCATCTGTCTTGGAATTCTGGGCATTTTGCCTCTCCTCTACCACCTCCTCACTGTTACCCTGCAGGGCAAGAAAGACGTCATCTGGTCGTCATATTTACAGAGTTCAAATCAGTGCTGAGTTACATCAAAATACATGAGTTTCTGTGGTTGGCTGATAAATCAAACGCATCAGATGCATGTCTTGTTGACCTACCATACAGATCTTAACCATTTCCCTTGGACTTCTTGATTTTACTGGAATTAAAAAAGATTTTGTACGATAAGCAAAAAAGAAACAAGGAAGAAATATTGAAAGAACTGAGGAAAGATGTGTGCCCTACCTGCTCCTTTACATGGTTTTGACTTTGTCAAGTAGACGATACTCAAAATGCATGCCAGCATTGCAATTACTGGCACAACAATGAAAGTCACTGTAGGACAAATGGGATGTTATCGCTATGAGAAACACTATGGAAACAAAACCTTTGCAAAAGACAAATGTTGGACAGAATATCCCAGTTAACAATTATCATTTCCTTTCCTTTAAATGTGAATGTGAAAAATACAACATTGTGTATACAGCTGAAATCATTGGGCAACAGAGTGAGAAAGGTTTTCTACTACCTGAGATGGAGCTTCCCGAAGAGCTTCTCTTTCTACAAACTGTGTTGGAAATGTGTGTACAGCCTTTTACAATCTCCTCATCCTCTTTGCATCTGGGTTCAACAAATGAAATGATTTTGAGTCCACAAAAAAATGAAACTACTGTCATCGGTTACTCACCTTCATGTCGTTCCAAACCTGTAAGACTTCCGTTCATCTTTGAAACACATGAAGATATTTTTTATGTCTATTCCACCAAAACTTTGATGCTTCAAAAAAGACAGAAATCCCGGGCAATCGAGCCGTTTATTCCAAGAGTTCTGAAGAGATACTATTGCTTTATATAATGAACAGATCTTATTTTATTCACATATAAACATTGATGAATGCAAATTAATAGAGCACATCAAATATAGTAAATAGAAGCTCAAAGTGCTTGCTTGTCATACCAGAACCAACGAAGTTTGTTCGTGCACATTTTCATTATTGGGTGTGCTATCCGTTCATGCTAATCAGTTTGATTAACATGAGACTTCTTTGTCCAAAATCTAAGTTTTGATCAAATTTTACATTAAGAACTTACCTGCTGCATTTCTTGCACACCTCACATGCCTGGTCAGGTAAGCAAAATGACCCCTGTTTGCACTTGCACTTTGTGTTCTGGGTAATTGTGCATTTCTCAGTGGTTTCCTGATCTACAGAAGGAAAGAAGGAGCACAAATAGCAGGCAATTTACAATTAAATATATCTGAAGGAAGTCTATCATGTGAGCACAACATTGATTTGGCTTGCATGACCTTAAAAGTTTGTGTTAAAAGAATTTGCATAAATCTGAAAAACTTGGCAGTATGGAACAATATTCTGTTCAAATAACAGAATTACCTATACGGCACATGGTGCACGATAAACACTTCTTCAGTCCATTTTCATGCTCAGTGTATGTGTCAAACTCGCATGTTTTACACTCTCCTTTTTTTGAAGCAGTAAGGCAGGCCGTTTTCACATAGGTTCCTGCAAAAAGATGAGGTGGTGGAATGTAAGTGCACATACAAGACATTGTCTAACCAGAACTTAAAGTGTTTTTTATTTTTTTTATTTTTATTATGCACCAGCAGGGCAGTTCAGGCAGCAGATGTTATCATGTTCATACTCCAGGCTCTCTCTGCAGGAAACATCCCGGCTTGATCTGTTCTTGATGGACCCTTGAGCCCAGGACAGATCCAAGTGACTGATATTTAGCAACAACAAAACCTACACACAGAAGAAACAGTAAAATGATGATGTGTGCTTCAATAAAGACTGACTTTCTGGTAAATAATAATGGATAGCCTGTGATCAAGTGGTGTTGTATCTTATACTGACACCTATTGGTGTAAATCTTAGCGCACCTTTCATTTTATGTCTCAGAACACTTGAGTTTGTTTATATGTTAGAAACTTAAAAGGATAGTTCAACCAAAAATGAAAATTCTGTCATAATTTACTTACCCTCAAGTTGTTCCTAACATATATGAAGTTCATTTGTTATGTGGAACACAAAAGAAGATATTCTGAAGAATGTCGGTAATCAAACAGTTGTGGGGCACCATTGACTTTTCATTGAACAATTCATTTATATATATATATATATATACATACACACACACACAACCTATTTATTTCCATGCCTATTACATTTTCTGATAAATTTTCTGACTTAATTTTCAGATTAAGTCATTATCAATCCAATTTCCACGTTAAAACTGTTAAAACAGACTAAAGTTATGTGAGGATTTGTATATAGAGATAGATAAAATATTGATTCAGAGGTTACTCCATGGTTTCTAATTATTTTAAAGTTTTTGTATTTTTTAATTGACAAGATCTGTTGTTCCAGGTGGTTTATCGCCGCCGACCAGTCCAAGCTTCAATTTATCGCGTCATGAACCAAACTAAACTTTCAAAGTTTCTCTATTACGACATTCAAATATACGGTATCTAAAAACAAATTAAATAAATGTTAAATTCACCTACCAAGAAAATAATGTATCGCATAGTAGTCAAATCATTGTGTCACTTTCTCCGTAAACTGAAAGAAGATTAAGTCCCAACACCATCCCACTGATAGCGCGCCTCAGTATTTAGCTGTTGAGAGAAAACTTCCGGTCTTATATCATGCAATTGAGCGCTTCTTCAAACCTGAACACGCTGAATGCGAAGTGAACAAACCTACTATGGCCGAGGCTTTCCTTATGAATATTAATTAGGTTTCTTGTGACGTTGCCCTTATAAGTGTCTGAGCGTTAGTCACGTGATCTAATTATTTTAATGAAACAAGCCTTCGCTATAGTGGGATTCATACTTTCTCAGGACTTACCCGAGACAACCTGGCTGGCACACAAGTCGCTTACAAACTTCACATCGTGTTGAATAACTACTTTATATATTTCAATATTTTAAAATATGTCTGTCTATATTTTCTCACATCTTGGGAAAATATAGGGCCAGATATAATTTTTCTACGTGTAAACTTTAGTCACATAACCATGTGAGTGAATCTCCAACAACCGAATATTCTCAGGACATCTGAACGCACACATACCATTATCAGTTTCCGCAATGCAAGGCCATCTCTGTCAGTTTGGCGCTATCTAGCAGACAGTTGACTGTGACAGTGCGATACTATGACTGTTGAGCGACACTGTAAACACAGGAAGCTGGCGGATGCTCTAGTTGATTGCAGTGTACGGAGGAAGGTGGGACTTCTGTTTGTTTATTCATGTATCAAGTCTAAGGGGAATTTCATACTGATGCTTCAGAATGCAAACAAAGGTCGCTCCTTATACTCAAACACAATCAACCATGTGATCCATTCATTAGCCATATTAGATTAGCCTACACTGGGATTTTTCAACCAAGTTTTAATTGTATTAGTGATACATTTTCCTGATAAACTACAATATTTGTATGGTCTGTTGTAAGGCATTACTGTGGCCCATTGAAAGCAGCATTCTTTCCTTTCGACAAATCTAGTCACTAGCCTACATTGTTTTGTTGCTTCCTGAAAACTGATTTAGTTTTCTTCCCTCTGCCTTTCTTCAGACAGAGATGCCAAACAAGCAATTACAGTAACATTAAGTGACTTTTCTTTCATGGAATTGCAGGCTTTACACACACTGTTGTTGTATCATCTTCAAATTGGAGTTTTATTAAGATGTATTTGCTTATTCATATTTCTCAATGTTGCTCAAAGAATTGATCTAACATTAACAAGAACAAACAAACAAACTCGTAGTTACCATGGTCATGAGGGCGGACTCTTTAGTCCCTTATGTGTCCTTTGATAAGAAGTTACTGAAAGAGGAGGGGTTGTTTGAGATAAGACTACCAGCTGTGGACTTTGCATCAGCCATTTATAAAACTAAATTATGGCATGTCTGAGACATTAAATTTGCTGAAATGAACGTTTTCATTTCATTGCACTATTGGCTACAGTTCTGAGGATATTGGGCTGATTTACTGTGTGTCTTAAACACAGAAGTGTATGTGTTAATCGCCTTGTTTTGTAGAGATTCATCAGGATATTAGTTTAATTTTTAAGAACTAAATTTGCTCAGATTAAGAGGCAGAACAATGCAAACGTCCTGTGCCGTTTCAGGCATATTACATTATCTGCCTGCCTGATATCCGCACATGGAAAGAGAATAAAGACATGGGGCATGTTTGCTAGAGTTGCAGCTCTCTTTAGCTGTACATTTATTTCCAAAAGACTGCATATACATCCGCAAACTCTACTGTACAGAAAACATCCAAAATGTTCATAATCATAGATACAATATACCACAAAGCTGGCCTGGCGATACCAAACAAGTATATTTAGCACTAGAAAAGCTCTTGACCCCTGCATATCGGTGTAATATAGTGTTTTTTTTTTTTTTTTACTGATATTTTACAGTACATTTGCATGATTCAGAACCATCTTCAGAACCTGTACAACATTCACCATTTACAGAAGTTATACAAGGCACAAGAATCATAATTTGAAGCAAAGGCCTAAATATAACATGAACGTGGGACGGATTATTATCAGCTTTACCGTTTGAAGGCTTTGTGCTAGTTTATCAAATAGTACCACTATAACTGTAGTCTACAATAATAGGGCAAAATCAGTTTTGCTGATTTTTTGTTGTTGTTGAACGTTTTTGCTGAAGTTTGGTTTGATAGCCATTTCTAGATTTCTATTTTTTTTTTTTTTTGAATTATTTCTGTACTTGAAGCTTAACGTCATGTTCCATCATTTGGACATAAATATGAACTTGAATAAAGTTTAATGAGCACAAAAGCAATTTTCTTTCAAATTCATTAAAATGATGCCACGGTGTGTTTTAATTCGATTTTAGAGGGGGTGACAGCAAATTTGGTAATAAAATAAAATAAAGATTTTAATTGATTTGATAGTTATGTGGACAACTGGTGGTTTAGCAGCGTCTAAATAAGTCAAACAGGCTACTGATCTCAGTGCTGATCAGATTTGTTAAATGCTTCATAAAACTTAAAACTACAATTGAAATATAAAAAAGAATATCCAGTTATAAGCAGTGGTGCGCATTGTAGTGCCTAAAACTAAAAAAAACATATCAAATGAGCTCTTAGAGGCATTTCTGTTTGAGAGAGAAGGTTAATGTAGTAGATGACTTGGAAAAGCAGGACATAACTTTTTTCCCCCTGCAATTCTGACAGCATTTTTTCCACATAGCTCCTTTCCTTTTATCAGACCTTAATTATAACTCTCTCTGCTCACCGGCCCGTGTTCCCCCATTGTGTTTCTCACTGCACGGTGGAATTTGGTCAGAGGAGATAAGAGAGGCTAATTTTACAGAGGTCTCTCGGAGCTCTTCCTTTTCAGCTGCGTTTCAAAAGAAAGCTCTAAATGTTAACAAAAGGCATGTGCTGCCGTTGCATGGCGTGAGTAAACGCTTCTTCAGGTCGTTTCAGGCCTGACGCTCTCTACAAAAGGCATGATACGGCTCCTGATGACTACACACGCTCACAGGAACAGAGTAATGCATTTAAGCGTGTGATGGGGTTATGCTTTAAGGTCTTCAGAGGGAAAAACGTAATTGATTTTTTACCTCCTAACCTGCATAACTTTCATAGCTGAAAAAAAGTTTGAATCTTTATATCACCATATATTATTCATAATTATTCCTCAACTGATCTCATTAAGACGGCAAAATGACAATAAAACAACAATAGAAATAAAAGAACAGAGTGAGCCACGATCACGATGTGTTTTCAGGAGTGTATTTCCTTCTCTTCCCTTCTCTAAACATCATATAGTGCGAACAAAGCACACATCAGTAGTAACATGCAGAAGGAATATAAATACTGCGGAACTCTGGGACACTGTTGGAGAAATAGGAAAAGATTAAGGAAATGCTCAAGAAAATCCCTGCCTGGCCACCAATCAAATCCCTCACAATAAAAAAAAAAATCAAACACCAAAGAAAGGCTAAGGCGGAATTTCATGTAAGATGTGACGGACTGGCACTGTGATGTTTGCTTCGAGAAAAGCATTTTGAAGCTGTTGAATCTGTGCCGAATTCATGCCAACTTGCACATGTACAACTTTGCACATGGTCAGATACGTGAAACTGTCTGATTGGTCGCCTCCTGTCCCAGGCTTCTCTCAGCCCGGATACTTTAGCTGGTTGAAGATGCTGGCGAATTGCACCTGGTGGAATAAGTGTAGTTTTCAATAGTCCCTCAAAACGTAAAGTCTGTTTCTTTCTCATCTGGACTCTGAGGCAGACTTTTACAGTGGATCTTTCCAATCTCCTCCAAAGCACTTGCAAGTGAGTCAAGATCTCCACTGTCCTGATGCCTGGCCTCCCAGAGACTGAGAATGACAGCAGAGGGACTCTTCTGCTTGGTAAAGTAGGACAGGTTCCTGTGCAGGAAGGAAATGGAGGTTTCACAATAGAAGAAAATGTTAGTACACAGCAAGAGAATATTTTGAGTGTCAACCTACTCTCCTTCTTTTGTTTTATTAGGGACAACAGTTTAAATAAATACATGTCGTGTGCACTGTCACATGTAAAGTGCCAGTAGATGGCAGTGTTGTAATATAATTCCAAACTCAAATGGTCATGTAGCACAGCATAGGTTCAAGTAAAGGTAACATAATGTTTACATAATTCAATTCTGAAATGCCATTTGATTATTTTAAATGGCACAATTTACAGAACTGTAATACCAGTTCATATCTTCAGAACTGTTCTCATAAATGACGCACTAAAATATTAGTACCAGGGAGAATGAAAACGTCTTCAATTGCTCTGTTCTCTTTTTATTTTCATGGTTTCCTTTTATGGAGTTACTTGGTTGCAAGTCTTGTTAAAAAGACCCAACAGACAAATAAATCATTCAGATTTATTAAGGAAAGTTAAGGATTTCAGCTCGTAGATCATCTACACAGAAATAAATATCAGCATAATCTATCAATATGTCATACAATCACTTTATAGATAAAGGGAATGTGGCTCTCATCTCTCCAGTCTCTAGTGGTTCTTTAACTTCTAACCTTTGCAAAAACTGAATTGAATAAAGATGAAAAGCCTGAAGAGTATGAGTTCTGAGTGAAATGATCGAGCAAAGTGGAGCGCAGTCTCAGCTTATTATTCAAGAGCATTGTTAACAAAGTGAGCACTGCCGCAATAAGTTTCAATCAGTCCTGTTGCCTTGGCTATATCTCTCCGGCGCTCACCTTTGAATGTGGAGTTTCTGAGCTAAGAGCTGCCAGTCCTTGCCCTTGGCGTTGGCAGTATCGAAGGTGGTGCATATCCGCTGACGTATGGACAGGGGGATTTTGAAGGCTTTGGCCCCTGTCTGTGACGTCACCGTGCAATCTGCCTGCATAAAAAATGGGACCGTCTCTTTCTCACTCTGAAAAAACAACAACAACAAAAAAAAAAACTTTTTTTAGCATGCATTTGTGTTCATCTACAAAGGTGCTTGAAAAACCACTGAAACACTAGAAAGGTTTATAATATATTTTCCCCATATAGTAAAAGACCCACATTTTTTAAAGAATAGTTAAAGCGAAAACTCTTTCATTATTTCTTTATTTTATTATTGGAATTAACTAATTTAACTATTTTTGTCATTTCAAACCTGTAAAAAAGAATTTCTAAAGATTAAAAAAAAAAAACAACGTTCAATATGGGCTGTTAAGCTCTAAAAAAGACAAAAAAGCAGTCCAGATGACTTATGTGCGCTATATCCCAAGTCTTCTGAAGTTGTATGATAGCTCTGAGTGAATTTAAACTGAAATTTAAGTCATTATTCACATTGATCTTGAACTCTAAAATCAAATACACAAGATTCCAAAACTGAGTTTTTGCAGCAATGCCATAAAAGTACTATATTGGGTTCCCCAAAAACATTTCTTAAAATAACCATTATTTTCTTAGTGTGAAGAGCATTTTAATAATCTTAAAGAACCTTTTTTTCTGCTTTTTGCACAGTGGAAAGGTTCCATGGATGTTAAAATTTCTTCATTGAACCATAGATGCCAATAAACAACCTTTTTTTTTTTATAGTGTATAAGCAGCATATTTGACTTGAGAGCCGCATGCAGCGAAGGTGAAAAATCAGTAAATATTTGTTTGGAGCTTGACAGCCTGTTACAGTAAGCTGTCATTGTTTGGAAGAGACTTCTTTTTTTGATCAACAGGAAAAAAAATAAGCATGAGGCTGAGTAAATAGTGACAGAGATGACATCAGAGTGAATCTGACCTCTCCCACCGATGAGTAGACCTGCAGGAGCTGCTCATGACCTTTGACCTGCCGCACACTGATCTTGCAGGAGAGCTGGGTGGTTGAGGCGCTATGTCTCTGCAGCGAGAAGGCACAGTGCACAGGCTGCTGGTTACTATACCACACTTGGGTGAAGGAGAATTCCTGCAGCAGAGCGGGATGAGGACACCAGGAATGAAGAGAAGAAGAGAGAGAGAGAGAGATCAGAGAGCTGAGTCAGGAAAAGCACCTGATCCATGAAAAAACGTGGAAGCATGCGTGTTAAGAGACTCGTCTATGAGACCATCAGTACAAAAGAGACACAAACTCTAATCCCTGTTAATTCCGATGATAGGGGTCACTGCTGGGGTATGTACAACACACAGAATCTGGAAGCAGGGCAGGGGAAGAGAAAGCAATTGCCTTTGATGTATTATTAATTTCCGTGAAGCAGCACGTCTGCAGGGAGTGTCCTTGACCTCTCCTGCGCCATTTCTCTAGCCTTGCATATTGAAATGACCTGTGAGATACTCTAATGTCAACAGTGATAGGAACCCTGAGCAGAAGAAATGCTTGATGGGATGCCTTAATGCCGGGATTAATTTCTCCCTCGAGCAGGCATACAAAAGCACGTTCAAGGAGACAGAAGCACTCCTGAACTGATTAATTGCATGAACCTAGAACCAGATACTGTCTTATCACTGTGTATTTGTATGCTAGGTAGGACGGTTTCGTTCTTTAGGGTTGAAACTTGAAGTTTCAACAAGACAAAAATATGGATCACATAAACTTTCCTCATATTGTATATGTACTGTATATTGTATAACTATACCTGGGATCTCCAAGTGTGTCCGACTGTGTACAGCAGTATGAAACAGACAATTAGCAGCTTCCACTAGAATCGATGATAGTAGCACTCTTCTTCTACTTCACTTCCCTTGCTTTTTTTTATTTTTATTAAATTTTAATTTTTTGACAATAAACATGCCAGAATGAGAACAGGAAAACACGGCTTTTTTTTTTTTTTTTTTTACGGTTCACAATCGCCACTTAGTAATTAGGCATACATATTACACTGATCAGCAGACACCGCAAGTCATCCTGTTTGTTTTTACTCCCTTTTTAAAGTATTTTATTTATGAACTTCCACAGTAAATTTAAATTTTATTGAAGGGGTAGGGTTAAAGGTAGGTTTTTAGCTATAATTACCATAGGTCTGTGTTTGATTGTATAATTTATTTTACGTTTTAATAATAGCTGTTATTTCATACTGCATACGATTCGAAAGCAATGTAAGTTAGCCAAACATTTCATACATAAAACATGAAATAAATGTTCTTGAAAAGATTGTTTCAGTCAATGACATCCACGCTTGTTTCTTTGCAGGAAGCGTAACTCGTAGGGGTGTGGTTTGTAGCACAGCGGGATGCTGACAGACCCTTCTCGGGATGTCTGCAATGCAATCGTGTAGGCAGCTGCCTATGGCACATTACAGCACTGGTCCTAGTAGCTTACTAACATTACTATGTTACCTGACAGGTGGTGAAGGGTTTGATGCTCCACAGAAACTGAGGGATATCCTGGATGGACACCTGTAGACTGAGACAGTTTCCTTTGAAGAACAGCGTCTTGGGCTCCTCTAGTAGTTGACCTCCTCTGCTGGTTTCAGCAGTGACCACTCCCTTTGGAAAAAATGGAGGTACAAGAAAAATAAAGTGAGAACACGGAAGGGCAGAGAGTGGTACAGAAAGAAAATGTGGATAGATTTGACAATCTAGAACCACAGTATTGTGGCTAATCTGTTTAGAATGTGCTGAATGTTTATCCAGTTCAGAAGATAACTTAAAATGGCTAAAAAGGCTCAAACACTTACACATTGTGGTTAAAATTCAATTATAACAAATATTATCTGAAGCTGATTTCGAGTAGCTAAAAAAAGTACAATGTCTGGAAGGAACAAAAGCTTGACAGCTAATAAACATTCAGAAATATAAAAAAGTGCTTTCAAACAAAGTGCTGGTAAAAGCTTTGAAAAGAAAATTGAATTTAAATTGATTACTGCCTTCTTTGATTTCAAGCATGGCAGTGTTCATCTGTCAAAACTGCTTTGTGTGTCATTGCATTGCAGAGATGAGTGTTCTCTTTGTGTGTGTGTGTGTGTGTGTGTGTGTGTGTGTGTGTGTGTGAGCACTCGTGCAAGACAACAGTAATTGACTTTGACTTTTGTATCATCTCTGTGTGCTTGTTTGAAAATAGCACTGACCATTTCGGTCATTCTGATTACACAAATGAACTATAATAACTCCAAACTCACATTATTACTGGTTTAATCAAACTTTTGGACCCCCACTGCACATGCAGCCTACTTTTGCTATAATATTGTGATGCACCACAGATTTACATTTAAACTTTGATTTGAAAAATACAAAATATACAAGACTGTGTATTTTTTACATATTTTTATTATTCTTTAATAAGGGAAAGAATTACAATCCCAAGAAGCATTTCTAATGACAAATTCAAATTATGAAAAAATATAAAACTAATAATTTAAAGTCACAAATGTTAACAATAAATTAACAATAAATACACATATTTAAGATATGTTTACAGATATGTTGCATATTTAAAATCAGGAGATTCAAATTGTAGACTATTAAGAGTTTTTAATGATCCACCGGAACCCTGATATATATCAGTTTATAAGTTAAAATTGTTAAAAATCAATTCCACTATGGAGAAAATGAAATGGGATTTGTACTTCCAGAACCCAACTGTTGCTCTCTATTTGAGTAATGTGAACATATGTTGACTGTCCAGCTCTCACCTGAAAGGCATGTGGTGTGTCATCTACACAGTGCACTCGCAGGTTGTAGTCCATGGAGGAGGCCTCCATGCTGCCGAACACAGCAATCCTTAGTCTCTTTATGGCGGAATCGGTGACGGGTTCCCCCACCAGTGCATAACAGCCCGGCTGATCCAGCAACAAATGACAGCAATGCGAGTCCATCAAGCAATAGCAGGAGGTTGATTCATCATCTACTGACATTATTTCCTGTGAACCCAAGAAAGAGATCAAATTATGATAACATGACATGCTCATGAAATCATACATACAAAGCTCTGTCATGAAACTAGATGACACAGGATAATAGGTCCTTAACTCAACCTGATTATAATAACATTGTTATCTACAGGGCACAGCTGATTGGTTCCTGCTGTATCAGTAGCCAATGAGCTCACTGATCAACCTTCAAATACTCGGTCAGCATTTGCTGTAGCAGTTGCAGCGCGCTTTCAGAAAACCCTCCACCTTCCCCAGCTCCACCTGTATAGATCTGCTATGGGTAATTCATGTACAGCAGCAGCATGTCTTAGCAGCATTGCTCACAGCGGAGTGTTGTGTATGTATTGGCAGCAGCAAGTCCCGTACTTGCCCTGCAGCAGCAGCAATAACCAACAGCACCAGCGTAGCAGATCTATTCTGCCAAGACCAAACATATCAACATTGTCATACCCATTACCATGCCAAACACTCAGAGAGTTGTCATGACAGAAATAGTCACTTCTTCATTGAATTTTTGATAGTGTATGAAAACTTGGTATAAAGTGCATGAACATATGAACTTTAAAGGGATAATTCACCCAAATATTTTCCACCCAAAATCCATTTTCATTTTCTTCATGCAAAGAGTCATACAGGTTCATGAGGGAGAGTAAATGACAGGGCATTTGTGCCCTTTTTGAAGCTTGAAGCCTCAGTCCTGATTCATCGTAGATGCATGGAATAGAACCACCAGTACATTTTTAAACAAATATCCTTTTATGTTCCATAAAGGGGGAACTCATACAGGTTTGGAACAGCATGATGGTGTATGATGATGACAGAATTTTAATTTTTGGGGTGAACAATCCCTTTAATGGAGCAGTCGTGCTGTCACAATAAAACCGTAGGGAACATTAGCAATTAGAGTTAATTAACCTTATCAGACCTTTATCAGCCAACAAGCTTATCAGAAACTGCATGTGCTAAAGGGTTGCCTACAAAGTGTACATTTATCATGGGAAATGAGACCATATTAAATAAGGGTACATATGATTTTTTTTTTTTTTTTAAATGTTAATTTCACCAAGATGTAGGAGTGGATTTGTTTTAGTGTCCAGTGCTATGAAAGGTTCAAAGTAAAATGCTGCTCCCAGTAAAACATATGAATGTAGCTTTAAGGGGTCATGAACTGCAGTTATTTTTATTTTATATATTTTATTTTAGAATGTTTCTTGGGGTGCACTTATAATGTTAGTATGATTTTTACATCGAAAACTGTCATAATTTAGAATTAAACGGGATTTTTTTCCTACCTTGACTTTAGTCCTCTAATTTGAACAATCTATTTGAAGGGGCTTCAGTGTAAACGCCCACTGCTGTGATTGGCTAACATCTTTGCATTTGAAATTTTTAAGAATTACATGTGGAACTCTCGAAAACTTTTAGCACGTTTTTACTGTTACAGCTCTCAACTAATCATAAAAAATGTTGATTATAGCATTATATTTAGATCTATAGCTTTATATTTAGATCTATAGCATTATATTTAGATCAACTCCCGTGGCATGAGAGGTTGCAGTGGATGAGGATTGTAGCCGATCACAGACATGTTGAGCGCATGAATGCAGTGATCTCATCATTGCAACTCGATTTCTGCACTCTCACGAATGCTTTCATCATAACTAACAGTGCAAACACGATGTAAATAAGAGATTTGTTGATTATAACGGGAGTTTTGGCGAGAGCTCCGAACTCAGTCACTGATAAATTCACGCTGTTTGATTGACAGCTCCAGAGATTGTAAAGGGAGCGTTCTTTGATCGCTTACTGTATATAATTTAATCACAATTTAAATATCAGATAATTTTTATCCTACTAAGAGAAACAATGTGAAGTTGACCGTTTAGTCACTGGTTTGATTTACTGACAATAAACGAGTTTGAGACAAAGATCGTCTGACTGTATATGCATCATTATATATCAGAAATCACTGGTCACTGGTGATTTTGGTTAGACATATAGTGTACACATAAGCAGCAGTGCATATCAAACGATCTGTAACAAAGCAATAGTGACAGTAAAAATGCAATGCAGTGACTATGTTTTTCCACAACCTGGCACTGCACAACATTTTGCACTCTTTAAAGGCAGGTTTATCACTTAGTTGCTCGATCCAGTGTTAGCGTCACGTCTGTTATTTACTGATGTAGGTCCTGTCCCAAATGGCACCCTATGCACAACATTTTGCACTCTTTAAAGGCAGGTTTATCACTTAGTTGCTCGATCCAGTGTTAGCGTCACGTCTGTTATTTACTGATGTAGGTCCTGTCCCAAATGGCACCCTAAGCACTTGCGGTCTTCCTACGAGTCTGCACTTTCGTGACGTAACGGCATATTGACTTTGGGGAAGAAGTCTGCTGTGGAGCTCGCATCAAGTGAGAATCATGGGCGCATATTGACCGCAAAGGTGGCTCTCGCGAGCACCCTTCTGAAACCTAAAATGACAAAAGGGACCCCCTACGGTCTTATGAACTTAACGGGCATGCGCACGCGGCAGCCATTGTAAGTCCACAAGGCCGAAAGTGCATGAAATGTGTAATTTAGGACAGGGCCGTAGAAGTAGGTGTTGCTCTTCTTCAGCAGTGGAGGTCTTTCACCTATCTATGAGTCATTCTCTAGGTTTGGTTTCAATAAAAGCTGTTTTTGAACTAACAACAGAGTTTTCAGTTCTGAAACTTACAGGATATTCTTATTGTATGATGACCTCTTATATGTAAAAAGCTGAAAATTGTTCCTTGGTTCCAAGGTTTCTCATTGGTATGGAAGCCTTCAAAGGAACCATCTTCATACAGACTTACAGCTGCTGCAAGATGTTTTTTTTTCACCTCAAGAGTGTGAAAGAATCTCAGCTCAGCCAGTATTTTTGGCAGTGTAACTGTGTGATCAGCCAGTGAACGAAAAAGCTAAATTCACTCAGCCACACTGACATAGAATCACTCACAAATCTGCGAGGTCACTTCTGTATTTCTTTGACAAGGTTAGACTAACATCAGGTCAAGCACAGACATTTACACAATAAATGCTCTTTTCAAATTTCTGACAGACAACCATTTATTTATGTGACTGCAGCTCTTCAAAGCAACGTAAATACCAAACAAAATGGGGAACCCACCCTTTGTAAGCTGATAAAAAAAGTAGATGTGAAATTTGTACTACAGCAGTCTTTTTCTGACAAGTCAGTGATTTAGCCGGCAGTTTTTATGTAATTACTTCAGCCATCACCAACACTGGAGCTGTCACTGGCTCAAATAAAACCGTTAAAAGCGAGGGAAAAACTCTGACAGCAAATGAGTTTTTGTGAAGACTGCTGGTAGCAATCTCAAGGATAAGTACCGTGCATTGGAACAATCTGAAATTCATCGTAATAATGACTCGCGCTAGTGGTCAGACACAAAAGGAAGGTTATTATCTTATCGTCTTCAATAACGCTAGCAGCTTACAATAAACAAACTCTGTGCCGCTACAGTAAAATTTCATTGATACATCAACTTTCAGAACTTTCAGATCTAACAGTGTTAGGTTTTCAGAGGCTGATGCCAGAGTAAACATGGGAATAGGACAAATGTTAGTGATTGTAGTAGGGTCAGGAAGGAGGTTCCGTCCATGACTCCTGTCCTGATTGCCTCGTGTCAGCTCCTTTTTAAGGTGGTCCTCTAGTACAACCAGATCGATATATCCTGGGACTGATGGGACGGCTTGCCCTGATGCTCCCGCTGTTTGACTGCCATGAACTGTGTCTTCCCAGCTATTACAGGCTGTAATTGTTTTTTCCTTGAGCACTTCACTGCCGTAGCCTCCTCTGAGGAGCTGCTGTCCCTGGATCTCTTGTCGAGAGCGCAGGATCGCCTAATCAACACATTTTTAAAACGCTCACAGCTCCGAAGGCTGCCACAAGGATGTGGTTCAAATGCATTTAACTTTTGGTTCATGACACAGTTTGCAGGTTAACTGTAGCACAACGATTTAAAAATATACTTAAATGGACACAAAAATGTTTAATCGTCAGGGACTGGTGCTACAAAAGTGTTAAATCATTTTCAAATGGTGTGTTGACAAAGGTTTCCAGTGCATTGTACTATACTGGCCCAATGATAATAATTGACAATGTTTTCAAATGTAACATTCTTATGAGTCACACTAAAAGGAATTTGAAATGAATTTGCAGTGAAAAACACAGAAGTCATGTCTTTGTTCCTACCTCCCACTTGTTGTCCTTGGTTTGTCTCTTGAGTTTAATGTTCCAGTTTTCAGCGCTGACTTCAGCACAATGAGCTATCGTCATGGCAACAGGATAGGACAGGTTCAGCCCCGGAGGTCCATACGTGATCTCTGGCCCTAACAGAATCTCACACCTTTCCTCTGATTGGGCACTAGCAAAACAAGATAACACATATCACTGACAATTTCAAGAGAAACCCCCCTCATTGTTTCAAAATAAGTAAACAGTTTGGGCTCAGTTTAAGATTTTGGTTTGAAAATAATAATAAAAATAATAACACTTTTAGTCTGCAAGGTTGCATTAGGTTGAGCATTAGTGACAGTAAATACTGTACATTTATATTGTTACAAAATATTTCTATTTCAAATAAATGCTGTTCTTTTAAACTTTCTAATAATCAAAGAATCCTGAAAAAATATGGAGCAGCGCAACACTGATAATAATATGAAATGTTTCTTGAGCTTTGTTTCTTCAAAACTTGTAATAATTTTCTATACACTGTAATCATTATGATCACAACTTGTAATAATTGCTTTAGTGAGATCATTGTTTCTGCCTAAATGAATACATGAGATTAGCTAACTGCATGATTTGTACCATCTTAGAACTGTACATTTTTGACATATGGACATTAATTTGATACAGTCACCCATGATAACAGATTACTCTACAACCAAATCCAATGTGTGTGTGTGCGCGTGTGTGTGTGTGTGTACTCTTTTGTTATGGGACCTGACGTTCGTGAGGTGAACAACTGGCACGCAGGAGAGGTGAAATAACCATCTGGCATCCAGATAATCTATGGAGATATTCTTCTGACGAACAGCCATTTGTGGAAAATTTTCTATGTTTATTTGTGTCTTAACCAATCAGAATCATTCAAACTGACTTGATGACGTAGCTTAGTGACCTGTGTAGAGTATAATTGCTGTTGTTTTGAGAATGAATGGCAGGGCGGACTACAAACTCCTTGCTGAGAACTGAAGCTGGCTTCTGCTGATGAAACTGCAAACTAAACTTCAGTAAAATGTTCTTCAATTTACTGCATCTCTGACTCCTGGTCTTCATTCATCATATCTGTAAAATCCCCTATAAAGGTATACTGTACATTTGATCAGTGCATACAATTCTTGGAAATCAGCCCATGACCTTGGCTAGAGCTACACTAGACCCCTTTGGTCAATAATCAAAATAGTGAACACATTTAGCTAAATCAAATAAAGTGATCAGAAAAAAAAAACCCACACACACAAAAAAACCCACAATGAAATCTACATCACAACCCTCAATTATCCCGCATAGATACCGTAATGATAAAAGCTGTCACGTCGGCAGTCTACAGAATCATTAAAAACACGACTCAGAACCTTGATTTAGGGGAAGCTACTGATTCTCTGAGGGTACCGGAGTCGTATTACCAGCTCCTGCATATTCATTAGTCATTGCTTATGATCTTCTGGCCATTATCGCTACCTTCCATATTTTCCTTGTGGTGGTAAACCATAACAGAAAACCATTAATGAGAAAGAGTTAATGAAGGCTTTGGCCTTTAATGCAAATTTAGAGGTAAAAAAGAAAGGAAGGAAAAACCTTCTGGTTGACAGCACAGCATATTTTCACTGCATATTAAAATATATCTATAAACTATGTGGCACTATTTATTCTTTTATATTTTTGTTATTTTCTATCAATAAAAATGATCAAGTCATCAAAATGTAATAGACAAAATTGTGCAAAAAAAAAAACAAACAAAAAAAACCCCTCCAGGCAGGCCTGTAAATAGTAGTAAATTTAGCCAAAATTGTGTTAGATCATATAAATAAATAATTCTGTTAAATAATAGTTTGTCAAATGTATCTAATAAAATACATTGGGATTTGTGCTTTTAATACTAAGTAATGGGACACCAAAGTGCCATGTATATCCAAAGTTTTGTTCTATCTTTTCAACTAACCACATTGGAATATAAAATTCACAACAAACTTTGAAAGTCGAGGAGCACCACATCAACAGAACTTGCTTTAAGGACTTTTACAGTATGCCCAAAGGACGCCAGAAGCTTTTTCAGTTTATCTGAATCTATATTAATTCAGCTTTGCTGAAGAGGGAATAAGGACTAAACCACTCTTTACAGCCAATCAGGCCGTCCTCTTCCAAACTCTCTCCAAGTGTTCTTCTATTTACATTTAATTACTATTCAGGCATGTCAGGTCTGTAGGAACTTCAATGCGATTTAAACCACATTCAGGTTTAACTAAAAGAGGCTGTATGAAAAACAATGCATTATGAATGTTTGAAATGCCTCGAAATGCCTTAAAAGTGAAAACATCGTCCTTTAATTAACTTTTCTTTACTAGTGTGTATTTGAACAACAAGCAAGAAAATAACTACTTAATCGAAAGGTTTATTGTCTTTACATTTTTCAAATAATATCCTCCTTGTTTTAAAGGATTAAAACAGATAAAACTGCAATGTAATGTCAGGAAAGTACTTAAAAGCTACATTTCATTATACCTCTCTGGTATTCACATCACAGAAAACTGAATTTCTCTACGTAAACAGTTCTTCACGGCAACACAACACTAGTTTGCATGTTTCATGCAAGTCAAGGATAGAGGCAGGTTACCTGGGTTGCATAAGGAACTGCACTTCTAAATTAGTCTTCACTCTTGTACCTTAAGTGTCTTGTCATGTTTTTTACAACTCTCCTCCTCCTCATCAAGGGTCTTATCCTGCAAGCTCCTAGGTCTGTATTGAGAAGCATTATTCAAAAAGACTGATGAGTCACTGCTAGGGGGTCGAGCAGCAGAGTGCCGGAGCATTAACGGACACTGTAGGAGGCGATAGGCAAACTTAATGCTTCTATTATGTATTCATTCTTTCATTTAAGCATCTGACTGTGACTTAACTTCAGTGTGGCAAATTGATCAGTAACTTCATTTAAAGGAGCAAGTTCCACAAAAATGAAAAGTCCATAATCCCTTACTCATCCTCATGTCTTTTAAAACTTGAATGACCTTCCTTCTGTGGAACACAAAATGAGTTATTTTATATCAGTATGTCCAAACTGCTCTTTTCCATACAATGAAAGTACATGGTGACCATGACTGTCAGGCATGATTTCAAAAACAAAGATTTCAAAGCAAGAATATTTGTGAATAAGCACCCAGTTATATTGCTTCGGAAGGGTTAGTTCGGATATTGCAGTTCGGAAAAGAAAAGTCGGGTGAGAGGCGTTAAACGATTAATGCTCTATATTGTGCAAGGAATCATGTAGAAAGTAGTCTTTATTAATCATTATCAATCATAATCATTATTTGTGTAAAAAGGAATATGGGTTGTTGCCGTTTTATTGCCTCTAGGGCTCATTTCAACTGGAAATTGCAGTGAATTGTATGAAAAGGTACGTTTTGGGAGTTTTGCACACCTGGAAAGTGATCTTGAGAAGTCACAACCCATTCCATGATATGATGGAGCAATCACCTCATGAGTATATCATTTTACATAATTTGTGAAAAATGCTATTCATTTATTTATTTATAAGTAAAACCATTTTTTTAGTGTGGATAAACTTACAGAGTGCACCTTGAAGCTTCAGTCTAAATCGGTGATCTGCCACAGATGTGGTGAACAATGACTCATAATGTCCTCATTTTACACTCCTTAGTAGTAACTGTTTCCTCCATCATCCTGTGCCGTCATGAAGATGTATTCAGTCAGAGCAATAACAGTTGGCAGTTGTGTTAGATCTCCTTCAGGTTTTGGCAGAGTGCAACAGACATATTGTCTCCAGAGACACATCAAGACTCACGTAGGCTCATTACCTTTACATGCTGAGAATACATAATACACAACGTGTCAAAATGTAAGACCTTCAGAAACTCTCAAGTAAGTTTTATGAGGAAACAGCCAGATGGGGGCGTAGACCATAACCTATATATGCCAAAACATCTCCCATAAAATGATCACTCAATGATCAGGATAAAAAAGATTCACTTCTGTGAACTTCATGTTTGACATGATAAAAGAAAATCAAGTCATAATCAGACTTCAGCTTTTCACCGAAAAGAGTTCAATAACTCATGAAGTCAGAATCCTGCTTGTTTGACAGAGCTTTTATGGCATGACACGTTCCAATGTGAAGTCAGACTACATCTCTAATATTCATAATCAGATCTCACTTTAAGGTAAGAGAGTCTTGACGATAAAAGTCAACTCTGATATTTTCATCCTGTATTCATTTGTTCCAAGTAACGGTATTTCTTCCTATAATACAGACGCCATCCCAGTACCAAAAAGCACAAATATATAACGCCATCTGCAATGTGTGTATGTCAATGTATCTGAAATGTTCATTTACCAAATGTTTATCTATTCATCTAATGTGTTACCATTTAAAGCTGTAGCATCTGACTTCAAGAATGTAACCAATCAAAACAGTACTGTAAATAAACCCCAATAAACCACTGCATAAACTAGACTTAATGCTGATTTAATGATACACAAAGCATTAACAACAGTCACATTTTAGCAGTTCTCTCCCACATATTTAGCTATTCTAACTGCACTTTTTCCATCAGTGGTATAAGTAGCAGAGTGATTTTTGTCTTTCCTACAGAAAAAAATAAAATAAAATAAATTCCTACAATTGTATTACGATATGTCCTTGAAAGACAATAGTAAATACACGGAAGCTGAAATCAAACGCACAAATATTTCTTCAAATTGCCTAAATGAATTAAAAGAATGTGTTTTTCAACGAAGTATTCAGAAACTCTATGAACATAGCCCTAAACTATTTTGCTAATCTTTTTATTTTATTTATTTTTTATCTAAGTCTCTTATTTGGCATGAGTGGATTATATAAATTGAAATAGGTCTATAGTTTGAACATTTCTGTGTCTAGACTGACTGTTTATTGTATAATGCTGGGCCTTGTTAAAAGCTTCTTGAACAACAGAAATTGGAATTTTGAACAAAAAAGATGTTTTGTCTGAACTGTTAAGAAGGAATGCTAATACTATGAAAGTGATACAGATATGCCAGTCTACAGTCTTACCTAGACTCCCCCTGATTTATGAGCATGTACATTTCCCAAGAGGTGTCATCAGCAATCGCCCCGTGAGGTACCAGTAAGCTCACTCCTAGAAAACCAACAACGTAAACATCAACACTGAGATACCATTTATGTGCAGCTACACAATACACATTTATTCCTATATTACATTCAATTAATGACAATATGAGATTCATTAATATACTAAATAACTTTTTATACCAAAAATTATACCATGTCCTTATATTTACAAATTAAAATTTGTAAATTTGATTACAACCTTGTGAAAGGTGAATATGTACAAAATTCTCTCAGCAGCTGAACTGCATTTTTAATGTGTTTAAAATACAAAAACTTTGTAATCATCTTCCTCGTCTATCCTAATTTATTACTCACTTCCCTCATGCACACGTACAAGTAAAAATAACAATAATTGTGATTTTATGCCTTTCATCTAACAAGCATTAGCCAAAGAGAACATTTGCCTGTGGGGCACTTATTAGATGCAAAACAATGATTATAGAAAACAAATATTTCACATACTGTTCATAGTTACCAAAGCCATTGTTTTGTGGGCTTGGAAGGGAATTAGTGTGAGTAAATGACAGTATTTTCATATTGGGTGAACTCTCCATCTAAACCAATTTCTAAAAGAATATGAATGACTGTAGCTTTCCTGTACCTTAAGATGACCTCCTATCTTGTTCATCATTGCATAAAAATAAAACACAAAAACACATACTTTCACTCACCTGCATTTGGAATGACCAGTCGGCCACCCAGATGCCCAAACACTGCGCTTGTTTTCAACCAAGTCTTCCCGGGTGTGTGAAGTCCATTAGCAGCAATCAGGGTTGTCTTCTTTCCTTCTACTGTGCTGTAGTTTGGGTGAAGGTTAGCAGGGAGGGTCTCCAGGTGGGTTTTCACATGGTACTCGGCCCGGTCCGCCACACCTAGTGAAACCATAAAGGAGCTCTGAACTTTGACCTTGTCTGGCAGGGGGTCAAAGAGCTCTTTGTCTATGGAGTCCTGAAAGCAGATTGGACCGCTGTACGTCTGGCCGACAGTTAAATCGGGCTGCATGGAGGAATTCAGCAGAAGTGGATTGCCTGGGGAGATGAAAAGGCAGTCTTTGATATTTTGGGAGTTTTGTTGATACAGGTAAAAAGAAAAGAATACGGTTAGATGGGGTCCTGACATGCCAACTCCAGTGCAGCAGACCATGGCTTAAAAATCAAGGCATGCAACAGAAAAGGATTAAATATTTAATTTACTGTTTTGGCTAAAATATTCATTCTAAGAGTGCTGGAAAAAGGGAAAGAAATTTATCTTGAAAAATACAAAAAGTGAAAAGGACAATTTTAAGTATGTGAGAAAAGTAAATGCTCTGGCACCAACTAAATTATTCAGTTAGGTTAGTTTAATTCTTGGCCCTTCAAAATCTAACCTCCTGAAACGTGGTTCTGAATAGGTGTTAGAATATTAAGAGTATAGATTTTTAATTCCATACTTTTCTAATATGTTACAGTTCATTTTATGACCCAGTTCGTTTTCTGGCTTGCATGGCAGCAATAGGCTGTGTTTTCCAACAACTGGCAACCCGGGGTGTCAAAATACTAATGGGTAAATTGGCAGTGGGCAGGATTACACAGACCAAAACAAAAACAGACATTCCGACATGGAATGCACATTTCAAAGTAGAGGCTGTAGCATTGTTTTTGAAAGAAACGAGTATGTAAACTTAGCAACTTAGTAACTTAGTTTCCTAAATATCTGCAAACAAATGGCATTTTTATACTTTAGCAGTCAAAGAAAATTACATACAGCACCTTTAATTAAAAAAGTATAGTCAGTTGTGCTGTGTGTTTCTGAACTACTTTAGAGCACACAACTTTGGAATTTTAGATAATGCAAACTGACCTGAACAGCTTATGTACTTGTGTTTTTAGACCTTTATCATCAAAGATACAGTGCAGACCCTTTTGCTAGCATTCAGCTTAATTGCGTCCATGTTATTTGACTACTAGTCAGAGTAGATTGTTCATGGCAACAGTTGCTTTCATGCATTGATTGATGTTAACAGTCACATCCTTAAATGGCTTGTCATCACCCATTACCACAGTTAGCATTGGTTCGCCAGTGGCATCATTAGAGATTTGCGCTTTCGCATAAAATTAATTCATAAAGTGAGAGAGCAACTAAATGGAGACAAAGATATATGAAGTATGCCTAAGTGACCTTTTTGTTTTTCCAAGTTTTTAAATCTGTCGCCTCCCAGCTTGGGCTCAGAACAGCTCTTGGAAGGGGGTCTTCATCTCTCGCTGTTGCTCTCTCACCTTTTCCAGTCTGAGGCAGACACACACCATCACAGAACCCCCACGATTCATCCCGGTGCCAAAGTAGCTCCAACATTTGAGTCACTTAGTCCTTGCTGGCCAGCTGCTGCACAGTGAGGGGTGAGAGGCAGGAGGCTAATGGATCTTTATTTTTAGGAAAATCGTTAATTACCCCAGTATGGGCTGATCGGTGTCAGGCATTTGGGATATTTCTAGTCGCCATGCTTGGGCAGGCCAAGGCTTTGTTATAGAGTGACAAGAGGTTTGTATTATACATTTGACTGGTCCTGCAAAGTTCTAAGGTGTCAGGATGGGAAAAATTATGGTGGGAAACTGCTGAAATTTAGGAAATATGCTGCTGCATACTCACATTTGGGATTATGAAAACTTATTCATTACCTTTTAAAGGGTTTATTCACCTGAAAATGAATTGTTTGCCAAACCTTTATGACAGTGTTTCTTCTGTAGAAAATATTTTGAAGAATATTTCCACATATTTCCATACAATGAAAGTCATTGGGTCTTGTCCAAAATAATATTGGACCCCAATGACATTTCTCAAATTATCTTATTTTGTGTTTCACTGAAGAATGTAATTAATGCAGGTTTGGAATGACATGAGGGTGAGTAAATGATGGTCAATTTTATTTTTGGGGTGAATTATTCTCTTTGACCACTCCTATAGAAGAGAACCGAACCAGATTTACCAGACATATAAAGAGATTACAACATATTAAATGGTTCAAATTCTTAAATTCTCACCCACAACAAACCGTCCCCCCCCCCCCCCCTATATCTCTTCAGAAGGAGGATATGATCACTGTGGGACAGAAAATCTTTAAAATGGCAGTGAAATGAAAGGACGAGAAAGCAGGATGATAGGAGATAATGAAACAGGCATGTAGTGGGCACCTTGCAGAGAAAGATCTGGAATTAGAGTCGTGATTAAAATGACTCAGTGGCTGAGATTTCAAGAGCAGACAGACGGGCAAAGGTCTGGAGTCTCATACTGTTACCTGTGATTTAGAGAGTCAGCTGGAATACTTCAGAAGCTTTATTATAATTACACACACTGATAAAACTGCAACAGATATCATGGAGTGAGACAAGTTAAAAGGAAAAGTGATACAACACCTAATGAGTGAATAATGAATAATGAGAAATAATACAAAATCAAAATGAAATCAAATGCGCTACAATTTGGATTAATGTTTAAAATTGGATAAATGTTTAAAATGTTTAGTGAATAACTGTTTAGTGAAGCTTATAATTTCTCATTCTACATCCCACATGCTTAAATGAACATCCAACATGTTCTCTTTTCTATTGCATGGGGTTTGGTCTTTCCTGTGAGCGCTGATGGGAACCGGATTGGCTGTTGGAATAGGGCACAGCGGGAGGCTGAGAGAAAGTTGGCCTTTTTAAATAGGATTGATGACCTGACAGATGCGGCTCAGCTGAGCCTTGATCCCCCTCTTTCCTGTTGCATGGAAAAGGAGGGTGTTGCCATCTCAGGCCTTGAGCACAATAAACACAAGCTGCTAGTCACGGGCTTTCACTGTCCTGTCACAAGCAGCCAGGATTGATTACCCTGTGGGGCGATGGCTATCACTTTCCCTGACCCAGAAGCGTCAGCGGTGGTAATATGGACGCGTGTAGCGGAACCAAATGTAGTTCAAACGACCGTAGACGTGGTCTTATCTACAAAAGTTATTGGCACAGCTGACAAAAAGGCAGAATTTAAGTTAGCGTAGCATGACTTTTTTGGGGTAAGAATGTGTTTAGTCAGGGGAAGCGGTTTTTGTGAGTAAAAATCATCTTAGTGTTTTACTGTGAAATAAAAGCATATAAGCATATACAGTGCATCCGGAAAGTATTCACAGTGCTTCACTTTTTCCACATTTTGTTATGTTACAGAATTATTCCAAAATGGATTAAATTCATTATGTTCCTCTAAATTCTACAAACAATACCCCATAATGCTTGGTTTTTTATTTGTAATAAATTTGCAAAGATTTTAAACAAACTTCTTTCACGTTGTCATTATGGGGTATTGTTTGTAGAATTTTGAGGAAAACAATGAATTTAATCCATATACTTTCTGGATGCACTGTATCTCATGGATTGTGTGTCTGTATGCTTTAACAAGCAATTTCTCTATTTTGGAATTATTAAATATTCATTATGGTTTAGCCTATTACTGTGACTAGCGGCGCATGAACTTCAGAATCACAATAAATCAATTAATTTAACCGAAGCACTTTATCTACAATGAACTCTTACCCTGTCTGGTGGTTTTGAAGTTGAAGGACTGGAAGCCCCCAGCAAGAGCAGATGAGTCAATGACATCCACTCCGTACTCGCTCTGACTCTTCCTGTAGAGGGTGATAGCCACGATGAGGACGACCACAGCGATCACCCCCGCAGCCAGACCAGAGTACAGCGCAACATCAATAGAGTTCTCCATGCCTGGGACACAGCCAGAAACACACACAACACATACTTAGGCTCCATGGGAAAACTATTATTTATTGTGGAAATAATTTATGAAAATATGCCAAATAGCACACATTTGATCAGGAAGTTCTTGAACAATTTAAATAAATATCTGTGCAACACATGTGAGCTACCTTACATAAATTATTATAATTAAATATATAAAAATCTTTAATATAATATGATAATATATAATATATGTATACATATATATAAAATATTTAATAATAATAATGTAAATATAAAATTACTTTATATTTGGATTTATACACTTAAGGGTACAAAGTTACTTGGAGATAATGAGGAATGTTTTTTTTTAACTTTCTTGTAGTGTCATCATCGTTATTATTATATTTATTTTTATTTTTTATCTCTTTTATTTATTTTAAATATTTAATTTAATTATTATTATTATTATTTTGCATTAGAAGTTACTGTTTTATTTGTGAAGGAGTTGGCTGGTTATAGCCACTCCCACTGGTTTACCAGCTGTTTTGGAATATTTTGTTGTTTCATCTGATATTTACCTCTCATGTATCCAATGAGCACCAGTGGCTATATGTGTTTATACCCCTGTACCATACACAGTTGCCTCGTTTTAATGTTTTAATGATAAGTAATATTTTATAATATTTCATAATTATTTTTTTCTACAACTATTATATGGTGTTATGAAATATTAAAATAAGAAAATGTTTCACAGTGCCATAAAATAAAATAACTAAAAAAGAATTAAATGATTATTATTTCTGTGATTATTTTATTGTGATATGATGAAATGATTAAATAAGATATAGTTTGTGTAATAGTTTTGTAGATTTTTGCAAGTGAAATGTTTTCACGGCACCGGAAAAAAATACATTTTGGTGACAGGGAATCATTTAAAGCCGTCACGCCTGGTCATTGTGGTTAGGCTTGCAAATCTTTCAGACACCTGTGCAAATGGAACAGGTGCAATATGCACATGTTTAGCAGTGTATAAAGATATGCTTGGCACGTGAGCGCAGTTTGGGAGGTGTGAATTCCAGGGCTCTTACTACTTTAATAACTGGCAGGGTGGTGTGCCAACACCCCACGCAATGATACATCTGTTCAGTTGGCATCTATAGCACTGGCCCAAGTGACCTCTGCAGCAGGAGGGTTGGGCGGACCAAACTCGCCAGATCACAAAGGACACAGAGGACATTAATCATGCCGTGAGAGGAAGAATATGTTTTTAAAACTACAGCACTGCATTTCAAATATCCTGACACACTACATAAAGTTGAACAGGATTACACGCTTCAAGCTGGAAACAAGTTTCTGTCCAAGGGTAAAGGTGAATTAATTGCAAGTCCATCATGCAACAGATTTAATAGATTTAATTAGAAGCCTTATAACCCAGCTCACACATCAATGCACACGGAAGAGTCTCAGAGCCATAGCATTGTAACAATGCAGAAGCACCTGGTACTAATACATATTTAAAATGATGTTGTGCAAAGTGCCTCAATATGGTTAAAATAATACACAGGAGAAATGAAGACATAATGCTTGACGAGGTGAGTTAATATTCAATGATTACACCTCATTGCTTCCTCTAAATATAGCACGTTCAAACGCCACATCCAATCACTCACGCTCTCTAATCTGAAAGGACACAATACATTGACTAGCACTTTGAAATTCTGCAAAATGTATAATCTGGACAAGTTGATAAGGACACCTGCAAAATATTTAGGATCCCTTAATCAGTGACTTTGACTTGTGTTCCGGATAAATTCAGCTGAGAAGAAAATTGTTGTAGGGTAAAAAAACTTGTTTTAAATATTCTGAATATCTAAAATAATAATAATCCAAATTTACATTTATTTTATTATTCCACTGCCAGTTTCCACCCCAATTATTTTATGAATAAACCTTTGTTTTTTTTACTAGACTTTTCTATTATAAATGTATTATTTGATTTCATATTCTCTAACAACCCTTTTTGCCATACATAAACTCTTATTTCTCAAGTTTATTTGCTGTGGGTGCTTTAATTGGTTTGTAATTTCCATACTAAAATTAAAATTTTAGAGACAGATTGTATTCTTGCCAATTAATCTTCTGCATCTTTTTTTCCACTTTGTTGCGAATGACACCTGTTGTCAGCATAATGATACAGGGTAACCAAGCGTAGAAGTGAATACACATTTGAGAGGATTGAGCTTATCTTAATTAAGGAGGGAGTAAAAAAAAAAAGCTTTCACACAAATTCTAATTTCAAAAAAGGAAATTTAAGATAAAATGATTCAAACCAAATTTTACTTAAGAATTCACATGGAGGAGAACTCACTCTGAGGATTGACATCATGCATCAGCTTCCCATCTGCTGGGAAAAAGAGACAGAACAACAAAAAGAAAGAAATAAAGGGAAAGAAAGCGGGAGAGAGAATTACAGTCCATCCCTGTAATGGCCGATTTTGGGCTGTCCCAGACGAAAGATTACCAAAGATAGCCAGTGTCAGAAATTTAGTATGATCATCTCAAGTTTACTTTCAAGTTTACTTTATTTATAAAGCACATTTAAAACAAGCTTGGTTGACCAAAGTGCTGTACAAGATATATCTAGATACATCCCAAAAAATTTAAATCACAAGACATCGCTAAAATCACTTTCACAAGACATTAAACGCAACATCTCACAGTTTGTTTGCGGCTACAACCTATGTCTACTGACTAGCCAGTAAAAATGCAACATGAAATGGCGTACTGATAAACGTGACATGGCGCTAAAACTTAAAACAACTTACCTCAAGCTCCATTTACAAAATTGGCATGACAAGTTGGCCTCTTTTCCCTAACAATGACCGCATCCTTATTCTCCTCTTTTGCGCACATAAAACCACAATTGCTGGTGTGATTCATCTCGCTCTATTTGTTTGCCACTAGCGCATGCTGATGACATTTTATTAATCTATTCTAACTTGCGTTGTACACTACGATTCAATAGAATTCATCATCATACAGTCTACATACATGTCGTACCCAAGTTTATTAGATCCATGTCGAACAATGTGATCTGTAATGATCTTTTAGGATCTGTTACAGCAGGCATTATACTTATAACAAATTCACTCTCTGATTCACATCATGGGTCGATGTCCAACTGCAGGCTATGCCAACATCAGCGGTGGATACTGTTGCTTGGCATCATTGCCATGGGAAGCTACTGGCAGATGGTTTTGGATCACTTAGGCTGCATGATGTTTCCATCCTTCATTAAGAAGGAGAAATCAGAGAGGGTTCTCATCATAATAGCTATGAGGGAGACATTGAGAGGGATGATGTCGTCACTTTCATCCATTTTTAGCAGACAATTATCACACTTCCTAAAACATCACAATTCACACACTTCAGCTTTGTGATAAGTGTCAAGATCTAAGTGAGCAATAGCATGACCAACATATGATGATGATTAATGAAATGACGGTGTTTATGACACATTACGGCATCAGCACATACTCACTCTGCGTACACAGACCCCCTGTGCAGTTCTCCGTGCCTTGACCTTCTCCCTCACACATCTTGCCTCTGTGACGGGGCGGGGGAGCGTTGCACTCCCTCCATCGCTGCCTCTCACACTGCGCGCTACACATCGTCCACTCGCTCCACTCCTCCCAGACTCCATCCACTGCAGAGCACACAACAGGGTTGCCGTTTAAGGAAGGTGAACAGCTGCTCTGTGCATTAACCGCACTCTGCAATGAACTTATGAGATTTCTAGAGACTTCATAAACTTAATTAAAAGTGTTTTAATAGTCCAATTCTTGACCACACTGTCAGGGTTACATGCATTAGATCGGCATATTTTCAGCCAATTGATCAAATTCTTAATAAAAGCTTTAGCTTAATAATACCTTTAATCTGTTCTTCATCTTTTTTTTCAAGCCACATAAACACAAATTATTGTTTAAATAGCTTAAGTAATGTTTGTGTTCTGAAGCTAAATATGTGAGAATGTTCAAACGTTTGGGGTCAGTAAGATTTTGTTTTTGGAAAGAAATGACTACTTTTATTTAGCATTAAACTGATAAAAAGTGATAGTAGTAAAGACAATGTTACAAAAATGCATCACGATTTCCACAAAAAAAAACATTTTCAACTGTGATAATAATAAATGTATTGAGCACCAAATCAACATATTAGAATGATTTCTAAAGGATCATGTGACAGAGTAATGATGCTAAAAATTCAGTTTTAACGTCACAGGAATGACATAAAGGACAGTCTAAAATAGAAAAAGCTTATTTATAGGTATAATAATATTTCAGAATATGATTTTTACTGTATTTTTTATTTATTTTTATCAAATACAGCCTTGGGGAGCATAAAAGGCTTATGAACCTCACACTTTTTTGTAACTTGTTAAGCTGAATATGTAAAGGTACTTGTGTTGCTCATAACTTGTTTTGCTGCTTATAAAGATGCATTTTCACGACATGTGAAGAAAGTAAATACTGTGATATTTTAATCTACCTAACTGGACAGATGAGGTTTGATAAAGTAAGAATTTAATTATAACCAATTAATCAACTAAATATATTGAGTCATTTAATAACATATTCCTCTTCAAAAAAATGTATAAAGAAAAAATTTTCAAGAAGTATCAAGAAGCACTGTAGTGAAAGTAGGAGTGTTCCCTTGTTATGATTTAAATACTTGTTAGTGGTCACTTTGATGCATGTATGTAGGTATGTAAATATGTAGGTATGTATGTATAGATATATGTATATATATGTATGTATATGTATGTGTACATGTATGTATATGTATGTGTATATGTATGTGTGTATAAGTGTGTATGTGCATAGATGCAGATAACAAAATAATAATAATAACATAAAAAATTGTTATTTAAAGGAATGTAAGAATTAAAGGGGTAGGAGTACATAAGTTTAGCTTCTTCCTACTCCTTTTCGCACATGAGATAGAAGTATGTTCACACAGGAAAATAATGTACTTTGTTTACGGCTTTTTATTTATTTATTTTTTATTTTTATTTTTTTTATTTATGGGTTTTTATTTTAAAAAAATGCTTTAAACATTATTGTATTTTATTTTACATATTCTTCTCTCATGTTCGAAATAAAGATTTCAATCAATCAATCAAAATAAATTCTTCAAAAGATAGTGACAACTATTTTATGCAATTGCCTACTATTAACTATGGCAGAATCAAAGGAATGAATTTTTGCACCATAAGCCATTTGAGAATGCTATAAACACTATTTAATTTAATTTCTATAAAAATGACTGAATTTGTTTCTTAATTGTCATCGCATACCATATATAAACTCATTTCATGATTAAGAAATAAACTAATTTAATATGTTTCAAATTGATATGAATAATATGAACAAATTGAAATTTATTATGCAATACAATGGTAACCATGCATCTGATCATAAAGGCAAAATTTATTTAAATATCACAAAGCCAGGCAATCAACTGAGTACAACATGAACAATAACTCTTCTAATTAAATTACACTAACTAGGGATTATTTCTTCATTCTCAGAGAACAGGAGGTCTCGTTTACATGCATGCTGTAGATCCTTAGTAATTCCATCATAATACCCTTACTTTGAATTATTACAGGACGTAGAGGGTATTAAAATGTCTGATGTATTATGAATGAAAAACACAGCTCTGAAGTGCTATACTGACACTAAAAACAGCTGTGAGTATGGATGCTGGAAGACAAGCTGCACCTCATGATTGTGTTGGGGTTGAAGAGATTCTGACCTGGGCAGAGAGCATTGCAGGTGATCTTCTGCACAGACATGCCCTCACAGAACGCTCCTCCGTTCAGAGGAGCGGGGTTAGTGCAGGTACGAGATCGCTTTTGAACTCCTCTCCCACAGTTCACGCTGCAAGAAGACCACTCAGTCCACAGAGACCAACCACCGTTCACTGTAGATAGAGATCATCCACTGAACAACACAACTAATTAACTTAAGAGATTTCCTTTCTCTCACCCTGCCAGAAGAAACACCCGGAGGACAAGTTAATTAACAGGTTAAAGGAAAATCTTCACTTATATGTGTGGTTTGACTTTTTGTAGTCTAGCTTTGATATGTCTTAGCTGTACAACCAGTAATACTGGCACAACATTTTAACACCATTTTTTTCTGACATGGTCACACACAGCAGGAAAAAATAGAATGCTGAATACAAATAATAAAATACAACTAATCATATAATCATTCATAGTTAGACTAGCAAAATATACAGGGTTATCAACTTTTTGTTGACATCAAAGTCCTGTCTGTCCAATTAAATTCTATACTGCAATTTGGCCAAAAATCATTTGGCACTTTTGTACAAGCTAGCCAAATAGCCAGATACCTGTGACAACCTCATTTTCGAAAACTATGCAAGGTTAATAAAAAGACCCATTGCAAATATTACATACTGCTTCCAAACTGCTCCTTTCCAAATGTCTGCCTCAAAAACCAACACTAAACACTGCAGTAGTAGATAACTACAGATCTGTATCTCTGCTTCCTTTCCTGTCCAAAACTCTTGAAAGATCTACCTTCAAACCATTCTGTGTTTTTTTTCTAAGAACAACCTGATGGATACCAGCCAGTTGGGCTTCAAAAGTGGAAATTACCCTGAAATGGCATGACTGGTCAGAACCACAAAATTCTGCTTGATCTTTCTGCTGGCTTCGACATGGTGAATCATCTGATTCTCCTATTAGTCCTGTCAAATGCGGTATCACTGGTAGTGTTCTTCATTAGTTTGACTCATTTGGTGGAGTGTCCAAATCAAACCAGCAAACTCTTAAAGTAAGCTAATGATTGCTTATGTGAAAATATGATTATAGATTGTATAATTTCAGTTCTTCTGTACTTTGAGTGTCAATAATGATAATAATAATAATAATAAAAGTATATATATATATATATATATATATATATATATATATATATATATATATATATATATATATATATACACACACACACACACACACACACACACACACACACACTATATAGAAAGTCATGGGGGTGAGTAAATAATATAGACAATTTTCACTTTTGGATAAACTATCGCTTAAATGGGGTGTACAACTTAATGAATTCACAGTGCTGTTGCAAGCAGAAAGCCGTTCAATAGTATTTTTAGCAAAGCTGAGGAGACAGAACATTAAGTCAATAAAGCATATCAGTGTCGTCTTACCAAACACAACTACAGTAGCTGTAGCACTGCGTCGTTTTGCGACTATGTTACTGGCGAGGCAGGTGTAGTTGGCGGAGTCAGAGAGTCTGGCTTCATTGATTATCAGATTGTGGTCAGCGCGAGTGTCAATGTTGTCGTCTCCAAGGGAACGGACCAATTCTTCATTTTTCAACCACTCCACCTGACAAAAAGAAAAGCATTTATTAACCAAAGCTGCAATTAGCAAAAGAGTTACTTCACACCTCTGGGAGGAACACAAGGGCTGAGACTATTGTGTTTTGTCAGTTTCTATCTTCAGTCACCATGAAATCAAAATGGACAATTCTTATTTCTTTACAGAATGTTGCAGTGTTTATTATAAAGGATTAATCTGTGCAGATATTTATTTCTTATTAATTCATGTGCACTCGTAATATTTCATTAAAAATGTTAACCTCCCCTCCCCCTCGAAAAGGCATCTGTTCTCTTCATGATGTATGTTTCGGCAGAGGATGGGACTAAATATCCTCCATAACTAACTGACTGCAAACTGCCATTCAGATCTGCCTTAATTTAGTTAGCAACGGCCAACTTCCTATGATCCAATCAATTCCAGAAGAAGAAATCCAGTCTCACCCCACATTTTTTTTCTCATTCCAAAAGCAGTTTCAATCGGATATACGTCACAAACACAGGGAAGAAAAGACTACTTCCATTTCATGCCGACTTTAATTCAACAATCCGATTTGGATAGTTATTTTAATAGAACATGGTTACAAAATTATAGTCACATTAAAGGGTTAGTTTACCCAAAAATTTTAATTCTGTCATTAATTACTCACCCTCATGTCGTTCCAAACCCGTAAGACCTTCGTTCATCTTCAGAACACATATTAAGATATTTTTGATTAAATCCGAGAGGTTTCTGGACCACCCATAGGCAGCTATCAAGGCCTAGAAAGCTAGTAAAGACATCTTTAAAATCGTCTGTGTGACTACAGTGGTTCAAACTTAATATTATGAAGCGACAAGAATACTTTTTGTGCGCAAAATCATCCTCCTACGCTGTGTCCACCAAAGCATTTTTTTCACACGGCTGGCGTATTTTTTCAATTGTTTTCAATGGGAGCGTCTTTTTCTTTTTCACGCTGAAGCGCTGAGCGTTCTTTACAGGTCGCAGAGAGTTGAAGAATGTTCAACTTTGGGTAAAACGCACCACTCATCACTGTCACTTTTTACCCAACCGTCCAATCACAGTGGGGGAGGGGTGGGACCAATATCACACCGACCAACCGCCACATTCTGCTTGTACAAAATCAACAGACTTTAGGCTTGTTCGACTTGAACCTGATTTCTCCCAAAGTTTTTTTCTCCATTCTGTCACCTGATGGAATTTTGGTTCCTTCGTCGCCTTTGTAGCCTTTTTTCACCTTTGCTGCCATTGGTTTGCTTAGTTGGGGACATCAAATTTAACATTTAATTTAATATTCAACATTATTGATCTGCCTGCATTGACACCATTATATGAGAACTGAACTGAGCAGGACGATGGCACCACAGTTTTCTCCAGAGCGGCTACATATATACAGTATATAAATTAACTAAATTAATAACTTTTTTACAACAAAAATGAAACATCACTGAACTTACTTAAGCTGGACTGTGACGCTATTTTCTTCTGGAAACAATCTTTGTTGCATTATTTTCAGGTTATCTCTGTAAAGCTGCTTTGAAACAATCTGTATTGTAAAAAGCGCTATATAAATAAATGTGACTTGACTTTACTACCTTTCTGAGCCTTGAAAGTTGCAATGACGTTGCTGCCTATGGGTGGTTCGGAAACCTCTCGGATTTCATCAAAAACATCTTAATTTGTGTTCCGAAAGTCTTACGGATTTGGAACGACATGAGGGCATGAACGACATTAATGACAGAATTTTCATTTTAGGTGAACTACCCCTTTAATGCTGTGTTCTGAGCAGTAACTGCAGTGATGCCCTCTTTGCCCTCTCTTCCTTGATCTCATCACAGCACTTTAAACTTTGCTCTATTCACAGATCATTTCTCAGAATCACATTAGCCCTCATGTTCATAGCTCACAGCATGCTTTAATTATTTTATAACTAACCCAGATGTATGATTACAGTAATTAAGTTCACAATGTTGCACTATGAAGCTGTAAAAATACAGTTGGTAAAGTCTTAAGTAAAATCAAACACTGTAAAATAAATTATTGTAATTTTAATGGTAAAAGACCCTTGTAATTTTAAAAGGTAAAAATATGCTACAGTAAAAAATGTTGGTAAAATATGGAAAGTCCTGGCAACTACAGCTGCCAGTTGTTGTTTTATTTCTTTTTTACAGTGTATTGCTGGGGAAAAAATAGCTTAGCTTGTCTCCCAGTCTGGACAATCCTATTATCCAGGTATGTCTTGCTAGTTTCAGAGGGATTTTGGGCACTTTTCGGTTAGTCAGACAATGAAGACAGCTGGCCAGCCAGCTAAGACAAACAAATCACCTGGTTTAAGCTGTTTTTCAGCAGGGAGTCATACTACTTGTGTATTGAAGCAGAGAGCGCACTTCTCTAATGTATTTACTCAATTTTTCAGGGAAACTTGGGAGCTGAAATAGGCAATTAGCACACAGTGAAAGCAGAGCTCTCTGTTGAGACATTTGCCATGCTCTGCATTCTTGAGCACCACTTCCCCTCAGCCTTTTAAAAGGTGCAGAGCACAGAAATGAAGAGCAGAGGGAGAAAGAAAGAAAAAAGGGGGGAAGACAGGATAGAGGAAGAGAGGAAGTGAGAAGAGGAAAGGTAGGGGACAAATACAAATTAGCTGGGTAAATGTGTGGCAGAAGATGTGAGAAATGAATGGCCTAACTGGCACATTTGTTTCAATTACAGCGTGGCTAACAGTGGCAGGGCTGACGGAGGAGTTTCCACAGTCTCAAGAGGATCTTGTGATTTCATTAGTGCCTCTATCCTGACTGATTAAGGTCCTGTTGACAGGAAGAGATCAGCCGAAGTGAAGATCTTACTATTATCACAGAACACAGGGGCTATTCGGCTGGCGCTCATAAAAGTGGGACAGGAGGTCAGAGCAGCTTGATAAGATGTCCAAAATATTTGGATCGGTTTTTGCAGGTGGTGTTAGAGGAGTTTTTTTTTTTTTTTTTTTTTAAATGTGAAGTGTGTTCATGTGTGTATGGTGGAGAAGAGGCTGTTGAAACTGCTTCATGTTTCAGCAGAGTAATTACTAAGATTAAACAACTCTGATAGACGGCCCTCAGGGAGCAGAAATATAACGCCGCCTCACTGACTGTGAATTCAATCAAACCCACACGAGCACAACACATTGACAAGACTGACACAAGCAGACACACCTACAATCACTTTTTAAATTGCTTTTGACACCAACCTTTGATAGTGCAGATAGCTAAATCTGAATTTCTGCAAATGCTTTTGTTTTGATCTTTGGTATATAATGAGCATGCAATTCAACAAACAACTTTAAAATGAGTATTAAGTTTAAACAAACTACTGCGGTTTCATCTATAAAATATGCTTGTGTAAATTCATTCACATAATTAATATTAGTTCACATTCTTGATGTATTTGTTGACTCGACATAAAAGGTTCTTGATGAGTAGCTGTCCAAATGTACACAATATACTCCACACAAGTCCACTAATAACATTAGGCAAGGTTTCTTACACCAAAAACATTCGTGCTTTATTTTCACATGACCATTGGTCCACCTTTCCTTCTAACATTTAGAATTAAACATGCTGCTTTTTGCCATGGTACCTTTAAGATTTCCACATGTAAGACATCTAAAACATCTGCCGTGACTGGATAATGTTTTTGCATGTGAAATGAGATAGATGAAAATTAACCAAGATACCGATGTTTATATATGGCAGAATCTTTCTTGGGGACCCTTGCAAGGACGTGGCAGGAAGGGCTTACTCCAGTCTTGAGAAATAGCAGACAATGAGCTAGAGAGTGTGGGCAACACAAAGTGTCTGCAGTTTCTGAAAATTATCCAATTTTTCCAAGTTATTCAAGGGCTGCCAAGTTCTCAGGGTGAGTAAACTGCTGTAATGTTGCAGTGAGTTGTGACTAGTGCTATTAATCTTAACTGCAGAAATGCCAGGGCTTTGAAATCGTGGATCTGATATGATGAACTATTAACTTAAACATCATCCCTGTTTTACTGAGAGGTCAACTGTTGTATTATATTTTGGAAAACAAGTCCTACTTATTAGTAGCCTATGGTATTTCAACATGCAACTACCATTTTTTACAGAGACAGAGGCCATTTCCATTGACATGTATGCCAACATAAAACATTCACTAGCAAGCATAGTTTAACTTTCCATCATGCAGGATTTATTGGACTTTTTGGATGAGTGTGATTAATAATTTAATTCCAATGTTTATATAAATTAACACTAAGAACATCTTTGATTTTCTTTTTCATTGTACTGTATATCTAAAACACATTTCAAAATTCAAGAGTGATTGTGCTTGGCATTCCACATGCCTATATATTACAGCCAATCAATTTTTGCAAAATAGTCTTGATCACTCTAAATCAGCAATCATCTCTGAAATGGTGTGCAGTCCGAAATAGTGAGGTCAGTTCATGGGTGGATGTGATCCCAGTAATTCAAGTCATCCCAGTTAAATTAATGCCTGCGGTCTCAATCCACAAATTAATTCTATTTGCACAGACTCAGTTTTCTTATTCTCATCATCTCAATTTCAGAGTCAAATTCCAATTTATACCCAAGCTTTGATATCCCTTGATGCACTTTGAATTAATTATGATTCTTAAAATAACACACACACACACACACACACACACACACACACACACACACACACACACACACACACACACACACACACACACAGAATAAGCCCCAGACCTGGCAAACACAGAGGAAAATGCTGTGCAAACACTCTAGGACTATGTTGGTCAATAATACAGAAGTAAAGGCAACCACAAGCATAAAGCACAGAGTTGTCCCTTTCATCCTCTCCTCAACACACAACCACATTACCATTCTTTCCAGATCAGCCTTATCACAGCTAAACACATAGAGACAGGATACCACCCAGCTCCGACCGGCCTGTAATTGGCTTGTTAGATCATGGGGATCATCACTCACTTTCATGGTGGCTGGAAATGGACAGGAGAGAGAAAAAGCAGGAAACAGGTAGGAACACATGAAGTGAGTGCTGAGCTATCGCTTTTTGAATGGAATGAAGCACTTAATGGTGCTAAGAAAACTTAATGGTGATCTCAATTATGTTTCATTGAAGTATCAACTTGGTCCCAGATGTTTTTCCTAAAAATCCTTATGAGAAATACAATTAGACACAAATGAGACAATGATTATCACGCAGAAAAGTTTATAGAGCTATAAATGTGAATCGCAAAGGCTCAGATAATTTGGCCTTAGAAGAATTTGATGAGTTCATGTCGAAATATCTGACTTTTGATTGCAAACGCTGGTATTTTGACAAATTATTTTAAGAGATTTTTTTTTTTAAAACCTTTATATGAGGAACATGCAGCATGATCTTTTCTTACAAGCAAAATATTTAAAAATATCTATTTATACAAATGTAACTGTTTTCCCCTATGGGATCCTCTTAAAGATTTCTAAGTCAATAGCGGGTAAAGAAAACACAGTAAAAGGGAAGGTGTGAGCATTTTCTGGTCTAACTTAAAATCAATACGTGTATTTCACAAAAAAGTTTGGGAGCAAAATCTCTCTTGGCCAAATTAACACTATTCCTCAGTAGCAAATTCAGAGTGCGTAATCTCATTAAGAAGATTTTTATGATGACAGAGTCTACACCAACTATGCAGAATGGCTTAAGTAGCTCTCTGGGGAAACCCATTTATAGTTACAGTTTAGCTGTAAAACGGAAAACTTGTTCTTTCTAAAAGGTAATTTCAGAGTTTTTTTTTTATGTTTAAGTTGTAATTACCGCAGTGCTAAGAAGCCCCCCCTGCGTAGACACAGGATCATCTCACAGTTTAATTCACCACTCAGATTCAACACATTAATACTGCTTCTATTTAAAAGGAAAACACACCCCTTTAAAGGAATAGATAACCACCAAAATAAAGATGTCATATTTTACACTCATTCTAACCCTGTGTTATTTTTGCACTTCACAAAAAGGAGACATTAGGCAGCAGAATGTCCAAGCTTTTGTGTTCCATACATTGAATGTTGATGGTCACTGTAGAAATGACAAAGCACAAATTACCATAAAAAGCTAGCTGTATCACATTTGAAGGCCTATATAATTTATCAACTTGAGCAAAACCTGTCTATCTACATGTCTTCCTTTGTCTGATTGATAGTTTACATTCTACATTATACATTATACTAAAAGGCTTTTAGTATAAATCTAAAAACATTCAAGTCATGGTTACACATGTCTTTTTGCTCTGAAATATTTAAAGATTTTTATAAAGATAACTTTTATATTGTTAGATACTGTATATATTACAATATGAACACTATACTGGAATGAAGCAACTTAAGTTTACTTGATTATTCATGCATAATGTTTTAGAAAAGTCAGGTTAAAAACGTGAATATCAAATATGATACATCAGGATTTTGAGGTACGTTTATTTGTACATCTCTCAATCACCATTGTGTTTCGTTGCATTATATGCTTTGTAGAATATATATATATATATTCTAAATATTACTACTGCTTTATAAGCCTGATAGCTTTGTGTGAAGAGAGGGAAGATTATCATTATCAATGAATAAGGGCTTAAATTTCAGTCTCTTCCTCACACAAAGTATTATATGAAGAAGATATAGTACAGAATACTTACAATATAGTCATCTTGATCAATTTTATTATGCTTTTTGTCTGTTTTTGGAGCTGGGCTGTATAAAACACCATACACTTTTGTAGTATAAAATAAAGCCGCTCAGACAATTTGCCTAATAAGAATGCATGCACAGTAACAATGACCAGCAACCACATTTACTTCAAAACACAATGGTATTTGTTTACTTATTAGAACAAAGATCAGGCTGGTTAATTATCCTAAGAGCCAACAGTGATGACAAACTGACTCTATCCAGAAAAATGTGTCTCATTAGCTTTGTGACCACAGAAATCCTACAGAGCATTTCTCAGAGGGGGTGTTTATGACAGTTTAAAACCACAAACACAGTCCACTAGGACAGAGCAAAAGAGAAGGTGAGAGAGAAAGAGAGAGAGAGAGTTAGCATCCAGCATGCTGGTAAAATGAAGCCATATAAATCTTTGCACTCCCCCTCACAGCTTAGATTTAAATTTTTCATGGCAGAGGTGTGCTGGAATGGACCCGATCGCCGATTGCTGGTCTGCACTCTACATTATTCACTAGCCCCTCTTATAGCTGACTTCATTTATGTTGACAAAGTACTTGAAGGGAGATTCTTGTCTTCCCAGATTTCCTCAGTTTCTGTCCAGCATGCACTCGAATAGACAGACGCTGGCAGAGCTCTTCCATTTCATCACTGAATCATTCACAAAGCATTGGTGGCTGCCAAGAACCAAATCCTACTATAATCACACACACACACGTATATGGATATATCGCCTGCTCATAACCAATGATATGTGGACCTGTCGTTTTTGTCCCTTACTTGACCCTTGACTGCACACGAATGTGCATTAAACTGAAATCAATCCATCAAATTTGATGACAACAGTCAGTGCACTGTAAGTTGATGTTCTCTTTAGCGGGATAGTTCGCTAAAAAATTAAATCTGTCCATCAATTACTTACCCGGCCTCATGTCATTCCAAACCTGTATGACTTACTTCCTTGTGTGGAGCAGGATAGGAGATATTATTGAAAATAATTAGTTTTTTTTTGTCCATTCAATTAAAGTGAATATGGTCCTATATTTTTTAGACCCCATTGACTTTTTTATATTGACCAAAATAGTTTATTTAAAATATCTGTATGACTTTCTTTTTCACGTAAAACTCAAATGAAGATAGTTTGAAAAATATCACAGTGTTTGTTCCAACAATGAAAGTCAATATGATCCTATGTTGTTTTGGACCCCATTGACTTTCAATATAAATGGGCCAAAGCAGTTCTTTAAAATATCTTCTTTTGTGTTCCACAGAAGAAAGAAGTCATACAGGTATGTAACGGCATGAGGCATGAGTAAATTACAATTATCTGGATGAACAAGCACAGAAACAGGCATCGCTTAGTATAGATGTTTAAAAGCGCTGATGCTCTTTTCCAGTCAGCAGAGAGCATGTACTGCCCTTCCCAGATATCCTCCCTGTGGGAATGATGTCAGAGGCTGTGAGGACGGGTCTTACCTCTGCCATGGGCACTCCCTCTGGGGGACGGCAATGCAGCACAATCATGCCCTTGATTGGCACTTCCTTCCCTTGAGGATCCTGCTCGAAGTTTTTGCGAAGGTCTGTTTGAAAAGATAAGAGGCAGCTGTCACAGCGGGCAGAGTCCGAGCCGATATTTGGCCTATCTATGCCAATCGCTTTCACCGCTCAGCATGCTGCACTCTCTATGCCCCCTGCCTTTCGTTTTGGCAACCTTAGAAAGGCAGGGTAAAAGAGCTGCAGAGTGCAGACATTCTCAAGTGTGCTCCGGCCATCTGCTAGAGTTGCAGGTGTCATTGGTTCAGTTCAGTTGGACAGTTCTGCCTCATCCTCACTGTGCTTATACAGAAATAGATTTTTTTTTATGTACAATGCAAAAAAAATCTTTCAATTTGTAGAAAGAAAACACTAGAAAAAATGTCAAAAAATGGTCCAGCTTCAGGTAGGATAAAAATAATGCTCCCTGTATTCAAGTGGAATAAAGTTGTGAATTGATATAATGATACAATATAATAATTCTTAAAAACAATAATAAATGATAATGATGATCACAGCATATAATAATAAAAACTAAATAAAGCTGTTAATATAAATATGCCTTCAGATTTAACACATTAAGTGAATTAAGGAAAAAAATTGTAAACAGAAAACAGATTCTTGCCCCTTTTACATCTATGTGTTTATATTACATTACAGAAAAAACACATGTGGTTACATGTGGAACACATGTGAAACGCATACTTTGCAGATGGGAAACATGTGGTTTTGGAACAGTTCCCATGTGATCACATGTGGTGACATGTTAGGTGTGTTTGACTTCAGCTGCGGCTGGATGTACCCGATCTGCGAGAGTTTCCGCGTGCAGTCGGGGAGGAGCTGAAAACGGAGACGTGAAGTCGGACACTTTCTGCTCCCGTAGTGATGCTCGTGCTGTGTTTGCATACTTTAAATTCAATATTTGTCAAATACACAGATGTTTCAGAGACATTTTCATTGTACAGCTTAATACAGCATCTGTTTGTACAAGAATAAAGTTCAACATAATACTATTATATATACTATTATATACTATTTAAATACCGTTGTAGTGGGGTCTATTTTTTTGTATCAGTTTTTTTTTTTTTTTTGATAAACGACACAATATAATATCGCTACTACATGATAACTTTTACTGTTATGAAAATAGATATTTGCGAGCATTAGTGGAACTGAAGGTGTCAGAATAAATACGAAACACACATGATCGTAGTCATGTGACAAATCGTGGAACAGCTGTGTCGTCATCAGAGCTCGTGCAGCCGCTCTTGAGAAGCTGCGCAGGCTGAGTCTGTTCTCGAATCGCTCTCGCGATACTTTGATGCCATACGTCACAGTCACATGGCATCGGCGTGGTCTGAAGTTGGACAAAATTCCTAACCGCCATGCACTGCTTCAAGTCAGCAGCCAATCGGTCTGCACAACGCTGCATGAAGTCGAACAAGCCTGTTGTCAACATGATGTGGAAAACGTGATCACGTGTAGTTTTGCAAGCTTTTATCTAAATCAGTTTCAAGAGACAAAATGCTAAAGGAGAAAAAAAATCTGATTGTTTAAAAGATTTGTTAAATACAAGGGGTATTTTCGAACTTTTTGATACCCAAGACCAGGGTCCGAAATTAACTTTTTGGCTCACCTGCCACGGGGACTGGTAGATGAAAAAATCCACCGGCCAAGCATATTTTTTACCGGCCAAAATAATAAACAGCCTTTTTTGTCACATATACATTCATTTCAGTACATTTAATTGAGATTATAAGGTATTATGTTGAATACAAACATAAAAAATTGTCCAGAGCAAAATTTGAAATGTATAATAAAAAAAAAAATCTATATATTGATCAAAATGAGAGAAATACATGAAATATTACTATCATTGGGGTGAAATAAAAACATTTTTTTGTCAGTTTTGTTACCTGACTCATGTGGAAGAGAAGGCAGAACGTACTCAGTTACTTGCGTAACCTCAATTCCCTGAGAGATAAGGGAACGAGAATTGCGTTGCAAATGCTATGAGAAAACTCCTTTTCTCGAGAAAAGAATGGCCATGGTGTGTAAAGCAGAAGCAGCCTGGCCAGCGGCGGAGTATGGACGATCCGCGAGTGCTGAAGACGTTGTTCTGCACGGCTTTGCGTGGGCTTTGCTCTCCAACTGCCAGCAGTGGGAGGACACAAATGGGCAGCGACCGCTTCTTCCAGTGGCGGGAGCTTCACATATCCTTTTTCCTCAGCAGCGTCAACAGATGAGAGCGTTAAGAGGCAGAAGAGCGTGTGCGCGCTGAAAAGGGCGCGCTGAATATTTCATATTTTGGTATGAACATTCACCCGCCAGTGTGGCGGATAGCCTTTTGAGATTTACTCGCCAAACGGAAAATCTACCCGCATTTGGCGCTTGGCGAGTGTTAATTTCGGACCCTGCCCAAGACCCTCAAGTGCATTAAATTATATCTTCGCATTTGTCTTTTTCTATACACTAGAGTTGTTCAGATGCATAAACCTTTAAAAAAAACATACTTTGTTTTTATTTCTTATTTAAAAACTAGCACTGTCAATACAAAAATTGCAAAATACAACAAAAATAACATTGAATATAGTATTCTTCATTTTGTTTTGACATCCTTAAAAACATTTTTTTATTATTTTCCCCAATTGGAAACCACTAATGGTCCCCTGACCTAGCATACTCACAGGCTATCCTCACTGTGGCCTTACGGCTCTTCGAGGTTCCTAGGTGACTCCAGGCCACACACAGGCACCAGTAGTCTTCTGGACCATGGAAATCCTCCACCTGCTGCCTAGTAACATTGATCGTCACTTCGCGGATTTTCAGCCCTGTATAGCAAGAAACAGAAAGCATTAACTTCTTCATCTGAATTCACTTCAGGTCAAAGCCCATTAGGTATTGATTTCCAGTGTTTGGTCACTTCAGTCAGGGTCCTTAATGTCGATTGACTGTAAGAATATACGCTGGGTGTCAGAAGGATGAAAGGGTGCCAGAATTCACTGAATTCTGAAACTGAAGTTTAAAAATATCTTATGCATTGTTATTCTTTTTTTTTTTTAAATCAGTGAAAAATGTAATGGCCTCTGGTTGCTTTTCCATTCATGAGCTGCCCTACATAACTCCAGTTTCATGTCTCTCTGCTCCAAGTTTTTGAGTGCATTACAGAAAGAAAGAAAAAAAAAACTTTTTTTTTTCTCCCTCTCCCAGGAGGCCCTTCCTTGTTGTCTGTGCCACAGATCGTTAGCTAGATGAAAATAGCTAGCTGAAGTTGCATTAGCCTAAAAGCACAAGAGCCAGGGACGCTTGTTACCCCTGAGGCTTCATTTTAGACAAATATCTTCAGATGAGAATGTCACAACCTGAACTCTTCAAACTCTCAAATCTATGATTGTTAAAACTAAGGCCATACAATTTAATGTTCCTTGACTTTCAAAATGTCTGACTTTCCTGTTGTGAACCTGAAGTCACTCTTTGCATATTTGTTGCATTAGTAAAGGCTTTCACTGTTAATCAGTTTTATCTTCTACATTTTTCCTACAGTACGCCTATACCCTACAGACTTTACAAAATAGTACAAATGGAATGTTATGCTATATGTTGAGAACCACGATATCCAATCCAGATTGTTTGCTCCTCCACTTTAATGCACTCCACTTGTTCAAAAATAACTATCAACTATGTAATCTGGAATGCTCCTGTACCATATGTCTCCTAACAACAGTGCCAGAACACTTTAACCAAATAAATATCAAATAAATCTGAAAGTGCCTGCCAACTATACAGGGATTACTATTGCTGCTCAAAGATAAAAGGATGGCATGCATTTTATGTAAACAGATCAGTTCAAGAAGGCACAGCTCATTTTGAAACAATTTTCTTCTTGTGAGATTAGGATGAGCCCCAGTGCGGGGGGATAAACAGAAGAAATAATGCTGACACTGCATTCTGAATTTTGCCCTAGAAGATGGCAGCAAAGAAGACCAAACAAACATGATACTTCTCATCCGGAAGTGTTTAAAATCCTCACTTTTCCTCTCTCAAACTATATAGCCGGATATTGTGGTTCTCCTTAAAACCAACACTACTGTTCAAAAAGGTGTTTTTTTTTGTGTGTGTGTGTGTGTGTGTGTGTGTGTGTGTGTGTGTGTGTGTGTGTGAAAAATTAATACTTTTATTCAGCAAGGACACATTAAATTAATCAAAAGGGATAGTTAACACATTTATAAATGTTACAAAGATTTATATTTCAAATGAATTCTTTTCTGTTTCCTGTTCTTTCTAACTTTCTATTCATCGAAGAATTCTGAAAACAGTTTCCACAAAATTTTAAGCAGCACAACTGTTTTCAACATTGATAATATTAGGAAATGTTTCTTGAGCACCAGATCAATTATTGATCTGGCGCTCAAGAAACATTTCCTATTAGAATGATTTCTGAAGGATCATGTGACACTGAAGACTTGAGTACTGATGCTGAAAATTCAGCTTTGCCATCACAGAAATAAATTATATTTTAAAATATATTAAAATAAAATGTTATTTTATTACGAAGTTACGACTGTAACCTTGGTTCCCTGAAGAGGAACTATAAGGCCTGCCCAAACAAAGCAGCGCTAGCTTCTTAAGGTCTGAGCAAGTCACTTACAGGCACGTAGGAGATATGGCAGGTGACGCAGCGTCTCGTTCCTTCTTCAGGGAACCGAGATTACAGTCGTAACCGAGGTGTTTCCTTTCAAGGGAACTTGCGCTGCGTCGACTGACGCTAAGGAAACTTCTATAAACGTCTATATTTTAAAATATATTCAAATAAAATGTTATTTTATTGTAACAATATTTCACAATATTATTGTTTTACTGTATTTTTGATCAAATAAATGTAACCTTGTTGAGCATGAGAGACTAAAAAAACAAAAAACAAAGTGTGTGTCAATGTACAACAAAGAGGATTTCAGACCTGAAAAACATTGGTGTGATTGCAAAAGAGGAATAACATTGTTATCGAGGCAGCTAAAACAATGCAAATCAGATGGGACTTCTGCCTCTTTACTGGTGACGTTTCGGCAGATCTCGGGGCAACTTTGAACAGTTAGATACTGGTGCAAAAAGCATTATATAAGTGGCATATCTGGTTGGTTGTTGAGGACAAATATCGCAATAATAATGGGTGACTAGACTGTTGGACAAGAAAGTTTCTATATCAATTTTTTTTATTTTTTTTATTTTTTTTATGAATATTTTTTTTTGCAGTGGAAGGGATGAAGCTTCTCAGAGAGGGGTTTAGCATGCTGGCAGTGTCTGCACTTTAGAGTTTAGTAACAGTAACTGCCAGACTGTCAGCACACTAAATCCCTCTCTATATTCATCCCCTTTAAAGCACCACTGCTCCAGCCATCAAAGCACTACTTTTGCAACAAATTCACCGTCCTCAACCAAAAAAAACATAGACAATCCCTGCTGAAAAATCCAGCATAAACCAGCATGGATTCCATGGTGGTCCAGGCTGGTTTATGATGGTATAAGTGCTGGTCCAGGCTGGTTTATGCATGTATAGTGCTGGTCTAGCTGGTGGACCAACATATTTATGCTCTCAAGCTAAACTGAGCTGGTTACGCTGTTTCACCAGCATGGTCTTGCGGGGTTGAGTATGAGTATAGCCAGTATGCAAGCAGTGTTTTGGAGACAAGTATTGTTTTTGCTTACATATTCAACAATTTAATTATGTAAAGGAAAAAAACAATAAATATAAGATTAAAACATATTATTGAATTATTTGATTATAATTTTGTACAAATTTTTTTTTTTTTACAAAGTTGTTTAATCATCCTTTGGTGAGATATTGATTTAATTTGTAGTTGATGTCATCTAAGGCTGTGTGGCTGTAAGTAAGTTGTAGTTATTGTGTTTCTGTTCATCTTATCTTCAGTGATTCTGCTTACTACAGTGTCATCACTAATGCTCAATCATCACTTGTAGAGTGAATCTACTTTATTTCACTACTTTATAAGTAAATTCTAAGCACAAAACTTCACAAGTTTTGTTGTGGTCGTACTGGAATTATTCCAGCACCCAAAAGACAACATATGCTGGTCCACCAGCATTGCAGCATCCCATGCTGAGATCCAGCAAACCAGCAACCAGCATCCCATAATGGGGACCTTTCAAGGGAACTCGCACTGCGTCGATTGACTCTAAGGGAACGCTTTGCATGATGATGTCTTGAAGCACATGTAAAATCAGTCCAATGGTGTGGGGGAACATCAGAGGCGGGTGACTTCATGAACCAGGAAACTATAAGGCCTGCCCAAACAAAGCAGCGCTAGCTTTTTAAGGTCTGAGAAAGTTGCTTACAGGCACGTAGGAGATATGGCAGGTGACGCAGTGTCTCGTTCCTTCTTCAGGGAACCGAGGTTACAGTCGTAACCGAGGTGTTCCCATTCAAGGGAACTTGCGCTGCGTCGATTGACGCTAAGGCATACCTGTCAACACTCCCGTTTTTCCCGGGTTTCTCCCGTTTTTTAGCCCTATCTCCCAGACCCCTCTGGTTTGTTATTACTCCCGGGAAACTCCCGTAATTTGCATGGCCCAAACTCCTTTATGAATAATCGGACCAATATCTTTGTCTAATGTTGACCAGTTGCCAGATCAATGCATTATATTCACACAATCCACACACCATATACAATTTCAACCCGTTTGTAACCTCAACCTGGCAACCTATAACCCAGTTGCGCAGTCACAGAAAGTATAACCCGAAAGCGAGCCGATAGACATGGCAGGTGAAGGCAGGGCCGGATTAGCCATTAGGGCAACTGGTCACTTGCCCAGGGGCACATGACATCTAAGGGGCTCTGACAGGTAGGAGGAAATACACAGAAATTTTTCAATTCTGACAAACCAGTCCTCGGATCTGATCTGTGGCACGATTTGTCTCAGTGTTAACATTTTGAACTTTAGCTGCTGGATTTTGTTGTTGTTGTGCAATCAGTCCGACGCCCTGTAACGGCGAACCGGAAGGTAACCACCGAACTGACTGCTCTGGGATCCTCCTCGGAGGGGGCGGGCATCCCAGAACCACTACGTTTCCGGGTGGACCCTGAGATATGTGCTCGCCGGAGACCGCTGCGCCCTGAAGCACACGAGGTGTATAACGGTATCCTGAGGGCACCGCATAATGAGGTGTTGACCGCTCTGCTTCGGGGGGGACTGCCCTCATTGGCCTGTACCCTTGGACGTCAGGACCTTTTCCCCGCAGCCTTCTTAGAAATAATGACGTCCTCAGATCCGTCATACCCTTTGAAGGCTGCGCTTGAGAGCGTGTCCCCAGTCTTTTTGTGGGGGAGCACAGGAAGTAACACATGCTTTTGTGTGGCACGGTGTGAGGAGCTGGCATTTGATGTTTGGGGCTGCTCCCGCTTAGCAGCCCCGGAGACATGTGTGTGGCGGGGGAGGAGTTTCTGGAATGCAGCCGCCTGTTTAGCTGACTCCTGAAACCTCTCGACAACTGAATTCACTGCGTTGCCAAAGAGGCCAGACGGTGACAGAGGTGCATCCATTAAAATTTTTTTATCCTTTTCTTTATATTACTCAAATTGAGCCAGAGATGTCTCTCAGTGGCCACCAGGGCTGCCATAGAACGGCCGATAGTTTTCATAACCGATAGGTCTCATAACAATTCAGCCTGGTAAGCCTGCAGCAGTGACATTGTATGGAGGCACGCTGCAGCCTGACCAGCAGCTGAATAAGCCATACCCACCAAAGCAGATGTTGCTCTAACTGGCTAGGTGGGTAATACCAAGCCTTAAGGGAAGATGCTGATTCAGGGGAGAGATAGCTCACGAGCGTCTCTTCCACATTTGGCATCTTCCCATAACCGTGATCTTTATAGTTAGAGATAGAGGAATAGTGTGATGTTTGTGGACTATAAACTCTATATGAAACCTTGGTGTGGAGATCGGGGAAAAACGGAAGGCGTTGGCATTTAGATTGTGAACGAGAGGGCAGGCAGCGTTCGTCTAGCTTGATTTTTGAACGAACGATGAACAATGCTTAATCTTTCAACCGCTCTCGTTACAACCTCAACATGCTCCTCAAAAGCATGAGACTGAGGAGGCGAGTCCTCAGTATCTCCTGCTTCGACACTAACAAACATCCATTTCCTCGGAACTGGATAGCTGCAGTGTCAAGTACTTCAATCAGGGCGTAAGTAACCGCAGTGCGTGCTTCCAAACCATGAGAGAAGGCACTGGATCTGTCAAGTGAAGGGAGAGATAAGGCTGGGCCCGTCTCTAACCTCGCTGACACATCCATTTGTGAACCCCAAGTCTGAAGCCTCCGCTGTGCCTCGGCAGCAGCGGGACCCGAGCATTGGGGAAGCCTGAGCGTCCTCGCGAAAGAACGCCAGGCGGGATCTGAGTGTAAGCATTGGAAGCACCTCGCAGTGCTCACAGCCACACAGAACATGTGTGTCCCCACCCGTTAAATAGCGTGGACAGGGGTGCACACACAGTCTGAACTGCTGCTGCTTACTTGCCATAATTTATATATATATATATATATATATATATATACACAGGTGCTGGTCATAAAATTAGAATATCATCAAAAAGTTGATTTATTTCAAGAATTCAACTTAACAGGTGAAACTAATATATTATATAGACTCGTTACATGCAAAGTGAGATATTTCAAGCCTTTATTTGTTATAATTTTGATGATTATGGTTTTGTAAGAACTGATTTTCCTGTTTAAACAAAACGCACCCTGCAATAAAGCAGTAAAATGCACAATGGACAGAAGATAGCAAAGAGAGAGCACAGGACACTGTCCTGCCCAAACTGTCCTTCTTCCTTATCTCTGCATCCCCCTCTCCCTCCTCTTCTCCCTCCTCAAGTCACTGAAAGGTCATATATATCACATATGGTATATCTTGTGAATATGTTGTTTTTCCTTTTCATGTTTGGTGTCATTTTAAAGGGCGCAGGGCGATTGGTAAAATGGTCTTAATTTCATTGCAGTCATTGGTTTAATGAAAAAGATTGAGAACTTAGGAGAATCCTGTTTCTCCTCTCTGGCTGATATCTGTTTACGATATCTCCTGAAACCAGGTGCTACCCCCCTGGGGTACATGGATTGGCCCAAACAACTCTAAACAACATTTGTTTAACCCCCCTTCTGTTCTGATCTGGTATTTAAGGTGAGGGAACAGAGCAACCTTTGGGGAATCTTTTACCAGGATCATCCCCCACACAGTAATGCATGTCAGTATTTTCCTGTTGGAAGATCCTGACACATTACTGTGTGTCTTTGTCAGGAGAACATTGCTTACTTTTAGAGTCATCTTTGAGTAAATGATGTCATGTATTTTCTGAATTGGCTTTTAATCATTTACTTCTGTAATTGGCATGATACATTTTTACCTGACAAAATAAATGTTACATCTTGATTTATTCTGAAGTATTCTGAAATCATTATTTTAATATATTAAGGAGGCTGGTGCTACCGCAAATCTTAGTTAAGGTAGGTCAAACTAAAGGCGCATGTATGAACGGAGCAGTAGGCACGTCATCTGAAGACCTTTTGATTTCTGTCTATCACTGGTTTAGCAAGTTGTATGGAAGTGGCTAAATTAAACTACACTTTCTAGTTCGAGTGAGCAGTAGGCAACCGACTTTAGGGGTATTAGCAAACCCTACATCCTCTGACTCAAATCAGAATTAACTGGTTTGTGTCCGTGAGAAACACGATTTGGCCGACGTGATCTCTAAGCGGCATTCGGGTCCATAATGAATTAATAACTGAAAGTATGGGATACTCAGAGTAATCAAAGATCTAAATTAATTCATAATCAATATTTATGATTATTTTCTAATCAGAAATACGATCTAAATTTGATTATCATTTGAAATTGGAGTCAGATTACGCATAGAGCTAAAGTAATACTAAAACTAAGTTCCAATAAATTAAGTGAACTTCACTGGACCACTGAAAAGACATACACGCTTTAAACCTTCGCCAGGCCGTTGGATTCCGTCGTTGGGCCAATGGATGGTCCTTACAGTTTACAGCTTATGAAACCCACGAAATCAAAATCCCAGAAAATTAGAATATTACATGAAATCACAGTAATTACACAGTGATACCATGGTCATTGAACCAGGCTTTGGTTCTTTTGGCAGTGTGGGCAGGTGCAAATCCTGCTGGAAAATGAAGTCAGCATCTCCATAAAGCTTGTCTGCTGAAGGAAGCATGAAGTGCTCTGGAAATGTCCTGATAGACGGCTGCGTTGAGTGGATAGCACAGTGGACCAACACCAGCCGATGACATGGCTCCCCAAACCAACACAGACTGTGGAAACTTCACACTGGACTTCAAGCATCTTGGATTGTGTGCCTCTCCATTCTTCCTCCAGACTCTGGGACCTTGGTTTCCAAATGAGATGCAAAATTTGCTCTCATCAGAAAAGAGGACTTTGGTCCACTGTGCTTTATTAAATCCAGAGTCAACGCAGCCGTCTACCAGGACATTTCCAGAGCACTTCATGCTTCCTTCATTTTCCAGCAGGATTTGCACCTGCCCACACTGCCAAAATAACCAAAACCTGGTTCAATGACCATGGTATCACTGTGTAATTACTGTGTGATTTCATGTAATATTCTAATTTTCTGGGATTTTGATTTCGTGGGTTTCGTAAGCTGTAAGCCATAATCATCAAAATTATAACAAATAAAGGCTTGAAATATCTCACTTGCATGTAATGAGTCTATGTAATATATTAGTTTCACCTGTTAAGTTGAATTCTTGAAATAAATCAACTTTTTGATGATATTCTAATTTTATGACCAGCACCTGTATGTATGTATATATATATATATATATATATATATATATATATATATATATAGTGACAATACAACACCAAATAGACAAGAGAGAGTTTTACACAGAGTGCTAGTGAAGACACAGAAGCTAGCGCTGCTTTGTTTGGGCAGGCTTTATAGTTTCCTGGTTCATGACATCACCCGCCTCTGACGTTCCACCACACCATTGGACTGATTTTACATGTGCTTCAAGACATAAATCACGCAAAGCGTTCCCTTAGAGTCAATCGACGCAGTGCGAGTTCCCTTGAAAGGGAACCAGCAACCAGCATCCCATGCTGGTCCCAGCGTGCAAAACATACCTTATGCCGGTGACCAGCAATGTTGTTACTGTTGATTCCAAATATGTTTTTATTTGAAAACATTCAGATGATGGCTACCGCATTTTATCTTCTTGTTTTTTGTTCAGTGTCTCACACTGTGTTTTTAACCATTTAATGGACACATTAAGGGAAAACAGGGCAAAATTATTTATTTCCATTTTGTTACTCCTTAAGGTAATAAACACAAAGATTAATCAGGTAGTGTATTGAACTTTTACTGTTTTGTTAAATATGTTTTCTATGTGATGTATTGAACCAGATATCTGGCTGCGTTTCTCAGAAGCATTGTACTTAGGCTTATGGTGCATTTGGGAAATGCTATGCTAATTAATTAATAACATCATGATTAGAAAAATAAATTGCAAAAACAATTTCAATTGCACATTATTTTAAGACAAAAAAACAACAAGTCCAAGTTAGAATGACAATCATGGCCTATTGTAATTATTAATATTAAACCCACAATTAGTGTGTTTAGGGTTCTAATCACTATAATATAAGTTTTTGTTTTAATAAACCAAAAATGCATCTGTTTGTCAGAGGATGTGCCAGGAGTGGGACACATTTGTTTGCATTTTCTTTCATGACTTCCCTAAAACAGATAGCGAGAACTGGCCAAATCATTCATGGCAAAAGTGGGGACACAATATATGATATTTTGAAGAAAGTTGGGGTCCAAACAACATCTCAAAAAGAGAGACATATTTCAAAAATATCTTCATTTGAGTTTTTCTCAGAAGAAACAGGAAAAGTGAAATCTCTTTAAGAGCAACTAGTTAAATAGTTATTCAGACAAGCCACTGTCTAATCAATTTTGAAGATATGTCATTTAGTGCATTCCCAATTACGTTGTAGGTTTGCCGAAATTCACCTTCTGTCATTATGTGGTTAACAAAATAAAGTTTTGCAAATGAACAAATCTTTAAAGTCAGATCCTGCTGAGATGATGACACAAAATGAATGTTGTTCGCACCACATACGGCACTTACGTCTGATTTAGCAAATTTGGATGTGATTCTTCCCTTAATAAATGAGCAGCTCTCAGCCACTGCGGAAAGGAGTCATGGGAGAGAGGGGAGGCGAAACGCTAACATCTCATTTAATCAAGTGCCTTCTTGAATTGGTTTTCTCCCAAAAATGAATGACTGCAAAGAAAAAAGCAGACCAGAGCAGCGTGGTGCATCATGTCTGTCTCACAGGTTTATTGATCATGAAAGCAGATTGCCTTCGCTTCTGAGCTGACTCTACATGGTACTGTTAGTCAGGGGTAAACAAAGCAAGACAGACGCCTGTGTTTCATGGACACTCTGAGAGACACAGACATTATTCATCATTCCCCAGCTGATATGTTCAATTGACAGCATAGTGTGGGGGATAAAATTCAGTGGCAGCCGGCAGGCAAGAAAATCATGACTAACGACGGCGCATAATCCTGCCTGATAGATGAAAATATGAGTAATATGTTAATAGGAGATGGTCTTTCTCTCTGTTAGAAAGTCAAATTTCCTCCAGGAATATCAACAGGTGACAGGTGACATTACGGAGAGACCTGGCTGACATGTTTTTATCTGTCAGCATCACTTTTTACAACAACTCTGGTCGGGAATCAGCAAGTACCTGGAAATACAAGGTTAAATTGACATTGGGGTCACAATACAATTATATAGAGATTCTCTGTTTAGAGTATAGATATTGAATATACAGTATACAGCAATCTTTTACTTTAAGTGGACTTTGTGGAATTACAGTGCTAACCAGACGCGACACACGATAAAAGGTATATTTTCCATGTTAATCAGAGTTTTTGTCCTACACTGCAAAAAATCTTGTCTTAAAAATCTTGTTCTATTGGCAAAAAAAAGTCAAATTTATCTTGTTTTCAGGTAAAACAATCTAGATGGTTAGCTTATTTTACATAAAAACAAGATAAATGTGACCTTTTTGCCAATGGAACAAGATTTTTAAGTATTTTTTTTTTTTTGCAGTGTAACCAGCTGCATTGGCAATACAAGGCTACTCTATTTTAAAAACGGTTTCTATTTTTGTGATGTTGAGGCTGGACAACAACACAAAGTATGACAATGGTAATCTCAGGTTCACTTTATGTGCTTTGTTTAATGTTATATGCGTTTAATGAGAGTTTGAATACAATTTTGTGTGCCCTTTATAGCCTCACTGAAAGCAACAATGAATAATCCACCTCAAATCTGTAAAATAAATAAAAGAAACGAATGTACTCCATGTACTTTTCCTGGTGGAATGATGTAATTTCTACACTTCAGCATCTCATTTGCCTTTTGACAATGACCAAGATGGTCATCATGGGATTTAACTATGTCAGTAATGTAAAATAAAAATAAAAACACAGATTTCAGGTCTCCTCTAAGCTTTATTTAGAGCTAGTTAATCCAGCCTGCCTCAGCTGCAAAATGTGGCACTGCCACGGACTCAATTTAAAGCTGCAGTCGGCAAGATTTTTTTGATCATATTCACTGAAACCGACACTATGCTCCGACAGAACAACATAAATCAGCCGGTTTTAGAAAAGAACCCGCGCTTCTACCTCCACCTGGAGCCTGTTATTTGTTTTGCAAAAATCCACCGCTCCCGGTTCTATTGGTCCAATCAGCGCAGGGCTGTGTGAGATCTGACTGTCAATCACAGTTCATGCACACGCCACAGATCCCCCCTCCCCCGCGCACGTTACAATATCACATGCACACGCCTGAGGTTCGCAGGTGTGTTGGATTGTACGAAGCGTGATCGCGGAGAGAAAATCTACTAACAAGCTTCCAATTCCTCGGTTATTGCTATCTATGGGTAGATTAGCCAGGGCAGCCTACCTCCGAGTCCATGGTGTTGATTGATGCTGAAGAGACGGACGCGTTCACAGAAAATCTGGTGCACACGCACTGAGGAGCACGAACTCGATGGGAGGGTGCTCGCTGATAGTGGGGGAGGGGCATGAGAGTTGTAAACATTCAAAATTTTGGCTAAGTCGACCCAATCTGCAAGACTTGCCGACTGCAGCTTTAATGGCCAGAAAGTGACAGGACGTGACAATCATTGTCAGTTAATGCCTTATTAACTTTGCATAATATTATAAACAAAAAATCATAATTGTCATGTCGTTTGAAGCTTTGGCTCAAGCAGTATTAGATCTACTAAGCGGATGCTGCTTCTTGTGCTCTGTGCGCAACGGACTGTTAGAGCAAAGTCTGTGTAAGCCTATCTGAGCGACAGACGGACAATAGGTATGCTACATGATGAACATGACCTTAAAAACCTGATGTCCTAATAAGATGTTTAGATAGGATGCACATAGTTGTGACAGCATAGAATATGAAAAGCAGCACTCAAGAAGAATCACACTTTCAAGTTCACAATAGTACAACATCAATCAGCAACATTTCCAAGTCACATTTACTGTGCGTTGCTTTACACCAGTTCCTTTCATAATACTTCACTAGCTAGACTCAAAGAAAGCTGCTTACATTAAGAGGCAGCAGCCACAGGGATTGACTTTAGTAGTATTTCAGTGTTTGAACAGACTTAGAGCAGGACATGGCACAGCACAGCAAGAACTGTGTAATGTTTTGTTCCATGTGATTCCAGCAAAGGCTTCCAGCAACTGATTTTCAGCTTTTGTCTCTCCCGCTGTAGCAGAGAAGATTATTTCAGCACCATGGAGAGTGACAACCATTGGAGGACCAGCAAGTGAAGCTGCTGCATTCATACAGTATTTGGTGTATTCCAAATCAGATTTTTTGCTTGCGTATGAATTTAGACTGGATAAATTAATTTCAAGTACTTTAAACAACCTATGGCACTATGGCAGCTTGGCATCCTAAACAACCAACAGAACTAAAAATAAACATTTCTAAGTAACTGACGAGGAGATCAAGTAGCTAAAATGTGACATGCTATACTGCAAATTAAGCTTGAGCTAAAATTTGAGTTCATATGAATTAAGAGACCTAAAGGAAATATTGTACTTTTAGAAATGAATTTGTCACAAACAGAAGTACCATGCCCATTCACACTAAAAGAAGCACATGCACCTCAGAATTTTGAGCCAAGTGGATTTTAAATGCAACTCACTAAAATAATTACCTGAAAATTTTTGAAAATTAAATTGCACTATTATTGCTAGTTTTTTTTTTAAGTATTTAAAACTGCCACTTGTAATACCTTGAAATAAATAAATAAATGAATAAATAAATATGCTTGTAACATCACCTAAATAAAATGTTGCCTTGGCTTATACAATCATATAAATAAAAATTAATGTATTTTTTATTTATATCAAGATATTATTGTATATGGATTTTTGTGTACACACACACAACATTTTAACCAATTTTCTCACTGTCAGCAGATATATAAACAAGTACCCGTTGCACCCACGAACAGGGCATTTAACCCCAGCTTGCTCCAAGGGTGACTAACCAGATAGTAAGAGTTGCTTTATACTAAAGCATCAGTTAAATTACTACTTGCATTACTAATGTGGGCCAATACAGTGTGAGATTCCAAATGGCTATGGGTAACAGGTCATTTCTCAACTAACTTATACAGCATTAGAGTGACCTCCTCCAAATGACTCATCTCATTGTGTGCATGTGTGCGTTCTTGAGCTCACAGTGGCGAATGTGACACTTCGCTCAGGGGGTAGAAGCTTTAATAGCACATTAATGTCATCCTCCATCACACGCTCATGTTCTCCCCACCCGCTCTGCATGGCAGCTCCCTCCAGCGTAACTCCAAATAAACAATTATCATAACAGCCATGGCTATTAGGAGCAATGAAGGGAAGACTTTAAGAATTTAAAAAAATTAACTGAAAGACATATACACACAACATCTATATTCAAGGATGTTTCTGCAAAAGCATGTCCATTGCATCTAAGGTTTGAATTCCTTTACATGCTACTCTTCCTGAGGAACCATTACAGGTCTTTGAATTGTATCAAACCAATGTTTCAGGGCTAACATTATTTCATTTTCTCTCATTATATACTGCACTCTGTAAGGTAGAGCTGCACGATTAATCATTAAAAGATCGCAATCTCGATTCAAATACCCACACAATCTTATTACTAAATGACAGCGATTCAGCTATGTCTATTAAACCTTTGAAAAGTATGATCACAGCGAACATTAAAATCAGTGTTGGTGCTGTCACTGAGCCAGAGAGAGCAGTTGTCATGTATAGGTATGAAACAGCTTCACAGTCTTTTCAACCACACAGTATCATTATTTGTATCATTATTACATCGTTACACCAGTAGGTGGTGACAAGTGACTGTTAAAAAATTTATTTGTCATTGAATCATTCATTTAAGAGATTCGTTCAAAAATGCTGAATCATCCAGTAATGAAACAAGAGAAGTATTTATGAGTCATTGAATCATTTATTCAAACCAACTGTTTTTAAATTATTAATTTAATTATTAATTTATTTAATTATTTAAATTAGTTACACATTACTATTTTCGACCCTGTTTCCCACTCTTAGAATTAGGCTGTTTTTGTTACGTTACCATTAAAGTCGCAATGAAACGGAAGCTGTGTAATATATTTTCTTCCGTATTGTGACATATATACAAGCGAAATGTATTATTGCAAAAGAAAAAAAAAAGTAAGGCGAGCCAGAGTTCTATCCATTGATTGTTGATTGGATTAAGGCAGATCTGAATGTGAGCTTGCAGTGGATTGTGAGAAAGGTGGCGGAGTTTAAGCAGACTAAATGATTGGGGAAGATCAGCATATGCCACAGAGTCTTTCGTTTTACTGGAAGATCGAGGTTTGATTTAAAATTACGAGCTCAAAAATAATTAAATAAATTATGCTTGGATGAATCGTTCACAATAAGATCAATAAGAAGCATTTCGAAAATAGATGAATTTCCATGTCATGGCAATATATTAGCTGTTAATTGTACAACAACAAATGAAAGCTAAATTAATGGTTTCTGATACACAACAAATTACATATGTAAATATGAGGACGATATAATACATAAATGTCTTTATCTGAATCTTTTAAGAGAGATTGGAAACTATAAAGCGTACAGCTAGAAAGAGCATTGTGTAACCCTGTTGAAAAATTGTTTAGTATGTGTCACCTCTGTTGGATCTGTTGACTTAAGGCTTGCCAGTTAACACCTATCTAAAATTGAATAGCTTTCCTTATGAATATTAATGACACATATTGTTCACCCACGCCCAGTAGTCCAACTGATTTGCTAAAAGTTAGACATTGATAAGCAGGTGCTATATCCATTGTAGGATTACCGATTAGCAGTTTGTTCAGTCTACTGCTTACGCTATTGGTTAGCCAAGGCTTTTACTTGGTCTTAAAGTTGTCTACACCAAACCAAAACTGGTTTGGTCAAAACCAAAAAACACAATGATTACCTCACAAAAAGTGGAAAGGACTAACATAAAATTTTTAAAATACATATGGCAAGGACATACTCTCTCCAGTTAAATGGTTGCTTCCCCCCTTGCTATTAAAGAAGTCCAACAGTCTGAAACTTGAAAGGCACAGGTTTTGCAGGTCTGATTTAAATCTGTAATTTCTCATGATATCCTCCCTCTCAAAAAAATAAAACAGCAAAATGAAGGTAAATGCCCTGTACTTGTCCTCTTTCACTGCCCTTGCTTTGCAGTCAGCTTCCATTTGTTGTGCTGCAAAAGTCCTCTCTCTCTTTCTCTGTCCTTCATTGGCAGTCAGCTTCCATCTATAGCGCAGAGGCACTTTCTCAGAGAGAAGCCTTTTTTTTCTGAGAGGCTGTCGCTAACAGATGTCAACACCACATCACATGTCAACTCTGACACGTCATAACTCGCAGTAGTCAGCTGGCTCTCTCTACCATGACACAGAGCTGGACTGAGCCACATGAGCTACAACTGCCCTGAAGCTTTGTGCAGTCATTGAAAAATGATTTGAGACAGAGGAGAGAAGAAATTAGTATAAATAGAAAAGAAGTGACACAGTAACAGGGCTTTACTCTTAGATTTGTGTTTAGGAAAACCTGTAGCACTAAATTCAAATATTTATAGGCACAATCACAATCAGTTTTTTAATGCCACATACTGATCCAGTCCAATCAGAAAAAAACAGTATAACAAGCAAATGGAGTAAAATACACAAAGCAACACAGGATACACAATTCAAATTCAATATATTTATGCACAAGTAAGCACTGAAAAATATAAAACATGTTATTTGATATTTGATAAAGGATATTAGATATCTTTTAGATCTTAAGACGCATTAATTTTTTCAGTTTCCATTGAGTTACCAGCATCAACAGTAGCCACAGCTGATCACATTATAAACCAATATACACTCACCTAAAGGATTATTAGGAACACCATACTAATACTGTGTTTGACCTCCTTTCGCCTTCAGAACTGCCTTAATTCTACGTGCCATTGATTCAACATGGTGCTGAAAGCATTCTTTAGAAATGTTGGCCCATATTGATAGGATAGCATCTTGCAGTTGATGGAGATTTGTGGGATGCACATCCAGGGCACGAAGCTCCCGTTCCACCACATCCCAAAGATGCTCTATTGGGTTGAGATCTGGTGACTGTGGGGGCCATTTTAGTACAGTGAACTCATTGTCATGTTCAAGAAACCAATTTGAAATGATTTGAGCTTTGTGACATGGTGCATTATCCTGCTGGAAGTAGCCATCAGAGGATGGGTACATGGTGGTCATAAAGGGATGGACATGGTAAGAAACAATGCTCAGGTAGGCCGTGGCATTTAAAAGATGCCCAATTGGCACTAAGGGGCCTAAAGTGTGCCAAGAAAACATCCCCCACACCATTACACCACCACCACCAGCCTGCACAGTGGTAACAAGGCATGATGGATCCATGTTCTCATTCTGTTTACGCCAAATTCTGACTCTACCATCTGAATGTCTCAACAGAAATCGAGACTCATCAGACCAGGCAACATTTTTCCAGTCTTCAACTGTCCAATTTTGGTGAGCTTGTGCAAATTGTAGCCTCTTTTTCCTATTTGTAGTGGAGATGAGTGGTACCCAGTGGGGTCTTCTGCTGTTGTAGCCCATCCGCCTCAAGGTTGTGCATGTTGTGGGTCATGCACAAGCTTCACAAATGCTTTGCTGCATACCTCGGTTGTAACGAGTGGTTATTTCAGTCGAAGTTGCTCTTCTATCAGCTTGAATCAGTCGGCCCATTCTCCTCTGACCTCTAGCATCAACAAGGCATTTTCGCCCACAGGACTGCCGCATACTGGATGTTTTTCCCTTTTCACACCATTCTTTGTAAACCCTAGAAATGGTTGTGCTTGATAATCCCAGTAACTGAGCAGATTGTGAAATACTCAGACCGGCCCGTCTAGCACCAACAACCATGCCACGCTCAAAATTGCTTAAATCACCTTTCTTTCCCATTCTGACATTCAGTTTGGAGTTCAGGAGATTGTCTTGACCAGGACCACACCCCTAAATGCATTGAAGCAACTGCCATGTGATTGGTTGATTAGATAATTGCATTAATGAGAAATTGAACAGGTGTTCCTAATAATCCTTTAGGTGAGTGTATATGTAACATGGTTTATAACATTCATTATTCATTAAAAACATTTTTTTATGAAAATATTGAAAATTCAAATATGAAATGAATGAGACATATAATATGGCGCACATGATACGAAAAAAAAAAAAAAAATCGGACTGCTTGATGAATAAATTTACCATAGCATGTGTGCAAGTTTTGTATGTGTGTGAGACAGAGCCGTCTGTTTGTGTGAAGTGAGAGTTTGTTGCGTCTAGATATGCAACGCTCTGCTTCCATTGCATTCCCAAATATATTTGCGCAGCAAAAGCAACTAGCTACTGCTTAAAGTTTGACACATTTGAGCGCTAAAGAAACATGCATGACTGAGTAAAAGCACAGAACGCTATTAAGCACAATAAGGTGCGAAAAATAACTTAATGCGGTACTTGCATGCTGACTCAAGCTTTGTTTTTACTTTCACAAAGCAATGCAACTCTCCGCTCTCTAATTTACTATTTTCTGATATAATAGGGGGATGTTTGAAGAAAAAATCCTCTAAACCAAAAGATGTATGATTTCGCATTCAAACACACTGAAGCCTCGTCTTCGCTCTTTGCACATGCATATGAGGTAGACGTTTGAGGAAGTAATATTCGATCGAGGCATTTTAGGTAGGTCTGGATCAGTGTTCTCTGCTATATAGAATAAATTGCTTTGTGGGAGACTAAGTTTTGTAACTTTGCAGATCGTATTCATGCACAAACAGATACATAACACACTTAAGGAAAAGGAAAACATTTAAAGAATCATATGACCCCTTTAAAGTATAATAGTGGAATGTATAGCACAGTTTAAAATAATTCTAGGGAAAATACAATATGCACAAGAAAAATGGGCTCTGAGCAGCAAAAGGTTCAACATCTGCAGCACAAAAAGTTAACATACAGCATTTGTAATTTAATAAGCATAAATTACATAATGTTTGTTAATAGTATTGATAATTATTACATTTACCAGTATGAAATGAATACCAATTAATGAAAGCGAAACCAATGTTTTATGAGGTGCACTTTTTTACTTGATACAATTTACTAAGGTAAGAATATGCTTATGAATAATTAATTTTGTTATATGACGTTTGCCCAGAAGGCCTAACTAACGAAAGCAGAACTAATGATGGCTGAAAGGCAGATGATGTTAGGTGAGTGCTAATAAACTGGCAAATTAACACATCCATATGGTTAATCCTACTAAGGTTGCCAAGCAACTTTATATTTTAGTAATATTAGTAATATTCATACAAAAAAATAAAAAATAAAAGTGAATGTGAACATACTAATAGAAATATATTTAATATATAAGTGTGTACAATTCTAGACATTTAATATGCATATGCCATAAAATGCAGGTTTTCTCAGTTGGACTTGGAAAGGAATAAAACAGCAGCCAATCGCAGTGTGAAAGCGAAAAGCATGACATGACAACTACATCAGTCCCATTATAATCAATTAGGCTGTTCAATGCAAGAGCGATAAGACATACAAGAGTTTTTATTCTGTGTTTTATTATATATACTTTCACAGGTTTTGAGTGGATGACAGTTGCAATATGCTCATAATTTTCTCTCAATTGCGTGAGAAAAGGGTTTTGAGCAGGCAACAACTCTGTCTGTTTGACAGCTGCATTACTATATTCATGTGGAGCTGAAAATAAAGAATGAAATAAAGGACTCTGAACAAAACCAAATGCTTTAACGTTGAAATAAAAATTGCTCTCTTTTAAGTTGCAAACACCACAAAGTATATTTCAGATCCTAGTTAACAACTCCCACTCATTCAACCCATAAAACTCCAGGAACATATTGACTTGATTCTCGACAATAGCAGCCATTAGAATGTGACACTCCATTGCAAAGAAGAAAAGCATGCAGACACACTGCCAGAGGCCAGATCTTGTCATTGTTAGTTTGTCACTGGTGCTTGGTCGCCAGGACTCAAGGCCTTCACTTTAGGTATGACAGGGACACAAAGAGCTCATTATCAGGTCTAGGCATTGCCTGTGCCCCCTATGATGTTTAGAACTTGTCTGGATCTGCCTCTTTCTATTTGCCTCTAATCTATAGACAGGAAGAAAAAGCTTTGTCTAGTTTCTGGTCACATTCAATTGGATCCTCTCTCCACCGACACTATCAACACAGTTGTTGTTGTTTTTTTTGTTGTTTTTTTTCACAATCCACAGGTTATAATCCTAAATGGAGTAGTCTGTGGGTCTTATTTGTGTGCTGCTGCATAGAAGTTTCAGCTTGTCATTTATCAGTAAAGGACAATAATAGAGGCACAGCGAGCAGCGCGGCAGTCATGTCTTCCTCCTTTGGCAAATCCGTGATAAATGACTTAGAGGAGGATGATTTTTCATAAGATGGTTATGCTCTATAACTGTTCTCATGGGCTGATACTGCAGAGCCTGTAACAAATAAAACCTGAGGTAGTTCTCCAGGATGAGGTTCATCGAACACCTTTGAACATTTCAGATCTCTTCCCCAGTCAACACTGAAGAATAAAAAGGAAATATATTACACGTTTTTATATATTGTTTCTTAAAGCAGTATTAATGCTCATGTTGGAAGGGAAGAAAGCATCTTGCTGTTTTACCAATCACTTTAAGACTAGCATAAACGAGACGTTTTTCAGCTCCTGCTGTGCTACAATTTAGCCGAGCAAATTACTGAAGCACCAGGGATGCTCAGTAACTAGCATCATAAGCGACATTCATCACCTTAAGGGTTGGATTATTAAGGCATTCAGTACATCAGCAATTGATTTGCTGGGGCAAAAACCGTAAGAGAGCATATAATTAGCTGATGTATTAAACATGTTTTTGTCACTGATTATGGCACTAATGTGCAAAAATATTACACTGCACAGATATATCCATCCATTCATGGAATTTCGGCAATCATGGAATTCACAGCAAATTTGCAAGTACCGTCAATCACAATGTGTGCCTCCAAGCAGGAATAGATGGAGGCACTATCACTTTGCTTACAATAATTTGCAACAATAATAAACAACTTTGCTCATGAAAATTTCCACTGTGTATCAGAAGAGACATTTTATAAATAAAAGATAACTGTTAGCTGGTCATTAATCACAAAATGTACACTACCATTTAAAAGTTTGTGGTTGGTAAGATTTTTGAATTGTTTTGAAATAAGTCTCTTATACTCAACAAGGTTGCGTTTATTTGATGAAAAATTCTGTAATAATGTAAAGTATTATTACAATTGAACCAATTTTAATACATTTTAATACAAGTATTTAATAGAGCCATGTAATGATTATTATAGTGAAATGGAGGGGCCTGAATACTTACATGAGGTCTATAAAATTGACAGTAATAGAGGACAGTTTTCAGGATCATTCTCATTAAATTGTCCATTTGTTAAGAGTGACTCAATATGAAGGCATATTAATTGTCAGTTCTCACCAATTCTTCCCATCTGTATTGTCAACAGAAGTGTTTGTAATTGCGGAATGAGAGGAGCAATATTTGTATGTTGTAATAGGAACTTTATCTGCAATAAAACATATTCTAACTAAATAAACTTTCTGCAATTACAAACATTTTCTGTCACACCCATATGTGTGCGGTCACCAAATTGAGAACCACATTAAAGAAATGCCAGTTAATGCACCAAGGGAAAATGTTAAATGAATTTGATACAGAGACACATTTGAGTTGATCAACATTTTGATTGAGTTGGACTCCTGTTTCTTTATGAAGGAGAAAATCAGCTATAAACATGACAGTCCCTTCTGCTGGCCTTCTGTCATCTGTTTTCTGTTCCTAACATAAGAGTGAACATAAATAAAGATTTTTTTTGTTGTTGTTGCTACAATAACAAACAAATCACACAAAATAAGGTAACATTTTAAGTCCAGACATTGTCACACAGGTAAGTGGACCCTGTCCAAAAGGTTTGGATTGGTACCTCTCGATCTGCACGTGAACTAAACTCAAGGGCAATGTGTTGCTGCTTATCTGTCTGCCTGGTAAATAAGAGATCTTATCTTCCACTTGCGATGACATTGAAGACCCATGCTTTAATCAATAAAATCCAATTCTTTGTAAGATCTGTGGCTCTGATTAGCGTCCTCCTAATCCTATCACCTTTTTTGTTATCCATTATGGTGGCATGGTGGGGTGCTATAAAGGATGTCGTTATCACTGGTTATGAGTTTAGCACTGATGTAAAGCTGGCAATGTGATTGGCCGAATGGAGACGTCCTCTGGCTCTTCTAATTGCAAATCCACTTGGGTCCGGACTGATACATTTCATCGCCTTGGCAACACTGCAGGCAGTGAACCTGGTAATGGGGGAAGTATATTCTCAGGAGAGGAAATTACTGCTTTCCATATTGTGGCTGGACAGAGGCAGAAGGCCAGTAGGCAACGGTGAGCAACTGTCCTAAGACATCTGCTCTAAATCTGTTGTACAACAGATAGCAAGCTAGATAAAGAAACAAAACTTTAAGTGGAATGAGCAAGTGACTTCCTAGAACCTAATGCATGCTATTTCACATATGAAATGTGATCGTTGCGGTTCGTCATTTATGACCACTGGACCAGACTCAAAGTTGTAATGATGATATGTCCTTTGAGGGCAATAGTGTGATGAATCTGTGTGCAAGGATACGTGAAATGCAAATGCTCAAGGGTGCAGAGATAGGGGTGAGAAAACATGCTGCAAAGTCTTGAGCATGCATGTACAGTATCGAGATGAAACTGGGATCAGCAAGCAGAAAATCTGTGTTAAATTGGCCAGCCAGCTCACCAGATGAATCATCACCTAAATAATGTCACCTCCATCTTTACTGGGGACAAAACGGTTCCAGGCTTTTCTGACCAATTGCTAAGCATATAATCAATATAAAAGCAGAAATTGAGACCATCTTAAGATGTCCATTTCATTGATTACATGCTCAATGTACTGTAGCTTCCTCTTCCTGTTCTAAGCCACAACAATCCAGCACTAACTGAGTACAGACATATAAATGTATGTATTTAAAACAGCAAATCACTTTTTGTTTGGCAATGTATTTACAGTGTGTGACCGTGGAAAGCAAGTTTGCCTCAACTTCTCTGACTTTTCCCCCATGTAAATGAGAAAATAATTTGTTGTGATTTTTCATTTTTCAATTATAAGGCCCTCAACAATTTCACAGCACAGCAATCACACAATAATGAACTTCCAGAAACAATTAAACGGCTCCTCCTGCCACAAAGCCGTCATGTGAGGCGAACACCTATGTGGACTAATCACGGTATGCATCAGAGGAGCTGGTGGATTAGGCGTTTTCTTTTTTTGGTAATACAAAAGCAGAAATCCTCTAATAAAAGCACTGTCGAGTGTGTACCTATGACAGTTCCTGTAATTCAGCCTAAATTGCACTGGAAATTATTGTAGCCTGCAAGTTGCCAAGGAAACATGAAATTAATTTTACAGAACTTACAAAACAACATTACAGCCGACTTCATAAGTAGAGGTGGGGAAGAAAAAAAATATATATATGAGGTATTTTTTAGCTAAATTTTTTTTATTGTATTGTAGCATTGGTCAGTGCACACTCTATTTCTTTTCAACCAAGCTGCACAAAGCACTGATGTCCAGTGATGCTGAATGAGAAACAAGTGAGTACTGTATTATATCACAGTTTTGACTTACAAGCATAAAGAATAGCAATGTTATTGTATCATGACAGATGTCAATAGCATTGCATTGCCAAATCAAACCAACAGTGATCTTTATTCATTTCATTCACAAGAATATCACAATGAGCTTCTAAATGTTTAAACCTCTTCTATGATACAGACTAACTGGGAAATAACCAGCCGTAGTGTGAAGACAGCAATAAATTCTGAAGAAATTTATGGACTAAACATCACAAATTATATAGTAGTGAATAAAGTTAACAAATTTGACCAACTGACCAATTAATTGTCCTTTTATCATATTTATACAGATGGTATAAATACAGAGCAGAAAATCAAAGAGAAAAAAAAGATTCACTGGGGAGCTGAATTTGAACTACAGATTAACCAATAGGCTTGCCTGGATATACATAAAATATTCCTTGGAAAGAAATGATTAAGTAGGAGACAGTAAGCAGTAAGATCATGTGTGTCTTACCAGTGTTTTGGTCCATGTACTCTTGTGAGGTATGTTGATTCTGATGGACCCATTCCCCGTTACATTTGAAGAAGATCTGCAGGGAAGGAGTTGCACGGCAGCGCAGCTTGATTGGGTTGTTTTTGACTATGTAAGCATCCTCAGGCTCTTGCAGGAAGTAGGGTAATGTCCCACCAACTGATGACAGGGAATCAGCAAGGGTATCACTGACAGATCCTGTGAAATCAATAAAAGCATGCAAGACATGAGCACATTTCTCCAGCACATTTATTCAGAATTTAAACTTCTAAAATCGTAATTTTAGGACCATTTTTTAATTAATTAACATCCCAGACAGATCATTTATATGTGTGCCTAGTACTTACAATTATTTGATGAAATATCTTATCTAAATGTGGTCTGCATTTCATACTACTTCAGGTTCGGAAATATGGTGCTTTTTCCTCTGGGGAATGTTCTTAGCTTCCCATTGATTTTAAACTGTGTGCCAAAGAGACAATTGCACTAAAACAATTCGAGCCATTTTCTACTTTAAAAACGCATTAGGTTTCCCTGAGTGCTTTTGTGATGAAAAGAATAAAAGAATTAGTGATGGAAGAGGGTGCGACTGATTGCTTTGTGTTTGACTGATGAGCTAAAATGCACCTCGGTGCAGAAGAAAGTGAGAAAGCTTTTCCTTAGGCCAAGTGTTTGTTTTATTTTTCTTTCTTTCCGCTACCATTCTCTTTAAAAGGAAGGAAGAATTAAAACTGTAGAAAAAGCAATATAGAAGAATAAAAATAAAACAGGTTAAGGGGTGTTGATGATAGAGGGAAGAAAACAGGATTTTATGTAGAGATATTTTACATCCATGCTATTTTAATAATAGTAATTGCACACGCATCCCTTGGACTCTGGAATAGAACTCGCCGCTTTTGGGAGACCGGCTGTAAAGTGTTGAATACTGCAAAGTCTGTCAGATGCGTAAAGTCCCATGAAAGCCATTAAACAAGCAGCTAATTCAACTCTGCCCACTGAAATCTAATGGTCTTTCATTCTATACCACCTCCGACATTTGCTGTCATTTGAAATGGATTGGAATTTATGGAATTTAGGCAAAAACACACACACACTGGGTTTCCATGTTTTATGGGGACATTCCATAGACAAAATGATTTTTATACTGTACAAACCATGGCTCTGAACCGGTACTAGGAAACAAAAAAACGGAAACGAAAGAAATTTTGACCTGAACAAACAAAAGCGAAAATTAAATCAAGTTTAAACATTTTAAACAGAAACATTTATTTAAAATTACCATTATACCGTTTAATGTTATTTTATTGTTATGTTTAAGATTTTAATTAGTCAGTCAAACAATCAAGAATTCAAATAGTACGGTCTATGCAAATGTGACGTTGACACATCCAACGTGAATGAAATGCCCACTCTCAGTTTTCTAGTTTGTTTTCTTTATTTTACAAAAGCACAAAGAGTTTTATTTATTGTGAGTGTACACAAATAAAAGTAGACCTTTTATAGTTTTGAATGTTGTGTTTACTCTTATCTGTATGACCAAAAATTAGCGAGTATTTTAAGTTCTTTCCAGTTTTATCTAGAAAAAATGCAAGTGATCGCGCCGGCACCTCCAGGTTAGTATGCATGAACACTTAGATATGCAGCAATAACTGTGCACATTTATACAGGTTACCATTAGAGCGAGCAGCCATGTAAAGTGGCAAACGTTAGGCTATTATGTACATGATTTAAATTATAAGCCATAGTTACGTTGATGAATTATAGGCGAACGTTTGGATTTCTTGCCCGACATAATATAATTACTTCATAATCTGTCTTTCATGGACTGCATGACTTCGCCACTTCCTGTGGATTTGTTTTTCTGCATCTAACTGACTAATTAAAATATGGTCAACTAAGCCTGTTCTCGTAGACTAACATTTGGTCAACTATTAGGGGCAACCCTAATTTTTACATTTATATTTTTATATTTTACATTCCTCATGCGGACCAAAAAATTACCCCACAAAGTCAAAGATTTATTTTATTGCCATCCTTCTGGGTTCCTCACAACGTAAGGAATGCCTGAACCACACACACACACACACACACACACACACACACACACACACACACACAGTATGTTTTGTGAAGAGCAGTTTAGTTACATACTATTTCAGATTCTATTTTATTACTTTAGATACTACAAGAGAACAGATTTTTAAGAAATTAATACTTTTATTCACCAAAGATGCATTAAATTGATCAAAAGTGACAAAGACAGTAATTTATAATGCTTACAAAAGATTTAAATTTCAAATAAATGTTGTTCCTTTGAACTTTCTATTCAAAGAATCCTGAAAAAAAAAAAAATTCCACAAAAATATTAAGCAGCACAACTCTTTTCACCATTTATGGTAATAAGAAATGTTTCTATGAATACTAAATCAGCATATTAGAATGATTTCTGAAGGATGCGACAGTTGTTTTAATTTGTAATATTTCACAATATAATTGTGTTTTTGATCAAATAAATACAGACTGAAAAACATTATTAAAAAATCTCCAATAATCATTTGATAACTATAGTATACTATAATCATGCAACCGTAAGTGCAACCAAATTTATGTAAATGAGCATTGTGTAGACTAGCATTGGAAGTACAGACAGCAAAACACCACCTTGTATAGTTAGATACCACTGTCTGGACGGCTACTATAATAACCAAACAGCGTGAAGGGCCCGGTGACCTTCCAGCGATTTAATTGCAGTCAATGTGAACAGCATTCAAGCGTCATCTCTCTAGCTTGTTTGTGAGAAATTTAGTGTTACAATTGCCCCTGGTCTCTACTACTTAACTTCAATCTTTAGACAAATGCACTGTGATTAAGAGAAAAGCAGAGAGCACCATTCCCCCCTCATCTTACATGATTTTCTTGACAAGCTTTTCTGAGGGGCAAAAATTTGCTGAAGAGTGGACATGTTAATTATGTATAAAATTAAACATGCCAACAGTATTTAACCTCCATTTAAAAAACATTCGTTGTTGAATGCTCTTTTGCTGTGTATTTAAAAACAGCTTGAATATGCACGAGAAGTATGACATTATTCAGAGTTATATTCCTAGGAGTGTGATACCTAGTTCACGGTGAAGTGCATTCAGATATTTGCAGAATCACAAAGTGAAAAAGCACAGTCACACAAGGGATGTCAGGAGAATGTCACAGATCACCCCATGCCATGGGTAAGGAGGCAAAAGCAGGAAATATTAGATGCACAATATTACACTGGGTTTCAAAGTTCAAGGTACAAAATATGGAGCTCACTCTAAATAATTCAAAAATGAAATGTTACTCTTCCTCTGCAGATGTTTGCTAGCAGTCTCATAGTGGGAAGGAATTTGTCTTGGTTGCACAGATTCACTGGGGGGAGGGGAAAACCACACAATTACATCAGTTTTTAAAGCATATTTGACTTCAGATCCTTCGTGAATTCTGGATGTTTTTGTCCCCTGTGACTAAAATTGAGAGGGTGAAATCTTTGATGTCAAAATCAGTTCACAGCTTACAGTTATTTATTCAGTTCAGTATGGGGGTGATAGCAGTTCAAAATTCTGGAAAGTATCACAGTCACAGTTCAGGCCTGAAGCTTCAAATCACATCAGTTCCCTTCCATTGTGTAAAAACGTAAATATCCACTACATTTTGCTCCCAAGTGAAAGAGGGACACAATCGTGCTGTGCAGTGTTGCAGATAGGTGGGTGACAAGAGCTGAATACGGCGACATCACTTCCCTCCGCTACAGAGGGTCGATGGTAGAAAAGGCAGCCACAACCTTTGGACAGAATTCATTATTCTTCCTAGAATCTGTCTGGATCTGCCACTACAAAACCGAGTGCATCACTATATTAGCTTGTTTCATGCAAATGTCTACCCTGCACGTCACTTGGTATATCTCCAATTTAAATGGTTCCAGTTAATTTAGTATTAGAAGTACAATTTCCTGTGAGTAGTCTGATCCTTTCTATACCAGCACAAACACACTTTATCCCCATATCTGTTGCTCAAATTTTAGTGATGAATAGAAGGAATAACCTGAAATTACTCCTGATCTATCTGCTGCTGTAAAGCGAGCCTAAACTTTATTTTACCCAAACTGCCTAAACATGAATCAGACACAGTATCAAGCACTAAACTAAATATGAGAACATTTTGAAAGATTTAAATGCCATATGCATGCTATGTTTTTGACCTCTAAGTCATCTAAATGCAAAAGTCTATTGATCTGTACAAACTGATACCATCAATTTATTAGTAGAGCAGAAGAGCGGCTTAAAATGCTATTTTACATTATGGGTCAATGGGTGAATATGCAAGATCACTTTGTACTTTGACTTTGTCACTATTATATTTAAGCAATAACGAGATTCATTACTATTGACTAGTCACACGCAAACCTGCATGTATGCTGGTTCAGCGATGGAAGGAAAGGCGTTTTAAAGGGATAGTTCACCCATAATTGAAAATTCTGTCATTTGCATTCTCTCAATGTTTTTTCTGTGTGCTTTTATTTATTTAGATGAAAAACAAAACAAAGAGGAGTCTTCATTCAGCTCGTTTTCACTGTTTTCATAGTGACCTTGTTACATTCAAAAAATTACAGACACTAAAAAAACAAAAATCATAAAAGTATGTTGATATTACTTGTGCACTACACTCTCAGAAAATAAAGTACATAATTGTACCTAATTGTAGGGGTACAATGGCTCGTCACTGGGGCTCAAGGGTACAATATTGTAGCTTAACCTTTAAAAGAAATGGTACATGTACCTTTTAATGCTTGTTGACCCTCAAAAAGGTACATATATGTACCTTGAGGTCCAATAATAAGCCCTATACAGTGCCCTATACAGGTACGTTAGTGTAGATTGTACCTTGGGGGACAGAAATGGACTCCTACTGTACCCCTATTTCTGACAGTGTATGTTCAAAGACTTCTGGGCCTGGTTTCACATACAGGGCTTAGATTTAGCCAGGATTAGACCTTAGTTCAATTAGGACATTTATGTATCTTTTTAAACATGCCTTAGAAAAACACTACAGGTGTGCATCTTGAGACAAAACAAAGGCACTAACATATATTAAGATTAATGCAAGTTGCTTTAAGTTAAATCAGCTCAAACATGCATTTTAGTCATTTTAGAAATGTCCACTTCAGCAGCACTTACATAAACCAAACTTTCCAGTTGTATTCCTATCTATATTCTTAAGATATTTACAGAGGGCTTTGTTCATATATCGTTCAGATTCTGATTTACACAACATTTTATACCTAAAAACGGGGCGAAACTGGATTTTTTTGGCTATTGACAGTCAGACAGAGTGATAAAAAGAGATATCCAAAATCCCCTCTGTAAAAACCTTTGACTCTAATATGTCAACAAAATGAAACAAGAATTTTGAATCTGGCTTTATCCAATGTTCAGATTTCTCTTCTGGAAATATATGTAAATTAGCGCATTTTTAATGAGATAATACCTAATTTGCATATTTAAACATAAATATTCTAAAAACTTGTAATACAAAGGATATTTGTCTTAATGTCAGTAATCAACTGAGGAAGTTTCATGCTGATATCTATTAGTTAATTTTTTTTCCCTATTCACCTGGGGTGTCTCCCCTTAATCAACACCAAGTTCAGCAGCAAGACAACAGTACAGTTGGCCATCATAAAACACACCTATTATAAACACCTTCCCATGTGCAGATTCAATGATGAACAGTAATGAAGTATAAAATAATGAAAAGGAGGTGTGGAGGTTAATGGGGCCTTGCATATATCCAACTAGGTTCGAGTTCACACTGATTCCCAGAGTGCTAATTGTTGGCCTTATCCTTTTAGCAATGCCTGCACACTTACTGCAATAAAAGGTAATGGATAATTGGCACAATCCATGCTCTATAAAAATAGAAGCCATTCTGGCTGCTCCTCCTATGATAAATTAGCATAAACGCAAGTCCTAATAACTAACAAGTAAGCCACAAATAAGGCAATCATTTACTTATGCTAGTAAATTTTACTACAACCTCTGCAAAGAATGTCCACAGCTTGTCCAATAGTTAGCAGGCAGGGGTAGAGAGGTATATAATATAGGTAATTCAGGCGATTCAAATAATGATGTGCGTTTCAGTAAAGACTGCAAAAACTGCATAATGATATGTGTTTATCACACTCTTACAAAAACTGCAAACCATGCGGCAGCATCACACCAGCTCCCCAGAGTTTTTTTTTTTTAATAATGTGTATTTTGTGGACTTCTCGCTTTCAACTCAACTGTCAGTTAATTACATGCAGTATAATATGCTCTGTTATGATTGTTAAATCGTGGCCTTGTCTGTCTTTAGTGAGATTTATCATTTAAGTTAGGGCTGCACGATTAATCGAAATGAAACCGCACGCGATTTGGCAAAGGCTGCAATTATTTTATGTGCAGCTTGCCAGTGCAGCACGACTCTGTGGTGAGTAGTGAATGCTGCTCCATCTGAAAGCAAGAGGGCGCTCTCACGCAGACACTCCAAATATGCCCCACAGAAGTAGATAACGCAGGTCATCCAAGAAATCCCAATGGGCATTAAGAGGTTCGGAATTAATTTATTTATTTTTGTTCAATTACAGACATTTCAAGTACAATGCAACCAAAAATGTTATTAATACAAGGCACTGTAAATAAAGTTCAGAATGTAAAAAACAAAGGATAACAACTAAAGTATAAAATGAACATGTATGTAAAAAACGATAGTAATAAAATACAGAAATGAAAGTTTATAATATCACGGCAGTTCTATGTATTTGAAAAGCTTTAAAATTTGTATTATTTTTATAAGCTTTTTGTTTTGTGATCTCATGTTTGAAAGAGTTTCAAAGTATATTGTGAGATCGGGCTCATAAAAGGTAATATAGGACGGTTTCTTTTGAGTTATTTTTGTCTTATGAATATAAAACTTCGCCAAAATAATTAAGAGATTAATGACATAATTTTGTTTTTCAGAAAAATATGGGGTTTTGAAAACAAAAATTTCATGAGGTTCTAAATTAAGAGATCTGTTTAATTTGTTTGTCATGTCTATTTTAAAGTCAGTCCAAAAAGAAATAGAAAAAGGGCAATACAAAAATAAATGTTCAATATCTTCAAGTGATGTGTTACAAAAAGTACATTTATCACAAACAGTATGAATATATCTACTAATGTCTGCATTTACAGGATAACATCTATGAATCATTTTGTACATTACTTCTTTTACTTTATTAGAAATAACACATTTATAGGGTAATGTCCAAATGCTGTGCCAAGATATACAAAGGTTTAAGCCATTTTGATTTACATGGAGGACTGGATCCAAAATTAAAGGAATTTCTTAAAAAATTGTGATTAAAACCTTTATCAAATAAGGAGAGACCATTTACAAAACGTTGAGGATTTTGTAAGGTTGCATTATTAATATCTAAGTCTGAGAATTTGGTTAATATTATTATTACTTTGTTAAATTATTTTTCATTTACAAATAAACCATATTTTGAAATAAAATTAGGGTACGTGTAAAATTGGCCATTCTTGTCAATAAGCTGGTTTACAATTAAAATGTTGTGTCAAACCCAATTCTCCATCTACTATGACTTCTTATTATGAATTATATTACCCTTGTTCCATATAAAACACCTGCTAGGAGAAAAATTGTGTTTGTACAAAAGTGACCAGAACTTGTTTGTGATAATTGGCCAAAGCAATTGGAAGTTTACCAGATATATAAGGACACTGCAACAAACAATTTAATCCCCCAAGTCTTTCAAATAAAAAATATGGGACTATATTGAATATACTTGTTTGATTTTTTTTTTAAAGTTTTTAATCCAATTAATTTTTAGAATTTGGTTGAAAATAGTCAAATTAAGAACATTTAACCCACCATCAGATAATTTATTAACAAGGAAGCTTTTCTTAATTTTATGAGGTTTGTTTCTCCAGATGAAATTAAAGAGTAATTTATCCATTTGTGAGCAATATATCCTTTGGGGCACTAAGTGAAGAGAAAAGATATGCTGCTCTCGAAAGACATTCTGCCTTACTCAATAGAATTCTCCCTTGAATAGAAAGATCTCTTGATAACCATTATCGAGTTATATTTCTTATGTATTTTTTCAATAACAGGCCTGAATTTAGAGTTGATCAGTGCATCAGTGGTTTTAGAGAAGCTATTAATCATATTCAGAGCCAAAGGTACCTCAGAACTATCACCAAGAAATATAGTCGTGTCATCAGAAAGTTGCGATATTTTAATTTGTCTTTCATGAATTTCAATTCCTTTAAAGGGGTGTTGGTTTATCATATTACTTAACACTTGAGCTACAACTAAAAAAAGGAATGCAGAAATTGGGCTGTCTTGTCGGATTTATTTCAAATCTGGGTGATATTCCGTCAGCAAGTTTAATAGAGCTATTACTACCATAGTACATCGTTTTTACACTTTTTATGAAATATTCCCCGAAACCAAAGAGTTTTAAGGAATCAAATATAAACTTATGGCTTACTGTATCAAAAGCTTTTCTAAAATCTAAAAAAAGTATTAAAGGGTCTCCATTTAGTAAATTGCTATATTGTACTAAATCAATAACTAAACGAATATTAGAGGAAATATGGCGTCCTTTCATGAATACACATTGAGTTTCATCAATTATCTAATTTAAAGCATTTTTCATATGTTTTGCAAAAACTGCTGCCAATATTTTATAATCATTATTTAATAATGATATAGGTCGCCAATTTTCTAATAATAGTTTATCTTTTTGAGGTTTAGGGATCAATGTGATGACACTTTGTCTGAGTGATGTAGGTAAGGATCCCTTGTTGATGGCCTCCTCATTTACTGCTAACAGGAATTTAGATATCGTCTATAAAAGCTTTATAGAATTCTGAAGAAAGGCCATCATTTCCAGGGGATTTGTTGTTTTTTTGTGTGTTTTTATACATAACTCAATTTCACTTAGGGAAATGTTTTTGGAACATTAAATTTTACTTTCTAAAGATAGCATTTTTGAATTTCTAATTGTTTTAAGAAGAATTTAATTATCTTGAAGAGAGGTTCGTAAATGCTTCTCATCTTTGGAAAGATGTTTGAAGTGTGTTGCTTTTTCAAATGCACGTTATAAGTGACTCAAACTCACAGTGCTTTCAGATGGAGCAGCGTTTACAGAGCCGTACATCAATGACAAGCTGCGCATAAATAAAATAATAATAAAAAAAAAAAAACGCAACCTTTGTGATTTCATAATTGCGATAAGCCAACTCGATTTAAGCGCGATTTCATGTTAATTGCGATTAATCGTGCAGCCCTAATTTAATGACTTTTTGATTCTCTCCATGGTTTGCTGGATTTCTGTTCTAACAATATCATATCCTCCATGATATAATGGAGGTTAGGCTATTTTGTACAGCTAATTCTAGTTGAATTATTAGTCTGATTCATGGAGCTTACTTGTTATATTTTCCTGCTAATTTCTTGATCTTAATCTCTTTCACCCACATAAAACAGACTAATTATCAAAAACAATTGAAATGATGTAAAATACCTTTTTTTTTCTTTAAGCGATCCATTTTTTAAATAAATAAACAATATTTTTAAATAAATAAACAATAATTAAAAAAAACTGCTTATTTAATTGATTTTAATGGATTTCGGAAGGATCATGTGACATTGAAGACTGGAGTAATGGCTACTGAAAATTCAGCTTTGCCATGACAGGAATAAATTACATTTTAAAATATAATAAAAGAGAATGCAGTTATTTTAAATTGTAATAATATTTACCTACACATGACCTTTTTACTGTATTTTTTATTTAAAAAAATGCAGCCTAGGTGAGCATAAGAGACTTGTTTCAAAAACTTGTTACATATCTTTTCAATGATATGTATGCTCATTTAAAAAAGAAACTAAATGAATCCTTTGAATTAAAAAAAAGAAAATTTTTTATATTTATATGTCTTTATAACAACCAAAATGTTTCAGTGTTTCTGTCAGACTGATGTTGTTGACCATGCCTGAATTCAGTCATTACGAGTCAGTGCAACACTAAACCTCTCATTCTAATAATGTTAAAGCACATTTCCAAATAGCTCATAATGTGTCAGCAGCAATTCCCATGCCAGCTATTTTGGCCTCTCCAGCTTCCTGTAATGAAAGTGCATGGAAAGCAGCTTGGCTGGTGGATGTGGGTTACATGGAAATGCATTTGACACATCAGTCTTCATCACCAAGCACCCGCTTGATGTAGTTACACATCATGGTTTCAGCACATGCACCAAAAGCCCCTGCCCTTTAAAACCATGCACTTTACTTTCTCACCCAAGCCTCTCATGGATTTCAGAAAAGGGTTTGACATGAGAGGAGGAGAGGAGGAGAGTGTGTGTACAAGTGAGGATGGGGGGGTTATATGGTGAGCACTCTGTTGGATTTCAGCAAGCTGAGAATTTTAAGGCAGAAGTGTCAGAAAGAGTCAAGATAATCCCAGCTGGGTGAAAGGATGAGAGTGAGAGAAAGGAAGTGTGACAGAAAGTGAGAAAGCGTTTAAAAGGGAAGGAGGCTTTTGGGTTATAATTGATGTCTCAAATATCCCTACTGTTTCATTTAACTACATTCAATAGTTTCATTCATGCTACATTCAATCACACATCCACGCACTGTCTACAGGGGTCAAGGAAAATATGTAAAGTGTTGCTGCTTTTAATAATAAATAACGAATTTACTTTTACTTTTATTTTTCAATAAAGCAAAATAGTAATACTATTAAAATGATTCATTGTTAGTTTCATAACAAAAAAGTCCAATGTTTCCAATACAGATATAACAGTGATGTTCATTAAATCCAGGAATAAGGTGAAAATAAGTTAGTTGCACACAGAAATCACATTAAATTATGACTGAACTATTCCTTTAAAATATAAGCAGCATTCATTTTATTTGTTGGTATTTTCTTTACCAGTTGGTGGAGTGTTCTCAAACTGCTCAAGTGCCCTCCAGGAGGAGAAAGATATGACAAATTCAAGTTTTCATTTTAATTAAACAAAGCAATGCTAAGATACCAGCTCATTCTCGATTGGCGTCCTCGTTGCCAAATTTGTTGATGCGCTACACATGAATAGTTTGGTAAAACAAAAATCTTAACCGGCAAGATGTATGCTGTAGGGCATGTCAAAAAAATAAAGTGTTTGACAATTTCAAACCTGTGAAAAAATCTAGCTGGGCAGATACTGACCGTATCTAGTTGGGTGGAAATACCACAAGGATCACTGAACCTAGCATGAACCAAGGAATCGTGGAAGAATTTATCTTTTTTGATATCCACAAAATATGTACATGAAAATGTAAATGGTTGGTGGTGTTAGATAGTTGGTTTGAGATTGAGACTCCAGATGGATTGATTAAGTTCTATGGGCCAATAGTCTCTCAGCCAGCAGAATATTAAAGAAAACCAACAGAAACAATACCAAAGGTGTCGTCAAACATCAGGAGACAAAGAGCAGGGTCGGAAAAAAACATTATGGAATTGTTAGGAAAATAGAGATCCTGTTAACATAAATTAATTGAGGGACCCAGTGGGCTTTGATTATTTGATGAAGATCTTTAGAGCACATGACATTTCATGTCACTCTATGCATCTAACCTCGACAAACTCTCTGGCTTATTACCACTGAAGAAATATGCTTTCATGGTAATTAACATCACACTCATGCTGAAATTGGTGATCCTCTCATGCTTAGATGAGAAACACTTCATTTCCATTTTGATAAGTATCAACATTTTCAGCTGGTTTCTGGTCAGACCATGACAACATCTTAGGAAACTGAACTACAACTATCAAAAGCACCACAGCCAAACCATATAGTACAAACTGGGACTAAACGGGAGTTAAACTGAACAAAAGATGGAGTAAACCTAATGTCCAAAAATAACTTAAAATTCAGCCCAGACAGGGATTTTAAAAAAGGACATTCTTACTTCTGATGCAATTTTATATGTGAGTTGAGAAGCAATTGTAAGAGCTCTGTCAACCATCTACTGTCCTGCATCCTTCACTAACGTGACAAGGAACAAAAAGGTTGCGACTGCAATAAGATGACTGCGATGAGCACATGGGCCTTGAGGACGAGGCTGACATGCTGTCTCTGCATGTTACTGATGGTAAAAGCAGAAAGCTGTCGAATGCTACTACTTAGATCATGTCATTTGTCAATACATACATTTTTTATAGCAAGTGGTGACTAAATGACAAGATGAACCTGTTGGTGACATGTTTGATGAAGGGCATAGATTATTTAGAGGCTAATATAGGAAGAGAAAAACCAGACTCAGCTCTTACAAACTATACAATCCACAGAACAAAGACCAATTGCTGCACACTTATACAGTAAGCTTTAAAGTCCCCCTGTGGTGAAAATCAAGCTTTTAATGTTGTGTATATGTCTATGTGGTGTTTTTAATATGCTTTAAGACAAACCATGTGCAAATTTATAAGTCAACACCATTGCTGAGTATTTTATCCTTAAAACTGCAGTGAACCAAAGACAGTCTCAAAAACACGGTTTGAAATCGCTGGTGTTTCTGACGTCACAAACTACCTTGTAACCAATCACGTCAATGTGTGATCCTCAACAAGTGGATCTCTGAGCTGGTGTGAGTGAGTGGAGGCGGAGCTAATTTGCATAATCATAGAACAGCGTATACTAAATGGAGGCAAGGGTTTAGAGTTATATTCAAGCTAATTTAAGGCATGACACATTTTTTAAGGATTTTTTTTTTTAAATATGGCATTTTGGTGATCAAAGACGAGTTTTAAGGGATACAATTATTGACTACAGGGGGACTTTAAGATATATTCTGATGAAAAACAGACAAACTTATATATTTTGTAATGATATCAAACACACAGAGCACAACATTGACAATTGTTTAGAGAGAATACTACAACATCAGTGACAAGAGTAAAATAAAACCGTACTTTCCAAAACCTTCACCTTCTCTGTTCCTCTATGGTGGAACTGTCAACATCTGGTGAATAGTCTAAAATGACTACACTGAATAATTTAAAGTGGTCATTACAATGACTAATTTTTAAACTTAAAAAAAAAATTATACTGTGAGTAACAGACTCACCAAATAGCGTCCTCTCCAACTCAAGCGTTTGAGAAATATAAAATCTGTTAATTTACAACTACATTGCATTTGACTGAAGTGAATAAAGGGAACCGTTGCATAAATATACACCTTTATAACAAGTTTTATATATGCATGTTTGCTACTATCCAAATTGTCACACTTTTTTCCTTTGAAATAAATGAGCTGTTCAATCAAAATAAATGTATCTATTTTTTATAATGCAAGTTATATATATATATATATATATATATTATATAAAATATTTGTATTTATTTGAATATTTAGTCAGTTTTAATATTTCAAAGTTGATGTATCTTTTTTTACAGATTTAATAAAGGCAAAGCAAAATCAAAATCTTTTATAAAAATCTTTTATAAAAATAAAATAAAAATTTCCATTAACATTTCAATTATAGTAACTTTATTGGGTCCAGGACAACTAAATACAAACAAATATGCAAAAAACAATAAATAAGTTGGCATATGGAATTAATTGTACAGGGCTTTCATTGTGAGGTTGAGTTACGATCTGAGGAGCATAAAACCTCTTCAGAGTTCTCTGTTGTGTGTGTGTGTGTGTGTGTGTGTGTGTGTGTGTGTGTGTGTGTGTGTGTGAGTATCAATGCACAGTGCTTACGTCGACTGTGTTTAAGTGAATACTCACCAAGGCTGGAATTTATTTCTGTGTATTTGACTGAGGACAAAGTCTATTATGTTTGTCCGTGGTCCACTTGGTGTGCACACCGAAAGAATCCTGTCAGTAGTGGATTCAGTTCTCTTTAGCAGCTTATTGCGCTATTAAAATGACATTCTAATATCAAGTACATCCCTCTCTTTACTTTCTCATTTATCCATATTTCTTTATTAAAATCTTTAAATGCGGATTTTCATACGGACATTCATGAGATTTTATACAGCATAAATGGTCTCAGCAGGAAACGCGAAAGCACCTTGTGAAATGTTTCGAAATGTCTCTTGGCACAGCAGAGCACCAATTTCAATAAAAGAAGTTTCAGTCCAGTCACTTTTTTATATACTTTTATATCTTTCATATACACTATTTTCACTGCTGTTCAAAAATCTTTATTTTCCCCATTACCACAAACAGCTGCTTGAATCTGAGTGCAAGAGCTCTAGATTACCATAGAAACGTAACTGATTTGCCGTTGATTTATGTCTTGACACTCGCGAACAGCACTGAGCATGCCCTTTGGCCAGTACAACGTGAAATATATTATTCTAAACTTTTCATTAACTTCGGTATAGGCTGTACAACAAAGGAACTGTAATTGGCTGTGTTTTTCTGCAGAAAGCTGATCTCTAGTCATGCGTCTCATTTTTTAATCGATCTTTTGGTAAGAGACCTGGCAAGCCACATGATTTTTGTTAAAGGGGTGGTTGATTATGATCTCACTTTTCTAACTTTAGTTAGTGTGTAATGTTGCTGTTTGAGCATAAACAACATCTGCAAAGTTACAACGCTCAAAGTTCAAATCGCATTTTAAGGACTACAACAAATGGCTGGTAGTAGGGGTGTGCCGGTTTCAGAATTGGTTCGTAACATAACCATCGGGGGGTTAAATTACGTTGCGACGCAATTTAAATTGGAGGGGGGGGGGGTTTAAATTACGTTGCAACGTTCGTCTGTTATAGGACAACTTAGTTTGAATAAACGAGCAGACACTGATTAGCTAGGCCTACTTGATCGCCTAAATTAAAAAAATAAAATTAATATTTGTGTAGTGTTCAATGTTGTTACGCGGATCGGGTATTATTTCATCCGCAACCGCACCACAAAACTCATCATCCGCACCAACGTTTTTTGACCAAATTTCAAAGCCGCACCCGCCCGCCATCCGCTGATTGTTTGTGGTCTATGGACGATGCAATGCTCTGCTGATGCGAGCCGGAAGAAAGCCCTTGTCTGTTCTAGAAAGGATGCGGCAAAGATATTTAATGCTAATGTATGAGACATAGGCCTACGCTGAGTTTCATTCATTTACGATGAGATGCGCTCTAGTTCACAATGCAAATAAAGACAAATAAACAGGATGCGAGTTCTGCCTTCTCTCTGTCAGTGAAGCCCATTCTGAAACATGTCCGAAAATGAACTGTAACTCAGAGAATACTCAGTCCCACAGGCATACAGACACACCGGCATATAGCTTGTAGTCTCTTCTTTTAAATGAAATAATTTATATAAAAAAACAAATATTCTCAGTTTATGTAATCTGTATGAAAAGAGAGAGATGTCAGTCGTTCTCATTTCATCTCATTAAGTGTTAATGTGACCACACCCACAGAGAGCGCGCGCTATTCAAACACAAATGATCTGAGGCGATCCATGCAAACGTGTCAACGCCCACACCAGCTGGATAAAACACACCAAGTTTAATCAGACTCATCCACTTTACGTCGTCTTGCTTCGCTGTGAGGAATAATACTATCATAATAATAATCCTGGGAAATATACCTCAGAAGTGCGGTTTAGTTTTATTTCGAGGAGCAACGGATCCAGCTGAGGATTGTAGTAAGTTCTTTATTCTTAAGTGCTTTGTTCTAATCGCGATATGCAATAGTGTCTCTAAACCACAAAAATACTGTTTAAATATGAATCGCGTGTCTGTGTGTGAATGAATGAAAGCACAGATGTGCGATGTTGTTTACTACAGCTTTAAAAAAGACTGTTTTATATGAATCGCGTGTCTGTGCGTGAATGAATGAACGGCACAGATGTTTACTACAGCTGTAGTAAACAACAGCGTGCATCTGAGCCGTTCATTCACACTTGCACGTACATTAGTAAACATGTTATTTTTACATCAACACATCTACAAGTTTAGCTTTTACCAAACTATATTGCTATACTGAGATGAGTAAGATAGTGTTTGTTCCAATATTCAAACTAATGAATCCTTAACTTTGAAATACGTATGATAAAATGCATACTTTTTAAAAAGAAAGATTACACTTGAAATATTGTTAAAATTGTAATTGTTGTTGATTTATATGTGAAAACTATAAAATAGCTAAACATATATCTACAAGGTAGATGTAAGCAACATCTTAATAGGTCAATATAAACCTTCTCATTAAATTATTTATTATTGTTTTTTATTAATGACACATTTGGGGAGAGGATATATTCCAAAACTTTCTGAAAATACAGTATGAGAATTAACTGCATATAGTTACTAGAAATGTTTACCTTGGATATTATGCAATTTGCATGTATTCAAAATAAGTCCTCACATTCTTTACTTGTGGTACTCTCAGTGACACCTGAATGAAAGGCTCATTATGCAGCTTATTATGCGGGTCATTGTATTCTCAGGTGTGAATCAGAGCATTATTCATGATCATTCAAGCCCACTCGCATATTGCCTTTCCAAACAAAATGTGTCTTACAAAGTTTAAATCAATGTATTGTTTTATGTGAATGATTAGGCAGGATGATTTTCAGATCATTTTGAAGCAAAAACTCTAGACAACAACATCCATTAGTCAAAAGTCTTGTGGACACATATTTAGTATGTGTGTTGTGGCCTTATTTCAGAAACTTTAATTTTTAGTTTTTTCAATAACCATGCATAAACATTATTCTCTCAAAAATACAAACATGTACATACATGTTGCTCACTTATTATGGTAGCCCTGTTTTTGCTAAATAGAGTGCAATTACACCTTTGCCATTAATATGTTTATAAGCAACTGAAAAAGCACAAATGTCAGGGCATGCCAGAACATCTCAAGGACCCCAAAAACCCCTTAGACCCCAGAAGGTTAAAGAGCTAGGCATGTCTCGCTAACCATATGTTTCCTGACTGCTGCACTAGAACCTGCTTAACTACCCCTGGATGGCAATCACTGCTCTAAAGGGTGGTTGCATGTCATGCAATAGAGAAAATTCACAATCTTTGATAAAAACTATAAACTAAATCAAGTTATAGAAGTACAACCCACAAAACCCCCCAAACAGCTTTACACATTCAAATGAGTCTGGGCAGACCTCATTTCCTCCAGATAATGAGTCCAAAACTCCTATTTTCACTCGAAGAGAAAGTTTTTGTTTTAGTTCCAGTTTTTTGCTCACTAACAGATGTGGCCTGCATGTTAAGAAAGTAGTTTCACAAGCTGAACGTATGGTCAGAAGTGTGAAAAGCAGCCAGTACTTGAAGTTCACACAAAAGCCTTCTCCTTCACTCACTTGTTTTCTCTCTCTCTCTCTCTCTCTCTCTCTCTCTCTCTCTCTCTACTTCACAGATCTGACTCTACTCTCAATTCCACACAATCAGCACTCCAGTCACACTTTTTCATTGTTGGGCATTCATTACAGGTGTCATTTTACCTTATCAGCAACATTAGTTCTCGGATTTGTCTGCAGTGACAAAGAGGAGTTTGCTGGCTCCCTCAACCCCTCTCACATTTACCTTAGACGGCACTGATGCCCATCTGCTCTCCAGGCACTAGGAGCCATCAAACCAGGCTGGCAGAAGAGATCTGGGACAAAAAGCTCTGCTGCATCAACAATCCTCACAGTTAGGCCAGGGTTGGCTGTGCCTTTTAGTGGCTAAAACAATAACATCAAGACTTTGCCACTACCTGCTTTTCGTATTTTGCCATCTCATGGTGCCACTAATGATGCCCGTTGAGGATGTCAGATTTTGGCGAATGTGAAATGGTCATTTTTAAGCATCTTTAAGAGTTTGTACTGTCTGTGAGCTTGTTAAAGGAGAAAGATACAGCACTCCAGCCTCCACTTTTGTAACTAATAATGATATTAAGTCAAGAGTGTAATTTCCCAGAGAGCTTATCTGTGGTTTTCCTACACAGGTGATTACAAGGAATAAGTGGGGTCTGAGAACCCTCAAAGAGCGGCTAGATTAATTACATTTGCAAATGAGAAATGTTTGATGATTGAATTTTCTTTCTGCTTCATGTTGCATACTGGTATTTCCTAAAATTCCAGATATCAAATAATATCAAGTAATATCAATTAAATAACAATTGACTTGCTTCACTTCAAGAGATTTCATAAAGTAACAATAGATTAGAAAAACTTTCAGTTAGCTTGGGCCCTCCTCCAATGGCTTTAATTTTCCATTCTCTAGATAAGGCAATATATTCACAGTGGATACATAAAAGACGCACTTGAACAATAGAGCTTTAATGTCACGAATGCTGTTATGAGCAATATAATACGACATTCCACATTCAAATGCAACCCCACCTTACAGACATTCATTCCCATATTGCATTAGAAATCATCTAAAAGTAAGATGAGATAAGAAAATTCATTAAATTGAAACTACTGTCGTTTGGAGGGAGAAAAGTGAATAAATTGAATGTTAAGTGGTGAGTAAGTAAAGCTAAAAGAAACTCTTTCTGAGAACAATCACCCTCATCAAGTCACATCTTCTGTTTCATGCATAACATTAGGCATGTTTTATAATAGCAGAGAATATTATTACAGCAGCTACTGACTTTCTTGCCTTCGAGAAAAAAAAAAATATATATAAAAAAAGTGAAAATACTATGACCAGTGTGTGCAGAAATATATTTTTGGCCTCTTTATTCTGATAGATGGCTGTTGGCTGTGATACAGTTAACAGTGATAGATGGCACTTTGACTTTAAATGAAAGACTTTCAAGGGTGTTTTTGAAAATAAATCTAAGCTATCTAAAATCCAGTCAAATTAAATAACACCCAGAGAAATAAGATCCATTGCAATAAAGTACAAATGAAATGAAACTAAATATGATCAAATGAGATGTAGTGGCTATTATCCTATCAACATAAAATCTAAACATTAGTCCTTGGCTTATCTAAGTTTAGCGTGCACAAGCATTGAATGTGAATAATTTAAGCAGCATTCATATTCAGCACTCTTCCAGCGCATTCTGTTTGAGTAATCATATGAAATGCATTCATTCAATATGAACATAAAATGGGTCACAAATCATAAAAAAATGCATAAAACTACAACTGTACATACACACAAGCAATCCAACTCCATCTCTGTACTCTACTGTATTATACTTCTTTTGTCTGAAAAAATAATGCTGTATAAAAAGCCCTCTGTACAAATATCTCAGATATTTGTTTAAAAAAATACAACCAAATACATACCATTGTGGCACAGCAAAGAGCAGACAGTCATGTCTTACTCCTCTGCAGAAGATGAGAGTCTGACAGGCTCATTTATAATGACTAAATGTTCAGGCAGTTTTATGTGAATAATAGAATAATGTATTTGATGCACTGGCTGCTTCATTTGTTCTACAAATTCTAAGCAGAACCTTTGTGTCTTGACTTGTTTTGGATGACACAGAGCATAAAAAGGTTAGAATGCATACTAATCTTAAAATACATCACCTTTTTCTTCCTCCATTTCTGTCTCAGTTCATTCTTTTGTGGTAATCGGCAGGTGAGTAAAACAGCCCTCTCCAGCTCAGTGGTTGTGAGGTAAATTAAATCTCTTCAGAGGGAAGTTAGGTCACATAGGCTGATTTATTTACCATGTGGTAATACAAGGACTCTCAGGGGCTAGAGAAAGATCCAGGGGAAATGACCTATAAAACCAAACACTGGCCCACTCTGATCAATCTTTTTTAATACCCACTCTTCTTTATGCATGAGAACGAAGAACAAATAAACCCGTTTTAGCTATGGAAATAACCAATCGGACAATTTTTTGGACGGGACTAAAATAAAAAAAAATAGCTAACCACGCAAATGCACTTACAGTATTTCATGAGTCACTATTAAAATGATGATATACATATACAGGGCCATTTCAGATCCATTTGCCGCATTGTAGCCAATTGTATTTCTTAATTCTACCATTAAAGCTATAGTGTTTCAAAAAATATGAATATAAGCCACTTAGCCCACCATAATGGGCTATGTTCTAAGATAGCAGTGGAAGAAACAATCCAATGATCTTTAAATAGGAAAAAGAAAAATGTTGTCACTTCATTAATCTGCAAGTTTAATGTAATAAAGTCGATTACTTTCTCTCTTCCCTCTCAAACAATTATATCTCCCAATATCTAAATGTAAACAAATCGTGGTACAGAGTTTCAATATTGCATCACTTTAGCACCACAGTTGAAGCCATTATCCAGAGAAAAGTAACATGTTCACTGAGCAGTGAGCAGAATGTCAAATGGATTCAGTAGCAGATCCTGTAAACACTGATCCTGAAAACAAGGCCACCATCTAATAGATAGACATCTAGTATATAGTTGTAGCCTATTTGTAATAGTAAAAAACGGTACATAGATATACAATTTTAAAAACTAATAATAATAAAATTAATTTGAACGGATGTACTTAAATAATTTTACAGCTCAAATTAATTAGGGGAACATTAACATCATAGCTTTTTAAGTCTAATCTTTTTTTTTCTTAACATGGTATATAAGCCTCAATACTAAACAGAGAAGGTCAAAGAGAGGTCAGCTGTCCCCTGAGGCAATGTGTTTTCTGGAGCTCAGACTCTCTAAACCAGACCCATTGGGTGTATGGAACAGAAAAATTAATACAATTACATCTCTTAGCAATGCAATCCATTTATGCTCGCCATTTAGGTTATTAAATATGACATCACCATTGATTGTCTTGGTCTATGTTGTGAGCTGTATTTTTTTTTTTTAACTATCAATCATATTTTTCCAGCAGACTATGTTCATGGGTATATGGATATTGACATGGCAGACATGCAATACCGAAACTTTTCTGAGGCATCTGCTGTGCATCAGTTGCCAAAATGGCAAAAGAGTGAACAATCTCATATAATCCAGCCCAACCTTAATGCATCATTCACTTCATATCGGAGTCCACCTGCCACCACTCATCGACTGACATTTTACCGCAGAACTGTAAGTCAACACTGTAACAGATTTTTCCCTCAAAGCACATTTAACCTTGTGGAATATGATGTCTAACCACAGTATTCAGAAAGGTATACCAACACAGCTGGACACCATTTTCTTGAAAATGGCACTGTTATCAGAAATAATGTTGTTTCATCACACATGGCAAGCAGTCGGATTCATTTCTGCATCAGCTGCAAGATATTCCCTTCTAACATGTAGCCTAATCTACAAAGTATAGGTGGGTGAAATGTAGACTACAAGATCAATGGTGGCTTTTCATTATGTGGGTGCAAATGTAAAAGTCTAAAGTGCAAACAGAAATAGTTGTTAACAAAATAGATGACAATAGCCTATAATTTAATTCATTTATTTATTATTTATACTTCTTTAGCTCAAGCTAATATTGTAATTCCTTGCTTCATTGCTATAGTAAAAAAAAAATAAAAAATGTAAATGTAAAATGTATAGTACATGATACTGTAAAATTCAATGTTGGATTTACCATTTTTTTCATGATAAAAAAGGTAAATAACAGTTTTAATTTATTAGTTTTCACATTTTTAATTTTAACATCATTTTTAGAAGTCACACATCCTTTGCTACTGTGCTTAATGCCTAACCATGAATTACTGTAGTACTAAAGAACAAGAAATTGAAGGCAGGAGATTAAGAAAAATAATCCCCTGCAACATACACTGTAATTCAGAAGATTCCAACTGGAGGACTAGGGCGATGTTATAGATTTATTGAACCAGTTCCATCTTTGGTCAGTCCTCCTCTATTGATCCAAACTTGGCATGTAACCTTGATGGAACTCAGTCATGAATTTAATTAAAACTAAAAGAGAAGATTGACTGACATTCTAGACAGGTGAGTAAGGAGAAAAAATCAATTATCTGAAATGTAAAAGGGTTTTAATGTTTTGAATACTCCACAGTGTCTGAGAGTCAGAGGTACATCTTCAATGCTAATTCAAAAAATACTAATGTAATAGTATACTAAAAGTATTGCAAAGTCCAAATCAGATTATCTGATTGATGGTAACTAAATGAGGGCTGTGCATTCAAAGGAAAGAAATTAATGAACCAGTCCACAATCCAGTATTAACATTTTGTAATGACTGATTTAGAAAACTCTTACAATAACCTGATAGAGCCCCGTAGGGCTGGATTTATGCATAGGCATTCTAGGCAGCGTCCGGGGGTTGAGATATTTACATGACACAAGAACTCTTCACTCCAGTTTACATTGAATTTTCATTATTCTGATTATTCGCTAATAAGTATGGTATACATACAGTATGCATGTTACCAGCCATTGTTTTAATCTACTCACATCATTATTCGGCGCCGTGTTGAACACCGCAATACCGATTTTGTGCCGAATTTCAACTGCCAGCCAAATTATTACCCCACTCGTTGAAGTCGCTACCTGATTGCCTAATACTAATCCTAACCCCAACCCCACAACTAATCCTAAACCTACCTATACTAGGGTAGTAATAATTTAGCGAGGGTCAGAATTTGGCACAACACTGGGTTTGCCTATGCTGCTGTTGCGTTTTTCGTGCCGTCTGGATGAAGATATGGAGCAGAGACTGCGCAACGGGTTGTGTTGTGTTGTGTTTAGCGATTTCGAGAAGAGAAAACTTCAGGATAATGTCACAGAGTTCATTCATGAAATTGTGAACAACACACGGCATCCGTGTAGAACCGAGTACATTCACACTTTGGTCAGAGCGGTAATAATGCAATTAAGGTGTTTACATGCCTGTTTATCGCAATCAAAATCGGTGTACGCCACAGTTTAATGTGAATACGATTATGATTACATTAGTTTGTTTGAAGTATTGCGTTTACATGAGGTAAAGTTTAATCGAAATATTGCCAAAATCCCATTATCGCATTATGAGGGTGCATGTAATTCAATTATTTATTAATTATGCAATGTAATTTTATTATTATTATTTTACTCTAATGCTATAATCTAGCATTTGTCACTGAGTCATAGCCAATACTGTCTTAATTGGCCTCTGCGTAGCACTTAATCTTATATAACATGAGATTTTGGTCAAATGACCTGAAAAAATTTAGCATACAAATAAGCTACAATAAATTTCATAACCTGAAATTTGATGAAAACGTAATGCGATGCACTTATTGCCCAAGATGCAGCCATTCTAATGACAGGGGAAAAAACACGACATCAGAAACTTTGTAACTTCATTTGAGCTTAATTTTGGCAAAATGTTATTAATGTAATGACACATGCACTTATATGATTATATATAAAGCCACAATATCATCTTTGACAACAGTTTTTAATTATTTTTAAAAGATAGTGGTTTTTTTTTCCACTTCCTGAAAAGGTTTCAGACCAACACAGGGGCGGTGTTTACAAAAATTGATTTTGCCTATATGTCAATAGAGGAAAATCCTGCCCTGGTGATTTTTCCCCCCAGCTAAAGGAGAAGAATCACTGATAATTGGCAGCTGGCAGTTTTTTCAAGGCGAGAAGTGTGAGAAGTGATTAATGCTAATTAAGGCTGGTGGGAAAGATGAGGGGAAAGAAAGACAACGAAAAAGAGCGAGGGAGACGGTAGGGAGACGGCACAAGAAAACATGTTCAATAAAATAGACAATTATGATAGGGCTGGGCGATATGGCTGAAAACTGTATCACGATATAAGTGTTTCATATCGGTCGATATCGATAATTATTGAAATTTTTTATAACATTTAAAATAAGGACCAGTCCAGGAGACAAATATATTACATTTAAAGATTTTTTATTTTAAACTTAACCTACCTCTGATTATAATCCCATCAGTTATGAAGGCAGAAATGTCAACACGACCATGGAAAACTCAAAAGTCTAAAATCACAATGAACACTTAACAATTATCTCTTAACATTAAGGTGCAAAATTAAAGAATACGTAAGAAATGCTTTATAAAGGGGTGGGTGATATGGCAAAAATATAATATTACGATTTCTTTCAGGAAAATCACGATTCACGATTTTATCACAATTCTTTTTTATGTTGGTTTTACTATTTTGTGACTGAGCATTGCAGCCAAACTAATGTCCATATTTTAAAAACAAAGCCTTAGGTAACAAAATATAAAATAAAAAAGAATGGCAGACAGGGGCGAAGATAAAAAATGTTCTCATTATTTTCTTTGTTATTAAATATTAAGATCAAAGATACACATTACACATACACAACTTAATATACAAATTAAATAAACAGTGCTTTATGTTTTCAGCTACAGTAGGTGTGTTTAACAGTAGCATTGCAGAAAGTAATTAAATGAACAAATATGAAAATAAAACAAAACAGACTTCACTGTATAAATTATACATTGATACTTATTAAAGCTATTAGTAAAGTTATCAGTCAAGAGCAGTGAGTGATTTTCTCTTTACATTTTGTTGTTTTATTAACATTAAAGGGATAGTTCTCCTAAAAATTCTAATTTTCATAATTTACTCTCTCACGTTGTTTTAAACTCGAATAAGTTTCTTTCTTCTGTTGAAAATAAAAGTTATTTGGAAGAATGACCAACAGTTGATGTACCCCAGTGACTTCCATAGTATATTTTTCTCCTATGGAAGTCAATGGGGACCAGCTACTGTTTGGATACCCACATTCTTCAAAATATTAATATTAGAAAATATTAGAAGGAAATGAATACAGGTTTGGAACAACATTAGAGTGCGTAAATAATGAGATAATTTTTATTTTTGGGTGAACTATCCCTTTAAGGACAAGCGGCAGCGTGTTTACTATTACTACTGTCTCTTTAAGAGCTGCGCGCGACGCGTCTAATATACACGCATTTATACACACAGATTTTCTCTCAATTTTCTCAAGTTTGCTTTCACTTTAGACATATCTGACTAGTTTATGTAAACCTTGTGTGTATATAACAGTATTAGCACAATAAGACTCGAAAGACAGGCTTTTAGTGCATGTGAGCTTCACATGTAACTACGCGCTGAGAAACGCACACGCTAGAACAGCGCATCAGCAGCACGCGAATGACAGAGAAACTGACGGCATAATCTGCAGGCGACATTGGTCAGACTACGGTCAGACTTGAAGTCAGGCGAGCTGACTTTTCCTGTTTTATCTAGTTACTAGAGAGTGAGTGCCTTTGTTCATGCAATCAAACTTGCTTTGCTGGTTTCTTCCGACGAAAAAAATAAATAAAATTATCGAACGTTTTATCGAACGCATTTTTTATTGATATTGATTACGTGTCTATCGCGATACATATCGTTATCGTTTTATCGCCCAGCCCTAAATTATGATATTGAAAATTCTGTCATTTTCTGTCGTTGCAACTAATATAGATATGTGCTGTCAAAATTAACATGTTAATGCATGCGATTACTGTTTTCAGTTGAATTTGTAAAAAATATTTAACGCAATTAACGCAGCATCCGCTTTTTCCCGCCATCCTTTGCCTAGCGTTACATTGTATGACCATGCTCTTATTCATGCAAATGTTTTTACACCATTCAAGCGTGATAAGACACAAAAGAGAATGCAGTGCAGTATTGGTGCATGTCTGTGATTCTCCTGACTCGTGCGCACAGAAAGCTGCTTTAGACAGCACTAGAACGGATAAAAACACACGAAATTACGCCAAAATGCCCGTTTTGTCGAGTATCCTCGCAAGCACAGTCTTAAATGAGATAAATGAAGTCAGAATGTCACAATATGAGGTAAATCCGGCCCTGATGCCCCGTGAAATGGATTTCACAGGGTATTCAGTTAGGGAATTCAAAATGTAAAAAAAAATAAAAAATAATAATAAATAAATAAATAAATTATACATATATATATGCTCAGTCTAAAAGGCACTGCAAACAGAGTAGGGAACCATTATGTAGGTTGTACTTAACAAATGGAGAGAGAAATGTACACACCATTCATTGCTCACCGCATCACTACTACAGGATCTGGCATCTCCATTTACATATATTGGGAATGGTTACTAGGCAGTTTACAGTCAGTATAAAGAGCTTGACAATGCATGATCATGGGTTACATAACATTAAGAAAACAAATGTACATAGTAGGTTAATAAAACATTTGTCATATTAAAATATTACAATAATTTATATAATACTGTAAATGTAGGGTTTGGGCTTTATGATTTCTATTAATTTAAATGTATAAAAAAATTTTTTATATAAATGTACTTGAATGTACAGTATCACAAAACTGCCATTTATATTTATTTATACTAGTAAAGTACATTGAATGGAATTTTATTGAGTTGAATATACTTTGTCCCATTTTGGGGAAATTTGTCTAGGACTTCAAATGACATGGCCTGTTTTCAACATTAGACTCACATAACACATTTAATTCAAAATACAATAAAATGAAGAAGAAAAATAGTACAACAATCCAAATATATAATATATAACCTAATTTTGGAAATGTCTATTTAACAATTTAACCGAAGTTGGCACAAAAGAGTTTTTGGTTTACACATCAGAATTCGAAATAGTCACTTAGTCACCCCGAGAGTATTGCTTTAAAATTCTCATGTAGGATGTTTTGTCAGTTGCAATTTCTTTGGCTTGTTTTAAAGTAGATGCCTCATACAACTGAATGGATCTTTTTTTTTTTCACCCTATAATTTTAGAGAAGTACGTATGAGTCGTGCAAGTTTCGATTTTGATTGAACAGTCAAGTTGCAATATCATCTTATCAAGCTTTCAAAAACAGACTGATAAAACAAAATCCCCAAATGCTTTTAACCTTCACAAAAAATTTAGCCTCTGCTGCAATCCAGAACACAGAGAAGGCCAACATAATAAATTGTCTATATAAACACCCAAGTATATTGTAATAATACCGAAATCCTGAATCTATTGTCACTGACATGACAGTTTGTTCAAAATGTGAACTTCCACAGAAATATCCTGCTCAGTGTGTAGTGTGTATTGATCAGTGAACACTGCGAAGGACCCTGTGAATCAGAACACAACTTTTGACACCACATCCCCTCCCCCCAGCTAAAGGAGAAGAATCACTGATAATTGGCAGCTGGCAGTTTTTACAAGGCGAGAAGTGATTAATGCTAATTAAGGCTGGTGGGAGAGATGAGGGGAAAGGAAGACAACGAGAGTGGAAAAGAGTGAAGGAGACGGTATATAACCATTGTTGGAGAAACCTCTGGCAGATGCACAAGAAAACATGTTCAATAAAATGGACGATTATGAAAAAATTCAGTCATTTTCTGTCGTTCAACTAATATATATTAGTGCTGTCAAAATTAATGTGTTAATGCATGCAATACGTTTTTTTTTTTTTCAGTTTAATGCGTTAAAAAGTGTAAGTGAAGTTTTAGCTCAAAATACCCAACAGATAAATGTTTAAATTGTCACTTTTTGGGGCTCAGAAAAATGCACGTTTTAGTGTGTATTGTATCCCTTTAAATACAGAAACTCTCAGTAGCGGTGTTTATTTCGACCCAGAGTCGAACAATAATGCCCACAGAGACAGAGAATATATGCTGTATGGAAATAGAACAGGTACAGTCTAGTTTAATTACGGTTATAACTTATTTTTCATCTTGCTTTTATCCACTATTAGTACAAGCCTGTTGTAGCGGACCGCGTCTGAATGATGGCCAAAAATATACAGATGAGTTCAATGAAGTTTATTGTACATCACACAAAAGATGAAGCGTTAGTTTTACTCCAGAGAATCACTGTAAGAACTGAATAAACATAGTACAAGAAGTGCGCATTAAAGTCTTATCCATAAAATCTCTCTCTCCCTTTCATTATCATCAACATACACCGCAAATTATACCAAACATTTGTTACAACTAACAGTAAACAAATATATACACACCTTTTCAGTGGATGCCTAATAGACTGGTAAACTATATATCCGTAAAACGACTCAATGAGCTGTAATAAAGTGCGCACTCTCACTTTCATTTCTGCCGTGATCAGTAATGTTAGGCCTATCACTCCGGAGACTGTAAGCTGGATCACGAACAGATGTACTGATCCATCCTCGAGTAACAACGAGAGTAAATGAAGACTGGTATGTTCATTCTTACATCCAACAACAAAACACCTCAATCGCTTCGGAGACATTCTTGTCTACAGCTGCTCCAGCGTCAAAACAATGGCGGACTGTGTTTAGTTCACTCGGGGCGGGTCTACGGTAAACCTGCAGTGTCAGTCAACAGTTGTGGGAGGGGCTTGTGCAAAAGTACGTCACATTGCCCAAAATCTGAGAACGGCTTGTTCGGAGACAGTGCATATGATATATGGGGATTTTTAAAAAAGCACTGGGTGGATTTTTATCATTGTAGGGTGGTTGTGTACACACACTGCCAACACACATTTATGTTCAAACGCCATGTAAAAGTGAATTTAGCATATTTCCTACCTGTTGGACCTACCTAAAAACAATATTTTGAGCATTTTGATAAGGCAAGTAAAAATCTGAACTGGTCTGACTGGGTCAATAGAAACAATTCAGCCGAGATATATAGAAGGGCACAGGTAAATGTGAAATTTACTATAATGGGTTTATGTCAAGATTGTTTTAAGTTCACTTTAAATGAATTTTTTTTATATTTTTTAAAGCCTAATAAATGTTAAAATGTATAGCTTTCAATTATACTGTAATAGCTATAATTAATGGTTAAAACTCATAAAAAGATGCCATTAAACAAATGTTTAAAATATAGGCTACTGTCTTTATGTTGTTTCTACAATTTTGAGATGTGAAATTACAATATAAAAATATAAAAAACTTTAATGCTAGGTGTGAATAATCATGAAAAAAATGTCTCACCCTGATTATCAGCGCCACCCATCCCATAAATCGCCGCCCTTCGTCGAGAAGGATATAACTACAGCCTGAAGATCTCCAAATGGGGGTGGGAACTCCCAAACTGGGTGGGAGCTCCAAAATAGAGTGTGGCTTCCTCTCGTTGGCAGATAAGCCCATGACACGCAATGATAAACAATTTTTTCTACCAATCCAGTTCAGCACGAACTCCGCCCCACAGCTGATTCTACAGTGCTGATTTCCTACACAATGCTATGCTACAACAAATTCTAACCCCTAAACCTACCATACACCTGACCCTAACCTTAACCAGTAAAATAGACTGCATGGCAGTTATTAATTAGTAAAATATATTATGTAATATGAGATCGCCGAGCCGGGCAGATCCGTAACTTTCCAACCAGACCTCACCGGACAATGGGACCTTTTTAGTTGCATTCAACATCACTGACCCCTCCTTCTGTGCGAATCTCGAGCCCCAGTACACCCTGTTGCTTAGAACACAGTGATAGAGTAAAAACCTTCCCACGTGCTGCGCTAAGACGGCTTGCCACTGGCCATGAGCTCTGTGACAATTGGCTGAAGCCAGAGCCAATGGTGAAAGTCTCAGCGCGTGGAGACCCCGCCCCATTTTGGAGGTTCTGCCCACTTTTGGAGTTCATGCCCTATTTTGTGTTTCAATGTGATGTAAGAAGACACGAGACCTGTTCTAGGTTTCAGCCATGTCCGTTTTATCTGCACTTAACCCCGCCCCGCAGCCCCAACATTACATTTATGCTTCAGGGTGGCAATAGGTGAATCATTTATTACATATCATGACATCTTTCTTTTTTCTTTTTCTTTTTTACATTCTGCAAAAAAACTTCAGTCACCTTGTATATAGCCCACGCCCACCACTACAAAACAAATGAGTATCACTGCACAGCATAACACAACAGCATTCCTTTTTTTTTTAAAGCATCTGTCAGGCTTTCATTTAACATAGCACTGTCCTTTGAACTGTGACATTATTTAAACTTAAGGAAAAATCATATAACTACTCCTCAGTAAGCCTTCTTGGTTTTGAGACTAATCGTCCACTTGCAGTTTTCACAGTTAGACTTGAGAGTCCATTTCCTGTTTTTCCTCTGTGTTGTCACACCCATTTTGTTGAGTCACATTTTGATTGTCCGCGTCCTTCCTTGTCACTTTGTACTTTTGATTTCATTAAAAACTTTCTGTTCCTTCTGTACACCTTCACCTCAGGTGTCTGAACGACATAAGATCTTGGCTGCTCAGAAAGTCCAGTAACTTCAGCTGGATTCCATGTGCCATCTTGCCATATTCTTACATTGTCGCCAACCTGAAGTTTCTGAAGAGGTCTGGATCTTTGGTTGAAATATTCCTTCTTTTGTCTGCTTTCTAACAACTGTTGTACTGGGTTAGTTACCATGCAAGGCAACTCTGATGTAATCGGAAGTCTTGTTTTCAGTCTTCGACCCATCAACAGTTGGGCTGGAGATGCTCCGATATCCTCCATGGATGTGCTTCTCAGGTTCAGCAGAGACAGGTAAGGATCTTTCCCATCAGCCTTAGCCTTCTTAAGCATATGTTTAACAGTCTGTACTCCTCTTTCTGCCATTCCATTCGACTGTGCGTGATGGGGCCTTGAGGTTTTGTGCATGAATTCCCACTCTTTCGCAAAATCTTGAAATTCACGTGAGCTAAACTGTGGCCCATTGTCTAAAATTACTGTTTCAGGAATTCCATGTCTGGGGAATTGTGACTTCAGATGGGTAATGACTGTTGTACTTCTTGTATCTGATCTCAGCCATTCTACTTCAATGAATTTGGAGATACTCCTGTTGGTTAAAGGTAAACAAGTCAACACCTATTTTCTGCCAGGGTCTTTCAGGAACACTGTGTGAATGTAATGGCTCTTTGGTTTGGCGTTTTTGGTGTGTGCTGCACACATTACAGTTTTTTGCCATCTCCTTTATGCTTTGTGACATTCTAGGCCAAAAGAGCACATATCTCGCTCTCCGTCTGCAGCTTTCTATGCCTAGGTGACTTTCATGAATTCGCTTTAGCATTTCTGCTCTCATTGATGCTGGAACTATGAGCCATTCTCCTTTGAACAAAACTCCAACAGATTTCCTCTCTGAAGTTCCAATCTCCTTGGATTTCTTTTGCTGCTTGGCTCTTCATTTCAGGTCATCCATTTAGCATTGTCTCTGAGTTTTGTCAGAATCACATACTTTTTAGTTTCTTTTTTGAATTCATCTAGTTTCTCATTTGACACAGGTAAGTGCCATATGCACCTGAGCTTCTATTTCTTTATCAGAAAGAGCAGGTTCCTGGTAAGTATGCTCTGGATAATGCATCAGCTATCTACATTTCCTTACCTGGCTTGTACTGTACGTTCACTTGATATTTTTGTAATCTCATTAACAGTCTCTGTATTCTAGCTGGAGCACTGCTCAACGGCTTTTTCATTATTGCTTCAAGTGGTTTGTGGTCGGATTGTATGTCTACCTCTCTTCCATAAACATACTGATGAAAACGCTCTGCTCCAAACACATTCGCCAACATCTCTTTTTCTATTTGCGCGTAACGCTGTTCTGTTTCAGTCAATGCACGCGATGCATAAGCCACTGGCTGGCTTGTCTTCTTGAAGTAAAACAGCACTCAGTCCACTTTTAGATGTATCGACAGAAAGTGTTACTGGTAGCCTGACATCATAGTATCTGAGCAAGAGGGCCTTGTAAGCATTGTTTTCAATTTGTTGAATGCGCGCTGATGTTCCTCCTCCCACTGCCAGGCAACACCATCTCTGGTAAGTACACGCAATGGCTCAGTATGTTGTGACATGTTTGGAATGAACTTCGGAGGTAAGTGACCATGCCTAGAAATCTCTCCACATCCTTTTTGCATTCAGGAGTGGGCATTTTTCTGACAGCCTCTATTTTGGTCTGATCTGGTTTCAAACCATCCTTTGCGAAGATGTGACCAAAATATTTGATTTCCTATAAGCCTATCTTTGCATTTCTCTTTATTCAGCTTGAAGTTCTTGACCCTTTCTCTCTCTAACACTTGCCTCAGTCTGTAATCATGCTGCGCTTTTGTTTCTGCCCAGATCAAAAGATCATCAATGTATGTCTCAATGCCTTCAATTCCTTCAAAAAGTTGCTTCACCGTCCTGCGAAAAACTTCTGGAGTGGAGTTGACCCCAAATGGGAGTCGGAGGAATCTGAAGCGGCCAAAAGGAGTGTTGAATGTGCAAAGGCGGGAGCTGGCTTCATCTAATTTGAGTTGCCAAAAACCTGAACTAGTGTTCTCTCATTACCGCTGTGTTGAGATCTCGGGGGTCTAAACATATTCTTAATTTCCCATTAGACTTTTCCACAATCACAATGGGGTTAACGCACTGAGTGGGCTCTTCAATTCTCGCTACTTTTTCCATTCTGTTCAGTTCTTTTTTCAGGTTTTCTCTCAGGGTCACTGGAATTTTCCTATGTGGATGAACTCTCGGAACCACATTTTCATCTAGCCTATTCAGATTGTGTGAACGCTCTCCAGGCAACCTATGCCCTCAAACACATCAGCAGCATTCTCTGCAGCATACTTTTGCTCAGTTCCATCACTCTCTGTATGAGCCCCATTTGTTCAAATGCTTTTTAATTCCTAATATTGCTTTAGCATCTGATTTCACAACTTTTCATTTCAACACTTTATTTCCCTTTTTTATATGATGTTTTTGTTAAATAAATGTGTCTGTGTCCACTGTGTCTGTCGTTGGCTCCTCCCGCCAACGTATATATAAATCTCTCTCTCTCTCTCTCTCTCTCTCTCTCTCTCTCTCTCTCTCTCTCTCTCTCTCTCTCTCTCTCTCTCTCTCTCTCTCTCTCTCTCTCTCTCTCTCTCTCTCTCTCTCTCTCTCTCTCTCTATATATATATATATATATATATATATATATATATATATATATATATATATATATATATATATATATAGAGAGAGAGAGAGAGAGAGAGAGAGAGAGAGAGAGAGAGAGAGAGAGAATATATATATATACTGTATATATATGTGTGTGTGTGTGTGTGTGTGTGTGTGTGTGTGTGTGTGTGTGTGTGTGTGTTAAATATATATATATATATATATATATATATATATATATATATATATATATATATATATACACATATATATACATACACATATATATACAGTATATAATTATACTTCAACTTTTTCTGGTGCCATGATATTTAAACTAAAACTATAAATGAAAATACAAAGAGAACAGAGCAACAGACAGAGATGCGAAGGAAACTGACAAGAGGGGAAGGAGTGATGAGGTGTTAATTCTGCAAAGTCTCACATTGATGTGCTGGTTTCTCTGATGGATGAAGAAAGTGTGTTGTCAGCTGAGCTGCAGTCAGAGAGCAAGAAAGGGTGAGCAGTCCACAATCCGCCCTGAATGCCAACAACGCCTCAGCCTGCAGCCCTCAAAATAACAACTGCTTAATAAGCAACGCTGTCCGCTAATGATCCCTGGGTCAGAATTTACAATGAATTATGATAGTATAACAGCATGTAATTGCATGCACAGTTTAAATAAGACAATGTCTAAATTGTCCCACTATCACTTAGGGTTTGTTTAAATATCGCTACACTGGGCTAGACACTATTGATCTGGAAAATCAATTACTAGCTGCACAGCTGATTTTGGACAGATTTAATAGCTCAGATGTAATTGTATAGCATAAACTACATAGCAGGACATCCTTAAAGATTCAAAATACTTTCTGAGTATAACTAAAGCACAAGGTCAAGGTTTCTTCCCTATTGTGACGTATATCTGAGTGAAATGTCTTCTTGAAAAAGAAAAAAAATTAGGGCGGGGCTTGATTTTGTCCATCGGGTATTGATTGGATCATTGAATAGTCGTGTTTTGCTATTGCTGTGTGATTGACAAGTTTTCCTGCCCTCCCACCAGTAAGCACATCTTCAGAGAAGAGATGTCGCTGCAAGAGGGAGGTAAAATTTGTTTTATTAAAGATTACGAGGAAATGTGAATTAAAAATAATGATGTGCATGGATAACTCATTTATAATAAATACTGCAATATTTCATTAAAAAAAAAAAAAAAAAAAAAAATTGTCAATTTTAATTTCAGAGTTTGATGTTTTAAATGTACACTGGGGACAAGCATTCCTGCAACCAAAGATACTGCAATTAGTAAAATGATTTATTTAGTTTATGATTATTGGATAAATTAGACAGAATATGTTATGACTTCATATGTTACACTATTGTTGAAAAGTTTTTGGGTCAGTAAGATTTGTATGTTTTTGAAAGAAGTCCCTTATGCTCACTAAGGCAGCATTCATGATCAAAAATAAAGTTAAAACAATAAAATTGTGAACTATTATTGCAATTTAAAATAACTGTTTTCTATTTGAATACATTTTAAATTTGTAATTTATTGTGATGGCAAAGCTGAATTTTCATTACTCCAGTCCTCAGTGTCACATGATACTTCAGAAATAATTCTAATATTCTGATCTGGTGCTCAAGAAATTTCTTATAATTATCAATGCTGGGAACGTGCCACTTAGTATGTGGAAACCGTAATACATTTTGTAAGGAAAATTCACATGATGCGTTAATCCCAGATATTATGTGACACAAACCCACATTTTATTCACAATCTATGATCAAGCAATCTATGATCAAGCAATGATTTTACATCACCCTGACATGTTGAACACAACAGAATAACGAGTCTGGTTTGGTATTCTTTTCTGTTTGTCAAAAGATGTAAAGAAAAGACTGAAAGCCATGGTGAAAACATCATTTGGTGCCCATCTTTGCTCCTTACATTGTTATGGCACAATGAATGACATTTAACAATGGCCAAATGGAGAATTGACCATCCTGTTCCTGACTCTGTCTTTATATAATGAGAGCATTTCAGACTGAGTCTAAACTGTCAACCTGAAGGGTAAAAGCAGATTTTTTTACTAGAGGAGGTGGTATAACAAGACAGGGAGTTTGAAATGACAATGACTTGCGAGAAGTTTGAACTTTAATGGTGTGGTGGTAGAAACAGACCAGGAAAATGCCTTTCTGTTTACTTACAAAAACTGATTCAACGAGGTGCACATGAACTATTAAAAGTGAAAAAGTCAGTAATTTAGATTTATTCATTTAGCACAACAATAAAACATATTAAATCAACTGTTAACCAAAGGGCTGTACAGTAAAATCAAATAGAAGAAAAAGTATACCCCAAACAAGTACGTTTTAAGGAGTAATTTAAAAGAAAAATTTAAATGATGTGCCAATATGACAGTGGTTTTAAACTTGTTGCATCTTGATGTAATGTTGCATCATGCAAGAGCTTTTATTAACTTTTATTTTACACTGACTGCAGTGATGAGTTATTCCAAAACCGCCATGATCAACTTATTCTATGAGTGAAAGAATCTCGTAAAAGGTGGCTGTGGCGAGCAGGATGAGGTCCAGGGCCGTGGGAGGACGGCGCAAGCCCGGTGGCATGATTAATAATGAGCGACACCTGCGCGACGCACCTGTCTCGTATCTCTCACGGAGGAACGGAAGCATAAAGGAGGAGCGACGACCGTGAAGATCCAGAGAGGCCAGGCCTGGATTTCTGTTTTTGTTTTGTTATATGTGACAGCAGTCATTCATGAGGGACTGCTGTCTTTACTTTCGTTTTGTATTTGTTTATTTTACGTTTATTAAAGTCTTTGAATGTTTGCCGGTTCCCGCCTCCTTCTTCCTATAACATCTAACTTTGCTACATTGGTGCCGAAACCCGGCAGGAAGGAGGAACGCGCTGTCAAAGAGCCCTCGCCGCTGTGGGGAATCCGCGGTGCCGTCGAGCATGGTGAGCAGAGTCCATCGCCATGGACGATTGAGGTGAGTTGCCGGGGAATTGGACGAGCCTGCTGCCGGCCGCCTGGGTGCTGGAGGGGCGGCTGCCGTCAGTGAGGGAGCGGAGGAGTCGCCGCCGTTTGCCGTGGGCTGGAGCCTGCTGCCATCCGCCATGTTGGGGAAGAGCAGGGAACGGGGGACTCCTGCGCTCTGCCCGCACTCGGAGGAGCCGTCGTCGTCGCCGTCCACCAGGCGGCGGAGGAGTGTCGAGCCGTCCACCGAGGGTTATCCAGCGCTACCGCCAGGCACCACGGAGAAGATCACCCAGCTGGTGGAGGACCAGATGGCAGTGCGTTGTGGGAACCGGACCAAGATTTTTATTTATTTTTCCTCTCTCCCCTTATCTCGCCTCTGTCTCCTTTTCTCTCGCTTCGTCTGACCATACCCCTAGGTGCCGCGGCCGCCGTGACCGGTCCCCGGAGGAGGTTAGAGCGCAGTCTCGGTTGTACCCCCCGGCCTGCGAGGGGCAATGGGGGTATGTGGCGAGCACATCTAACTTTGCTACAGTGGCTTACTCAGATAAAATGAGTACTGGCATGTCATGTAATCTTAATATGTCATCCCTCAGGAGGCGACACACAATAAAAAAATCGTATTTTCGCCACTATGACTGAGTCTTCCTTTCATGTTACTGTATATCCTTTTAAACATTTTTTTTTCCTTTATGGTGTAAAACTGTTTTAAACGACAAAAAAAAATGATTATGGGTTGAAAAAGTCAGCAAATAGAAAAAACAATACTTTAAGAGTTTAAACACAGTCACGACTACCCTTAAGATGCTTTTTATGCTCTACACTGCAGTTCCTGTCCCTTTTTTACCAGTACATAAAATAACCTACTCCTCAACAGATTGTGTGTTCCTTTCATCAGGCACTTAATGAATGAAGTCATCTATTGAAATATTTGAAGACAAACAGTCAAGGTTTTATTACCTATACAACATATTTTACTCAGAAGGAAAATTTAAAGCTTCATCCTGAATTCATGTAGGTTAAAGCTTTAAAGTCATTTGTATTTATTTATTATATACATAAATTGTAAGTAATGATGCTCATTTTAAATGAATAGAAAAATAATATTAAATAATAATAATAAAATTATAATAATATAATAAAAATAATAATATATAAAAAAGTAAATATAAATATTTTTAGATACATGCCGCCATCATAAATAAATATTTAGATAAAATCCTATTCTCTCATTTTCTTTTCTCTTCATTTCTCTCTGACAGACCCTGTCTAGGGGGAATTCATTTATGCTAAACTCTTTTTGAGTTTGCAGCTTTCATAGTAAACTGGAGAGTGGAAAAAAGCCCAAATTGTGGTCAGCATTTACACAAATTAATTAAACAACATACAATTATCTTCTGCTCTCATCTCTCTTTTGTCTAAGCTGTTCCACTCACAGAAAGTGCTGACTATTTAAAATGTACTCTTCAGCACTGAAAACACAGAAAAGCATGCTTACATGCCAAAATAGAGATAGCTGGACCATAATGGATTTACACCCCATCCTTTTCAGCAACCTGTTATAAACACTATAAAAGTCATGACTTCAATTTAGTGCAGTGTTTTATGCAATTATGTGCAGAGCATGTGATTTAGCTGAGTTTGAAAGAGGACAGAAGTATTGGCCTAAGGGTCACTCCATCTCAGATACAGTAAACACCATGGGGATTCCCATGCCACACAGAGTGTACATATATAGATTAGGGCTGCACAATTTGGGGAAAATGTCATATTGCGATTATTGAGGTCAAAATTGCGATTGCGATATGCGATATAATAAACAAACGGTTTCATAAGTCAACTTGCTTAGTTCTCAAGTAAAATGCACACACAGATTAGTGATAATGTTGTTAATAATTCTCAACACTGATGTCTATGGAAGCGGCAATAACAATCCTATCAATTATAAATTGATTACGTGTTTAGATACACATTGTGTAGGTAACTATAAAATGTACTCTATTTTTCTCACACTTCACCAGTCACTTACTTTAATGTAGCCTATTTCGGGAGAAGTGGATGAATTGACGTGTTGTAGCCTGACAGATACAATTCTCTGAACTGCGGTGCGTAGCCTACTAATTGTGTGTTATAGATCAACTAACATGAATCATGATCATTATAAAGGTTTCTTAAATGACAAAACACATTCACTTACATGTATTTAAAAATATAAGCCAAGGACTGACTGACATTTAACGCAACCAATCACAGTTCGTTATTTGTTCCGGTCATGTTTAGTGTGAAAATGTAAAGTCGATGTCCATACAATAACAGACCAGCGTACATCTAATATTATTCATTCAAGAAGCAACATGCATGACATCATGACTTTGCATAAACATACACGCCACTTTCAAGTCAAGTGGCGTGTTATTTACGCATTTTGAGCTTTCCGCGTGTATGTCCACGCGCGTGTATGTGTACGCCGTTAAACGTCTGAGTGATTCCGCGTGTATGTGTACGCCGTTAAATGTCCGAGCGAAACGGAGGAAAATGTATATCTACATCTGGGGAGCAATATTTTTTTTCCTAGGATGGTAGGGGAACACTCATAAATGGTATTAACCCGAGTGATGGGTAGGTTTAGGGACGCGGTTGGGGTAGGTCATATATATTTATATACAGTAATGTAACGTAAATCAACGGCGTTGATAAACACGCTGAAAAGCGATTATGCGTGTTGATAACACCGCCAAAAATGGAAATACGAATTGGCGTGTCATACATACGCCATTTCATGAGATCAGTCTGCAAGAACGGTGTGCAAGTTAACAGCAACAACAGAGTCGCAAACCTCACGTACTTTTGAAAATCCAGCCTTCAGTTGATCCTGATGAGCGCTCATTGTCACAGTTGTAAATGACGGCGTTCTTCCACGAGGGGTTACGCGTCATGGCATAGTTCTAAAAAAACGCTCACCTTGTGCAGGACATGCAATAAGTCAGGAGAGGTGTTGTATTTGGCCAGAGAAGGCAAAAAATGTTAATAGAACTGCTGAAATTTAAAGCTGGTTTATAGCATACCAAGAATACAGACTACTTTGCTGTTATTAGTACTGAAGTGTTATTTAGTGTTAAATTATTGTTTTTAGGTTAGGTGGCATATAGGTTTTATTGTGAATATGTTATGTAAATTTGATGTGTTTTGTATTTAGATCACTATATATATATATATATATATATATTTACTCTAAAATTTTAATACATTCAATTTTGAGAACTTTGTCCTTTTTTTTTTTTAAAGTTCTTTAATGTCATTCACCATCGTTTTGAGGCTCTCTTTTTTTAAAGTATCGGTTCAGGCACCGTTTAGGAACCGGTACCGTTTTAAAAGTATTGTTTTGGCACCGGTATCGAAAAAAAACAAAAAAACGATACCTAACACTATTCATAATCCGCCATTTGCCGAATCTGCCATTTTTGTCTGACAAAGCAAGCCAAGAGAGTTAGTAGATTAACATCGGTGGATTTGAACTTGAAAAACAGTACTGATGTCTTTCCACAGTTGAAGCATTCCTTCTGATGTTTATTCATATTTATTTGATGCTATAAATTAACTAGAAGGAAGAAATGATCGGTTCACGAGCAGCTTTAACTGAAGCTCTACAGCGATGACATATTTAAGATAAATAAACATTTATTGTTTAAATTTCTTTTAAAAAAATTACTAAATTTAAAAGGTGATACTTTGTTTCATATCAAAAGCAACCTGCTCTGTCCTGTCTGTCATCGCGTTGTCAGTGTCCTCTTCGCTCCGCGATGTATTTTTCAGTGCGTGAGAACATGGTGTGTGGCATGAGCCTTGTCAGACATAGCAAGAGTAACTAAATGGGGTGGGTCTTTGCAAACAGTCGATTCCATTGTGTTGTGGCTTGTTTCCGTTGTGTTGTTTAAATTTCGTTGTGTTGTGCACTAGGCCTACATGGCCACCGTAAGTCAATGTTCCTGAAAAGCCTCTTGTCCTTAAAATGACAGATTTAAGAACCAAAAGACTAGTCACCAAATCGCAAATTCACTTAAAATAAGCATTTTACACTAAAATAAAGGAAGGGATAGTTCACCTAAAAATTAAACAAATGATTTAACTATTTAGAAGAGCATTATATGCATTAGGGGTCGACCGATTCATCGGTTTTGCAGATATATCGCAAGGGGGTAATCCAGCACCCGGAAAGCGTACCTTCCCCGGGGGCCGCCATTGGTTAGCAAGCCATCACCTGCTGTTACCATTCCATTGACTCCCATTCATTTTTGCCTCACTTTGACAGCGAATAACTTTACATCTGAGGCGTTTAAAGACTCTATTTATCCATTGTTTATTTCTAAAGAAACACAACAATGTATAAAAGGCTCTATTACCTTGTATCTTACAGTACGTTATGGCCCTGTAGAAGCAGTTTTTGTAAAAATAGGCTAACGATTGCATCAAAACCACGGGACTCTCTATCGCAAAGTAGATAAATTACCGTATAGACAGAAGGAGAAGCTCGCAGGCAAGCGGGGGGGCGTGGAGGCATACAGTCCGATAAAGTCAAGGGAGAAGCCCGTTGAAACGTTGCTCCTGCTCCTAGCTCATGGACAGCTCCTACTCACGCTCTCTGTAAGATTCGTAAGGGAATGATTCAGAATTCTCTTGGCACAGCTACTTAGAAGACTTACAACTGTCAGTCAGGTTGTCACTCACTTCACATCTACGTCGTCAAGCTCAGTTTGAGGCTGTACGCTCAGCCATCAGGAAGTGAGTGCTTCTAATTGACTTCACTTTTCTCTGTTGAAGTCTATGGGGTCACTGTGTCCATTTCTTATACTGTCTATGATATATCGGTACCGATAGTTGATTGGTGGAACTATCATTATCTGCAAAAATCCACACCGATAGTTTTTCCGGGTTGCGTCCGTTTCTGGAGCGGCTGAGAAGGGTGCGCAGTCATTACACAGTACGACAGCGCTGAAGAGACTGCTGGCATTATACAGAACGAGAGTGGCCTCTAGAGGCCAAATAAACTATCACTGGCTGAGTTGTTTATTTGAAAACATTAGGCTGCGCGCTGCACGTAGATCACACATATGGAGGGCGCTGACACTTCAGATGTGCATTTAAAACACAGACAGCGAAACGGTATGAATACAGAACACTAAAGTACATATTGCCATATCATTATAAAGTAATTAATTTGTTGACTAGATGCTGCATTAGCAGAGAAAGAACAGAAGTATGTTTTCCGTCAAGTCTGAGAGGAATAACATTAGAATGGCTACTCAAGCGGTTAAAACAATGTGACAACACACGCAAACCTGACCCAAATGTTTTATGTCGCAATTGTTACCATCTATTTGCGTTCGTTTATATCCAGCTGGTCACTTTTATGCATTCATTAGCCGGCGAATTTCATATTTAAAGCTAGCGACGTGATTGCTTTCTCAACATTGATATGTTCATGTAGCCGACAGAAACATAAGCAAATCAGAAACGCATTCGATTTCAGTTCTTTTTTCTTTAATAACATATTGTTATTTAGATTAGATATTTATCAAGTGTTCTAAAATAGAAGCAAATAAAGTGAGAGACTGTGTAATATAGGTCTACATGTAAGTATTTTTAATGCTCTGGGCCTTTGCAGATATTTAAATGGCCATATTCTTTAAGCATGACTCTTTTGATGTATATGAAATGGTAGCACTGGTAGCACTAATACATGCAGTAAAAACGTATATTGCATAATGCATATAGTTAATGAAAGCTAGCTAATACACTCACCTAAAGGATTATTAGGAACACTTGTTCAATTTCTCATTAATGCAATTATCTAATCAACCAATCACATGGCAGTTGCTTCAATGCATTTAGGGGTGTGGTCCTGGTCAAGACAATCTCCTGAACTCCAAACTGAATGTCAGAATGGGAAAGAAAGGTGATTTAAGAAATTTTGAGCGTGGCATGGTTGTTGGTGCCAGACGGGCCGGTCTGAGTATTTCACAATCTGCTCAGTTACTGGGATTTTCACGCACAACCATTTCTAGGGTTTACAAAGAATGGTGTGAAAAGGGAAAAACATCCAGTATGCGGCAGTCCTGTGGGCGAAAATGCCTTGTTGATGCTAGAGGTCAGAGGAAAATGGGCCGACTGATTCAAGCTGATAGAAGAGCAACTTTGACTGAAATAACCACTCGTTACAACCGAGGTATGCAGCAAAGCATTTGTGAAGCCACAACACGCACAACCTTGAGGCGGATGGGCTACAACAGCAGAAGACCCCACCGGGTACCATTCATCTCCACTACAAATAGGAAAAAGAGGCTACAATTTGCACAAGCTCACCAAAATTGGACAGTTGAAGACTGGAAAAATGTTGCCTGGTCTGATGAGTCTCGATTTCTGTAGAGACATTCAGATGGTAGAGTCAGAATTTGGCGTAAACAGAATGAGAACATGGATCCATCATGCCTTGTTATCACTGTGCAGGCTGGTGGTGGTGGTGTAATGGTGTGGGGGATGTTTTCTTGGCACACTTTAGGCCCCTTAGTGCCAATTGGGCATCGTTTAAATGCCACGGCCTACCTGAGCATTGTTTCTGACCATGTCCATCCCTTTATGACCACCATGTACCCATCCTCTGATGGCTACTTCCAGCAGGATAATGCACCATGTCACAAAGCTCGAATCATTTCAAATTGGTTTCTTGAACATGACAGTGAGTTCACTGTACTAAAATGGTCTCCACAGTCACCAGATCTCAACCCAATAGAGCATCTTTGAGATGTGGTGGAACAGGAGCTTCGTGCCCTGGATGTGCATCACACAAATCTCCATCAACTGCAAAATGCTATCCTATCAATATGGGCCAACATTTCTAAAGAATGCTTTCAGCGCCTTGTTGAATCAATGACACGTAGAATTAAGGCAGTTCTGAAGGCGAAAGGGGGTCAAACACAGTATTAGTATGGTGTTCCTAATGATCCTTTAAGTGAGTGTATATTCTTGTTAACAAATGGGACTTGCAAAGTGTTACCTATGAAATTTACATAGGCTAAGTTTCTAGGTTATAGGTAAAGAAACACACATCTGACCTGTAATATTTTAATATTTAAATTATTTTCTGTAGAGTTTGTTCCGTAGAACTTCTCATTTTAATATATTCATACTGTATTTATATATTTATTTCATTTATCACATTTCAGTTCAGCACTGTTTTACTTGGAGTGTTATGTTTGTTTTTAATCCCAGTATCCATTGTAAAAAATATCGGTTGAATAATCGATTATCAGCATGTACGGTCAAACCAAAATATCGGTAAAATCCACTATCGGTCGACCTCTAATATACATATGCAAAGTGTAACTGAGAACACTTTCAGATTTTTAACAGTCAATTTAGATGCCCAAATTTGTGTAATGGTTTTGTTTTAAACTGTATGTCGTTTCACCAATGTGAGGATGAGAGTAGTCCCATAAAGTTGAGTACATTTCAACAAACGTTTTTTTATGTGCATAGAATAAAAGTCAGTGGAGTCTGTCAGACCCCCAACTAGGGCTGGGCGATATATCGATATAAAAAATATATCGATATATTTTGAAATGCGATATGGAATTAGACCATATCGCATATATCGATATAGTTAAAATTTTCAAATAGTCCGCCCCTCCTTCCACTCTGCGTGCGTGTTTATGTTATGAGAGGCGAATCATGACTACTTCAGAAAACCCAGCACAATAGGAACGACCAGGCAGTGACATAAGTGTACGCTGAAATAAAGTTTTTCACCTCAGAAACACGGACTTTCTTGTCCTGTCAGCCGTTATACTGTGCTCGGAGCGCACACTCTTCAATTGCACGCGCAAATGCGGCGGCGCGCACGCTGTGTATCGCTTCACTGTAGGCTATATAAAGTGCAAAAGAAACTACAACTACACAAAATAAAAGTAATGCAGGTATGATTTTCATTCTATTCACCTGAGCAGTTTCCATGTTTCATTAACAGTTATTGTTAATATTGTGTATTCACCATGGTAACTGTCGTTCCCATATTAACCCCAAAATGCCACTTTATTTTTCTTTGTGTTATTTTTTATATTTTTAAATGACTGTAGTGGCTCATACCACATTGTATTTACAAAAACTAGTTTGGGACTGCTATTTAATAGCTTTAGCATAGGCCTAATGTTTATTTATTAGTACTAGTCTTTACTAGTCATATTCTTACAATTTGTTAAGTAAAGGGGGACAGTACTTGTGTGTGTATGTGTGTGTGTGTGTGTGTGTGTGTGTGTGTGTGTGTGTGTGTGTGTGTGTGTGTGCGTGTGCGTGTGTGCGTGTGCGTGTGTGTGTGTGTGTGTGTGTGTGTGTGTTAACAAATTGTGTAAACGTGTTATAATTTGCCTATATGTATGTAGGCTATAAGCAAATTATAACATGTTTACACAAAATTTGTTTATATATATTCAATGTAAACTTTGATAATCATAATTAATAATTTGCAATTACAATTCCATGGGAATAATCGGCAATTATGATTTTTGTCATAATCGTGCAGCCCTAAGGTGAAGAAACCTGTTTATAATTTATTCATTTGATTTTGCAACTGTTCACTGAAATAGCTGGTTTCAATAAAACTACTTGTGACGTCATATTTGGCTTTGACTTTGACTGAACATTTGCTCTCACTTTGCGGAAAAAATATCGGGATATATATCGTATATCGATATTCAGCCTAAATATATCGGGATATGACTTTTGGTCCATATCGCCCAGCCCTACCCCCAACTGACATTTATTGCATGAAAAAGCTGTTTAAATATTTTTTTAAATGTTTTCAAATTATCAACTACGTTTAGAACAACACAAGGGTGAGTAAATAATGAAAGAATTGTATTTTTTGGGTGAACTACAGTACTGTGCAAAAGTCTTAGGCACTAAGACTTATACTAAATAGAATCCTAACGTGCCTACGACTTTTACACAGAACTGTATCTCTTTACATTTGCACAGCACACAGTGGAAAAAGATGTTGTACCATTTCTTTAAAGCCAGCCCAGCATCCTGTAGGTATTGAGTTAAGAATGGAGTATCCGCAGCTGTGAGCAAGAGAGAGATGAATGAATGTCAGTGCATCTCCATCACTCAATAGATAAGGTGCCATTTACCCTGACAAGCAGGGCTTCTTCTCTCTCTCTCTCTCTCTCTCTCTCTCTCTCTCTCTCTCTTACACACACACAGGTCTAGAACCTCTGTATCATTAGCCTGCGGAGAAACCCGAGGAGCAGGCCTCATAACACCGCTGCTCTGGGACATCACTGGGTCAGAGGAAAGAGCAGGACAACCACTCAATTTCACGCTCACCTTTAGCTATTATTGATGAGGTAAGAAATGTGTAGAATATAAATGTGGGAAAACAGATTTGGTTTGAGGTAATTATGCCCATTGTGTGTTTTTACATGACACGGTGCACTCCACGATTTAAAAAGCACATTACAGCAAGAGACATTATGGGTCAACCGAGCATAAACCAAATAGTAAACATGTTGTTTTGAGCCTTTCTGAAACGGTGTTATGCTTTCGGGAAAAATCAATATGCGGTCCTGTTCTAACCTATAATAACTCTATAGTTTACCTAGAGTAAGACTGGTTACGAGATCATAGATTTCATTATGCATTTTATATTCAGCAGATCATCGCTGGAGATTGGCAGGTACCTATTCCATCATTAATTTAGTCCTCCTTATAATCTCTGAGACCCTGACAGTCTGTATTGTAATATGTGATGTTTAATTTAGCATTCTTTTTATCATTCAAGTAATGGATCTGTCGGAAACAAAGTGGAAGTTATGGACAGACTCTGAATAAGTCTTTCATCTTACGAAAAGCTTTTTAAATACATTTAAGGAATGGTTCAGCACAGCAAAACTACAGCTGTACAGTATATAAACAGTATATAAACAGTTACCTACAGTAAAGAATCTGAAACTACCAGTCACGTGGCTCAATAAAATCTATTTCTTTTTCTGAGAACTTTCAGTTAGTCAAGGTCAAAAGGAAAATTGAAAATTCAAACAGCAATAAAAGTAGCAGAGGAGCCTTTATTGCACTATATTAAAAGCTTTAACGTTGGAAATTAACCATTAAAAAGCCAGACCACTTCAATGCCATATGTGCCACACAGAGGCTAAACTACAGTTCAGAACTTTGCTTTTGAAAGAATTTTATTTTTTTCAGCCAGCATGCATTAAATTGATCAAAAGTAGCAGTTAAGACTTTCATAAAAGATAAAAAAAAAAAAAAAAAAAGCCAACTCGAAACTTTTAGAACGGTTGTATTTGTAACATTGGCAGTTGGTTTTGATTTCTGTTCTTGTCAGTGTCTGGTTATCGGTTTATTAGTTCAGTTTAGTCTTCCTCCGCGCCAGCCTGTTTCTTTCTATGGTTACATATTGATTAGTTAGTTCTGTTCAGGTGTGTCTCGTCTTGTTAGCGCTCCGGTTTGTTTGTGTATTTAAGTCCTGTGTCTAGTTCAGTCTTTGTCAGTTCTAAATGTTGTACTATGTTGGTTGTGCCGTTCCCGTTCCCGAGTCCGTATTTGTCAAGTTTTGAGTTTAATAAAAGACTGCTGCAAATGGATCCTGCTTCCTCCTTTGATTCAACCAACGTGACCGTATTAATGTATGTCATCAAATGAATGATTTTATTGAAATGTTCGTACAAAAATATTAGTACAAATGTTTTCAACATTGATAAGAAATGTTTCTTGAGCACCAAATCGGCATATTACAATGATTTTTTTAATTGCAATCACAAAAATAAATTACATATACAAATGACAATAATATTAAAATAGAAAACAGTCATTTTAAAATGTCTTGGTAAGTATAAAAGACATTAAAAAAAAATCTTGGCAACTCGAAACTTGAACGGTTGTATTAGTGTATGTCATCAACTGAAAGATTTGAAAGACACTGAGAAGAATGTGAGGACAAAATGACTGTATACACCTGAAGATAAAAATGTATGTGAAAGCACATTGTTAAAAATAAATACTGGAAAAAAAATCTGTATTTGTTTGTCTTATTTTACATTAAAAAAAAAATCAAAACATTATTAAAATGAATAAGGTATTCAACTTAATATAGCAATATAGAAAATTGTTGTTGTTGTTTTTTTTTTAAATATGAGGTTTATTGTTTGAAACAACCTAAGGAAAACCATATGCCAATGGGTTATGAAAAATAATTGAGCAATTGCACTTGTGTAAATTTATATATTATATTAGATACAGGAAAAAAATAAAATAAACTGATATAAAAATACTGACAATAGGAAAAATACTATTTTGCAATTAATGCAAACCACAAAGAGAACACCTACAGCTTGCTTGAGTGTGGACATAATAAGACTAAGATAAACTGTGTATGTGTATTCAGCACCTTTAACGCAGTGTTGTTGAACTGCAGCGCACTGTACACAAAGGGAACAGGTGTGAACCTGAGAAGTTCTGCACAATGGGTTTTTGTGTGTAAGCATTGTCATGACATTGCATCATTGCCCTGCTGAAACTTGCACAGATAAAAACCAACTGCTTACTGGTACCAGAGAACAAAGTTGAGGATGGATAATGAGGACTGAATGCTGCTTTTTTTTTAAATGACACCAACATACTTAAGCCTCAAGAGACCACAATGACAGTTCTCGTCTTTACTCTTGCACCAGGCCACTGGAAAGCTCCCTAGCATCTCTGGACCACAGCTGTGGCACAGGGTCATTGAAAGTTGGCTGTTTTGTAGCCTGTGAGCCGGAGAGTCCCAATTAAACAGCCCCACCTGTTCTCCAGAGGTTCAGCGACCCATCTGTCAGCCTGCTGCCCTGCTACAGACAGCTCACCTGCTGCAAATGACTTGTGTGAGGCTTGTGTGTGCTCTAGGTCTCTAAAATCATCACAATTTCCAAATGCTCCCTGTCTCCCGCTGACAGCACTTTGCTAACTCTCATATGAAAGAAGCATTTCCAGGTATTAACATCTGTTTAGCAGTTACAAAAGATGCCCCAAGGGAGCTTTTTAAAACCTCTGTAGATCAACATTCTGGGGTTCAGGGAGAAGTTGCTGGATTTGTATCCATTCAGACACAACAAGGAGATACATTAAAAAGTAAACTAACAAAAAGACACCACATGAATCCTCTAATCCTCTGAGCATATCAAATGGCGTTAATTTGGCAACGTGGTTGCTGTGAACGCTCGATATTCGCCTCAATCGTGTCTTCCGCACAAGTTGAAAAATTTCAACTCAAACATAAAATTTGCATTGTCGCGCAAGCCAATCAGTTAACAGCTTTTTGATAAGTCCGTGCACTGGGCACCTGTCATCCTCAAGTAGTGCTGGAAATGGCTGTCATTCAGGCATAGTTCCTGGAGTAGACGGTGCAATTTACCAAGTTGTGTGCGCCTCTGTATGATGCTGTGAACCCAGACACCTCGGCATTTCAGAGTTCCACAACAGGTACAGCGCAGCGAGAGTAATTATCACCAACATGGTTGATGACTGAAATGGCAGAAAGAAATGTTATTGTTGTTGTTGATGATGATGATGATGATGATGATGATGATGATGATGATGTGCATGACACTCCTAATCGTGCGATGTTTTTATTGGCGCAAGTGAAGCGAAAAACAAGAAACGTGCTTTAAGTTATCTAGAGCGAGTAACGTGAAGCAAATTTTCACTTCGCTTTTGGTGTGAACACACCATTACAAGTTGTCACAATCTGTTTATTTAGTTGTACTCTTATGAACTTTTGGTTATAGTCAGTTTCCTTTGTTCCTAGTTTCCTAGCTGCCAGTCATCAGTTTCCATGGACACTCAATCATCACAGCTATTATTATCACTGTGTATTCCTGTGTTCTCACTTCAGTTGTCCGGTATTGTCGTGTATTACATGCTGTTACGTTACCTGTTCTTCATCTGTGGACTACTTGAGTTTGTTTTAAAATAAATACCTTTGTTTTGTACCTTTTGAATTTTCATCTTTATCATCTAGACATTAACGTTACAATAGTAGAGGCCACAAGGTTTTAAAAACATGTGAAAATACAGTTCAGGTCAAAGGGTCAGTAAGAACCAGAGATTTCTGGCACAGCCCTGGGCACGACAACACAGCAAAGCTCAATCCCACAGGCTTACTGGACAACCCTGTTTGATGACATAATGATGTACGAGTACCCATTCAACTCCCCTCTTTCTCCTTGCTCTAAGGAGCAGGTGTGCAGATCAGTGCCTCTTGATCTGTCAGTATAAATACAAAAATAGCCATTACAATTCAGCTGAGACTGAGACTCCAATGACCAAACCATTGAACTCCAAATTGACCTTGACCAGCATTTCAAGGTTCCTGACATTTATAATTAAACTAAAAGCCTCTCAAGGTGAACTGGTCAATGATAGTATCCCAGATCTCTATTCTATGATCATTAAAGCGATAGTTCACCTGAAAGAAAGGTGCATTTTCATCCAGCATCCAGCATTTTAAAGTAATCCTCGTATCTTCTCATGGCATTGTATTGAACCATATGTTGCATTTTACGCCAGTTGTTTGGCCAGTTGTTGTATTCTACAGCAAGTTCTTCCCGATGGTTCAGGGTCAGAGTAAAAAAACAACAACTTTTTTTTCAGATTTTGTTACTAACTGTTTAGTTAAGCTAGTTGTTTTTGCTGTGGTGTTAAATTGGAATCGAGAATTGTTATATTTTGCTGGTATCTAAAAGTTTGTTTTATTTATTAATTAAGATACAAGATTACATGGGTCAAAAACAATGGGAACATTAACTTCTATTTATGACAGGGCCAAAAGTCTGAACCACAGGCCTGACTGTGCCAGTTGAAAAATCCTTAGAGTTTAGCCCTGCCATGTAGTCTATATTTAAGCAGATAATGTGTTTCTTTTGGTGCAATAAACTATTTTATTTTATTTTATTTATCTTTAAGATGTATTCTTTATCTTTTAAGTTATATAAAGATGTATTATTCTTTATCTTTAAGTTATATTTAATGAATACTAGAGAAAATGCATTTGAAAAAATTATACATGATTCGTGATCAATATTTACGTTTACATTTAATAATTTAATAATTATACAAAGCGTCTTACTAATGAGGAGAGCAATAGAAGCAATCAAACCAACAATAGGGCAACAATATGCAAGTAGTGAGTTTAGGTATAGGGATGCAAAGCCAGTGGTTGTCCTGTAGGCAAACATCAGTGCCTTGAATTTGATGAGAGCGGCAATTGGCAACTCAATTTTATGACGAGAGGTGTGACGTGTGCTCTCTTAGGCTTGTTAAAGACCACTCTTGCTTCAGCATTCTGGATCATTTGCAGAGGTTTGACAGTACATGCTGGAAGGCCTGCCAAGAAAGCATTACAATAGTCCAGTCTGGATAGAACAAGAGCTTGGACAAGGAGTTGTATAGCATGATCCGATAGGAAGGGCCTGAACCTCCTAATGTTGTATAAGGCAAATCTGCAGGACCGGCAGGTCTAGCAATGTGGTCTGTGAAGTTTAGTTGATCATCAATCACGACTCCAAGGACCCTGGCTGACCTTGATGGAGTTATAGATGATGAACATAGCTAAATGGAAAAGTTGTGGTGGAGTTTTGGGTTTGCCTGGATCACAAGCAGTTCTGTCTTCGCACGGTTGAGTTGCAGGTGGTGGTCCTTCATCCAGCAAGAAATATCTGTCAGGCAGGCCAAGATGCGAGCAGCTACCGTTGGATCATATGGCTAGAATGAGAGGTAGAGTTGTGTGTCATCAACGTAGCAGTGATAGAAAAAAATATGTTTCTGAATGACAGATCCTAGTCATGTAGACATGTAGATGGAGAAAAGAATTGGTTCAAGCACTGAGCCCTGAGGCACCCAGTAGGTAGATGTTGCGACTTAGACACCTCACCCCTCCACGACACCCTGAAGGACCAACCTGAGAGGTAAGACTTGAACCATTGGAGAGTGGTCCCTGAGATTCCCTTCGTCATAAGGGTTGACAGGAGGATCTGGTGGTTAACTGTGTCAAAGGCAGCAGACAAATCCAGCAAGATGAGTACTGAGAATTTGGAAAGCTGCTTTTGCTTATGTCAGAGCTTGAATAACCGAGAGAAAGGCAGTCTCATTTGAGTGACCGCTTTTGAAACCAAACTGTATGTAAGAAAGGTAGAGACTTGGTTGAACACAACTCATTCAAGTGTTTTAGCAATAAATAGAAGAAGGGATACCGGTCTGTAGTTTTCTAAAAATACTGGATTTAGAGTGGGTTTCTTAATCAGTGGGTTTATCCGAGCCTGTGGGATGATGGATTTTAATAGGGCTGGTGATAGTAATTGCATGTGATTCAAAGTAGCTACTAGGGCTGCACAATATATTAAAAAATTATTGTTATCGCGATAATAGTATATGCGATATCCGTATCGCAGAGAGGTGCGATAAATTGCATTTATTTTATGTGCCATGCATTTGTGTGATGCATGCATGCATAGGTTGTTTATCCAAATTCGACCAATCAAATGGGGCCTTACTATCTTTATACCCGCCTCCCCAGTAGGTGCTATTATGCTATTGGCTAGATCGGGCCCAAAGGGGAACCTAGTGGCTCAGAGCAGAGAGTGGAATATGAAATCTAATGGCGGGAGTAGAGACAAGCAAGGAAAATGACAACAGCGAAGAACCTGTGCCTAAAAAGAACTGTACGTCTGAAATATGGCAATATTTTGGCTTCAATAGAGAAGACGTGTCATAAATGCAGGTACTGTTCACATATCGCGTCTAAAAATGCATGGAAAGCGCGGCCGCGCCGCTATCTCCTTCTTTCCACAAGCGCTTGCGTCTGTCGTTGCTATGCAACCATGACCTGCGTGAGCTTGCGGAATTCTGAAAAGTTGAGATGTTCTCATCTCGTCGCGGCACAGGCAGGCCTGAAAAAATGTGCTTCCATTTTCAGCGCGCTTTCCGCGCGTCTGCATTTGAAATAACGAATTTGCACGCGCAAAAAACACGATATGTCAACATTAGTGACGGTGTCACTAAGTCGTGCCGAAAATTTTTGGCCACGTCAAGAGGAAACTAATCTCCACAGTCATCTGGAACGCAACCTCAGGGAGCTATATGAACACTTCAAAAAGTGTTAGCCCAAATCTACCAAAACTGCTAACGAAATGCCAAGTACCAATAACAGAGTCTCACAGACAACCATTAATCAAAGTGTTGCATGTGTAACATTAAACTCCTTATGAAAAACTTTATAAAAATAGCATTTCTCTAGGGAATTGTTATATCTCAAGAAATATCGTTATCGCAATATTCAACAACAATATTGCATATCGCATATTTTCCCAGTTTCGTGCAGCCCTAGTAGCTAGTCACACGGTAGTGAAAAAGTGGAGAAAATTTGTGGAGAGGGCTGCAGGTGTGACAGTGTCCTCTGGTCTGATCTAAGTCTCAGTCAGGGCCATGAGGTTGAGACCTGAATGACTAGTAATAGATGTAATGAAGTCTGCTTTGTTTACAGCAGACTGGCAATTCCAGAGACCAATGAAAAAAGAAAGTAATGTATAGAGAACATAGGGAAAGTACGCAGGTTGTTAGGATTACACTGCCTCCAACGTGTGACATGATTTACGAGTGTTAGAAATAGTAGGGATTTGGAAGCACGTAGTGAAGACAGGTCACAAAAACAAACAGATGAGAACAAGCTGTATAAAAGAGGAAGGAAACACAAAAAGCAATACTCAAGTGTCTTGTTGGTGTCCTTGCTTATTGGACTTGCACAGGTAGACTTGATAGTCTTTACACTCTTCTGTCTTTACACGATGAGGGCTTCAAACGAGGGCTGCCGCGTCCACTGCCGCAGTATACCAATTAATTATAAACCCGCCTGATACATCGTTATTGAATTCAGTCGGCTACGCCTTAGCATTTAAAAGAACGAACCTGACAAACCATGCGACACAGCACGGTAAACAAAGTAAACAAAATGTTTGTTACGCTCTTACGCTACGGGAAAGTTATCTTTTCTCGAGATCTGAAGCCAAAAAATTATCGTTAATTTTGTATTTATTGTCAACGCAGTGCGACAGCCGGCAGACCATGGCAGGCTACATAAGCGTGCTCATTGGCTGTCCAGCGGCAACTACTGCAGCCCACCAGTGAGCCCTGTGTGACGTCGCGCCCTCCACACCCCTCTAACCGTCAGGATGGGTGTGGCTAGCGTGTATATAAGGAAGGGCTCACAGGCTAAAAATCAGATTTTCTTGTCTTCAGCGAAGCTCTTCGCATCGCTGGATCTTGAGAGCTGCCGCCGTCGAATCTAGCGACCAGCAAGCCTAGGAAGCGTCTGAGGAAGCCGGCCGCCTTCGCTGCCTTCAGCCATCCGTGCCCGCTACGCCATCCGGCGACATATCCTTTTCTGCTGGGGCGAACACACACTCTCTCTCCTCTTCTAAAAGAGCAATTTCTACGAGGCGTTGTTTCAAATGCCTCGCACGACTTCCCGCTCTCTCGGAGCGAGCTTCCTCGCTCTCTCTCCCTCTGTTCGAGCCGCGCAGACTGCGCCGCTCACAAGGGATGGCAGAAGCGGACGGTCTTGGAGCTCTCTTTACGTTACAAAAAAGCTACTCCGTCCTCGTGCCCCATTCGCGAGCGTCTGAGAGAGTGTTTTAGTCCCGCTGAGGCTGGACCAACCTCCAATTCTCACACATTTCTCAGTCCCCTCTTAAGTTCAGGCGGCTGGAAATATTACTATTGCAGTAAACGAGCCTGTTATAATACACGCATGCCTGCAAACAAACGCCGACACAAAACATGATGACGCTCTCTTATATGCTTGCGCTAACTGAAAGCTAATGTGTTCTCCCCTGTGGCTCAGTGGCAGAATCTTAAGCTTTCGCGCCCGAGACCCGTGTTCGATCCCGGCTCTCGCAGCAGATGAAAAAAATTATGCTGTTCGCTTCTCCGAGCTCGCGGCCAGCTTTTCTTACATACAGAAAGCGAACCCGCCTCTCGCACCCTCCCGCTCACATGATGGTGCTCGAGTATTTGCTGAGCATCTAAATACAAGCCTTCAAGCATTTCGCTCTGTTAGTCCCCTTAAAAAGGCGACTGCAGATGTGTATTCCGCAGCTACGAGCACGTTGTACAACCCGCTCGCCTGCACCAAAACACTGTTTTTACGGCGCCTATGGTGTGTAGAAAATGTGCCCGCCTCCCAGTGTTCACCCCTACACACAAGCACGGTTTCCCCTGTGTCATTCACTCATGCAGTGCCCACGGTTAAGTCCCGCTGCGGCCGGGCCACCGTCATAGCTTCACGCTCTGTCAGTCCCCGTTGCCACGGCTACTGCAGTTGTTTATCTCGCAGCCAACGAGCCAGTAGATCTACCCTCTCGCCTGCACACAACCGCCGTTTTCACGGCGACCCAGAGAAATCTCAAAAGAGTATGATGTCTGGTTGTACGGCTCACGCCGCATGTTTCAAGTGTAGTAAATGTGCCCACATTTCTGTGTTCACTCCTACACACAAGCACTATAAATCCTGTGTCTCTCACAGAGCCCACTCTCATAAAGCGGGCAAAAGCCGCTCGAGTGTTAGAAGTAGGTCACGTTTCCCCCCCCCCGTGCCCACACCTACTCACTGCCCGCTCTGTTACACGGCCTCTCACTACCGGTCATGTTTCAAATGTAAGTCCTGTGCCCGCCCTCGAGCGCTCACACATACTAACAAACATTTCGCCCCCGACGCCGCTCTCGTCCATCGCACCTCACACTATAGGTTCCCCGTCCAAAGCCACCGGGACACTGTGTGTAAAACAGCCAGCCATCGCTGCATGCGAGCCGCCGTATTTAAGCACCGAGAGCGCGCGCTGCGCCCGCGCCTCTGTATCGAGCTCTCGAGCCCGCGATACGCGGCAATCAGAGCCCGGAGGCCATTCTGCCCCTAGCCGCACACGCGAAAGCGTGGGAAGCTATTCCAGGCACGTCAGAATGGCGTCAGTAAAAAAGGGCTATACTCTGCAGTTCGCTCGCCGTCCCCTGCGCTTTCGAGCGCGAACCGAGGCGAGAGTGAATGGGGAAGTAGCACATCTACTTCGAGCAGAAATAGCGACACTTCTGTGCAAAGGGGCTATAGAACCGGTACCCCCTTCTCTGAGCGAGTCAGGGTTTTACAGCCATTATTTCCTCGCGCGTGCTGTATTCGATGCCTGGCCGCATCTTTCCAGCCGGGCGGCACCGCACCTCCCAAGACATTTCAGAGGATGCTGGGTTGTATGGCTTCAGCTGCAGCAGTGCTTCAGCTGGGTCTACTGCGTATGCGCCCGCTGCAACGCTGGTTGCATGCCCGAGTGCCTCACAGAGCCTGGGCTTCCGGCGGCTTTCGAATCAGAGTGACTCAGAGCTGCGTTTCAGCACTGAAGCCCTGGTTAGCGGCCGACTGGTACCAGCGGGGAGTGACAATGGGAGCCGTCTCGCACCGCAAAGTTATCTCGACGGACGCATCCAACTTAGGTTGGGGCGCTCTTTTCGAGGGCAAACCGGTCTTTGGCCTGTGGTCAGACCAGGAGAAATGCCTCCACATAAACTGTTTGGAGATGATAGCGGTCGAGAACGCGCTCAAACGTTTCCTCCCATTCATACGGGATCACCATCTGCTAGTCCGCTCGGACAACATGTCCGTGGTGTCCTATGTGAACCGACAGGGCAGTGTCAGATCCAGGAACCAACTGACAGAACGCCTTCTCGCGTGGGCTCATCACTCACTGCGCTCGCTGAGAGCCGCGCACGTGCCGGGCCACCTGAACGTCGACCCAGACAGACTGTCCAGAGACATCATTCCCCCGGGAGAATGGTCTCTGCACCCTCAGACAGTCCAGTCACTTTGGCGCATATTCGGCAGGGCGGAAGTCAACCTCTTTGCGTCAAAAGACAACGCGCACTGCCCGACGTTCTTCTCAAAGAGCGAGGACGCGCTGGCCCAGCCTCCCGCTGCACGCTTTCCCTCCGATCTCCCTGTTACCACAGGTCATCAAGAGGATCAGGGAAACGCACCACCCAGTGCTCCTTATAGCCCCGCGATGGGAGAACCAAATCTGGTACCCAGAGCTAGTGAGGCTGTCGCACTTAGCCCCATGGCCGATCCCGGTGAGAAAGGATCTCCTATCTCAGGCCGGTGGATCAATTTGGCATCCCCATCCAGAGCGCTGGTCTCTGCATGTGCGGATAATCAACGGATACCCGTTGACCTGCCAGAAGGGGTCGTAAACACGATCACGCAGTCTAGAGCTCCTTCCACGAGAAGGCTCTACGCGTCTAAATGGTCTGTGTTCTCTAAATGGTGCGCTACTAAGAGCCTGGATCCACGTACAGGCGGGGTTCCACGGGTGCTCTCCTTCCTACAAGAGTTGTTGGACAGGGGCAGGTCCCCCTCCATGCTCAAAGTGTATGTTGCGGCTATTGCAGCGTTCGCGGAGACGACGCGCAGCCGTGCAATAGGAAGGAACGAGCTCATCATCCGTTTCCTCAGAGGAGCCAGACGGATGAATCCCCTACGGCCCCCCTTGGTTCCTATTTGGGATCTGTCCTTAGTCCTGGAGGCCCTGAAGGCTTTTCCCTTTGAACCGCTTGAATCCGTGGATTTGAAATACCTTTCGTTCAAAACCGTTTTTCTGATAGCTCTGTCTTCAGTAAAACGCGTGGGGGATCTGTTAGCCCCGCATGTCTTGAGTTCGGACCAAATGACTCCAAAGTCATCCTCAAACCGAGACACGGTTACATCCCCAAAGTGATTGGTACCCCCTTTAGGACGCAAATCATCTCCCTGTCGGCTCTGCCAGCATCCGATAGCGAGGACAGTGATAACCTCTTATGCCCCGTCAGGGCGCTGAGAGTTTACATCATGCGCTCTGCCGCCTTTAGGCGTTCCGAGCAGCTCTTTGTTTCGTTTGGTGGGCGCACCAAGGGTCTCGCCGCCTCGAAACAGAGCCTGTCCAGGTGGATAGTGGACGCGATCGCAGCAGCCTACGCCTCCAAACACCTGCAAACACCTGCAGTGCCCTATGGGTATCAGAGCTCACTCCACAAGAGGCATGGCCTCGTCGTGGGCTTGGTTTAGCGGGATTTCTATTCACGATATTTGCATGGCGGCGGGCTGGGCCTCCCCATCTACATTTGTGAGGTTTTATAACCTGGAAGTTCCCGCCTTGCAGGCTAAACTGTTATCAGTATAAGTGATATGTATGTTCTGCCCAGTTGCTCATGTGCAGACTACGTTCATGTACTGTTAATATTTCTGGTAAATGGCACCAAGGGAAGAGTTTTTCTGTACACAGACCGGCTGTGCCGCTCTGTCTTCTTGTCCCCATTACGCGCCTGTGTACCGGTGCTGGCCCGCGCCGCTGGCCGCCTATCCTCCACTCAGTTGCGCTGGGGATTATTCTCTCTACACATAGACCGGCGAGACCGCTCTATTTTCCCCTATGATGTGCTTATGTACTGTGCTGGCCCGTGCTGCTGGCCGCATTGCCTACATTGATACATAGACCGGCAGCGCCGCTCTATTTTATATGAAGTGCTTATTACATGTGCTGGCCCGTTTCTCTGACCGGCCACCTGTTCCAGCTGTGGCTCCCTGGGACTCATGCACTGGATGCTCGGCGCGCACTGCATTGACAAAGGGTTCCCGTAGCGTAAGCTAACTTATGCAATACGAGAGAACCTCTCGTAAGAGAACGTACTCGGTTACCTAATGTAACCTCGGTTCTCTCTAGAAGAGGGAACGAGTATTGCATAACCTGCCGTGTCGCGCCACAAGCTTTTGCGCTTCAGACTATGAAAACCAGATTTTCAGCCTGTGAGCCCTTCCTTATATACACGCTAGCCACACCCATCCTGACGGTTAGAGGGTTGTGGAGGGCGCGAAGCTCATTGGGCGTGACTTCACACAGGGCTCACTGGTAGGCTGCAGCAGTTGCCGCTGGATAGCCAATGAGCACGCTTATGTAGCCTGCCATGGTCTGCCGGCTGTCACACTGCGTTGACAATAAATACAAAATTAAGGATAATTTTTTGGCTTCAGATCTCAAGAAAAGATAACTTTCCCGTAGCGCAAGCTAACTTACGCAATACTCGTTCCCTCTTCTAGAGAGAACCGAGGTTACATTAGGTAACCGAGTACGTTTCCTAGCAATGACAACTGTGCGAAAATCAAATGAGAATAGAAACAAATATACTTACAGGATGCTGTCCACTTCTGTTGCTTGACTGTTTCTCCTAATTAGTGTTTGCTAACACTGTTTAACCCTCTGGGGTCTGGGGTGTTTTTGGGGTCCTTGAGATGTTCTGACATGCCCTGACATTTGTGCTTTTTTCAGTTGCTTATAAACATATTAATGGCAAAAAAAAATTACACACTATTTAGCACAAACAGGGCTACCATAATATGTGAGCAACAAGAATGTACATGTCTGCATTTTTGAGAGAATAATGTTTATGCGTGGTTATTGAAAAAACTAAAAACTAAAGTTTCTGAAATAAGGCCACAAAACACATACTAAATATGTGGCAATAAGACTTTTGACTAATGGATTTCATCGCCTAGTGTTTTTTCTTCAAAATGATATGAAAATCATCCTGCCTAATCATCCACAAAAAAACGATACATTGATTTTAGTTTTGTGAAACACTTTTAGTTTGGAAAGCCAATATGCGGATGGGGCGTAAACGCTCCAACAGCATCATGCATATGTAGTAGTTCACACCTGGTGAGACTACGTCCCTGCATACTTAATGAGCCATTCATTCAGGTGACGTGTCACCTATAGCTAACTTAAATATACAAGCTTCATAAAAATGATCATTCTAGGAGAAAATTTCAGATGGCATTTAGAGGCTTTTGCATCTGAACTCTTCATATATACACACACACATATATATATGCATGCACATACATACTTTATAATCTTTTCAAAACTAGTCAACGTCTTTCAAAACTAAAGTATACATTTTATCATACGTATTTCAAAGTAAAGGATTCATTAGTTAGTTGATGACTTTATTTTTGACAAAACACATACAGTATATATTCCTCATCTCAGTATAGCAATAGAGTTTGCTAAAAGCTGTTCATTCAATACAGCAGTATTTGAAAATCGATCATATTTTGTAAAATTACATTTATATTTGCATTTATGTCAAAACCTAGACACTTTTAAACATCAAAAGGACATTTATTAATATGTATTCGTGTCAAAATGACAAGATTGAAGATGAACAGATTTTCCTATTCAATTTTGCATGGAAACGCTTCCAAGACGCTTGCGTGTCGCGTGAAAAATAGGCGTCGGTTCTATTTCTAGAATGCACGCGTTTTCCACGCGGCTCGTGCCGCGCCTGAGACGCGCGTCTCACACAGGCAGTATGCAAACTCTAAACTGTTAACATGGATGGGAGCCGAAATAAAAACGGACACGCCACGCAGCTGAGACGCTTACGCCACGCATCCAGTGTTTCACCGGCCTTATCCAGCGGATGTGGGCGTTTCACAGGTTTGTATGGATCGCCTCACATTTGCGTTTGAATAGCGCGGTCTCCGTAGGCGGAGTCACATTAAAACTTAATTAGCTGAGATGAGAACGACTGACATCTCTCTCTTTACATACATATTATATAAACTGTGAATATTTGTTTTTTATAAAAATTACTTCATTTGAAAGAAGAGAATTCAAGCTTCATGCCTGTGTGACTGTATGCCTGTTTGACTGAGTATTCGCTGAGTTACAGTTCATTTTCGGACGCGTTTCAGAATTGACTTCACTGACGGAGAGTAGGCAGAACTCGCATCATGTTTATTTTTCTTTATTTGGCGAAAAGCACAACACTTTGTTTTTATTATGAGCATACACAAAAAAAATACACACTAAACAGGATCGATTGATGTATAACACAAGCATATAAGATAAAAATTAATATTTTTTTTTTATTTATTTTTTGCACTCATACAAAAAAAACGAGCCTATCGCGCCGGCGCGATAGCCGACCTCAGGGGGTTAAGTACTTTACCTGGCTTTGGCCATGCCTTAGTATTTAACAGAACAAAACTGACAAACCACATGACACAGCACGAGAACAAACACAACTTTAGCATGGTAAACATGCTGCTTGACTGCTTCTCCTCAGTGAATCAACAATTGATTCCCTGTTAATCAGACCAAATTAAATTGTGCATTGAATAGAAATAAAACATTCTGTTTGCAAAAACATTTTTTTTAAGAATAATCAAAACCCAGAAAATAGTGCATTGATTAAATTCATGATTCATTGAGATTCACAATTCATTTTTTTTTTTTTCAAAAGCATTTTTCTGTTCATAGACCTAGTAACCATTGCTTTAAAAAAAGACAATATTTTCTGAAAATTACATTTGTTACTTTTTTTAAGCTTGATAGCAGTAGTCAACATTCACTTTCACTGAGTGAAAAAAAAAAAAGATTAATACGGTGTTGCACAAATAAACAACCTATTCACGTTTAAAGCAACATGATAGTGATGGTTCCTTTTTGGCTTAACTATCCCTTTAACAGGTCTAGGCAACTAGCCATCAAAGATCCTAGCTACTTTAGCAGAGCTACTCTAAGAAAATAGACCTTTAAAAAAACAAAACAAAAAAGAGAAGAACCAAAAAAAAGAAAGAAAAGAACTACTGCAACCCAATTATTTCCCCTTATCTCAACAACCCCAGAGTAAAACAGACAACAAGAAGCACCTTTAGATATCCAACTCCGTTCAATGTAATCCCTCTATCCCCAGTCTACTGTCGTCAACATGCTTGCTCAGTGTTCTCAGTATCAGCCTTAAGTTCCAGTGAAAGTGCATCACTGAGAGTTTTCCATTGTGGTTTGTTGTTGGTGGTGTTGGTGTGGGTATGCAGTGTCAGCATGTTGTGCCGTAATGAGGCTGAACAACTACACAGGACCTATCACCAACCACCAGCCAATGTTCGCAAACTGCTGCCTCAAGTAATTACCCCTTAAGCACTTTGGATTAGCCCACCAAGCTTTCAATGTAAACACACCTCACTCGCCACTCTCAGAAAAAGACTGGTCCAATAGGTAGTTTCTCCTGAACATGTAACCTGCAAATATAGAATACGATTCAGTGGGCAGACTTGCCTTTAATAGGAGCAGTTTTCCATTTTTACTCAACATGCCCCATTACCCAACACAAGCTCAGGCAAAAAAGGAGACACGTTTCATTAGGTAACAGGTTCTGTTTGCCCCAGTGCTGTAATTGTGATGTGACCAGAGCCATCATAATCAGGTCCATCCCTATGGCCCTTTAGCAGAGGTTCCGTAAAGAGCAGGGAACGGGGAACAGAGCACAGACAAGGGAAGCTATGGTGAAGCCCCCTGGCACAGACAAGGGTGGAGGAAGATAAAATCTTATTACAATATAGACCATCGCTGTTGACTCTGCACTAATTATGTCCACTGAGTTTATATTATACTACCATTAGGGTCGGTAAGTTTTTGAAAGAAGTCTCTTAAGCTCACTAAGGATCAGAAACGGGGGGGGGGGGGTTGTTATATTATATAACTACTATATATCTATACTAAATATTATATATATATAATGTCATATTGCAATAATAGAGGTCAATATTGCGATTGCGATATGCAATATAATAAACAAATGGTTTCATGAGTCAACTTGCTTGGTTCTCAAGGAAAATAAATGCACACACAAATTAGTGATAATCTGCCTAAAGAAAAAAGTTCTTTAGTCAAGAGCAGTGAGTGTTTTTCTCTGTTCCCTTTGTTCTTTGATTAACTTTGGCGACAGATATAATTAGTGGCTACTGTGTACTGTCCCTTTAAGACCAGCTGCTGCTGTCAGAGATGCGGATCTCACACGCCTCATTCTCTCACGAGTCACAACTCTTCACGTTCATCATAAGACTACTCTTATGTTATGAAGATACTCGACAAAAAGCATAATTTTGGCATAATTGTGTGTGTTATTGTTCGTTCAAGCTTGAAAGAGAACTATTCTGGCACGCTGTTTTGTGCGCACGCACGCTATTAGCGCGAGTCTTTCTGTGTGTCACAGTCAGGACATTCACAGGCAGCGCGTTCATTTTGGCATACATGTGTGTTGTTCGTTCTACCGCAAAAGAGAACTTGATACTGGCGCGCGTCTATCTGTGGGTCGTGTGTGTGTCAGGAGGACATTCACTGACAGTGCGTTCTTTTTTGTCTTATCGCGCATGAATGGTTTAAAAGCATTTGCATGAATAAGAGCGGGATCAGGTAAAACTAGCCAAAGGATGCCAAAAATTAACAGATGCTGCGTTAATTGCGTTAACAGCGCTAATTTGTTTATTTAATATAAAATCGCAGCATTTTGCATCATATAATCACGAAGGCTTGACATAGCGATTGCGATACAATTAATCGTGCAGCACTAATATATATATATATATATATATTATAATATATTATTATTAAATGTTGTCTTTTGTTGGACAAGAGTTTCATAAATGCTTCTCATGTTCAGAAAGACTCGCTGTGCTTTCAGATGGAGCAGCATTTACTACTGATCACAGAGCCTTTTCATAATCGCAATAAGCCAAATCGGTTTAAGCACGATTTCAGGTTAATTGAGATTAATCATGTTGTCGTTCTGAAAGGTATATCTAAACTACTGCCATGGGTGCATGCAGAAAGAAAACGGGAGGAAACAAGACATCGATACATGGTGAAAGACAGCGATGGCATAAATTTAGCTGAAAAATAAACCAAGCATGGCCGTTTAATTGGCCTCTCTAACTTGGCCAGTCCCAAATCTCTCGGGAGCCAGAAAGCCCCTCATCTGGACAGCCATCAGAGAGAGAGAGAGAGAGAGAGAGAGAGAGAGAGAGAGAGAGAGAGAGAGAGAGAGAGAGAGAGAGAGAGAGAGAGAGAGAGAGAGAGAGAGAGAGAGAGAGAGAGAGAGAGAGAGAGAGAGAGAGAGAGAGAGAGAGAGAGAGAGAGAGAGAGAGAGAGAGAGAGAGAGAGAGAGAGAGAGTTTAACACAGAGAGGTTTAACAAGCACTTTATTATTATTATTATTATATGAACCACCTTACATCATGTTACATTACTGGCAGTTTTTAAAAAATACTATTACATTTTTTTTAAATAAATTACTTAATTAAAAATGCACAATGAGCTGATCATTTTGTACTATACATAGTACCTCATTAAAACACCATACATCACAAGTCTGTAATAAGCCAATTCGATTTTCAGTCTTCCTATTACCAACCGTATAAACATCATTTCAGGATCTATTGTAGCAAGTTGTAGACCTTTGTTCGTTCTTGTTTTCCAAATTGCAAGTTTAGCTGTTCCCATCAAATAATTTAATAAACATATTTTTTCCTCCTCATTGAAAAACTATATTTCAATCCCCCAATAAACACTTCATCGGAAAAATCCTCATTAAAACTTCTAAACCAAGTCTTAAGTAAAACAAAAAGGTCTTGTAATCTGCTACACCTTAAAAACAAATGTTCTAGATCCTCCTGCTCTCCACAAAATCTACATTCCCCAACTATTGCCGGATTCAGGTGTGCCACATGTCAGTCCATAACTATGGCCCCGTGAATAACCCGCCACTGTAGATCAGCAGTACGCTTCTCTACAGGGGGTTTATACAGGGTCCGTCACCTGTCCCGCACGAGAAAGTCTGGTTGTAACAGTTGGCCATCATTTATCTCTGGCCATCTAGAAGCTTTTTGGCTCTTCTATGAATCTCGATGTGTGACTTTAACTGTAGTGCAGTATATTGCTTTCTTAGACACATTTTTAAAATGGTCTAGCTGAGGGGTCTTGAAAGATAAAATAGAGTCTGCAACTTCAGCTTCATCTTCTTCATTTATGACAGGTGAAATTTTTATTTCTGGAAAATCCTGACCAATTCTCATGTCCTGTTTTTGTCTCAGTCCTATCCAAGTCCTGCAGCTGCTTGGTAGTGCATTACAGATTTCTTTCAATTTTGAAACAAGACGCAAGGACTTTAACCGCGTCATCTCTTGAAGTGCCTCAATGGATTTTCAACCCCTCTCATCCAGGAGATGTTCAAGTTTATGAACACCAATCCTCAGCAAACATCTCCTCAAGCTCAGGGAGGACAACAGTCTAGTCTGGACCATTGGGTTGAAAAACAACGGTTCCTCTGGAGTCCAATGTCCTTGGTTCTTGAATATCTCGCTCCACTCTAAAAACAGTTCTCCATGTCTGCAGCATAGGCTTATAAGAGGGTGGAAGCTCTGAAAGGCTTACTTCCTCGAGTTTCATTAAAAACAGGTATCTATCAAATCCAAGTCCTCCTGCCCGCTTCAAAAACGCACTTACAGTTTTGGTCCATACCACATCCGTTTTGTAGAGAAGTCTCTGCACAGCTTGAATCCTAAAGGCCCAGATCCGACTCCTCACATCCACCAAGCCTTGACCGCCCTCTTGAACTGGTAAATAAAATGCAGCTGCACGGATTCAGTGCTGTCCACTCCAGAAAAAATTAACAAATGTCCTTTGTATCATAGAAATAAGTTCCTCAGGAGACATAGTTATAGTCCTGTGCCACAACATCGACGCAGCGAGATAATTAACAACCAGAGCTCTCCCCATTAGTGGTGGGAGAAAAAAATCGATCCATCGATGCATCGCGATTCTCTCTCCAACGATTCTGGATCGATTCTGAGAATTTCAGAATCGATTCTGAGCTTAGTTTATAACCAGATGTGCGATGACGCAGAGTTTGCTTTAGAAACACCCGTCTTCTGCTTGCTAACAATTCCCCACACACGTACCTTCAGTAAAATAATATTTAATAAAGTTCGGAAAGGTTGAAACGAATTACAAGGACATTCACAGGCTTCATTGTACAGGATGCGCTGTGAGAGACGCGCATGTTACACTTGAAGTGTGCTGTCTCGCGCGTCGATATTCTCCTTAAAAATGCTCTACGAAGTCATCGTTTATGTGGTTTGGAATGCAGTGGACTTATATATTTAAAATATGAACCTCGCTAACAGAAGGCTGCTTTCAGTTTCAAATGCTGATGCGCGCTTTGTGTTGACTGCTCGCGCATGCGGCTGTGCGACTCCGTGTAAGTGGTTTAATATACTTGTGCAAAATGAACGTAAACACAGCAAGTTATGTCTTAAGGGATTAAACGGTGAGGACAAACCACATTACTACTTGTATTTAAAAAGAGATCCGAGCGTGAATGCAGCTAAATAGATATCTAAGATATCTCAGTCTAATAAGATGTCAAAGTAAAAAACAAAAGTATGATGAAAATAAATCACTCAGTTCTTGAATGGAAAATGTTCAGATAATCTTAAATACTGAAAGCACTCTTCTGTTTCTTTGTCATTTGTTTCTATGCTTCTCTTTATTATTTGCTATTTATATGGTTTGAAGTTATATTAGTTTAAAATTCTTAAAATAAAACTGTTTTAATGTTTTATTTATTTTATTTGTAATTATAAAAAAAATAGACTACTTAATTACTTATGTAAACTAATGAATTAATGGGGGGGGGGGGGGGGGGGGGGTAGATAAAGAATCGTTCTGGAATCGGATCGTGACTCCCAGAATCGGAATCGGATCGGATCGTGAGGTGACTGAAGATTCCCACCTCTACTCCCCATAGGACAATTGTGGCAATAGCCATTTCCATTTAGACAATTTAGCAGACACCTTCTCCAGCAAACCCTCCCAATTTTTCTTTTGAAATTGGTCATTCCCCAAAAAAACTCCTAGCGTTTTCAATCTGTCCTGTCTCCACCGTAACCCACCCGGGAGTTGAGGAAAACCAGTACCTTCCCACCTACCAATAATAAACCCTTCACTTTTAGACCAATTAACTCTAGCAGAAGAGGCTTTTTCATATATTCCAATAGTTTTGTTTAAGGTTGTAATATCCTTTTGACTTGTAATAAAAACACTAATGTCATCTGCATACGCAGATAACAATAATTTAAAATTATCATTTGAATTAGGAATTACAACTCCTTCAAGATTCCTCCTCAATCTGCACAACAAAGGTTCAATAACCAAGCTGTACAATTGCCCGGAAAGTGGACATCCTTGTCTAATGCCTCTCAACACAGATATTGGTTCACTTAATCCACCACCTGCTTTCACCATAACAGAAACATTACAATACAACAACCGAATATAGCATATAAATCTGCTATCGCACATTAAAAAGATATCGATGATAAACTCGATCAAAAGCTTTTTCTTGATTTAGTGACAGAACTCCAACAAGTCTAAACAGTGTTTAAGTCTATTTGATAAACATTTGGAAAATATTTTATAATCAGAACATAATAAAGATACTGGTCTCCAGTTTTTGAGAAGTCCCAAGTGCCCTTTCTTTGATAGCAGCGACAAGACAGCTCTATCCTCCTGAGACCCAGAAAAAAAAAAAGTTTTGTGAATTTAGTTTTTTCCATGTCATCACACTGTTTAGAGCACAATAAACAAATGGTAAAAAAACATTTTTGAAAAATAATATTTTATTCATACGTTATGCTATGTCCTCTGTAGTGGACGCCAGGACTAAGTTGTTTAAAAAATAAAATGACATGAAATGATATGTATAGGCAAAAACAATGGGATTTTATTTCAATCACCAATAAATTTTGGGGTTTCAGGATTTTTTCAACCAAAATTTGTATAAAGATTATTCTCAACTATGTTATGAAAGAAATAACGGAATGAATTGATACACCATTTTACTTTATGCAATATGTGGGTAAAATGGCCATAAATTAATATTCCCATTCAATGCAATGTATCTATACACTATCTAATTTGCACATTAATGTGTTCTTGGAGCAACATTTAATGAAAAAAGAAGTGTAATAATTGGAGTAATAATTGGCATTAATTGGAGTTATAATATCTAATATTTCATAGGAATATTGATGTATAATTTATTTCCATATTCACTTGTTGTGTCTCACAAAATGCCTGATAAACATGATTTAAGTCCTTTTGTCCTCTACAGTGGACACGTTTGAAATCAACGCCCTGTTCTGTAACAGAAAGTCATTTTTTTATTTGAAACCCCTTAACATTTTCCTGAGATGTTGTTTTATGAAATACAATATATATTATCATATTTCCATAAGAATGCTACATTTGATCACTAAATTAATGTCAGACATTTTTAAAGACCAAGGAGTAGTTGTTTTCATGGTGAAACCTCCAAACATTTGGTATCTCTGAAAAGTCCTGAATGTGCTCTTTACAGGACACCCAGGTTGTGTCATGTGACATGTATGATGTCAGAGAAATTCACTAAAATATAATGTCCACTACAGTGGACAAAAGTCTATTCTTGGGTCCCAGGAGGCTATAACAACTTATGGGAAGAGTTTCGCTTCTAATGCAGTCCAGCAACACTTCATAAAAATCTTGTCCAATAATTTCCCAGAACTGTTGATAAAAGTCTACAGGTAATCCATGAATTCCAGCAGAACGGCCAATATGCAACTGACGCATTGCTTCTGTAAGTTCTTTAAAAGTGATTAAATTGTCCAGTGCCATTTTCTGTTCATCCCCAAGCTGAGGTAATTCCTTATGCAAATCATCAACACTTTCAGTATCACAGTGTCACGGTTCATGAATTCACTCTCTTTCTCGTCTTGTGTGATTGTTGTTGTGTGTGTGCGTGTGGGCGTGGTCACTGATCACTACCGCTCTGTGGCGACAGCTGCATCTCATCAGCGGCGTCAGCTGCAGCTGATCAACGCACCTACTTAAGTTCACAGTTTCATCTTGTCTTTGTCAGATCGTTGTGGAGTATTCCTGTGTTCATTCCCGTTCCTGTTTCTGTCTGGCGTCGGTGTGTTCCTGTTGGATTGTTTTTCGTGTTCTTCGTTCTCCGTCTCGATTTCTCACCTGGCACGTCACGGACATCTTTCAGCCTCACCACCATCATCATCACCCGTGTTGCCCATCAAGGTCCCTGCGCCACTCGACTGCCACCGTGTTTTGTGTGTGTTTGTTTATATCTGACTCATCTGTTAAACTTCCAATAAAGAGTTTTTACTTGCATTATTGCATCCTCCGTTTGAGTCGTTACACACATCTCTCAGCACTGTATAATTGTTTATAAAAATCTCTTGATAACTTTCTCATTTCAACTGGATTTGATGTTAATGATCCATCCTGACGACAAAGATGACACATCTGTTTTAACATTTTTTTTTTCAAGATTAAAAAAGTAAGCACTTGGAGCATCCATATCTCTGATAGTGCAAAATCTTGCCCTTATCAATGCTCCTTTGGCCTGCTCTTGTAGAAAAGAATTCAGTTCTTGTTTTTTCTTTTTCAACGCATCACAATGTACACCTTCATTATTAGTTACAAGATTTTTGTTCCAACTCAATGTCCTTTTGTAGAGTTTTTACTGTTGTTTTGACCATAGTTGATGTATGAAAAGCATAATTTGACAAAATAATCTAAAATTCGCCTTTCCCACATCCCACCATTGGCAAAGATTCTCAAACAAAAGCTTTTTCATCTTCCATTCACTCCAAAACACTTTAAAACTCATAGAAAAAAGCATGTACTAATTTAACATTCAAATTCCAGTAATAATTAGATCTTAATGTCTTCTTCACATTTAAAACCAAAGGTGATCATGGTGGTCTGAAAACCTGTTTGGAAAAATACAAGCATCATTTACTCTATTATTCCACATTTCTTTCATATAAAACCTATCCAATCATGCACCCCAAAATCCATTGTCACACACTTTCAACCATGTATGCTGTTTCACACCGATATTTCTTGTTCTCCATACATCTATTAATTGAAATTCATGCATAACTTTTAACAGTGTGCTACTTGATTGACTATGAGGCTCTTCCCCATTTCTGTCCACTGTAAAATATGTTGTGCAATTCCAGTCCCCTCCAAATACAAGACACACGCTATCATCATACTTCAGGATGCCATTTCTTAATTTCAAAAAAATATCTTGTCGCTCAGGACCACTATTGGGGGCATAGACATTAACTAACACAAACATATTTCCCTCATACTCAATTTCTATTAGCAATCTACCTTCAACAATCTGTTCCACATTTAAAATGTTAATGAAAATAAAATAACCACTCCCGCACTATTAAATGCAAAGCAGACTTGCCTTCCCACCACATACCCCATTCAATTTCATTATCCTTATTCGTATTTGTTTCTTGTGAAAAAGAAAAATTAACCTTTTTAATTTTAAGAAATTCTGAAGCCACTGCTAATTTACCCGTCTCTTCCCCCATTAATATTTAGAGAACCCACCCTCAAATTATCCATGTAAGAAGAGAAGTATAGAGTGGGGAGAGACAGAAAAAAACACCAAAGTATAAAAGCCACCACATGAGATTTATTCATCTTGATGTCTTTGAGAAACAAATTTATCTTTTCGCAGTCTTACCAAATGTAGAACCTAGGAAGTCATTTATCTCTTGTAAAGTGTACACCTCTCCCACTATCTGTGAGCCCATATCAGAAATCTCGCCAAGCGTATCATCTTCTTTTATCTCTGTATCACAACTTTCTTCATCCCTTGATGTATCAAAATTAGCACTTGCCACTTCAACATAAATGTGGACACTCACATCATCGGGCATTGGAGAATGTTCTTTCTGTGAGTTTTCCAAAGACAAATACCAGTCATATTTGTAAGTAGTACTATATTTACTATATTACTCCTGTACTTGCCTCTCTACACTGTCTACCGGTAAAGTTCCATGCTGACTATAAAATTTTGCTTTTTGTTTTTAAAGTTCTACATGGATGTGCTCCCCAGTATATTTCTAATCTCCTTACTCCATATACTACCTCTAGATCTCTTCAGTCATCAAATCAATTTCTCCTCTCAGTCCCTTGTTCACATCTTAAAACTAAAGGTGACCGGGCATTTTCTATGGCTGCTCCTAGGTTCTGGAATAGTCTTCCCTTTCACATAAGATCTCCCCCTTCTATTTCTATGTTTAAATCCTCTTTCAAGACTTATTTTTATTCTTTGTTTTAATTCTGTTTGAGGGTGTATAATTTTCATTTGTCCAATTGGTTTTTCGGATGTTTTATTATGTTCTTTATTTGTTGTACAGCACTTCAGTTTCAACATCTGTTGTTTTAAAATGTGCTTTATAAATTAATGAACTAAACTAAACTATTTACCTTTGTTCAGTGTTTTATACAGCATTACAACTCTCTATTGTTAAACCAAACAATGTTTTACAGCTGTGAAGTACTAGAAGATTTATTTGGAGTAAGTGTTGATGTAGGCTATTGCTCTGATTGGGTTTATTTGCTCTCATTTTCATTAAATATATGATATCAAATTAAACTCAATACCCAGAATTACAAATTTTCCCAACAACCGGTGCAGGACATTTGGAAACAGAAAAAAATATATATATACAGTGAGGAAAATAAGTATTTGAACACCCTGCTATTTTGCAAGTTCTCCCACTAAGAAATCATGGAGGGGTCTGAAATTGTCATCGTAGGTGCATGTCCACTATGAGAGACATAATCGAAAAAAAAAAATCCAGAAATCTCAATGTATGATTTTTTAACTATTTATTTGTATGATACAGCTGCAAATAAGTATTTGAACACCTGAGAAAATCAATGTTAATATTAGGTACAGTAGCCTTTGTTTGCAATTACAGAGGTCAAACGTTTCCTGTAGTTTTTCACCAGGTTTGCACTAGAGCCCGACCGATATATCGGCGGGCCGATATTATCGGCCGATATTAGGCATTTTCCTAACTATCGGTATCGGCATTTATAATGGCCGATAAATTAATATTAAAAAAAATGCAGTGCAGTGATTTATATAAGGATGGCGCTGCCAATAAAGCACCTAAAAGCTGTCACAAAGAACCGGCAAAAGTGGCAAAAAAATAACGGCTGTGTCCAGTGTAGACACAGTGTTAAAGCTCATTCTGCTACGTTACAACATCAATCAATATTCCAATAATTTATGTAATTATATTTATAACACTTTATATAGGGCCATTTTGCATTAAGAGTAGCCAGATGGACACGCGAGACGCGACACGTTCAGAATTAATACACTTTTAGTAAACTACAGAACAGCGCGAGCGGGAAGCGGCGCACCTCACAGTCAGAGAATGCGTCCGAGAACGGACACTGCATTAGTGATATAAAACGCACACACACACACAGGTCTGTTAAATTAAGCAATACTTTTAAGGTAGTCTAATATTTTTCTGACTAACAAAATTACTGACACAGTAAAGGGTAGATTTAAATAAAGAAAAACGAAATTTAAATAAAGAAAAACTTAATTTAAATAAAGAAAAACGAAATTTAAATAAAGAAAAACGAAATTTAAATAAAGAAATTAAACGAAATTTAAATAAAGAAAAACGAAATTTAAATAAAGAAAAAACGAAATTTAAATAAAGAAAAACGAAATTTAAATAAAGAAAAAACGAAATTTAAATAAAGAAAAACGAAATTTAAATAAAGAAAAACGAAATTTAAATAAAGAAATTAAACGAAATATAAATAAAGAAAAACGAAATTTAAATAAAGAAAAAACGAAATTTAAATAAAGAAAAACGAAATTTAAATAAAGAAACGAAATTAAGTTAAATTAAAAAACGAGATTAATTTAGATTGATAATAATGGGTAAAAAGGCTAATACATTTTGTTTCTATTAATTCTATTTTCCACAATGTCAAAGCAACACAGCTTAACCCAAAACACAAGCTCAGACATGCACTTCGTCCATACAAACTCCGCTGTTCTGCGCTCTGGAACACTTGCGCGTCAGTTCTATTTCTAGCATGCATGCGTTTTCCGCGTGGCTCGAGCCGCGCCTAGAGACGCGTCTCACGCAGGCAGTGTGCAAACTCCAACCTGTTAACATGGGAGCCGAAATAAAAACGGCCATGCCACGCAGTCAGTGTGTCGCCGGCCTTATTCAAGCGCGAATGAGAACCGTTTCACGGGGGATCCCAGGTGTGAAAAAAAACGAATGTCAAATTTTCAAATCGAATACCAACCCACCGAACGAATATTTGAATATTCGGGTCCAGCCCTATAGCCTAGTGTCACGTTTAGTACATTTTGCTTACTACTTATTTAAAATAGTATAAAACTACTGTACATATGTAATTATAAACGTTTTCATTATGCTATTATTAATTTTACTTTACTAAAAAGATCTGAGTTCTTCCTCCACTGGTAGATATTAGAGAAATTAAGATTAAAAATAGAAGATAAGGTTTTGTCAGTGACACTTTTGATATATTTATTGATACAAGTTATGTTTTAAATAACGTGACTAAATTAAAGGACAAAGTCGTTAGTGAAGATTATGCAACAGTATTTAGAATATAATATAATATAAAATGCAATGCAAACTAGTTTGGTTACAGCTCAAATTCTCATTCTATCATTCACCCTGCCTCCATTACATATCTTTGTCACACAAGTGTTTGATCACCACATTTGAGTGATCATTGCAAAACGTTTATATATTTATTCTGTTTATACTGTGTATTCTATATACAGTACCCATCAAAAGTTTACACATGCACCAATTGGAAAGTGTGTCCAAACTTACTGTACTATAATACACATAAATAATATTGCTACTGTATTATAATATACACATAAATAATATCGGCCGATATATCGGTATCTGGCTTTTTTTTTATCGGTATCGGCATCGGCGCCCAAAAATCCATATCGGTCGGGCTCTAGTTTGCACACACTGCAGGAGGGATTTTGGCCCACTCCTCCACACAGATCTTCTCTAGATCAGTCAGGTTTCTGGGCTGTCGCTGAGAAACACGGAGTTTGAGCTCCCTCCAAAGATTCTCTATTGGGTTTAGGTCTGGAGACTGGCTAGGCCACGCCAGAACCTTGATATGCTTCTTACAGAGCCACTCCTTGGCTTATCCTGGCTGTGTGCTTCGGGTCATTGTCATGTTGGAAGACCCAGCCTCGACCCATCTTCAATGCTCTTACTGAGGGAAGGAGGTTGTTCCCCAGAATCTCGCAATACATGGCCCGGTCATCCTCTCCTTAATACAGTGCAGTCGCCCTGTCCCATGTGCAGAAAAACACACCCAAAGCATGATGCTACCACCCCCATGCTTCACAGTAGGGATGGTGTTCTTGGGATGGTACTCATCATTCTTCTTCCTCCAAACACGTTTAGTGGAATTATGACCAAAAAGTTCTATTTTGGTCTCATCTGACCACATGACTTTCTCCCATGAATTCTCTGGATCATCCAAATGGTCACTGGCAAACTTAAGACGGGCCTTGACATGTGCTGGTTTAAGCAGGGGAACCTTCCGTGCCATGCATGATTTCAAACCATGACGTCTTAGTGTATTACCAACAGTAACCTTGGAAACGGTGGTCCCAGCTCTTTTCAGGTCATTGACCAGCTCCTCCCGTGTAGTTCTGGGCTGATTTCTCACCTTTCTTAGGATCATTGAGACCCCACGAGGTGAGATCTTGCATGGAGCCCCAGTCCGAGGGAGATTGACAGTCATGTTTAGCTTCTTCCATTTTCTAATGATTGCTCCAACAGTGGACCTTTTTTCACCAAGCTGCTTGGCAATTTCCCCGTAGCCCTTTCCAGCCTTGTGGAGGTGTACAATTTTGTCTCTAGTGTCTTTGGACAGCTCTTTGGTCTTGGCCATGTTAGTAATTGGATTCTTACTGATTGAATGGGGTGGACAGGTGTCTTTATGCAGCTAACGACCTCAAACAGGTGCATCTAATTTAGGATAATAAATGGAGTGGAGGTGGACATTTTAAAGGCAGACTAACAGGTCTTTGAGGGTCAGAATTCTAGCTGATAGACAGGTGTTCAAATACTTATTTGCAGCTGTATCATACAAATAAATAGTTAAAAAAAATCATATATTGTGATTTCTGGATTTTTGTTTTAGATTATGTCTCTCACAGTGGACATGCACCTATGATGACAATTTCAGACCCCTCCATGATTTCCAAGTGGGAGAACTTGCAAAATAGCAGGGTGTTCAAATAATTATTTTCCTCACTGTAGCTATTGACTGCAAAGTGTGGGTCAGTCTCTCAGATTCCATGGGTGCCTGGTTAATTATAGCCATTTCCTTATATAGAATCTGATAGGCTGCAAAAGTAAATATTACTTGTATGAATATTTTATGTAAATGTCCTTGTCTTTCTGTTGGCTTCTGGTCCTAATGGAGTCTAACACTGTGCCATTGTGCATCCACTGTGAAACACGACTTCCTATTCCGTCTGTGAATAGAGGAAGTCAACTTATTGGCATTCAAGTGTCCCAAACATTATCTTTCAGCTGGCATAAACTCATTCTCACTTTTCCACGGCAAGGCAGATCAGATTCCTGCCTTCATTAGTTATTCATTGCTTTTGATGTCCAAGCAGCTGGTCAATCATGAACAATATGTTACGAATCACTAAACTCTCAGAGCAGCACGATGTAACCAAAATGATTATGATAGCTTGAAGAAAATCCCACCTCACTTTATACTAAGAGCAACGATTCATATACAGTGCTGACATTGCTTTAAAAACCTTCAAGAACAGAGTATTTGAATAATTCAAAAGAATAAGGAACAACAAAAACAGTAATAAACAGGATGGACGAGGGTGTTTGAGGCATGATGAAATAAACATCTCTTAGAAATGTACACATTCACATGCACATACATCAGCATACATACATCTTCATCAGCCACCATGTCTCAGTTCTCTGAAATTCCCATTCAGATGTCTGCAGCGAACAACTCAAGTGTCATAGAGGTGTGAAAAACTCAAAGGTATGAGATTTTACCGGAGCAAGAAAAATCCATTAGACTCAAACTCGTACGCTTTTCCCAGAGCAGTGTGAACGACAAAAAGGATTAAACTTTAATTATGGAGTCACACTCCATTCTACCTCAAGGCTTTAGACCAGCCCTACACCTCTCTCTTTCTTGCCCTCTATCTATAGGCAATGCAGTACAAAATATGTTAATATGCTGAAATGTGAGAGTGGTGGATGGAACATCACCTCAGGATTATTCTCAAGTAACACAGATGAATCTCATCAAGGAGAAGAACAACAGATGGATGCAGTACCACGCTTTAAGACAGAATCCATAAGAAAGTGAACAGAGATACTAATAACCTTGGGAGGAGAAAGTAATTAGAAATCATAGATGTAGGTGTATCATAGAAATGGAGGAGTCTTCTATGCCACTTTTCGTCAGGGCTGTTGTAAAGAAAAGAAAAAAAAAAATTTCAATACAATACAATGTGCTTTTGTAGCTGTGGGGCTCGACACCGTCAGTTTTCTTAGGGGTGTAATGAAAACACACAAATAGGCCACAATTTGTAACAGATTTGTCAGCAACCTCTGTCCTGACTTATGTTATAGCCTGATGCCCAGAAACCTGGTACAATAAGATTCAATAAGATTCCTCCATTAAATCTGAGTTAAGATGAAGTGGCAGGAGGGTAAACCAAGCACGGTCAGCAAGCCTGATTAGGCTATATTACAGTGTAATCATTGTGGTTTAAATCAATCACTCTCTGCTTGATGAGTTCAATTACTTTGTCCATACATTTGTATGATATTGCTTAGCTGGAAATTACACATTTGGAAAATTCAAAGAGACAGTCAGACACCGTTTTATTAAATCAATGAGAAAGCAATTATTTATGAAGTTTGAAGGACAAAGAAGGCAAAATCAATAAAAAAAATGCCCATGCAAAACTCACTGCCACAATGCCAAGGTGTTTTGTTTGGTTGCTAGGATGTTCTCTGTGGTTGCTAGGTGGTTTCATACTAAACCAAATTAAAAGAGGCCAAGTCTGTGATATTATGGTCCCTAGATACAGTTCTTATCTTCTTTTAATGGAAGTCTATAGAATGTTTTGTATGTTTTTTGTTTTATTGTTCGCCAGGCCAAACATTTTTAGCAAAGCATTCCTCAAAAGCTTAATACTCAAAATCAAAGTATGAGCTACAGTAATACTCTTAGCTAGCACCACTATTTAGAAAATTAACAGACGATACATTCACATATGAAGCACTCAGTAGTTACATAATTCAAAAAGGAAAAGCTAAAATAAATCATTAGTTCATTGTCACATGAAATCAAAATGAAGATATATGTATCAATATAAATGAAACTGTCAAACAAACCCCTGAAATATCAAGACGCAAAGAGAACAGAGAGGCGTCTGCCTGAGCTTCTCTCAAGTCTTTGGAGCTCCATTGAAGAGCTGTCAAGAATTTGCTCAAATGAACTTCATCTGTCTCTTCATCATGTCACAACAAAGTTGATATCAATAATTCATCTGACTGCTTAACTCTCTTCGGAGTCGGTTCTGAAACAAAACATTGTAAGCTGGTCTGGCTTCAGGTCTTTTTTACTATATTCTCTATGTGCAGTCGCTGTGTGTTATGGAGGAGATCATTAGAATATATCTACAGTACATGACTGTGTCCTTTAAAAAAGCAAGGGAATCAGGGCAAATGTGAGAATGTTCCTGTGAGACAGTCGATCTGACAGGCAGGTTCTGTCCTAACTCCCCTGAGCCGTTCCTTTCAAAACATTTGTCACAAACACGGTCAGTCCTCTTAATACTCCTGGTTTGTATATACATCTCCAAAAATATATTTAAACAGCCCCAAGCTAACAGAAAGCATTTCAGCAAAACAGCAATAAAAATAAGGGAAATATATAGGAGCTAAAAAGAAAGAAAGGGCAAGACATGCTAGGAATATCTGTACTACACTAAGGAATGATGTGCAGAGTCAAACTGCTTGGTCAAGTAAGAGTAATGACCAAAACTCGTCTGGTTGAGTTTTATTAGACAACCCAGCATTTGTGAAAATATATAGTTTTGCACAATAACTAAATAATTGAAATATATATATATATATATATATATATATATATATATATATATATATATATATATATATATATATACACACACAAAGTGGGGAGAACAAGTATTTGATACACTGCCGATTTTGCAGGTTTTCCTACTTACAAAGCATGTAGAGGTCTGTAATTTTATCATAGGTACACTTTAACTTTGAGAGATGGAATCTAAAACAAAAATCCAGAAAATCACATTGTATGATTTTTAATTAATTAATTTGCATTTTATTGCATGACATAAGTATTTGATCACCTACCAACCAGTAAGAATTCCAGCTCTCACAGACCTGTTAGTTTTTCTTTAAGAAGCCCTCCTGTTCTCCACTCATTACCTGTATTAACTGCACCTGTTTGAACTTGTTACCTGTATAAAAGACACCTGTCCACACACTCAATCAAACAGACTCCAACCTCTCCACAATGGCCAAGACCAGAGAGTTGTGCAAGGACATCAGGGATAAAATTGTAGACCTGCACAAGGCTGGGATGGGCTACAGGACAACAGGCAAGCAGCTTGGTGAGAAGGCAACAACTGTTGGCGCAATTATTAGAAAATGGAAGAAGTTCAAGATGACGGTCAATCTTCCTCGGTCTGAGGCACCATGCAAGATCTCACCTCGTGGGGCATCAATGATCATGAGGAAGGCGAGGGATCAGCCCAGAACTACACGGCAGGACCTGGTCAATGACCTGAAGAGAGCTGGGACCACAGTCTCAAAGAGAACCATTAGTAATAGAGATGGGCATGATTAATCGACGATCGATAATTGATCGTTAAGAATTTCGTCGATCAAGTTTATTTGTTATCGATTAAACTAATGCAGGTTGCGTTGCGTAGTGTGAGTCTTGAAGCAATGGAATTAATTTTAGCGCGGAGGTACCTGTGCATCCCGGCAACGTCAGTCCCCTCAGAGCAGGTGTTTTCGGCGGCTGGACTGGCTGTCACCAGGTTGCGGTCGCGTCTGATCCCAGATCATGTCAACATGCTTATCTTTCTCAACAGAAATCAGTAGACTGGTGCAGAAGTTCTATGGGAACTTCATGCGTTTTCTCAGATCGGATAGCTATCTGATTTATCAAAACGATTCCATTTACACCTGGTCACATAAATGTGTTTTTGCAAAACAGATATAAATCCGATCTTGAATTCCCGCGCTATTCACCTTATTTTTAACGGAAATACGGACACAGCCAGTTGACGGTATTTTGTGCGAGACTTCCGGTCAGACACTTCCGGTCACTGGCGAGCTAACTCACTTTTCACCGTAGCGGTTAATCAAACAAGTGTTCGTAACAACTAACTCATCGTTATGGCTTCGAGGAAGACCAGGATTGTTTGTGCAGTTAGATGTTGTCATAATAACTGGTACAAAATAAAGATTTACTTGGAGCAGGAGTGTTTTAATAATCGAAATCATTGACATTTTAATCATCAGGCGCCCTACGACCGGCGACACACTGGCTGCGTGGCGTGAGCGTGGCGTTTTCCATGTCTTTGCACAACAGAAACGTGTCTGACGCGGCGCTGCTGCTAGGTGACATTATGATAAGCCTCATTGGTGATATATTCGACATATGGGGAGAGAATTGTGGAAGGCCTATACTTCATGTTAACAAAAATATAGCAGCAAAGACAACGTTGTGTGTTGATGGCAAAATAGGCTACAGAATTTCGTTCTGTATTGACAGGTGTAATATTTGAAAATAGATAATATATAAATTTTTTATTACATTTTTATCTGCATTTATGTCAAAACCTAAACTTTCAAACATAAAAATGTCATTTATTAATATGTATTCATGTCAAAATCATGTCATGTTACAATTATTTATAACCAGCCATCTACTTATTGCTATCCTGTGCTTTGGTTGCATTCTGATGTCATTATTAATACATTTGACATGACAAAATACCTTCATAGATATATTAGTCCAGCGTTGGCTCAACCGTGTTCAGGGCGGGGCTGAGGGCTGAAGGCGCCGGCGAAGTTTTGGCAGTCTGCCAGCTAGATGCATGGGTATTTCAACCAGGTCCGGTACCCGAACTGGGTGAGGCGGGGCTTTAGCTCTTTGTTGTATTCATCTGCTATGGCATGTGTAACATTTTTCTGTCAACTCTGCATAATCCTTTGCGATCGATATCATTAGTTAGCCCAGGGAAGCAAGGAAACGGAAGTGCCGCACAAAAACCGGAAATTGGACCCATGTTTACTTCCGCGTTCGAAAATAAGGTGAATATGCTGATTTAAATTGTTGCACGTCACCGAAAGCAACTGATATGAGCTGCATTTTATTGATCATCAGCAAAAATTTCTAAATCAAAGACCACAACAAGATATTGCGGCAACAGCCCTGGTAAGATCATTTCGGTTCTTTACTTTTAATGAAGATGATTGAGTGTTGATGAATGACTTTCACTTTGATTTGCGATAGTTTGCACGTTGGCTTGATGAATAGATGCTCATCTGTGGTGATGCGTGTTGCAGTAGCGTCGTCATATCTGGCTATAACATGACATATAGCCTATAACACGCTCTAACACGTTTATTTCTTAGCATTTTGGGGATAAGTCAAATTTACATATGTGGTTTCAACAACCAGATGCATTTACTCTTGTCCAGTTTCGTCTGGAATGCGTCTCAGATCTCCTCCTGAAGTGGTTTGAGCGATCGGATTTAAATCCGTCTCGAATGCGTTTCGGAGGGCATTTACATTGGGTCTTTTCACGATCGGATAGCTATCCGATCACAGAAAACGGATGAAGTGGCCATGGGTCTGTTTAAGAACGCCGGCTCGCAGCTGCAGGTTCCGCTGTTTTAGAGCACCGCAGGAATCTTCAAGTCTACCAAACGTCCAGTTTCACTGCCACAAGTTGATCTCCTTGTAATAAAGATCTCATCGAATAATTCATCGAGCTTTTTGGTCTAAACTCCACTCGCCGTGTTTGGAGGAAGAAGAAGGATGAGTACAACCCCAAGAACACCATCCCAACCGTGAAGCATGGAGGTGGAAACATCATTCTTTGGGGATGCTTTTCTGCAAAGGGGACAGGACGACTGCACCGTATTGAGGTGAGGATGGATGGGGCCATGTATCGCGAGATCTTGGCCAACAACCTCCTTCCCTCAGCAAGAGCATTGAAGATGGGTCGTGGCTGGGTCTTCCAGCATGACAACAACCCGAAACACACAGCCAGGGCAACTAAGGAGTGGCTCCATAAGAAGCATCTCAAGGTCCTGGAGTGGCCTAGCCAGTCTCCAGACCTGAACCCAATAGAAAATCTTTGGAGGGAGCTGAAAGTCTGTATTGCCCAGCGACAGCCCCGAAACTTGAAGGATCTGGAGAAGGTCTGTATGGAGGAGTGGGCCAAAATCCCTGCAGTGTGTGCAAACCTGGTCAAGAACTACAGGAAACGTATGATCTCTGTAATTGCAAACAAAGGTTTCTGTACCAAATTTTAAGTTCTGCTTTTCTGATGTATCAAATACTTATGTCATGCAATAAAATGCAAATTAATGAATTAAAAATCATACAATGTGATTTTCTGGATTTTTGTTTTAGATTCCGTCACTCACAGTTGAAGAGTACCTATGATAAAAATTACAGACTTCTACATGCTTTGTAAGTGGGAAAACCTGCAAAATCGGCAGTGTATCAAATACTTGTTCTCCCCACTGTGTGTGTGTGTGTGTGTGTATATGTATATGTATATATATATGTATATATATATATATGTATATATATATATATATATATATATATATATATTTATATATATATATATAAAAAAATGTAAAATAATATAATATAATATAATATAATATAACATAAAACAAAACAAAACAAAACAAAACAAAACAAAACAAAACAAAACAAACATGCATTCACTACAATTAAAAAATTTGGGGTCAGTAAGGTAATACTTTATATTAATATAGTTAATAATGAATATTTTTATTAAGCAAGGACGCATCAAACAGATCAAAAGAAACAATTGTCAGGACAATGCTCTGTTTTAATTTTGGTTTCATTCTGTTCCCCATTTCCATTTTGCTTGAGTTCTTGTTGCTAGTTTGTTACCATGGTTGCTGATTTCAGTTATGCACCTGTTCCATGTTGCATTGATTACATCCTTGTACATTTAAGCTTCGAGTTTAGTTCTGCACCGATCATGATTTTTAATGGGCAATTCCGATTTTTTTAAAAGCTCTATAACATATATTTGCTGTATAACAGGCAAACTGGTCTTAAACAAAAAAATATCTGAAGCCATTTGAAATTAGAGGCAACCACTGCATTTTAATCATGATCCAAACAAAGATGCTACATTGGTTCTGAAAAAAGTAGGTGGCATTTATGGAACAGCAGCGGTTTCTTTTTGTACTGCTGTACAAAAAGCAGCGCTGCACTTAGGGCTGGGCGATATGGAGCAAAAAATATATCTCGATATCTTTACAGGAAAAATAACCCCCCAAAAACTACTGCAAAAACAAATATGCCAAATACCACAAAGTCTTTTTTATTGAAGTGCAAAGAGGTAGGCAGTTCATGTAGGAACAAAGTGCTTCTGCGACATTTTTAAATAATATATATTTTTTTATAATTAAAAATAACATCATAAAGTATGATATTTTTTTACTTTGAGCAATTCTGGAGCTATAATTGACTCTTCTTAGGAGCATATAAAACAAAACAGCTCCTTGGAAAAAATTACATTTAATATTGTAGTATAGTTATAAATAAAGGTTTATTTTAGTTCAGATTAACATTTGAGGCAATTGCATTCATAATGTCAAAATAAAACCGACGTAATGTTACTTGAAGGCATTATAGCCTACTATTCCTGCCAAACTTCCATGATTGCAGTTAGTGGTACTACAGTAAATCCATGGTGAATGTGGCTGATCTGTGGACACTGGATAGTTCATTCATGGCACAATGTTTCTCCTGGTTTCCACGTCAGTGCTGTTTGATCCGTTAATAACGGAGAAATGTGAATGTTTCTCACTAGATCTCGCAGCGATGTTATTACTTCTGTGGCGAATTCAAATGCTTTCTTTACTGGAGCTCTTATTAGCGCTGTGTAGTAACAGTGTCGCTTGATCAAGATCGGCTCGCGCTGCACTGGTCCAAACTGATAAACGGTCCTTCAACCACACAATAACGAGCAGTTTCGTTCCGCTTGCAATACGTTTGCCATTTGTTGGGCAATGTTGTGGTCGCGCCGGTGTCTCTTACATTATGAGCGTGCTTGCCACAAGCAACGCGCCTACATTTGAAATAACGAAATTTTGGTCGGCAGGAAAAATGCATACCGAAAACCGAAAACGGTTCAATACGAATACATGTATCGTTACACCCCTAATCTCCATATAATGGAGCCAGTTGTCCTTTTTTTGAGACGAGTTCTATAGCCTCCGGGCTGATTGCGGGCGCCGCCATGTTTAATGAGACAACACGCGAGGGGAGGAACAAAAGCAAGGAGGCGGGAGCGAGCACACACAGCACAGAGAAGGCAAACAAGCAAAGTGGCGAAATCAGAATTAAATATAAACAATATATCGATATATACGATATGTCAAAATCCATATCATGTTTAAAAAATATCTCGATATATTTTAAATATCGAGATATCACCCACCCCTAGCTGCACTTATAAACACTACTTTATACGTAGGTAATAGAAAAAGAAAATGCCATCGAAACTTTTCTGAAGACAGTAAGTAAGTTCCCTTCAGAGATACATTCATATAAACCCCCACCCCCAAATCCATATTTTTATTTTTATTCCTAAATTTCGACCATCGTGAACAGTGAGCTTGCTGTGCCCGGTACAGTATTTTCTCTGCTGGCATGTCTGTGTTCTCTTTTTTGTGTCCATCTTTCGATAAGATCAGAGCAGAAATGCGTAGTGGAAACATCAAGCCAAGGCAGAACAAATGATGTGTGTGAGCAATAAAGTACTGACTATTAAAACCAAATTGCTGAACCTCATCTTAGGCTCAAAATCACTTAAGAGTCATTCAACTTTGACAGCAGTATAACTATTAGCCTGTTAATAAAATCCCAGCATGCATCTGTGTTAATGAATCTATCAAGTAGCTCAATGGACTGTAACTAAAACAAATAAAAGCGCAAATGCAGGCTCCAGATCTTATCTATTTTTATATTTATTTTTCATTTCTCTCTGAATACATGCAGTGATTTTTTACAGATTGAATAATGGGTATAATTAGGACTGCAAGACATATGCTGATTGGCACAGCCAGTCTAATACTGATTTAATGTGATTGTTATGACACACCTCATTCATCTTGATATGGCTGCTGAAGCGGTGAATGACGCTTTGATATATGGGGTTCAAGATTTATTATCATAAAGAATCATGTTTAGATGTTGGGTATGGGCAATTTATCTTTGTTGACCATGGATTGCCTCTTTGCATGAAATTTAGCGCCACCGCAATACCACAAGTGGTCCTTAAGCATGGCTGACACATAAAAAGCCTTTCACTTTCAAACCACTATGGCTGGCATCAATTGACAATAGTGAACTCGCATAAACATCTTGAAACAAAAATCACTACTGATAAGAGAGTGGCTCTACAGTCAACCAAATCAACAAAAATGGTTACGAATCAACTAGTGTTCAATGCAAAATGCTTGTATAAAAGCAATCTTTAACAGCCTATTTGTCAAAAATGTGTTCTAACATCTCCAAAAGACAATTCAAAAGCTGCAATTTCCCTTTATTTAACTATGCCACCCACCCTGTGCTGGACTGCATGAATCATATAAGCTTATTCGACAGGTAAAGTGCTGCCAAGCACAGCTCCAAAATTAGCCCTCAGAGAGGACATAATTTAAAACATAACAATTGGTGACCTCCAGAATAACCTTAAAGGATCTGGAGAGCCACACCAGGAGCACAACACAAATGGCAGTGTTTCTCCCAGGAGGAACAGTTTGTTCTATTGTGCAAAGCAAACACCGTTAGACCCACGGATCCGCAGTGGTGTGGAAATCAGAGAGTAATGTGAGTCCAGGAGGCCGTAGGATATGCAGAGAGGAGATTGTTCCTGTGATTGAGAGGTTGTCTTGGACTAAGCTGGAGCTCCAATTCAAACTGTGCCATGGATTACAGACAAATGTGCCAAACAGCACAGGCCAATTCAGAACACCTCATTGAGCAGCAATTTCTTCCAGTCTCCCTTTCCTTTTCATTTTCTCTTTCTCACTTTTGTTCTTACACCCAAGCCCTTATTCAATTTGTCCTTTTCCATTTGGTCTGCCTGATGCATGCTGTCCCCATAAGAGGCTTCCAATGAGCATATCCACATTCTATGCTCCTAATTTACTCATTCATTAAATGAGTGATGATTAGCTATGGGTAATCAGTTCAGAGGTAGGACAGAGGTATCATCCTGCACTTTCAATGGTCCATTTGTTTAGGGCCATTAGGAAGAGTTGGTTGTAGCTTGTGGTACAATTAACTCTAATGCCCTTACACTCCACAGCATATGGCAGGGAAGCTCTACAATGCTTTGGTAATGGATAAACAGTTTCAGGTCCACAAGAACTACTGAGTATATCAGCATAAATATTCAATAATGATCCCACACAGCAGTTCTTTAAAGAGGAGCGTGCTACCTTATTCAGTATTTTATTTAATTTGACAGGAATGAAAAAGAGGCTGTAAAGGATTGACTACACTCTCTTCAATGGGTTGTACTACTAGCTGGCGTTGATTATTTAGCAGATGAAAGATTGGGGGAAAAACACATTTCCACACAATCATTAGACAAAAACTCCAGAAAAAACAAACCTTTATGGAAATTATATGTGATTTAGGGTCTTTAAACAACGTTATACAGTGCATGGTTATTGAAGAGACTGCAAGTCTGTCCCTAATATACTCAATTACCTTACTGTCAAAAATTAAATATGGTGCTACTTTGAATAAGGCCATGTTACACTTTTTTTTTTTTTTTTTACTTTGTTTATATTTTTAATGAGGGTGATGATTTGACGTTCAGAAATCATTTATTTCTCAGTGTTTCTGGAATTGAACATGTACGGTTATGTGGAAGAAATTTTATCTTTAAGATGTGTGTGACCATCATATGACAGTAAAGGAGCACACACAAACCTTATTCTAATATGGAATTGTATTGGAATGGTAAAGAGTGTTGGTACGTGACAGGAGGGCCTCCACTCAAGGATGCAATATGATGAACAAGTCTAAGAATGTTCCACGTATGGTTGAAAATACCATCATTGGCCTAGAAATATAACATTCTGGGAGTCAAAACTATAAAAGAGGAAGGATGCCCTCCCTTCACTGTCACACTCTGCAGCCACTCTGTGTGACTGTATGACTGCTGACCTTTTCTTGCAAGAAAATAAATCTCAAAGACAATTGGAAATGTTTGTCTCTTATTCAGTGATAGAATTTAGTTTGCCACCACAGTTACTTTTTTCCATTCAAAAGTTTGGGGTTGGTAAAATGTTGTAATGTTTTTGAAAGTATACTCTTATGCAGCCATTTCTCCAATCTTCAGTGTCCAATCATCTTTCAGAAATCATTCTATACTGATTATGTGCTCAACAGCATTTTCTTTGTGAACAGAACAATAATAATTTCTTTTTTTACTGATCTTAGTGACCCCACACTTTTGATCACTAGTTTACTTGCTCTACAAATCTTTTTCAAGGTTGTGTCAGTACAATGTGTGGATTGCTAGAGAAGAATAAAGGAAAAAAAAGTTCAAAAGAAAAAAAATAAAAGCAAATAAAGTCTATACTTTATTTATTAAGCTAAGATTATTTGTATCTAAATGGCACATTAATTCAGTATGTTTTCAAAGATGTGTGTAGCAAAAATAGGCAAAGTTAAAAAAAAAAACAAAAAAAAAAACCTAATTAGTACTCTTTCTAGAATATTAAATGAACCAATTACATAGTTCACTGGTATCTATGTGAGATTACTGCCAACAACTAGTCACTAATCTTTTAGAGGAAATGAATTAGAAATGTGAAAATTGAATCTCCACCTCAGTAACTGCTGGGGATTTACCATGGATTAATGAACTGCTTCCCTCACCACCAACACGCTTGTTTTAACTGTCAATCACTTTGGAGACAGCGTCTTTCTGTTATTCCACTCAGAATATTAAAGCCAAGACAACTTGGCCTTGGATCGGGATTTCCAAGCAAAATCAAACTTTTATGCATGTAAGCGGCTATCTCCAATTCAACAAAAACAACTTCTTATTTTGTCTATGCAAATGAAAAGTAGCTAATTTATTAAAAGACAGTCTCTGGGTGTTAAGATAGCCTGCTGTTTGAACACTGATAGGACATAATGAGCAATCCTTCATAGAGACAGAAGTCAGGCTAGATGAGGTAAGAATTAAAATCCTCTCTCACTGTTTTCTACTGTAACTGTTTTAGTTTGGTTGGTTCTTATGGAGCATATGACTTGTCTACACTTAACCAGACTTCCTCATCACCCCGAGGCATTCTGTGCTTCTGTCGCTTTACATTGCACAGTTCATATCGACACTGGTTAAACCTGAGAGGGAATTTCAGTCAACTTCCTGGAAACCTAAGTAGCTGAAAAACATCCATCATGCCCTCAGCTACTTTAAATGCAGACATCAAAAATGTAACCTTTTGCAATTGATCTCTCTGATCACGTAACAGATTTTGTGTCTGCCTGACTGACGGCTGTAATGGGATTCAGCTCTCCTTTGGCTGATAAGAGACCTAACAGTTCCTCAGACCACCACGGAAAAGTTGCACACAATAGTAAATGGGGCTTCTCAAAACCATACCCTCTCAGGGCACATCAGGTAAAATTGGCAAGAGACTCAGTCAGGGGATAAATCCCACTACCACAAATAAGAGAGAGAGTTCAATGGTAACCATCTAAGTGAACATACTGCCAGTAATGTCTTTCTTGGAAGAAACAAGCCCATATGGCTCTAGAAATTTGTAAAAATGCTTAATATATTGAAGACATATATTATATATCATCATTGGGGATGTTGCGATCACACGATTTCACAATTAACCACGATAAAAAAGATTATTAAACAGCAAGAATTTGGAAGCTACAGTTAAAAAAGTCAATATAGTTATAGTCTTTTAGACTGGTGTCAACTTGTGCCACATGTGTGCTATGTCCTGTGCCTGGATGCTCTGTGAGGCAGTTGCTATATTTACCTAGTTCACTAGGTGACTATGATTGGGTTATTTGAGACAGTCATAATCCTTTTAGATGTTTCTTTTTCAAAAACATTCATGATAGTACTAATAATCTAGCAGTGTTATTTTTTCTTGTCAGATATTTTTCAACAGTATGCCTATTTTTAAATACAATTGTTTCTTGATATAGTTTCGAAACCGTGCCAGGATGTCTGGAATCACTTGATAAAGATGAAAATAGAGTTAAGTGGAAGTTGTGCAGCAACATAACATTATAATAAGAACACCATTGAACGTTGTGAATTATTTTTGCTTTAGTTGTCTGTGTTTCAGCACATTGTTACAGGAAGAGCACATCCACAATGGGAGTAACACTTTCTGGCTAGCACTTAACATAGTTCACTTGAATGTGGGGCCTTTTGTGCAGATAGAAGTTGTAACGTTACCTTTATGTTGTGTATCTAGGATATCTGACACTTCACAAGATATCACAGCTGGATTCCATTAAATATGCAAGGTTTGTGAAATTAAATGTTTATTAGAAATTCAGAGATTTGTTTAAATGATGTAGATGCGCATTTGCTGAATGTTGACAGTAAATGAGAAAGTATTTTAGCCTAATTGTTTGCCTTTTCTGTAACAAATAATATAAAAGCAACACTTTACTTTTTCGCATACCATTTACTTTCTTTGTTTAACAGTTCTGTCTAACAAAGTATTAGATATGACTGACAGAGATCGGAAAACTAATGAAGATGGAGAATGTGAGTGAGCGCTGTGTGATCAGTCCGTTCTCTTCTCAGGCGCTGGTGTCCTCAGCGCCGCTCGTCAAAATAAAAGTCCGGAGCACCGTCAAAATAAAAGTCCCGCTTACAACACATCGGCGATGCCGATATTTTAAAAGTGTCAAATATCTAAATATATGGCGATATATCGGTCGACCACTAGTACTTTCTGTCTCCATGAATTGGAGCACGTCACAAAATTGAACCAAAACTCAGCAAACTCTTGCAACAAATACTCTCTGATTATGTCATCCACATTTACGTATTTGGCAGACGCTTTTAACCAAAGCAACTTCCATTGCATTTCAAGGTACACATTTACATTCTTATCAGTTCTTGCCCTGGGAATCGAACCCATGACCTTGGCGTTGCAAGCACCAACGCTCTACTGTTTGAGCAACAGCTGACGCGGACTCGGAAAACACAAATTTATTGATAAATAAACTCAGGCTCCTATAATATATAATAATATTCAAATATATAATAATAATTTTCTAATTTTTATTTATTTATTTTGTATGGCGAACAGAATTGGGTGCAGTGAGACAAGTGCTGTTCTCCTAGAGTCTAACGTCATTTTGCAACCACGCCGAGCAAAGAAAATCTCGCAATGAGTGGATGTACAAACCTGCGCTCTCTTTCTGGCATGTCATAAAAATCACCAGCTACATAGTATTATGATCATGTCAGTGCGACCAAGCTGGAATGGCGCTACAATGCCGGTGTCGGGAAAAGCTAACCCCTACAAAGCACGTATGCTTGCAGTTTCATCGGAGCGATACCATCATACCACCATTTCATACCACGATTTCTTAAACAACGGTAAAGCGCACTATAAACCTCAGAGTATTTCTTCATATAAAAATCGAAACAAAGGATACTACGCATTTCGGAAACTACTCAGCTACCTGTTGACAACAACTCTCCTACTCTGGAGATGTCCAACTCAATCCCGGGCCGACTAAACAAACTGAACTCACCACGGTGGAGGCAGCCGGTGATGTGTTGGTGGCCGACGAGTTGGGTGAGTGCCGGGGTCTGGCGCTCCCTGCTTCTCTATAAGAATTGACATGGGTCAAGAAAATCTGCCCCCTTTGATTTCGTGGTCTCCTGATATTAAACTGGACCTGGTAAATATCACTACTACGAAACTACCAGCAGTAGCCAATAAAAACAATGCATTGATACAACAGCTAATTAAAAGGAAACTCTTAAATCCTTCAATCATTAAGCGCAAGAAGTGGAAATTCATACAAACTGTAAATCAGGCTCGAATGCTGTGGGATCGAGCCTGACCTAAGGACGACCTAATCCACGAGCAAAACCTAAGGGATTACTTGGAGGACACAAACATTCGTAGTGTCACAGGGAAAAGTGGACAGGGGGGTTAATGTTTTATGTCAGAGATAACATCAGCTGCCGTCAAATCCAGTGGCAATATGACAATGGTCTTGAATGTATCGGACTTAATATTACATTGTCTCCACAAATGTCTTTCAGCCTTATTGGTCTGTATAGACCACCCTCTTCCACATTAGTTTTGTTTTTAGACCAACTAAAGAGTATTCTAAAAGAATGTAATTCTGGAAAAGAGGTCATTTTAATGGGGGATTTTAACATAAACTGGGAAGATAAATGCAATAGAAGTGCCCTTATATGAATTACAGATATTTTTTACATGACACATCTAAGGGACCAACAAGAATAACACAGTTCAAAAACACTGATAGACCTGATATTCAGTAATAAACCAGAGAGAATTGTTAAAACATTCAATATGATCACTGGGTTATCTGATCATAATTTAGTTAGGAAATTGTCAAAAAGGCATTTTAATTGTGGTGTAAAAAAGCCTAGTCAGCTCAGAATACCTAAGGTACAACAAAATGACTTTGAAAATGCAATTAAAGGAATTGAATGGAATAAAACAAAAACCATGCTTTTCCATGGTTAAATAGTGATATACACAGACTGATGAGAGAACGAGATTCGGCATTGAAAGCAGCCCTTAAAATCAAAACTAGTTACTCATAGACTAAAGTTTGTAGGACTATGAAATAAGGTAACAAGAGAGATTAGGAAAGCAAAAGCAAATTTTTTTCTTAAAGGGCCGCTATTATGGATTTGTGAAAATGACCTTTCATGTAGTGTGTAACATAGCTCTAAGTGAATGAAAACATCCTGCAAAGTTTTTAAAAAATTTTAATTTGAAAGTGCACTATATATAAAGTTATTGTCTTTCAAAAGTAAGAGTAGACTCTGAGTCAATTAAATTGATCGTTTTTCAAACGAGTCATAAGCCGTTTCGTTGTGATGTCAAGACGAAACAATAGCATATTGCCCGCCCACTTATTGCGTGCGCAGTAGGGGTGTAACAATATATCGTGTCACAATATATTGCAATACAAAAATGCAACAATATGTATCGTGGAAAATAACAATATGTATTGTGGATAGTTCACCCAAAATAAAAATTACCCTGTGAGAAAAAATTTAAGTTTTCAGAGTCAGTACATTAAACTACAATATGTTGAATGTAATGTATAATAATGGGGGAATATTAGTGGGTCCTGATAATGCGTATGTTATAAATCTTATGTTACCAGTAAAAAGTGGCCTACATTATTTTAAATATATATAGCCAGTGACAGAGTGCAAGCATATTCATCTAAAATAATTCTGTATTTTCAGGTTCAGAATCATGAATATATTTATTCTGGTGTCACCATTGTCCAAGCCTATTCATTTACACCCACAATGTTATATCAAATTTAGCATTTAATCAACAGTAAATTTTTTCTCAACCTTTTATTATATGTCTTGTAGTATTGCAATAATATCGTATCCTGAGTTCAGTATCGTGATATGTATCGAATCGTGAAATTAGTGTATCGTTACACCCCTAGTGCGCAGACACCAGGGAAAACTTGAACGCACTCAAACCAGCAGCTGATTCCTGTGGATACTGAATAGCATCATGTCGAGAAGATGCTGTGCTCTACAATGTGAAGGTTTGTAAAGCCGTTTTTTTTTTCTCTGCCCAAGGACGAGCATAGAATCAGTGGTTAAAATCCATCTTTACCATGATAATCCTAAACTTTTGCTGTGTTCCCTTTATTTTACTGACGACTGCTTCTCAAATCTCGGAGTTCAATGCAGGATTCGCAAACCGCTTGCTATTGAAAGATGGTGTTAAAAATACTTTGTTTTGTGTTTTATATAGTGTTGGTCTCCTGCTAACTGGTTAACTCACATTATTACTGTCTTACTGAAATTCTTCTGCTAATCAGTTTGTGGGCCACTATTACCTATAACTGTGTCTATTAATGCAGATTATCTGTCGTTCTCACTACTTTGAGGAAAGATTAAGCATGGAGCAAGATTTGTTTTACCAACGTTTATGTTACATCAGTCATTCACGCTAGAGCTCGGCTAATGTATACATTGCATACATGCACTGTTATTGATAAAGTTTCCACATATTCACCGCAATATATTAGAAAAATACTCTGTAAATAAATTATTACAAGTAAAATAATTGGTTTGTTGATGTACAAGCATTTGTTCATGCTGATGTTGAGGAATTACAGTTGCAACATCTCATAATGTGCCTCAAACCGAGTAGTGTATTACTGAGAAACGTCCTGCTCGAGTTGTCCTTGCGATGGAGGTTCGGGTTCAATAACTAGTTCTTCCAATGTTTCATCATCGGACTCGTGCTCAGATTGATATGGTAAAATCAACGTCACTGTTCATTACTGTCTTGGTGTAGGAAGCCTCAAGACACACAGACCTGACGTTGTTATGGCAATGGGCGATGATTTGAGAGAACATAAAAAGGATGACAGGAAAACATCATAATGGTAATGAACAGTGCCTCGAAATCTGTGTTAATAATAGTATTACACAGGATGAAGCTCAAATAGTAGAAACTTTTAATTCATACTTTGTGGAATCGGTAACAACACGGATACATAACCTATCCACCAATCCACTAATTATGATGTCTGTAAATTACAATAAACCTGTATTTGAGATTCAGGAAATTTCCAAAGCTAAAGTGAGAATAAGTTCCCTAAAGAGTTACGAAGCCACAATGGACACAATGTTCCTGAAAATGTTTAATGAGTGTTTATCTAGCCCATTAACATATATTATTAATAGATCCATTAAGTATGGAATTTTTCCAAAAGAATGGAAGACAGCTATAATAACACCGATCCACAAAACAGGTGATACATCAAAGGTCTGTAACTACAGGACAATTAGCATAGTACCTATTGTGTAAAAAGGTAATTGAAAGATATGTAGTAGGAACAACTTACTAGCCACCTCAACAACAGCCCTTTCAGATTGCATCCTATGCACTTTGGTTTTAGATCCAACCATTCAACGGAAACTGCAAACTGCTTTTTCCTGGAGAATGTGAAATCTAAATTAGATAAAGGGGGAGTTGTTGGGGCCATATTCTTAGACCTAAAGAAAGCTTTTGACACTGTGGATCATGGTGTCCTACTCAAAAAGCTCTCAATGTTCAACAAACCCCAATGTTATTAAATGGATGTAGTCCTATTTGAAAGGCAGAGAACAGAGGGTCAAGATAAATTATGAGGTGTCATCGGCCATCAGTTGTGATATTGGTGTACCTCAGGGATCAATTTTAGGGCCCCTGTTGCTTAGCCAAAATGATCTTCCCACTGTATGCAATAAGTCTGAGATTCAAATGTATGCAAACAATACATTACATACATTACATTACAATACAAAAAAAGCAGCATTTAAGCTCACGGCAGTTATGGCCGATGTCACGCAATGGCTTAATAATTCCTGTCTTCATTTAAACATAAAAATCAACAGAAAATCATATTGGTCATTTAAAATTAACTTAAAATCTTGCTTAAAAGACAATCAAGTGTGTGCCCATACTCTGTAGCTATTTCAAATCACCTGAAGCGTGCTTTGCCTTGTTTTATGTTTTGCTGTCCTTGTTTTAATGTACTTTTTATGTATTCTTATGAAATGTGGTCTACTGTATGTATAAGTATTGTTGATTTGTTTTAATGTATTTTATCTGAAATTACAACTGCCCTAAACTGGCACATTGACATAAATGTTTATTAATGTGCACTGTCTCTGTAAACACTAAACTGTATAAATAAATAAATATGCATAGGAGCCAAGTTCGAGAAGTTTAAAGGACGTGGAAGTCAAACCTTTGGCTTATACTCAGCTTTGCTGCAGCTGCAGGGTCGGTGTAAAACTCTGAATGACCCCATCCATTGGGGCCATCCTAAATGGAAGAGGCAGGACTTATGGCCACCTTCGCTACTTGTGTCCTCGATCACTCAGCACAATGTCTGACCTTGTGTTATGGCACGGCATCCCTCCTCTCTCATCCTGAGATGAATAGTGTCTCTACTGACTCAAAGTCACTCCACTAAGGGCCTCTACTGACATTAACAGCTTTACTCTCATTGTCTAAGTGTCAAGGCAGCAGGCATCATCTAATTCAGCTCAATCAAGGACACAAAATGGGGGGAAATACAATCTATATGTGGTGCATGTGGAAAAACATTTAACATGTAAAAAAAAAATGAATAATAATAATAATAATTTGTGCTGAAAAAATAGTGGCTGGGGACTTGGTGTTACTTTGGTCTACTGTCAATTAACTTTCTAGGTTCTCATTTGATTCACAGCTATATGAAAAGCTATTCTTGTAATGTTAACCCTTTACATGCAATGTTTAAATAGGAAATACAATTGGAAATGTCATTTAGGTAACCTTGACGGAACAGATGGCTTATAAAACTAAGAGAAATCTGGGAGACCACAAACTAATCAATCAAACCAGTATAGCAGTCTTATACAAGCTACAATTAGAGAGAGAAAAAGCTTACCGAAGCTGTAAGCATTTTAAGCATGACGTGAAATAAAAACAAATGAATACAATGCTGCTACAAAATCACCCTTCTGTAATCCCTTTAGGACAATTGAGCACTTTTTCCAGATAAGATGGGTGGAATTAGTATTCAATAATAGGAGCATAGGCAATGCTTAACTACATCAGGGAAAAGACTAACAGAAATCTCATTTACATTGCTTCAAACACAGTCCCCTAATAGGCTAAAGTAATTCAAATTCAGAAATACTGTAGTCTCGCTGGCACTCACAGGCTTTGGGTTTCTACCATCTGTTTTTGAGCCAGTAACAGCAAATCTATAATGATTAGGGGTATGCGGTGGAACCTACGGCGGAGATATGGGCATATACTGCGGCAGCATTGCATGCATGCAGCGTAGAGCACATTATGAAGAGTAAAGGTTTGGTAGGAACGTATTGGATTATGATGTGTCAATGAGAATGATTCCAGGGGGAGGAGAAACAGCTGTTGCCATTGATTAGCATGATGATTCTGGCACTGAGCCGTCTGCAATGAAACAGAAATCATAGAGGAAAAAGCTTTCTACACACAGCTGACTCTTAAGCTTCCTTGGCACCATGTTCACATTACTTTCAACAGGTATATTATAAGATGCAGTACATCAATCTTTTTCGTTTTTTTTTTTTTTTTTTAATTGCTGTGTTTTAACATTGTCATTTATGATCATTCAACTGGCATGACAAAGTCGAAGATGCCAATTCGAAGTCCCTTTTGATGATTTCATAATTTCTTTCAGCTTCAATGTTGTGTAGTATGCTAAAAAAATAAAAAATAAAATGTATCTTACTCTTTATCTGCTTCATACCTTAATCTGTCTGAGTGCTGAAAACACTGGATTTATCAAAAAATATTGTCATACATTGAGAAACATTACTTGTCCTGAGAAGCAATTAAAATATGGAATAATCTGACTAGTTTGAAATGTAACAGGTACCAAAATCAGAAGATGGTATTCATGGACAAGGTGACTTGCGCTTTATTTGCATATAATTGAAGGACGTGGAGATAAATCTGCATAAATCAGGATTATGGAGTGACATGTTTCTATACGGCCTCTCCACCTTAAGTACAGGTTTATGCCCAATCAGCCATTCAGACGCCTACAACATTTTCCCAGTCAGTTTAAAGCACTGCTAACAGTAATTATTATTCTTGCTATTTCATTCTATTATGCGGTGAATACTAAGGATGCATGATTTGGGGGGAAATTCTTTCTGATAATAACTGTGATTGTGATTTCTTTTTTTATCCATATTGTTTTTGTAGGGCTGCACAACTTGTTCAAAATTGTATATCAATATGGCTATATAATAATAATAATAATAATAATAATTTGTTACATTTATATAGCGCTTCCTGGATACTCAAAGCGCTATACATGGAAGGGGAAATCTCCTCAACCACCACCAATAATAATAATTATATAATAGTAATAATAATCAGTAGTAGTAGTAGTAGTAGTAGTAGTACAGTTATTTACTAAATAAAGCAAAATAAGTAATATTACACTTGTAATATTTAGATAAAAAAGAATATTTATGAAAATTTGAATTATATTTTTATTTTTCATTACAGTTAAAATAATTTATTCATTTTTAAACTTTATACCATCAAACTTTTATTTTGACTCAAAACTGCAGGGAGTACTTAAAGGGACCTATTATGCAAAATTCACTTCTGTTTGGACATAAATGTGTGTTGGCAGTGTGTGTACACAACCACCCAATAGTGATAAAAATCCACTCACTCCTTTTTTATTAATCCCCATAAATCATCAGCAGTGTCTCCCAACGACCTGTTTTCAGAATGCGGCTTTAGTGACGTCACTAAAGCCACAGGCCCCCCCACGAGTGTTGACAGACACTGCCGTTTTAACATAGACCTGCCCTGATTGAGTTCATAGCGAGTTGGACACATCCGCCATTGCTGCACTTTATTGAGGAGAATGTCTCCCAAGCGTTGTAGGTGTTGTGTGGCTGGATGTATTAATCCACATAGCTCTCTCTCTATTTACTCCCGAAATCTGAGGCAGCCGCTGAAGACGAGGTGGAATTCAGGGCCTGAATTTCATTTTGGAAAATGGGGGGGAAATCCCCCTTAGGTGATTCTTATGGGGGGGAATTTTTAATTTGAGGGGGGAGTTTGGACTTTTTTTTTTTTTAATTACATTTATCTCGCCTAAATGTATGCTTACTCATTGCATTTTTACAATGGGGTAATTTTGTTCTTAAGAATTTACACAACTCAAGGAAGCTTGAATTCAATCTTTGGATTAAATTGAAAAAAGTATCACAAATAAATACAATAGAATAAAGATACCAATAAAGAGAAATAAAGAAAAAAGTTTTTGCTTAGGTCTGAAAACTAGTATTCAGAAATACTACAGAGACTGAATAAAGTAATCAAATGTAAAATAACACGGGGTAGTATTTTAGTCCTGACTAAATTAAATACATAGGCTATTAATCCCGATTCCTTAAAATGAAAGCTATGTTTTGTTGTTTTGACAAACAAATTAATGACAGACACATATGGCTGCTGTCCCTTTAAAGCCCCTTTCACACAGAGATTCCGGAAAATACACAGATAAAGTGACCCGGGATTTGACCCGGGTTGTTTTGATTTTGGTTCATTCACACTGCCAGTGATTTTCCGGAATCACAGAGTGCGTTCACACACAACCCGTAAAAATCCCGTAAAGACACGTGACATCGGTGTGACTTTAATGTCTCAGGAGCGTCTTAAGTTTGCTTATGAGCTGCGATTTCTCTCGAGAGAAACCACGCTTGTGCATTTTTTTCTCTGATTCGATCATAAACTTGCGCATTACGTACCGTTTCACAGCTGGCGAACGATCCCGCGCTTCAGCGTCATCACTACGACACGGCATTATTACGGCTTTTGTTCACACAGCGCGCGTTCCGGGACTGAACACGGCAATGTTACTAGGTCCCCAACCCGGCATCGATCCCGGTATAAATCCCGGGTCGTGTTTGCGTTCACACAGAAGGCACTCTGGCAATTTGCCGGCAATTTCCCGGGTTCAAAGCGCTGTGTGAAAGGGGCTTAAGAGAGAGTGCACGGATCCTGTTTTCATTATACGGTCACGTGCGATTTATGCTTATTTAAGACATAACCGACCGACTGTGTTTACTCAACAAGACCGAAATTGACATAATTTTCTTATGTTTTTGACTGTTAAAGCGATATAATCCACGAAAAATAACTTTTGTTACCCGCGAGCTGTTTGTGAGGCGGCTTTACTCTTATGTATGTGTGCAGAGAAAACAAGTAATAAAAACTCAGTGAGTGTTTTAGCGCAATTTTCTGACGTCATGGGATCACAACACAAAGAGATAGTAATCTTTTCCTGGATTTTTTTTGTGCGTTCCCGAGATTAGACCTTCCTTAACATAATGCCGAAAACCCGAAGTCTCTAGGTGGTCTGGTTGAGGAGTAGATAGAAGTACAAGATTGGTGCGCACAGACAGAACAGAAATCATGAGTTAACAATCGCAATTTTGTCCGATGGAAAATTGCGCTAAAAAGATCTCTCAGACAGCGCGCAAGTATAGCCTACCGAAGAATTTAAAATGGCGTGAATGTTTAAACTGGTGAGACTTAAAAAGACGTGCAAATGGTAAACTTTAGTTACTCATGATGCAATGCTGGCCCGATTATGCAAGTGACAATTCCGTCTATCCCGACTCCAGAAACGCGAGAGTGTATTATCGCCGCCTGCAGCGCGCTTAACGATTGCCTTGTGCAACACATTTAGAGAGACGAGAGATAGAAGACGCAGCACCGCTGAATCACTCACGCTGTTTGTGAAATTGCGTCTCGCAGACAGTTTTAAAATGACTGATTTGATTTTATAATCTGTGTGGATTAATTTACCAATACAACCTACATGCTAAAGTGAATCAATGTCTGCGGGAATTTCCCGCATTATAAATGGGAGACCTGCGGGAATGATAAAAAATATGCGCAATACCCGCAATCCCGCGCCGAAATTCAAGCCCTGGGAATTATTTTGTTTTCAAAGAAAATGCTCCCTCAACTCTACCGAAATTCGTTTATGTACTTACGCACTTCTTATACTGTGTTTACTCAGCTCTTACAGCGATTTTCTGGAGTAAAACTGACGCTTCATCTTTTGTGTGATGTACAATAAACTTTATTAAACTCATCAGTATATTTTTGATCATCATTCAGACCTGGTCCGAAACAGCAGACTTGTAGGCTATTAATAGTGGATACATACAAGCAGATGACAAATACGTTATAACCGTAATTAAACTAAACTATACCTGTTCCATCTCCATACAGCACTCTGACTCTGTAGGCATTATTGTCCGACTCCGGGTCGAAATGAACACCGTTACTGAGAGTTTCTGATATTATCATCATTCCGTGAGATGAAATAGTCCTGAGACTGAGCGCGAGCTCATGAAGCTCCGCCCCCTGTGCGTGCAGCAGCAGCTTATTTGCATTTAAAGGGCACACACTAAAGGGGGTCGCACACCGGACGTGCAGCGCAGCGCCGCGTCACGTCTAGAGGTATCGCACACCGGACGCGCACTTTCTCAGTTTATGGCCAGCAATATTGTTATGTTTAAGGACATTATGAAATTAAGATAATGCCTGTACTATGTTATGATTGTACTGTACAATTAAATACAATCGTTGCTAAGTCTGCAGTCTGAATTCACTTTACCTCAGAGCGTCCGTTAACTGAATGAATTGAGAATATCACCTGAAAATCCGCAATTTTCATTCAAGCAGCTGATTTCTGTGAATGAATGTAAAACTAGGCTAATTGTATATTGCAGCACAGGGGCAAGTCAGTATATACATTAACGACGATTTGAGACAAATAAATGTACATTTAATGTAAAACTATGTAAATGGCGCTCTGTGGCGCAGCAGGATTTTGAACAAGGTCCTGAGCCGTAGCTGGATTTTATGGATCTTATTAGAAGTATGGGAATGGTTGGCGAATGTTGCATTCTCAAATGGACATTAAAGTAACTCTGAACTTGAAAATTTACCGTGAACTGAGCCACTCTGAGATGCTGCAAACATGCAAGAACACACATTAGTTTAATTAAATCACTGCTTCTGATAACTGCACTAAGCCATATCGCAATTTTGGTTTTATTTTGATTAATCATATACTGTAGCCCTCAATGAACCTCTCAATTCTCAAAAGCAATGTAACATTGTGCAGATAGCTTTTAGAATTAAATGTGGTGCATAGGTAATCCTAATTCCCATGTTTACTGGAACATACTTATTAAAAACTAAAGCAAAGCTGTAATTGTGGTGCCATTAGCAGGTAGGCCATCTCACTCTTACTCTTTATGCAGATAATTATTGATACACTAATAAATATGCTGTCATCAGCAAATATGATGGCTTGGTTGTTCTTTTAGACTGCACAGCAGTCTAACGTGAACAGAAAGTACAATCTGAGGCTCAGATAGCAGTCTTTCAGAACTCCAGGGTTAAGAGTTGACTAAGATTCCAGCATGTGTCTTGCCAAAACTGAGTCGCAGTATTGATGTGATCAGACTAAAGAAGCTCACAGGGGTCTGAATGTAATTCAACAATCTCCCTGTTAACTCTTACATGTCAACAAATACATGTCACATTGACACATAGGAATGTGTATTTAACCATTCAAGTCCAATTAGTCAGCAAAAAGCACTGTCGCTCTGCTTCTCTGTGCTTTCTGAGAGACGTCTCTCAGAGAGTGCACGCATATACTGAAATTAGTTGTCTTTCACTGCTAAATGTGCTTCAATGGTTTAAAATGGTTTTAAACCGCAGTGCTTAAAAACATACGCAAATGATAAGCTTTCGTACAGCAACATCACATGAGCACAACCGAGATAGAGAGGTTAATCGTGTCTAACGGTATATCGCCAATCCCTATATCCTGTTTAGGTGGTAAAACTCAATCTGTCAATCAAAGCAATAGAAAGTCTTAAAAATCATTACGGTTGTATGATATTCAACAGTCAACAATCATATTTCATCTACTTTGCACATCTTTCTTTCTATTCTGACAAAAACTCATGAAATGAATCATGACTTGTTATCATATATATATTGTTATCATATATATAAATGTTATCTTGCTTCTGTTTGGTGTGAATACTTGGGAAGTTCCAGAACACATTCCAGAAAAAAAGTTAATTAAAACTTTTCTTCCTTCTTGGCTGCCAGCCCATCAACAGCCTTCCCGCCCCTTAGTCTGTGAAAACAAAACTAAATTAGCTTTAGCACTCTCCCGCATCTCCTCTAAATGCAGAGATAACCCGTTTACTGTAGGAAACTTGTGACAAAACATGCTCCAAGAAAACAAAGGCAGCCGCAATGACATGTAAATGTCATACTAAGAGGAACTACTGCACCATTTTGTCATTAATGTAATAACACCACCCTCATCTCTCTCCCTCTAAATGATCTAAAAAGGCATTCAGGCCAATCTCCAATCCCACAAGTGGATTTTGGTCCAAAAAAAGGCTTCAAAGGTGCATTAGCAATACCTCTCATTCACTTGAGTGGACTGGCATACTAATGTGACTTTCCAGTCCACACAGTGTTCAGGAGCACAAAGGCGGTACTGTGCTGAAGGCCTTTTATTAGAAATTATACACATACGATTAATAAACATCATCCCAGCGCTGTCCCCTGGGATGTGGAGCCAGAAAAATTGGCCACTGATAATGGAGGCGTATCCATCTTGTTTGCCTGTCATGTCGTCCTCCCAGAGCCACATCTGCATGAAAGTGCTGAAGAGAAGCAAAATCATAAAAGCTGAGAGGAAAAGTTTTATAAAATACAATACACAAATTACATATGTTGGACAAAAGAGGAGATTAGCACTGAATTAAGATCATGATCTTGCTCATTCAGACAACTAAAAAATGGGTTAACAGAAATGAGAAAGCTACTTTTATATTATTTTTTATTTACTTATTTTTTCTTGCCCCACTAATGCAAATACTTCCAAAAGAAGCCAAAGAAAGATGACGCACAGAAAAAAACAAGTAAAAAATTCTAGTACTGTTGGACTAAATAGACATCCTTGGAGCAATGCTTATGAAATCAAATGAGTAGACTGCAATTAATTGTTGCATAAAACAGTTCATAACTTAGCACATAATTGTAAGTATGCATATTAGAAATACTGAAAGGAACCGTTCACCCAAAAATAATAATTCTGCCTTAGAGCAGGGACATTTGAGCTAAATATTTATACATGAATAAAAGCCTAAATTAAATCTGTTCATCATTTAAAGCGACCATGTCTTTTCAGAAGACTTGGAATAAACGATTCAGATGTCAGTTTTGGTGGAATAGACCTTAGTGGAGAGGTTTCATTCAAAATACATTTCGAAGATGAACGGATATATTATGGGTTTGAAATGACATGAGGGCAAGTAAATTATGATCATTTTAAATTTTGGGTGAACTATACCTTTATATATCAATTTACACTGCACCGACAAAGGCCGGCCAACAGCCGGCCAACAGCCGGCCAACATTCTAATGTATAACAGGTTTTGTCAGATCAGCGTTTTACCTGTCGGCATCTGTTGCCATTGGTCGGTTCTTGTTTTTGCCGATTGAACATGTTTGTGCAGTTACATAATGAACTGTCAGCTACATTTCTTAAGTTCAAACATTCTTGATAGTGCTCTTTTCTTGCGACACAGTATAGGAGAGAAGACACATGCTGTTTTTAAAATGTCAGTGAGGATTACAGAGAGACATGCTCTGACAGAAACACATGACGAACGGGTTGATGGTTTAATTTACAGTCATAACACTTAGAAGCCATTCACACAAGACGTGTGCTTGAATTTAAAAACAGCGGAGCAAAATGAATTGTGCAGAATGCAGGGAGCAAACATTGTTAACGTCAACTTTCAACTTTAAAAGTTCAACTTCTTTTAACTTGACACTACATCTTAAAAACAAGGTGTTCATGGCCTGAGACACTAAAAAAAACATTTCAGTCATCCAATGAGGTCCATCTAGCACGTTTACATGAACAACCACTAAATTAAATGCTGTGAATAAAGGTGCAGTCACATTTACCGCTGTTCTGCAAATTTACACAAGTGAAATCCAGCCATTTCTCAATAGGAGTCCATGCGATCTTGAATTTCATGTGAGGTCAAAAGATTTCCCCACACTGATTTTGCAGCGTGAATCGACGTGATCAAGTTGGTCAACCGGATGCACAGTGTTGATCAACACAAACCCTTGAAAATGACTTCTGGTTTGAAAGTGACCTTTACTGTATGTGAGCTGTGCTTCATAAAATCGCTACACTATTGACAATGGAACTTTTTTGCCTGTGAAACTTCTCTAATGTGACTGTACCTTAAGTCTTTGTTTTAGTACTTTTTTCATTTGAACTTTTCATTGAAATTTATTCATGAAGTCCACAAAGACAATAAAAACAACAGAAAAAATAATTAAAATAAAATTGCGCAAACTCCGTAAAAGGTATTGTATTGGTGTAAGTGGCATCTATAAAAGCTCTATGCTCTGTTCATGGTTTCTGCACAGAAATGCCTACATGATCTAAATAGAGATGAATTTGGCCCAAATTGTTCGGACTGTTGGAAAGAGGATTGTTTTCCGATATGCCTTGAATAAAAGCAGAGCAAGTAAAGCCTGCAGACCTGCTGCATAGAGAGCTCAGGGATTGTTCTCCTTTAGCAGCCCTGTAGTAAACCAATAGAGATAAATGTAATCACTGCACTTTGTTCTCCCCTGTGATATCATGCCTTCTTATTACTTCTCAACCGTTCTGCCTCTCAGTCCAAGATCAAGATCTTATTTTGTCGCACATTTGCTTTGGGCTTCAGCCCTCTCCGATTTCAGCAGGTAATTACACTAGTGTTGTTGTTGCCCTTAGACCGAAGACACATCAAGTCACACCTACGTTTGATAAAGCTGTGGAAAGCGCCAATGCAGTTTTTGGTTGTCCTTTTAAGATTAACTAATAGACCATGTATAATGAGAAGTATAGGATTTGAAACCAGTCTTAGATCAGTGAAAGAAGCTAATTCTAGCAGTGCACATGAATCCTACCCTGACATTTATGTCTGTATTTTTTTTTTTAAATCCTTATAACTGTGGCAAGTTTCAGCTCATCAAAAGGAAGTGGTGATGATGCCAAAGGTGGCCTTTAAGAAAGGCCTTTGACTGAAGACAAACCAAGGAACATAACATTTATCAAAGTCTAATACCATGCTGCTGATGCAAAAAGAAAATGTCATTTATCAAGATATGCCACAATGCCAGACAACCCGTAGCATTATTATGGATTTTCTGCTAAAACAGTCTTGCCTTAAATGCAGATATTTTTAGATATCTGAAATTGTTAAACCAGGTTACGTAACAAAAATCATTCCTAAATTTAGTCTCTTCTTTAAACAGGTCTTGAACTTGACCACAACCCAGTTTTGACAAAGGAAGATTTGTAGCATTTAATTTTATTTGTGCTTGGATTTGTGATGGTATTGTTTATCGTGTCAGCCAACCCCATTGTTGGTCACTAAAAAAATATTGATAATTTATCTATTTGTGATTTGGCTTTAAAATTACCACTAGAGTCTTTGACATATCCAACAAAAAATAAATAAATCAATGTCTTCTCAATCCCCAGATTATCCATGCTAACAGCTTTCAATCCAAGTTTCTTTATAATAAATTCAGCAATATTTATATTTTCTGATCACTCAACGTCTGTGATTTCATGTACTGTACCAATTCGGGCAGGACTAACGATAAACATCATGTTTATTACAGAAGTGTGAGTGTGTGCTTTCTAGACGTGGCCATTACAGAAGGTCATGTGCTGTGTGTGCGTCACGTATGTCTTTTCATTTATTATTTATTGATATGATTTTAATTTATAATTAAAAAAAAGTAAGTAAACTTTAAAGCAGTGGATGTTTATAATAAATAAGTGAGCAGAGAAATCTAGACAAGTATCTTACTCTTACTTGACACTGATATTAAAATATAAGCAGTCTTCACAGTTTTCTCGTTTTGGCTCAATTTATTAATTGAATCTGTTATTTTTCCATCGGATACCATCCATATTGAAACTAAATTAAAGCATGCCGAAGATTTGTGCGCAAACGGTAGCTCAGGTAGGTCAAAAACACATGAAGAGAAGCGTTAGGATAATACAACATCAGCAATCACAGATATTTACGGGATTAGAATACTCAGAGGACCACTGACATTGGCGAAAAACAGTAGATAATTTGCCCCTGAATTTGTGTGACAGGTTGTGTGAGAAAAACACAGTGAATCACTAATACTACTGCTGGAAATTAATCACGAACCAAATGAACCCCAGCTAATTCCCCTCCTGCTTTCTGTGCCTTTCCCTCTACTGATCTGAATGAAATCAGAGACACAACTGTAACCACCAGACTCATGTGGGGATTCAAACCCATGAGCATGAATGGATTGAGCTGCCTCAAGTGCCATAATAAATGACTGGTGATCTTATGTTATCTGGCAGTATAGAAAGGTTTCAGCTACACAGTACTAAGAATTAGGAAAAAGATATTTACTCTGAAGTAAAAGTTAAGAACACATCTGATCATTTTGCAGTCTGCTGCTTTTTAAAGGTTAAGGAAATTTGTACATACTTATCTATAAAAAAAAATCTATCTCAGGCATAATTTTTTTTTAAACTGCTTCAACTTAATTGAAAATAAAATTAAACTACTTTAACACATTTTCCTGTGCATGTCTTTTTCAAATGGTAATGAGCTTTCAGAGAAGATGCATCTCAAAATAGGCCTGGATGTAATAATTACTGTTAAGTTGACAGACCCTGTACCTTGTCTGACAAAGTGATTTAGTGTTTAAGTGACATCTGCTAAATTACTGGCGTGCTATTTTAGCAGCCCAGCAGTGGCACTGAATTATAGGCTTTCAGTCATAACCAAAGTACTGCAGATTCTGATGTGAAAGTTCCAAAATTTCATATTCAGTAATATTTTTAGGAAAATGTGTTGAAATTCATACCTTGGGTCCAGCAAATAGAAAAGACAATAACTGTACAACAAACCTATGTTTATATCATGAATATGTTGCCTTAGGCTTTGAAATCATTACGACCTTTGACCTCAGACCCATCATAATGATATAATGACAAAGCACTGCAATTCTCTCTAGTAGGGAACATAATTACTTTGATTCTGCTCTGATATTTCCCCGCAGCGCTCACTGATGAAAAGCGAGCTCACAGATTGATGTTTTGTTTAATATTTAGTACAGGGGCTGAGTTTACTTTTCAGCCTGACTGCTTTAAGTGAAGCACTTCATTTAGACAGCATAAATATTTCAAAGTACCTCATTAATTATTTGAATCCTGGATGCACAATCAATGCATTTCCATTAATTACAGTTTATTCAAAATTTATATTCGCCTGCCCACTCATTGATATATTTACACAAACAAATTACATCGTTAGACATGTACGTCCATTCTGTTGATGTAGTAGCTCATGTTTCCCTGATAAAATGTCACAGCCATTAGTGCTGTCATTTTTGCCGACTCTGTATTCATACAAATAGTCCCTGAGTCGTGACCATAAGACATTCTAACGACGGTAGAAGGACAGTTTTAAAATCCCTGTCTGACCTAGAGTCAGTCTTTACATTCAAAGAGCTCAGGTGTGATTTTAATAGTATTTTCTAATTTGATATTTGCCCTTTGGATAGTAGGTAGTTTATACACAACAAGGACGAGTATTATATGGAAATGGGAATGGGGGATCCTTCAGTTCGCGTAGATGGCTTTTATCTGCGTGTCCTTCCAGTGCCTGAGACATTAAATCACTACGAGCCAGATGCATCTATGAAGAAGAAGAACAAAATGAAGGACAAGATATGCATGCAGTAAACCTCAGTCATGCGAGCAGTCCTAAAAACATGCTTCTAGATGTGCACATATGGTGAACTGACATGATCCGTCACTTAAATGTATAACATGTTGCAAGGCAAGCATTACTTTAAGCATAGAAAACATAATCTGAGAAAAAAAAAATTATTTCATTAAAGCTTCATTGCTCAAGTGAAACTTCTTTCAAACTATAACTTTGAAATACTATGCATAAACAAAGATTTAATGTGGAATATGTACTAACAGAAATGTTGTCTGATCAAGATCCTATGCAGCAGCCAACAAAACAGCATCCTAAGCATTTTTTGTGATATGAATTGAATGTTTGATGATGGTCTGTGTTTTTATATTAAAAACGTATACGCTCATAAAAAAAAAAAAACACTAAAAATGTAGTTATCAAGTATTGCCCTTTAAAAAAAAAAAAAAAAAAGGTTATTTCTGGCACTGACCTAATGTGCAATGTGATATTGTAAAGCACTTCAAGGTGAGAGTGTTATTACTCAGAGGGTTTTCCATTTGATCTAGTTTTCTCCTGTCGTCTTATTGCTGCGTAAGCTAAATCTCATCTGGCCCATCAGCTGACCCAATGCTCTGACCCTTATTCTATATATGGATGTGAGTATATGGTCTGAGGTAAGAGCTTGAGATGTCTTCAACAAAAACTGTCCCTTTGAATACTTTTTAAGGTTTTATACACTGTTATAAACCCCTCCCACTCACCCTTATTCTGTGCATATGCCTCAGACATCGTGAATATCAATATGACTATTTTTGGACTACACATACACAATCTCTGGCAAATTTAATTTGAGAGTCATTGATATTGGTCACCTTCGTGTTAGGGTAGAAACATTGGCAAAAATGCTTTATAATCTGGGAAAGTCTTCAATAGTATGTGCCATGGGGTGCCTAATTGGTTGCTTATGATTTAAAGGTAGATTAACCTCTAAATGAACATTACGCTACTGGCTTGAACAGAGAACTGGCTGATACGTGAATAATCAACAGTTCTAATTTAGAAGAAAAAGCTGAAAGCTAATACATGAAACTGCACTGTTTTGCAGTATTATGTTTATGACCTACTTCATTCTAATGGATCAAAGGTATTGTGAAATTACTACAGAACATTCCAATACACTTTTTTCCTCTTCTAGTTCTGTGACTCCTAAATGCAGCATCAAAAAAGCACAAGAATTACCATGACCCTTGGTGTAGGTGTAGGTTAAATCAAGAAAAAAGCTGCCAAGCATCCTTCTGGGATGGATAAGAAGAATTTAGTGTCAGTGAGAGGCGGGTGGAGCCCACTGTAGGTTGCACTCAGAAAAACTTAGGCACTGGAACAAAAGAAAAGGGCACTTATGATCGAAACTTGGAAAGCACAGACAAGAGAGAGCAAAAATGGCTTGAGGCACTCAAACAGTGATTTTACACCACTCAAAGCGGATCGGAGAAAGTGTGTATGTATAATGTGGAAGTTAGTCAAGCAGAAAGAAGAAAAAAAAATCAATAAATGCCACTAGAGATGATGAAAGTTTGGTTTCTCCCCCCACACTTATTGCTTCTTTTGATCTCCTGTTATACACTCCTACATAATTGTGAAACAGCGATACTACACATAACTTATGATCCAAAAAAAATCTGATTCAAACTGTATCACTCACTGCATTTCTGGTTATACAAAAAAAAACTTTGATAAATAGTGAGAAAAGGGAGATGTAAAAAAATTATCCAATGGTTTGTGCCTTCATTCAGAGACAGAAAACTGTGCTTCTTTAAGATGCACTTTCGAATTGCAATAATACTTTTCTGATGCCTTGGGAAGGCCTGCAAATTGTACTTTACTGCATGTAGCGGTAAATAAATCTGTAAAAGAGAGGAACACTTTGGATATTTCATGGTTCACTTTAATGTGAGTGGATAAAACAATTTACTGGAGGACAGAGACTGATCTTCTTGCAGAGCAGACACAAATAAATCCTGCAAACCTAACAACTGCCTGGGCAAAAGGGACTATCATAAAACCGGCTTATAAAAAGCTCATTTGGTCTGTGCCATCTGTAAACACTGACATGGAAAAGGTTCCTGAACCAGAAAAACACAAGGTCTAAGTATAATTGGCTTTTGGATTATTGCAGAAAATAAGCTCTGTGACCAACAAAAGTTTATGGATTGTACACATTTATTCATCAAGATAATCTTCACAAATGAACAACTTTTAAGAAATTTGATGCCCAAACACAATCGGCAGAAGTAAAAAAAAAGCTAAGGTTAGGCTATAAATGAACTACAAATATAAATGAACTACAACTTCAAAATCTACATGTTGGAAAGTTCAAGCTAGAATAGTTTATGAGAGAGCAAGTATAAGCACAACAAGGTTGTAAAAGCAGTGAGTTGATGAGTTTTCACAACAACAAAAAAAATTCTACTACATTTCTAGAGTTCTACTTTTTTTTTTTTTTTTAAGAATAAAATGTAAAAATATCTTGACACTAGGGCTGGACGATATGGCCAAAGTTTATATCACAATATATTTCTTAATTTCGGTCGATGCGATATAATTACAATATCAATATGAAAAATATAAAAGCCTCAGAAAAAGTGCCAAGAATGCCCACAACGGATGTCTGTACCTACAAACTTCTGAAAAATTAATTTGCCAAGTCTATGAAACCTCCTCCTATAAAACTATATAATATTTTATAAAATAAAAAAGGTACAAATAAATTAATGTTCACCTTTTATTTGTATTTAGCCTTCATCCATACAAGACTCAACTTATTAATATTAATATCTTTAAACTATAAAATAGGCTGATTATATTATTCTTATAGATTGAAACAAAAGTGCTTCCACCAGGAAAAAGAATATGAAAAGTGCTCAGAGTTGCTGCAGAAAACAGAAAAAAGAGTGATCAACAACAAAAACACAAGTTGCTGGGGCAAGGACATTGTTGAGTGTTTATGACACCCTGAATTCATTCCGATTGATCAATCTGAATGTGGTGTTTACATGAACGCTAAACAAGTGATCCGGTTGATGTGCCCGCTTCAAATCGGAATGTATATTTTTGACATGCGCTCACTGTACAAAAGAGAGTTTCCCGATGCTTGCGCATAATAACCATTCTTATTAGGGCTGTCAAACGATTAATCGCAATTAATCGCATCCAAAATAAAAGTTTGTTTTTACATAATATATGTGTGTGTACGGTGTATAATTATTTTCTATATATAAATACACACACATGCATGTATATATTTAAGAAATATTTGCATGTATATACTGTGTATATATATTTATATTATATATAATTGATATTATATATAAATATTTTATATATAAATAACAATTTTTTTTTAAATATATATGCATGTGTGTGTATTTATATATACAAAATAATTATACTCCGTACACACACATATATTATGTAAACACAAACTTTTATTTTGGATGCGATTAATCACGATTAATCGTTTGACAGCCCTAATTCTTATTTGTTCTTTATTTGTTTTAAACAGCAGACTTAATATTTATCCGTTTCTGGTCATAATTTGGAGACAATGAGCATATGAACCGTTGTGCCGTGCTGCTTATATTTATCACGCAGTAAAAATGCCCCCACCCCGCGCCCAAAACCAGACGTCTGTGGATGAGAATTGGAAACCAGGACTGGTGGGACGTTGTCCTGCTCCACTTCACAGACGCGGAATGAAAGAAGAATTTCAGAATGCCGGGAAACTCATTTACTGTATGACACTTTAATTCTACGTCATTGCACATGCGCAGTCCTTTCAGTTTCGGTTGTCAATATGATCAAGTGTTTACATGTTCTCTCGATCTGATTAGAAAAGAAATAAACCACCTATTTTATTCGGATCAAGCTCAATCTGATCGATTAAGGTGTTTACATGAAGGCTTTGCAGTCTGATTTACCCGTCAATACGATTACTAATGGATTATTTGGGTTACATGTAAAGTGCCAGTGACAAATGCTGTAATGATTATCGGAAATGTGTTTAAAAATCATATCACCAGAAAAATATATTGTGATATATTGAATTATTGTCCAGCCCTACTTGACACATGTGTTCACCACAGACCTTATTTCAGACAGTTAACCAAAAACCCATTAAAATACCACGACTTCCCAATGAAAAAAATCAAACTCATTTCCAGGTTTAAGGACTCATTCCTGCAGCACTCTTTATTGTCTTTGACATTAAACGGACAGTATGGAATTTTTCGCCACTAGGGGTCGCTAACCTCTTTACAATAACAAAGGCGTAGTTTGATGACGCAACATTTGCTAAGAACTATGGATCTTGTCGTCAACGTCAAGCCGACCGATCTAATAATGTTTATGGATGACTGAATACATCGATGCTTTTATCATGACTGTGATATGAAGCAGTTCGGGATTGCTAAGAGATCAACATTAGAATAACATAGAACATATTCTAACATTTTATCATTGTTGAACTATATAACATTGATTAGTTTTATGTAAATGTGCTCACCTGTTTAATAAAGTACATGTAGAAGCGGTCGAAGTCTCGGACGTGGAGCTCTCGTTCCTACTGTCTATGGGAGCTCTAGGCATCTCGAAAACACAGCGCTGATATTGATTCTCGTTTTAGTTCTTCTTTTTTTATCCAAAGTCTGCTTGCCATGGTCCATAATGTTTGAACGAAACAACAACAGCGTGCAAATAGACATTGCGAACTACACAGTTGTCTGCGTCTGTCGCTTTGGCTACTATCAGAGGGCTCTGGTTCATAGCTCTGGTTGCTATGGCAGTACGAGCGGAAACCAGGGACAACGCGGATATGACGCCATTGACGGCGACAAAACGGAAATAAAGAAATGGGACGTGTCTTCGAATTAAATTACAAATTTCTCCTGGTTTGAAAGTTGTTGGAAACAGTCGGGATAATGTAAGTACACAACTAAAAAATATATATAACATAGATATAGTGATTGTTGCTATTTTTAAAGCAAAAAAGTTACATATTGTGCCTTTAAACGAATTTACAACAGAAAAACTTGTGTAATTCTGTACACCACATTGCTCTACCACGGTGATCTACCACACTACAGTGATATAAAGATAGTGCTGTGTGCTTATTTGATTTTTATTTAGCTACAAAAGTAGAAAAAAAACCTTTGTATGCATTGAGTTGGTCCTGTACACAAAAAGAAAGGGTAAATGGGGATATCTCTGAGGACGCGAAAACTGCAAGCTTCCAGATTTTATCAACAATGCAATTTAGAGCATTTGTGTAGATTATTGCAAGAAGATTTGTGTTATTCTCTAGTCGAGGCAAAAAAAAAACAGCAGGTAAATATTCATTTTTAACCTTAAGGTCAAAACATATTGTGCATATCTCTAAAGAGGAAAAACAATATGCCATGAATAAGTGCATGTTTGATGAATTTAATTCTCTTTCTGTTATCTATGCTCATCATTTGTCTGGTAAAGTTGCATTCATAATGCCATTCACTCACCTGATGCTCAGGAATGCTCCAGCACACTGTATTCAGCTTTTAACAAGATCCACTCATTTAAAACTCCCTAAATTATATTAACATTTACTATATAACCTTTATTTCGCTAATAACATCTAAATCATTCACAAGAGAAGTTCTGTGTAAACGTATAGATAAAAAAGTGCTCTGTCAGCAAGGTATTTTATAATCTCTAGACCGACAAAAACTCTAGGCCTTGCCTATTAATAATTCTGATAACATGCCAGATGAGATGGACTCGGAAATTACGGTGCTGCATACATGCTTTTATTTATTTATTGATGTAGAAGTGTGTTTTGTTTTGTATGCAAGGAGGGAGTTAAATGACAGAAATTACAGAAATTTAACAAAAAAGTGTTAAAACAGTTTGTTCAGTTCAGTGGTGTTATAATATAATTATATATAATTGTCCAAATTAAACAAATATTGGTTCTTTATATCGGTTATAGGGGACATAAACATGCAAATAATCTGTATCGTTATATAAAAATTAATTTTAAATCAATATCGGTTGATGTCTACTTAAGACAATCATTCTCTAAATCTAAGTATTTAGTTAGCTACCGTATAAATCATGCACTGATGGTAGAAGAGTAATTTTTTTATTATAATCCTCCAATTATCTTGATTCCAAATATCTAACACATATGACTAATACATAATATTGCACATGTCCATGTTATCGGAAGTTATCTTGCAAATGTTGCACAATGTGTGAAAGCATGCTGAGCCCAGATATTATTTTGCGTCTTCAAACATAAGCTTGCATATCCTTAGAATAAAGGAAATTTGAATGACACAGAAATGCTAAAATGGGACATTTCTTGAATATGAGTGTGTTTATAGCATGTAAAAGCTTTTACTGACTGCACATGGTTAAACACTGATCATTCTGGAGGTGGGAGAGGTGTTGATGAAAACCAGAAAAAAATGCCTGATGGTGGATAAGCCCACGTAGCTTCTACTTTAGACTAATGAAGTTAAATTCACTCTTTCGTCCAAAAAAAAATTATATTTGCACAGAGCCCCTAGCTGAAGAAGTGCATAGAGAAAGCAGTCACAGCAAGCCCATATTATTTTCTTCACACTCAAGTGTGGCAATAAGTTAATAATGCTCAAGGTTACACTACTCTAGGTACTTTCTCTTACCAGATTTATTCCATCTCTGGAGGCCATATATGAATAGTTTTTCTATCACAAAAACAAGGATCGATCATGTAATTTCCTTATATACCAACACAGATCCCATTAGGGCATAATAACAGATTCAGGTAGAGAATAGTACTTTTGCAAAACAAGGAGGTGGTACTTTTTTTACTGACTCTCATCTGTGAGTGTTCAGTCATTTGGTTTCATTTAAATGTAAATTTGAGCAGTGAGCAGCACTGCATTGGCACACTGTTAGCAGAGCCGAGTTGGTGATGGATTTTTATAACCTCTGTCGCTTCCAGATTGGCTGCTTTTTCTCACCGAACGGTCCACTGGCAGAGTTTGGCGGCTAGACGATTTCGCTACTAAAATGAAATTGTTGCTGCTAAAACTGCATTGTATATGTGTGCAATAATTAAGCACAAGGCACACAAAAAATGTTTACTTGCGCAGTTCTATAGTGGGTTTTTGCATAGTTAAGCTACATTCTTCATCCCTCTGCCCAAGTGTACATTACACAATGCTCAATCAAAAACTTGAACATTAAATAAACAATACTCTGTCTTTCAGAGCAAGTGCACAAGGACAAGTGTAGTCCGATTAGCATACACGCAATTATGGCACACCTTTACAAAGTCAAACTAAAGCATTTACATGAAATTAAAAATATAATAATATTGTTTTAGTCTGAAATTGAACTTTTAAAGTGCGTATAAACATATTTATGAACTAAAAAATAAGAAAAAGGGTAGCACATTGCATCCATATTTAAGTGTACAGCAACTTCTAATAAGAGGCATCTGTAGCAAGATCTAGTAAAAAAAAATGTGGTTAAAAGTTATGCATTGTCATACAGATCTATGCCTGGATGAGAATGAGAGAATTTTGCCAAATCTACCTTTTCAATAGCGAGAATAAATGAATGCACCTCCGCCAACAAACATATATGAACCTACCTATATGGAGTCATATGTTAGCTCAGTTTCTTCCAACCTTGTGCTGACACACCTTAATTTACTCTCATGCAATCTGTGCCGCCTTCTGCTAGGGAAAAGAAAAGAAAGCTAACCATCGCGTGCCGTTATGTGGGGTCCACAGGGCACGCACGCTCGGGTGGATGCATTGGGAACCCTTTTAAAGTTTCATATAGGCCCCATTGGGCTTGCTGAGAGCAGTGTAGCACGCAAGAGGTCTCAGTTCCTGCTCCTTCACGTGAGTTGCTCTCATTGTAAAGATTTGGTGTCATCCACATTGATTTCAGAATAGCTAAACCTGACAAGCTTCAAGACATCCCAGACAAAAATAACAAGCCGTGACTTAAAAGCTGACTTTTTGTGCAGCTTACACAGCCTTAAGGCTTTTACAGTCGTTTGTGACAACTGGATAGTTAAAAAAAATTAAGTTTTATAAAGATTGCACTTACAACGATCGATCAAATGTTTTTGGAAAAATGTAGATTCTATATAAGTCTATTACTTCAGCATTTTATTAAAATATTTTTAAAAAGTGTTCCATATGCATGGAAGTCATAATATTTATTAACATTATAATGACCTTAGTTAACATGAAATTTCTTATAAAGCATTTATTCATCTTAACATTTACTAATAGCCTACATTATCAAAATCAAAAGTTATCTGTTAATAATGGACAGATACAGATGGTTAATGGTTAATAAGTGTATCGGTTAATTAATGTACCTGAGCTAACGAACTAACAATGAACAGATGAATTTTTAATTAACTGACGTTAACAAAGATTAATAAATACTGGAACAAATGTAGGCTATTGCTCATAGTTAAGCTCATAGTTAATGATAGGCTAGCTAATTGCTTATCGTTAACTAAAGGGCCCTAATTGTAAAATGTTACTATACACGAATAAATTACAAAACATGTAATATCAGTAGGCCTATATAAATGCTCAAAACCAATACTTTGCTTTAACTTCCCTTGATGTTTTCCATGAAGCCTTGTATATCTAAGGAAAAATAATATCTGGCATCAAATCGCCTGACAGTCCATCAACTTCACCTTAGTCACACAAAAGTAAAGAGACAGTAGGAGAATAGCTACTTTTGAACACAGCATTTTAATATACTATCTTAAGTCATGTTTGTCTCGAGTCGGATATGCGCTCACAAACTGATTTCAGCACAAGGTTTAAATAACAGAGCTGCATTTAGAGAATTTAACAATGTCAATGATTATTAGATGTGTGTGAACTAGAAAGCTAGAACTACTCAAATATATGGTCGCCTGTTGAACATGGACTGTCTATCGAAATACTTAATATACTCCAGCTGTATCAAAACATTTCTTCAGTTTCCTTTCATTTTCCCAATAATCTTGACACTGATGCTGTGGGAAAACTGCTGCTCTTTTTCAGAACAGAATGTTACAAACTTAACTGTCAGTCACCTCAGTGTTTACATCAACCGAATCCGTTAAAAACTGCGAATATACAGCCAAAACAACATTTTAAAAAAATGCTCACTTAGTAGGTAGTCTACAGATAGCCTACGTATTAAAAACTACGCAGTCTGTGTCAGTTTTTTCAGAGATAGACGCTAACTGTTACCGCGTGCACGATCGCGTGGGCAAAGAGGGAGATCAAGCAGGTCTCCTGATATTCTCTACCCAGTATAAAAGTTGAACAAATGACAACAGGAGATTCATTGCGCTTATAATACTGTAAATATCACAACATATTTCCTCCCGCTTACAGCTCTTACCTCGACCGTTGGTGCAGGTTGGACAAAGCGCGAGAACCAAGACGATCTCAAAAAAGCGCCGACGTCCCTTCACAGTAACGTTACTTCCCATTTCTATTCTGTTTCTCTCAGTCATTTTAGGGGGCAAATTCGCCCGTTATTATGATGTTGGGACAGTTCATTGTTTTCAGCTCTAACGGTCTCTCTCTCACTTTAATGCTCTGACTTCTTTCTGAATGATCAGGAAACATCATTCCTGTGCGCTGAACTTCAGACACCGTGAGGGCTTGCGCCCTCCCTGCTTGAGAGCCTCGTTCTAGTGCACTCAGACTTGCAGGTGCCGCACACTCACTAGCCGACCCAGCCAATGGCGCACTGTGGTGGGCGGAGTCAAGTTCACCACAAGCATCAGCACCAGTCAGGTGGGAGTATGCGCGCTGTTACGCTGGGAAGAAATCGCGTTGTCATATAATTGAGTTTTGATGTTGCGTTTGAAGTGCGTCGTCTGGAATCTAATAGGGAGAAATATTGTCACCTGTCGTCAAATGACTTCACTAAAAACAGTTTAACGCTTAACGACTGTGGCAGCTGCTGGATTCCTTCCAATTAATTAAAAAACTACATGCACTGTCACCTCTCCTCCTATTTTATTTTATTTTTTTAAATATTGTCTTTCCAATATTTCATGGTACAAACAAGGTTTTGTACTTTTTTTCTATAGGTCTACATGTGAAAATATATAATTGGAGGTAAGAACCTTTAATTAATATTTTATGTTTATATACAAAACATTCTTAAGAATAAAATTCTTCATAACTGCTATTTTCTTCTTATTTTCTGACTTAAGAAAAAAGATAAGAATATTTTGTATTCCCAAAAACTTTCTTAGGAATGTTCTCATCTTTTTTAAGATTGTTCTTAAGACCATAGGCGCCGATACCGTGGGTGCTCCGGGGCTCGAGCACCCACGGAAAATACCGAGCACCCACGTGTGCCGGACTGCCAGTAGGCTACATTCATTTAAAATTAAACATTGCAGTTGGTGCTATGTGAAGCGTCTGTCACACTGTGATTGGTTATGTCGCTGTCAGTCGCCTGCTCCATATCCTTTCCACCAATCACAGCGTTTCTCGGATGAAAACGCCTCTTTAGTGACCCTGCTCTGTACGCAGAGACACGTTCCTCCTGAAGAATTAACCACAATGGTGAGTCAACAAATCAAATTTATACTGTGTGGACTTGTGTGACAGAGTCCTGCACTGGTTCGGGTACCCGACGGGTGACCCGCAAATTTTACTCAAACGGGTGCAGGTCGGGTCGGACACGGGGGAAACACGGGTCTAAACACGGGTTTAAAACAATCACGTGCAAACGTAAAAATATATGCACATTTTTAGGAACACATATACAAAAATATGCCTGTATTTCAAGTTAATAAAATAATTTAAAATCCACATCAGTTTATTTGAGCCTTGAGCCCACGCCCTCCCAGGAGTCTCTATAACGTTACCTACTTTCACTTTTAAAAAAGTCATCATAACCGCGCGCGCGATCTGCTTGCAGTCGAGATGGATGCTGAGGAGTTGAAGAAAATAATAGCTAGTGAAAACTGAAGAAAACAATGTTGTGAAAGGCTTAGCTGATCGCGGTTACGTGTCAGTTAAACTTTTCATCTCCAATCCTGTCTGTATATTTGTGAGAAGTGGCGTTGTCCTGAGTTGAAAGATAGCCTACTTTACGGCTTTATTATCAAGTAAATAGGTGTGTGTAGTGTTCGTGTCAGCCGCTGTCCATTTGCTAAGGTTCTGAAATGCAAACATTTTTTATTTATTTTAAAAAAAAAAATTAAAGGGCGTGCTCCCATGAGCACCCACGGAGGAAAACATAAATCGGCGCCTATGCTTAAGACAAAGTTTAAGAAGTATTCATATTCCTGAAAAGAATGTTCTTAAAAAATCATCGTAAATTACTTCTTAAAGTTCTACGGTAATCTGCAGGCAGCGGAACAAGACAGATGCGTCGGAAATCGAATACTTCCCTACTATAGAGTATGCAAAAAATAGTACGCCAATAGAGTAGCCTAGTATGTCCAAATACATATTCAAAAAACAGAATAGGCAAAAAGTCCTTGAATGACCAACTACTTCCAGAAATTCTGAGGTGTGCATTGGACACTCTCCCATGAGGCCATGGGAGAGGATTTATGAAGCGCTGCCCAAATTGATTAATGTTTAGGCTAATGTATGTTTCAGACAAAAACTGACCAGCTATTTCATTTATTTCTTATCTGCCAATGAAAACAGTTCCAATAGAAGTCAAAGCATCAAGCTTTAATGTTGGACTAGAGATTCCAATCGACTCCAGCTCCACTCCAGTTTTTCCGTTTCACACTCCCAGCATGCTAGAGAGAGAAATCCTGCTATTCATTTGCCAAAGAAAACACAGATATTTCGACTTTCAAAAAACCTGTTCTTTACCCTAGGCTAACTCCACTTCCACTCTGAGTTCACTTTTTTATAAGTTGAATTATTTACAAATAATTAAGTACAATTATTTTTTGCAGTATACTTTACGCTGAAGTGCTGCGAACACGTACAAGCGTAGTGATAAAAACAGTGAAAAATACTTATGCTGTGTAGTCTAAACTTTTGGAACATGTAAACAAATTTGAGGACCAGAATATAGGCTAATATCTTCAGTCTTCCATTGCTTGTTTGTTTGTTGTTGTTTTTTTTATTCTGCTGAGCAAAATAATTCTGTAAATATTCTGTAATATTTTTATTCTGTAAATAGCGGCATCTCAAAATCGACATAATAGCTTAACACAAATAACATATGCATATAGCATTAAAGGATGTGTAATGTGGCCTATAATGGAGGAATGTGCAAACATATATAATGGTTTCATACTATAGATTCACAATAATGCAATAATCTCCCCTTTAGTTGGATAGAGGCACTGAGTAAGAAACAATTTACATATCCAATAGACATAAATGATGCACCTGAGGGGGCAATATTACATTTGAGAAAGCAATTCGAATGTATAATGTGAATAACCTTTCATTGTGGGCGGCATTTAGAAACATAACGTTTTTCTGTAAACTGAGTTATGCAAAAGAGAAATATCATGCATTGTTTGTTTCCTACCAGAGGAAAACTGCATTACAAAGTTTGACGAAAAACAGTTTCATGATTTTTAGAGTGGGTATGAGTATTTGTGGTAGTTTGTATAGCATTGTGCTTCAGGGGAAGTTTTATTTCATATAAGGAAAGTTTGAGGTAAAGGTCACTATTCAAATGGATACATTTCTATATCTCCAAGGAAATTCAAACTATTTAAGGTTGTTCAGGTTTAAAAACACAAAGTTAATGCCATACAGTAGCTTAATAATGGTTCTTGTGTAATCACACAGCTCCATCAACATACACAAACCAAAGCAAGCCAAGCTATGAAAACAATCCATAAAATCGTATTAATAATTAAGATTCCTCAAAACATAGGCCTATTGTTCTCAAAGGTGACAGCACCATACGTTTAACAGCTTGACCAAAAAAAAAAAAAAAAAAGAAAAGATGAAAGAGCAATTTGTTGTAATTGTAAATTATTCCTATAGGATTAGTTGTCCTAAATTAATCTGAGGCCAGTGAAAGTCACTGAAGATGGTTTTTCATTGTTACATTTAATTGTTTCAGCAAGGATAGTTTCCAGCAAGCTCTGAACGTCTTTGTTTTCCTCAGCTTTTTATGGTAAACTGAAATTTAATCTTTCAGACAAATTACAGAGTGAGTTGAGTATTATTCACCATTTGTATCAAATTTTAAAGACGAGTAGGGCACCAGAAAGCACTGCTTCCATGAACACGAAACAGAGAAGGATAGTGTTGAAGAACTACTAACAAGCAAGCTGTAATATATGCTTGGGGGTTACAGGGGGGTCATTTTTCCATCATTATACTGATATCACTGAACATGTAAATATATGAATCAACCTTCAGGGCTTTGAAGTAGCTCTCTGAACAGCTCTCTAAACAGTAAGCTTCATAAGTAAATACTTTTTGGGAGATGGATTTTTTTGTTTTGTTCTAGAGAGGTTCTAACTGGTCTGACTTTGCTACCATTTGCATGAGCTCTAACTTCACCAAAACATTGAAAGTACAGTAAGAATACACAATGGGATAGATCAAATGAGCCATGGGCAATATATTCAGGAAGGGAGAAATTTTAATGAGCAATGAGCCAATGTTTTTGGCAGTTTTCTTATTCATCAAATACATGCACAGAAATGTTACTCCTTTTTCCATTTTACTGCTGATATAAAACAATTGCTCTTTGAATCCCTTAAAATTTTGATAACATTTTATATGATACAAACAGCACAAAACGTCTCATCTATTTGCATTCAGCAAACTTGTTAAGCAGTCTACGGATTGCGTCGTTTTTTGATGTTTCTGTTTTGAGGAAATTGTCAGATGCTCTTCAAATTATCCACAAATGATAACCTAATTTGAAATGTTCCTGAAGGCACGCTTGTGTATGATTTCAATGCACCATCTGGTTAACAGCTAGGAAGCAGAATAGATATTAGGTTACTGACACCAGAGACTAGACTACAACACAGACAATTCACTGGTCTAACCTTTTTTTCCACAGAGATTCTCCATATGGTGAGTCTGCAGTAAACATTTGCTATTGGAGAGGTCTAGCCTTCGAGTTTCTTAAGCGGCCCTGAACTTGCTCTGTGGTTAACCTCCTCAGGGTGAGTAAATGGAGTAATCGACTTGCAGCTGGCAGAGCAGAACAATGGAATGAAAATCTGGTATTTGAGCTGTACCCCTGAGCTGAGAAGGCAAACTGAGAGTCAGCACTTATAGGTAATCTAAGAAGGCATCAATATCTGCCTTCATTTTGATATCTCTGTGAGGTCTGATGGCAATTCAGAATGGTCTTTCCAGTTGTTTATGCTGTGACTTTTTGTAGAAAAATTGAAGCATCTTATAGTTTACAGTTAAAGGAATAGTTACTCCAAAAACATTCTGTCATCATTTACTCAACCATGTCTTTCCAAATCTGGATGACTTTCTTTTTTCTGTGGACCACAAAATATATTTAGCAAAAATTTCATTTTTTAGTCCATATATACACTCAGAAATAAAGCTTCAAGGAGTCTGCAGCAAGAAAGGAAAAACAAGTTTATACTGTAAACCATATATATTCATATGACTGTTTGCTGACCAATTTCTTTCGGTTAACAGCTGTGAAGCTATACCCACTTGCTGACCTTCCTGCACCATATGAAATGGAACATAAACAAGAGTTTCATCACAGTGATGTTTGTTTCCACTGTCACATAAATAGAAATATTTCTCAACTTTTTCTTGCATTATTTTTATGTACTGCAACAAATGAAAAATGAACAAATGAAGAAATAAACTTCAAGGCTAAATTAAAAGTAACTCTTTCACAATGCATCCATCAAGCATACTTAAATATAACAGCTAGTGCTTTCTCTGAGAAATGGGCCACAGTATATCCTGTCCGCCTCTACTAGCTTCTAATGTGAACAATGCCTCTGCCTGCCCTGAGATATTCCATTTTTTCACAGTTGAACAAGTTATGGGCATGTCTGTCCTTCAACTCTAACATAGAGCATGAATCTTGTCACGTAAGCTGTACATAAAACAATCACAAACAGCATCAGATGTAATTAACGCATATAAGCTGTTCAAATGTTCCGATATGAAAGTGACTGTCTACAAGAATTGCAAAGTGTCAATAAAGATTCTCACTCTCTTCCATTTTTAAGCCTTTTTATCATCGCAAACAGTTCCTCAGCTTGTTGAAACATTTGAATGTGATATCACACAAAGGCTATACTGACACCCATCTGCACTCTTTCTCTAACTCTTTTGTCATACATCACCTTTACGCTGTTCTGAAAAGGTCGCTCAATGCAGGGCTGGTTTCTTTTCACTACTTTATACTGCTGGCATTAATTGTCAATTTAAGCTGGACAATGTGTCATAGGGTGATGCTTGCACCAGACAAGAAGCTCAACCAGGTTAAACCTTTCTTACAATAGTCTGAAATGCAAAAAGTGAAAATATGGCTATTTTAAAAACATTAAGTTCTTAAAGTCTCATTATATTTATGTAGGTGCTGTACTGTACATGTGTTGGCACTTTTTCTGATAAAAAAAGCTTTTTCAAAGCCCTGCTCTTAGAGAGATACTCAACCACTAATCATGAGCTTCATTACAAACCAGCAAAAACTATGTTGCCTGACTAATGAATGCGCTTCTCATCATGCAGTGACCCAGATATAATGCACTGTTTTTAGTACAGATTTCTGTATACTTTTAACTGACTGTTAGGTTTCCATTTCTAGAATTCAGGGCCATCACAAATGATGACCATTGACAGATATTATCAATGGTTTGAAATGAAATGATGAAGTGTGATAGCGACATGGCGTCTGTTGGACCAGCTGCTACTGGGACTTGATCAGACCTCCAGTCAATTATTTAGCACACAGCATGTTCACAAAGAGTTTAGCATAGACTGGGAGACTGTTGGCTCTCTCAGCAGGGGAGCCAGTGAAGTGCATCAAAGAAATTAAAATCACCAGAATCACAGGGTGAACAAATAAATTATTTTAATGCATCTGTTAAGAGTCGCTCAAAGATCATCATTATGCACTCTTCAATGGTGCATTAGCAAATTTCTACTGCAGAAAAAAAAGCAGCAAAATCATCCATTCCCTTTTGTCGCCATGAGTCACATGATCACCCTGCTGCCCCTTCCAGTGTCAAAACTCAGCTATCTCTGCTGCCTTCAATGTACCTGGGAAACTTGTACCTCAGAGTTGTGCATTCGATATTGCATTTCAATTGGTATTCAATTGGTAATCAACACGGAAGTAACTTAAACAATACAAAAGAATTATATTGTGAATAATAAACCCAAATAACTACTGTACATGTTCATTCAAAATGAGGGAAATTAATTTCTATTACTTATTTATTCATTGTATCAAAACTAAATGTTTGTAACAAATAAAGTTGAGGGAAAGTCGAGTGATTAACTTGATTAAGCTGTACCCATCACTTAAAATTACATGATTGAAATGCAGCTTGTAAAAATGAAAATTAATGCAAAGTCATTCATTTTGATTCACCAAAGACTTGGTTTCTGCTTACAAATTTTTGGATCAATAGAATATAGATATATTACATAATAGCATATTATAGATGTGTTTCTGCAATGTTTCAAATCGACATGCCCAACTTGTGTATCATCAAGAATTCAGAGTTTCCCACTTGTAAATACAACATTACTTGGTCATTCATGTGCTTGGAACACATCATTTTTTAATATTTCTGACTCCACTTGATGGCCTCAGCATGAGGACCCTCCACAGTTTGTTCATTGATAAAAAATGGCAAGCGCCGAGTCAGATCACCAGCTCACATCAGATCATTTGACTTTACTTAACTTACAAGTGTACGAAACGGCACATTGCTATGTTGTCTTATATGCTGTTTGAAAGTCCAATTCATTCTAGTGAATTGACTAGTTCTAAACAATCCTTTCTCTCATATGTAGCGCTGCAAAATGAGATTCATTCTAGTAAATCAGTTCATTCAAACGGTTCATGTAAATGTACACATTACAAAAACAATTCACTGATTTGAGTCTCTGAACTTTGTGAATATGCTGTATAACACATGCAATATACAGTATATCTAATATAATCATCTTAAAGCAGTTTAGCATTCATTTATAGTTACATGATAGCATCCAGAAAGCTTATGGTCCGACATGTATTCAGAGCATAATTGCCTTAATATATCTTTCATTTGCACAAGACCAACTTTTATTATGCAAACTATTGAAACTTTTGTGCATGCTCCTGATATTTTTTTCTAGAGGCCCCACATGGAATGCTTTTCAGTTCTGCATATAATTGTCATCAATCATGATTCTGATATAAGTACCAGCAGTGTGGTGTGTTCCACCTCTCACCCAGTGGAGGAGACACTGGGCTAGATAAGCCACAGAGAGTTATTGCCTGCTAGATATTAATTTGTCTAAATCAAGGACAAGGCTATCCAAAGGAGCTATAGACCTTCACTCATCCCCGTCATCAGTCTGGCTCCCTTTCCATGCTAGTAAATCAATCAATGAATCAATGGGCTGCAAAAGAGTCACAACTGCACAAAACAAAAAAAGCCATGTAACAGTCAGCCAGCTCAGCATATGTGGCACTATATCTCTAGGACATGATATTGATGAATCAGAACAACCTTAACTCTAATGTAAAATATTAAATAACCAATTGGGGCAAAATGGACAAATAAAAGAACATCCAAATGACAAATAGTAGTGTGATATTTTAGTATGATTTTCATCATCGAAGAAAACTCACTGGCAAATAACACTTGTGACAAAGGACTCGCCCACTGTGAAAGGAAGATAATAAAAAAAATAAGACTGTTTCTCAGATTCGATTTTTCCTCAAAGAAAGGTACATGATCAGTACCTAAGTACTGTGAATAGGGAACACTATGAAGGTGGTCTATTTGAAAACAAAAAGAAAAGGCCCAAAGCCAAACTCTAATTCTGAAGAGGTTATTGGAGACAGGAACGGGAGACCAGGAAGGACACATGGAGAGACTCAGTAATCGGCCCAGAGATCACGTCAGTGTGTTTTATCAGCCTGACTGCCCTGTGAATCAGCCATTGTGCCTCTGCTCAGGTGATAAATATACAAGCAAGGGGTCTAACATACAAGATAGGACTCCTTGTTCGGGGAGCTCGGTCTGTATTTCATTGGGCGGTTTCAGCTTGTGATGGATGGGGTGAGCCTAAACCATATTTCTCCCACCGTCTTGTCCCTGGCACAGTGTTGAATCTGGGGAGTACAGACGAGGAAGAGAGTACAGGGAAAGGTGGAAAAGGGTATTCTGGGATAGAATGTCAACATAACCAATGCTATTCGGTACTGCACACATACTGTATACCAATAAAACAAAACATTCACTCCAAACAATTACACTTGCATACTGTAATTTGGTAATATCTGGTCATATTTAAATTCAAATGATTTCCAAATAATGTTACATTTTTGATGATTGAATCAGTGAGCCCTCATTCTCTTGTACAGCAAGCAAATTTACTTCCTGAACAATTTCTAAACAAAGTCATGTTGTATGTGAAGACTGGAACGTGAGGATGAAACTGAAAGCATGGTAGCTGTAGCATAATTCAATCTACCATACTCAGCTTTATTTTTTAAGAACTTGAATAGTAACAAAAAGTACTCTACAAACATAAATTACCTGTTCATGACTTCTTCTTTTGATGAATGACATCTAAATATAATTTCTGTCATGACAACTCTCAGAGAGATTGGAATGGTAATGGATATGGCAATGTTAATGTATTTGGTCTTGGCGGAATAGATCTGCTGCAGCTGCAGAGCAAGTACAGAGACTAACTACTGCCAATACAGTACATTACAGACATGCTGCTGTGAGCATATAAGACATGCCACTGCTGTACATATAACACAGGGCCTACATGAAATAACCCCTATAGCAGATCTATACAGGTGGAGCTGGGGAAGGTGGAGGGTTTCTGAAGCGCGCTGCAGACTTTAAATGTTGAGCAGCAAGCTCATTGGCTGCTGATGTATTTGGTTGCTTTTTCAGGAATCCTATGTAAACTTGCAGATCACAGAATGAATTACTATTATAAGCTACAGTTCTTTTTAGTGAGTTAAATAATAATGGTTCTAACGAGTCTAATGAGTTTTTAGTGAATTAAGCACATACAGCTTTCAACTCTTAATCAGTGTTACTGACAGACACTCATTATGTTTTTTTTTTTGTCATTAGTATTTTATAAAAACAAATGAATGAAATATGTTAGTTATGTTTGTTTAGTATTGTGTTACCTGTATGGTTAAGGTCAGTTATTTGATCATAATGATTGGACCACCTATAAAAAGACTGTGAAAAACTTTTGCAAGATTTTTTTTTTTATTATTATTATCAAATTTTTCCAAATATTTATTCTTTAGAAGTAATAAAATAATGTTTAAATGCAACTGCTAAAGAACCGTCATTTCATTACAGCACACTGAGCATACCTTTGTAGAGCAGGGTTTTGGAAACAGATGTACTATGTCTAACTCACTGGTTAAGTCTGGCAAAAGTTCTAAAACTTCACTTACAGCACTTTTAAGATGTTCTATCTCAGAGTGTGCTCTGCTTCATATCATTCAAACACATGCTCCATACTGTTCCTTCTGCTTCATAGTCACTTATAGAGCACGAGCATCAAAGCAAAGCAAGTTGAATTAGGCAGCTGATACATTTGCCCTCATGGAAGCCTTCAGAGGACAAAAAAGGAATGTAGTATGAACTAATGGAACAGTTGTACAAATTAAGTGTGTTTTTTAGGTGTGTCATAAGGCTCAGAGGGGTGTTCAGTACCCTCAGGCTGTCTTTGATGAGTGTGCGAGTGAGCCAGAGCCCCGCGGTGTTGTCTAACAGCAGTTCATGCATTACCCATCTCCTGATGAGCATTTGAAGGCAGCACTGCTCCTTCTAAATCCTACTATATAGCTGTTACCTTTTATTTCTGCCTGCAACTGTCTCGCCAAGTCCATTCACTCTCTGAATAATTAAGCAATTAAAACTAGAAACCATTTTGCGGCTTCACAGGCTCTGCATTCCTTGTATGCTGTAGAAGGTAAAATGTACAAAGGCTAGAACAGGCTTTTTATTCTCATAAATCACTCAGTGGCTTATAAGAGGAGATCAGCTTTGCTTAAAAGTGTCATATCATGAAATACCGGATTTTATCTTGATCTTCCAAAAGTTGAATGTACATCATTTTTATAAACACACCGTATCTGAATATATTCAGAATCATCAAAGCAACAATTTAGATGCAAATTGAAATGATGGTGACTGCCATCGTGTGATGTTTTAAATCTAAAGGCACTTTTGAGGGGATTTTTTTTTTTTAAATAATGTAGCACTTTTTATTCACTCTCAATCCTAAGTGCTCCTTTTCCTCTGATTCCTCATGTCCTTGAAACACAATGAGCACATTGCCTGGATTTTCAACATCAACAACCCCAAACAACAAGGTTTCTGTTCTGATGATTATAGTTCAAGGTAATTTTGCAACATTACCTCGCCAGCACATTTCTCTCACACACACCAAGTATTTGTGCAAATGATTTTTAAACAAAGCACGGTAATAGGTCTTGGCGCAAATAATATCTAACGAGAAGGAGTCACCCCCTCAGAGCACTTCGATTGGCAATTATGATAAATTCCTTTAATTACTGCATGCTCAGGGGAGGGTTTAAATCTTGAGTTTGGCACCAACATGGCAACTTTTTGTGTACTTAAAGAGAAAAATAGCATTTCCGTGCCATCCTATGGAGGCCATTACAACTGGTAGCGCAGCTGTTGGAGACACACGTGAGGAATGGCTTTGGGACCTGGCCATCTATCACAATCTGGCCCTTTTTCCCTCGTTTTTTTTCCCCCTTTCATAAGAGAATTCATCAGGCAGGTTTGGCCTGGGGTCACTTTCTCATGCAGGTAATCTCAGCTGGGCTGCAGCACGGTGGTGCTGGGTCAGGACTTTACAGCAGCTTTGCTCATACTGTTGACCTGGATGGAGAAAAAGCAGTGTTGATGCAGAGGTTTACTACCTCTTAAAACCACAGGAGGCTTATACAGGTCCAGAATGCTGATCAATCTCTCTGTTTGCATTCTTGTTATCTCTGTAAAACTATAATATAAAACTTCTGTGCTTCATATGATGAGGTAAGTTCCCTCGGAGTTTTGCTCAAAGTGTGTCATTTCTGCACTTCCAGCGACAGGAAACATAATGGCAAAACGATGGACACATTTTTTTTGTATATGTATTTATTTATTTAAAAAAAAAATAGTGTACACTTTACTTTCTGTTATAGGCCTATTACCTATACATTAAATTACAGAAAACTAGTCAACGCTGCTGCACGAGTTTATCAACACAACGGCTGAGGGAGTGATGGCAAATTTGACATCATTCTTTCTGCTGACTATCATAATTAATTTCTCAATCAGCCGTGGCTCGTCTGAAGGGCAGGTAAGGGCACTAAAATATTCATCCAAAACATAGAACTCTATATAAACTGAATCAATAACAAATTGTAAATGTATTCAGCTTGTTTTCACATTACCTTACGTAAACCTCATAGACAATATCACTCCCCTTCAGTTTATATATTAGTGTATATTAATCTGCATCAGGTCAGAAACTAGTTGGAGATATCTGTTCTATGGAGTAGCGTATCAAATTAATGAAAACATAAATCCTTCAGGTTAAACATGCTCATGTGAATAGCCTTTATATAGTTCTGTTGTATTTGGTTTATGTTTGTTCTGAGAGTAGACATCCCTTTCTTTTCCTCACTGGAATTCCTCCACAACTTGTAATATTCTTAAACATCATTCGAAGGCAATAAATGCTACATTACGACAGTTCTAAAGTAGCATTCTTTGCGTGTGCCTCAGCATGTGTTCAGAGATTAGAATAAAGCTTAAAATGTTTATCATAAACTATAGAGACCCAGAATCTGTCCTACCTAAATTTACAGTCAGGAGCTGCTACAGCTCTCAATATTTTTTCCTCTTTTGTAAAGTCATAGAAACATTATCATAGATTTTTTTTTCTGTAGCTATTGAAGCAAACGGAAACACAAAATCATATTGTTGTAGTTTCTGTTCACCACTATAGAATTATGGCGACTTCCGCCTCTGAGAACCCCGGGAATGTGAAAAGGGTCAATTGTTTTCAAACAGGTTTTCCAAAAGCTACTACCGCCCCCTGCTGACAATGTTCAGAGAAACTCATGTGGGACCACCCCACAACCATAATAAACTCTTTGTTATGTCAACTTATGAATGCTCCGCTGAGTAGTCTCTGCACATTAAACTTGGATAAAAGAAAGTAGATTGACTTCGAAGAAATTACACACTTTACCTTTGAAGTTTGACTGATTGATCTGGCTTTTGACAGATTGTTTTCCCCCTCAATTATGCTTTTTCTACATTCATCTCCAGGTCCTGCTCATTAGAACAGATGCTAGTCATTTCCCCACCTTGTTTTATAATGTGATATCCTGGCAGCAGAACTCATCCTACACCCATATCCTCAGTAGTCTCTAAGCAGATGACAGATTCGAATGACAGATTGCCAATCAGAACAGTTCGGAAAACGCTGGATCTTGTCGATGTCAAACGAAAACAACACAGCTGTTGTTCTAATATCAAAGTTGTTACTCATCATCATCTTGCTTTTATCAGCCGTCACTAACCTGATCTTGAGTCAAGAGAACAGTAACTTACTCCCTCAGGGGCTGACATGAAATCCGAAGCTTCTTATATGGCAGGTGAAATTTTCTGAAAGAGTTGTGAAGGCACTTTCAGCTTATGCACATGAAGTCATTCTTTATCATAGTGTTCAATAAAGCACTTAATGGACGTGAGCAGCACAGCCGGCGTTTGTTTATTCGTAGGGCTGATTTCTCCTTAATTATGTGAATGTATGTACTCATTATATTATGAATCAGAATCAAAATGTGCATTTTATAATCTGAAAACAACGGATTGCATGCATATGAGTATTTCCCAATATTACTCTTTTTACTTATGTTTTATAGCCTTGGTGAGGATAAAAGACTAAGAATAAAAAACTTTTAAACAGTAGTGTATGTGCAAAATGGTGTTAAGTCTATACTGTGAACTTCAAAGCCAGTCAACACCTGTGTGTGATGTTTTGTCTGGTAAGACATTTCACCCATTACATCTCTTACAAAATACACACTTTAACATTTTTTTGTACTTTGCAATTTTCTTTGAAATTGTAGAGACCGTTTTATTGTATAATAATGTGTGTTTTCTGTGTACATGGTAAATATATATTGTTTATACTTTTGTATTTTTATTGCCTAAAGGAACTACATTCATCTCTTTTCTTCTTCTGTGGGGGAGCAGTGACAACAAGCTGTGACTTGACTTGAATAAATTCCATCGGACATGTTGTGTCCAAATTCGGTTATAAATTCAACAGAGACTGAAATAAAGTGAATTATTTTCATGTTTATGCCAGTGAAAACAACAAAGCAATCAGATGTAAACAAAGTTTTATAGGTGGAGCACTGCGACAGTAGTCAATCATGTAAAGTATTTCAGCGGTGATGACAGAGAGCAGCTAGACTATCTCATTCACTCTGCTGCCATGCACAAGAGCAGGACACCAACATCCATCAAAGCTGTCAATACCACTGTTTGCAAATAACATCAGGTCTGGCAGGGAGGACTGTTGAAAACTTCAGACTGACTTACAGTCCGACTCTATTTACATACAGTGGCCCCAACAATATTTTGCTCCACTTAAACATGAACATAACTGCATTAGATGGTTCCCTCAAAAATGAAAATTCTGTCATCATTTACTCACCCTCATGTAATTTTAACCCTGGTTTAATTCCTTTCCTCTGTGGAACATAAAAGAAAATAATTTGAGAACTGTCTTGTTTTTTGTCCATACATTATAGACATCAATGGTAACCAAAATGGTTGGATGATGTGTCACAGCAGGCCAGACGTCAATGGAAGCTTGTTTCTGCCACGGAAATGAACAAATGTAAACAAAAGATAATTGCGGCTTTTTATCTCACAATTCTAATTTCTTTTCCCTCAGAATTGTGAGATATAAATTTGCAATTCGAACTTTTTTTCTTGCAATTCTGACTTCTTATGAAGACCAGTGTTAACTCTTCAAAACCTCCCTCAACTTTAGCGTTTCATGAAAAAACGAAAGTCATACAGTTTTGGAATGACATGAAGGAGGGTAAATGATGACAGAATTGTCATTTTTGGGTGAACTAATCCTTTTATAATTTCGAATAAATATAACTTGCCAGTCCAGGGATTATTATTTGAGGAAAATATCCCAGAATGTGTGTATACAAGCAACATTTGTGCTACACAATTCTGTAATACATTTTTTTGAAGATGTTTTATTGACTAAGACAATTGAAGCAGCTGTACGGTATGTTATTCTCATCATCATTTTAAGCATCATACTGTCATGGGATAGCCTACAGCTCAGAGGATTGAGAATCATAAAATAAGATGACACACACCCAAGGTCTTGAGTTTATGAACTGTAGGATCATTACTAAAGCAACCTTAGCTAACTGAACCAGCGAAGAATCAAGGTTTCTCATCAACTCCCTTTAAGAGTCATATCATGGCACAGTGATTTCAGCACTAAAACACAACGCAGGGCTTTATTATTGTCCATTGAGCTGAGCTTGTATATTTTCTATCATATCTAGCACAAAATCAGTTGATCTCAAAGATAAAATTTAAAAATTGAGATCATTAGCTACTGAAAACCAGTTTGATGTGCTTTTTCAACATTTAGTGCTACTGTATGTCATTTGATTCCCTAATTTATTTCAATATTTATATTTTAACGACATGAAATTTAATGCAAATATTAAATATCAGGTGATGTAACACTTTGTAAAAGTGTAGTGAGAGCACTGTGCAGTGTATTAGAGTAGAAGAGGGCACGCGACAGCTGCCCTGACATTGACAAATAGGAATAATCTAGCACAGGGCTATTATTTACATATTTATGTTTCGACTTTGTCCTACTATTCCTTCAGGATTAAATGAGCATCTATTATCAACTACCGTTTCAGTGGCGAGAACATTAATAAAATAAGGCTTTGTAGTGAGTCTGGAGTCTGGATTTCTTCCCGTGTGTGCATTATTTATCACCTGTCACAGTTTTAAATGCAAATCTTCAATGAACCTGGTTTTGGCTACGAGTCAAAGCACTCGGGTCTTTTTTGGGTAACCCACAAACAGTGTTAACACGGTTGCACGACATCAGCAAAATTCACGCCGAACAGATTTCAGAGTTTTATAGTAGTTAATCATATAATGTGCGTGCACGTTAAAACAGAATCCAGATAAAGGTTTTGATGCTTTCTGTGTTTTCATTATCTGAGAACAAATGTTTGGTATTAAATGTGTGTTCTGGTGCAATAGCTTATTAGAGTAGAAGTGTCTTACTTCTCAGCATGGTACGGAGTAAGAGGCTTTGATAATGAGGATTAGTTTGCATCTTGTGTGGCATGTCACCTAACTGAGGAAGTGCCAAACAGCTCCTTTGGGACAATATTCAGTCTGTCTCACACAGCCTAGTCAAAAAAACAAAACAAAACTAAATATAATCTGACAGACACTGACAGGAATTCAACACTACCATAATGTGCCAAACAAATGTTTAGCTCTTTACACATGCAGTAGCTGAAAGAGTGCTGATAAGGAGAAACATATAGGTCAGGGTTGAGCATAGCTCACAGCTAGAATGGCTGTGTTAGATGTTTGACTTCTCCTTCACCATTTACAACCGAAACGTATTTGCTTTGATATAAAAGTAATTTTATTGGGGTGAATTTTAGATCAGATTGTTTATGGACTCATGCTTAAGCATGTGTTGCTCATCCAACAAATCTGTGTCATTTATTAACCATTCACATGTATTTGTGTGTAAAATGTACATATGGAAAATATCAACTCTATGATACCTTATGATAAAATTTAGACTAACTAAAAACAAATCAGTGTATGTAAAAAACATGCTCCAGGTTTTGCAAATGCCACACGTTGCTCAAAGATCTTGCTGCACATGCAGAGCGAGATCTGAAGTTGTACGGAAAGCCCTTATATGGATGACGCTCCGTCATCCATTAAAAATAGAACGAGGTAAATAAATCTTTCATGTACGCACAGAATTGTATGAAATTAGTGAATGAGGTGCTGAATAACTCCACAATGGCTGACAAATGTCTTCAACATCCTGAGGCTGATTCTACCAGACCCCCAGCTTTCTAGCTTCTCCTCACCTGGTCATCAGCAGAGCGAAGAGGAGGGAGGAGGGAGGAAATCTCACTGCTAGGGCATTTAAAATAAGGTGAAGATGAAGGCACAATCTCAATTATTGATAATTCATTGAGCATTTTATTAGGAGATGAATTTTACAAGAGCACTGCACTGGAACTTAATAACAAGAAGGATATTCCAGCATGTCCTATATCATATCGCTATAAGAACAGTGTAAAGTGAAGGTCATTGGAAAGAAGATCAGGGAATCAAGACTTCAGTGTTATATTAAATAAGTGCTTTAAATGACATATGTATTAACATTGTTCATATATATGTAATTATTTTTTAAATAAATGATTTATCTGAATTATATCTGCATATGGGGCCATGTCTTTATTACAGTTTCAAATTTGGCGGCATGTTGCTTACTTTTAGAAAACTGTTTCAGTGGGTTATAGAAGAAGAAATGTCTTAAAGGTCCCGTTCTTCTTGATCCCATGTTTCAAACTTTAGTTAGTGTGTAATGTTGCTGTTAGAGCATACCTGTAAAATTATAAAGCTCAAAGTTCAATGCCAAGCGAGATATTTTATTTAACAGAAGTCGCCTACAGCGAACGGCCGTTTGGACTACATCCCTCTACTTCCTGCTTTAATGACGTCAGTAGAACAGTTTTTTGACTAACCTCCGCCCACAGGAATGCTCCCTCATCTCTACCGAAATTCGTTTATGTACTTGCGCACTTCTTATAACTTACTGTGTTTACTCAGCTCTTACGGTGATTTTCTGAAGTAAAACTGACGCTTCATCTTTTGTGTGATGTACAATAAACTTTATGTGATGTACAATAAACTTTATGTGATGTACAATAAACTCAACAGTATATGTTTGAATTTGATCATCATTCGGACCTGGTCTGAAACAGCAGACTTGTAGGCTATTAATAAATAATGGATACATACAAGCAGATGACAAATACGTTATAATAACCGTAATTAAACTACTAAACTGTTCCATCTCTATACAGCACTCTGACTCTGTAGGCATTATTGTCCGACTCGAAATGAACACCGTTACTGAGAGTTTCTGATATTATCATCATTCCGGGAGATGAAATTGTCCTGAGAGACTGTGCGCGAGCTCATGAAGCTCCGCCCCCTGTGCCGTCCAGCAGCAGCTTATTTGCATTTAAAGGGCACACACTAAAACAGCGCGTTTTTCTGAGCCCCAAAAAATGACAATTTAAACATGCTGTAAAAAATGATCTGTTGGGTATTTTGAGTTAAAACTTCACATACACACTCTGGGGACATCAGAGACTTATTTTACATCTTGTGAAAAGGGGCATAATACGGGACTTTTAAATGATTGCATAATACTTTTATGCTTAATGGTTATTTCACTTTTTTAGTGATAAAGTATGTAGTGATAAAGTATGTATGTATGTATACTGTTAAATTAATAAAATGTAATCAATATTAAAAATTAATTAATAAAATGAATTAATAAAATCTAAATCCAGCTAAAATATTCCGGTGAACGTAATTTCACCAAGTACAACATGTTCCTGGATCAAATACTTTGTTGATCCTGGAACAACATTCCAATCAAGCAATCATATTTGAGGGACAAGTTCACAGTTTATGTCAGGTTTAGGCTTACAAGCAGGGATTTTAGGGATGCTCTATGTTATGGGTTGGGTTGGGTTAGGTTTAGAGATAGGGATAGGGATAGGGATAGGGTTAGGGATAGGACTACATTTTCAGACATGAATGTCTTACTTGGCACAATCATGGTGACCAGAAGATGCTATATGAAGTGCCCGACAGAACCCTTTAAGGTTCTACATCAGGGGTGGGGAACGCTGGTCCAGGAGAGCCACTGTCCTGCAGAGTTTAGCTCCAACCCTGAAAAAATCTCACCTGATTGTAGCCTTAGTGATCCTGAAGACACTGATTAGCTTGTTCAGGTGTGTTTGATTAGGGTTGGAACTAAACTCTGCAGGAGAGTGGCCCTACAGGACCAACGTTTCCCACCGCTGTTCTACATAGAACCTTTTCTTCTAAGAGTGGTAATTAAATGGGATGACAGGGAGTGCTTGGGCACACAATATTCTTACCTGAACATAAAGAAGAAATTTTCTGTTTCATTACTCTTTTTTAATCAACATTTCACGCTGTAATTGGTGACCACATGCACACATACAGATTTGCACTGTTTCCCAAGATAATTAGCTCGATGTGTCTGACTTAAAGTCATGGTCACCACTGAACACATCTTCCCTTTTTTACCAAGAACATCAGAGCAGGCCAAGAACCTTTAATGACTTCTCAGTGAAAGTTACTTCAAGAAAAGGAGGAAATTATCACAGGAAAAGAAAAAAACTAACAAGATGGATAAATAAATGAAGAAACACACATTGTCCCTGTTGTTAATTTGCCCCTGAGATAAATCAAGCAGCTCACCTCTGATAAAAACAGGCTGTCTGTGTACTCCACTAATTGAGTTAGGAGAGCAGCATATAGTAATGGCTTCATTATACAACTCGAAAATATCCTACAGCTCATTATATACTGCTTTGTGGACTAAATGAGGTCATTAAGCAGACAAATGACAGCATGTGCACCATTCAAGTAAGGTGAAACACTACTATACAAATTGCTTCAATTATTATTGAGTTTTCGTGCAGGAACTATGCAAATAGTGTTACTTACAGGTGTTTATGTATTGTAATTCTTTTGGGAACACTTACAAAATGAACATTTTAAGACATGGTAATATTTAATATCAGAATAAGTACTAGCCTGAGGGAAAAGCTGTAGTCTCATAAGAAGAAATCTGTAAGGATGCTAACCTAACAAATAAATATATGGGCTTTTGTTTACTTGGATGTGGGGTATAGGCCTAATCCATAGCATTGGAGAGGATAAACATCATTTAGAGGGTTGCTGTGCTCAGATTCCTTCTGTATCATCCACTTTTTTGCTCTTGGCCAAAGTACTTAAATCAACAACAGTCCCACAGTGATTGACCTTGACTCTGGCCCTAGTGTTTTTCTTGGTGCATACATTTATCTTACTGTGCATCTTAGATGCAATTCAGATAATAAAAAAGGGAATTTACACATCCAATTGATACTAGTTTTCTTTTTTTCCTTTCACTCTGAAGAGCTATATTGACATTTTAACTTTTTTGTTTGTGAATAAATTCTTACATGATGCACCATGCATCACTTTCACTTTTATGTGTAAACAAGCCTTAGTGATGATTAATGAGTTATTGTTTTATCGTGTTTGGTTGTGTAGTCTATCTTTATCTTAGAGTAAAAAAAAAAAAGATGTCACACTGTGTAACAGAAGCCAGCTAGTAAGAACTCGAAGCGGGGCGAGTAGGACCAGAGAGGGTTACATTGGTGCTGTGACCTGGGTGGGAGAGAGGTTTAGGGGGGTGAGTGTAATGGAGGCTAGCTAGTAGGAGCTGTGCGAATACAGTGCACTCCCCTCGCCTCAAGAGGCGCACTAGCAACTGATGCTAGAGGCTGCAGGCTCTAGAGTCCTTGTTAGCGAACCCGCCTCCCATGACGGGAGACACCATTTGGAGTCCCACTCGGAACGAGGCGAGTAGGACCAGAGAGGTTACATTGGTGCTGTGACCTGGATGGGAGTGAGGTTTAGGGGGTCAGTGTAACGGAGGCTAGCTAGAAGGAGCTGTCCACCTCCCACCTCCCATGATAGTTCCAGTCAGGCTCAGAATGGGGCGAGTTGCACCGGAGGGGTTACAACTGCAAGATACAAAAACCTAATTGTTTATTTAAATAAACACTAAATAAACACAGCAAAATGCCACTTCGTATCTCACAATGTGATGTAATTTCTTGCAATTTGACTTTACATCTCACAGTGTGACTTCAGATCTTATGTCAATTAATGCATCATAAATCCACATCATGTATCAAAAACTTTATTTCACCATTACATTTTATTTTGTTCTCTGGAAATGGCTTCCATAATGGTTCTGCAGTGTCACACAAAACAGAACAGTAGCAGATTTTAGACCACCTCCTGAAATAAAAGGACTGGAAAGCTGAGTACCACTTAAAGTATGCTTTCCCTGACGATCATTAAAGAAGCAGTAAACGCTGAAGAGTAAATCAAATCCAGACATATGTCCTGTCCTTGGGTTGGTGATGTGCCCATTATGCTTACACAACAACAGACTGTAAATTGTTCATTTGTTTATTGGCTTTTCACACCTGGTATTCTATACTCTTCAAACTTGGTGTTAGAACATCTAAGCAGTAGGTGAAGTGCCTTTTATTGAGTTCATTAAGTGCTAGAATCTCACATTTCTTCAACTTAATGAGGCTATTTGTCAGACGCATGTCAAAGCAATATCCACTCACTGGATATGTACAGACAATTAACGAAATACATCTAATAGTGTAGGTGCACTTTCAGCCAGATTTACAAAATGTAGACTTTTCTCAACACAGCATATCTGTTGATTGGACTGTCATCTAGCTGTCATCTAAGTCCAACTTTGGCACCACAACAGTGGAGAAGTTATTTATGGCAAAGAGTTTTACCGCGGACAGAAAATAATCAAAACAAAAACTTACTGGCCTCTTAATTAATGTCAAAATTATTCCTGCACTCACAGATGAATATTTTATTCACACACAATTAAATTCTCTCATGTGTGAATCTACTGTCTCCAGCAGAATTCAACAGGAGCCAACTCTGTTCTGCAAGTATCCAAATGTAGGGCTTTAGTAATTCGCAGAGCTCTGGAAAGAAAGAAAAAAACTAGAAAGCTTTGGAAATGTGCAAAAAAAGTAGCTTACAAATGTTGCGACCAAAAGTAGAGAAAGGCGTTACTCGACATTTTCATTTCAGTCTATTACCAGAGTTGACTTCAGCACCCTTCTTTCAGCACCAGGTTGAAATTTTACAATGGATGAGGGTCATTATTTTTTCATTTTCAGTTCCTCATGAAGTTGAGTGGCTGCCTGCTAACGCTCATAAACAGGGGAGAGGTTGAGCCTGTAAATCAATGGGGAAACATTAAATATATTAAATAGTACACTCCAAGGTCTGTGGCACAGCAATATCAATAAAATGTCATGGTCAGTGATATGTTCATGTATAGAGTCCAGTGTAAGAGCTTGCCATTCATTTTTAAATTAATAATTATAATTATAAACACATTTAAACCTTGAATCTACCTCCTCATGCATGAATGAATGAATGTATCCACGTCACCCCACTTTAGAGCAGAAATATTTTTCTTTTCTTTTTTTCAGCCAAAATGCTTCTGAAATAAATGTAGTCCAACTTTACTAATTCTGGCTCACTGTGAACGAAAATAATACTTACATTTTTTGATTGGCTCTAGTTATCAAGGTATTCGGTCAGTATATACGACATATACGAGAGTATATACTTAAAGCTGTTTTGCTGCATAATGGCAACGTTTTGCCATCAATTCCAGTTGGTCATGCAGTCCAAATGAAGGAAACATATGACAACATGAAACAACTTTTTAGGTGCATTAACTATGACCAACATCAGTAGCAAATGAAGGTTGTTGCTCTCTTTCTTGATCTGCAGACTGGATACACAAAGTACTACTGTTTTTTCATGCGAATGGGATAGTCGTTCAAGAGATTCTTACAACATCAAGAAAGATTGGCCACTCCAACAGTCATTAGAGCCTAGAAAGAAAAGTGTGCAGCATCCACCACTTGTTGAATCAAGGAAGATTTTGTTACCACCCTTACACGTCAATCTGGATAAAAACGGAAGGGAAAGCCTTCCAGTGGGAATACATTTTCTTGGAAACAACAAAGCAGACAACTACAGGTTGTTGGCGGAAAACCTCCTCAAGGAATACAAAAGCCTTGGTTGCAACATGCCTCTAAAGATATATTTTTTGCACTCTCATCTACATTTTTTCCCACCGAACTGCAGAGCACTGAGCTAAAAGTATGGCGAGAGATTTCACCAAGACATTGCAACAATGGAGAAACGCTATCAGGGCAAATGGAGCCCACCAATGCATGCAGGCTGTTGCTGGACAGTGACAAGAGATGCTCCATTTAATGAATACAAGAGACAAGCCAAGAAGCGCAGAATAGACACTGAAAAGGACTAAACTATGTAGACAACCCTTTTGCTGATAGTTAAAGTGTTACTTAAACAGGACGTGAGAGAGGTACTATCTACACAATATACATAGACGTTAAATGTAAAAACTTTAGTATCTTGGAAACAGTAGCCAATTAGTTGTTTCAATTGTTATATTTGAATTAAGCACATCATAATAATATACATAATAAATAGCACATTTTATCTCTGAAGCAGACAACTTGTAGACCAGTGTAATCGGCAGTGCCTGTCATCACTAATTAATGGTTTGCAATAAGACAGGAGTGTTGAGAAAATCTTTTATTAGCGTAAAATCAAACAGGAAACAGGTGTTTGCTAATTAAATCTCAGAAAATAATGAGTGACCCATGCTGCCTGATAATGAATCAATATAGCCCCTGCATATGCTGCCTGCATTACTATCAAGTTATTTCAACCGTTACCAAGGCTTTAATTGCACTGGTACAATGATTTCACTGAGGGGCTGTTTACACAACACCGTATTCAACTAAAATCAGAAAACTTTTTATGCATTTTGGCCATTTACAATTTACAATACATTGGGGGCCTGAAAATGCAAAATTTTGAAACAAAGTTTCAAAGTGCAAGTTTTTGAAAACGATGCTCGGTCTCACCCCAAAACGTCATTTACTGACGGGTCTTGACTATACGGCAACATACGACGAAAAGGGTACCCCTAAAACGTCCATATGAGACGAAGACATAAGCGCACCAGCAGCGCCTCCTAGCGGTACCCTAACGCATACCTAAACCTACCCATAACCCGAATCGTCACATATGGACGTTTTAGGGGTACCCTTTTCGTCGTATGTTGCCGTATGGTCAAGACCCGTCAGTATGTGACGTTTTGGGGTGAGACTGTGTTACGTTATCGTCTCCATGTTAACTACAAAAATTTTGTGAAAGCAGTGATATCATGCGCATGCATAGTATGTGTTCAGCCCGGCACGTAGTGTTTCTTTACAGGTCATTTTGATTAAAGGCCTATTTATACTTCTGCGTCGAACTGCCGCCGTAGCTACATCGTAGGCTGTGTGTAGCGCGCGTACCCTACGGCGTACCCTGACGTGCACCTCTCCAAAAATGTAACAACGCGTCAATTCTACGCTGACGCAAGCGCTGTGATTGGTCTGCCAGAACCCCTCCCTCAGGGTTTCACATGCTCCCTAGGTGCGCGTCAACGCGGACAACAATGCAGAAGTATAAATTAAAACCAACACGTTGCCTACGGCATATAGGCTCCGGCGTAGGTCCGACGCAGAAGTATAATGAGGCCTTAAGGCCATTCGTTACAATGATGAAATTAACATTAACAAAGATTAATAAATACTTTAGAAGTGCAGTTCATTATTAGTTCATGTTAACTAATTAACCAATGAAACCTTATTGTAAAGTGTTACCATATTTTTCATTGTTAGTTCATGTTAACTTATATGTGTTACCCATTTCTTATTGTTGAACTATTATTAAAATAATATAGGCTACACATCAAAATAACCAATGACAACTGACAAAAACACACATATCACTACATTCTTTTTGCCATTTCTTGCCTAAAATAAAACATTCTGCAATAAAATTGTCTGCTTGGAAAGTAAATGTTCATTGGTCAGGTTGGCCCATCTAATTTACTCTTGTTTTATCTGCCATAAACTACAGAGTTATGCATTTGGCCAACACTTTAATCCAAAGTGACTTGCAGTAGTGCATTTAGTACATGCTGCATCAGTTGAGCTACAGGGGGAAACAAATAGATAAAATAAAGTAAAAAGGAGCCACTCACAAGCTTTCAAATCTTCACCAGTTTGATAAAGATGGATCTCACCGTCTGCTCACAAGAAGTCACTGAGGAGTCAGTGATATATAGAGCATAAAGAAGGTTCCTAATTAAAATCCATACTCTTAATGAGCTTTTAGACAACAATTGGTTAACATGATTACAAAAGATAAGGGTGGTAAATCAAGGTCTTTTTAATTAAGTCTAAGATATGCTTCCTTGCAAAGATAAAGAAAAGGTGCCATTAGCTGTGCTTGCTCTGTTTTATGGGCCTTGTATTGATTCACAATTATGTAAGTGTAATTCTTTAAAACAAATCACATTAACATTTAATGCAGTGAGACACGCCATGCTAAAAGAGAAAAGGGCATGTTATAATGAAATGCTTAAAGATATATGAAATAAGCATTTTAATAAGTGGAAATTTTACATTATTACTTTTTTTAAACAATCAAATCAGGTGAATATAGCAGTTGGGAGTCCGCTAATAATATTTTATTCTATTCATTATGATATGCGGGTGATCCCCCCCTGCTTACTTTGATTAAAAAATAATACAAAAACGTGAGTATATTTCAAACACTGCTGCAGATTCGCAGAATGAAACAAGCCCACAAAAAATAATTAAACAAATCTGGTTCTCTTATTAAAACATCTTTCCAGCTGAGCCATTAAACACAAATTATGATTGATTCTTATTATCAATGCTCAAACACAACAAATGCTTCATAGGGTTTACATGAGCTCTAATGTGAGCCAAACACAAAAACAAAACTCCGTGAAGCAAGACAGCCATACAAATTTGAAGTTCAAGCTTTGTTATTCAAATATTATTCAGCTTTGCCATCACAGGAATAAGTTACATTTTAAAATATATTCAAATAGAAGATAATTCTTTTAAAATGTAATAATATTTCATGATTTCATAACATGTTTTTACTGTTTTTTATCAAACAAATGCAGCCTTGATGATGAGCATCAGAGACTTCTTCCAAAAAAAAAAAAATTGCTGACCCCAAACTTTTTAACAGTTTTAAAGTATTTTTAAATGTATTATTTATTATCTGAACAAATCCACCGATGACACTGTCACTAAACCCATCTGGACTTAATACTTGACTAAAGGTCATCACAAGTGCTCATTTTAATGCAATGTAAACGAAGTTTGAACAGTTTCTCTTCCCCTATGTCTCCATATTGCCTGACATTTGAATTCAGTCACTCACTGATCTCTCTGACATTTCCCCACAGGAGGCATGTGAATTCTGACACATCTTTCATGCCTGTAATGACACTCTTCTGACCTTTGTGTTGATACAACACAAGGATTTTTCTACTTATAAGAAATAACACTGCATTTGTGCTGCACGAATATTCTCCATTTGACTGTAAACTGCATGTAAAATGCCAGGATAGAGACAGACCCGCCTCTGTGTTGGATAGACTGAAAAACACTTTTATAACAACTCGCAAATAGTATGATCAGATTTGATTGGAGCACTCTAAACTTGTATTTGTAGATTCTGTAATCTACATTTGAATTGTTGCCTCAAGATCCACACAGACACCACAGCATGCAGTGACAGCACTTGGAATAAGACATCACCATGGATACCAGAAGTGTTTTTCTCTTGTCTTCCACTTTTAGGGTACAATTGTCTGTGTGAGGAAATAAATTAGGACCCATATGGCTTTTAAAGGATGCAATTATAGTGTTTTTGACTTAGTAAACAACACATTTAGAGCTGCTGGGAGGCAATTGGACTAAACATGAACCGGACCTTCAGGTCATTTTCCTCATATGCTGTGGTATCAGAAGAGGGTTTAGTGTTATTTTTTTACATGATTGCCTCTAATAAAACTTTTGATAAGGAGCAGTTTGTCTTCATAGATATTGGCAAATGTCCTGTGTGGCATCAAAATACACAATGTTCTCATTGTACCTTGGTTTTATGGACTAAAATCTGGTTAGAGACCTTAGTTTTTTTGTTCAAGTGATCCAGTTACTTCCAAAATCCCTTAAAGTAGAGTAAATGAAAAAGACATTTCATAAACCTCTTGAAGATATAATACTACAAAACAGGAGGATACATAGTGTGTTAGCATGTGAGATTTAAGGGGGTCTGTCTAAATTTCATTCTATTTGATCCTCATGAATTTTGTTCAGCTCTTTATTATGCTAATAATGTGGAGTTATTTCAACAATCTTAAATTACTACAGGAACATTTGTGACCCTGGACCACAAAACCAGTCACATTTATGAAACTGAGATGTATACATCATCTGTAAGCTGAATAAATAAGTTTTCCATTGATGTATGGTTTGTTTTGACAGGACAATATTTGGCCGAGATACAACTATTGAAAATCTGGAATCTGAGGGAGCAAAAAAATCTAAACATTGAGAAAATCTCCTTTAAAGTTGTTCATTTATGTTGGTGATTGTGCTGCATTCACTCACAAAAACAAATGTTTTATATATTTACAGTAGGAAATGTACTAAATATCTTCATGGAACATGATCTTTGATCTCTCATGATCTTGAAAAATCGATCATTTTGACCCATACAATGTATTGTTGGCCATTGCCACAAATAAACCCGTGCGACATGTGACTGGTTTTGTGATCCAGGGTCACATTTGTGCTTTTTCCAATTGTTGCTTGCACTTTTTTAATAAACTTTGCAGCAATAAGATTAGATGTGTCAAAACCACAAGCCGAACTAAGACTTGTACATTGTTACAAAAAAAAATCTATTTAAAACAAATGCTGTTCTTTTGCACTTTCTAATCATCAAATAATCCTAAAAAGTAATAATATAATAATATGAGAGTATAATAAGAAATATTATGTCTTGAGCACCAAATCAGCATATTAGAATGATTTCCAAACTGAAGACTGAAAATTCAGCTTTGCCATTGCAGGAATAAATTTCATTTTTAAAGACATTAAAATAGAAAACTGTTTATTTTAAATGGTAATAATACTACACAGTATTATTTTTTCTATATTCTTCATCAAATGGTCATCAGAAAGTACTCAATAGATAAAGGAAATAGTATGGGACCATTCTTAATTAATATTGATTTCTACATAAATTGGTCATAACATTTTATTTACCCTTCAAAAAAGTTCCAACACTCAAACAATGATAGAATTCCATGTTTGTACTAAACACACCATGCAAACATTCACAGTGCTGGAGGAATGTGAATGTAGTCCAGGCGTTTTAAGCCAAAATGGGGGTCAACCTTGAACAAATTGCAACAGAAGCAAACTCAACTGATTTTGTATCCTCAATATGTCCTGAGTAAGGAAAAAAAAGCCCCGAAGAATCGCATTAGGGGAAAGTTCAGAAAAAGACCCAAATATATCCTATTCATACGCCTATTCATTCTTTTTCTCACGTGAATAGGGTAAAAAATGTAACCTTTAGATATCACCATGAAAATTACTGAGTTGATAACTTATATCAAGACAAACAATTTTTTAATTGTTTGTTAACATGGACAAATGGTGCATAATCTAATTATGTATGTGCTAATTTGCCTAAATACCACAACAGATCTAAACATTGGTTATAGCCAGGAGAAAATGTCTTGTTGAATCTTGTTGACATATAACAGTAAAAGACTAAATGTTAAGGTCTGAATGGAACCCATTTAGGCTACCCATGAACATAGAGGCAGGAAGAAGTACTTTAAAACAGCCTTTATTAATTATTATTGCAGAGATGGGGTTTGGGGCTGGGTCCGTGTGACTGTTTCTGGGGGATGAGTCTGAGGGAAGAACAGGAGACAAGGGTGAGTAGAATGCAGAAGACAAAAAGGTATAGGTAAAATAAAAAGTGTCTGGATCAAAAAATCTAATTACGTACAAAATTCACCACTAGAGAATCTCATCTTCATTCTCGTCACAGGCCATCTGCATTGAGTTTGTGCAGCTCACTCCCCTATGTATTTATGCTCATGGGTAGCCTATTTAGTCTTTTACTGTTATATGTCAACAAGATTCAACAAGACATTTTCACCTGGCTATACCCAATGTTTAGATCTGTTGTGGTATTTATGCAAATTAGCACATACATAATTAGATCATGCACCGTTTGTCCATGTTAACAAACAATTTGAAAAAACTTGTAATACATGTTTTGTTTGTCTTGATGTAAGTAATCAACTCAGTAATTTTCATGGTGATATCTAAAGGTTAATTTTTTTTACCTTATTCATGTGAGAAAAATAATGAATAGGCGTATGAATAGGATATATTTGGGTATTTTTCAGAACTTTCCCCTAATGGGATTCTTCGGGGCTTTTTTTTCCTTACTCAGGACATATTGAGGATACAAAATCAGTTGAGTTTGATTCTGTTGCAATTTGTTCACCCTTTTTTCCTAAAACGCCTGGACTAATGTGTGATTTCATGACTGGTTGACCCTCCTTTGGCAGCAATCACCTCCACCAAACATTTCCTGCAATTGTGGATCAGACCTGCACAACGATCAGGAAGAATACAGCACCATTCCTCTTTAAAAGAAAGCCTTTGAGTTCAGCGATATTCTTGTGATTTCTGGTGTGAATTGTTCTCTTACCAAAGCATCTCAATCAGGATGAGGTCAGCAGGACACTGACCTGGCCACTCCAGAAGACCTGTTTTTTTTTCTGTTGTCATTCTGTTATAGATTTACTCTTGTGCTTTGAGTCGTTGTCCTGTTGCATCACCCAACTTCTAATTTAATTGCCAGACAGATGGCCTTATATTCTCCTGACGAACTTGGGAATTCATTTTCCCGATGATGATTACAAGCTGCCCGGGCCCTGAGGCAGCAAAGCAGACCCACCCAAACCAGGATGGTCATCTTTTGCAGGATATACACTACTAAGGAGAGCAACTGTTTCCTCTATTTATAGACCATTTTTAAACATCAAGCTTTGAAGTACTTTTGTAACTCTTTCCAGCATTACAAAGATCATCTCACAAAGATGCATAAATAAAAGTCTGCTATTGGGACCTCTAAGATTTTACCTCATATTTCCATTATGAAATATGGACTACACTACAAAAACAGGGAAACGTTTTTTTATTTATACATCATGTAGGCTATACTAATTATACTGTCTTTAAGAATACTGATTTACATTCAAGAATTATTTTAAAACCAAAGTACAAGAGAACAATCATAAAAAAGAAAAGAAAAACATTACCAGACCCAGACTGTCCTGAAAATAATTTCATGAAGCAAAAAATGTAGACATCCCTAATGGTAGATTTGGGAATTTATGCAGAATATGATTTAGGTTTTGGGGTGATATTTCTTTTCTGGCAGGTTTTGTGAGAAATATCCAGTGGCATGGGATTAACATACTTTTTCCAGCCTGTACTGTAAAACGTTAGATGTTGTGTTCAATAAAGACATGAAAATAAACATTGTTTTTTTCGAATGTCAGATCAATGCAGAAATCCATTGATACAATAATTTTCAGATGACTATACTTGAAAATTGGGTACATATTTTGAACTTTTTGTTGATGCACACTCTATTTCAGTCTGAATCCTAAAGTCTGTTTTGGGGTATTCAGTACTTGACTTGACTGAATAACCACAAAATCAAGCAACAAATTCTTATGTAAAATGCAGAAAAATTCAAATAAGACAAAGTATTCTATTTGGAAAAACTTGCTTTATACCACTAGAGTAATGAATGTGTTTTTGTGCTTTCTTACCAAGGCCGAGCAGTAATTTTCTATGTGCGTATAAGAAATCTCAAAAATATTTGAATCCTTGAAGGTTTCTTTACATTGGATTGGCAAAACTTTCATTAGCATTCCTTTCAACTGCTATTCACATTCCCTCCTATTAACAGCTGTGCTCATTCAGCTATGCAGCATTTGTCAATCAAGCAATGCAATCAGGAGAAACAGATTACCTGTGCAATCACGCAAAAAAATGTTTAAGTGCAAATGTCACCATGATAGTCTGTAAAAGATTAGGCACTGAGGGTGGCTGCTAAAAAGTTTAGTTTATCACTGAAACCTGCATGTGCCAAGAGAGCCTTGAAAAAGAAGAGAGAAGTCACAGAGAAGGTATTCCATTATAAAGCTGCCTTCAAGCTCCTTATTATACGGTAAGAAGATATCAGTCAAGATCAAACAAGACTAATGCCTCTCATGATCTAACTGCCCCAAGGGTGAAAGAGGCAAGGAAAATATACAGATGAACCTCAAGGACAATATATGAACTTCTGTCCATAACTCTAGATCTTTAGTAAAAAACAAATCCTTTCAAAACTATTAAATAAAAATAAGTTGTGTCAAGTTGTGACTTTTAACAAGTCCAAATGATAAAAAGGTTTCTATGATACTCTTTAACACTTCTACAGTAAGTACTCAATAAATTGAGCAAATGCTACTCAAAATGCTAAATGCAGAAAAAAAATGCTAAATTAAAACTTTTAAAAGGTAAACTTTAAATGAAAATTTTTCCTTTGTTTCTATTAACTAGTTTTCGGTAAGAAAAAGAGGAAAAATTAATCAGTTAATTCTGTGTGCAGTAAAATTTCCTTATTAAAAAAGTTTATACATTGTGGGACATGGATGAGATGCAAGGACTGAGGAAGTGAAGCAAGAAATATTTGTAAAATAGAATATCCTGCTCTCTCAAGCATCACTTCAAAGCAACATCAATTACTGCACTAAAACATTATGGAATGACTTTTGTACATTTAAATCTAAGTATTTTGACTGTTTTTTTATATCAGTACATGTATTTTACTTGTACTTATTAAATCAAATTATCAAATCACCAAAACAAATTTTAGAAACATACTCAAGCAGTCTATCAATATAACTTGTTATTATCGATAAGTGTGGTAGCCAACGCACACAAAGACGACTTGGAATATCAAGCACAAATAGTCAATTTAAATAGACTAAATTTACAGGAGATCACTAGAGAATAATCAGTTACAGGAAATCGCAAACCTCACATCAACAAGAATAGACCAAGAACAACTGAGGACTATATATCCACAGGATAACTGAGGAGGAAAATGGCACATGGAGGGACTAATCAATCAACTAATGAATCAGCGACAACATGCTTATATCACCTGAAAGTATGTACTGTTTTTGTGAAGAAAACAGTGTTTAGCAGAATAGGCAAGCTTATTCATCATACTTCATCATAATTGTGTCTTTAACAGACCGCTCTGTTGCCTTATGTGCATTCTGTCACCGTTTAAACTGCCCTGTCAATCTTGTTACAGTAAAAATTCTCCACATTCAATTCATTTACTTTCCTACCATATCAGAGAGAAATACGTTAATCTGCCAGTTGCGAGTCTTTTATGCAGAGAACTATCCTCATGTGTTTGCATAATGATGCATTTAAAAATGTATGAGCAACCAAACATATCTTTACGAAAGTTCACAATGCTGTTGCAGATTAAATATAATGTGGATAACATTGAATAAATATATTTTCGTCAGGTTAGATACTGGTTATTACACACTCAAACCCCTTTATCTAAACCACCCTACTTCACAGTCGGTCTCACACATCCACCATATCCACCATGTCCATGTCCATGTCCTATTAGCCGTTATAGTTATATATGTATGTAGAGGCCACATCAATTAACTGATTAATTAATTAAAACAAATTAAAACACTCTGCCATTATATGTTGTTCGACCTTGGTTAATAAAGACATTTATTCAAAGAGCAAAATGAACTGTCAAAATATGTGAAACACATAAATTCTTTACTTTTCATTCTTTCTTAGACATCTTTATTTGACATTGACCCAAATATATTCATGATCAAGTTTAAAACAAGAAATTTATATGGCTTAGTTTCAACAAATGGTGGCCTGGAGCAGAAGTTTCAAAAGTTATACCGGTATTTTCATAATATATTTAAAAGATCAAGGAAAAGCTTATATGGTCCCTTTAATTAGAACAGTATATCATGTCTTATTATTAATGAACCTTGCCGTTCAATGCAAATCATTACCGAAGTACAGTATGTACAGTACTGTTTGAGTGCACTGCTGTAATGGTGAAAGAGAGTCATTGCAAACTATGTATAAGGATTTTACACTTTTCAGCTTATTAGTGAGTGAGTGAAATGACCTTAGAGAATATATACAGCAAAATAATGGCACAGTGCTGAAGGGTTAACCCATAAACACATCAGGCCAACCAGTGCACAGCAAGCAATAAAGGAGTACAATAAAAGGGCAAGTACTGTGTATGTAAAGCCTCATAAGATTTATGGTATAGGTGCTACATAAAGTGAAATAGTTTATCTCAGAACTAACACCATGAAACTTGTGAATGTGACTGCCATTTTTCTTGCCTGATGTCCCTCTGCATCCTCATTTTGCATTCAATCGGCATGTGCATTACAGATTCAAGACTGGAAGTCTGATGAAACGTCCTCCAATCTCTTGAGGATTTGTCCTCACTACTGGTAATGTAGGTGCACCTTGTCTTTGTGGTGTTTCAGTTGTTCATCTGTAGCCTTTTGCAGACAGGCAATGAGAGAAAAGGGCAAGCCATGTGATTCATAACTTTCTCAACATGGGAAGAGTTGCCAAAATCAATTTCACTTCATTCGTTCAATCAGTAGAAAAATTGAGCACTCTGCTGTACTGACTTTATTATGATTTACGTAGCGGGAAATCTTTTATGTTTTGCTGTGGTTTATGTTGTTGTCATTCAGTTTTTCATTTCTTGCTACAGATGTTATGGCAATAGGGAAACATGCAAAGCGAAAATAGAATTTAGAGTAATAAGCAGAGGAAGATGAGCAATACTAATAAAGCAAATTTAGAGGTGAGTTTAGCATGTACAGGAATAAGAGATGAAAAGGGGTCAAAAGTGTGTATTGTGTATTTTTTGTGTATTGTATGACAAATCAAATATTATATATAATTATATATTATAATTCTTTAAATCATTTACAAGCCTATATTTTTTAAATAAAAGAATGTCAAAATAGCCAAAAATGAATTCAATTGAATTATTCATTCCTCTTACTGTGGTTAGTAATTTACTAATAACTTTTTAGATAGATAGATAGATAGATAGATAGATAGATAGATAGATAGATAGATAGATAGATAGATAGATAGATAGATAGATAGATAGATAGATAGATAGATAGATAGATAGATAGATAGATAGATAGATAGATAGATAGATAGATAGATGGATGGAATCCCAATGGAATAAATCACTTAATAAGAGCATAATCTTTCAATAAATGTGTTGATGTGACATTTGGTGACATCTATGGTCAAGTGATATACCTTACCGCATCATTCTGTTTACTTCTTTTGCAATCTAAGCACTATTGATTAAGGACAGTTCGATCCTGAAGGTTAATGCTAGTTAAATTGAAAATGGAAAACATGAAGCATTCAATAGTTCACAAAAATAATATATTAGCACATCCAGATCATTCTAGCTTGGCTGGGAGGTTTCCTGTGACTGATAAAAAAGTGTTCAACAAGAGGCAGGAACAAGAGTTTGAATTAGTACAAACTGGCCAGAAAGAAATGGTGGGGGACAGAGTTTCTCTGATGGGATGGACAGGCAGAGAATGAGTACAAGGGCAGTAGCCATCACTTGTTCTCTTTTAATCAGTCCCACTGTGTGAAAGAAAGAAATGAGCACTGTGTCCCCAAACAGGGTGCAATTCAGTGCCACAGAGATTGGGCTGTTCTGAGGTAAAGACAAACACACAGACAAAAAGAGACAAAAAGCAATATCACAGTGTATAATTGTACAAAATCATTGCATTCTGCATAACTTCTTGTAACAAAGGAACACAGGAAGACCCTCTTACTGTAAATTATGCCTTGCATCCATTTCTTGCTGTGTAAAAAAATATCCTATAGATAGCACATACTGTACTGTATAGACAGATGTGAAATAGTATTTGGGTTCTAAGAGGCAACCAGTTGCTCAAACAGCTAGATTTTACCTCCTAGCTTTTAAAAGCAGGACATCTGGCAAATTATGGCAGTTTGCTCCCTGTGAAATTAGCTGAGATTAAAAAAAAAAACAAGTAAAATGCATTAGTATACAGAGTACATATCACTAATAAAGCTGAGCTCTGGTGTTGAGAGCAGGGCAACAGCTTCACAGCTTAATAAACCAAAATAAATCAGTAAACATCCAAAACTCACAGCTCTTATAATACCAGAACACACATGAATGCACAAACGACCTGATACGAGGTGTTTGATTACTACTTTTAGCAGATTCTTGATTGTAATCATATTATGCTAACATACCAGGTTTTATACTATCATTCTTTTGTTTACCATCTATCCCATCGCTCTTTCACAGCATATAATTTTAAGCTCACCATATCACTTGCACAACAGATCTTACGCAGGAACAAGCTGTTCCACTCCCAATCAAGTTTAAAGGCACATTACCTTCAAACTGACATGGAGAGGAACATCTGCTCCACAAGTCTTCAGAGGAGCTGAAGAACGAGAGCAGACTCCCGAATAACACCCCCATGTGGCCCAAGTGACGCATCATGCAAATCCAAATGGATGCCTACGACTTTATTGGAAAAAAAAAAAGAAGAATAATAATGCGAGTGCTCCACACTTGGAGGTTACTTGTTCGAAAACACCACATGGCACCATATGCTTGTTTGTCAGAGCCAAATATCTATTTATGAAAAGAAAGAATGGAGATACACATGAGTGTGTTCATTTTTAAAAGAATCAGGACTGAATTGGTGCTAAGAGGAGGAAATACTGTAGAGGATGTGGATGATCTATGACTTTATACTCAGGTGTATTACAAACGTGTGTTATCTGTTGCAGTTTTTTTTTTCCTGTTTCTGATCAAATTAAATATCAAAAAACTTTCCGGAAAACGTTCAAAATTGGGCTTTTTGGGGGAATCATTGAGTGAGTGCAATATCTATGGGGCGTCATGTATTGGAGCAGCTGTCACAGATGAGTAGTCCCTTGGACCAAATGTTGCCACTTCAAATACCAAAGGTCTAGACACCAGACATTATATTTTATTGCAATAAGTTCTTGCTAAGCTCTGTAAATTTCACTGCAATATACGACTTCTATGAGTTAATAAAATCATATCAGAAAGCAGGCAACGTCTAAGGGGAGCTACAAAAAAGATCCCATCCAAATTGCAGAAATTGTTTTCTTGTGGAAAATGTAACAGTTTTATTTGGAAGAACTAAGGGAACAGTATCCTTTGGAAGAACCAACGGCCGACTAAGAACAAATGCTTCTACTGTATTTCTGCATAGCTTAAAAGCAATGCATAGGAGATATGAACCAACATATTTATTATAAAATGGTAACATGATGATGTTTTATCTACATCCAAATGCAAGACATTATAAAATACATTTACATTAAGCAGAATCATAGTGAACTCTTCAAAATTAATTACAAGTAATAAGAGTACTATTTGTGCAAACATATCAGCAATTGCACACATTCAACCACCTGCAGGCCTTTTCTACTTGTAAATAATCTCTTCTTATTGCAACTAATTGACCTTTTAGCCATCTTCAAAAATAGTAAAGTTGCCATATATAAACAAGCAAACTCTTAAAGGTTCAAATGTTGCATGGTTGTGCCAATTAGCTTAATTTCAAGTAACTAACCTTTCGGAAACACTTTCAAGAATAACAAAGTTCTATCACATATTGGAAAACAGTGCTGTCTAATTAATCATTGAAAATGTTGCTACTAACTATTTGTTGGTTACATTACAATATTTGTGTTTTAACATTCTAGCTCTGGTGGACCAACACATGAGCTTAAATAAGAATAGACTAGATTGGAAATGAGTTGTTGTGGGTCAGGACAGAATTAATAGGATTTATCCTTGTGAAGATAAAATCAATGCAGAATGTATTAACTGTTGAATTAAACTGGACCCTAAAGTCTCTTCACGACAATTTGAGAGAAAAACAGTCTTATATCTGATATCTTGTTACACAAGTATATTGACACTTCTGTATAAATCATGCTGGGATTATGTGACATTTGACCTTTGGTTTGAGTCAATGACTTTATGGAAGTCTGAATATTATGTGCTGAGAAAACACACCACGAGTTTATTGAATGGATGCCCAGAGAAAGTCGAGTGCTTAAGGTCAAAGCATTATTATAAATTGATATATTTTGACTAATTTAAACTAAGTTTCTACAGTTAAACCTATCTCACCTGTTCACATTAATTGCGTTTCCATTCAAGCTTCTTTTTTTTTTCAGTTGTTCTTTCTTATTTATTGTTTTCCAGACCATGGAGGGCTTTGAAAGTGATGAGAAGTTCCATGTCTTGCTTACGGAAACGAATGGGTAGCCAATGTAATTGAGTAAAACAGAAGTAATGTGGGAGGATTTCTTGATATGTGTGAGGACCCGGGCTATAGAGTTCTGAATATATTGGAGCTTATTTAATATTGTAGTGGGTAAGCCAAAAAAAAGAGAGAATTACAGTAGTCTATAGGCGGGAAGAAAGGAAAGCATAAACTAGGGTCTCAGCATCACTGATATTTAAGAACGGACGTAAACGAGCAATATTCCAGAGGTGGAAAAAGGCAGATTTGGTAAGTGATGAGATATGAGGAGAGAAAGAGGTTTTAAACAGTAGTGGAAAGTCAAACTATATAGGACACCAGCAATATTAATATTGTCAACACAAAGATGGGATGTAAATTGAGGAGGATCAACCAGAAGTATATTTGTTTTTTTCAATGTTTAGTTCATCAGTTGCCATTGTTTTTTATTTGCCCTCATGTGTTACACCTGTATCTTGCTAATTTCCTCGTTTAGTCCCTGTGTATTTATACCCTTGTGTTTGTTCGGTCTTTGTCAGATCTCGTCATTTAATAGTGGTTGGTCATTTTTGTGTTTTTGTTTCTCAATATCCTGAAGAAGTGTTATTTTGAGTTTGTTTTTCATTAAAACTGCTGGCAAATAGATCCAGCTCTATTATTTCCTTCTGTATTTCAACCCCTTGCAGACAATACCACTACTCTACAATACTTTGTAGCAAATGTTTGTCGATAAGGGAAGGAGGAGGCGGGAACCGGCAAACAATAAACATAACTTTAATAATAAAATAAAAATAAACAACAAAACGTCCCTTCACGGATGGCAGCCACCCCTCATTGAACCAGCGAGTATCCGTCCCACATCCATTGCTCCAGCACCACCGCCTCTGTCAACCAACGGCGGTCACCGCTCCTCCGTGCTGCCCGATCTCCTCAGCACCGTAATCCCCCTCAGCAGCTGGGGCTCTCCAACAGATTGCCCCTCCTTCCTCTTGGGTTTCGGCACCAATGTAACAAAGGTTTTTTTGGAATGAAGGAGGTGGGAACCGGTAGCACTTTATTTTACAGTCCTGTATGTACTCATTATAGTTATTACAATAACTGGGTAATAACTAGGTACTAATCCTGAACCTACCCCTAAACCTAACATTAAACCATGTAGTTACCTTATATTAACCAGTATTTTCTTCGATAAGTACCCTGTAAGTGCACGTAATTGCACGTACTGTAAAATAAAGTGTAACCACAAAAAAAATCCAACATAAATGTCGCAGGCCTGGTTCTCTCTCGTCTTGCACTGCCGTCACTCCTCATTTTATCCTTCCGGAGCTCCACTGTGGGACGTTCATTAACACAGCTCTCAGTTGTCAACAGTTACAAACAAAGAGCAAGCCGAATCAATTAACACACTTTTAAGGATTATCTAATGAGCAACATATGACAGGGCAACATTTTGTAAACTTACACATTATCAAAGCTGTTGCATTTAAATATAAAAATAACAGTAGAAGTCATAAAGAGAGATATGCAAGAAAGTGACAACATTCACAGGAGGTGTTCTTTTGCAGGAAAACTTCTTTTACAGAGACTTTAGAACCAATAAAATATCAAATGCACCATAAGCCCTGTGAGGAGGGAGGGTTGTGAGAGCTTATGAAATATTGTCACGCGAACCTTCAAAACAAAAACAAAAATACAGAAGTTAAACTCTCTGTCTGTGCCTCATATTAAATCTTTGCACTCTGAAATAATGGTCAGATAAGCATTGCTCCCGGTGTTGCAAAGTGCTCTAAGCACATCTATTCAGGACCGTAAGCTCACAAAAGAGCAAGCAGTAATACACAGGTTTGTTCCAATTTCCTCCTCCTGCAAAGGGAATACAAAATGTCAAGCAGCATTCCTTTCAAGCAGCTAAATAATTACAGCAGTAGAGGACACAGCAGGGGCAGAGGCCTTCAAAATAATGCTACAAGTCTCACCTTCTACTGTCATAGTGAAAATGAGAATCGACTCCTCCACAAATGGCTGTCTTTTATCGTGTTCACCTGCCAAATACTTTTTGAAAACATAATAATTGGATTTGGAAAGTGTAATGAATTTCCTCTGACATATAATTTATTGCTGGAAAACACCAACACAAAGACTTGAAACTTCCAAACTGATTTATAGGCACTGATGGAGTAATTGTCCCGTAATCGCTGTGTAGTATAATCCACAGGACAAGGAAAATGGAGGAACATTTTCCTTGTTCTGTTGACGTCAACAGAAATTGACAACAGAACAATTGACGTCATCAACGTTTTGTATACAAAGAGACTTTTATTCACACTACACATTAAAAATTGACGTTGATGACGCCAGACAGAAGAGAGGAAACTGAGGGCATATATACACAGGGAAACTGTACACATACCAAGAAAGGAGATGTTTAAGTATACACATTTTTGAACTATATTCCAATTGTTTTAGACTGAAATTGACAATTTGATGAAAATGATTTACATTTTTGAGTTAATTATCTCTAAATGTAGTTACTAATCTATTTATTGTGGTGGCTTTATAATGATTAAAGCAGTATCAGTGCCCTGAACTGCAGGAAGGGTTAGTCTGTTTGTTAAATTGACCACACCACTATGATCAAAAAGCATCACCGTCATGGAGATCAGTTGTTAGTCTGAAACAACCACAGCACTACAACAGTGACACAGATAAAGCAAATCACTGGGGCTTGAGCCTCCCTCTATCCTATCTTCTCTGGCAGTTCAATCTTGGAATTCCTTTTGAAGTGCATTGTGCAGCACTAATGTCGGTGTAATTTCAGATCCCTAAAGCCATGAGTCGCCTTGAAAGTGTGGCTTCATTTTCTCTCTATCCTTTCATTGTAGATGCAGTAGGAGAGCGCTGGAGGAGCAGGCCCTGATCTCTGGGCTGCAGACTACACAGATCAAACATTTAATCTCATTTGGGGATATGAGGAAAAATATCATAGATAAGAAGTGCCTGGACTGACAGTGAGGAAGATTGATGCGAGTAAGATGCACATAATGTAAACAATTACAGACATGTGTTCAATCACAATGGTAATAGCCTACATGAATTCAGCATCATGTTTTAGGTCATGATATGAAAAAGGTTTTCTTAATTTTGAGTTATGGAAGTTTGGAGTTATAAAATTTAGAATTCAAGAATTGGCTCCCTTTCAATCGGTCCATCCATCCATCTACCTACCAACTTCCATCCATTCATCCATCCATCCATCTACCCATCTATCCACCCATCTATCTATCTATCTATCTCCAACTATCTATCTATCTATCTATCTATCTATCTATCTATCTATCTATCTATCTATCTATCTATCTATCTATCTATCTATCTATCACCCATCTATATACCTATATATCCATCTAGATCTATCTTCTACCTACCTATCTACCAATCAATCCATCCATCCATCCATCCATCCATCCATCCATCCCTCTACCCATCTATCTATCCCTTTACCCATTAATCTACCTATCCATCTACCTATCTATCTTCTACCAGCCAATGTATCCATCCATCCATCCATCCCTCTACCCATCTATCTTTCTACCATCCATCCATTTAAAAAAATTTAAACAAAGTTTGAATTGACATGGTTTTCTAAGATTAATTTTACGTTTATTTTCATTCTACTTCAACTTGATATTCTGCACCCTGCCTCAACCATGGCTTTATGTGACAGTGAAGAACGTAATGGAACAAGTCTTGACTTGTGGTTTGCTTTGAAAAAAGTTTTCAGTTCAGGTAATCAATAAATCCATCCATCCATCTGACCTATAAACTTTCAAACCTCTAGGCTTTTTAAACAACGTGAAGGAACATGTCTCGACTTGTGGTTTGATTTGAAAACCCCCCTCAGCTAATATCTAACAGTAGGTTGTGGTCAGTGGGCCCTTGGACCTTTGGATTTAATCTGAACTCATATGATCAATCTCCTTGTCCTATACCCTACCACTGTGCCAAGCATGTCACCACAAGCCTTCCAGCACATCTCTAGACACCCAAAACACAAAGCAACTCACTATCCCCTGACCTCTGTCTGTCTTAAAGCATCTTTCTTAGCTTCATTCTCCAATAGAGTTGTTCCTGTTTACTAGCCTGTTCTGACATTTAAAGTAAATTCGCAAAAGAGTCCTGCATGCATTCAGCTGGACCCAAAAATGACCAGCTCATGAAATCCCAGAGTAGTCTATAGTGTTTAAAACTGGTAATTTCCCAGATTTTGTGGCCTCATATTAAAATGAAAACACAATAAACTGTGAGTCCAAAGATGCAACGGAGCCACAGCTGAGAAGTGAAATATCTGTAAACGATGCAATAAAGAAGCCCTAACTTTAATCCGCAAAGATTCAAATTGTAAACCAGCACAGCAGACAGCCATACAGAAGAGGCAAATGTGAAGTCAAATGATGGGGGAGAAGGAGTCTTACTTTCATGATGAGTTATAATCATAAAGTACTTTTAGCTTCTAAGCATTTTAGAAAGTCTGCATAATATATCATATAACTGTTAGAATATACTGTGCACAAAGTAATTTTCCCCAACTCTAAGCACACACCTCTCTTTGGAGAACTAAATAAAATAACATAATTTTACAAACAACTCTGTTTGTACATCACCACAAACTCTATTGCTTGCTTTGTGCTTCTAAATGACTGTCTTTGAATGTATTTGAATTGGGAATGTTCAAAAACGCTTTATCTTTGCATCAAAATTTGAATATACACAGGAATATTTGTTTTAATTAAATGGTGTTTTTTGGTGACTATATTTATGCGAATACACATACATGTTTTTAAAATATTGACAATTTGCTGTAAACACGAATAAAGAAACATGAATAATTAATGCTCCTATGCCATTTTTGATAAAATATTTACAATGCTTTCTATAGAAAATGCCTGAACATGTACAAAATATAACGTCATATAACCAGTAAAATATTTTGGTATTGAGACAGCTACATTTTTCGATTAAAGAATATAAACTACTACTACAATTTATGCTGCAAATCTTTATTTTCTCTTCATCTTCATCCTTTTTTCTTGTCTACCAATGGAAGGATCAGAAACTTCACTTTCAATCCAATTTTAATTTCCACTAAATGATTATGAAAGTGAGCACAGAAACACTTCAATGATTCTTTTAAATGTAGTGTAATGGGAGACTGAACAGTTTCTTTCTAGTTAATCTTACTACATTCTAATGAAGCTACTTACCCCTTTAAACCAAGCACGAGAAAAGAGTTCACTTTTTCTGGAGAGTGGAATTTGTTTATTTCGCAAAATCTTTCAAAAAGGCTTTTGATTGACAACAAAATATTGAAAGACATTGAGTGCTGACGGTGACAAACATGGCACAGAGATTAAAATATAAATACAGTGGTCGGAACAAGTATTTGATACTTGTTCGATTTTGCAGGTTTCCCTACTTATAAAGCATATAGAGGTCTGTAATTTTTATCATAGGTACACTTCAACTGTGAGAGACGGAATCTAAAACAAAAATCCATAAAATCACATTGTATGATTTTTAAATAATTAATTTGCATTTTATTGCATGACATAAGTATTTGATCACCTACCAACCAATAAGAATTCCGGCTCTCACAGACCTGCTAGTTTTTCTTTAAAGGGTTAGTTCACCCAAAAATGAAAATTATGTCATCAATGACTCACCCTCATGTCATTCCAAGCCCGTAAGACCTCCGTTCATCTTCGGAACACAGTTTAAGATATTTTAGATTTAGTCCGAGAGCTTTCTGTCCCTCCATTGAAAATGTATGTACGGTATACTGTCCATGTCCAGAAAAGGTAATACAGACATCATCAAAGTAGTCCAAGTGACTACAGTGGCTCAATCTTAAGTTTATAAAGCAACGAGAATACTTTTTGTGCGCAAAAAAACAACAAAAATAACGACTTTATTCCACTATTCTTTTCCTTCTCTCTGGGCCTCAAGTTTTTTCACGTAGTAAAACTGCGTAGCGCATCTGGGTTGTACGTCACACGTAGGCTCACTATTGGCCGACGCTGGTCATGTGTGTGATGCGTGTGACGCACAACACAGAAGCGCTACGCAGTTTTACTACATGAACTCACTCGAGGCCCAGAGAGAAGGAAATGAATAGTGGAATAAAGTTGTTATTTTTGTTGTTTTTTGCGCACAAAAAGTATTCTCGTCGCTTTATAAACTTAAGATTGAGCCACTGAGCTGAAAGTCCGTATTGCCCAGCGACAGCCCCAAAACCTGAAGGATCTGGAGAAGGTCTGTATGGAGAAGTGAGCCAAAATCCCTGCTGCAGTGTGTGCAAACCTGGTCAAGAACTACAGGAAACGTTTGACCTCTGTAGTTGCAAACAAAGGTTTCTGTACCAAATATTAAGTTCTGCTTTTCTGATGTATCAAATACTTATGTCATGCAATAAAATGCAAATTAATTACTTAAAAATCATACAATGTGATTTTCTGGATTTTTGTTTTAGATTCCGTCACTCACAGTTGAAGAGTACCTATGATAAAAATTACATACTTCTACATTCTACATTCTACTTCTACAAGTGGGAAAACCTGCAAAATCGGCAGTGTATCAAATACTTGTTCTCCCCAGCCCACTGTATAAGAGGAAGTAAGCTGAATACTTTAACTGAACTACTTCAGGTACATTCTGAGTGTAGAATATTATACAGCATTGCCATGCAAATTCTCTTAAAGATTGAGGCCCTATTTAAAAGGAAAAGGAAAATTCTGTAATCATCTACTCACTCTCATGTTGTTCTGAAATGGACTTAAGGACAAAATTATGGACAAAACTTGTATGGACTACAAAATGGCATTTGATGCCATTTATCAGATGTCACTGGTTCATAAGCAAAGGTCAAGTCAATGGTCCTTTTTTGATTTGGGAGGCAGTCTAAAGGTTTTCAATAAGTAAATGGCTGTTTCTCAAAACCAAGAATGCAAAGAACGTGTTCTTGGGGAGAACGCTCTTGCTAGTTGTTCTTGGAAGAATGAACTCACAAGGTGACGAGCACACAGAACGCTGCTGACAGTGTGAGACGATGTGTTCTTGCTGGTATTGCGCAATAATACCCCCGCACAGACGCCGTCTGCAGTACCCAAACATAACGAGAATTATTGACGTTATTATTGGCCGTTATTCTTATGGAGATTCTCACTTCCGAAAACGTTCGAGCACATTTTCGATTCGCCATAAATTGTCGTAAAAATGCCAATATTTGAAATCTACACAGTTGATTTCTCGCATCAAATGTTCTCAGAAGTGAATTTAGTGATGAAATAGCGTACGAAATTGTAGAAAAACGACTTGTATTGACCTGCCTCTCCTTCCTCGAATGCCGAAATGAATGCTGGGATATTTCTGCCGTCAAGTTCACACAAGTTACCATCCGTTGCATCCTCGGTAAAATGGGCGTGTCAAGAACACTTCCGGGATTTTTAACCGTTCTTGCCAAAATGCAAACTTGTGTATTGGGACAGTACTTGGGCAGCGACTGATGACGTTTCACAAGTCCACAAGAACACAAGTACAGACAAGAACGCATATTGAGAAACGGCTTTTTCTTTTTAAATGTTTTTTCTTGTTATGAATTGTATCCTATTTTCCGTTATTACAGTTAACTACGCAAAGTGATATGGAACTGTAATGAGGTCAAGACCTGCCTGGAACTACTTTAGCTGTGCGTTTCCCTGAAAATAATGCACACCTTAGAACGTTCGTCAACCAATCAGATTCAAGCATTCAACGGCCCTGTAGTATAAATGCTGATAAATAAGTACTGTTCATTGCTTGTTCATGTTCAGTCATGTAGTTAACTAACATTAAATTAATCATTATTGTAGAATATTTTTTAAAACAATACAAAGACAGCAATACAAAGAGCTGGACCAGACATATCTTCTCTCAGGTCAGCAGGAGCACATTCTCACTATGCAGACATTACTGTAATAAGACTAATTAAGTATAGAATGTGGCAGACAGCAAGTGTGCAGTGCCATCATGAATAAAGCAATATAGACGAGAGACTACCAGCAGCAAAACATGGTAAATAAACTTGAATAAACTTACTAAATTCTAAAATGATGATAATTAAAATGGTAAAAAAATATGGTATGGTAGATAGGTTATGGCAGCAACAACTCTGGCTATGATGCCGAGTTGCCATCAGATAAAAGATGCCGAGATGCCTATGATAAAAAATACAGTTTTGATTAAAAAATACATTAAACTCACAAATGAATATGGTGTTAGAAAGAAAAAAAAGCATTAGCATTTTCTCATACAGGGTATGACTTTCAAACATGGGAGCCTCTGTGGAAAGGTAAATGACAGTGGGGTGTTTGTGGCAATGTTAAGACAGGAAAGCTAAACAGCCTCTTTTACCTATAGTGTTCTCTTAACATATGGCACAGCAGGAGAAAAATAGACGTGTTTAGAATATGACAGGTAACATCAATCAGGTAGAAGCCCGTAAGGCAACACACTTTGGGGGGAACATGCAGCTCCACACCGGGAAATTTCCACCTCTCCACCCAGTCAAAGCATTTTTGTGTGAATACTGACAGACTCCAAGTCAAATAGGAGCAAAACCAAGATGCACAATCACTGCATGCTATGCTTCCTAAGACAATATTTCATGCTTATCCATTTTAAAGGCTTGGGAATAAATACAATTACCTTTTACAGCTCACTGAACTATATTTTTGAGGTACAGATTTGTTAGAACCATAATCATGAAGCTTTTGAAGACCAAATATTAAATTGGTCTACAATTTAAAAAAACAACAGTAACAGTAGAAAAACTTTCAGTATCTTCATCCTGCACAGCATGACAGCAGCAGCCTGCACTTACAAAAGGCTGAGATGCAGTGCAGGATTAAAGCCTTATATACACAGTTAGTTAGTCCCAGGGACCAGCTGTTTGAAGCCCCCTGCTACGCATGTTCTAAAGCTCTGACTGTGTTCCTGGAGGGCCAATCACCATGTGACAAGAAAGTCAACACACAGCGCTGCTCCAGAGGGAGGACGTCACTTACTTTCAGAAACAGTCCCAGTATGCTCAGCCTCAGTTCACTGGCGTAAATGAGTAATTGCACCGAAATCATTCAGCTCTCAGTGCATATGTTTCCCCATGAGAGAATATAAGGATTTTATCTGCAATTTAAATCCTTAACCACTGGGATGTGGCCATTTAATGTATGATATAATATAATGCAAACTTCCACAAAGAAAAAAACATTCCTAGCAAGCGAATAGTGTTGACTTCAGTTACCTGGATGAGCCTGTGTTATCAGTTTTTACCGGTTGTTACTGGGGAATAACATTCCGCTGCATGGCGCCATTGACCAATCAGCATAAAGTATTCCACAGAGCCGTGTAATAACAATTAATTAACATCAACCTACAGTAGATGCTAAAACATAATCATTTTAGCAGTCTTAATGCATTGTCTATTTTTTAACTGCTTTATCTGTTAATGGATTTAACCTTATTGAAATGCAATACCATTTTTTTATCTAGCTGTTTACATACCATCGTAGTTGCTCCACGTTTATTTAACAATGATTTTAAAATATTCAACACAAGTACAAAAGGTTGAACATCCACTTATTTTGTAGTCGCAGTTGGGTTATTTGTCATTGCCGTTGACATTTCACAAGCTACCTCGACCAGACTCCCAGGATCAGTCATCTCACATTGGTCTTACTAGTATAGATTAGGTGACAATTAGTTGAAAATGTCACCTTGTCTTCTGGTGTTAGCTTGGTGCATTTATCTTAAGATGTTCCACCAGGGCTTAGTTTCAGTGGATTTTAGAAAATGCCACTACCTCATGTCTCTATCAATGCTTGCTCATCCTCAGCCTGATCCATAAAATCAGTCATGAGAGAGATTACTATCATATGGCAGATCACTTACATCCATGAAATCTCTCTTCTCTCAAAGATATATATTACTTCTTGCCTTTATCTTTATAGAGGATTGGGAGTGTCATGTTAATAAACACATCTGTCATTAAAACAACTTGGCAATCATTAAATAAATAAATAATTTCATAAAAAAAAAATCCCAATAAATAAACAAACCATAACATATGGCAATTAATAAATGAACAAATACATAAATTAAACATTTTTAAAAAACTATTAAATTTGTCAAATATATATAGGCTATATTAAAAAAAATGTATATATTACAAGTTATTTATTGAAACATTTCTTGATTTATTTATGTTTTTAATTAAATAAATATTTAAAGGGGCAAAAATGTAAGAATTTTCATGTATTAAACGCTTGCAATGAAACTTAAAAAACAAGACCATCTCTGACTTCCTGGGTTGTCTATGGATGCATGTAGTATACTGATTTTTACGTGACGAACGTTTTAGCCGGGAAAATTAAAAGGATGTGATATTTATGCATGCTCCCAAGAGCCTCTCTTCCGTTCTTTGATGCTTAGGCCTATACAGTGTCCAGGATAATGCTGAGAGCTATTCTGAACTGTAATGTTAATGTGTCATCCAAAGAAAAGGGATTAATTCAAAATATAGTCTCACATAGCCAAATCTATAGTCTCAGTCAGATATACTTTATAATCAAACTAACAGTGTCATTTTAATTATCTCATCTGTCGACATAATGCTGGTGAATTGCTGAGCTGGTGCAAACATATCCACATCCCTATCTGATGCTTTTTTTAACTGCTGCTTTCTCACTGCTGTCATTTTTGTTGTGTTTATTTTGTTATTGAGAGGAAAGCGCGAAGCACATATTGACATATTAATCTAAATGTGGACGGCGTTGGGATGTTCGTTAACAATCCATTATATCACTGCAAAGGTATTTCCAACTTCTTTTTACCCCTAAACGAAGAACATAAAATAACTTCGCAGTGAGTATAGTATATCGTGGCACTGAATCACGTTCAGTCTCTTGTATCTTATGTGTGCACAAATGCGAGCACAAGCAATGAGTTGCTGGCTGCAGTTCACTTAACGGCCACCGGGGTGTCGTTAATAACAAGGGTTTTTGAATTCTACATAGCCTCTTTAATGATATTGCACTCCAAATCCTCTATATTTTCACCTGACATACGTACAAACAATGACATTTGTTTCAGTTCAACTTTTCGATTCCAAAAAACTATCACAACAACTAGCAGATATCATATCTGGGCCCTCCTGCCACATCCTTTCCAGGTCACTGAAAGATATAGTCAGTCTTCAACAAATCAACACTGACACAAACTGTGTTACAAAACCCTGCAATGCCATATGGGAAATCATTTGAAGCCACAAGGGTAGCCCACACAAAAGAAAAGGGTTTGTGCCTTACACCTAAAGGCAAACAAGAATGCAAGAGCCAATTCAGGTTATGTATCTACAGGGATACATGAAAGAGGTCCTTGTGTACCCAATTTTACATGGTAGAATTCTAAAAACATTTGTATATCAATAGAATTGAATGTGTGGAGGAAGGATGAAAAAGAGAGACATGAAACAATAACCTTCACAGTCGACCCAGGAATTTGAATACCCACGACTCACAATCCAGGAGGTACAATCGTAACGAAAGCAACAAAGGTGGAATATGTAATGCCAACAGGAGAGTGCTCACTGTTTTCCCAAACGGACAAAAGTGATGTGCGAGTAAAACCTGCATTGCATTTCCATAGCATTTAGACAATGTCTCCCTGCTCCCACGATGACCTTCAAGCATTTACTGAATCCAATGGTGGGGCGGAGTAATATATTCTCATATGCGTGGTGATGGCGAACACACATCACATACGAGTGGCTGTGTTGCAAAAACATATGCATGCATAACGCTTTTGTCAAATGTGATTTTTTTTTAACATTGCAGCGACTGCTTCAGCCTGTTTGCTTTACAGATTAGATGGTAAAACAGCCCTGCTTTATGACAGAGAGTCTATATGCAGGTGCTGAGTGAGGAGACGTGAAAGACTCTCCATCATCACATTCCTGCCTGAAGGCCTCTGGAGTCTCAACATTGAAACCAGCTGGTTTAAATGTAAATACAAGCACAACCATGTGCTACATGTAAATGCAAAATTCCCATCAGCACACACAGTCTCTGTTCAGCTTGTTCGCAAAAAAACCCACCTGAATCCTTCACGACTAATTGCTTATTTTTTCCAACAAATTAAATGAGCTGAGTTTGTGAGCTACTGTGACCCCACTCCACTTATCCTTGGAAGATGAGTAAAAGTAGGGGTGGGCGAAATGTCAAAAATTTCATATCACGTTTTTTTTTTTCAGGAAAATCATGATTCCCGTTTTTATCACAATTCTTTTTTGTGTTGGTTTTACTATTTTGCAAGTGACTGAGCATTACAGCCAAACTAATGTCCCTATATTAAAAACAAAGCCTTACAAGGTAACAAAATATAGAATAAAAGAGAAAGGCAGACATTTAGGCCAAAGTGGCAAAGATAAAAATCTTTGTCATTATTTGCTTTGTTATTAAAAGATAAGAACAAAGCTACACATTACATATACACAACATATAATAATAAACAGTGTTTTATTTTTTCAGCTACAGTAGGTGTATTTAACAGAAGTATTCAAGAAAGAAATTAAATGAACAAATATAAAAATAAAACACTACATAGACTTCACTGTATAGAAGAAGCAGTCGAGCAACCGGACATCAGGCTGTGAATTTTTACTTTTCTCATTAGATTTTAGCGCAGTTCTTCGTTGCTAGGAAACTTTGTTTTGTTTACTGTGTTTACCGTGGTAAAGCACGTGCTGAAGTCGCGTTTGTTTGTTTGTTTGTTTGTTTGTTTGTCGTGCATCTCGCGTGGATTTTGTGTTTCACTTTGCTAAGTAGGGCGTGGCCTGCTGAATTTAATAACGCGGTATTAGTGTATTGTTTAGTGCACCGCGGCAGCGGTTGCAGCAGCCCTTGTGTGAAGCCCTCATCCCGTGAAGACCGGAGAGTGTAAAGACCAGCGACTCTACCTGCCGACAAGGCACTTGAGTACTATTTTCTTGTTGTTTCCTTTCTCTTCTGCACAACTTTTATTCTCATCTTTATGTTTGTGACTTCTCTTTCACTATGTGTTTTCAAATCCCTACTATTACTAACATACGTAAATCAAATGTCACACGTAGGAGGCAGTACAATCCTAACAACCTGCGTACCTTTCCGGTGTCTTCTAGTACTTTATTCTCTTTACCTATTGGTCTCTGGAATTGCCAGTCCGCTGTAAACAAAGCTGACTTCATTACATCCATTTCTAGTCATTCAGGTCTCAGCCTATTGGCCCTGACTGAGACCTGGATCAGACCAGAGGACACTGCCACACCTGCTGCCCTCTTCACTAACTTCACTTTCTCACACACTCCTCGCCTGATCAGAAGGGGTGGAGATACTGGTCTTCTCATCTCAAACGACTGGAAATTTGATCTTTTACCACCTCTGTGTGACAATAGCTCATTTGAATCGCATTCAATTACCATCACTAGTCCTATTAAAATCCATTTTGTAGTTTTTTATCGTCCCCCAGGTCAGCTTTGCAGCTTCTTGGAGGAGCTTGATGTGCTACTCTCATCCTTCCTGGAGGATGGTATTCCTCTCATAGTTCTTGGAGACTTCAACATCCACCTAGAAAAACCTCAGGCTGCTGATTTCCACACTCTGCTTGCCTCATTCGACCTCAAACGAGTATCTACTGCGGCTATTCACAAATCAGTTAACCAATTGGACCTTATTTACACGCATTTACACGTATTTACTACTCCACTGCACACCTCAGATCACTTCCTCCTCATTCTCAACCTCAACCTGCCTCAGAACACAACACACATTCCTCCACAGGTCACCTTTCTGCGAAACCTATGCTCACTCTCACCCTCTCGCCTATCCTCTTTGGTCTCATCCACACTTCCTCCGCCTGATCAGCTCTCAACACTAGATACTAACAGTGCAACTGATACTCTTTTCTCCACTTTAACATCCTGCTTGGACAACTTCTGCCCCCTTTCCTCCGGGCCAGCCCGCGCCACCCCCTCTGCCCCCTGGTTATCTGATGTTCTCCACAAACATCGTTCTAAACTCAGGGGTGCAGAGAGGAAGTGGCACAAATCGAAAGATTCTACTGACCTTAGTCTTTTTTTCAATCCCTCCTCTCTTCCTTCTCTGCTAATATCTCTACTTCTAAAATGACTTACTATCACAACAAAATTAACAATTCTTCTGACTCTCGCATGCTATTCAAAACCTTCTCCTCTCTTCTCAACCCTCCTCTTCCTCTACCTTCATCAACCCTAATAGCTGATGATCTTGCCACATTACATAAATAAAACAACCACCATCAGCGGCCAATTTACCAATCCACAAACTGGCACACACATCTTACCAGCTAACACACACATTCTACCATCCTTCTCTCGGCAAAAAACACTTGAACGAGTTGTTTTCAACCAGATCTCTTCCTTTCTTACACAGAACAACCTCCTGGACAACAACCAGTCTGGTTTCAAAAGCGGACACTCAACTGAGACTGTCCTGCTCTCAGTAATTGAAGCTCCAAGACTGGCAAAAGCAGCTTCCAAATCCTCAGTTCTCATCCTGCTGGATCTGTCTGCTGCCTTTGACACAGTTAACCACCAGATCCTCCTGTCAATCCTAAAGATGAAGGGCATCTCGGGAACCGCACTCCAATGGTTCAAGTCTTACCTCTCATGTAGGTCCTTTAGGGTGTCGTGGAGGGGTGAGGTGAGGTGCAGTGGTGGAATGTAACGAAGTACAAATACTTTGTTACTTTATTTAAGTACATTTTTCACGTATCTGTACTTTACTTAAAGGGGTGGTTGATTATGATTTCACTTTTCTAACTTTAATTAGTGTGTAATGTTGCTGTTTGAGCATAAACAACATCTGCAAAGTTACGACGCTCAAAGTTCAAAGCAAAGGAAGATATTTTCTTTTAAACAAATCGTTTTTTAAGGACTACAACAAACGGCTGGTAGGGACTACATCACATTCCTCCTGGGTTAGAGACATCACCAACCCTAGAATTTACATAAACCCCGCCCCCGGAGCATGATTTATAGATTATCATGACAGAATATGCTAATCAGTGACTATAAGATAACTACACGTCGTAGCAATCGTAGCAAAAGGGGGGGGGGGGGGCACATTTTCAATACTTGCACTCATCAACAGTTTATGAATAATTTTTTTGCCACTGGTTATCTATAAATTACAGGAACGTCTGTCATTTTGATCTATAAAAAAAATAATTAAATTCTGCTCACTGCACATTTATTGAAATGTAATATAATATTCAGTATTCATTATCGAATGCTTCCTTATCATCCTATTTTTCTAAAGCAGGCCTACGGATTTTCTACAGGAATAGCATGTTTGAACTGACATTGCACTAATTGCTAATAAACTTTGGACAGTAACCTCCATCATTATTGAACATCATTATAGGAGTATTAGGTTGAATGAGTTAGAATTAATTAATCAACCAAGAGTATATTGTTATTTTTTATTTTCAGAGAAAGCATGAACATCACCTCAACTGATACCTTCAACTGACTGCACCCACAGTCAGGAGGAAGGGAAGCAAAGCCTCACAAAAGAGCATGGACCAGGCAGTCATCAACTTTGTTGTTCAGGGTTTGCATCCCTTCGGAGTTGTGGAGCAACCAGGATTTATAAATTTAATACAGCATACTATGCCAAACTACACAGTGATGTCCAGAACAACGGTCAGAGCTAAAACAACACAAAAAAAACAGAGGAAATGAAAGCCAGAGTAAGGAAAGTGATGCAGAACATTGAATACATCGCAACTACCACAGACTGCTGGACGGCTTTTCGTCAAAGTTTTATTGGGGTGACCGCCCACTGGATCGAGCCAGACAGCAGAGATATGTTCGGTTGCTCTTGCGTGCAAAAGGCTTAAAGGAGCTCATACATTTGATGTATTAGCTGGAGCCCTTAATGACATCCATACTGAATACAACATTTGCAAAAAGATTGTCAGGACCACTATCCTGACACAGGTCCTGACAATGCTTCATATTTGCTGAGCAAAAATTATGAGGATCAGGCCCTTCCTATCAGAGCATGCTACACAACTCATTGTCCAAGCGCTTGTTCTATCCAGACTGGACTATTGTAATGCTTTCCTGGCTGGTCTTCCAGCTTGCACTGTCAAACCACTGCAACTGATCCAAAATGCTGCAACTAGAGTGGTCTTTAACGAGCCAAAGAGAGCACATGTCACTCCTCTCCTCACAAAATTGCACTGCTTGCCATTTGCCGCTCACATCAAATTCAAGTCACTGACGCTTGCCTACAGAACAACCACTGGCTCTGCTCCCTTTTATCTAAACTCATTACTTCAGTCCTATGTGCCATCCAGAAACTTGCACTCTGCAAGTGAACGTCGTCTTGTGGTGCCATCTCAAAGAGGCACAAAATCTCTTTCTCAAACCTTTACCTTGACTGTTCCCTGCTGGTGGAATGATCTGCCTAACTCAACCAGAGCTGCTGAGTCCGTAACCATTGTGGCTAACCAAACAGTTGCTGGTCCCGAGTGACTTCCATATATTTTCCTACTATGGAAGTCAATGGGAACCAGCAACTGTTTGGTTAGCCACATTCTTCAAAATATCTTCTTTTGTGTTCAGCACAAAAAAACAAATTAATAAAGGTTTGGAACAACTATAGAGTGTGTAAATGAGGACAGAATTTTAATTTCTGGGTGAACTATTCCTGGACAAGCGGCAGCATGTTTACCATTAGGCTACTGTCACTTTAAGACCGGCCGATCTAATATACACGCATATGATACGTACCCGATTTTCTCTCAAATGTTTGCTTTCACTTTAGACACACCGGCACAGACAGCGGCCTCACAGCACGGACACGGGCACGGGCACGGGCACCGGACATAGCCCCCGGCACGGACACCAGCACGGTGCACCGGCATGGACACAGACATGAACACGGACACCGGCACGGACACAGAACGGACACCGGAACGGACACTGGCACGGACACCAGAGCAGACACGGCACGGACACAGGCACATCCTGATTCCTAATGCAGTCTTATTTGACATCTACAACTCAAACATTGTCACTTAAAGGCAGGATTTCATTAAATGGAGTTATTGAAATAGTGAGAACATTTGTGCCTACATAAGTTATATTTACCACCAGAAACACATGAAAAGACAATTTCAACATGCACTGATCTACTTATCTTTCTGTTCTTCTCTTGATGCCAAGGAACCCAAAAGACGATGATCCCCTTGCAAGGGACCCCCCTTACCAAAATATAATGCCAGCTCTATAACTTTACAGTTTGTACGGTGGGAGAAAATGCTAAGCATCATAGTTTAAGTTGTTTCCAAAATTAAATAATTCGCTTTTATATTATACAAAAGACAAAGCTAATAATTTTAATAATATCTGGAGAATATTTACTTTGTATTAAGTTGACAGTGAAGTCTGCACATTATTAGTGTAATATTAGATATATAAACCTTTAAGGATTTGTTTTTTAATTTGTGCTGTTTATACAATATAATAAAATAGTTGTTATCGTTCATGATACTGTTTAACTGTTATAATGTTTAAAAATAATTTTCTCTAAAAATTTCCACAGACTCCTACCACCCCTTACAGTCATTTGAAAACTTCTGCATTAGGTGACAGAGAAATATATACATCTGTTCAGCCATCTTAACATGTACCTTAACTAACTCTAGAATAGAAAAATGACTTCAGGAAAGACGATCAATGAGGGGTCATTATGCATACATGACACTCTTTTTTAGACCCTTAGGAGTGGCTTGTTAACATTGTGGGAGGATTTGTCCAGACAGCATTAATACTGATCAGAAAAAATCACTTTGCAGCATTTTTCTTCATTCCCCAGCTATCATTTTCACATCTGTGCATCTGCCATGTACGAACACCCAAACAAACCTGACCGAGTAAACACTGTGGAATGAAAGTGACAAAATGATGTTTAGCAGAGTAAAATTCCCTTGCCTCTTTTCGTTTCATTTCCAAAAGCATCTGCTAGGTTGCAACAAACAAGGGAAGATAAATTGTCCATCAACAGCTTTTGTGGGGAAGATCTGCAGATTTCTTTCCTTTCACAGCAATTTATCTGAGTTCAGTCAAGCTTAAGTCAGATGGAGGTTTTATTTCTTCAGTCATGAAAAGAGGGAAGAAAAACACGAGCTAGTCAGTTCCTGAACGATGATGGCCAATAAATGAGTTTCAGTTGCAGTTCATCTGAAATCCGCAAGCTTTGTAGGCCAACTGTCCCTTAAAAAGTCATTGGCTGCAATCAGTCTAAAAGACCCATTTAAATATTCTTGGGAAATGGGTCACCTGCCATCCTACAACATGGAGACATTTAATCACATTTGTGCTGGTGTCTCTCTCCATGTCTGCAATTAGTCACCATCAACCTTAAAATAACCCCAATGTTAAAGATACAAAAAGATAAAGCTGTCCTGTAGCTGTCTATAAATCATGGCTAGGAGATCTTACTCAAAACAGTAACTGACTTTTTCACTATGCCAATAGGGATATCATTCAGGGTTAATATCATGGAACATTTCCACCACAAAATAAATCAAGCAGACATTGTTTCTGGTGTATTATTCACTTTTAATACACTTATTTTTTTATTATAAGGTACCTGCTGATAGAAAATAATCTATGATAAAAGATGTTCTAAAGAAGATATTTTTCTGAGCAGTGAGAGGGAGGACAGGTGCTGAAAAACACCACGAACCAACTGGGGCAAAGCTCATTAACCCTGCATAAGTTCCCCCATGCTAACATCACTCCCTTATTCCTCTGTGTTGTTCTATCTATGTACACTTCCATTTAAAAGTTTGGGGTCAGTAAGATTTTTTTTTTTAAGAAATTAATAATTCTATTCAGCAAGGATGAATTCAATTGATCAAAAGTGACAAAAAAGACACTTATAATGTAACAAATTATTGATATTTCAAATAAAGTTCTTTTGAACTTTCTATTGATCAAAGAATACTGAAAAAAAATATCATGGTTTCCACAAAAATATTAAGAAGCACAACTGGTTTAACATTGGTAATAATAAATGTTTCTTAAAACTGGTGCAATGGCTGCTGAAAATTAAGCTTTGCATCACAGGAATAAAGTACATTTTAAAATATGTTCAAATAGATTTTAAATTCTATATTACTGTATTTTTTGATCAAATAAATGCAACTTTTGTGAGCACAAGAGACTTCTTTCAAAAACACATAAAAAAAAAACCTTACCAACTCTAAATTAAATGGTATGCTGCAGGAAAACTCCTTTTCGTTTTCAAACTTGAAGTCCTTCATCTTAAAGGGATAGTTCACCCAAAAATTAAAATTAGCCCATGATTTACTCACCCTCAAGTCATCCTAGGTGTATATGACATTTTTCTTTCAGACGAATACAATCGAAGTTATATAAAAAATTCCAAGCTTTATAATGGCATTGAATGGCTGTATATTTTTCAGCCATCTGCCGTCTGCCAGAAGCAAGTTATTTTAGTCGATAAAGTTTTTTTTAAATATGGATATTTTTTTACACAAACACATCGCTTCACTTCAGAAGGCATTTATTAACCCCCCAGAGCCGTGTGGAGCACTTTTATCATGGATGGATGCACTTTGATGGATTTCAAAACTTAAACGGTCATTCACTGCCATTATAAAGCTTGGACTATCCCTTTAATAAGCTTGTCTTTAGGTTTTTTTGTTGTTTGGAATGTCTAAATTTTGAGGGGAATGAATGATCTTGACAGAAATTGATGTAGCCAGTAATGATTTGATGCCAAAGTTTGATTTGCAGAACATATCCCAGTCTCCTACACACAGCTTACTCTATCATCTTTTTCCACTTTCATATAGTCCTGGTCATGATGGACAGCTGCAAGATATGTATTTGGGAATGAAGATATACCAAGTTGTTTTCCAATCTACCCAAGGGAAGCAAAGCAACAGATCTGAGTTCAGTTAGGCAATCAATATGCTGACAAACAACTGGTGAAAGCAGAGTTGAATACACCATTCAAATCCTGAAAAGTGAATTAATTGTGTTGAGTTTGCTGACCCTAGTGTTTATTGCCTCTGCAGAGGGCAGGGAGTTCAGTCAAAAACAACAGCATGTGAGCAAGTCCTGCTGTAGAAAATATGGCCACAATTCAACAGTGAATAGATGTACATATGGGTTACAAACCATGTGTCTTGGTCTGCACCATCTGTTGTTCACAAAAATGGCAAGTCCACCTCCTGTCTTCTAGCAGATCTTGCTCACACATCTGTGTGAATGTACCGTCAGTGAGCAGAGGTTAAGCATGTAAAAGCAGCTTTATTATGTGACCAAAATATGCACACACAGACAAAATTCACTAAAGAATGAGACACTTGATCACAATCATCATGTGGATTAAGAAGAAGGCTGACTGTGGGCAGTCCTGAAAACTAACTCACAGTGACAATTCCAGGTAAAACATTCAATCATGTTAGCTAATTAATAATCAGGAGCCAAGCATACATTGGCCTAATGCAATATTAAGCCACCTTTATGATTCCTCAGATATTTTTACATTTTCTTTCATTAATAATTAATACATAATCTGGAGACTGAGCCTGTAAATCTTAAATGAAGATTTAACTTCAAGACTAGAAATTAAAAAATAAAATGTACATTACCATTCAAATGTTTTGGTCGGTAAGATTTTTTAAGTCCTATATGCTCACCAAGAAATATTATTACGATGTGCCAGCAATAGGGATGGAACGGTACACAGAAGTCACGGTTCGGTTCATGCCTCGGTTTAGACATCACGGTTCAGTACAAGTTCGGTACAATGGAGGGAAAAGCAAAACAAAACTGCAGAAGGCAAAATTTTTTGCATGTCTCAGGCTGTACCACCTAGTGTCATACAGTCTCTCCCCTGACCTAGCTGCAACAGCCTGAAGTGTGTAAAGTAAGGTGTAAACAGTAAACATTAAGTAGGTAAGTAACTGTAACTTGTAAACAAAATAAGACAATCAGCTATAAAACTGAAAATACAGCATCTCTTATTTATGAAAGTGCAAATTACATAGAATACTAACAACAACAAAAAATTTCTTGTTCCAGTGATTGGCACATCTGGGTGATGGCGTTGGATATGTGTTAGCATGTTAGATGTATTTCCACTCACATACCCAACAACTGCGGAACAACACCGACACACAGTCCTCGTCTTATCCACCACTCTCTCGCCTGTACTAATGTAACTGACTGGGAAACCGAAGTTTTCCCAAACTTGAGATCTTAAAGAGGCCGGCGGGTCCTCTAACTCTTGTGGGTCGCCAACGCTCGCCATACTCGTCCTTAGTGCTGCTATCTCTGAGGGGCTGTTTACACCTGGCCACTTCATGCGTTTTCTCAGATCGGATAGCTATCTGATTTATCAAAACGATTCCATTTACACCTGGTCACATAAATGTGTTTTTGCAAAACGGATTTAAATCTGTTTATATCCGCTAAAAAAAAAGATTTAATGGAGTGCACGTCACCGAAAGCAACAGATATGAGCTGCATTTTATTGATCATCAGCTAAAATTTCAAAATCAAAGACTGCAATAAGAGAGAGCGGCAACAGCCCTGGTAAAAAATTTACATATGTGTTTTCAACAACCGGATGATGCATTTACACTTGTCCAGTTTCGTCTGGAATTCGGCCCAGATCTCCTCCTGATGTGGTTTGAGCGATCTGAAACTCACTGGACTGTCGACCTGACAAAAAACTGCATACATAGGCGGAGCTTGGCTACATAGGCGCCAATCAGAGCTTCAGAGCTAAGGCAGGGCTACAGATTAGGTGTCCCTAAAGAACCCGCGTATCTAACAGTAGTTCCGCATTACATTAATTAATTTGCACGCAAGTTTTATTTATTTTTATACCGTGTATTCTCCATGTAAATTCATGCACCGAACCGTGACGTCCGTACCGTTTCGGTTCAGTATGAATACATGTACCGTTCCACAGTTCCGCAGTGGAACTTGGCAGCAGTGTGTTCCAAAGTACTTCCCGTGATGAAAAAGCAGGAATGTCAATTGAGGACAGATTATTCCTTGACATTATGGACAGAGAGGTCTACATGAATGACTCATGGGGATTCATGGGAAGCGCCATTGCCCTTCAGGCCTTGTCTATCTAATAACAGTTGCCAAGCTGCGAAACACCTTGAATCTCTTCGACACACTCTGATCAAGCTGAACTTGCACCCCCAATGAAAGCATAGCAGGAATGTTGGTACTTGCCCATATTTGGTGTTTACCATCCACAGAAGAAGGGCCAGATACGTGTTGTATTCGATTCAAGTGCTAAACATGAAGGTACCGCCCTCAACGATGTGTTACTGAGTGGACTAGACTTGAACAACACACTGTTAGGTGTCCTCATCCACTCTCGCAAGGAACCTGTGGCAGTCACGGCAGATATACAGCACATGTTCTATTGCTTCATTGTCCAGGAAGACCATAGAGACTTCCTCTAAAATTTCTTTGGTTTGAAGATAATGATCCAGTATGACTACTGCATGAAAGTGCATGTGTTTGGAAATAGTCTGTCACCTGCTGTGTAACAGTACAGGGTAAAGCTTTGAACAGAGAACTAGCCAATGATCCGTGTGATTGGGATTCTCTCATACCAGCTGAAAGAGAAGATCAGTGGAGAACATGGCTTGATTCACTTTTGAAGCTTAAAGTAGATACAGATTAAAAGACCATACCTACCTGTTTCTCTATGTTCTACACAATACAGGGAACTGTGCATCTGTGCAGACGCATCTACCAAGAACATACCAGCTGTTACTTACCTTAGAGCAGTCGACTCGGAGGGATGCAGCCAAGTTGGCTTTCTCCTGGGTAAATCCAAGTTAGACCGTTCCACGTCTTGAACTTTGTTCCGCAGTTTTGGCTGTTGAAATGGCAGACTTGCTGACCACTGAACTGAACATTGAACTCCAAAGAGTGAAATTCTACACAGACAATAGAATTGTGCTAGGTTACATTCACAACACAAACAGAAGGTTTTACGTGTACGTTGCCAACAGAGTTGCTCAGATCAGAAGGTCTACTCACCCAAATCAGTGGCACTTTGTCAGTAAAGACCCAAATCCTGCAGACCATGGAACACGTCCCATATCCCTGGAGCTGTTGAGCCATACAAACTGGTTTACAGGCCCTGAGTTTTTGCACAAAGATGGCCTAGATGTTGACACATTCCAGCCAGAGACCTACAATCTTATTGAGCCAGATACAGAGGCACGGCCACATGTCTCAGCCTTAGTTACCAAAACCTCTGAAAAGAAGCTAGACTCACAGCAATTTACATGCTTCTCCAGCTGAAAAGTACTCACCAGAGCCATGGCTAGTCTGGTACACAGGGCCAGATCCTGTTCTGGAAACCCTAGCTCCAAAACAGATGAGTTAACACAAGCAAGAGTTGTAGTTATCAAAACTGTTCAACAAGAAACTTTTTCAGAGGAACTGAAGTGCCTCGTCAGAAATTAAGTGATGCCCAAGCGCAGCATCATAAGAAAGTTGAACCCCATTTGGATGAAGATGGAGTAATACGAGTTGGAGGACGTTCATCATCAGCTGGAACGTGTTGGGAAGAGAAACACCCCATCATCATTCCCAAAAACAATTATATCGCTACTCTACTTGTCAGACACTTTCACAAGCAAGTTGCACACCAGGGTAGACATTTCACTGAAGGTGCTCTCCAGTCAGCTGGACTGTGGATAATTGGGGGCAAAAGACTAGTGTCAAGTGTCATACATCACTGTGTGATCTGTAAAAGACTTTACAAAAAAATTCCAACTTACCTTCTGATCGAGTTAACCCAGATCCTCCATTCACCAATGTTGGCGTTGATGTGTTTGGCCCGTGGAACATCTGCTCTCGACGAACCAGGGGAGGTCTTGCAGAGAGTAAGCGATGGGCGGTTATTTTCACATGCTTAGGAACACGAGCCGTGCATTTCGAGGTGATTGAGTCCCTGGATAATACTAGATAGATAGATAGATAGATAGATAGATAGATAGATAGATAGATAGATAGATAGATAGATAGATAGATAGATAGATAGATAGATAGATAGATAGATAGATAGATAGATAGATAGATAGATAGATAGATAGATAGATTACTTTCAGTTAATAAATGTAAAACACTGCACATTTCTGGTGTTTGTTTGGGGCATTCTAAAGCTCTTCATCAAACCTTTCAATACAAAAACCACCTCAGATTGCTTTTAATCAATGCACAAAATTTAAAAACAGATCAACACTATCTGTTCCTAAATTCTGCAGGCGGCAGGTGTTTGGGTGGGCTGTTAACATGCCGTTAACACGAATTAGTATGTTGCTAGCATGATTTAACATGTTGCTAGCAAGTTTTATCCTTTTGGTAACATGAATTAGCATGCAACGAGCATTATTTAAAATGTTGTTAACATTAATTAACATGTTGCTAACATGATTTGCCATTTGTCAAGCATGGATTAGCATGCTGCTAGCATGATTTAACACACTTGTAACATGAATTAGCATGTTGCTAGCATTAATTATTGTGTTCCTAGAATAAATTACCTTGTTGCTAGCATGATTTAACATGTTGTTAAATTGTTTTAACATGTTGATAACATGAATTAACATTTTGTTAACATGGATTAGCATGATGCTATCATGTTTTAACGCTGCTAACATGAATTAACATATTGTTTACATGTTTTAGCATGTTGCTAGCATGAGTTAGCATGTTGCTACCATGATTTAACATGTTACTTTCATTATATAGTATGTTGCTAGCATGATTTATCTGTTTGTTTTTTTTATTATTTTTATATATTTTTCATACAATACACATTTAAACATTTATTCCTGTGATGGCAAAGCTGAATTCTCAGCATCATTACTCCAGTCTTCAGGGTCACATTTTTTCAGGATTATTTTGATGAATAGAAAGTTTAAAATAGTTAGAAACAGTTAGAAACAGAAATTTTTCGTAAAATTATAAATGTCTTTACTGACAATTTTGATCAATTTAATTCATCCTTGCATTAAAAAAGTTATTTCAAAAAGTATTCATTTCTTTTTTTTAAAAAAATATGAAGCTATTGTACAATATAATTTAAACACAAGAATGTCAATGTCAATATAATTGTAAACTTTTTTGCGTAAACGTAAATTGTAATGTGGTATCTTACAAATGTAACATATCAGGAGTGTGCTTTTAATGCGAGCCAACAAGTTACATATTTTAATATCAGCCAAAGGGGATAAAAGGGTTCCAAACAGAAAGGGGTTACTTTAAAATAAACAACACAAGAAATAATCAACTACACGATGTGAAATCAGTTTGGTGCATACATTTAGTCATGAGTATTAGCTCCAAGCCAAGTTTCAGCAGAGTAAATCAAACTTCAATATCACCATTCCCAACGGCTTATAGCAGCAAGAGCTCATTCATTGCATTTGTTTGTGTGCTTGCATAATGTCTAAAGGCAAATCTGTATCTAGTCCTCTTCCTCTAAAACTACAGTAGTATCATCTCTCTGTCCGCTATATATATGTCGCTATAAACTTCAACCTTATCTGCAAGTGGAGATTTCAGAACTCTTACTGTCCATTGTCAAAAAAAAAGGGGGATTTAACTTCATGCAAAAATGTTGATCAAGATTTGATGACTTGAAAACCTTTTTTGTACTATAAATAAGACCACATAAACCATACTTTAGCAGACCTTATTTAAAATGTAAATTGTCAAACTGGCCTCATCCGAATACATGCTGATGATATGAAAATGTCAGTATGATTTCTATGGCTCACTAATGTTAGACTCGTTCTTTTCAGAAACTAACCTCAATCATCATAAGCCTTTTGAAACGCTTGTGGAATCCAGAATTTGTTTTGTGTTCTAGGGCCAAACATGAGTAGTTTTCTCTAGATCTACATATTGATTTATTTTAGTGGAGAGTGGGTTAATTAAATGTGAATTGTAAGCCTGAAACAAAATATTGAGCATGCTGGACAGAGGAGAGGAATCTGTCCTTTAGATGTTAAAACAGCAATCAATACAGCATAACCTGGGAATATCCGTCAACACACTGCAAACGAACGGTATTGAGAAAGATCTGGAGCAGGATTAAGTAGCTGGCTTCAGACACCGCAGCTCAATCTGAGGCCCTGCAGAGCATTTGTAATGAGGTGTGTGTATCGTCTAAACATTCAGGGCTGCAAATCAGATTCCCAATCAGGTGAATGTACAGAACATTTCAGTAACAGAAATAGAACAAACTGTAAAAAGAAGTAGCCTACATTTTCCTTAGCTGAAATGCATTCTTAAGACACAGAAAGATTTTAGTCATTCAAAATAATGAAAATGGGCTTATAATACAGAATTAGATGAGGCTAATTAAAAAAGTAATTAAAATAGAGACATGAGACTCATAACGAAGGTCACATAAAAATGGTGAGTTGAAATTTCTAAGCTTTCCCTGGTAGCATGAACTGGAAACTGAACTGACAAAAATGAATTAGAGAGTTTTTTTGTTTTTTTTTCAAATGCAAAGTAAACTAAAAATATGCATTATTTATATAATACTTATAACAGAGTTCATCCTTCGTTTATGTGTACAAAACAAACACTGACACTTTTTTTCCTTCATCTATCATCCATGAAGGACATACAACTCTAATTCAAACTGTGTCACTTTGAAACTTGTGCGCAATTGCACATTTATGGAAATTTCCAAACCGAACACTGAGCTATATAGTGGCCTCCTGAGGATAGGAAATCAGCAGTGAAGTCGCTGAAAAACTACCATGTGACGTGTAATTTACAAAGTGTGCTACATCAACCAGCCCGAGATGGCGAGATGGTGCTGGTGGTAATGAAGAGACGTCACCTCAAGCTGTATATGAAATCGGGACGTTCCCAGAGATTTAGCTATGGATTTCTGTCAGTACAAGATCCTATAAGTCTTCCTCTTTAGATGCAGACACTGTCTTATTGTAGCGAGAAATATATTCAACGTGATTCACCAGCAAATTCTTTTGATCCTCACGCAGGTCTGATTTGTGCCTGATATCATTTCCTGCATCAAGAGTCTGTGAAAGAACTCAGGGGTCGCCAGACTGCATTAAAGCAGGAACATTTTGATTACAAAAGAATAAACCTTTAAGACGGCAGGAATTACATTTTGATGGAAAGTGTGGTGCCTTCAGTTCCAGGGAATTGAATGGTGCACCATTTTTTAGACAAACATGCTATTTATTATGTCCAAACAAAGCCAGCGCCCTGGGCAGCTGTTGAATATTAAAAGACAGAAAGAAGCTGTGCTGTTTGCTTTGTGGTTGATCAAGGAAGAAAACATGTTGAGTTGCTTAAAAACATTATGGTAATATCAAGTAATACCTAATAGACTCAAGCTCGCTACTGGATGGAAAAGGATAGCGTGAAAAAAAAGTGAAAGACTATTTTCCAGAGCACAATATAATGATGACAAAAGGATAAAAGGAAGACATGAAGGCACAAATTTTATATCTTATATTTTATTCTTAGAAAGAAATAAATACTAAAACTAAACTATATTGTTTAATGACTTTAGACATCACATGTTTTTATTTTGAGATTTGGTAAAGATTACATTTAACAGTGTTACTAAATTATTAGTCATTTTAAAGATTACATTTAAAAAGCGTTAGTTGTAAAAGTGGGTGAAATGAGCATGCCATGCACAATTAAATATACATAATATATATTTGCATGCCTTGTGTTATGAGTATAATGTTCATTGAAGAACAAAAAAGGAATACAACATAGCATCTCTCTAAAGCTCCAAGAAAAATGTGTCACCTTTGCAGAACATATTTGAACATAAGGCCTTATTATTACCACACGCTGTTAAATTCCCCTTAAGTGCAGTGAGTGGAGAAGAGCAGAAGAAGAACTGAAGGTCAAGGGTAAATGTGGCAGGGTTCTTTAAGTGCCCAGCTGTCTTCTGATGTCCTATTGATTGAGTTCAGTGGGGGGATTCTTGGAAACAGCTGGACGCAATAAAAGAACAGGACTTCAGTCTTTATCCGGAGGATGGCATTACAAAAATCGTTATGTGCCTGACATATTTTTGTTAAAACATATTTGAATTATACACAGATGTGAATTATATTTGATTGGTGCATGCTAAAGAAACTCATATTACACGCAAACGGATTTTTTAATAACAAATTGTTATAATTGTAACACAAATTGATCATCCTTGGAAATAAAGAACAGGTGTGACATATTAGGATACCCACAAGATTGTTCAAATCTGATATTTCACAAAAAGTAAGGAAAGCAATTACCTGGAAAAATAAGTACACTAAAAATAACCTTGTTTGCATTGCATATAATTGTCAGTCAGTCTCCTTAACCGAATTGAAGACATTCTGTCCACTCTGATTCACAGATATCGTCTACTTGTGTCATTTTGAGAGCTTGTTTGCCTGTACAGAATGTTTCATTTAAAGCAATTTAGTTTCTTTTTTGTGGTTGTTGCAAGGTCAAGGCTTTTTATTTAGACTGCCTCTAACGCTCTTGTACAGTGTGGAATTTCTGATTGACTCTTTGATTAAAGTTACAATAAAGGGGTTCTTTGGTCAGATAGTTTTTGTTGTTGTTGTTGTTAAACATTATGCCACTGTGGTCTTCGGTTTTATCTTTGAACTGAACAACACTGACAGGAGCAACTTTTCTAAGCACATCCAAGAATAAGTTTTCCAACAGCATCTCAACATCTTGCATTTGGTTAGAAGCTTCAAAAGATGCCATGAGAACCCAAGAACATGTAAATCTCTATGATTTACACAACATATAAAAAACAAAACCTTCTACATTATTTTTTGTTCTTTTCCTTACTACTCTTCACTCTTTTAGATCTGTAATATCAGAATATATCAGATATTCAGCACATCAGAGGTGAATATGCACAAAAGGGCAAAAACATGCAGCTAGTTTAAATGCCTTTTTAAATCCCTGTGGACCAAACTTCAAAATGTTCAAAGCAAAACCACAGTCAGAAAAATTCCTCTTCAAGTTTTTATCCATTCATCTATGGCATACCAGAGAGCGAGATCTTACTTTGGACGTTTGCAACCTTCACTTCATGAAAAATTGAAGCCTAAATACACCAGACAATAACTAGTATTTTGTGCACTATCCTATTTTAGAGCAACATCATAGACACATCTTATAGAAAAACAATCACTCTATGACATGACAGTCAATTAATGTTTTAAGCACTGTAGAATAAAAATGACATCAATATGCAATTACAGTTAAAGAAGAAAATAACAGCGATAGTCCTTACTAATGGCTCTTACTAATTAAGTTGACAGTATAAGAAATGTATAATGTTACAGAAAAATTATATTTCTAATAAATGAACTTTCTTCAAAGAATCCTGAAAAACAGTATCACGATTTCCACAAAAATATAAAGCAGCACAACCATTTTCAACTTTGATAATAATTTTAATAATAGTAATGTTTATTGAGCATATTAGGATTTCTGAAGGATCATGTGACACTGAAGACTAGCTGCTAAAAATCAGTATTGTCATCACAGTTTTTTTACATATATTAAAACAAAACGCAGGTATTACTGTTTTTAATTGCATTTTTTAATCAAATAAATGCAGCTGTAGAACATTTTTAAAAATCTTACTGACCCCAAACTTTTGACTGTTAATGTATATTAAAATGGTTTATGACTGTTTCACTCATTGATCAGCTTTAAACATGTAATAATTCATATTTTCATAAAAGATTTTCATATTTTAAGACAAAGTCTGGGTAAAATATCTGTTAATTTTAATCAACCCCTGGGACATAAAAGTGCCAGAAGTTAAAGAAACAGCCATCAATAAGAATCCACATTCTGCCTATAAAAATCACAAATTCCTTGCCTGGATGGACCGATTCAGTAGGCCCACGTGTTGATATAATGCCATAAGAAATTCAGAGAAAAAAACAAATCAACAAATATTCCAAAGCACAGAGAGAGACATAGGATAAATGTAAGATGGTTGTATTAAACTAAATGAGTCACCGTGCCAAACCAAACACATTTTTCTTATTAGTCTAATTAACCTATCCTGACTGAGCCACCAACTCCAAATCACTTCCCATCTGTCAGCGCTATATGAAAGTGTCATCTTTGCTCCCCCACCTCTGTTTCCACTGACATGCCAGCAATCAGTCTGATTCATGAATGTGTGCGAGTGACTGTCGCCGTTCGCATATTAGCACAGCAGCGCTGAAACCACGAGTGTGCACATCCATTAGTATGATACACTTCCTCCTGTTATTATAGGTCTATTGTAGATATAGGTCACTATATGTGTTGGAAGCTGAAGAAATTCAACAATGAAAAGAGTCTGAGAATATTGTGGACAAAAGAAGATGACCACTATGGCCAATGATTTGTTTCAAATGAAAGTTGGGTGGACATATCTTTATTTAACAGGAGCCAGAGCCCAGCTGTCCACACATACCTGTCATGCTGGCCAATTCTACATTCTTGAACACATCTAAGATTGCACTGGGGTGATATTATTTTACTTTATTTAATTTTTATTATTTTAAAATTGTCATTAGTAATATTTATTATAATAATTCACTTTTTATTGAAAAGGCATATAGAAATCATATTGCAACAATTTTAAATAATGTAATATTTTTTATAAAAATAAATTTCAATAAAGGCCAGTAAAAAGATAAAGACATAGACATTATAGATGAAGAAACCCTACTGTTCCGTCATGATAATGTATAAATCGCTGTACAGATGCTTGTATGGGAACTGTTGTAAGATGCCTACAGAGCCAGAGAATATACAGGTGCTGGTCATAAAATTAGAATATCATCAAAAAGTTGATTTATTTCAAGAATTCAACTTAACAGGTGAAACTAATATATTATATAGACTCATTACATGCAAGTGAGATATTTCAAGCCTTTATTTGTTATAATTTTGATGATTATGGCTTACAGCTTATGAAACCCACGAAATCAAAATCCCAGAAAATTAGAATATTACATGAAATCACACAGTAATTATTACACAGTGATACCATGGTCATTGAACCAGGTTTTGGTTATTTTGGCAGTGTGGGCAGGTGCAAATCCTGCTGGAAAATGAAGGAAGCATGAAGTGCTCTGGAAATGTCCTGGTAGACGGCTGCGTTGACTCTGGATTTAATAAAGCACAGTGGACCAAAGTCCTCTTTTCTGATGAGAGCAAATTTTGCATCTCATTTGGAAACCAAGGTCCCAGAGTCTGGAGGAAGAATGGAGAAGCACACAATCCAAGATGCTTGAAGTCCAGTGTGAAGTTTCCACAGTCTGTGTTGGTTTGGGGAGCCATGTCATCGGCTGGTGTTGGTCCACTGTGCTATCCACTCAACGCAGCCGTCTACCAGGACATTTCCAGAGCACTTCATGCTTCCTTCAGCAGACAAGCTTTATGGAGACGCTGACTTCATTTTCCAGCAGGATTTGCACCTGCCCACACTGCCAAAAGAACCAAAACCTGGTTCAATGACCATGGTATCACTGTGTAATTACTGTGTGATTTCATGTAATATTCAAATTTTCTGGGATTTTGATTTCGTGGGTTTCGTAAGCTGTAAGCCATAATCATCAAAATTATAACAAATAAAGGCTTGAAATATCTCACTTTGCATGTAATGAGTCTATATAATATATTAGTTTCACCTGTTAAGTTGAATTCTTGAAATAAATCAACTTTTTGATGATATTCTAATTTTATGACCAGCACCTGTATGCTGCATGGATATAAAACAGGTAGCCTATAGTTTAGTTTAATTACGGTTATAAGTATAACTTATGTTGTCATCTTGCTTTTATCCACTATTAGTACAAACCTGTTGTAGCGGTCCCAGTCTGAAAGATGGCCAAAATTTTACTGATGAAGTTTATTGTGCATCACACAAAAGATGAAGAGTTCGTTTTCACTCCAGAAACCCACAGTAAGAGCTGAATACACAGTACAAGAAGTGCGGATTAAAGTCTTATCCATAAACTCTCTCTCTCTCTCTCTCTCTCCCTTGTATTATCATCAACACACAGCGAATTACACAAAAACACTCATTACAACTAACAACTCAGATGAACTGTAATAAAGTGCGTGCTCTTCCTTTCATTACTGCCGTAACAAGTATCACTCCGGAGACTATAAGATTGATCACGAACAGTTGGTACTGATCCATCCTTGACCTTGAGTAACAATTTTTTGGCAAAACCTGTTTTGTATTGACCCTCGTTCACAAAGCAGTCGGGTGTAAAATGATTCGCGCAGACATAAACAAATTTAGGTATGTTGGGGTGAGCATTCCTTTCAAAAACAAAACTAATTCACTGCATCTTCAGCTGCTCTGATGTCAGGAGTAAATGGAGACTGCTATGTTCACTCTTACAACCAACAACAAAACACTTCAACGCTTACGATTCTTATCGCTACAGCGTTGAGACAATGACAGACAGTATACAACTCGCTCAGGGCAGAAACTATGCTAATACTGCAAAGTCCGTCAGCAGTCGTGGGCGGGGCCTGCGCAATGTGACGTCACATTGCTCAGAAAATGAAAACAGCTTGTTCTATGAGACTGTTGAGTTTGTATGGCTATTTAAAGGCACACTATGAAATTTTTCACCACTAGAGGTCGCTTATTCAAAACAAATGCGCAGCTTGATGACGCTGTTGGCTCGAGAGCAATGGAGCTTTTTTTATGCCGCAGACGACCTCTTACGCTTCTTTAGGTCGTATATCTGGGGTAACAGTTTAGATACATTTGAGCGTGTTGAAAGTTTTGTTATAATGTTACTCTGTGCATTCGCTACCATGAGAAACTTATTACACACTGCAGTATGCCAGATCAATATTAGGTATGGTAAAACATAGTACTCACGGTAAATCAAGCAAACAAGATTTAAACAATAAGGCTAACTGTGTTGAGCTATATAACAATGATTAGTTTTCTGCTGATGAATGTATCCAAACAGTTGCTCACCTGTAAGTACACAAGTCAACAAAAATATATAACATTGTTCTAGTGGTTTTTGGATATTTTAATCCAAAAATATTACATACTGTGCCTTTAAAAAAAATGAGTGGGTGGATTTTTATCATTATAGGGTGCCAGCACACATTTATGTTCAAACACCATATAAAAAGTAAATTTGGCATAATAGGTCCCATAATATGACCATTTTTCAATTTTTAAACACATTTGACAGATCCTATCCAGAGGTCTGGGAAAACCCAGTATTGAAGGATCGGACTGAAAAAAATAGCAGAGTGTGACAACAGATGTATATCTTTCAAATCCATCACACACACACACACACACACACACACAGGGACATACGCTGGCAAATCTTTAAAAAAGCAACATTCTGTCATGCCAGATTTGTTTTCCCCTTGCAGATGGCTCATATATGTTACAACTTGTACAACCCTTAGTCTTGAGTCCTGCTTACATCCTCATCCATATTCATCATGTACACAAGGAAATAACAAAGCAATTAGACAGAGCTGAACTTCTTTACCAAGAATAAAAAAAATAACAATAAAGCAGAGTTTTAATTCATTATCTTAAAGGTGAATGTCATCCTTGGTTAAATCACTGAGGCTGAAGGGTGTTTTTTTTGTTGTTTTTTTTTTACAAAGAAGACTGGCCTTTGTGGCTAATTCTGAGGTTCCATTGATATTGCACAGGGAAATTAGGACACCCTTGTCCTTTCAAGAGAATTTTCAGAACACTGTTGCTAACCAGCTAGGAAAAAGTAGAGTAAAATAAGCCATGACAATGAAACATGCAATGAGATCTCATACTGTCAATGATCTCTCCAAACTTAAAAAGTCCTATAAATGAGACTTAAACAACATTCAGATACACTTGAAAAGTGCACGTTACTTCATCCGATCCCTCCAAATTCTATTATGTAATTTTCCAAATAATCTGGGAGGCACCTCAGTGCTCTTTAGAAATAAAGCTCTTTTTCTCTAGGACCATCAGAATGTATGACATATAGATTGAATCAGCACTGTTAGTGAGATACATGACTCAGCTTGTTTCTCATCATGTCTCTCTTGGCAGCTGATGTAAAGTGCATGAAAGTGTTCTCCTTGTTTTCCACCACTGTCCACAGCCACCTAATATCATATCTATATCCGTCTTTTCTACAGTCTCATGTGACAAGCATCACGTGAAAACCTTAGGAGACCAGTATGGCAATAAAGGCATTGGGTCAACTGTTCTCTGAGGACCACTGAATCAAGGTGATAAAGAACAAGGAAAAATCAAAAGCAGAGCACCAGTCCATGCAATATTAACATATGCAGATATGAAACTCTGTGCAGGGCGTCTCTCTATTACTATTGTGCTCATCTCAAAAGAGAGTATAGATCACCACTGCCCCCTATTGGTGCAATGGCAACACAAAGAGACACGAGTGTTGTGTGACACTGTGTTTATTGCTCTCAAAGTCTTACACAGTGCATTAATAAAGCTCTTTTTTCAGAATTCTATTATAGGATATAGGAAACCACTACAAAATATCAATAATAACAATACAGTGAAAAAAATTTCATGATTACCCCACTGAAATAGCCGTATCTTGATGACTGGCTAGTTTAAAGTCCACATGAAATCAGAATTGACCATATTTACTTTGTTTGCCTAAATTGATCGTTTTGTGGTGAACAATTCATCCATGCAAGTCAATCCACACAAAAATTTTTTTGGCTTCGTAATCTTTAATCAAAATCTGAAAATGCCCCTCCCCTCTGCATTGGAGGACCTTCTCTGATGACGTAGGTTTGAGGAATTGGTTTGGGCAACGCTTAACCACTCCCCTCAAACCGTTAGTCTGTTATGAGCAGAGATGGAGAGGAGGAGCGCTAGAGTAAAACCCTGCCCTCTGTTCAATATTCCGTTTCACTGGGAAATGCGTCACAACACTGGAGAAAAGTCGTTTGGAACTTCCGGTTCACGCGGACTTTAAGCTCATCTCCCAGCGTGATCCACTCTAAAAATGGACAAACTAAGGCTGATTATTTGACATTATTTTATTGATGTAACTGTGTATTTTTGACAATTTTTGACTATTAATACTTTCAAAAGTTCTTTAGCACACCAACAACACAGACTCCCTGCTAACTTACAGTATCCAGTTCACATGCCATCTAGGCACTTTGATTGTTCCACACTAAAGCCATGAAGAAATCCGAACCAGAAAAACCTTCTTTCAATCAGTTTGTGACTTCTAAAACTGGCCCAATTCGAGTTAGAAAACTGACCCAAGGCTTTCTAACAGGCTTATGAATTATGAGTATTCCATCTAAAATACCGTGGAGTTGTACAAGACAGAATGAAATAGGTTGAAGAACGAGGAAAAAAAGGCAGGCTGCCAGATTTATGGTTAAGTAACGTGTCTGAAGTCAATCCATCAATATTTTTGACTTATATGACTCAAAAAATGTGCCAATTATAATAGTCATTAAAGTGGAAAGGCTATAAAGGTCATTCTGTCATGTTCAATATCACTAATGCAAGCTGGCATATATTACAAGTTGAAACACTGTACTTGACTAATTTCAGGCCACATAAGAAAGACGTTTAATAAAAATCATTGCAAAAAATAAAAATTTGGTTACTCAAATGTTTCTATAACATTATTACAGTCTTTGCTTCAGCTTTCTAACCTTTGCAGATAGACTATAAAAAAGGAAAATGTGCCATTTTTACTACCTCTCTAACCTTTCGCTGGAATAACTTAAATAATTTTCATGACAAAATCAGGTAGTTTAAATGTTACCCCAGGAAGAACATTGTTAGGCTATGTGACATTACATTTTCAGTGTAAGATCATACCTGTAACTCTGAGGTGTTAATGGGGGATGGGGGAGGGTAAAACAATTTGCAACTTGCATGACAATAAGTGTATGTGGTTGTCAAAACATTATTTCAGTGACAACAATGTTTACATGGTTACAAATTTCACGATTTTAATTCAGTTCTTGGGATTTTATTCTGATCTTGATTCTATTAAGTTCAGTAGATACAGATACATGTTAATTTTTCTCAAGAAAAAAAAACTCACCTAATGCTGTGAACATACAGAGAGCCCTGTCAGCTGGTAGCCTATTATTATAAAAGGTTAAAAATAACAACTCAAATATAAATATAATGCGTTTTATTATAATAACAACGTTATAATATTCCAATGAAGTAAAAACATAATAAAAATGTTATATTGTTATACATGTATATTATGTTAACATGTTATACATAATCGAAATTATGTATGAGGCATACATTTCGGTGAGTTGTACTGCATCTTTCAACATAGGCCTATTGTTCATTCGTGTTTATTTACTAGTCTAGTTGTAAAGAGTATGTTTGGTTCACTGTTTGAGCTGAGGCGCTATCTGTCACATTTACAAGCACCAAAACGGCATAATTGTTGAATTTCGTGATAAAATTGACAGAATCTGAGTGCTGAGAATTTGATTCATATCAAAAGTAACCAGCTCTTTCTTGTCTGTTGGTATCATCAGTGTCTTTGCTTCGTGATTTTTCTCCACGTGAGAAATGTATGTGTGGCGTGATAGCGTGTAAAAAGTGTCAATTGCGTGAGTCTCACGCTGAATGCGTGAGAGTTGGCAGCCCACTCAGTATATTCATGTGTGAATTACTTTTGAAGTATAAAGCTGCAGCATCCACATCAAATCTGGAGTCAGCACAACTCACACACCCTGCCGGCAGAGCAAGAGAGAGGCAAAGTGAAATGCTGCTGTAAACACAAGATCAGAGGCAGGATTTTGTTGCTTCAGTAGGACACATCTCTGCACTCATTTACTGTGCAGTTGTTTCTATGTCAGCGGGAGTTAAGTGAACATGCCAAACTTTTCTTCAGGAATACTGCCAGAGGTTGTTCAAGAAGAAAAAAACTTCCCAGGTAGCACTGAATGATGCAATAAGCACAGCTATTTTTCTGAATAATTTGCATGCATGCAATGGTATTAGCCTATACAAAGAGACAAGATGATGCTCGCTGTCGTCTGAAAAAAAGGAGACTGCACAATGTAGCAGTCCACAAAAATATTAAGTTGCACAACTGTTGTCAACTTTTATAATAATATAATTAAAGGGTTAGTTCACCCAAAAATTAAAATGTTTACTCACTCCCATAATTTACTCACCCTCAAACCATAGGTGTATGAGTTTCTTCTTTCTGCCGAACACAACTGGAATATAATAAAAAAATATCCTGGCTCTTCTAAGCTTTATAAATAGGAGTGGATAGTAACTGAGATTTTGAAGTCCAAAACAGCACATCCATCCATCATAAAAGTAATCGGCTCCAGGGGATTAATAAAGGCCTTCTGAAGCGAAACAATGCGTTTTTGTACAACAACAAAAAATATCCATCCTTAGTTATAACTTTATGGACTGTAATCACTTGCTTCCAGTAAGGGCCGTCCGCGCGTTCACGAGAGAGTCGGGTTCCGGCGTATGACGTAGGATGTAGGTAAGCTTAGATGAGTAGTGAGTTTAAGCGCCTCTCGCGGTTAAAATAAATAGGGCTGGGCAACAAACTTAAGCTCCTTCGACAATTAAAAATTCTTGTTTAGTTTGTTCCATCATCTGCGCTTCTGTGTTCATCATATTCCAGTCCTTGATTCTGATTGGTCAATAGCTGTTTTATTCACGATAAAACGGCAATGACCGCTTACACAACACTCTTAGCAATGTAAACATTTTTCAATCTCATTGATATTTTTAATTGAAGCTAAGCTTATAGAGTAGAGTTTGTGAGAGATCGAGTAAGCGAGTTACATGCATTTACATATAGCATCTTCCTTCAGGTCAGTCCTGGCTATATTCGTTATAAAATTATGTCCGCTGCCATATCTTGCCTTTTAACTGGGTTTTCCTGTGCCATGACACTATTCATTTGTCAGTTGCACCTTGCTTCTCTGTGTTCATAAGTTTAGTCCTTTCAATATAAAAGACTTCTCTACGGCCTGACCTACTCATAAAGACAGTATTTGCCGCCATCGAATGGCGAAATAATGTAACTTATGTTGCTGTTCACGGTCAGGGTCTATTTTTTCCAGCGGAAGGAAGGCTTTTAGTGATTTTACTCCATGGAAGTTGCATTGATACATTTTTTGGCTTTAATATTTGTATTGTGTGGTAACCGTTTTCTAAAAGAAATATCATACAAGAGACCATGACTTATTCACGATACAGCACAGCCTCTCTAGTCTGGCTATCACCAGACCAAGCTCAATCTAATTTAACATTAGTCTGGGGAGTCTGCTCTGTATTTTCTACTGCACAAGAGGCGTGATCAACGGGCAGAAGCAGCAATTTTTGCAGGTTGTGCAACAAAAATAAAAACATTACAGTGAGTGGTATTTACACCCACTCGAGCGATTTGATTGCTAAACTAAAGAAGTCAATAGCCGCGTTTCCATTGTCGGGCCAGGGCCGGGCGTGCTAGTGCGTGCCAGTGCCAGTCGCGTTTCCACTGTCACTTCCGGGGCTTGATCGGGGCCTATACTCGGGGCCAACGGCCAGGATTGTCTGGCCTGTCGAATACCTTGGGCCAAAGCGGGCCAACTCGGGCTACGAACAGAGGAGGAGTTTACCTGAGTCTGGAGACGCCAGCGCCGGATGATTCTGTCAGCATTAAAGACTTTTAAAATTAACTCACTCTCATGTTTGAATGCCTTCTGTTTGTGATCCGATGTGGATTCTGATCACCGTAGAAGGTAGAAGTATACGCGATGCAAAAGTCTGTGCACGCTATAATCATTACCATAGTAAACATACTGTAGTAAATATGCTTGAAGATATACGCATAGGAAAAAAACAAAGTGAACGCTTTAAGAAATCAGACAAATCATAATGGCTATCACAATCATGTTTTTATTTCATATGTCAGAAGCCTATATTCTCGTCTCTTACCGGACTATAAAATAAAGCAACTTTTTTTTCGGTAGCTTTCCTCTGTTTCTCTGACTGAAAATATCTGTAGCCTACTGGGAGTTGAGAGAGTGCTAAAGCTCCTCAGGTCATATTTTTGGTGGCATATATATTTGTAGAAATTATCATTCTTTCTAAATGTGATGTAAATATGTCCTGTAGGCTAACTACCAAATAAACGCGACTGAATAAGTGTATCCTCTTTCTTTTGTGAAATAAACCTAACGGTAGGCTAATAATTTATTTCTGTGTGACTAATAATTTATTTCTGTGTGTTTATTTCTGTGTGACATCGATGCTTGGATATTAAATATTCAAGTAAATAACAAAAAATGCCAGCAAACGGTCGCATTTATCATGCTTGTTTTGCGATCACGCTGTTTCCAGTGATTTCTGTCTGATTAGTTTTTTGATAAAACTTCCATTTGTTGGTGAAAAGATGGGTTAGTGTGACGTTGTTCCAGAGAGGCGTGTCACGGGCGTGTTTTATTGAAGCGCTGTGGAGCTTCTGGCCCGACAGTGGAAACGCAGCAGATTTTGGGCCCGGTGCTACTGGCCCGAGGCTATTAGCCCGGCACGGCCCGTTTAAAGCCCTGGCTCGCACTGGCTAGACAGTGGAATCGTGCATCATTGAGAGGTTAAAAGGAATTGGATTGGATTAAACCCGCCAATAGCGCACCAGGTGGATAAGCCAGTTTGTGATTGGTCCCCAAAGCAGGATAGAAGAATGTACAGGTTTCGAGCCTGAGCTCCAGGGCGAAATCAAATCGCCGGCAGATCGGGCTGGGTTTACCCAGTCTACAGCCATAACTTGCTTAAATCATGTGTTGGGTCAGAGTTCACACTTCGGCCGCCATATAGCCTATGGCTTGAGAGGGTGAGTAAATTAAGGGATAATTTTAATTTTTGGGTGAACCCTTTAAAAAAATATATATATATATATATTAGGGCTGTCAAATTTAGCGCGTTAATAACGCGTTAACGCAAAATCATATTAACGGCACTAATTTTTTTAACGCTCGATTAACGCAGCGCGTATTTTCTGTTTGACCCGTGACCCAACCCCTAGTTGGAGAAATGGAGATACACAGTGTTGGCAACTTAGCGACATTGCAGACCCCTTTAGCGATTTTTTCCCTTCAACAAAGCGCCCAAACCTTATTTAGTTTCTGAGAATATAGCCTACCGGTACCGCCGGTACTCCTCTCCCAGCACGCGCGCGCGCCTCTCTCTCTCTCGCTCTCTCTCTCTCTATCTTTCTCTGCGTCTCACGCGAAGGAGCAGCGCTTTAATTCAGTTAAACACAGATATTATGTTGCTTCTCTAATTTCACAAATATAGCCGAAATCAGAGCACGGATGTTAGCTTATGTGTATTTGATTTCACCAGACGACGGCTCGATTATCAGAATTTTTGTGCAGATTAACGTCTTGGAAGGGAGAGCTGGTTATGTTTATTTGGTCGCGTTTCAGTCACCATTTCAAATTCATTCCGTTGTTTGACAACAGAAACAGTAAAATATACGTTTGAGAATGTATTGATAATTTAGCTTCATCAAAATGGGCACAGAGAGAGACAAACTACAATGTAATAATAAATGCTAAATGTACATTTAGCATTTTCAGAAGAGCTGCCCTGTCATGCAAAAATCTAAACATTTTTGTGTTAGTAAATTGCTCAGTGCAAAGAAAGAGAAGTAATGGGAACCTGGTATTTCTTTGTTCTTTCTACATGTGTCTAATAGACATGAACAAGTTCTTTGAAAAACATCTATGACCTTTGAAACATGTCTCGTCTTCATGCTATATTGACTATGGTTTTAATAATAAACATACATTTGCATAAAGCATCTATATTTATCAATGCCCACGTTGATTAGAGTATTACAAACTTGAAAAGTATAAATTTAAGGTATATTTAGAACAAATAAAAAATGTGCGATTAAATGCGATTAATCGCGAGTTAACTCATGACAATCACGCGATTAATCGCGATTAAAAATTTTAATCGATTGACAGCCCTAATATATATATATATATATATATATATATATATATAAAATACTTTTTTTTTTATTGATTTAAAAAAAATAAACTAAGGGATGTAAGGTGAAGTTATCATTGTCACGTGGTGATCTGCTATGAGTTGTTGGGATGACAGGCACAGAGAGAGGTAAACTTTTGAACTCCTCCCTTAATTCCTTTCCTGAAGACCCAAAACACAAAACCTGCGTTCCAGCATGTTGTCCCTTCATAAAGAGTTGTACGTACAACGAGCCGCAACTTTAGCGTCATTATATATGACATTAAAGCAATATGCAACGATTCTTGAGTTTAAACTTGAACATTTTCATTGTGGAGTTGAGCAAGAGGCCGGATAACTGTTGATTTTGTCAAAGCGAAGTTTACTTGAAACTGAAATTCCATTTGTACTTACATTGATTCTCAAGATTATTGTTCATCATGTGGAAACTGTTGGCCTGCGTTCTCATGGCTTCTGAGTTACAGGCGCGTGATTTACGGAAAAGACAGACACTGTGCCCGGATGTGTGCGACCTGTCCCGCTGCTCATCTGCACCCGAGTTTTGTTACTTTGGCGTGGTGAAGGACAGCTGTGGCTGCTGTACGATGTGTGCTGCGGAAGAGGGGGAGTATTGTGGGGAGCGCGGACATGGATTTTGCGGTCAGGGGATGACCTGTGAATATCGCACCTCTGAGCGCGGCACGTGCGTTTGCGACTCCCATGAGCCAGTGTGCGGCAGCGATGGGAGAACTTATCCCAGTATCTGTCGACTGAAAGCTGAGAACAGACGGGCGAAGATGAGCGGCATACCTGCTGTCATTTTCATCCAGAGAGGCCCCTGTGAGACCGGTGAGGGGAATTTTTTTTGTGGATGTTCATAACACCTGACTTGACAGAAGTTAATGACAGTATAAACTGTGCAGTTGTTTTCCCCCCTCACAAAGTTACTTGCGGCGGACGCAACGCCAGATGACAGAAAAAAATAAATAGCCTAAAAAAAAAAAAAAAATTATATATATATATAGGCTACAGTACAGGCCAAAAGTTTGGACACGTTACTATTTTTAATGTTTTTGAAAGAAGTTTCTTCTGCTCATCAAGCCTGCATTATTTTAATATTGTGAATGATATATTATTACAATTTAAAATATTTGGTTTTCAATTTATTATACTTTAAATTATCGTTTATGTCTGTGATGCAAAGCTGAATTTTCAGGATCATTAGGCTACTCCAGTCTTCAGTGTCACATGTGACATCCAGTCTATCACATGATCCTTTAGAAATCATTCTAATATTCTGATTTATTATGAGTGTTGGAAACAGTTCTGCTGCCTAATATATTTGATGAATAAAAGATTAAAAAGAACTGCATTTATTCAAAATAAAAAAATATTTTCTAATAATATAAATATTCTTTACTATCACTTTTTATCAATTTAACACATCCTTGCTGAATAAAAGTATTGATTTATTTCAAAAAAAAGAAAAAAAAAATTACTGACCCCAAATTACTGACCAGTAACGTATATTGTTGTTACAAAAGATTTCTATTTTTATCTTTATTTTTATTTTTTTACTTTTTATTCATCAAAGTATCCTAAAAAGTATCACAGGTTATGAAAAAATATTAAGCAGCAGAACTGTTTCCAACTTTGATAATGAATCATCATATTAGAATGATTTCTAAAGTATCATGTGATAGACTGAGTAATGATCCTGAAAATTCAGCTTTGCTAATAGTAATACTAATAATACTAATAGTAGCCTAATTTAAAGATGTGGTAGCATTGGATCTGGACGGGAAGGATAACTCTGAGTGAGTTGGAAGGGGTGACATGTCGCGATTCTGCCTTCTCACACCGCGAAACAGGTACGTGGATCTGAGTGTCGTGATTTCGGTTTCATATCGCGTCGTTACAGCCCTGGTAGCTACCTGATACAACTATAAAAGAGCAAGATGACTAGTAAAACTACAGCAGACGACTACCCCTGGCTAATTAAAAAAAAAAAAAACTTGCTTTAAGCTTCTTAAGGTTGGAGGTGGAGTCTTTGGACGCTGAAAGGAGGTTGGTTGCTGGCAAGCAGAGGTTGCACTGCAGAGTTATATTTCGTTCTCCCTTCTCTTTCTTTTAATGTGACATGCCGTTTCTCCGCTTCTAGCTCCCGCTGCTCCTCTTCTGACTCCATTGTGACTGAACTCGTGAAACAGAGAAGTATCGTCATGTAATCCATTGATTTCAACAATGTAACTGTATTCTAAATACCAACTATTTAAATTGTAACTAACGGAATACAGTTAGGCCCTACTCATAATTTGTATTCTGAATAACGCTGGTACATGTATTCCGTTACTCCCCTACACTGGTGCAGAGTTACTTTTCAATACTGAGAAGGTGAAAAATCAAAAAAGTCATTCAAGGGGCATATATCAGATATGAGTGAGTACAGCTTGACTTTACAGCTTCATGCAAAATTCAACCAAATCCCCTCATAAAAAGTAAGAAGAGGCATTTATGTGATAATAGATTTATGACTTCAGCCACAAACCTCTGCAGTAAAAGAGGTGCAGCATTTCAATTCTATTTCAATGTCAAAGGAACTTTGATAGCATTCATTTCAGCACATGTCAGTACTGGCATTCAGCTGTTTTACATATTGCAGAAGCAGTGCTTGACTAATGTCAGCTCTTTCTTTCTTTCTTTGACACTTGTTGTTACAAGCCAAATCATGGAACAACATCAATATTATCATAGCATGTTGATTTTATAAATAAACTGAAAACTTGGAATGATATTGCTACCAAAACATGTACCATACCGTATTAGTAGGCTAAAGCATCCCTCCACAACCCCGACTCCTCACTCTTGGCCTGTTCTTTCACAGCCAGGAATACGGGGTTGAGTACTCTGGGTTCGGGACGAATACCGAGCCCGGAGCCCTCTCCTCAGGCAGTACGGCAAATACGTATTTATTCTATCTGACTTATTTGTAAGTGTGAACTCGTGAAATTTGTAACAATAATGCAAGTATTCATACTGTGTTCTTCTCTCATGCTCACAGCTTTGAGATATGATTTGACAGACAAATGTTTGTGTCAGATGTTCCCCTTACATTGTTAGTACACTGAGAAACCATTTTCTATAAATGAAATGTGGTGCAGGCAGTGATGATCATTGTCAATGTGTGAGTTCTCAATCCCACTGACAACAGAATCATTCCAGCTGATGAGAACAGTGTGGGATTTTCTTTTACTTTCAAAGACAAGAAGCTAATTAATGCTTCAGGATGATAAGGAATTGTGTAAATGAAAAGGTTGGTGTATAGTAAATAAGTCTACTTTTTTAAATGGCCCATATGACTTGCATTCTTCCATGGAGAGCCTCTCAGCCGTTCTCCTCTATACAGTAAAAGTGGATTGTGACCAGAGGCTGTCAGGCTTCATAAAAGTGCATATGACTCATGCATTATATTCAAAGTCTTCTGAAGTCATATGATAGCTGTGAAGGAAGAATCTTAAATTTATGTTATTCACAGAAAATCTGAACTTGAATCTCTTGCTTGACAGCCATGGTTTGGTTACTTTTCATTGTATGGAAAAGAGCAATTTTGACTTCTTTTATTTTCCAAGGAAGAAATAAAGTAAGATGGGGTTTCAAAAGTAAATTATTTAATTTATGTATTTAAAAATGAAATAATATATTATGCAACTCTGAACTATTGTTTGAAAAATGTTCAAAAGGTTTTGGGGGAAATTAAATATAAAAAATGTAATGTTCAAATTATATATATATATATACACTAAAATATATACTAAAAACAGATATTCTCAGGTAAGGTTAGTGTTTCAGGTGAACCCCCTGCTTTTATGCATACAAATGTTCTGTGGCTTCTGGCCAAGAGGTTCACATTTATTTTGTTATGACAGATATGCCTTGGGATATATGATTCATCTATGAAAACCATGTGGCATGTTCTGTCAGCTATGCCTTGCCTAATTCAGGGTTCCCAAAGGCTGAAAAAACAGTGTCACAAGCAATTCAGCTCTGAAAGTCGACTCAGTTTGCAGAAATAGTCAAGGGAACATCAATTTCGTCTAGTAGTAACATGTTATGTGGATTACATAACCTTCATCTTGTGCTTTGTATCCACTTCCACTACAAATTTGCATTTATGAAGCTTCAGCTGATTCTGCTCAGGTTTCTTTGACAGAAACGTAAGAGAGGAGATGATTTAAACAGTTATGTCTGTATTTATTTAAACATGTTTTTAACGTGCTGCACCGGTGGTTTAGATTTCTCATTTCCCAATTCCCACAATAGATTTTTTTTTTTTTATGTGTTTACCTGTTGTGGTTCACCTCAGGGAAACCTGTTCATGTAATGTCTGGACCGTGACTTTCTCTCAGAGGAGCAAGGCTGCTGTCAGCTGCCACAGACTTGGAGATAAGCATGTAACATCAATTTATGCAGAGACTTTGTGACAAGTTCTCCCACCAGTGCCATCAGGTAGCAGGGTGAAGAAAAGAGCTCCACATGGCTGTTTGCTTTACTTCAGCTTGTGCCCACATGTTACTATTGTTGATGTGTGACAAAACAAGAGCTACATTGTGACATTTGTAATGCATTTTAGATTTTAATCTTGGGTTGTCAAGCTCTTTTTTTTTTATTCAGATGTTTTGGCTTGGTCTCAATTTTTTTAAAGGAAAATGTTTTCTTATTAAGCTGGCAAGTTTTCCATCCCAGGTAATATATTTTCTAATGTAATTTGTGTCATTTTTGTCTGTTTTCTTTGCTCTGATAGGCTCTCGAAATCCAAGCAGCATGCGCTACAAATTTAACTTCATAGCAGATGTGGTGGATAAGATTGCCCCTGCAGTGGTCCATCTAGAACTGTTTAGTCGGTAAGGACAGATGGTGGTAGTTGTTTAGATGCTGAGCAGAGTGTCACATGCTAGTTATAATGCTTGGTATTCTTAGCTGGCTCAGAATAAACTCTTCATATGTGATTAAATTATGAGAATATAATTGTTTGTTTAGACAGAGGTTCAAAAATGAGAGTAGATTAAGTATGTAAACACTTCTGTTTAGATCAGATTTGGATGTAAAGATATTTAATTTTGCTATAAATATTTGGTGGTATCTTAAACAGATGAAAATGTTGTGATTCAAAACTTAGAAATCTCTCCGTAAATAATAGGCAACCTAAGTTTTTCATGTACTCATACACCAAGGGATTCATTATTTCCTTCCAGACTACCATTTTCCAACCAAGAGGTTCCTGTATCCACTGGCTCAGGGTTTATAGTGTCAGAGGATGGGTGGATCGTCACCAATGCACATGTACTGTCCAATAAGCAACGTATCAAAGTGGAGATGAAAAATGGCATGCTGTATGATGCCACAATTAAAGATGTGGATCAAAAATTAGACATTGCTCTAATTAAGATCGACTCAGAGGTAAGTAGGCCAATGACAAAAACTAACCTCCAGAGGTCTTAAGTGGTTAAAATCTCTTTGGTTGCTTGGTAAAAATGTTGTCTTTGCATGTTATGGCTCAGGTCCTCTGGTTTATCATCAGCGAGTAGCTTCACAGCTGCTGGAAGTAAATTAATCTTGCGGAGGCAGTCCAGCAGATGTTTCTGGAGTCAGCAAGAGCTTGTGCCACCAAAAATTAGATTCTCCTTCTTGACATGGTTAATTTGTTTTCTGATTTTCTCAGGAGAAAATTGGTCAAATCCCAACTTTCTGCCTATTTTCGGTGTGCGCTTGTGACCATGATAACATGTCTGTTTGGCACTTACAGGCCGCATTTGTTAACAGGACCAGCACACAGCCCTGAAAAAAACAACAAAGCCCAACCAGTAAAAATGGCATTTCTATGGAAGCTTGTTTCCGCCACAGAATAAAAAATGTAATTGCGACTTTTTATTAGGGGTGTAACAATACATCGATATGGATCGATCAAACGTCTAACGATACGCTGCATCGATACCACACGAAAAATAACGATATGAGGACAATGAGTTACCTTTATTTGGTCACTCTCCACGTCTTCACGTAACGTCCGTCTATGCTATTCCGCCAAAGCGCACCATATTGTCTGCCGGTGTGTCTTTATATAAAGATAACGTTAAATAACGTTAATCTCCTCATCTGAAATAAACGCCTGACAAGATTGACTGAACCCTAAATACGCTTTGTCACAAAAGCCGGTATTGTCCACTGTCAAGGCATCGCAAGTTCATGGTTTACAGCAGAAACCGACAAGCACCCTTGTTGTTTGTGAGCACAACCCGATAAGTCAATTTTAGCAAATCAGCACGGAGTATTCAGGTCAGGTGACAAGGCTGCTAGCTAGTCTAAGCTGACTATAAGTGACCGAGGATGGATAATTTAAACAAACTCAAACCCGAGATATCTTCTTTTGGGGTTATAACCTTGATAAAGCAGAATGTTACAGTGGTGAGGGAAAAGCTCCCTGTATTGCGTGTAATCACAACAATAAAGTTTGTAAGGCGTCTATGTCAGCTGAGGAGATATAAGTATTTGAACACCCTGCTATTTTGCAAGTTCTCCCACTTAGAAATCATGGAGGGGTCTGAAATTTTCATCGTAGGTGCATGTCCACTGTGAGAGACATAATCGGGAAAAAAAAAATCCAGAAATCACAATGTATGATTTTTTAACTATTTATTTTTATGATACAGCTGCAAATAAGTATTTGAACACCTGAGAAAATCAATGTTCATATTTGGTACAGTAGCCTTTGTTTGCAATTACAGAGGTCAAACGTTTCCTGTAGTTTTTCACCAGGTTTGCACACACTGCAGGAGGGATTTTGGCCCACTCCTCCACACAGATCTTCTCTAGATCAGTCAGGTTTCTGGGCTGTCGCTGAGAAACACAGAGTTTGAGCTCCCTCCAAAGATTCTCTATTGGGTTTAGGTCTGGAGACTGGCTAGGCCACGGCAGAACCTTGATATGCTTCTTACAGAGCCACTCCTTGGTTATCCTGGCTGTGTGCTTCGGGTCATTGTCATGTTGGAAGACCCAGCCATCTTCAATGCTCTAACTGAGGGAAGGAGGTTGTTCCCCAAAATCTCGCAATACATGGCCCCGGTCATCCTCTCCTTAATACAGTGCAGTCGCCCTGTCCCATGTGCAGAAAAACACCCCCAAAGCATGATGCTACCACCCCCATGCTTCACAGTAGGGATGGTGTTCTTGGGATGGTACTCATCATTCTTCTTCCTCCAAACACGTTTAGTGGAATTATGACCAAAAAGTTCTATTTTGGTCTCATCTGACCACATGACTTTCTCCCATGACTCCTCTGGATCATCCAAATGGTCATTGGCAAACTTAAGACGGGCCTTGACATGTGCTGGTTTAAGCAGGGGAACCTTCCGTGCCATGCATGATTTCAAACCATGACGTCTTAGTGTATTACCAACAGTAACCTTGGAAACGGTGGTCCCAGCTCTTTTCAGGTCATTGACCAGCTCCTCCCGTGTAGTTCTGGGCTGATTTCTCACCTTTCTTAGGATCATTGAGACCCCACAAGGTGAGATCTTGCATGGAGCCCCAGTCCGAGGGAGACTGACAGTCATGTTTAGCTTCTTCCATTTTCTAATGATTGCTCCAACAGTGGACCTTTTTTCACCAAGCTGCTTGGCAATTTCCCCGTAGCCCTTTCCAGCCTTGTGGAGGTGTACAATTTTGTCTCTAGTGTCTTTGGACAGCTCTTTGGTCTTGGCCATGTTAGTAGTTGGATTCTTACTGATTGTATGGGGTGGAAACGTGTCTTTATGCAGCTAACGACCTCAAACAGGTGCATCTAATTTAGGATAATAAATGGAGTGGAGGTGGACATTTTAAAGGCAGACTAACAGGTCTTTGAGGGTCAGAATTCTAGCTGATAGACAGGTGTTCAAATACTTATTTGCAGCTGTATCATACAAATAAATAGTTAAAAAATCATATATTGTGATTTCTGGATTTTTTTTTTAGATTATGTCTCTCACAGTGGACATGCACCTACGATGACAATTTCAGACCCCTCCATGATTTCCAAGTGGGAGAACATGCAAAATAGCAGGGTGTTCAAATACTTATTTTCCTCACTGTATGTATATATACATATATATATATATATATATATATATATATATTATAGCAATTACTTGGTTTTGTTTAACTCTGAAACATGAAATGTGGAGTTATTTGCTTTTGCCAAAAAACGACAGTTGAATTTATCTGCTTTTTCTAAATAACACATTTTTAATAAAAAATACTTTCAGTGAACTTTAGTTTTTACCTGTATTTGGTTTTTGAGTTATTATTACTTAATCAAAACAACCCAGCTGCAGTTTGATTGATATTACTTGGAATGCAAAAAAACAAAAAAAAAACATGATTTAATGAAAATGAACCAGAACGGAGTGATCTGTTTTTGCAAATGAACTCTTCTGTTGTAAATGTCTCAATTGGGAGAGGGTGTGCAATTTTGAAAGAGTTTAATTAAAATGTTATACATTTTGGTTGCATTTGTGAGTTAATACAAATTTAACTGGTTGTGTAAACTTGGCACACACTATCTAAATATGTCGAATCGAATCGTAATCATATCACAGAATTTTTTGAGGTATTGGCAAATATCGTATCGCTGGCTGAGAGAATCGATATCATATTGTATCGTGATGAACTGTCCGATTTACACCCCTTCTTTTTATCTCACAATTCAGACATTTTTTCTCACAATTGCAGGTTTAAAGTCACAATTGCAAGTTATAAAGTCCGAATTGCATGATATAAAGTCATCATGTAAAGTCGCAATTGCGAGTTTATACCTCACAGCGTATAACAGTGAAAACATGGATAGCTGGAAAATTCAGTCAATGGTGGGGAAAATTAGAGATTACTCTAGAAAAAATTACTCTAGAATTAGAGTAAATTCCTATACACTACCAGTGGACTAGCCTACACAATAATTCAGATTCGCAGAATTAGAAACATATCTGTTTTATATCAATATTCTAAACAATGTTTTCAAACAGTGTAAGTTTCATAAGACTATATATGAAAAACTGTGTAAAAAAAAGATTATTTAATAGGCTACTCGATCAAAAGGGTTAGCACAACTACAAGCCAAGTATACTTTGAATAGTCTACTTAATTATACTTTTAAGTATATCTCGATCAAAAGATTGAGTACAGGCCAAATATATTTGGACTTTTCTCTCAGTATAAGTCAAGTACACTTAAATGTAATTTTAAGTATATTTTTTGAGAAGTATATAAAATGTAGACTGAAAGTATTCTTTCTTATTTTTAGTTTAAAAGAAGTATACTAATAGAACACTTGAATAAACTTCTTGTTCGTAAGGGGCATCTTCTGCCAACACCGATAACGTCTCGCCATAACCCAGACCATAGCAACAGCATGTAGCACAATGATTGGTAATCACTTTAATTCAGTCCCAGACTGTGTACGGCTACCTGTGGTTTCAGAAAGGAGTAGAAAAGTAGAAGAAATGTGCTGGGGAGGCAGATGGCAATCTGTTATTTTGCAGCGCTCAGGCCCCCAGCAGTAGCCTGCGGAGTCAAGGTTGAGACAGAGTGTAAAGCCGTCCTGCTCTAGAAGCACTGGTAATCAAGCTTGGTGCATCAGCCTGAAGTCAAAGAAATGCCCCCTGCAGAGCGCAGGCAGGCAGGGACAGGCTCAGGCCCAGACTGGCTGCTGGCTTCAAACATTTCACTAAAACCTATTAGACTTTTCTAAAAGGGTAACAGCACAGAAGTCTTTTTTTTTCTTCCTGAACAAGACATGTGACTTGCTATTTATCTAAAATTTGACGCGCTGTATCATGAGTTGGTCCGGAAGTAGCAATGAGCCATTTGTAGAGAATCGTGTATTTTTTATTTTTTTAAAAGTTACCGCTTTCAAATTTTGTAAATGTAATGGGTCTTCCAGGGGTCAAGCCTACAGAATGGAGCTACAAAACTTGTGCTCAGAGAACAACCTGACCCTCAATAGAAAACAACAAGGGGCTAACTTTGGGAGATCACAGAAGTTTTAATATGCTTCAGTCTTTATCAATGGAGACAGAGTGGAGAGTGTGTCCAGTTTTAAGTTTCTGGGCACATACATCTCAGAAGACATCACATGGTCCATAAACACTACTGCATTGATTAAGAAAGCACAGCAACAACTGTTTTTCCCAAGGATGTTAAAGCTGGTTTGCACTCCGGAGGGTTGTCCTGCGAGCACAGAAGATAAAAGGTGTTAAACGAGGTGTTAAAGGACATCTATAGATCACACTGTCTGACGAAAGCTATAACACACACACCCCTATGCCATCACATGTTTGAACTACTCCCGTCTGCCAGGTGTTACAAGGCATTTTACCTCAAAACTGAGGAATATATTTATTCCCAGAGCTAAATATGCTCAGTCTGAACCAAGCCAATAAGCATTCTTTGACTTTTCAACTGTCTGTAACCTTTTATTTGTTTGGTAAAATTAATGGAATGCATAGAGAATGGTGTGTAATTGCTACAATTGTTAGAGGGGTATTTGTCTGAACAATTAATATTATTGACATTGTTTTCTACTTTTTACAGTGGTTTATATGTGTGCTGCTGTTAGCTATCGTCACTGACTTTTCCACACTGGACTGATTATTTATTTTTAAATTGTTCTTTTTATTTAATCTATTTTTCAGCTATTTGTATTTTATTGAATGTATATGCTTAGTGTTAGTATAATTCTTACCATTATTCTTATTATTTTATTACTGCATCTAAGGAAGTTTCGAGTGTAATTCCGTTGGACAGGTGCAATGAGAGTCAATAGCATACAATGACAATAAAGAAATTCAATTCAAAAGTAATTATGAAATTGCTAAATGATAAATGTCATTTGTATGCTCTTTTAGTATGGTGTGACAGATCGCTGTAATTGACTTTACTTTGATTTTAATTTATTTGTAAGTTTTTTTAAGTTTACATTTTTAGTAATTTTAGTATTTTAACTTAAACTTTTTTATTTCAGTTAGTTGTCAAGGCAACATTTCTAATTCTGTTTTATTGCAGCTTCATTTCAATATGCGAAATTTTAACAAATATTTTTAACAGATTTAATAACATTAATAACACTGGCTGGAATAAATCTAATTTGGTCAAAAAAGTCAGAAAATTGTTTATAATCTTGAGCCCTTTTCTCAAAAGTTTTATTTTTACGACAGCCAAAGATATAATTTGTGCTCAAAACTGTGTTTCGGGGTCAAAACAACTCAACATGACGGAGTAGACAAGCTGCAAAAATGAGCAAGCTGGCAAAATATGTTTTAGAGGAATTCATGAAATACAGTATGTCTATGTCTCTCTTTTACACAGACTCCCCTGCCTGTGCTTTTACTTGGTCATTCATCAGACTTGAGGCCAGGAGAGTTTGTAGTGGCTGTGGGAAGCCCGTTTTCCCTTCAAAACACAGTGACCACCGGTATCATCAGCACTACCCACAGAGGAGGTCATGAACTTGGCCTGCAGAACTCTGATATGGAGTATATTCAAACAGATGCCATTATAAATGTAACCATTCTACACATTGACCATATCGTCAGTATAGACAGTTTTAACTGTATGTCCATGTAAATGAATGGAATATAATAGTTGTTTTTTTCTTTCACAGTATGGCAACTCAGGAGGCCCCCTTGTAAACTTGGTAAGAAGCATTTACTCTCCTGTATCTTATTTGGCAATAAATATATTTTGAAAATAATTCTCTCTCAGCTGCTACAGCTCTTGTGTATCTTTATTTGTTTCAGTAAAACTTCCCCCAAGGTTATAACTCTTGTTTTTATTTGTTCATCATTCAGTGATGGTATTCATGGTTCATTACTGTGCAGAATCTACTATTTCAATGTCTGCTTCCATCTGGAAATTTAGTATACCCTGGGCAAATTACCTGCGGTGGTTTATATTATTCTATTGATCTTTGTAAAGGAAAACACAACATGTGTCCTTGAAGAAGCCTCAGGCTCAAGCATGCATCTGGCTCTGCAGTAAAAAAAAAAAAAAAAAATCCATTTATAGTGCACAATAGGAGCTTGAAAATGTGTAAAAAACATTGCACAGATGCATCATAAAACTGGAATCAAACAATGGCTTTTTTCGTACATGTATATATAATATAGGCTTTATAGTTTTTCATATACTTCATAAAAGAATCTTTCATTACAGTTATTTAAAGTCACCTCAGTATTTCCTATTACTGTTCAATTAAATCATTAAACCCATTGACCACCGTCCCTCGTGTGTCTCAAGGTAGCTGTTCATTCATTACAGTGCATTTCAATATTATGCTCCCTGTTTGCGGTTTCAAGGATGGGGATGTAGTTGGCATAAACACTTTGAAGGTTACGCCTGGAATATCATTTGCCATTCCCTCACACCGCATACGGCAGTTCCTTGCAGACTCCTATGACAGACAAATAAAAGGTTTGCAAACAACTTCTGTTTAGCTGTTTGGTTGTTTTTATCTTGTTTGAATTAAGTAGCTGTTTTCTTACACTTCAGGAAGAATGCTGACTAAAAAGAAATATATGGGAGTGCGAATGCTTCAACTTTCAGCTGCGTAAGTTTGATTTATTTGTATTTTTTCAAACATGCTTTGATGACGATATAAAGTTATCTTAATAGTGTTTTTGACATTATTGAATCAGTTTGATTAGGGAGCTTAAGGAGAAGGACAGCAAGTTCCCAGATGTGAGCTCAGGAGTGTATGTGTATGAGGTTATTCCAGGGACAGCTGCCTTCAGGTAAAGGGATTTGCCTACACCACCTCATCTTACTCATTAACTCTTACCGCAGCTCTTTCTTCACTCATCTAGGCCCAGAGGCCCGTTTCATACCATCATAACCTTCAGTCAGATAAAGATTTATATCCTCATCACATATACCACAGGGGCTTTTACATATTTACCCTATGAATACATTTTTTTCCTGAAGCACCTCTGTCCCATGATGAAATTTCCCCCTGTGATATTTTGATTTCATATGATAAGTGTCCGGCATTAGAAACTTAAAAGGATAATCCATCCAAAAATGAATATTCTGTCATCATTTATGTCATTCCAAATCTGTATGACTTACTTTCTTCTGTGAAACCTAATAAAAGATATTTGGAAGAATGTTGGTAAAACAAATGTTTCGGTTCCCATTGACTTTTGTTGTATTTCTTTCTGTTCTTATTGACTTCCATTGTGTGGACAAAAATACTGTCGAAGTCAATGGGAACCAAAACATTTTGAGTACCATCATTCTTCAAAATATCTTCTATTATGTTCCACAGAAGAAAGGAAGTTGTACAGGGTTTGGAATGAAATGGGGGTGAGTAAAAAACAGAATTTCATTTTATTTATGAAGATATTTTAAATAATGTTGTTAATCAAACAATTGACGGAAGCCATTGACTTCCATAGTAGGAAAAAATACTATGGAAGTCAGTGGCTACTGTCTACTTTCTGGTAACCAACATTCTTCAAAATATCTTTTTTTGTGTTGAACAGAAGAAAGAAATTACAGGTTTGGAACAACTTGAGTGCGAGTAAGTGAAGACATTATTTTCATTTTTGTGTGAACTATCCCTTTAGTGGATACAGCTATTGGATTGAGCTATGAACTTTTCAGTTGCATTGTCCACTTGAAAAAACAACAAATCATAAAAAAAAAAAAAAATCATGGGACGGTTTAAATCCAAAGCCTGATCAGTTCGCTGTTGCAGTTAACATTTCATTATTGTACCACAGAACAGCACATATATAAGAGTATCACAAATGTTTCACATACATATTGTGATTTGTTTGTAGTGCTGGCTTGGTCAACCAAGATGTGATCATCAGCATTAACGGACATCCAATGCATTCTACAGAGGACGTGAGTCAGGCCGTGCAGTCGGACGAAGTCCTCTCTTTGGTGGTGCGCCGTGCTAATGAAGAAGTCACACTAACAGTGGTTCCTGACGAAGTGGACTGAGAAAGATTTCTGTTGCTAGTTTTCATCTAAACAATGCATTATCCACAAACATGCTTTATTTGAAAAGGACATTATAATGATAACATATAGTATCATGATGAAGTGTCAAAGCCCAGTGATGCATTTTGATACAAATACACAAGTATTTTATGTGTAGAATGATCTTGTTCTTCTGTATATATTCTCCTGACTGGGTTTAATGTCACGTTTTTATTATTTGTCATTTTTCAGATTCTTTGATTATAAAGTTCAAAAGAACAGCATTTATTTGAAATATTATCTTTTGTAACATTTTCTTTACTAAATCTTACTGACCTCAAATGTTGTAGTAGTGTATGATGGTACTGTTGAAAGCACTTAATAAATAACAGCTTGTACTCTTGCAGTGTTTTAAATTAGAGACTTCTAGTGCATGAAATATTGAGGTTGATGATCTGTCGGGCTGAATTCAATCATGGTCAACAAACACACCACATGTACTTACTACCTGCTGCTTTCAAGTGTTGTCAAGTAAGGAATCATTTCACTGCCACACACCAGTCAAACAAGTCTTTTTATCCATATGATTTTAACAAAAATTGTGAGAACATGTTGTTTTAAAGCAGTAATCGGATGTGAACACAATTGGATGTGTTGCATGCATCATATCCCAAAGTGCTCCTTTCTTCAGTAGATCAACTGTTCAGCAGGAAATAAATCTCATACATAATGAACAAAGAACACGCAATCTGCAAAACATGAAAGAGGAAATTAATGGGTGGGACTTCTGCCAAGGGATACATGTCTAATGGAGTCTATTGTTGTATGTATTTTTTATTGCAAGCTGTTTCATAACATCTGTCCATTGACAGCTCTTTGTAGGTGTTCGGTCTAAAATAAGGTCTGTAATATTTCTGCAGCTGTTTTGGCACAGTCAGCAATAAATTTAACATCATTCGTTCAGACAGATCATACAACAAAAAAGAAACAAAGGCAGAGAAGTGTAGTGTGTATTGAAAATACCAAACAAATTTCCGAGACAACTTTGTTGTATGTTTAATAAAGATTACACTTGGATCATCATACATATATTGATGTATAATGTAAGAGTTTTACTCTTGGAAGATGGCATTTATTTACATCGCTGCTTCACAAACACTTTACAAAAGAAATAAGAGAAACAGTATTTTACAAATAAGCATGGCAAATAAGGCCCATGTAAGCCCACATGCATTCAGTGTATGTAATTTAACTTGCGAGTACAAGAAAGGTGAAAAGCTGCAGTCACTTTATGTCAGTAGAAAGTGCACCAGTTGCTGCTGTCGCTGGGAGTCAGTCCCCCTGTTATCAGGAGAATGAGGTCTACAAACCACCAGATGCCAAGGCCACCCAGGGTAAGCAGCTTTCCCACCGCAGTCCCAGTGTGCCCGAGACAGAACCGATCGACACCAAAACATCCCAGGAAAAATGAGTACAGTAGGGTGGTGATGAAGTAGTGTCCTGTGTATCTTAAAAAATAAAAAGATTGCGTAAACACATGTAAGCTATGCATGCACTGAACACACTGTCGACAGTTAAAGTTCATAATGAGAATAGTAAATGTTTAGTGTAAAGCTTGTGAATTGATGGCCAGATACATTATGCACGTATATACTTCTCAGTGAAAGGAATCTACAGTACCTCACTGCCCTCTTGTGGTAAAGAAATGAAAAATGATGCAATGCTCTCTTGTGAAGCAGAAGTCAAACAACAGGAAACACTTTGTGTAACTGTAACTGGCTGTCATCTCATATTAGTGTTATTTTCTTAAAATAATAAATATGTGAAACGAATGATCAGTAAAAGCTATTATCAAGGTTCCGACGTTTTTGACAAATTTATTTTCCATTACCTTTCTAGTCATTTGTGATTACTGGATAACGATTTTTAAAAAAATCATTATTATTCAGAACAGTTTGCTAATGAATCATTCAGACATTTTGTGAACCATTTTTGTGATTCATTAAAACGAACCGACTCAAAAGAACATTTCGCTTAGAAAACAAACATTTATATGGCTAGCAAGCAAGTTTTACTCTACAAAAGAGCAATAACTAACTGATGAAATATTTTACAGCTAAATCAAGTATAGATATTTCCTTATTTTTTAAGTTTATAATAATATCTATGATTTTATGATATTGTTACGTCCCAGGACATGTTGTTTCTTTTGTTTATTATATTTGGGGATGTTATTAAGGTTATTGCTATGCATATTGCTGTTTTTGGTGTATTTCTCCTCTTTTTTCCCCTCTTATTCCGCCATGTTTTCAGCTAACAGGTATTTACCACTGCCACTTGATCCCAATTACCTTGCTGGTTTCCCTACCGGTTGTGATTGGCAGATGACTGGAAGGAAGTGGTATAAAGCTTCAGTGCTCATTAAGAAGAGGAGAGAGACCAAATTGAGTGTGTTGTGTGGAGAGTAGGAAACCGGGTGCCACCTTTTTTTTATAGTTTTCTCCTGATTTTGGTTTAGTTAGGGAGGTAGGGAAGTTCCCTGTTTATTTTTTATTTTTTCCTTTGTTGACCAGGAAAGTTCATTTTTCTTTAACCATAGAAAGAATTGGATTTTGTTTGTTGTTTTGGCTTAACCCCCTCCTGAGACTCTATGACTAATTCTGTTTGTTCTTTATTTCTTACTAAAATAAAAGACTAAATTTCATTTTACCAGATTAAGTGTCTAGGTTGTAGTGCTGGGGTTGGACACGGGAAAACCTCCTTGTCTTTCTCAAATTATTTAACCTTGTTCGTCATTCCTCCTAACACTCCTTGACCGGGGAGCGATGTAACAATATGAAATAATTTATCTAATAAAATATCAGAGTGTCTATTTACACTAAGTGTAAGACTAAATATGTTGTTGTTATTATTGCATACTGTTTTATAATGTACTACAAAATTGATTTATGCATTTATTACATCAAGGCTGGACTATTGTAATTCTTTATACCATGGTCTTCCTCAACCTTCATTGGCACATTTACAGATGGTTCAGAACGCAGCAGCTAGACTGTTAACTGGTGCAAAAAAAAGTGATCATATCTCTCCAATTTTAGCTTCTCTTCACTGGCTTTCTGTCTTTTTTAGAATTTAATTTAAAATTTTGCTGATTATTTTTAAAGCTCTTACGCACAAGCACCATCTTACATGCCAATAAAGCTCTCCTACACGTCCCACGGTCACGTCTTAAATCGAAAGGTGACAGAGCCTTTATGGAATCCCCGGTTATGGAATCAGTCGCCACCTGACATTAAGAGTGCTCCTTCAAGACACATCTTTACTCTTTTAAATTATGGATTAGCAACTGTTATCTTTGATTTTATGAATATATTGTATTTTGTTTTGTACAGCACTTTGGTCAGTGTAAGCTGAATTTAAATGTGCCCTATAAATAAAATGTACTTACTTACAATACAGACACTGAGATGCAAAAACTGTAGTATCTACCACTATTTGTATTAAAGTATGAATAGCATGTTATACTTTTTATACTTAGTGCAAAAAGAAAATGCTGTTATTTCCACTTGCCAGATTTCCAGAATGTCCACGCTATATTTTATTTCACTTACTTGATGCATGGCTCATTGCCTCTGAGAAACTCCCGTGGTCCAGCACACTCTATGCCATCCAGTGCCGTGCATAACACCTGGGTATGGTTCACATCTTTGTACACTTGACCACCAAACTACAAGAAAAAGTCAATTGTATTTTTTTAGCTTTGCGACACTTACATAAACATCAGCTGGAAGGGATTTTATAAAAATAATTAAATAATTAAAAAGCAAGAGTTTTCCAAGGCTCTGAACTGCAGATTATGGGCGCAACATATCTTTCCAATACAAATGTAGGTAAAAATGTTACAATAGTTACAACTATAAATTATGCATAATTACATGCTACTAACCCTACAACAAACCAAACCTAATTCTAACCATAACCCTTTATATTAAGTACACATAGACCTGGTTTCACAGACAGGTCTTAGATAAAGCCAGAATTAGGCCTTAGGACATTAAAGTGGCTTTTAAAAAACATGCATCTTTGAACAAAACAAAGGCACTGACATATTTTAAGATATTTCAGTACAAGTTGCTTTCAGTTAAAACAGCTCAAACATGCATTTTAGACTTAAGCCATGTCTGTGAAACCGGGGGATAGTTCATTAATAGCCTACTACTCAGTATTTAAATGTATAGGCTAATTGCTCTGTAACAAAGACACCTTAAAATAAAGTGTAACCCAACTGAACTTGCCTTTACACATCCATAGCCCATCTCCTGAAAGGCAGAGACATTTCCTCCGTGATCGACTGGATCTTGGCAGAATATGAATTCCTCTGGTCTAAATGAGATATTAGCACATCGTCATAAACTATAACAGCGCCCACTGAACTGTAAGTCGTCGTTGTTGTTGTTGTTTACATAAAACAGGCCCCGTGCTTCAGAAAGATGAAGTGAACTTACAGGTATCGACAGAGGACGACAGGTGATGGAGGGTTGTACTCGTACTGCTCCGTGTGATTTGATGCTTCAGTAGGTATAACACTCTCCGTCACAAGTGTTTCTCCCGGTTGTTCGCTGAACAGAACTGTTTTGCTGGTCGTTACTCTGTTTCCGGGTGGGTCGGTTGAGTTTTCCGAGTGAATCCCGTCCAGACACTGTAAAAGTAGCACTGTAAAGAGCAATAAGAACTGTCCGCATAACAAAATGTAGTTGACTGAAATCTGCGGCATGATTTCTGAACGGCTAACGTTGGCTGATCTTTCAGCTAATGAACGAGACAGCAGCTACCTAGCGGTGATTTTGCCAGTCGCATCTGTAAATGCCAGTCGACAACATATTACTGGCGGTATTATTTAATATTATGCGACTTGTGTACCATATTGTGACCGAATATGAACCATATTACACTGCTACACAAGCTAAAACTGAGCTGTACAGTAGTCAATATAGGCGGCGCATTGTGATGACGCTATTTGTGTAACGTTACGTCATTTCACATTCATTTTCATCCATTTGAATATTGAAAACGTATGTGAATTCTGTGGCAATGCCAAAAAATTGTAACTCATCTTCTTTCTTTTTTTTTCTTTTTTTTTTAATATATTCAAAAATGTTTTGGTTGGATGTTTCAAATTTCATTTCTAGGTTGTTTGGAACATGTTTACAAATTAATCTGTATGATGTAGTATTTTTTTGTTGTTGCTGATTCCAAAAGTACGATGTGCTTCCTTATACAACTTTTTATTTTACTTGGAAAACATTCATGTGACAAAAATGGACTAAAGCTAAGCCAAGCTTTGAAAATGTTATAAAAGAGATTAAACAATATGGTAATACATTAGATCAAATTAAGAACAAAACAGCAAGAAAAACCTATGAAGCTTGTTTAAATTATTGTGATTTTACCCCTAGCATGACCTATTTTATTTGACATATTCTTATGTATGTTATTTTCTACTTGTTGTGAGGTGTATATGCATGAACAAATCTTTGTATATTTTTTGTTGCATAAAAAAAAACATTCATTTTCAGTAGGCTACTTGGCACTTATTCTGGACTGAAAAACTGAAGGAACTTAATTCGGATTGAAAGATTGAAGGAAACTTAATCTGGACTGAAAGACTAAAGGACTCTGGAGTATTGTTGTGACAATATAATGAATAAATAAATTGAAAAAAATATTTAAAAAAAACATTAATTTATTAATTATTTGTATCAAGAAATGCATCAATATTATTAAACATGTCGGAGTAAAGTTCAACATCAGTTTTTTTGTGGCAAATGTATTATGGGGAACTTTTTTTTTCCCAAGAAAAGTTACTTGACAGGATAGATTTTATGGAGGAATAGTACTGTTTGTGAATAGTATGTTGTGCTCATTAGGGTAGAATCTAATGTGTGACTATTTTATTTAAAAAAGAATAATATATTTAGAAATGTAATAAATCTTAATATGTATCACTGAAGTTGTTTTTAACTCAGTAGCCCAGTATCTTGCACCATAATTTTTTTTTTTTTTTTTTTGCTCTCATGAATACTAAAGGTATGAGGTTGTATGTAAATTTTCTTGAACTATAAATAAAAATTCTCAATGTAAGATTTATTTACATATTATTTAAAAAAAATTGTATGGGCATCTCCACAATTATATATTTGGGACTGTGATATAGTAAAATATGCTTAAGTGAGATGTACTGTAAAGATTTGCCATATGGTTACTATCAATTACAGACTGTTGTTCAAAATAAAAAATTCTTAAAATAGAATGGTGCTTGATATAGTGCAGTTTAAATAATAATAATAATAATAGAAGTAAAGCAAATAAATGGGAAAACAGAGAAAATGGTATGAAATTTATTTAATGGTTGCTCTGCAACTTCATGTTTTTTTATGCATTTTTCACACATTTACACAGCAGATAAAGACTAAAGAATAAATAGTATATATTACTTTTTAATCCAGACCTTCACATTCCATAGACTTATAATGCACATAATTACAGCTCACTAAATTTGTTGTTGTTCCTGTACAGACATCTCTAGAGATCACGACACGTTGTGTTTTGATCCTCATTAGGTTTTGATCTAAACTCAGTTGATGCAGGAGTTGTAATACCAGCGTGCTCATTTGTATCAGTTTCACCATATGGAATAAATACTGGGGTTTGTGGCATTTTTCGGCCATGCACCCACATTGGTATAGGGTAGGGTCTGCATCGGGATCGGTAGCTAACGTTGAGAAAAGGGGTGCGTTGAACCTGGTATGGTACCGCAGAGGAGGTGGCAGCAGATGTAGTCATGTAACTCTGTGGATAAGGTAAGACACTTCCATGCGTCGAAACAAGCACATTCTGTGAAAATTAGATCAAATATATACTGTATATTCTTTATATATTTTTGTTATAATTTACATGCAAGTTAAAGGCTATAAAACAACACAACATATTTCATTTAGCATGTTTTGTGTCTTTTTATATTTTATTATATATGTTTTATTATTTTCAAATCAATCAATTTATTTTAAATTAGATTTATTTTTAGTGATATATTAGGCTTACATCATGAATTATGGACCTACCTGAGAGGTCGTTCTGTGCTGCTGAAAGTAAGGTGGTAAATCTGGCATGCCAGTAAGTCTTTGTGGTGAGGTTGAGACTGAAGTGGTGTGACTTTGACCCTCCCCTTCATTTGACCTTCGAGATAACCAAGGACCAGTTGCTTCAGATGCCAAAAGTGGAAGTGTTCCAACATAATGAAACTGACATAAATTTGACAAGACTTGTGCCGGCACACGCAGCGAATTAATTAGGCCTGGATGGGGGATGTAATAGGGCCGAGCGAGCAAACCCTTCTGAGAAACATCAGTCACGTCAACTGCAAACTTGGATTGTTCAGCATGTTTTTTATCAAAGGGTAAATGTTCAGTAGCCTCCTCCTCACCAAGCTTTTCCTTGTTGTTGGCTTCTATGTTCCAATCTCCTTGTATCTTCTCTTTTGAATTGTCCTTGGACTCTTTCACTGTTGTAGAGATTACTCTGGAATTTTGCTCATGCTGAGAAACTTCAACTTCATTGCTTTCCTTCTCATCTCCATATCCATCAATGTCGCTCTCATTCGTATCTGTTGAATAAATATAATAGAAATATCTCATAAATGTGTGTTAGGAATACCAATATTATTAATAGCCTATAAAATAGAACATAAAAAGCATATATATAGTATAAATTAAATTCCAGTTGAAACCTGTTGAAGTTGATGTAACGACATTAGTTTCTTGAATCAAATAATTTGATGAACTTTGGTCAAAAGATGAGTCGTCTGTGAACACATTGGCTTTTTTCGCTTCCACATCGCACCTCTGATGCAACATTTGTTTCCTAAGTATTGAAAAATAATCATGTCAGTGGATGTTAAAACGATTCTTTTCAGACCGTGCTGTTCATAAGTCCACATTGAACATCTGAGATTCAAAATGGAAATAAAGAGAAAGTTTGTGAGAAATTTAAAACAAAGACAAATGAGAAAGATTGTCACTAATCAAATATGTGAACTCCTTTGTTCCAAAGGTTAATGATCCTTTGTGAATCAATCTCAAATCATGCTGGAGAACATAATCATCAGGTTTTACACAAAGTTGGGTTCACACAGCTCGAGTGCTGCTGTCATTAAAACAAAAAAAGGGCAGACCAAATAGCCTCCGGAATGATTAGGCCTAGTTCAACTTTTCAGTAGGCTAAAGGCTAATCATTTAATTTATCCTGAAAATCAATGAAAATGCTAAATAGAATCATTAAGTGGAATTTTAAACAGGATATTTCTAGGCATATTTATGAAATCTGAAAGGGGAAAAAAAAAAACTGACCTTTTCTCTCGTCTCCCATTTCCGGTATCGCGGAATCCTTTTGCAAATGGATTATTATCGATTTTCAACTGAGTTATCTGTAAGGTTAACGTGTCCATTAAGATTTCACATTGCTTAAGTGTTGTGAAAATTGTTTACAACTTTATTAGGATAATATGTGGTTTCATTGATTAAACATTTGAATCCATCCTGTCACCTTTTCGTTTTGGTATGCCGTAACAGCGATAAATTCAGTCTCAGGAAACACGTATGTTTTGAATGTGCTGTAAGGAAGTTTGAGGATGTCGTTGGCTCGAACGATATGAAACCTCGGCTGATATTTATGCATGGAGTTTAAAATTGTCTGCAAAACAAAATCATATCATTTTTCATAATCATTGCAAACAAATTATTTTTAAACAATAATTTAAAAACATTTCTGTTCGGATTCCACCATTTTAAAAATATTTTCACAGAGCAGTTTGATACGCAACTTGTTGAACTTTCATAGATCAATTTGCCTTTTACACAAGCGTGGTGGCAGAGAAAATGAGTTTAAGGAGAAATTTACAATAAAGGACGTTCATAAATTATGAATCACATATTAAATACTCACAAATCCATGTTTGTCAGATATATTGTTCGTCAGTTTTAGTTTATGAAAGGTGACAGCTTTGGACATCCATTGCTCCCCGGTAGCAGGACTGTCTGGGTGGATGTACATTCGTTTGGGCATTTCTGGATCAGCCTTTCCAGCCACCATCCAACGGGAGTTGTGAAACTTGTATCTGAAGTCGTCAGCCGCCACTATATCCATCAGCAGGATGTACCTCGCCTTCCTGTCAAAGCCGCTGCAGCGCACTTTAAACGCTGGAAACATGCGCCTCAAAGAAGCAAAACTATGTCGTTTACACTCAAATAACAAAAATATGTTCTAAGAATGTTTTGTTACCTAATGTTCAAATATGGAAACGTTATTTGTGATTCTGAATATTCTTTAAAATGTCAAAATTACCAGTTTAAAGAAAAAATGGTTAAGCGAACGTTAAAGAAACAACTTTGCAGACATTATGGGATACTTTTGAATCTTCTTTGAACATTCTGCAACGAGTAGCCTAACATTTAAAATATGTTACATGAACGTCCAACTAAAACGTTCAGGGGAAGAAAAACTGTTATAGGCCTAGTAACGTTTTGAGAGCATTTAGACCTAGGCTATATTGAAGGCCAGATAACTTCGAACGAACATTCTATTAACGTTACTGTAAGAATGTTCGTTCTTAACGTTGAGAGAACCTTGCCAGAACTTCAGTCAAAGTTCTGAAAACCTTATGTGCAAGTGTCCAATTCAGAATTACATAGTGACACTGACACCTCAAAATAAATAAATTGCTTACACATGAATAGCTGAGATCGTCACGCTGAATTTTTAAAAGACACTCACGGGTCTAGTCGTTTTAAATATTTTTCTTACCTTCCAGACTTTGTTATGACCATCTCCGTGCCGCTTTTGTGAAACTGCCCCCACAGTTCCTTGGCTTCCAGGTGAACCACGGGGTCATCTTCAGGTGTCAGTCCGAGGTCTCTCGTCTCCACAGAGAGGTGAGCGGGAGAAGCGGCTTCTTTGAGTGCCAGGCGAATAGAGTTATGGAGAGCGTTCGCAATCTGCTGTTTCCCGTATCCAACAGGAAAAAACTGTGACTGCTGTCCAAGCATCGAACTAATCGTGAAATCAGTGGAACTGGCCGGTATAAAGTGATACGCCATTCTCTCAACTTATATTCACTCCATCCCCACAACTCCTCCCTGAAATCTTCAGCATTCACTCCTTATGTGGAATCATGCTAGTTTCAGTGTGTCAGAAGTTGTAGGCTACTGTTTGTCAAAATGAATCTCGCGTTTTTGAATGAGTCATTCATTCATGCTTTCATGTCTTTGTCCTGTTGAGAGAAAAGCCCAACTGCAGAGACAGTAAAGGTTGTTTTATGGGGTCTCGTGCGCACAGATGAACCCTGGGGACCTTATGCCGGATCTCTAGACAGCATGGTGGTTTCTGGTCGGGACGGGTCAGTCGGGGGTTCTGATTGGCTCCGCGGACACATGCAAACCAATTGTGCTTCATAAGGGCGTGGTAAATCGATTTGTGTAAAGAATCAACTGCAACAAAGGGATTTGATACAAATGGAACATCAGCTGTCCAGAGTTTAGTGCTGCTCATGTTTGTGAAGAAAGAATGTAGGGCATTTAAGGGAGATCGGGGCTAGTTGTCACAAAGGTTGTGTCAAAAGTACAATTACTCAGATCAGGTGTATGTTTTCTCTGCCAGTGATTTTGTATATTCTAAACCCTTTTATGACACATGAACAAAAATTCCCTAATAGTTGAATGGCAGAAGAACACAATAAAATACACACTGAAATACTGTATACATTCAGTCTAGAAAGTCATAGGCCTATCTTATATATCTGACATTGATACATTATATGTTTGTTTATTTGAACACACGGCTAGTCAATATTTTACATTTATACAATTACAATTAATTTGATATTTTTGTACATTAGGCTGCTTGTACCATTTTTGAGGATGATCCTAAAACAGATTGTTAAATGTCAGGTTCCATTGTGAAAACTTAACCCAAGCTATGAAGAAATTGATATTTGGAAACAGATCTTGAGAGATATTCTCTGTCGTTATTCTGACATTACTTGATTAAAAGTATATGTTATAATGGCAGTACTGTCTGTAGAACAAACAGCAGTATATACATGCAAAAATATTGCCCTATAACTGATGCTCTTTATACAACTGTCACATTAAATTACCCACCCACTCACCTCCCACAAGACCACCCATAATCAATATACCCCTGTAATCTGTGCAAAAGCACCTAACAGCACTATGACAAACTATAGTCCAACATGAGAAAGCTGTTTAATCTTATATATGACATATTCGTGAAGCACAACCATCTTATAAGAACACTATTTTAAGGGGGTGTCATTAATTATATGTTCCGTCTTTTCTTGCTCCCAGACTCCGTCCCATAGGATCATGCTGTGATATGAGTGGGAAGTGACTGAGGATTCAACTGATGTATGCTTTTGATTGTCCTGGCTGGATTAGAAAGTGTATTCAGTTACACTTTTCTATTGCAGAAGACTTTTAAGTGAGACCAGCAGAACACAAGCCTCTTGAAACCATCAGTTGTGTAACTTTGTGTTCAACATGTTACCAATCAAATATTCTAAACCTCTCATTCTAGTCATTTGGATATAAGGTTTTATGTTTTTGAAGGCTGGGGCCAAACTATCATGTTGACAATTTGATAGTCCATATACCGTAATGGGGAAGTCCCATCAGACGCTCTTGCTGTTTTTTTAATAAGGATCTATTTCTGTTTCTGCTTCCTCAAGGCATCAGCACTTCAGCAGTGTTTTTCTCAGGGGGAGGCACTAAGAATACATTTCACTAACTGATGAAACTTTTGTGTTGTTTTTGCATTAGTGTATAGTACAGTGTAAAATACCTGACGGCACATTGCTTTAGTATCAGGACAGTGTTGAGTATTATGTCATAAACATTTAAATGCATGCGTCTCTGGTGCCATTTTCCCTCTCTATTATCTCAGAGAAAAGGAGGTATTATAGTAATTTTTTAATTATTTCATAGACTGCTGTTTTTTTAATGATTTTATTTCCCTATATGTATCATAAACAGAACCAAAAAAATAGATACTGCCATTCAAAAGTTTTAAAAGTTCATAATTTTCGGTAAGATTTAAAATAAAATCAAAAAAATCAAAAGATGTCTCTCTCCGGCTGTATTTATTAAAACATTAATATTGTTATTATTATTACAATTTAAAATAACTGTTTTCTATAATGTAATATTTTTTACATAATATTTTGTGTGCATGTGTGTGTGTGTGTGTGTGTGTGTGTGTTTATGATAAAAAAAACAGCTGTTGTATTGACTAAGGGTGGTGAAAACTCCACTCACAGAGATACAGCTTTATTTTGAACATTGCCTTCATTCTGAAGCATTTAAATTATTTCACGCCCTGCTTCTGTAATGGGTAAATCTGCAAATTTATGACAGCGCTCTGCTATGACAGCTTTATGTCCTGTGTTCAGCTGCGCTGCCATGGTGGCTACGAGCACAGAGAAAGATCCAAACACTGGATTATGAGAGATATGCCATCTGCGGCCATCCACTACTGGTGACCCAATCTTTATTGGGCAAGGAGCAACCCTGGCTGTCAATCATCCCTACTTCAAAGGGAGAGCAGGCAGAGATCTGTGGGAGGGAGAGAGAGCTGATGCCAGTCGGATATTTGTGAGAACACTAACAGGCATTGTGTGTAACTTAAAACCAAGGATAAATAGTTGCTTTAAACTGTAACACCACCGCTTGGTTAGAAAGCTGCAAAGTTCTAAACAGGAACACTGTAAAAAAAAATAAAAAAATAAAAAATAATAATTGCTGCCTTAAATTTTGTAAGTACAATCAACTTGGATGTTTAAGTAATTTCAACTTACAGTAAATTACACACTCTAAAAAGTTGTACTATGATTTACTTTTTTTTACACTTACACTTAAAAATATTGATTACATATTAAAGTAGTGAAATCAATTACAATACACTGTATGAACTGAGTAAATGTAAGTAAAAAAATTAAGTAGATCTAAGTAACTGCATCTGGTACATTAACAAATAAAATTGAGTAGAAATAATTGGGGGAAAAAACATTTAAAAAAAACAATATTTATGTGTAATATTAACTGTTTTTATTTTCTCTAAACCTTTGTAAAATAGTATTCCATACAACCACCGGTATACATGACATTGGCCTTTATTGTCGAGGAGTAACGTTACATCAATACAGCATATTTTACACTGTTTAAACATGTAGGCCCTACAATATATCCTACATTTAAACTCATGTAACAAACATTTTAGAAGTAAAAATGAAACATTTAAACATTCAGGTGAGTTAGCCTAATTCAAGTGTAATCAACCGGTCTGTTATCCAATTTCCACAGAGGGTTGCAGGAAATGCACCAATTCTGCGACGCTGAGAAGAGAGAACTGTTCTGGACTGGAGAGAATTCAAACAGCCTGCACTCACTCAACCATTGAGTTGTCACGTCAGAGGGTGAGGGAGGGGTGCATTGTTTTAATTGAGTAAACTTACTCAATTTCTTAAGAGTGTGTTAAATATATTAATGATATTGATTTGAATGAAGTAATATTTGTGGTTCTTGAAACAGATCAGTTTAATTCTCCATTCTCAAATATTTTGATAGAAATTTCACAAATATATTAAGTGTATTACAAATAAATAATTGGTTAATCAAATACTAAATTATTTTAGTGAAAAAAAAACGTAATTATTTTGGTATGTTTAACTCAAACAATCAAATAAATGATATTCAGAGATTTTATTAAGTTAATAAAGTTAAATATTACTGTGATATTTACTAAGCTATATAATTATTTTTTAGAGTGCACTAAACTGACTTAAAAAATGAGTTGAATCTTGTATAACTTATTAAAAAAATTGAAAATTGCTTAATTTATTTTGATCAGTTAAACTTAAAGCAATGTCAAAACATGTTGTCATAATTTATTGATCATATAATTTTTTACATTATTTTGTAATGTTAGTTGAATTTATAATACACCTATTTTTACTATTGCAAGCATTGTGGGATCTTTTAATCAATCTTCATACAGTTTTTTTGTATAGCCTAAAAGATGTTATTAGCAGCATAACAATCAGCTCACGATTCACGAATGCTCCTAAAGAGACAACCTTGGGTAGAGGGTCCTCAACAACAGTAAAAGCATAAAAGTGATTCATTTAGCAGATGTGCACATGAAGGGATTGCGTTTTGAGAATATATCCATGAGGAAAAATAAAGGATAACACAATCACTGAATGTTAGTAATTGAAGTTACTTTCCTCCAGCAATATGTGGCCATCTCTCAAACACCTCAGCTGTTTATTTAGAGGGGCTGTGATGAATAGTCGGCCGCTAACAGACTGGTGTGACTGGACATGTTTGGACTGTGGAGGTGGGAGGAATGTAGTTAAACCGTGGCACTGAGAAGGTGTGAGGAGAGAGAGAGAGGTTGCAAAAGAGCAGAGGTTGAGAGCATGTCATGGTGCTGCTTAGAAACAAAAACAGGACAGGCAGGATTTTTTTTCCCCCGTCTAATTTTTTAATGACCACATTCAAGATTAAGTAAACAGCAGAAATCAGCACATCTCTCAGACAGGCTTTCTGGGAGCAGGTCCAGCAGCAGATGAATGAGCACTGGAGGAAATGAGAGTAAATGACTGATTGTGTCTGCAGTGTAGTCATCAGTCTGATTCAGTTTACATCAATTTACATTTCATGAAGATCATCACTTCCTGAAATATTGTTTATTAATAAATAAATACACTAACATTCAAAAATATGTGGTCAGTAAGATTTTTTTTTTTTTAAAGAAATGAATACTTTTATACAGTATGGATGCATTAGATTAATTAAAAGTGGTGGTAAATACATTTATTATATTACAAATTATTTTTTTCAGATTTCTGTTTCAACTTTCTATTTAAACTTTCTATTCATCAAAGAATCCGTGAAAAAAAACATCATGTTTTACTTAAACATCTGACACTTGCCTATACACCATATGTGATGATTGACATACTAAGCAGTGTTGGGGAAAGTTACTAATTGCGTTACTTAGTTACTTTTTTTTAGAAAAGTAATGCGGTACGTTACTTTTACGTTACTTTTGTGTTACTTTTTTCCACCTTTTCCACCTGGGCTGGGCTTGTTTTTTTATAACAAAAAAGTTATATTTTTGGGCAAATGTAAAGAAGACCCGTTCACACCAAAAGTGAAATAATAAGAAGGAAATGCACATTTACTCCTGTATAGTATAGGGTGCCGCTCAAACAAACAGCTGCTGTTCTAGATAACAGAAGAATAGGATGCAGGAGAGAAAAGTTTAACATGAAAAGAAAAAAATCTATTTTATTTTATTTAACATATTTAGTTATTGGAGGTTTGCTTAGTATTCTGATTCAGCATTTCACTGATTTTATTCATTTTGAGGGATATTGAATCTTTTTTTGTGCAAGTGAGATGAGTATACACGCTCACATTTAGTCTAGAACTAAAATAACCATCATGTTTACACACACACACACACACACACACAATGCCTCTGCACTTCTATTTGTCTCAACATGGGGATGAGGGAGCTGTCAGTCAATAAATGGGAAAACAAAGTAACTTGCGTTACTTATTTGAAAAAGTAACTCAGATATTTGGTTGTAAATTTTAAAAGTAATACGTTACTTTACTTGAAATTACTTGTATTAAAAAGTAATCTGATTACATAACTCATGTTACTTGTAATGAGTTACCCCCAACCAGGCCCGGCGCCACGAGGGGGCAAAAGGGGGCATTGCCCCCTCAGATCTGATTTGTGCCCCCTCAGTTTCATTTTTGTATTTATGGTTACAAATGAAATGTTTAACCTTTTGAGCGGTACAGTCCCATATATGGGATTTTTTTATTTCAGTGCCCCTGAGAGTACGGTCCCACATATGGGATTTAGAATGTTCGGTTACGTGACATAACTACGGTGGCCGAGAGGTGCAAAACAAATCACAATTACAAAAACAAAATAACAATTCAGAAAACAAAATAACAATTCAGAAAACACAACGACAATTTAGAAAACAAAATAACAATTCAGAAAACACAACGACAATTTAGAAAACAAAATAACAATTCAGAAAACACAATAACAATTCAGAAAACACAACGACATTTCAGAAAACACAACGGCATTTCAGAAAACACAACGACATTTCAGAAAACACAACGACAATTCAGAACAAACGGAAAAGGTAGGTATATTTTGAGAATGACGTACTTATCGCTGAATGGACGAGATACCTGTCAATCAAGCCAGAACCGGAATCAAGCGATACTGTCTGGAAGTACCGTTTATATCATGATGTCTATGGTTTATATACTGTCTATGGGAAGTACCGGTAGAAACAAATCGTAGCCTACCCATCAACGTGCCAAAGATAGTTCGGTCCCATGGAGTGATAGGTACGCCTAACGAATCTACGACGTGTCCTTGTTCTGTCCCTGGTGGGTCGAGTTCTTGCAGCAGCCGCATATGTCATCACGTTTAACACGCAACTTCTGCAGAGAAGTAGGCTACTAACCACGTTGTCCGGTAGCCGAACAACTGTCCTGGTCGACGCAGCTTTTAATGTAGTGGTATGTCGAAAAATGAAATAAAAGAGAGCATTGCAGTGAAGGCTTCTTTGTTGGTGTATTTACTCAGAATGAAGCATAAGAGAATATGCATAACAAAAGCTCAAAACATACAATCTCAACATGTATATCACTTTTTTACAGTAATGACCGTTGTACACATTCCATTACACTAGAAGGAAAAATATGATCAACAAGCTATTTAACACTCTCTCTGTGCAGTTCTCATGCTCTAGCTAGCCCCAAAATGACGTGTGACAGCTGGTAGTAACACTCTAATCTCATGCTTTTTACAAACTAAATATGACTGAAACAACATCATGTACTCTCATACACTCATTATGACCAGTTATAATGAATAGCGGGCTATCGCGCTAATCGCGAAACACTCATGCTAACCATGTGCTCAGGCATACTAAACTCATGACACACTATTAATATAGTAAATATTATGTGGTATGTCGCCAGCATGTCCACAATCACGGCACATGAATGTCCTTCTTCAAAGTAAAAGTTTAATGTGTTCTATTTTCGCATAGCAAAACAAAGTTGATCACAAATTTGTTGATTGACAGGTATCTCGTCCAATCAGTGAAAAGTACGTCATTCTCAAAATATACCTACCTTTTCCGTTTTTTCTGAATTGTCGTTGTGTTTTCTGAAATGTCGTTGTGTTTTCTGAAATGTCGTTGTGTTTTCTGAATTGTTATTTTGTTTTCTAAATTGTCGTTGTGTTTTCTGAATTGTTATTTTGTTTTTGTAATTGTGATTTGTTTTGCACCTCTCGGCCACCGTACATAACTGCCAGATTCAAACTGTGCTTTCGCGCGTTGGCTGGCGCTGAGCCAGAGTCGGACGCGCTCAGCGCTGTCATATATCACAACTATGCACAGTGTTTTCAACCTCACAATGTTTATTTTAGGTTTCAGACATTTAAATACACATTAAGCACTAGTAAAACAATACATTTGGAGTTTGTAAAATACGCACTGATGTCTGTGGAAGCAGCAATAACAATCTATTCAAATATAATTTGCCGACGTGTGTTATTCATATCATATCAGACAAACACAGTGGAAGTAACTATAAAGTAGTTTACTCTATTCTTCTATTCCACTTGCTTGCATGTATTTCGGGAGAAATTGATGATTCACAGGATTCTCAGAACTGCGGCGCAAAGAAACAGCCATCTCACGTTATAGGTCAAAATCAAGATTATTTATAAAGGTTTTTAAATGACCAAACACACTCACATACACATTTTTGAGAATCGGAATATCAGATAGTTGATGACATGGCAAGCAAGTTTGTGAGTATTTTGAATAAAAAAGGGAAAAGGAAATAAAAGCGATATATCCGCGGTGTGTCACGTGACAAATACGACGCGTTGCCATGGAAACATTAAGGGGGAACGTTCTAAATTCTAAAATAACAGTCGCCTTGAAAAAACTCAGAGTCAGTTAGAATATAAAAATTAAGCGTGAAAGGGTTAATATATGCATAATAAATTACGCTGGCTTATCTTTTTTTACTAAGCAAGTTATCAGTGTGTATTGTTTCATTGATGGTATAAAGTTAAGCCCCCTTAATAATTTCACATGCCCCCTCAGTCATTTCATTCTGCAGCCGGGCCTGTCCCCAACACTGATTATAAGTGAACCTCAAGGAACATATTTAAAAAAAACATCTGATGACCCCTTTTATAATAAAACGAAATGTTTCTTGAGCAGCAAATCAGCATTAGAATGATTTCTGAAAGATCATGTGACACTGAAGACTGGAGTAATGATGCTGAAAATTCAGATTTGCCAGCACAGGAATAAATTACATTTTAAAAAGATTGCAATAGAATTATTCATTTAAAGTGGAATATTTCGCAACATTATTTTTTAATTTAATTTTTATCAAATAAATGCAGCGTTTGTGAGCATAATTGTGATTACAATTTCTTACCAACATCAAACTTTAGAATGATATATAAAGGTAAATACATAAATATTTAGTCAGAGATCAGAGAGATCAGTCTATAGACTGACTAAATTAAATATTGTAAAATATATTATGATATGTCGTTATGAGAGTTTGTATATACTGTATCACTCTCAGTACATTTCAAGTTCATTGCTAATCTTGTTAAATGATATCTGCATTTTTAAAAAGCTAAATGTTTGTCCTACTTTTTTGTAGATTCTTATAAAATTGGATATATTATTGTCACACCGATCTTTGATGGTTAAAGTATTATTCCCACATTTTAAAGAATAAAAGAAATCAGTTTGAAAATAAATGAGACCTGAGTCTCCTTTCAGCGGAGCCCAGGTGAAAGCTTTTTTATTTTATTATTATTATAGATCATTTTGTGATCCTTGTTTTCAAACAACAAAATCCGTTCTGAAGGTTCTGTGAATTTTCTGAGAAATGCTTCATAGAATAACACATTGTTCAAGGCAATGAGAAAAACATCTTATGTGATTGTACTTGATAAAGAAAGAAATCAATTTCATTGCACATCTGCACTTCGAGAATCAAATACAATTTTCTTGCACAGATACTGATGATGTCAGAAGGTCAATGATAACTGGCAGGGTTGAATGTGCTTTGATTCAGATGAAGGTCAGTCCTCAAGAACCATTGAAACTATTCAAATACTGGCTTTGCTCATACTGGATGGCAACCACAATCTGCCTCATACTGAGCACAAATATATCATCACTATAGTTCTGCTGAAATCTTCTGTCTGTATTTTTGTTTATTCTTTTATGTATGCAAATTAAGCCCTTTGCTGAACAGTCGTTGGGCCCTATTTTAATGATCTAAGCGCTTGGTCTAAAGCGCACGGCATTTAGGGCGTGTCCGAATCCACTTTTGCCATATAGTTTAAAGCAGGGTTTCTCAAACTCGGTCCTGGAGGGCCACTGTCCTGCACAGTTTAGCTCCAACCCTGATCAAACACACCTAGCTGTGAGTTTCTAGTGATCCTGAAGACATTGATTAGCTTGCTCAGGTGTGTTTGATCAGGGTTGGAGCTAAACTGTGCAGGACAGTGGCCCTCCAGGACCGAGTTTGAGAAACCCTGGTTTAAAGCTACACTGTGTAATTTTTTAAGTTGATTCTTAGAAAAAAACACTTTGTTCTTTCAAAATTATATGTGCTCATTAAAGTGTAATTACTTCTACCAACTAATCAAGTATTCTCGTAAGCGTAGAATCTGCCATTTAGAATACATATGAGGCAGAATGTATGGCGGAATGGCGGAAGCCATGTTGCGCCTCCATCTTGAAAATACATTAGCCAAAGAGGGACATACCTGGAAATTAAAGCTTTGCCTTTCGCGTTTTTACACTCAGTGGCACCGTGACGAATGCGAGGGGGAGATTACTCGCGACTGCCGGCAGATTTGAAATAATACGGCCGCCGTAGGAGTCAAAACGCCCTCGAAATAAGAGGGGCTAGAAAGTAATATTCAGTTGGTAGTCATATACAATTTCGCCGCTAGATGGGAGAAAATCTTACACAGTGTAGCTTTAACGACGGGGAAAATGGTTGGCGCGCCCGGCGCATGGTCTAAAAGGGTTGTCCCTATTCTCTTAATGAGTAATGGGTGTGTTTTGGGCTTTACGTGCAATAAACCAACCAGAGTCTCATCCCCCATTCCCTTTAAATGCCAGTTGGGCTTGTGCCATGGCGGATTCGCTATTTACATGACGGAATTTGATAGTGGAAAGACCTAACGCGTCTCCAGAGCGTAAACCATCTACGGGACAAGCCGGATTCCACCATATCTTTATGTACACAATAATAATCTTTTACATTGTAATCCTTTTATTTCTTTAATATTTGCCATGTTTTTGTGCTGCTGCCCTGTGTTTAATAAGCAGAGTTTACGCGGACCCGCCTATAGGCGCACATTACTAATGCACTCTTTAAATAACAAAGAAAAATATTGCGCCATTGACTTTAGACCAGGTTTTTGTTGGTCAATGGCGCAGTCTATTTCAGTTGCCTCAAAATAGCAACGCGCCAACAATGCGCCTGAACACGCCTCGTTTTCAGACCAGCACGCCTATGGGCGAACAGATGGGCGCAAATGCATTTGCTATTTAAACAATGTGGCGCAGGACGTGAAAATGATAACTGCATCAGGCTGAAACTAGCAAAAAACACTTGTGTCACGCCTGGCGCCGCATTGCACCGAGTGTATGATAGGACCCAATGTCTTTTAAAAATGGCTTCTGTAGGTCATGGTTATAAATAAAAACTGAAGCGAAATCAAAATGATTTAATGGGAGTGACTCTGTAGAACTGATCTGGGATCATTGTTGAAGTATTTTTTTTTTATATATAAATGTTTTGAAATTCTTCAGGGAAAACAGGCCCTGAATCTGCTCTTTGGGGGCCATTGTGAGGCTCAGGGGACACGGCTCATTGGAACGCAACTAATGCCATGAACACCCACACCAAAAAGACAGTATTGATGTTTTTGAGCAGTGAAAACCTACTCTGGTAGATTAGGAAGGGTCTGCCAGGCTCAGTAAACCTGTGATTAAAAGCTGTAGTAGTCCTTAGAGTATTAAACATGAATCTGGGTAATGAACACAGAGGGAAGGGGTAAATAAGGGAAGCTTTTCAGTAAATTAAATTAGATGGAAACATTTGTTTACTTTGGAGGTCTTACTTTCGGTATCTGATATTCAGGTTTTTTAATGTAGGCCTATGTTTATTTAGATTTAAAGGAATTTCAAGACTTTTGTTTTTAATTAAATTCAGATTTTTTTTTTTACTGAAAATATTCTGTAAATGAAATAGCTTAAAAAGTATGTACTGTGTCCCAAAGATTATTGTAGTAAGCAGTTACAGCAGTAAGCTATTTTTATTTTTTATTTTTTTACAGTACGGGGTAAAGTTACGTCAGCAAAGGTTTTTACTTTGTGATTTTACTAGTTCTGGGATGGACAAAACCACTGGTTGTCACTGGCATGTAATGAATTCTGGGGTAGGCAAGGCTGTGACAGGTCATCTGTTGTATCCTTCATTTCCCGCGAAACAGAGGGTGCATTTTGAGGCCGCATTTGAAGGAGTCTTCGAAATGGGACAGCCTTTATCGCGCCATGGTGAAACAATCAGCCTTTAAATGCGCCCTTCGAAGGATGCAGCCTCTGAATTGGGATGCAGCATACAGCTCTGGATAGCCTTACAGAACGCACTGATGATGTGCAATGTCTGCGCGAGCAAAAAAAAAAACATTGCCTACCCTACCTTTAAATCTCTTTTGTCAGGTATACCTGGTATATATCAACATTCTACCTGCAAGGAAATTCCTTTAATTCCAACAAATGTGCCTGTGAGATAAATGTTTTTAAAAAATAAATATTTTTAGATATGTTTTATATATATTTTAAATTTCAGATTTTATTATACGCAATAATAAAGTTGATTGTAATTTTAGGATTTAATGCATACTGAATAGAAGATTTTATGCAGTCTAAAAGTTTCTTCAGCGGAGCCCTTGAAGCTTTCTTTGATTTCCATATGTCATCCATTCCTTAATAAGATAATAGCTCTAATGTGTGAAAATTGATTTCCTTCCCTTTGCCTCCTGAATTGTTTTTCTATTTCTGTTTGCTTCAAGCAAGTGATTTACTCCCTTTATATTAAAATGCCTGGATTGATTTTGCAATGCAATAAAGCCAATAAAACGATGTTTATTTAAACTTTGCAAGGGCTTTGGTGTGTTTATTTGCCAAAGTGAATGGGTCAGGACAAAGTACATTGCGAAAGGAGAATCAAACATCAGAAAGGGATAGATAGATAGATAGATAGATAGATAGATAGATAGATAGATAGATAGATAGATAGATAGATAGATAGATAGATAGATAGATAGATAGATAGATAGATAGATAGATAGATAGATAGATAGATAGATAGATAGATATTGTGGTGTAGCACATGCACAAAGGTTCTCCACAAAAGTTTGACCACAGTATTGATCTAAGACCTTGAGAAATGTTTGGAATTTATCATGTCTGCCTGTGAATCTGTCACAAACCTACAATTGTTTCCCAGCATTCAGTTTACTCTAGTTTCAGTCCCTGTGGAGCAGAGACTTTTCTTCCACCCATTGTTGACTCTGAGAGTGTCTCTTTGAAGTGTCTCTCCATAAGATTTTTTGGGGGGGGGGGGGGGGGGGGGATTTTCACAGATGAATTTTAATGTATAACAAAATGATAACAAAATCTTGATTCACAAAAACTTGAAAATATTATATTTGTAAAATGAAAGGATTCATTTTAATAACAATAATAAAATCAAAATATATAACTCAAATGATTAGTAAAGTATAACTAAATGTTCACTGTAAAAAAATCCAACTTACGTTTTGTATGACAAATTCAGTTTTTAAAGTTTATTCAACTATTTAACATGAAAAAATTTGAGAAAAGTTGAGATAACTCAAATACGTAAGTTGAGAAAACTCAAAAATGTCATGCAGCTGGTTGCCTTAAACTTTTAAGTTTTCTCAACTTTTTTTTTTTTTACAGTGTCGTTATCGATGAGATACTGTATAAGTATAATACCTACAAATTGAAGTCTAGGGAAGAATGAGTAAATAGCAGGGCCCCGAGATCTGAAGAATGCCAGAAGCCGATTGCTCTTAAAACCCCAGTGAAAAAGTTGCACTATACTGAGTAGGAGTCCCTTGGGGGCCCATGCATATGTTAGCACTTATCAGTATGTTTATCACCTGTCATACCCTAAAATTCATGATGACCTCGCCAATTTGCAGCAGTTTGGAGCAGAAAAGCCATTGCGGTTTTGACACCTTTAAGAGAATACTGAAGTTTGTGCATTATCGTATGTCTGCAGAGAACACTATTACATGAACATGTAACTTTTCCTGCAAATGTGTACCATGTAGCCAATTCTAAGAAAACACAGCCGGTAACAGAATAAACACCCGTCCTGACAACACAGAAGAGCACAAAAGAAAACAGTACAATATCAGCTTAAAAGAATAAAACATACTGTACATAAAAGAATCATTAATGAATATAATGATTAAAGAGTATTCAAAAGGAATATGACAAATATATGATGAATAAATGAACACATGAGTAAATAGATTCATAAAGAAAATAGATTAATACAATTCTTAAAAGTAATAAGAGACAAATAATTAATAATCAAAACTAATTATTGACCAAAACCAAGTATGAACAAATTTGAAGACAAATATGTATATACGCACTACTGTTCAAAATTTTATGTCAGTAAGATTAGTACTTTTATGGGTTGCATTAACTGATCAAAAGTGACAGTAAAAACAATTATTTGTTCTATTTCATTGTACATTCTATTGTGGCACTGAAGACTGGAGTAATGGCTGTTGAAAATTCAGCTTTGCCATCACAGGAATAAATTACAATTTAAAACAGAAAAAAAATTGTTTTAAATGGTAGTGATATTTCACAATAGCTTTTAGCTTTTTTTTTTTTTTTTTATCAAATGAATGCAACCTTTGTGAGCATTCCTTTCAAAAACATTAAAAGGAATCTTATCTTAAACAAGTTTCTTCCTTGAAAAAAAATTGGGCCAGATATAGTCAGCACAACATTCCGGTATGATGGAATAAATAAATAAATAAAACGAGCAGACGACAGGCTTGCTTTAATGTTAATGAGGCATATTGATCAAAGTCGACAGTAAAAATCGGCAGAGAGATAATGGGTGAGTGGAGGCTTCCTCTGGGAGAAGATGTCAGACCTGGAGTGAATAAAGGCCTTCTTCAGTAGAGGAAGATAGTTTGGAAAATAACTGTTAACCAAAGTGACTAATATTATATTAATATTCTTCAGCTGAACAGCAGGTTTAACAAATAACCATTCCAATTGTCCATTATTTATAAATAATATAAAACAATTTAATGTAAAGAAATATTTTATTAGAACAAAATATATATTTATATCTAATAAAAACGAGAAGAAACAAATGAATTTTTTGTAGACTGTTAAAATGGCAAAAATAAATAAATAAAAACATGCACTTTCACTGTCAAACTGACACTTAAGGAATCACTATTGGTGTGAATTATAGACTGAGACAGGGATTCTGATGAGAATGGCTTTGGAGCAGTGCTGTTTAATTAAGGAAATGTATTCTTTCTCTTCCGCTCCCTTTTGTCAGCACAAACACCTCAATGGAAGAAGAGGCGCACTGAGGACACCTCAGCACAAACAGGCCCATCATTCCTCATGCAGATGCCCTTCCTGCCTGTAATTACGGCCTCGGATTCAAACAGCGTCAAAATGTATGTCTGAAGGTGTTCTTAATGTCTGCGCTGAGATATACAAACTGCAAATTATTCACAGGTGGACCACTCTCAGTGTAGCCTCATACTTTAGAAAAAATATATCTAAAAGACTTACCATTTCTGCAATGGAGATATCCTTGTTAGCTTTAAAATACTTATGACTCCGCTTCATTATAACGTGCTCAACGAATCCAGTGCTGAATGAACAGGTGCAGCCTGATGTGAAATGATCTGTGTCAAATACAGGATTACGAACCCTGAGTAATTGGTGATGGAATATAAAAACAGCAGGTGATATTGACCTCACAAAAATGGATTACACTGAATGAGGGCCAGCGAAGCAGCTGCAGGCAATGGTTAAAACTTGTGTGTGAACATTTATTTACTAGCAAAAGTAGTCATTCAAACCTGTTTTACTCGACTCGTCTGCATTAAAAACATCACATAGGCCTAAATGTGGGGGAAAAACAATTTAATGTAGAAAAAAAGAAGCAATTTTTGGCTAAACTGACTGGATTTGCTGTGTCAGATATCCATCTGTATACTCTGAATTGGAATATCTTTGCTCATAACGGCTTATTATGAATTTTTTTGGTCCCGATGTCCTTACACTTCCTTATCTTGAGTCTAGTTGAATGAAAGGTGCTGACAAAGACAAGACATGTTAATCATGGTGTGGCTAACATAGAAAGAGAAATGGAGAGATCAAAAAGCAAACAAAGATTCATGATCCAAGATTCAAAAGAAAGGTGCATGGCAAACCTTTGAAAGATGTAATATTTTTGGGATATCCTCAAGAACAGCATATTCCACTTTTGTTTTTACATCTGTGATATAATCTACAGAAGTTCTGTAGATCTGTAAATATTTAAATGAAATGTAGCTTTGTTGCACGGAATCCTTAGTATCATTTATTTTAGCTTTATCCACCCCTCATAAAAAACAAAAAAACAAACCTGAGGTCATTTTACATGTTGGAACCTTCCTGACTAGGTGGGCTGTTCGATTTAAAGTATTCAAAATTCCTACAGATTTGTTGTTGTTTTGTTTTTAATAATGTAATGCCAATTGTTAAGGAATAAAAGCAATCGAAATACACGCAGAACTTTCTAATATAATGTCTCAATGGTCAATTTATTATTTTTACAAATTCTAAATGTCTTTGTTGTAAAGTAAAATAAATAAAAACTTACACTTCTTTTGTTGATTCATATAATTTCTTAGTTTTGATTTAGATAAAATTTGTATTATTAGGCTATTTTATTTTTACTGACTGCATTTGATCTCTAACTGAACAAGTTCTTCAGTGCTAAATTTTCCCAAGACCAATTTACTTGTGTAACTGGATTTCCCTCATTAAAGTGTTGGTAATCAAGCCTTCATAAACCTGATAGGAAAACAGTGTGTGGGAAAAGCAGAGGAGGCGACTCAGTGAAGTAACCTGAGCTGGTATAAATGGTATTTTGCCTGATTAGGTATGACATCTTAGGTGTGAACATGTTTCCCTCTGATTATAGCCTAAAGAGGCCATCAAACTCAAAACCACACTTTAGTCCAGCATGCTGTCTACAAGTGTGGTGCGACCTGCCACTGTATACAGTTACAGGTTGGACTCAACAAGGAAACCTAATAACTTCACGAACACCCACGGAAAAGGGCCAGACACCATATGACACCATATCTGGCCCTTTTCCGTGGGTGTTCGTGAAGTTATCGTGAGGAACAAATGGGTGTTCGTGAGGAACAAATCCTCACTGCTTTAAGTGGATCACTGCTTAAGTGTTTTCAGAATATTATTCTGAAAACACTTAAGCAGTGATCCACTTAAAGCAGTGAGGATTTGTTCCTCACGAACACCCATTTGTTCCTCACGATAACTTCACGAACGATAACTTCACGTGGGTGTTAATAATATTCTGAAAACACTTAAGCAGTGATCCACTTAAAGCAGTGAGGATTTGTGTGCAGAGAGTAGAACTAGGCCTATTCCAGTCCTCGGGTGACCTCTAGCGGTGAGTAATTTAAACCGCTGCCAGTATGAAATGTCAAACATCTCAACAAGATGAATTGTATTCATTGCAATAATAACACATTTTATTACAATAGGAGAACACATTATTTGTGATTGACTGTAGAAGTGAGTGTGCTATTTTACTTAGAGCCTGTTTAATCAATTGCTTATTGATTCTTCTGGCATTTAAAGTTATTCTTTTTAGTAGCCTAACTGAAATAAAAAAAGCACAACCCTCTTAAATTGTTATAATATCATCACATTTGTATAATATCTGTAAACAAATCAACACAATAAAACCAAACTGGCAGCTATATATGTAGGCCCACTTAAAAATGTCATCTTATTTGAATGACAAATATTTGCTTAAGTGTAGGCTACTAAACAAACAACTGACCAAGAATCACAAGGCATAGGGTATGATGATTTGCATAATAGTTTAGATATGTAAATTACATTTAAATATTTGGAAGTAAGGTTTAGATTTAGAACGCATATTTAGATGATCATTTTAACATTTAAAATAGTTTTTTAGCCTAATTTTTTTTCTGAGCATATTCTTATTTTATTGGCACACATACTCACCAAACGCAACGCAGTGGAAACGGTGATTGGTCGAAAATGTGATTGGCAATACTGTGAACCAACCATTGCAGTGCACGAATGAAAATAGACCAATAGCGACAAGGGGCGTACATTTTGAAGTAAACGAGGAAAAATGGCGACCACCGCGATGAAGTTGAACGGGACTATTTACACAACTGTAATGAATTTGCCGTACAGTCTGGCAAACAAAATTAGAGTATCTGTGTTATTAGTTTTAATACTCACTTTTGTGAGTAGTAGTTCTGGAGAAAACACATATGAAGATAATGCTTATGAATTTCTAAAGCGAGAGTATTCGCTGACTAAGCCGTACCAAGGTAAGCGTCTATTCCTATTCGCCCGGTTACGTTAAACCGGTGCCCTGCCAAAAGTGGCACCTGTTTCAGCAAAGTCAACTAGCTAAGAAGAAAATTGTTAAGTGAGACCACAAGTTTATTGTTAGGACGATAACTGTCTCCTTTTTTTCTTTTGTTATTTTTGGTTGTCCTTTTCTTGCTCTCGTAAGAGTGGTTGTTTTATTTGGCAACTGCAGTGATTTCTCACGTCGTCCATAGGGCGGAAGTACAGGACAAGTGTAGATATTCCGGTTCATATGCTTTATTAAACAACGTGAACGTGTATTTATTGTAACTTATCATGAACTATCCCTTGCATTTACTCATACAGCTTGATGGAGATAAGGTCATGGTTATCTAGAAACAAAAATAAAACATGCTAAATAAATAAACTGACAAAAATATTATGCTAATGTTAAGATGCTTATATATATATATATAGTATAATATATATTAGTGTGTGTGCGCGTCCGTCCGTGCGTGCATGCATTTACATTTACTTTAAAATGTTGATGAATGTTCACAGGACTGGGCTCCTCCAGCTCCTCACACTGGGAGTTCATGGGCAACACCATGATCATGCCTGAACACATACGGTTGACACCAGACTTGCAGAGCAGACAAGGAGCTGTGTGGAGTCGCATTGTGAGTTTGAATGACAAGAAAACCTGAAACGCCACCTTGGGTTGAATCTAGAGCTATTAGGCAGCTCAACCTATTAGACAAAGAGGTTCTTGAGATAATCTGTAAAAGTCAGGCTTGTTAATCAGTGTGTTTGTGTATGTAGCCCTGTTACCTTAGGGACTGGGAGCTACGAGTGCAATTTAAGATCCATGGAGAGGGCAAGAAGAACCTGAATGGGGACGGCCTTGCAATATGGCTGACTAAAGAGAGAATGCAAATTGGTAAGAAATCATCATTATTACAAATTTTTACAAAATATTGATTTTCCATGATATCATGACTATTATGGGTTTTTGTTCTTTGTGTTTTCCTCTAGGACAAGTGTTTGGAAACGCAAATCTTTTTACTGGTCTGGGTGTTTTTGTAGACACTTATCCGAATGATGTCAAGCAGATTGAGGTATATCGCCACTAAACAAAGTTTTGTTATTTGATACTGTGATGACCTGACGGGGGACTACAGATGTAAAGTAGCCCTATGGGCTAACTCTGGCATATTTACACTGCTGAAAAGCTAAGATGTTCATTAATATGCATTGTCCCTCTTAAATAAACAAATAAATAAATAAATAAATAAATAAACATTAGACAAAAAAACAGAATTACCATAATACATATCATGTCCTTATCATCATGTCATGTCAGCTTTAAAAGTCATGAGAAACCATTTATTAACCAAGAAGTGTTTGTTATATCATGGTGCATATTTTAAAACCCCTGGCCTGCAAGGAAGAAATAATCTAACCTGTTTCATTTCTGTCTCTTTATCAGAGAACATTTCCTTTTATCTCTGCAATGGTCGGAAATGGGAGTGTAGAATATGAACATGACCGAGACGGGCGGTCTACTGATCTTGGTGGCTGCACTGCTCACGTTCGCAACGTTGATTATGACACGTTCCTCTTGATCAGATACATGAAGAACAGACTTACAGTAAGAGACATCTTTACATTCTGTGTTTCTTTATTCAGCCAAAGAGTAATACAATACTGTTGCAGTGCCGCACCAGTTCAGTCTCTTATATTGCCATGATGATACATAAGACATGGGAAAGGTTACATTTTCTTGATCTCGTGATGATACAGATAATGGAAGTATTGTTTAGACAGATGTTGGAAAGCATCCTTCAGTTCCATTTGCACCTTCATTTGCTGTTATGTCTTTCAGGTGATGACGGATACTGATGGGAAGCAAGAGTGGAAGGACTGTCTAGACATGCCTGGAGTGAGGCTGCCACAAGGGTACCACTTCGGGGTCTCGTCGGCCACTGGAGATTTATCAGGTTAGGACCAGTGAAGTGTTCCTTTCACTCCATTTTAGTTCAGCAGATATTCAAATCCTATCTGAACCAAGGCTTAAAGGGTTAGTTCACCCAAAAATTAGTTAGTTCTCACAAAAATTATCCAATCATTTACTCACCTTCAAGCCTAGGTGTATATGATTTTCTTCTTTCAACCATAAAATATATCCTTGCCCTTCCAAGCTTTATAATGGGAGTGAATAGAGCCTGTTTTTGAAGCCGATAAAAGTGCATCCATCCATCGATCATAAAAGTAATCCATACAGCTCCAGGGAGTTAATAAAGGCCTTCTGAAGCAAAGCGATGCGTTTGTGAGAGAACAATTTCCATTTTTAAAACATTATAAACTAAAATAAATAGCTTCCGACAGACTGCTATACGCATCGATTTACAGCGAAAGAGTAACCCCTGACCTGACGCATGATGTATTGATGAACGTGGAAGTGCAGAGGATAGAGTAAAACATAACACCGGTCACGAATTAGAAGTCTAGTTTAAGTTTAAACGAGAATTTTAAAAAAAGAAATTGTCGGAGGAGCTTGAGTTTGTTGCCCAGCCCTATTTGTTTGAACCGCGAGCAGCGCCTACTCTCACCGAAGTTTCTGCTACTCCTACATCCTACATCATATGCCTCAGATGCGACCAATCTAATGACAGACAAAACACAAATCTCAGACATTCGCTGGTGAAAAACTGCGTAACTCCATTTGAGCTTGATTTTTTTTTTTTTTTGTGGCATTTCACGTTGCGATGTTTTGAAATGCGTATGCTTCCAATCGCGAGGGAACAATTTTGCATTGTAGGCATAACTAGGGATGCAATAACGCCACCAACAACAACCAAAACTAGGCTACTCATTGCATGTAAACTATTTGTAACGTTTCATTGTGAATCAAATTAAAATGTTCTTCTCTTTGCAAACGTAGGCAGAGGCATATAGTGATAGATTAATTCAATAATGTTGCAAAGATATTGCATCAATCCATATGTTTCATTAGGCTATAGGCTATTTGTTTTGCCTTACTCTTTATTCATTTAGGCTATTTATTCAGTTATTCATCATCTTCCGTCCTTTGCACTACTTGTGTAGCGCACGCATTCTCAGACCTGTCACTCATCATCGTAGGGGAGGTGTTTGGAATCATTCCCGCATTACAATCATCAGCCAATCAAGGTGGTCACTTCAGTCAAGCTCGTGCATGAGTAATGACGTCATCCATAGCAACGAAGACTCACTCTTAGTTTAGGAGTTGTCATTTTTCTTTACTAAGAGTAGGTCTGAAAGGCATTGTGAATAACTTTTAAGAGAAAACTCCTAGCTAAAATCTTTTAGTGCGATTTAGGAGTACTCCTAGTGGTGAGATAAAATGCTTTGTGAATACGGCCCCAGAACTTTGAAACATGATTTAGTGTTTGTTTATGTTCCTGTTAAATTTGGTTTGTTCCTGCTTTTTGTTTTCATTCCTTGAACCATTTCAGAGCCCTAATGTGAACTGAATTACTCAAACATTTTGGGTCAATCTTAAATTTTATATTAGATTTAATGTTACACCAACTAATAAACATGAACTAATTTATATAATCTATTTGTGTGTTAAACAAGATTTCAGTCAATTCACCCAATAGATTTTACCCTCAAACAATTATCAGAGCAGTATAATATCTTCCTGTATTCACATATGCAGCCAGTGCCTGGAGAGGTTATTTGCTCTAATGTATTTTACATTAAAAATATATTTTTTTTGTTTTACATTTAACCAATTCAAGGGCTCCACATCTTTTTAAATATTAAAAACAACAGATGGATATGATTGAAATAAAGACCAGCAAGCCAAACCGATCACTGCTCGGTATACTTGGTGCTAAATGATACCAAATTAATTTCAAATATTTTTTGTTATGATTCCTACTTGTTCAAAAGAAATAAAGTGGTTTGCAGTCTTTAGATTTATTTCTATTAAAAACTATAGTATTATGTATAGTATAGTATATGGATTTACTGGTCCTGTTTTTAAAATGTATTATCTACTATTCACTACTATTGCAAGTGCTTTACATTCTTTACATTTTATATATACATTTTTAAAGAATGTAAACCACTTTTAGCACATTATTAACCAATAAGAATCATTAGAATATTTTTTAATCATTTTTAAAAATGAATTTTGTTTATGTTTTTTGTTTTTTCTAGATAACCATGACCTGATCTCCCTCAAGCTGTATGAGCTTACAGTGGAACGGAGTCCTGAAGAGGAAGAGGAACAGCAGGAGATCACGTTGCCTAGTGTAGACTACCGAGCGGACCCTAATGGTAATACAGTTACAAAAAGATTATTCCTTCATTATATGTTCCGTATAAGATATTTGGCGGAGGAGTACATTAGCTGTATCTTACAAATGTTTTCTTTACACAGTTTACGTGGAGGATGAAGGAAGGAGCATCATCACCGTCTTCTTTCTCTTCATTGTTTCCGTCGTTGCACTGGTTGTAGTGATTGTGGTAATTATCTTTCTATATAATCGCTATAAAGAAAACCGCCGCAAGCGCTTCTACTGAGCAGATTAAAGAGAGTGTGACAGGTAGGAACTGGGACGAAAGATCCAACGTGAGTGTGACTGGCATTTTTGCAAAGGACCACTTCTGGTCCTCACCTCTGCCACCAACAGGAAGGACCTGAAGGCCAACAATGAACTAAAAAACCATACCTGACCTCTCAAGTGGAAACCGACCACCTCAATCATGATTATCATCTCAAAATCTGTTCAAAGGTATTTGAAAGAGTGTGCGTCTGTTTTTGAAGGTCTCTCCAGACTTTTGTGTATGTTTGCTGTATTTTTGTACCAGTTACACTGACCTTGGCCTTTCACCCTGAGGCAGCACAGTGAACAATGTGTGACGGCATTTACAGAGTTAAACAAACTGTTGTAATCTCAGGTTGTCTATTGCAATGCCACTGCAGAAATCCCCAGAGCCACTATGTTTTTCTTTAAATTAGACAGAAATTGATCAAAAGACAATCTCAACTTTGAAATGTCATGATCTTGGTTACCAGTCTTCAGTAAATAGCAGTGCCAGAAAACCCCCATCTGTTATCATAATCACTTAGTTTTCAGCAGTCATGTTTAACTTGCATCAAGGTAATTTGCTTATCATCCTTCTATAAGTTATACTGGCCAGCTGTACTGTTATAAACAGACAGTAACAACCATCAATGTGAATATGAAGAATAGTTTTCCCAAACTTCTTTTTGTAATGAATATAAGTAAATATTGGTGCTTTGATGTATTTTGTTATATGTGGTCCCTTTTTATGTGTCCAAAACTGCACTGAACTGCTTGGCCACGTGTAGCTTATCCAAAGTTTCTTTGTGAAACATAATTGAACTACTTTAGCTTTCATCTTGTGATAAACCTGTTATTTACATGATGAACTTTTATTTTACATGTCTCCATGGCCTTATTTGAATACCATGTTTAATAATCTTGATATATATAAGAAATTGAAGATGGCATATTGTGAATTCCTAAATCGTAATATCTTTCATAAAGAGGCAGAGATGCACTGCAAGCATTTTTGTCCATGTTTCAGTCTTTTTGCTGCTCTGTGCAGTTAAGCAACATTTGTCCATTGTTTTATACTGGCCAGAGATTGCATTGCTGTTCTCATGAGCTCAGTGATTGAGCAAGCTGCTGTATCAAACTGCTGTTTAATGTTTTCATGGTTCTCACAAACATGTTGAATGACAAAAAATCTAAAATTAAACAAAAAACAAAATTAAGTTTGTCTTATAAATGGATGTTTGGTAACTCAATATTTATTTTGATTGAAAATGTCAGGAATTGTCTTCCAAAAAACATTTTACAACAGTTATTTTTATGCACTCTAAAAACATGTTTTGGCTCAACAAAGAATGCAACCTTTTTGCATCAGTCTTTTAATTGAGTTTGAGGGACTTGATTAGAAGCATTAACAAAATTTGTTAAAAAAAAGTTATTCCAACTAATTTCAACATATTGAGTGGTGGTGGTTGTGGGACCAATTCATATTTTATCTATTCCAGTTCAAATTGACAGCTAGTATGACATGCTAAATATACAGGACCTCATTTAGCATTTAAATTCACTGGATAAGTAAGTCATTAGTTTTCACTGATATTATCACATATGTTGCTTGTATGTATTAAACGTACCTTCATGTAGCAACCCACAACCTAACCACAAGCATTAGGCCTACTCTTCAGAACAGTGCTAACCAAAAGACATCAACATAACAGCATCTCTCGTTACTTATTCGATTGTTGCATATTGACGCGTGGACCTCCCCTTTTAACGCCCCCATATGGGCCAACAATGTGATTAACTCTTATAACTGTACTGTCAGATTGGGTCCATAACTTTAAAATGGTACAGTAACTGTACCACAAACTGAATGATTTCACATGAGTCTCTTCAGATACTGTGCATTTATGAGCTTCCAGAACTTCTGATTGAGGCTGTGTGTGACCTCCTAACTGAACTCCTTTACACAAATTGAACATAGAAAAAAAACAGTATGAATAACCGTTTTCTCTGAGTCTTATTAAGTGCAAACAATACGTGCAAGTGCAACCATAATCAAAGCGCAGCGCACAGACTCTTTATAATTGTTGTGAAATTGCTGTTTTAATATTAATATCTCTCAATATTCGAAGTGCAAACACAAACAGAGACCAAAACAGAGACCAGAGCCACAACTACACAGTCCAGAGACAAGTTTGATGCATTCTACAAGATAAGACATTTATCAGACGACTAGACATGTTGGAGAGATTCTTCACCCTCACGCTCCGTCATGACGATATCGCGAGACAGCTTTTCATTCGACGGGAAATCTCGTCACACCCCTACTAAGTAAAAAGGCTTGTTTGAGATATGCTAAATATGCGCAGAACCGATCACCGGTGATCACCGCGAGATGCAAGCCGGTTAGAAATGTGTCCGAGTGTGGTCTGATGTCATGCTGACGTAAGTAAAAAAACTCTCGCAACCGCAAGGCTGACTTGTCGGATTCTGCGGTCGAGCGCAGTTGCTCTCCACAGACTGCGCTGAACAAAAGCATGATGGGAAACGACTTGCTGACGACACAGCTTAATTCTCATTGGTTAAAACAACCGTGGTGTATGTTCTCTTTTAAAATGTTTGATTTTAAAACTCTGATATCATGTTTTTATGTGTATAAATTATGTGTGTGAATATTCCCAAGCTCTCTGACAGTGCGATCTCTATATGGGTTATTTGATTGTTGTCATAGGCCTATTTAAAGAATATAGGCTATATAAAAATGTAAAACTGTAATTAAAGTACAAATGATTGATGAACACGTCTTTCAAATGGAAAAAAAAATACAGTACTTTGGGTGTCTTGTTCATATATATGAGCGCATGATATCCGCCTTTGATCTCGTTGTCAGATCCACTGGAGAACTGTCAGCCTTGCCTGCACTGTTTTCACTCCTCCCTTCATTGCAGCCACCTACTCTCACATACATTTCAGGCGAGGCAAGGCGCATCTCAAACAAGCCTTTTCTCTTTACTAAAAAACAAACAAAATAACACATTTCAGCATTTATTCTCCTTAGTCCTGGGAACTAGAAATCCACTATCAAAATTATCAAGACAATTTCATTAACTTGCTACAACTTATTTTTGTTGTAGAAATTCCAGTGCAAATCACACACTAGGCTACACACAATACTAAACGATTGTCAACAGAACTAATGGTTGCAAATGTTTTAACCATGTATTTAAGTTGTAGTAACACAGGTCCCCTGAATTTCTTTCTAGTGCAGTTAATATATTCTAAAGGACCTCATGAAATGTTTTGAATCAGTTTCCTTCTTGATTGACAGGTTCATGTCTCATTTCAATCTGAAGAACCAAAACTTGGGACAATTACCACTGTGCTAGCTGGAACTGGTTTCCAGATGTCATTTATTTTACTTATTCATTGAGGCCTCCATTGGCATAAGATAATGTTAGTGTAACGCCTTAAAGTCAAGCAAAGCGTGATTAAATTGCAACTCCAGCTCTGGTCAGCATTTTCACACTTGAAATTGTGAACCACAAGTGTATTGTGTTATGGTGTCAGATTATCTGACTTCTGAACAGTTCTGAACCATGCTTTTTTGCCAATAATTCTGCTGTCTGCAATATCAAACAAGTTGTGAGAGTGTCTAGTGTATCCATGTGTGTTTCTATAAGACAAAGCATCACATACTTGCAATCCAATATTAACTAATACATAGATGAATCTGTTGAGAACGTTATGTTTTAGGGTTGTCACCTAAACCTGAGATTCAAGATGAAATTTCAGCCCTGACAGAAAAAAAAAAAAAAAAAAAAAAAAAAAAAAAAAAAAAATTGTATTGAACAAATATAACAGCAAATACATAGTTACAACTCAAAACAGAATCTAATTAAACAGTATAGACAAAAAGCCAGTAAAATAAACAGACAAAAAAAAAAAAAAAAAAAAAAAAAAAACACACACATTGAGCCAGTAACATAATGAGAGAGAGAGAGACAAAGCATCTCACTGTTTTTTTTTTTTGTTTGTTTTTTGTTTTTTTCTGTCAGGGCTGAATCTGTTTAATTTCCCCTTTTCTACATTTATCACTGTGCATTGGTTACCAGTACAAGAGGATAACAGTAAGGTCTGAACATACAAATTACTCAAAAATGTTACTCAAAACATGATATAATAATGAGGCAATATGTGCAACTTTAAAAAATCCCTCTGTGATTTCCCCCTGAATATATTAAGAATAATTTATTTCTGTCTTCTCGTCAGTGTTTTTGATGAAAAGACTCTTCAGTTTACAGAGATATAGATGACTGGTAGAACATTTTTAACTAAATAATGTAATAGGGGTTTAAATTTTAATGTAACACATAGACTCAAACCGTTTTCAAAAATGTGTAAACACATGTGCTGGTCCATTGTTTACTATCTACCTTACTATTTGATATCCGTTAATACCCAAATGTTTAGAAATGTTTCAAAAAGTTCATGTCATGCTTATTTCTATGGTGCCATTTTATTAGAGGTGCTGTGTGGTTTCAGCATGAAGTATTGCACAAAACAGGTTAGGTTGTTTCTCATGCTTCTCTGAAACAGATATATTTTGGGTACATTCATATAAGGCATGTGGTATAGTGACCGTGAATCATGAACTTTTCATAGCACCTCTTAGCATTAGTTTTCTTCAACACCCCTGCACTGTTAGACACTGCGTCATTGAGAGAGGAAGTAAAACCTGCTGTACTCTTTCTGCCAGTAACAGACTTTAAGAACAACAGTCACAAAGGGTACAACTGTCCAACTGTCTCAATTGAGGATTATTCTTTGGAGCATCTTTACAGAGTAAATTAAGGGTAAGAATATTAAATCTATTATATTTTCTTGACATTTATTTTCATTCTATATTGTGTAAGTAGTACTCACATTGTTGCTTTTGTGTCTTTTTAATAATGTCTTTCATAACATAAATAGGTTTTCATTAAACGTCCAGCTCATGTTTCAAGAAATGTATTTTAGTTAATTTTATATATGTCTGAGTAGTGAATATATGAATTCCTGTTTACCTGACAATCGTTTAAAAATTGGATTTGAAAGAAAAAGAAGAATAGTTTTTCAGGTAATATTTGACCTTTTATTTTAACCCGTCCATGTTCATCTACATTTGTTTATCTGTTTTTATACTGATGAAAATAATTGACTACTGTTGGTTTGCTGGAGGAAGTTACACAGGAAATGCATCACAACCAGTCAAACTCTATATGGGGCTCCATATGTGTTAGATATTCTTCCACTATGTCAGCTCCACCCTCAGATTTAGTACAGGAAATCCATTTTCTGACTTTACTGAGTCAGTGAACTTTATGTTGTGGAACTTTATGTTTATGAATGTTTAAGCCGTTCGGGAAAGAACACAAGGACTTCATGTGAGATAACAGTTTAACCTCAGGTCCGGTGTGCTTGATAACCTTGCAGAACTGAGCGACGCAGTGGAAGATGTCGTGCCTGAAGTGCCTGAAGTACACCATGTGTCTGGTGAACTTCATCTTTTTTGTACGTATCCATTTTCAGACTGTCACATCATGATATATTGAATTGCTTTTAACACAAAATAGTTCATCTCGGGCCATTCTAAACCCTGGGTTAGGCCAATTTTCCTTGCTTCAAACCTTAGCATTCATTAAAAGATATTTATATACACTGTAAAAAAAATAAGTCCTGTTGTTTATACAGAAAAAAATAACTGGCAGTTGTGGTTGCTAGAAACATATTCATAGAACAACCTGTAAATTTCACAATTTAAAACTTCAATTTAGAAAAAATGTATAAACAAATACATTTGTAACCGGTAAATTCAACAGCCCTTTTTTATACTGAATTAGCAAGACCAATGTGCTACTAAAATGTGTTTTATACCTTTGACATATACTGACAACAATCATAATAATACATGTGGTAAAGAGAAAACCACACAACGAAGTAAAGTTCACCACAAGTTGTTTTTTCACATGTTAGGTGCACAGTGTCAAGCACACCATCATGGAAAAAAACAAACAAAGAAAAAACAAGTAATTGCAAGTCATTTAGAGGGGCTTTTTTTCAGCTGCTTCAATGATAGAAATAAAATTTCAAAATAATTTTTAAATCTACAACTTTAACAAGTCTACATAATTGGATGCATTCACAGCACGCAACATGTTGAAATAATGGTCTCGAGCACATCATTGGGCTTATATTGGCCTATTCTGACTGTAGGCTATGGCTGCCATCAATTACAAAAATTACAAAAAAATTACACTTTGCTTAAAGGTATAGCGGAGGATTTTCCCGAATTTTAGAAAAGAACCGCCCTCTCCACTTTTTGAAAAAATGCACATGCGCAACACTACCTGCTCCCGAGAGGAGAGACTATTAAACGTATGCACGAGTTAATCAAAGATTTCATTAACTTTTACTAGCAGTAATTTTAAATGGATTTCTCCAAATAGCATGCCAAACTTCACCTGTCAAGTAGACACTTCGCGACTGAGGCATCAGTGGGAAGCCCAACCTGTTTTTTGAGCGCACTCCATCGTGTGAATCGTGTGCACGAGCAGGTACGACGGCCAGGCCTTACGTAAACATATCACCAGAATGATTGACACTTAGGAGGACCAATAGTCTTGATGATCCACCCGGAAAAAGAACATCCTCCGCTATACCTTTAAACTTCGCTTTTCCCGGAGTTAAAAAGACGCAGTGGAAAAGCCCAGTAGTTAGGCTATAGGCTACTTCACAACTCTTGTCTCTATACAGTAGAATAACAGAGAACTTGCTGTCTAGGTTTTTATGAGAATTTTGTTTGTTTAACCCTCTATGGGACATCGTCATTTATAAATGACGCGAAGAAAAATGCGTTTAAAATAGGCTACAATATTAATGTTCAAAATAAAAATGGAATGTTCAATTTTTTTTTATACTCTGAGACCTTTTCACTATACTTTTCAGATAGTGACAAACAATGCATTTGAATGTGTGTGAAGTTTCAGACAATTTGTCAAAAATAATTTACCCTTATAGAGAAAAGTCAGTTATAAATGATGGCGCCCTTAAAAAAAGGTCAAAGGTCAGGTGTAGAAAACTAAATTTGTAAAAATGATTTTAGTCTTAAATCTGTGTAAAATATAAAGTATTTTTTCTAGATGTGATTTCACATTTAGTCCCATGGAGAGTTAACATTATCATTACAGATCTGTGGAGCTGCGGTCTTTGGAATAGGCATCTACTTGATGACATCCACCAGGTTCTCTTCCATACTTCCCAGCCTTCAGGCTATGAACATAGCTAACACTCTTTTCATCATTGGGATCATTATCACCTGCGTCTCCTTCCTGGGCTTTCTTGGAGCCCTAAAAGAAAATCGCTGTCTGCTAATATCTGTGAGTCTCATCGATCACTTACACGTACTCTCTGATGTCCATATAGTTTTACTTGCGTTCTTTTAATAAAACTCGACATCTCGTTTGTTTTGTTTAGTTCTTCATACTGTTGTTCATTCTAATGCTGGCCGAACTGGCCGCTGCCTGCGTTCTGCTCATGTACGAGAGACAGGTAAGAAAAGATTTGTAGCTATATGGAAGCAGAGCATATGTGAGGAAAAGATGTATCAGATCCTGCTTTTTTACTTACAGATCGAGAAATTCATTGATGAGGATCTTAAGAGTGGTTTACAAAAATCCATAAACGACAGAAAAAACGTCACAGATACAGATGACTGGGACACCGTGCAATTAACAGTAAGTGCCCGTTTACTGTAGATTACTTTGGAAATGTAATATATTACAGATTACAAGTTACCCTATTTAAAATGAAAGAAGCAGTGTAACTATTTCAATTACTTTATTAAAGTAATGTATCTGATTACATTGCTTACTTTTCTATATTTCTGATGAATGTTTTCAACTGTTAATCATTTTCAAATATTTTACATTCAAAAAAGAAAACCAATTAAAAGCATCAGAATAGCATCGTTTTACTAAACGGCCTTTAAATGGCAGGAGGCATTTGTAATCGTTAACATTTACATGTAGCTGTAATTTAATTACACATTTTTTCTCAATAACTGTAACAGATTAGTTACATTTATTTTGAAATTAAATTAAGTAACGCAGTTACATGTTAAAACTAGTTACAGCCCGACACTGATGACTAAAGACTAAACCCAGCATCATCATTACTACTGCTCAGTATTGGACATGAACTGGACTAAAACTAAAACCAGAAAAAAGATTTTCATTACTTGAAATAAAATCAATATTAATCTCAGCTAGATGCCAAAGCACCATTTCTCGTTTTTATTTAGTTTAACTTGGTGTACTAAAGTAACTAAAACTTTTTTTTAAATATGAATACAACTATATAGGCATATTTAAATAATAATGACAACAAATTACTAAAACTTTAAAATTAAAATGGAAATACAAAAATAAAAACGAATTTTATTAAACTATAATAGTATCTAAATCGTACTGAAATACAAAAAAAAAAAAAAAAAAAAAAAACAGACTTACATTAATGGGTTGAACAAAATTCACAAATATTTTGAAGAAGGTTGGTGGGGGACTGTCAGTTTGTTGCAGGCAAACACCACACATTTTCTTCAGTTTTAAATGACTGTTTTTCCTCTAATAACAGTTTCAGTGCTGTGGAATCCATAACTCTTCGGATTGGTTGAACAATGTACCAAAGTCATGCAACAATCCTGGAAATGGAACACGCTACTGGCCTAAAGTAATACAGCACTCATATCAAACTCTATATCTGCTATCTGTCAAAACAATATTAATGGAACATGTAGATGCACATCAACAACCAACACATCTGATTCAGTCTTATAGCATAACATGTATTGTCTTGTTGCGTTTAGGGTTGTTTCAAAAAGCTGCAGGATGCATTTGAAAACAACCTCTTGAATGCCGGGATTGGCGTCATTGTTGTCTGCATTATTGAGGTATGAGTTTCCATGAGACCACATTTGTCTTGTCATATAGTCACCTCAGTGTGGGGAATACTAAAGGTTGATTTTCATTTCAAATGTTGTTTAGCAGCTATTGTATTTTTGTCACTTGACTATACATATTAATCTCTTTTTGTAGGTCTTGGGTATGTGTTTCTCCATGACCCTGTTCTGCCACATAAGTCGATCCGGGTTAGGATACAAATGATCAAAAACATTTCCATAGGAGATCTTCCAGTTTGTGTTCTTAATAATCACCGTCCTGCAAATGCCCCAAGACAGCCGGTAAAAGACAAGATGGCTGGCAGTTCTTGTACAGATGCTTGGTTTTATGGAATGTTTACAACAATCTGTCCTCCTCTAACAGTTAGTGACACAGACCCACAATTATTAAAACTGCAATATTATTACAATTATTTTTTACTTTAACACTTGGTAGAGCAGTTAAACCATAACTGGATCTTTTTTTCTCAGCAGTATTATTTTGACTTTGGCCATCACAGCTTAAATGGAAACTTCCAAGGGGGTTTTAAACACTGAATTCACCCACTTGCATTTGAATGTCAACTCATGATGATGATGGTGTAAGGGAGCTTTTCCATTATGAATCATCTTTACACTGTATACAAGTTATGTTTCTCTTTCATCTCATAAAACTTTAATGTTGAGTTTGACCTAGTATGTTCTTGTAATTAACTTGTTACATAGACTATAATTGTTTTTGTGTACTGAACAATGCAAAGCATTCATTTCTGATTACTTCCTTTTCTGACTTGGTAATGACTAAACCATTTGATTTCCCAGAACACAGGGTGGAAACCACACATACTCTCTCTTGTTATTTAACAATTATACCAGTTGTAATGCAGATTTACAGCATAATTTTGTTTCTTCACTTTTTTTGTTTGTAGACCAATGTAAATTAAAACAATCAAAATGCTTTCCTTTTTTTTTTCTCCTTTTTGAAAAAAAAAAAGACAAACTTGCACTATAGTTGTGGTTGAAAGAGGAAGTACCACCAAAAGCAAATCAACACTTCCTCCTGCAAAACACTATTGCACAAGTGCTACGGTCGTGTTAGGTTGCTTAGTTGGAAATATGCTTTCGGTTTCTAAATTTCCTATAAAGTTCATGAAATATGAAATGTGTGTTGTCAATGGCAGTTGAAAACTTCATAAAACAAAACATCAGAATTCAATGGTTTTATTTTTAGAACAAAATCCTCTCCACAATATTTAAAACCCAAAAAACTAAAAAAAGACTAAGATTTCCTTTACATGTTTTAAAATAATTTTGATCTTTTTAAACCATCACACAAAAAATAGAAACAAATACAATTTAATCTTTTTCTTTAAAAAAAAAAAAAAAAAAAGTAACTGTACACGGCAGAATACACCATTTTTCGCAAACACCCCATAGACCTCTTCAACTATACACACATTATTGCAGTTCACCTAAAATATGCAAAACTAGTTTCTTTAAACAAAAAGTGATCTTTCATTTTATTTTGTGTTCTGAAAAATGGTGGCTTGTATGCTGATCTGAAGTTTCACTCTTTTGCATTCATGTGCAAAAAGCTGGATCTCATACTGATTATCTTCTTTTGGGCTTGATGGAAACTATAAAAGTGTGCTTTGAACAAATGAGGTGCTTAGAAAGATATGGGGAGGGGGGAGGGTGTATTTGTCCCACATGTATCTAGAGGGACGTTAAAGCCATTAAAGCAATGCTGCAAATATCTAAAAATGGTAGAAGTTACAGTTCTAATGACCTAGGACCAGTTATAGTTTCTCATAAAACGAGTAAGGCTGGAATTTGGAGGGAGTCTAATTATATTGAGGTTTCCAGGCTGTAGTTTTAAAGCTATATAATTTGTTTATAGCTTTATGGCCTGGTTCCACAGACAGGGTTCAGATTAAGCCAGGATTAGGCCTTAGTTCAATTAGGACATTTAGGTATCTTTTATAAATGTGCCTTAGGAAAAAAAACATTACTGGTGTGAATCTTAAAACAAAACAATGGCACTGACGTATCTTAAGATATTAAAGTGCAAGTTGCTTTCAGTTAAAACAGCTCAAACATGCATTTTAGTCTGGGACTAGGCTTAAGCCTTGTCTGTGAAACCGGGGGTAAATGTATTACAAATTTAAATAGAACTAGCTGTGCATCCATATCTGTACAAATATAAACCGATAGTCGTGTTTTCTCAACCGTTATGAATAGAGAAGAGCATATAGTGCCATCTACAAATGCTTGACAACTCAATTACCTCCTTTAGTACTGAACAATATTATTACCACTGGTTTCTTAAGAAAATTCTACACTCGGAGAGTACCACATCATCATTCTTCTAGAGGCCAGAAACACTTTACACACAACACACCCTGTTTTATATGTATATATATATATATATATATATATATATATATATATATATATATATATATATATATAGAGCCAGGTTTTTCCGAAACTACAACATATTCATTTCCCCTTTCCAATAGTCATTGAGGGGATGTGAAACTATCTTTCATGAACAAAAGATATAGAATCGCCCAATGAATCTTCCATAGGCATCATATTTGGAATGAGTACAGCTCAATGGGGAACCCAGCCCCATTCGAATATTGCTAGATAAGATCCAAAGCTCTGCCTTTACTACAAGTGTCAGTTATGAAACAATAAGTTACATATATTAAGACTCCATTAAAAGGACAGATGGAAAATGTAGATCACATAAGGCCCCATCATTGTAGGTTTCAGTCAGTCCTATTGAAACCAGCTGATTGGGAGGAGAATGAACTTTAATATTGCTATTAAACAGCACGACTGTTTCAAAAAGACATGCTTTTGAGTTTAGTGAATAAAAGGAACCAATGAACCGAAAGAATACAGCATCCAGAAGCACTCCCTCACCCCATGCTGCCACAAATTCAATTTGAAAGAAATGCTAGAAATGTCTGTTCTTCCTGCTCTTATTAGAGCCCTTAGAGAGCGGGCACTGTGGAAACGAAAGAGCATCTTAAGTTTGATCATCTCACTCAACACTGAAACTGGTCAGATTTAGAGTCGATTAACCAGAGGTCAGCAGCGGGCATTAAGTTAGCAGCCTAATTTAAGAAAAGTTTTTTTGTTTTTCTTTCAAAAACCGCTCGAGGACATCAACCGTAACTCAATCTTAAAGCTGCTGAGTGACTGCAAAATTAAGTATGTGTTCACACAGGAACGCAGAAACTCAGAGAAAGTGACTGTATACAAACATCCAGAAGCACAAGCAACAAAGGCATTCGGTTAACAACGCCATGTGTGAAGTCAGACTGGGATGAAGTGTCAAGTGCTAGTTTACCAGTCCTGCTTATGGTCATTATGTGCCATTTTAGTTTAGTTTGTGAACGGTTACTCAGTTTTAAGATGCAATATTTTAAAACAAACAATCATTCATTTATAAATCCAGAAAGCAAATGTTCTCATTTCAAAGCAACACGAGAAAAAATCGTCAATTATTTCTTCCCCGTCACTTCAGGAAGTGCACTGCTTTGAATATACCAACATGATTTGTTCCTTTTTCTTGAAATGTCATTATGCTACACAATTTAAAGCTGACCAACATACAGAAGAAGCCCAAATGTAAAGCCAAATAATTTTCTTTTTTAAATATCACAAATGCACAGCACAATTGTTAAGGTCACAAGTCACATGTACATCCAACCTAATCTGACACCAGATAAGAGTTTAAGCAATATTTTCCATAAAATGTCCCATCTGAAAAATAACGGAATCAAAAGACGGCAAAAAATTACAATTGGTTTATGACCATGAACTCACAAGATTGTTATCATGAACTAAAAGCAACTGCCTGCAAACTGTGACTGATGTAGATGAATGGAGCCATCACAGTGTGCTGGCGCTGGGAAATGAAGTTCAAGCTAGGAGAACAGGCAGAGAGAACAAAAAGAAACAATCTCTATGCTGGTTTGCTTGTTCTGCAGAAAAAAATGAAACGCTACTTTCATCTCAAAGTAAAAAAGGTAATGTGTAAGCCACCATAACACATTTTGAAATATACCTCAAAAAAGGAGGCTATATTAAGATTGTGCCGATACATTGACGATATGATGCGTGGATTTTAAAATCCAATAAGTGTAGTAAGAGAGCACGTTTATTTCCCGCTTCAGTTTTAGAAAGCAGCTGGTCCAGATAGAATGTGACATGCTCAACAGGGAGCTTTACGGAGGAGCAGCCGGAACCAAAAAAGACGAGAACGGGAGCATGAATAAGTTGATAAATGTGATGTGTGTGTTTGACTATATGTAGGACCAATTAAATAATTAGGGTGCTCTCAGGAATGTGTGGAATAATGGGAGGAACTCAGGATTCCATGCTGGGAATGATGCCATTCGGGAGACGAGCGAATCATCTCTGAGAGTCTAACAGAGGCAGGAAGCCTCGCGTGGTGTGAAGGAAAAGCGGGTTCAGGTCCTCGGCGTGTACAGCACGGTGTAGAGAGGGCTCAGAGGCACTCCGCTCGATTTTTGGCAACAGATCCTGGACCTGCTCGATCCCTACCAAGATCTGAGGAACAGCAGGAATGAAACATGAGAGGCTGTTGCTTTATCTGACATAACAGTGCTGGAAGTATTACATCCACAGTGTGACGGAGATAAGAGCTCTGGTTTATTCTCACCTGTGGGAAAAGAGGCCGCTCATCCCGTTTGAATTTCAGACAGTCGATGATGAGCCTCTTCATTGATTTAGGGCAGTTACTGGACAATTTACTGAGGTCTGGAGACAAGTACCCACGACCCACCATGAAAATAATCTACAGGAAGAGAATAAACGAAAATCAAACACTGCATTTAAAAAAAATACCTTTCACACAAACAACTTCCACGGAAGAAAATCATACAGTCAACATCAGAGTGAGTAAATGATGACAATTTTCATTTTGGGCTAAACAATTTTCAGTAGCTATGTTTCCATCCACCTGTTTTTATGCAAATTTTAGGATATTGCATAAAACAAAAAGCTGGATGGAAATGACAAGATGTGCGTAAATTCTCAAAAAAAATGCATAAAAAAACACGTATGTGCTCAACTGAGACGTGCTCAATTGAAAACGAGTATAAACTACGATGGAAACACATTAATCGAATAAATCCCATTTATTTCGAATTAATCCCGTTGTTGTTTTTTCGCAACAAAAAAAGTCATGTGACTGTCTCATCAGATGATGTAAGTGGATAACTGGACTAACCAGTGGATAAATTTCATCCCACGGCATCTCAAATGTTGGTTCGGTCATTCTGAAATGCCTGAGTCAAAGTTTGTCTTCAAAATAGTTGGGTATAATTACCTCACACGATTGCGCAAGTAATTTATAATGTCGGAAAAAGAGCCACAGTGACCTCCAGCAACTTCCATTATTATTGGATATTTTGCACCGATTTCCCAGGAAGTGATTATCTTGTTCTCTTAAACACATGTGATGGAAACAGCGCTTTATTTGCAAAAATCTTATGCGATTTTCCAATTTTGCACATAAATTTGCAACTTTGGATGGAAACATTGCTATTTTCAGTCTGAACGGAAGGTTTCTGGGCTGTAAATTCAACCTAAAAAGAACAATCTATTAACCTCTAATTCTGAAACTATACACAAATGTCTGACCTGATCGCGGTTGTTGATGTTTGAATAAGGCAAAGTCCCAGACATCAGTTCATAGAGCACCACTCCATATCCATATACATCTGACTGGAAGGTGTATGGGTTAGTGTCTTGCATTCTGATCACCTCAGGGGCCTAAAAAAAACAACAGTTTCACAGCAAGCGGTAAATTTTACTTCACAACAACATATATAGGATTAAACTACGTGAGATAAGATGTAATCTACCAGGTTTTAGATTAATTTATGATTCTGGATGACACAATTTCTTACCATCCACAGGATGGAGCCACTGGGCTGTTCGACCTGCTGAGAGCCACTCCAGCGAGACTTTACCGTGGCCAGCCCGAAGTCACCGATCTTTACAGTCCAGCCTTCGTGCAGGAAGATATCTGACACATGAGCTCAGGCGTATTATGCAGTACACAGAACGAGAGTAAATACTACACAGTTATTAGAACAACATCACTAGGGAGAATGTATCAGCACTATTATTCCAGTAAATCATCAATCTTAGCCTGTATAGAGCAGTTTTGTTTGGCTATATTTGCATTATTAAGTACCCACAAGGCCTATATTAATTGGAGCAGAAATATTAAAACATCCATGAGTAGATATCGATTGTATTGTAACAGTGAGTGTAAACTCTAATGCCTAAAATAATTTTGGTAAATGAGACCAAAGTATTTAATGACTGACAACAGCTTGGCAATCTACTAGGAGATGACAGGATGCAACAGTGATGCCATCTACTGGCAGAAAATGGGCCGAATCTGATCTATCCTGCAAGAGATCTCTCTCACAAACAATACAGGCAAGAACACACTGCTAATACATTATAGAAAGGATACTATTAGATTTCAAGTCCCGATGAATGATATTCTTGGCGTGAAGATAACTGTCAAGGAAAGAAAAATAAAGTACCAAATTATGTACAAAAAATAATTACGTTTCCAGTACCTCCATCTATGCTCTGCACAGCCAAGCTTCACTAATAGACAGTACAATCATATATCACTCGTGGATTTAAGTGGACATTTGCGCTGTTTTCCAGTACGAGTGTGTCCTGTGACTCAGAGCAGAACAAAGAGTGTACTAAGTGTGTTATCTTTAAGTGTGAGAACCTCAAGTTGTTTTTATGAGGTTGCAGGTGTTCTTAGTTAATCAAAAGTCCAAATTAAAAACACTATATCACTATTGGTTATTCAGGGTGCATGTAGTGATCATGCTGATCGTGATCAGTTGGTCTGAGAGTGTAGAGAACATATAATTCCATGTCTGTAAGATAATTATCCATTTTAAATAGCATACACTACCATTCAAAAGTTTTGTGTTAGTAAGATTTTTTAAATGTTTATAAAAGTCTCTTATGCTCAACAAGGCTTAATTTATTTAATCAAAAATACAGTGAAAACAGTAATATTGTGAAATATTACAATTTAAAATAATAGTTTCCTATTTCAATATGCATTTTATATTACCTAATATATTTCATTTTTACATTTCTTGATGGCAAAGCTGAATTTTCAGCATCATCACTTAGTGAACTACATACTACATAGTCTTTAGTGTCACATGATACTTCAGAAATCATTATAATATGCTGATTTGCTGCTCAAGAAACATTTCTTATAAAGCAGCACAACTGTTTTTAACATTGATAATAATATTTTTGTGGAATCAGGATTCTTGGTTGAAAGGAACAAGATATTAAAATAAATGCTATGTCACATTATAAATATAAATTAAATGCATCCTTGCTAAATAAAAGTATTTTCTTATTATAAAAACCCTACTGACCCCAAACTTTAAAACATTAGTGTACATTAACATTTTATAAAGTCTTGTTATATAAACACCATATAATTGGCACAGCAAATACACTACATGTAGGATAGGGGCTAAACTGTCAATCTGAAAATAAAAATAAAAATGACATTCTTACTCCATGCCCTGTGCAGTCTGGCGAGCAACATCGATACGGCGCATGGTGTCAAACTTGGTCTCAGTAACATGCAGGTGGCGGTACAGGCTGCTGCCTTCACACCACTGTGTGATAATGGCAAAATTTGGCTTCGTCATGAAGCCCATGAACAGCAGAATGTTGACGTGGCGTGTTTTTCTGAGGAGCAAGAAAGTTAAATTTGTCATATCTAATAGAAATAAGACGTCTGATTATTTGAAGTAAAGATAAATGTGTAAGTGAAGTAGAAAATTACAGTGCAGTAGAATCACTGCTGATTATTAAAGATCATTGACAGGCTTTGATACCCTTCATATATGATCATGCAGATGACTCACCGTAAAACCTGCATCTCATTTTTAAAGGCCTGGAGCTGCTCCGGCGTGGGCTCTGTCACTTTAAGAATCTTGATAGCCACATCTCCATGCCACTTGCCTTTATAGACGGTCCCAAAAGAACCTGCTCCAATCCTCTTTAACATGGACACCTCCCGTGAGTGCACCTCCCAGTAGTAACTGGAGTCTCTGTAACCTCCCCGGTGCTAAAAACCACCAACAAAACAAAAACACAGATTGTAATGAATCTGAATCATTTGGGCTTCCCATCAAATAAAACACACACTCACCACTTTCTTTTTATCATCAGATGAGGATTGCTTTCGCTCCTTGGGCTCAGAAGGGGATTTGTGGGGTCTTCTTCCTGGTGACCCTAGGTGGGGTGGGCTAGTGGAAGGCTTGGGAGAGGACTCTTGCCCTGTGGACAACACTAGAATATGAGGGCCAGTTCATAAATACACGAAGAGGTGTAGTTAGATGTGTCAGTCAAATCAGTGATGGACAAGAAACAAAAATGTGAGTGTGTAAAAAAAAAAAGAAAAAAAAAAGACATGTGCTCATGTGAGTGATGGGCAGTCAAACTGAAAAAAATATGAGAAAAAAAAAAACACTCACCTGTTGTGCCGATTTTGAATAAATCCTGAATGAGAGTGGGGGGAAAAATGAATAAATACATGCAATGGAGAGATGATCAAGGAGGCATGCAGAACCTCCATAGTCATATTTTCTGAATTAATATTTCTTAATATTTGATATCTAGCCAAGTTAATACTCTAGTAAAGGGGCAGTTCACCCAAAATGCATTTACTCACTCTCTTGAAATTTCAAACCTGCATGACTAACCTTTCTTCCATACAACACACAAGGAGAAGTGTAGCAGCATGTAGACACTGCTTTTTCTCATACAAACTATTTTAATGGTTGTTTTTTTTTGCCATTGTTGTACTTTTGGGCCTTGACAGCCATTTTCAATGCATGAAAAAGAGCCGTGTGAACATTTGGGTTCAACGGAAGAACATTTTAGAGTGATGAGGGTGACTTCATTTGTGGGTGAACTGTTCCTTTAGAACAAAAAATGAGGCAACATAAGATGTAGTATGTGGACTTGATGAGCCTTCAGTCCGGTCTCTAACCTCCAAGAGGCTAGCAGCGCCAGGCTCCAGCGTGCTAACCATGTGGACGTTGGGGGTTGAGGTGGAGCGATGCCTCTGAAGAGACTGACCGTCCTCTCCACACATGATCAAATGGAAGCTTGACCCTGACGACAGCAAATCTCTTCTAAAAAGTGTCAAACATAATGATGATATGTCAGTGCTACATTTCCATTGGGGATGAATGGATACATGTATTTATAGGTGAAGTTCAAAGGTACCCATGAGAATCTGAAGTTAAAGGTAAGTCGCTCTGTGATATGGAATTGGTGGCCGGATATATCAATATCGAAGGGCATTCTTCTGTATTAGGAACACACCTGACAGTAACAGAACACCAGACGAGTGACAAAAATGATGACAAGCGCATATAAACAATGTAAGAAAATGTAATGTGGAACATACCGTTTTGTCATGGTGTCCATGTCCACACATACTGTAGGGACTTTACTGCTGCAGTGCTGGTGAAATTTATACCCACATGTCTGACACCTGAAGCCGTTGAACAAGAACTTGTGGCAGAAGTCACAGTATGCTAACTTAAAGAATGTTTTGCGTACCTGTGAAAAAAAGATTTACAGGTGATGCTGACTGACAGTTTAATGTTCATTATACACTACCGTTTAGAGGTTTTGGGTCAGTACTGATCACTGAAGACTTTATCATAAAATAATGGTAATGTGAAATGAATTATTAAAAGTAATTTTATAGAATTTAGAATGTCAGAGCTATGGTGCAAAATAAAATGTATAAATCAGAAATAAAAAAATTAGTGCCCACTTTAATCCAAGCTTTAGTAATTAATTAAATTTAAACCAATTAAAGTTCCCAGAAATAATGCAAAGAACTGTGCTCAAGTAATCATCATCATAATTATCCAACATACTCTTATACACCACAGAGATTATTTTTTGTATCAATCTCAAATATTTTCTAGAACATGCACAGTACCAAAACAAACTTATAAGGGCCTAAAAATGAGAACCTAGCCTTGCTGACTTTGAGTTTGTTGCGCAAGTGCACTTACAAAGTTGTGCATGGTAAGGGGAACATCATCCAGCACTTCTACCAGAAGCTCTTCCCCTACAAGGGGTGTGATGTCAGTGTCCCATTCTGTAAGTCTCTTCCGGCTGACAAAAGAAGAACAACAATTGAATATAAAGTTCACCAAAGAGAGACATTGTTTCATTTTAAGGCCAATATCTTAGAGACACCTACCCTTCAAGAAGGCGAAAGACAGCACAACAATCCTGGCTTAGGCCTCTGACTTTCAGAGCTTTATCTAGACTATCATAGACAGTTTGCCCAGGCCGAACATTTACCTGAACACATGACCACATTGTGCTATCAGCGTATCATCACAAACACAAAACCTTTAATTACCAATATACACATGCCATGTATACATATGCAGGTTATGTTAGCTATTTCGAATCTTTATGAAGATCAATAAATGACATTTTTAACAAAACGGACCGCAGTGAATGAATCCTCACCACTGTCCGCTGCTTGTTGGGGAGGTAGACACGGATGGTGCCCCCACCTCGGGGCGTGTCATCCGGGCTGGTTTCCCCAGAGGAGGAACAGGAGGAGGTGTTGGACATGGTGTCTCCAAAGGGGCAGTGAGGGACTGGCAGCACTGACACAAGATTTACACACCAGGGCAAAGCAGGAGAAAGCCCTCATCTGGAGCCTGGGATGAATAACAGTGTGTTGGTGTCAAACTCCATTAAACAGTTATAGTTATATGAATGATGACAAGAAGATGTATTGCTGAAAGTCTTAGCACAGACAGCTGGAAAAATCCTTTCTGCTATTTTTTGTACAGTTGCTTTAAAAGAAAGTTCTTTATGGTTCCAGAACACTGAAGCACATATCATACAAACACACAAATGGATAGTGAGGGTATGAGTGTGATTGTTGTTAAATATTTGGCATATTCAAATTAACGTAACACAAATCAGATGTTATTCAAATGTTTGAAATGCATGGTTTTGCCAAAATCTAACTCTATCAATTCTTTGTATAAAAAAAATAAAATAAAAATAATAATAAAAAATGTTTTACAAAAATTATCTGGAATTTACAATGATTTTATTATTGATGTACCAAAATTCCAGCAACCAAAAAAAAACAAAAAAAAAACAAACAAACAGCATAAAGAATAAAATCGGCCGAAATAGTTTTGGAGGCCGAGTCCCTGCGTCAGAATATGCCACATGCCTACTTCCATGCTATACAGTAGGCAAAAAACAGTATGTGAGTCGAGTAGTAGCCTATGTCCGACTTCATAGTATTCATAAAATGGTAGGTAAAAAGTACCACGTTGACCTAGGCCTACTACTTCTGGAGAGATTCTGAAGTGCGCATCAAAAGGACACTTCACTATCCCATGAGACCACGGGAGAGAACATGTGAATGACAGTAAAGTGACGCAACTGATACAGTAGGTCACATGACAATGACAACATGGCGAATGTAGTACGTCTGTATTACATTAATACTACACACATTCAGACTATATAGAAATTTTTTTTTTTTAACGGTGGCGTAGTAAGTTTCAAACCAAATGTAGTACCTACTATATTTTACGCAATTTCAGATGCTGATTATGTGTTTTGCACATTTCACAGTGATGAAAAATTATGCTAAAGTAGCAATGTGTCAAATTTGTCATTGCTGGTGCCTTCATAAAAAGTAAATAGAAGTGCAAGCTGAATGCCATGAACATAATATCCAAACAAATAGTATGCTTCTGAAACTACTTAAAGGGATAGTTCACTCAAAAATGAAAATTCTGTCATTAATTACTCACCCTGATACCGTTCCTAATCTGTAAGACTTTTCTGTAAAACCATTTGAGAGATTTCTGTTTCAAACTACCATTTGTTTAAAAAAAGTTCATAAAGAGATCTTAAAAGGGGTGGTATAATGCCCCTTTTTACAAGATGTAAAATAAGTCTCTGATGTCCCCAGAGTGTGTATGTGAAGTTTTAGCTCAAAATACCCCACAGATAATTTTTTATAGCATGTTAAAGTTGTCTCTTTTTGATGGTGAGCAAAAATGCGTCGTTTTGTGTGTCGCTTTAAATGCAAATGAGCTGCTGCTCCCGGCACAGAAGGCGGAGCTTCATGCTTGTGCGTTAGCATGGAAGCTTCCAGACACGCACCAAAATGTCAAAAACTGTTCTGCCTTTTATGTTCAAACCAGAGTCGGACAATGACGGAGAGACTTAAGAAGTGACAACATGTAGAACGCAACAGGACGTTTCTGAATGGTTAGATGATGAATTTATGTTGCTGATGTGGAGTTAATTAATAATATCTTCAAGTCATTGATAAGCATTTTCTTTCATGATAATCTATAAATTGTTAGGTGGGAACTGTTGTAAGATGCCTACAGAGTGACATGCTATTGCATTTGTGTTACGTACTGTATTGCAATAAATGTGAAAAGACGGATGCGACAGCTTGAGCAGACTTCCAAATGTGCTGTACTTGAACAACTCTATCTTCTCAACACTGCCTCACCCCCTTTGTTGCTTGCGTGCTCCCGGGGGCGGGGTTTATATAAATTTTAGGGTTTGTAATGTCACTATCCCGGGAGGAAGCTCGTGTAGTCCCTACCACCCGATTTCTGTAAAATATAATATCCCCCTTTGCTTTGAACTTTGCAGATGTTGTTTATGCTCAAACAGCAACATTACTTCCTTTAAATCTAATCCATATGAACGGTGTAATCCAAATTTTCTGAAGAGACACAATCACTTTATATGATGAACAGGTTGAATTTAGACTTTTATTCACACATAAATATTGATCAACTCAGACATCATTTGAGGTAAACGCAAGCTCAAACATGTTCGCTTCCGCAAGAATCAGTAAGGTTTATTCTCACGCATTATTTTTGGAAGTGTCAAAGTGGTAGTTCAATGGAAGGGCCAAAAGCTGTCAAATTTAATCAAAAAGATCTTCATTTGTGTTCCGAAAATGAACAAAAGTGTGGAACAACATGAGGGTGTTATTAATGACAGAATTTTCATTTTTGAATGAACTAACCCTTAAAACAGGACAACCTGGTGATAAAGCACTCTAAACTGGTAGACAACTGAATTTCCAATGCCAAATTAAGCACGAAAGCTCTGCAGGCATATCAAACTGTAATTACATTGAGCTGAGAAAAAGCAAACTGTTAACTCAGTCATGTCAGTGGAGCTTAAGTGCCTAAATAAATTCTCGGCCTTGTTTTAACACTGGAGTATTATAAAACAAATCTGAAACCGATGTAGAAGGAAATGCCCCAAATAAAGAAATCCTATGTCTAACTGCTTTTAACATTTTGGTCTATAATAAAAGACTATCATTTAAGTCTTAAGGCTATCAAACTCTGAAATGAAGCCATTTAATCCAGACATGTAGGAACAAGTAGGCCTACTTCAGATTGAACGTTTTATGTTAATTTAAGCAGTATACAATCTTCACAGCCTTAAACCACAAGTATTGTGTAGCCTTTAATGGAAAAATACCACTGCAGTTGTTAAAACTTGACAAATTACTCTATTTTGTGCTGTGCAGTTAAACTACCGCAAGCAGACGAGCATGTAATAAATTTCCAAATGCATATCTTACATCCCCCACTGATTCCAGTTTGAATGCAGTTTATACCAGCCAGAAAGCAGATGGCACACACATAACTACATATTGTTTCATTAATATCCACAACCTTGAGGATGTATTTATAACTACAAAGAATCCATCACCACTATCTAAACAATTAAAAAGGCAAAGTAACAAGCAACACCCCAACAGTTCATGCTGCAGTCTGCAGTATAAAGGCAAGAGGTTATAGAGAATGATCAAGATGATTTACACACACACTCCTGACAGTGTAACCACAGAAATGATCAGCAGCCTGCAGTAAAGATGAGCTGGCTGGGTTTAGTTAAGAGTGATGTGCCTGATCATTTGCTCTGCTCCCTTACTATAACAGGCCATGCACTCTTAGCTTGCTCAATTTATCAAGATATTCGTCAATAGTATGACTTACGTACATAAGTATTTTGGCCAAATATAGACCCCTAAGTCTTGTCAGGTGCCTTTTTTACTGCCGAAAGAGGGAATGCTGTTTTCATGAGGCGGAAAGGGATTAACGTTAGACGACTAGCTGCTAGCTAGCTATTGTTGCTAATGCTGTTTCAAAGTTTAAAAACTAGTCTTAATATTACATTTTCAGCCACGGCGATGTGAAATACAGCGACTTACACCTGCGAGTAATATTTCTGCAAACGACGCAGCCCGTTAACGAGACTCTCTTTGCATTTTTGCTCCAGAGTAAATACTCACCTGAGACAGCCATCTTGAATTCTCTCAGTCTCAAGTCGGATCAGCAAAGAATTTCAGGGAAAGCGGAACAGCGAAATCTCGCACTCTGATTGGTCTAGATCTGTGAAACGCGGCGCTGATTGGTCGTCTATTGTGGTACTTTGTAGCAAGGGAATGAAAAAGGGGCGTGTGCTGCGTGTAACGAATGGTAAAGTTTTTCCAAGCATTAAAGAATCTTACACAAATGTTAAATATGTTCTCAGTACAATTCAAACCGTTTAGGCCTATATGTTTGTTAAACAAAACAGTTTCAGGCAAATACTCAATATAAGCCACTTAAAGATTAGGGAACAATGAAAGCAAAATGCAAAGCCTACAAATGTAAAGAACGTTTTTTTTAATGTCCAGGTGACTTCTGTACAAAATATTTAATTTGAAGAAGGGTCAATAAGCAAACAATACTGAAATAAGCTTTCAACATATATTGAAAGCAATTTCTCTATCCTTTTAAAAGTCACAATTAATTGAAAAAAAAAAAAAAAAATTCACTATGTAGGTGGTATTAAAATGAAAAGGTCCATGCTGACAGAACAAGGCAGGTTTCTGAAGAGTACATTTGGCTATTCCACACTCAAGAATTTCCTCTTTTTGGCAGTGCGCATGTAAGGGTGGTGTCGCCATTCAACATCTGCAGTATTCTCGTTCTCCAGTGTGCCGAGCTTGATCATGTACACTGAAAAGATGAAGTACAAGATATGAACGATGAGCAGAGAGCAACATAAGTGCTCATTCTGCATTAATATCAATTAATCTAAAACCAAAAAAACAGAGTTTCTTACATTTCATTTCAAATCTAGGTCCAACCTCCGACAACTCAACGTTCTTATGGTCGGTTTTCTTGTAGGTGTGGTGTCTGCAATATACAAAGTAATTTCAAAGTCAGTAAAACTAATCTTTTTAATCCCAATTTTGCTCAAAATCTTTACTACAGCAGTTACCACCACCACTCACCTGAAAGAGATGAAATCATCTGTATTTGCAAACGTAATAACACGCCTACTATCCTCTTTGGGTACAGGAAAAAGATACTTTAGGATGTTGGACACCTACAGAGATTTTTTTTTTTCATTATTCATATCAGTCAGAGATTATCTGAAGCTTTTATGATGTTGCATTGAGATGTTAAATAATCCTCAGTAAAGCATAGTCTCTTTCTCTCTTTAATTACATATGACAAGGCAATGATGTTTATTTGATGAGTATCAAATACAATACACTACTGTTCAAAAGTTTGAGGTCGGTAAGATTTTTTATGATTTGGAAATAAGTCTCTTAATATAGTCACCAAGACTGCTTTTAGTTGATCGCAAACACAGCAAAAAAAGTAACATTGTGAAATATTATTACTTTTTAAAACTGTTTTTTATTTTAAAGGGGCCCTATTATGCTTTTTTACATTTTCAACTTTCTTTAGATGTAATGTTGATGTTTAAGCATGAAAAAGGTCTGCAAAGGGAGTTACGCCATCTCTATATCAGCAAGCACTGTTTCTGAACTCCCTGAAACGAAACTTGAGTGTTCTTCCAGGAACGTACACGTCACAATATTTCTCATTTAAATAATTCCCTCCCAAGGCATACACAAAATAGGGGGCGAGGCCTGGTTAAGTTGTGTAAGTAGTGTGTTGAAACTCACGGTTATGGAGAGGGGCGTGACATTTCTGAAACACGTTTGCAGCAGTTGACCAATTACAACACACTGGTACAGCCAACCAATCAGAGCAGATTGCGCTTTTAGAAAGGAGAGGTTTCATAGAGCCTGGAACTAAACAGGGGTGCGTTTCCCAAAAGCATCATTAGCCAACTATGGTCGCAAGTTCCATCGTTATGAGCATAGTTCAACGAGTCAGTGTTTCCCGAAACCATTGTTAAAATGTAATTTATTTGTGATGCATCAGCATCATTACTCCAGTCTTCAGTGTCACATGATCCTTTAGAAATCATTCTAATATGGTGATTTGCTGCTCAAGAATGATTTCTTATTATAGATACTGAAAATAGTTGTTCTGCTTAATGTTTTTGTGGAGAGCGTAATATTTTTAGGATAGACAGTTAAAAAGAACAGCATTTATTTGAAATAGAAATCTTTTAAAAACTGTCTTTACTGTGTTTATTTTTGTTTTTTAAAAAAATGTACTGACCCCAAACATTTGAATGATAGTGTAAGTGAGAAACTGACTTTATAATTGTTTCTAAGGACATTATTTCCTTTATAACTCACCCTTCGGCCAAGACGTGAAGTGAAGTTGTGGAAGATGAGGTGAGGGTAGGCCTCGGACATGGTGCCAATGTCTGGAACATCATGTCTCATTACCACATTGTACAATGTGAAGTAGGCTGTTGGCCCAAAAGGAAGGTGACATACCACCAAACCATCTAAAGAAGAAAGAGACATAAACAGATATGAAAGTAGAGCGATTGGCATTCACAATACACCAAATGCTGACACACTTTGCACACACACTCAAATAAGCATATCCAAAATGGACACACATGAAAACTATAAAAGTCCATACCTGGCTGGCCTCTGGTCTCATGGACAATGACAAGGTCATTGACATTATTAGCTTTGCACGCATGTACTAATGTTTTAACTTCATGGTTTCCTCTGTTCATACGCTGGGCCCCTGGAAACATCAGCTTCATTTCCTGCAAAAAAACAAAAAAATGCCATCTAAATAAACCACAACTACTGCTAGAAGATGGTTTCCCTTACGTCACAATGGTAAAATGAACATACAAAACATCACATTAGAGTAGACGAAGTAAAACTTCTGCATGGCTACAAGCATTCATAATGTCAAATGTGAATAATAAGATTTAACAAACTTTGGCAAACATCTTGAGTCTGGAGCTGGGGTCTCTGGAAGTTGTGACCATAACTTTGGGGTCTTCCACTCCTGCCCACTTGTACTCATCATCCATATGAGAGCTAACACCTATATAATTTCAAAAATGATGTTTATATATGGCAGCAGACAAAACAGGATTCAGATATATGTGACAGAAAAAGATCACCTTCTCCACCCTCATCATCAAACTCCAACAGTTTCTGTAATTCTAAAGCCTCTTTCCGAACCTCAGTGGGTAAAATATGATTTTCTGCAAAAGATAAGAACAACTTAAAATATGACAACATCCAAATATATCATATAAGGTGATTGAGTTGGTTATCTAGCAGGAGTCTCACCATCTAAAGCAGATTTGAGCTTGTGTTTTTTCTCTTCAATAGTGCGCAGTCTGTCCTCCTGGGCTTTCCTGTACAGGTATTCCTTTCTCAGTCTCACCTCTCGCCGCAGCTACATCACAAAATGCAGTTCAGAAACAATATGAATTGTGGGAAATACACTGTTCAAAAGTTTGGGATCGGTAAGAGTCAAAAGTCTGGGATCGGTTCTGTTTTTAAAAGAAGTCTCATATGTTCAACAAACTGCATCAACTTGATAAAAAATACAGTAAAACAGTAATATTGTGAAATATTATTATAAATTAAAATAACTGTTTTCTATTTTAATGTATTTTAAAATGTTATTCATTCATGTGATGGCCAAGCTGAATTTTCAGCATCATTACTCCAGTCTTCAGTGTCACATGATCCTTCAGAAATCATTCTAATATGCTGATTTGGTGCTCAAGAATGATTATTATCAGTGTTGAAAACAGTTGTGCTGCTTAATATTTTGTGGAAACTGTGATACAATTTTACAGGATTCTTTGATTAACTGAAAGTTCAAAAGATCAACATTTATTTAAAATAGAAATCTTTTCTACCATTATAAATGTATTTAGTCATTCAGTCATCAATTTAATGTATCCTTGTTGAATAAAAATATAAATTTCCTATAAAAACAAACAAACTTACAGACCCCAAATTTGACCTGCACAAGAGAAGTAGTTGTAAGCAATGTAATTACTAAGACATGGCAATTAGTGCCCACATTCTCATGGACAACCAACCTGAAAGACTGCGTAAAGTAATTATTGTAAGACACTCATTCATCATCAAACCTGTAAAGACACTCAATTCACAAAACATTCGGAGAAACTGCCCAAAATCTCAACAAATAATTGTACAGTTCTGCAAGTGATTTTTCTATTTTCAGACTAGATGGAAGGGGGGGATCACATCCATCAATCCCACTTCATTATGGAGCTTGCCTTGATCACACTACAACACAAACAGGAAAACAACGACTAGTTCGATAAACTAGGGTTCTATGTACCGCGTTAAAAGATTTACAAGCTAACGTAAAATACGTCTAACAAATTTGAGAATATTATATGTATAAATATGTTGTACTTACCATTTTGAACAACTACACGTGACAATTCAGACTTACGGTCTACTATCACGACTTCCTGTTGGACAACGCGCTCATCCAATCATTGACAACGAACACGAGTGACGCGATCTTTCAAAATAAAAGTTCACAACTGTGGCGATCGGGTGTCATGTCAAATCCATAGACAGTAAAAGAAAAATCGCGTCCACCCTTGAAATCAGGTCTCCCCAAAATGTCAGTTAATGATTATCCTAAGCAGGGCCGTACGCAGAGTTTTATAAATACCGAGGTCCAAAATGTGATCTTGCTAGGGGGGTTCGTGGGCATATGCCCCCCTGAGAAAATATTGATTTTCCTGATCTACACATGCATTTTAAGGTATTTTAAGGCCAAAAAAAAAAAAAAAAAAAAAAGGATAACAGTAGCTTTAAAAGCATGTCAGTGGGCAGTAGCATAACTTATTTGTCAAGCAGATAACAAATGTTACATTTAAATCAAATGCTAATGCAATCCTTCTGTGTCCAGAGGCATAAGCAATTGGTATGAACATCAAATATCAGTTTCAGCTACTTGTTTCTTTACTAAAATAATCAATGTTTTTGGACTAATCTGTTAATGGTTCAATTGTTCACTCATAAAGACACTTAGTTTCCACTGTCATTGGCAAATAACATTAGACAGTAACAGTAGCCTATATCTGTGCTGAATCCAATATGTTAATCTCATTCTGGGCACAGTATGCAATACCTGCTTTTCCTCTCTCATCTCCATCACCTTCTCTCTTTCTCTTCTCTCAGTCTCTTTATCTTGACCTGTATATCTTCCCTTCCGAGCTGGAATTCGCGCTTCTGTGAACTTAAAAACCTACTGTGATTTGATCGGTCATCTCAAACATTTTGACATTGACGACGAGCGGTGTTTGAGTGCTGAAACAGCTCCGATGAGGAGGTCGATTATCGTCGCGATGTGCGAATCATTGCAGCACCAAATTAGAGTTAATATTAGTTAAGTATTTCACAACTTTTATTATACACTCAGAAAAATTTAATAATAATTAATAATAAAACCAATTGAACATAATTTCTTAACTGTTAATTAATAAATAATAAAAGCCTATTAAGTGGACAATTGAGCATAATTTATTTGTTTTATTAATAACTGAAATATGTATACATTTAACACTTAATTTAACACATAATTATTACATTAAAGATAGGCTAATTGAGAATATAGGGTAAGTGCAATTGTGTGTATAAACTAAGCTATCAGTATGCTATTGCTATGCTAGTATATAAGCTAACAAATACAGACATAAATGGTCATTATAACATAGTTGAAAAAGCATTTATCATAACATGATTTTGTTGGAATTGTAATCAGGCGATAGAGAGTAACTCAGAATGCAGCACAACAAACACGAGGTCTGTAATAAAGTAATTGCTAGTAATACAATTTTATTTAAAAATCATTCATATTACAGAGCATACAATATTGTAAAAATGTTGTAGTCTAAATTAATACTTTTATTCAGCAATGACACATTAATTTGATCAAAAGTGACAATAATTGTGGTAATAATAATGTTACAAAAGATCTCTATTTCAAATAAATGCTATTCTTTTGAACTTTCTATTCATCAAATAATCCTAAAAATATAGGCAGCTCAACTGCTTTCAAAACTGATAACAAGAAATGTAGCAGTGTAACATGTGTGTTCTGTTTTGGTTTAGTTTTTTGTTTTTTAGCCCTGCAGTTTCCTCAGTTAATCTCTCCTGCAATCTCCATTTTTTTGAGATTGCGTTTTGTTTTTTGAGTTTTGCATTGTGGATTTAATAAAACAGTTTGTGCTCAACTCCTTTAGTCGTGCACATTATAGCCACTTTGTGACAAGCAGCATATTATTATAGTTATTTTTCATGTGACACTGAAGTTTTGCTATTACATTTTAAAACATTAAAACAGAAAACAGTTTCAATTGCAATAATATTGCACAATATTACAGTTATTACTGCATTTCTAGTCAAATAAATGCAGCCGCGGTGAGCATTAGAAGCATGAGATATGCAACAAATGTTACCAACCCCAAACTTTTAAACAGTAGTGTAAAATAAATTAAAGTGGATAGAAAAAAAAAAGAAAATAAAGAAACAATTCAAGAGTTTCGTATAATTAATAAATAGTGCAATATACCATGTGCAAAAGACAGGAAGTTTAAAGTATAATGTGAAACAGTTTATGAAACCGGTCATGAAATGATTCACTGATGATCAGACTGATCTCTGCTGATGCCTGTTAAGAGAAGTAAAAGACATGTTCCTTCTAAATGTGTTTGTGGTGAGTTATTTCCTGTATGCGTTTCCTCTTCTACAACCTTAAAGACCAATAGCCAACATCCTTACTGACTCAAAGCACTGCCAGTTTTCAGCCATCATGAATCTAATAACAGCATTTCTGCTAATGATCCTAATAGGTAAGGTGAATTCACACATACAGACTAACATAAACACAATCCAGATTTTATACCTGACAACCTCAACTACCATCTCACAGAGGACAAACAAATCTTTCTCCACAGGACACAGCACATCTGACCATCTACAGACAATCGTCTGCCCCTATGAGAATAGGAATATATCTCAGAACAGAAGGGTGTGGTGCAAAAGAGATGTCCAGGATGAAAACTGCTGTACCGGCTTCTCATTCCAGCCAGGCAACAGTGTTTTGGAGGGCGGCAATATGCAAGTGCAAGATGATGGAAAGTCCTTTACCATCTCCGTAAAAACACTCGAACAAGGAGATGGAGTCTACTGGTGTGGGTTCATGACTGAAGACAAGATCATTGTTAAACTGGCCGAGGATTACTTTTCCACTGGTAAGATGAAATGCTACTTCTCTATTTCCCTTTAGGTAGTTTCCTCAGTGTTAGACAGCACTATATGTTAAAAATACTTTCAGCATATTTACATTTTCTTTATTTTAACTTTAAATTCCTAATATCTAATATTAAAAATCGTATGCAATGATAGTTTATTAATCTATGTTACAGCTCCATTTAACTTTGTTTGGTCCATTCTCCGTTGGATTTTATTTCTTTTGCTTCCTTTGATGACCATCTCATTTCACTTTTATTCAAACAGTGAGTGCTCACACAAACCACCTTAGTTTATCATCACAATGTACTGAAAAACGCTTTGAATGTCTTTAACCTCTGTAAATGTTTCTTTTTTATTTGTTTACATATTCTGTTTCGCTGACCTTAGGGAAACATGGAGATGCAAAGGTAAGAGCGCGCTGAAAAACTTAAAAACTTGAGTTCACAGTTGCTGCCTTAGATTTTTAAGTATAATCAAATTGGCTGTACAAGTCATTTCAAAGTAAATTATATTAAACTGACTGAATCTCTAACTTTAATGCTGCAAAAAAAAAAAAAAAAAAATGTTGCCATGACTTGATCAAATCAATAAAATGTGTTTTTAAATGAAACCTTTCATTTTGCAGACATAAATACAATGAAGTCTGATGCCTAAGAAAGGAGGTGTAAGGACGAGGCACATTTACTGAAGAATAAAGAAAATATGCTTGAACGTCAGCTAAGCCATCGGCTGTAAATGCACAATTTCTATTGTTGTTATTCTTTCTAAATAAGTGTTTTACAGCCTGACTAGGTAATTATTACTGAATAGGTAATAATTGTGTTCCATTTATGTAAGTTAATATACTAATATAATAATAATATAACTATTGCATTTATCATTCATGCAAAAGTTAAACTGCTTTGTTTTAGGATTTTTTTTTTTTTTTAAATGTGGATGTTTCCCTCCTTTTAATAATTTTCTAGAGCTTATAAATCATATTTCTTAATATACTGTATACAAATCAAAAGTCATTGCCACGTTGTGTAATGTAACATATAAAGCATCAATGAACAATGTATGACACAATTTTGATGTAAGAATACAGATATAATAAACATTGTCTGTATCAGTGTCTCTGTGAGTTGACCAAAGTGCTGTCTTTACTAACTTACTTTGATTATTAGTACAAGAAAACAACTTAAAAACAAGTGAAATTTACAATACAGCCACGCTGAAAATAAGAGAGAAAAACTGACCCAGTAACATTGCAAAAATATTATAGTATTTTTGTATTGAATTCAGTTTTCAAGCAACAGCAGAGTTTCAACCAATCATGATTTCATTGAAATTTAGAAAAGAAGAAAAACAACAACCTCAGATGACAAATACATCACAGTTCTTTCTTGCAATTTACCATCATAAAACGATAAGGTAGACAAAAACAATGGAGTGCAAAAATTCAAAATGGTATAATAATTACAGACAAAAAAAAAAAAAAAGTAAAAGTAAAACAAGTTTGCATAATGACACAGTAGATAGATCTCATTGCCTTATCCAAGCACACTCATTACTGGTCTATTTGAGTTATTTAAAGTCAAGTGTTGCATTTCACCATAGTTTCCTTTACGGCATTTCCTGATTTAAAGAGTGGTAGAATAGTTATGTCTGATATCGTAACTACTCCGTATCATAAGACTGATCATTTATTGACCAAAATCCTTTACATTCCTAAAATATTTTTTCTTGATATATTTTGGGTAAACAAATAATCCTACCATGATGTACAGTATATCTATTTCAAACACTAAACACACAGCAAAACTACACAAAGCCAAGCTCTCAGAACATCTATTGAGCATAAATACCAATTCATCCACAAGCAATCGAATCAATGAAAAAACATGAGTTGGTTCACATAAGTGATGATGAAAATATTGCAACCATATAAAAGCAAAGCATGTAAACATTCAGAAAGCACAATGTTATGAGTGAGTGAAAATGGTCCATTTCAATCTGAAAAACAAAGTACAAAGGTCAAATTGCATGCAAGTTGTAGCAATTTTGCATGGCTTCTCCACTTATTGCAGTTTGAGCCCAAAGAGTGTGAACTACGCCAGCCATTCCAACCTCTCGAAGCATGGAAGGTGGATTGGGAAGTGTTTGTGGCAAGTGGAAAACCAGTCTTGAGCGTTCGTTTTTTAACCTGTCAGACAGATTACATAGTCAGGTGTTAGGCTGCTGAAGAAATTTTTTTGTTTTTGTGGTTTTTGATGAGAACTCTTTCAAGCTTGTGGTATCAATGCACAAACATTGCTTTAGCAGAAAGAGTGTTACAGTTCCTCATAGTCGCCCTCCTCTCTTTTTGCTAAGCCTTCTGCTCCGGCCAGAAAAGCGTCAAGATCATCTGTTTTCTTGCTTCGTGACTTCCTCTTTTTCTTCTCCTTTTCATCTGCGGTCCCAGCTGCATCATCTCTTTCCTTTTTCTTGTGCTTGTGTTTCTTCTTGCTGCTTTTGTCATCATCCTACGTGAAATACGAAATAGTTATAAAACAACAGTATACAAAATTGAATTGATGAAATGTTGTATATAATTGAATATAATTAACCTCTTTACTCCTTTTTTTCTTTTTCTTCTTTTCCTTGGAATGTTTGCTTTCTTTTTCTATGAGAATAAAAATACAAACATTTTTTAGATGGCTATTATATGCATATATTTACAAATATGCACTTGTGTGTGTATATATATATACACAATTCTAGGGGTATGAATAATTGTGGCCAACCTGTTTTGGAGAAAAACATTTATTTTATAATGTGATTTCCCCCCCCCACTTTCAATTCTTTTACTTAAATGAAAGGTTAGGATTTTGGCAATTTTTTGAATGAAAGATCAAAAGGATAAACGATGCAGATTTATTTTTTACAGCCATTTTTGATCATATTTACCAGGGGTATGATTAATTCTGAGCACGACTGTATATATATATATATATATATATATATATATATATATATATATATATATATATTAGGGCTGTCAAAAGATTAATCGCGATTAATCGCATCCAAAATAAAAGTTTGTTTTTAATAATATATGTGTGTGTACTGTGTATAATTAAATTTGTATATATAAATACACACACATGCATGTATATATTTATGAAAAATGTGTTATTTATATATAAAAAAAATTATATTTATATATAATATAAACTATATAAATATATATACAGTATATGTATGCAAATATTTCTTAAATATATACATGCATGTGTGTGTATTTATATATACAAAATAATTATACACAGTACACACACATATATTATGTAAACACAAACTTTTATTTTGGATGCGATTAATCGCGATTAATCTTTTGACAGCCCTAATATATATATACATATTTCATTACACAATTGTTGAATGTAAATAACTGTTGAAATGAAATAATGACTTTTGTTTTTCTTCGTCTTTAAAGTGAGTGAGTGGATGAATGAATGATTGAATGTGAATATCTATCTATCTATCTATCTATCTATCTATCTATCTATCTATCTATCTATCTATATATCTCCATCTATCTATCTATATATATATATATATAAAGTTTGTTTCCGATTACAAAATTATTCCGGTGACTTGCCATCTTGCTCATCGCTGCTGTCTTTGCTTATGATCGACTTCTCCTCGATTCCTAGGCCAAAGAGGTCACCGTCATTCTTGCTTTTGAAGGAGAGTACAGTAGGTTTCATGGGCTCAGGGATTTTAGCTGTGTTGATGTCATCATCAGATATATCAGGAATATCATCTCTAACTGGGAAAGAGTCCTAGAACAAGCAAGACAACAAAAGTCTTTTCTAGTCATTCAAACCTTCAGTTTGTAAATGATCCAGACAAGTCATCAAAACAATGCCCATCATCATTATCATCATCATCATCATCATTTCAGTACCTTAACCACTTTCTGCATGACTTCTTCCTCGCTCTCAAAGTCAGGGTCATCCATGACAAATGACAGCATCTGTTTGGCCACAGGCACGTCTGTGTCTGTGTCAGAGGACTCTGCCTGAGCCGATCTCTCTTTATGTTTTATGACCCGTGCTTGAGGATCAGCCAGGACTGCTGTGTCTGGCGCTGTCTGCAGCTGTTGAGTAGTGTGTACTGGAGTGGGACTGAGAATGGAAGTCTCTATGTTCTGACTGCTAACAGTCTCCTGGGTCTGGATCACTGGCTCTTTGTGGATAGGCTTTGGTTTGTCCTCTAGTGTTAATGAATCCATAGCCACCCTGGATAACCATATTATTGTTAATATTATTAACAATTAACAGTCTTTGATTCAGGTAATAAACTTATAGCCCACAAGCTTATTTCAGCTATTATTTACTAGTTCATCAACATGCCACTTATCATTTAAGGCCCATTCACATCAGTGATGACTATAAACTATAAAAAGAACTATATTAGCAACCACACCAACGTACAATAATTATGAGCATGTGTTGCAGTTATGTCATCTGCAGCTCTTGAGCTCTTTAAAGCAGGATGGATTCTGATTGGCTGTTTTTATCATTCACCAGCTGGAAAAAATCATTCTGAAAGTGATTCCAATGATATTGATAATGTTTTAATTGTGGTGTGGACTTCCCTATTCTCATAGAAACAATTATTAAAACGTTATAGTTACTGTTATAGTTATAAGCCTTGGTGTGAACGTGTCTTAATGAAAGGAAGGAATTCAAGCTTACAGGTGAGGTTCAGAGTCCAGATCTTCATCCTGAGTTACAGCAGGTTTTGGACCCTCCTCATCACTGGAGAGAGATATATCCAAGCCTTTACTGACAATAGAAGCTCTGGGTTCAAGTTCTGCATCATCAAGGTCCAAATCATCCTGGAACCCGGCAACCATGGGGTTCCCTTCTCTTCCTTCCCCATCACTATAATAAACATGTTACAAGAATGGATGCAAATTCAACTTATTTTGTACTGAACATCAGCTACAATGTCTCACAGATTTTTGAACAGACGAAACCACTAGCTACAAGTAAAAGTACACTTCCATGCAAAAGTTTGGGGTCAGTAAGATTTTTTGAAAATAAATTAATAATTGTATTCAGCAAGGATGCATTAAATTGATCAAAAGTGACAGTAAATACATTTATAATGTTAGAATAGATTTCCAATAAATGCTGTTCCTTTGAATCATAGAATCCTGGGAAAAAAGTATCATGGTTTCCACAAAAATAATAAGCAGAACAAATGTTTTCAAAATTGATTAACAGAGAAATAAAATACATTTTAAAATACATTAAAATAGAAACCAGTTATTTTAAATTGTAAGAATATTTTACAATATAACTTTTTTTGTATCAAATGAATGCAGCCTTTGTGAGCATAATAGACTTCTTTCAAAAACATTTTAAAAATCTTAACGATAGCAAACATTTGAAGGGTAGTGTACACTGACTACAATACATTTTCTAATGAAATAACATATCACATCATTTAAAAAAAAGGCCTCTGTAATCTGCCCTTTGTGTACCTGTCACTATCTGCAGTACCCGCAGCAGAGGGCTGGGTGTTCATAGCCGGTCTTGTGTTAGGAGGCAGACTGTCCTCCAAGAAGCTTTTGTCTAGTCCCTCGTCTGGCACAAAATCATCCACGCTCCGAACCGTAGGCAGAGTCTCTGCAGATACTGGATCTGGCTCTGTGGAAATCCAAGAAGCGTGAGGTCACATGATCTGGGGCAAAAACATCTTACATTAAAAATATATAAACAGCAGCCATTACAATGAGTTCCAAACAAGAAGAATGGTGAATGACAAAAAAAAAAATAGTGCTATATTGATATGCGTTTTACTAAATAACTACTGCTTGATACCCAAGCTCCTTTAGGTGGGGTGCAAGAGCTACTAAACCCTCTCCATAGCTCAGGAATGCACAAAGTCTTGTGATTTTCTATTGATCCACAAAACATCCTTATGATCTGCACGAGTCCTAATCCTCCCCATTTTTCACGGCTTTGTGGGTGTCGCTCGAGGAAAGCTCTCTCTGAGAGAGGATGTGTGTGTGTAGTGTGTGTGAATGAATTCCTCTCAGCCTTCAAATCCCTTTTTTAGTTCATAGCATTAGGGCAGTTATTTAACAATGAGTCACTGAGACACTGAATATTTGATAAGAAAAGGAATAAAAGCTGTTTTTAGTGCCATTAAAAGCTCAGGGTTTCTAACATACATGTTTTCTAATACAATAAGCACACGCAGCTAGAAGCACCATGCTCAAACTCACCCTGGGCGACTGCTGGAGGTTCCTGGGCAGGAGAGGAACCAAAAAGCCTGGAGATGAAGCTGCGTTTCTGGGTTTGAGGAGCAGAGGCAGAAGCCTGAGCTGGAGCAGAGACCGTCGGGCCAGGGTGAGCAGGAGAAGGGGAGGGAGAGGTCACAGGCGCCGGGGTTGAGGAGAGAGGGGGAGGAGGAGGGGACGGAGAGGGAGATGGAGTCTTCAGGATCTGGGAAGGAACGGGAGGCTGCTGGGGGCTACAGGGGCTGGAGCTGCTAGTGGAGCATCCGCTCTGAGGAACGACGGGAGACTGCGTGCCTGAGGAAGGGCTCTGTCCGTTAGCAGGACCGGGAGAGTTGTAGCCTTTACTACGAGAGTCTTTCATTTCCAGGAAACTGAAAGTTATAACAGACACCTACTGTATCATAATAGTCAGATACCACTCACTGCAGTTCACAAACCTATTTTTTTTTAAATGTTTTTGAAGTCTATGGTGTTTAGCAAGGCTGCATATATTTGATTAAAAATACAATAAAGTCATATAGAGTAGAGTCATATTTTGAAATATTTGTACAATTTAAAATAACTGTATTACATTTTAATATATTTTAAAATGTAATTTATTCTTGTGATGCAAAGCTGAAAGAATTTCTGCAGCCATTAGTTCAGTGTCACATGATCCTTCAGAAACCATTCTAATGTGTTGATTTGCTGCTTAAGGAACATTTCTTATTATTAATGTTAAAAACATGTAAAGGATTCTTTTGAATAGTAGTGTAGTTGCTGATATTTGAATTGGAATCATGTTTTGACTGTCCAGATGGTGATATTAAACTACAGGAAGTTTGTGTGGTGTTTTTAGTTCTTACATATCATAGTTCTGGTCTTCTGTCTCCTGCTGAACTGTTAGCTCCTCTAGCGTGGCATCGATGTCCAGCTGATTGGTCTCCAGCTGCCGTAACAGGGTCTCTCTCTGTGAAAGTTAAAAAGAAAGATACCTTTACTACGGTTTCATTTAAAGCTCCAACAACTAGTGCACATGACACAGCTTATTGAGCTTAATATTAACAATTACAAATGACCCTAACTTTTAACTCTGGCTGAGTTTTTTATTTGATTAAACCAATATTTTAGCCTAGAACATTAACCTGCTTACCTGAAGCTGCAAAAATGGAATGTTGAAAAATCTGTGCAAATATTTCAAACCAAAACCATTCTTCATGGAAGATTCTGCATAATGGATGTAAGAGGAGCCACGAGGTCTACAAAATCATAAAGACAGCAAACAGCAATAAAGCTCACAGAGAATAAGTTATAAACACTCAAACTCATTTGTGAACACACTCCATGATTGCCAATCCTAAATTTGACATTAACCCACAAACAATCTGCAGAGAACCGATTATCTCCAGACATTTTAATTTAAACTGATAAATTGTTTGTAATAAGACCAAGAATGTATGTTAAGTCAGTAAAAAGTGTCAGTTAACATGTTTATGTTGACTGTAATGATCTAGAGTTCAAAAGTACAGCACGCACATCCAAAACAGTAAAACTGGGTGCTGGGCAGACAAGTAGTTGCAAAGGTAAACAATGAGTCCGCACACCAGAAAATGCTCCTTAGCGATTTTAATGATTGCTCACCACGTGACTGTAATGATCTAACCTGTTAAGTCCAGCGATGAAGTCACGTATGTCATCAGGCAAAATGACTCTGTGTTCTCCCATGTCCCGGTAATTTCCCAAAACGCACACTGGCACATGAGTGGGTACCTTGGGCAACTCCCGCATAATGTAATTATAAGTCCTATCGGTGCAAACAAAGCACACATTTTGTATAACAAAGAAGAGCTGTGAGTTCTGCATGATGGAGAAGCAGTCTCTGGAGATGCTGATAGTCTTTGTTCACCTACCACTGTTTGGTGATGTCAAACATCAAGACCACACCATTGCAGTTCTTATACACGTCCAAAAACTCAGCATCCAAGGCCAGTTCACTCTCCGTCTGCTAACAGCACAGAGACATTTCCAGCTAAACATTAGTCAATGAAGGGGATTTTTAACTGTCATTACATCTGATTTTGATAGATTATTACTAAAAATTTACCTCTTGAGGTTCATTTTCCAACTTCAAGTTTTCACCTCTCTTTTTTCCCTTTCCTGTAGAATGTCAGTGGCAGAATATTTTAACAGCGCTATTCAAACGTTTGGGGTCAGTAAGGTTTTTTTTTTTTTTTTTTTTTTTTTGAAAAAAAGTAATACTTTTATTCAGCAAGGTGCATTAAATTGATCAAAAGTGACAGTGAAGACATTTATAATGTGACAAAGGATTGCTATTTCAATAAATGTTATTCTTATGAACTGCAAAAAGCATCATGGTTTCCACAAAAAATATTAAGCAGCACAACTGTTTTCAATATTGAAAAAAATAAATGCTTCTTGAGCACCAAAATCAGCATATTAGAATAATTTCTGGAGGATCACGTGACACTGAAGACTAGAGTAATGATGCTGAAAACTCAGCTTTGCCATCACAGGAATAAATTACATTTAAAAAAATTATTAAAATAGAAAACAGTTATTTTAAGTTGGTAATAATATTTCACAATATAACAATTTGTTACTGTATTTTTGATCAAATGCAGCCTTGGTGAGCATATGAGACTTCTTTCAAAAACATAAAAGAATCTTACCGACCCCAAACTTTTGAACAATAGTGTAGATCAAAATGGATGTATGTATGTCAAATTAGTTGAAAACAACTTCAAGTAACTTCAAGAGCATCTAAAACAGGTAAAAAAATGCGGCTTTTTCTTTCTCACAAAGGAAGTGACATTAGTGGTATTAGCAAGAGTTGGTATTCTGCGGTCTCTAGTTGTCACCCTGCACATCATTATGGTCTGTTTTCTTACACTTCTTGTCTAGAAGTGCATGTTAGACTAGATACATTTGTAGTTCAGCCACAATGCAGTCAGTGAAAAGTCAGTCAAAACAAAATGTTTGCACTCGGATAACAGAACAAACAGATCAAGCACAGGCAAGTCACAGCCTAATGTCTACAATCTATTGAGTTTCTCACCTACACCTTCAGGAAGGGGGATTTTTTGGCCTGGTTGGACAGCAAGTAAGAAAAATACCATTAATATTAATGACTGGGGATGAAGGAGGGCTGGGTGAAATGACTTCATGTATGAGCATCAGAATGAGATGGAGGATGTGAATTAAACAATGACATGCAGAACCTGTACACTAAACTTTAAAAGGCATAATAAATTGCATAATGGTTGGAATACACTACATGATTCTAAATCTCAACAGATTGTCCAAAACAGACTTTAAAGTCGCTCTAAACACAACAAACTCACACAGAAACACGTGCCTCGTTGCTAAGAGACAAATGAATAAAATAAAAACAGTGCGTTCTAAAACTGGCTCAAACATGCTTGAAGTTGATATCCTTCAAATGGATGGAATTATATAAAACGTCTGCGTCCATTACACTACAAGATTTTCTGTGAAATCTGTGAACTTTGACTGCATAATATCTGATAATTCAGGCCCAAACTATAAACTACACTGTAGTGTATTCCACCCTTAAGATAAATATGACAGTAACGTCTACAAAGTCACCTGATCAGAATGCTAAGAGAAATGACTAGAAACAGACTGGTGGAAACTCACCTTTATCCACCACATCCCAAACCTCCACCTTCACCACATCATCAGTAGCTGGGAAGAAATGACAAAAAAATTGGAGCGGTTCTGGAAAACTGAGGTCACTTATTTGCATTTATTTCAATACATTTATTTTGCATTGATTCTAAGTTGCAGAAGTCCAAATACAAATTTCAGAGCATCCATTTTTTTTTAACTTAATTTTAAAATTTTACTTTTCTAAAATTACTTAGAATTAAAAAAAAATTAATGAAATATTATATTTAGGTTTTTGGTACAGAAATATATACAGAAGCAAACATAATCTGTTTAATTATAAATACGTTATTTATATAAAATGTTTTTTATTTCAAATAAATATAAATAATTATATAAATACAGATTATTTGTTGAGCTGAAACCTTGACTAACATTATAAGAGTGCTTCAATGCCACATGGAAAACAATACCACAAAGTAATATAATATACAATGATATATAATACTGTTCTTTTCAGAAAGAACAGGGAATATAAAGTATGCTTTTGGCAATGAGCACGGCACTTCAAGTAAAATGTTGAATACAAGTAGAGCCATGCCCACTATCAAATGAAGGAGACTCCTCACTGTAAATTACCGCTAACAGGTTCCACCACGTGATGTGGAGCTGAAAGCTTTTGAAAGATGGATGTACTTAAATAGGAAAAACAAACTCTAGAAATCACTAGATAACATCTAATGTTCGATTCAGGCCATTTAAAGCCATCAATCTAATCTACTTATCCACTACCTGATAGACAGCATATTTACCTTGATGTAAATCTATTTTGCATAATTAAGATGCACAAATGGAAAGAAATAGAAATCATTAGATAATTAGTTCACATCTTTCAAACAAAAGTGCAAAATCAACTTCCTACACACTCTTAAAAATTATGTTTTTGTTTTTTTGCAGTGATGCTATAGAAGAGCCATTTTTGGTTCCCCAAAAAACCTTTAGTGAACAGTTCTTAAAAGAACCATTTTATCTTAGAATCTAAATAACCTGTTTTCACTATAAAGAAATTCTTTTGCCCAGTGGTTCCATGGATGTTAAAGGTCCCGTATTATGCCCCTTTTCACAAGATGTAAAATAAGTCTCTGATGTCCCCAGAGTGTGTATGTGAAGTTTTAACTCAAAATACCCAACAGGTCATTTTTTACAGCATGTTTAAATTGTCATTTTTTGGGCCTCAGAAAAACGCGCTGTTTTAGTGTGTGCCCTTTAAATGCAAATAAGCTGCTGCTGGACGGCACAGGGGGCGGAGCTTCATGAGCTCGCGCTCAGTCTCTCAGGACAATTTCATCTCCCGGAATGATGATAATATCAGAAACTCTCAGTAACGGTGTTCAGTTCGAGTCGGACAATAATGCCTACAGAGTCAGAGTGCTGTATAGAGATGGAACAGGTATAGTTTAGTAGTTTAATTACGGTTATTATAACGTATTTGTCATGCTTGTATGTATCCATTATTTATTAATAGCCTACAAGTCTGCTGTTTCAGACCAGGTCCGAATGATGATCAAATTCAAACATATACTGTTGAGTTTAATAAAGTTTATTGTACATCACACAAAAGATGAAGCGTCAGTTTTACTTCAGAAAATCACCGTAAGAGCTGAGTAAACACAGTAAGTTATAAGAAGTGCGCAAGTACATAAATGAATTTTGGTAGAGATGAGGGAGCATTCCTGTGGGCGGAGGTTAGTCAAAAAACTGTTCTACTGACGTCATTAAAGCAGGAAGTAGAGGGATGTAGTCCAAACGGCCGTTCGCTGTAGGCGACTTCTGTTAAATAAAATATCTCGCTTGGCATTGAACTTTGAGCTTTATAATTTTACAGGTATTATTTATGCTCTAACAGCAACATTACACACTAACTAAAGTTTGAAACATGGGATCAAGAAGAACGGGACCTTTAAAGGTTCTTCATGGAACCATCAATCCAAATAATGATTTTTAAGAGTGTAAGTACTGTAGAAAGATTTCAATAACACTAATTAGATTAATTCTAATCTTAAGATGACAGGAGCTTTGATTTTCATAAAAAACATCAAGCTTACTTTTATAACTCCAGTGGATACTAGTGACCTGGATCTCTTGAGTTGGAATGTACTCTTCCTGGAACTTCCTGCCCTGCAGCCGGTGCCACAGGGTGCTTTTTCCCGTGTTTCTATCTCCTCGAATGACTATCTTCACTGAAAGACCACACATAACATGTTAGAGCTTGTGATAACAACATTATCCCAAGCACACAGCGCTCAGGGGCTCCAGCAACACAGACTTGATTTGTTGTGACATGCTGTATGTGTTACAATTTAGTCCAATAGTATGCAGATGCATCGAAAATCTAGATTTTGTTTTCTTCTATTAAATTTAAACCTGGCAAGATTTTGAAGCAAAGTCAAATTTTAATTAACTATCATTAATTGTACATTTTAGCAGGCATTTGACTTACTGTTGTACTGAACCCCTTTAGCAAATTTTCTCTGCAGACTCTGGTTCATGGACTGTAGGCCAGCAGGGATGTTCTTGTCCTTCACCTGACCAGCCGGCTCAGAGCCCACGAGCTTCTTCAGAGCGGAGAACATCTTGACCAAACTATGCCTCTAGATGGGTATTATAAATATAAAATATTCTTGTCTCAAACTGGCCTCTATGACGCCCCCAGATTGTCTGTCTGTGGGTGGACAGTTTTCTTGCAATGCTCATAAAGCATTTCTACATTAGTTTGAGAGGTGAATGAGTCCTGCTTTGGCACAGCATAACATCTCAAAATCAATTCAGATCTTCATCTCTGGATCCTTTTCCACAGAATGACACAGTTACTGCAGTCCAGCATCACAAGATTCTCATTCAAGTGTTGAATCTGCTTCTGCTACAATATAAAGAAGAAATAAATAACGAGATGAGTTGAATGAAGTTGCAATGCCTTATATGAAGACATGGAGCTGCAGACATATAAAAAGCATCTTTCATGGATTGCTATATTGCAATGCACTGCAGCAACTCTAATTTGCAGGGATGCCTGAATTTGTGTCTCAAAACCTAGTAAGCTGCCTGCATAGACAATCCGTTGGGACACCATAAGTGTGTGGAATATGATGTCCAAAAATGCTGTCTAGTTAGGCAGCTCGCTAAGATTTAAGACACAACCTGACACTGCGATTTCTACTCCAAACGACCGTGATGTTTATGTAATAGAAAAGAGTGTAGCACTCCAAAAAGCAAACACAAATTGCACAGGAACTAACGTACTATTGTGGATAGCCGTTATGTCAGATATTTGACAGCTGCCTGTACATACTAGCCTGCTAACGCGGAACTAACTGTATATTTAAAATTTGTATCAGATTTGTGATGCTCTTGTACTTACAGTGGTTTTGTCGTCTATATTAGAGCAACTGAATGATTAGATCCAACATTCAACATCTTACATTTCTGACCCACTGTGCAGTGTGATCATCTTATAACCTGTACAGCTTATGAATAATGAAATCATTGAAATGCTGCTCTGTATATTTGTGAAGTACGCTGCGGTAGGGTTAGCTACGGTCAAGGTAATTACATTTTAAAATAAAAGTCCCCTCACTAGTTAGCTAATAATTTTGCTAAAAACCTAGAGACATCTATCATCATACATACAGAAAATATATGACTTATTTCACCCAAAACATTATAATTTAATAAAAACATGAACATTTTCTTTTAAAGATTTTTTTAGGATGCTTTTATAATAACATTATTTTTGACCATTACTGTAGTGTGATTTTTAAAAAATAAAATATTATTTCAATTATAAATTATTCATTATAGCAGTATTTGCTGCCCTGCCTTGAATGTTTGAGTTAAAAATGTGTATTATATTAATCAGGGTGGAGGCCATGAAACAGTGTTTTAGATACAACATTTCCTAATAGGCTTCATTTTTGATTTGGGGTGAAATGTCAACCTAGACATGAGATTCACACTTTCATTAAAAAGTAAAAGTGTGAAGTAAATATTATATTACACAACAAATTTTAAAGTTACAAAGTAACATATGGCTTCACAACATCTTAATGAAGCCACACATTTTAAAAGTATTTGTAATATTTATTTTATATTTGTTCATCTAAATTGGTAGCAGCTGCAGTTTCACAAACAAAGATGTTCAATTTCAAAAGATATATGCATATTAAATCTCTAAGTAAAAAAACAAACAACATTGATATGTTCTGATTCTTGTTATCATGAACCTTTAAAGATTCAGGAAGTGAGGTGAGGCAACAATCAGACAGAAATCAGTTTATAACAAGAAAATAAAATCAAAGACAATTATAACAACAGAATTCATAAACGTATTATGGTTTCAGCCCATTAATCTCTTGCATCCAGCGGTGGACTCAGTACCCAGTGTTCTTAATGGTGATGCTTTGAGCTGAGTCGATCTTATAGTCGTTGATACCTGAGGAGAAAAGCACAGCATTGCAGATAAGTCATTATACAAGAGAGATTAAAACTACAAAACAGCCAGAGACATCATGCATGTGCATTGTTACGCCTAGTTTTATTTAAAATGCACGTATTTGTTTCTCACCCTGTGTCAGAGATGTGCCATCTGAGGAGACCTGCCAGTATCTACGATCAGTCTGACGTGCTTGTTCTTCATTGACCACACTGAGGAAGGGTCCCCACAAGCTGTTCTCTGTGCTAAAGCTGTGATGCAGAGAGCAAAAGGGTTGATTGCAAACAAAACCCATACAAATTTGTTGTAATTAATACAGTAAAAAGCAAACAAATTTTTGCTTATATTGTTTTGACAATATATTTCAAATAAAGCATCTCACGTGAAACCAGTTTGTTTGTCTTGGAGAAGGTTGAGGGCTTCAAATAGCGAGGAGCCCTTGGGCACACTGATGGAAAACACTGATGACGCACCATTTGATTTAATAACCTCCACCTGTAGAGACACTTGCCCGTGACTTGGAAGAACTTCCGAGGTGGAGTCCGCACCAATAGTAAGAGTGTCTAAATCAGGAACATTGAACCAGGAGAAAATACACACAGAAAATAAAAAGGAGAGAGAAAAAAACACACACACACAAGTTAAATTAAAATGCTGTACATAAACACTAAATATTAAATGCAAATGTTGTATATAATATATAACATTGAAATACTCTAAAATACTTTGTTTAATATGATAAATAAACATGATTAATTTTGTGATAAAAAAAATAACATATTTTTGGATATAACTTTAAACTTTATTTTTCCCTTTTTCCATAAATATATTTTTTTATTTTAAAAAAATATTATAATAAATAATATATATATATATATATATATATATATATATATATATATATATATATATATATATATATTAATAATAATAATAATAATAATATTTTTTATTTATGGAAAAAAGAAAAAAAGAAAGTTTAAATTTATATGCAAAAAAAATGTTTAATCACAAAATTCATGTTTATTTCTCATATTAAACAAAGTATTTTAGAGTATTTCAATGTTATATATTACATACAAAATATGTATTTAAGATGGCACCTCCCTGAATATTTGGGAAATTAACCGTAGGCCTATAAACACAATTCTGCCGACAGATACTTCATTGAGCTTGCATGTCTGATGTACGTACCATCCTCATTGCGGCATTCTTTGCTCTTCAGATGAAGATAGGATTGCTGGTACAGGGCAGGCAGGACTTGGGAGACTGCCATTGGGTTATGGTATGTTCCTTTCTTAACATCTGCCCTTAAAGCCTCCAAAGCAGAGGCACATTCCTCCATCTGACTGCCCATAGCCAACAAGGCCTGTGAGACGGAGAACCATGAGAACCTGCCACTCAAATAAGGCTTTTTCATTAAGGCAAATATTTAATATCATTATTCTTACCTGCACAGCCAATCCCGTGCTGAACTCGTTGCCCATGTGACCATCAGCTCTCTTAGAGTCAAGAAGCCTCTGCTTAATGGAGGCAAGAGCCCTGTCCAGCTCTGCAGTATCTTTAACAGCAGTTTCCTCGTTTTTCAGACACTGCAAGGCCATGCCTGCCATCGCATGCGTGTCTGAAGGGTGATTTGAATGGTTAGAGACCTCAGCACATGTGAATATATTTCCTTAAATCTAACCAAAAGAAAAATAAATAACAGTGTCCAATAAATTATGCATGACGTTCCAAAATCAGATGACTTTCTTTTCTCTGTGGAACACAAAATAAAAATTCTGACTGTTTGGGAACATTTCTGTCAGGGATACTTTCATGGTATTTTGGTATCACAGTCTTCAACATGTCTTCTTTTGTGTTACACGGAAGAAAGAAAGTCATAAGGGTTTGGATTGACATTAGGACGGGTAAATAATGACAGAATTTTCATTTTTGGGTGAACCATCCCTCTAAATGTACTTTATCAATGACTACTGGGCCCCTCCCCCCCTCCCCCCCTCCCCCCCTCCCCCCCTCCCCCCCAAAAAAAAGAGTCGATTCAAACTCACCGACACATAAGGACTCTCCATGTTTTAACTGTCTGTTTTCCACAGCATGGATGAGCTTGTGGCTGACATGTGTGCTGACTCTAACTCCACTCACACATAGAGCCAGAATGCCCAGAGAGTACTGGTAGTAGTTGGTCTTTGGACGGTGACTAACTGCACAAAAGAATTCATATTAAAATTAGAATTACAGTACAACAAAATTACATATGGGGCAGTAAGATTATATTTTAAGAAATAATATATTATTCAGCAAGGATGCATTGAATTGCCAGTAAAGATATTAAGACTTATATTTTAAATAAATGCAGTTTTTTTTTTTTTTTACTTTTTATCCATCAAAAAATCGTGAAATAAGTATCATGGTTTTCACAAATATATTAAACAGCACTGTTTTCAAAATGTTTTCAACTTTGACAATAGGAAGAAATGTTTTTGGAGCAGCAAATCAGCATATTAAAATGATTCTAAAGGATCATGTGACACTGAAGACTGGAGTAATGATGCTGAAAATTCAGCTTTGCCATCACAGGAATAAATTACATTTTAAAATATATTCAAATAGAAAAAATATATTTAAAATTTTAATAATATTTTACAATATTGCTGTTTTCACCGTATTTTAGATCAAATAAATACAGCCTTGGTGAGTATTAGAGACTTCTTTCATAAACATTTTAAAAGAAAGAGAGAAGGGTCTTCTGCGTCCCACAGTAATACAAACCACGTCCCTACAAGTTACGCCTCCCACAAAGAAACAAGGGTGGACGTCGTTGACTGAAACAATACATTTACTTTATGTTTTATGTATTAATTAAATAATGGTAAGGCTAACTTATATTGCTTTCAAATCTTATGAAGTATGAAATAACAGCTAGTAGTAAAACACAAAATAAATTATACATTTAGACCTATGGAAATTATAGCTAAAAATCTACCCAACCCTAAACCTTACCCTTCAAATAACTAAAAATGTACTGTAGAGTTTCAGAATTAAAATACTTTAAAAACTGAGGAAAAACAAACAGGATGACTTATGGCGTCTGCTGATTTATGTACAAGCTGTATGCCTTATCACTAGGTGGTGATAGTGACGCTTAACAAAACAAGGAAAGTGAAATAGAAACTCACTCAAACACAGACTTGCTGACCCCAAACTTTTGAACGGTAGTGTATTACAAAATAAATGCTCTTACATGCAATGTTCTGTTTCTCTTCCTCCATTTCTTTCTTAAGGTGAGTGAGGAGGGGCTCCTTCATCTCATTATGATTGAGATGTACGCTCTGCAGATCATGACAGGAAGACTTCAAAGCCAAGATGTACAGGGCAAGGCGGCCAACCACCAACTCACCATTTTTGAGAGATCTACAGGCAGATTTTTAGAATATTATATTGAAATGGAACAATAGAGTAGAGTAGAATAGAACGGAATTTCTTTCCATTACTCTTACACAACACTGACAATCCTTCCTGAAGCGACACATGAAAATCACAAGTAATCAAAAATTTTAAGGACCAATAAGCAAATTATTTACTGTTGCTTTAAAGTTTGATATAAAAAAAGAGATGTGAAAATATGCTCCATACTTCTCAATATCATCGTGAAACTCTGTCTTGAGCTGGTTGAGATGTTGGCTCTCCTTAGCTAGGTTATGGTGTGTTGAGAGGCGCAGGGCGATGTGCACACTGGGATTGGGTAGGTTATCTGGTGTATCCACAGAGCGCAGCAGCTGCTGATTGAGGGACTGGAGAAGAGCCTTGTGATCAGATGCTGATACAGAGAACATACAGAAGAAAAAAAGTCATACAGTCATACACACTGATATCAATGTTCTATAATTATAAAACAACCGACTATGATCAACTTTGACTGAATCACTGTCCTCGTTGACCCCTGTTGCTCATTTAAAGTAGCACTGTGTACAAAAACGCTATTTCTCGGAATGGTCACAGTTACAAAAGAGAGGGCAAATAACAGAGTGAGACGATTCCAGGTATTATGAGCAGAACGTCTGCTGACAGGACAAATAAAAAGTACTCAATTTGAATAAGCTGAATGTTACAAATACGATAGTGCAGTATAGTACATTATAGGTTATTAGAGGACAGTATAGGTTATGTTATTATGGTTATTGGATAGACAATATTTAAAATCTTTGTAATGGGATGGAGAATACTAAAAGCTAATTAATACATTTTACAAAAACATCAAAATCATGATATATACGATATACTGTAGTAGTTTTATAGCATTCTTTAAAATACCTGATTAGTATATGAATATTGTAATGATTCAGTATCTTAGTAAACTGTATATTAAATTACCATGTAATTACCATCAATGGTCATCATTTGTGCTGTTTTACTGATACAGGTTTTTTTTGTAAAGGTATTAGGGGGAGACCGGGGAGTGTTGTAACATGGGGTCAGTTGTAAGTAACACTATCAGTTTGCCAAGTCAGAAAAAAACTATGGTAATGTCATCAATATTACACACTTGAGCTCATGGGAGATGTGGCATTTTACTGTGAGCAACATTGTACATTTTATGACCAAAAAAAAAAAGATTTTCAAGAAGGCAAGTCATTTTTTTTTTTTTTTTTTCAAGATTTTTTGCAGAGCAATCATTGAATTGTAGATCTAAAGTAGCTATTTCTCTAGTTTAATTTCATGCTACATTATGGCTGTTAAAGGTGGGGATAGTTGTAAAAGTATAGTAGCCTATAATTAAATACTAGTCACTATTGGAATAAGTACTAGTATTTAATAAATAAGAACTAGTAGCAAATGAATAAGTACTAGTGCCGAATGGATAGATACTGCCGCTTAGTATCTAAAAAATAAGTACTAGTAGCAAGAAAATAGATACTAGTATGTTTTAAGGATTAAATGTTAAAACGGCTTGCCATAGTGTTTAAATTGTTAGGCCTTAACATGATAAGGCATATTAAGGGTCCAGAAGGCCCCTGAAACCTTTTCAAAGAAGAAGAAGAAGGCCTTCGCCCTTACAGGAAATAGAAGGAATGAAATAGTAAATCATTATTCGTACTAAGTCTTACCACACGGTTTTCCAGCAGCCAGTGCAAGCAGCCCACTCGCAATGATAAGAGTAATCTGAGATTGAAAACAGTACAGACAAACGGTGAAATTTGATAAATTAACGAATTACCTAGCATAAGAATGACAATAATCACAAAATGCGATAATAATCCTAAGCATCTTAAAGTTTTATTTGTTAGCAGTAGACTCACTGATTTCTAACATTTGTTGGGTTTTGTGGTTAAGAAGTCTATCATATTAACGAAGTTTCAATTTGTTTAGTTCAAGTGCTTCTTACCATTTTTAGGCCAAGTTAGGTATCCTGCTGAATCCAGTTAAAATGATCAACTGACTCTTTTCCTAAAATATTATGACCTTGAGTAACTTAGAGGAGGAGTTACTCCAGTTAACGTTAACGTTACTCTAGTTACTCATCAACAGAGTTGGTAGTTTTGCAACATCTTTTCGACCTGTGTTCTAACGTTAAATGATTTATCTCAGTTTTCTGTCTTGACTAGTTCTCATTTCTTTACTGGTTATTATGTGAATCAGCAAGAAAAAATGATCCTCCCTCTACCTAAACGTGAGTTTGTTTACTGTTATTTATGTTCACTTCCGGTTTAAAGAACTACAAAATCAAAGGACTACAAGTTCCATGCACCCTCGGTTAAACACTGTTCTAGAAAAGCGTCGTAAATCTAGGCTTTTGCAACTTCTCATGCAAACTGTCTTTAGACATTTTTTCATATTCCAAACAAAACTTATTTTTCCGCTTTTGTGAGCCCGTAAAAGGTAAGTGTTTGTGTTCCTAATGAAAGAGCTGACGAGGTGTTGTTGTGTATGTTGTGGGGCGTATGTCTTGAGGATGTTTCAAGCTGCAGTCAACGAGCAATTCAAGTTATTCTTACCCAGAATGCCACCAAATTTCATCATAGTGAATTATTTGAGATAATTACACATAAAACTGAAATAAATATTTACTAATACAGAGCATAACAGACTCGCATTTCAGTGTTATGGCCTACGGTGTGAAGGAAGACATAAATTTACTAAGTTAGTAACCAGTTTGCTCACTAACTGTAAATGTGTTTTCCCCTAAACAATGGGCATTAATTATTCAACTACGTCAGCAGTGTACTTTCCATATACATATTTATGTATATGTGTTGTGTATAAATGTTTTTTAAAGGTAAAAGGTTTGAGTTTGCCTTCTATACCCATAGTATAACTCATGTATAAAACATGCACCATCTGCAGAACCTGTTCTGAAGTCCAGAATCACTGAGTTATTCATTTTTCTGTTTTCCAGATTCTTCATCTTCTATCCACACTGCTTGACTGCAGTAGTCATTTCATTCTAATGTCTTCAGCTTGTTCTCACCTGGAGACCGATGCAGAGCACCAGGTCAGGAAGCAGCCAGCTGGAGTTCATCATGTTTCCCCCACATGCACACTTCAGTAACCCTGATTTGGTCACAATTAGTGGGCCAACTAGAGGTTCGCATCATCTGACTGGTGGATCAATGCCAAATACGTAAGTATTAAGTGTCTTCTTGTCCTGTTATGCAAGTTTTGTTTATGCAATCAAATGAAGATAGATGCTTATATTATTTGTCTGCATGTTTAAACTTAGAAGCTGGGAAAGAAGATGCATGAGGAAACAGAGGAGAAGGACAGATGATGAGTGAGTACTTTTTTTTTTACACATGAAACTTGCTATATGCGGTGGTGGATTTTTCATGATCCTTTTCCCCTACAGAAGCTGCAGCCCCAAACGGCGAAAACTGATGGGTGCAGGTGAGTATCCAAGTCCTAAAGCAAGCCACAGATGGTCTGCGGACTCTACCACCTCTTCCTCTTCATCTGAGACCAGCCTGGTTCAACTGCAGACAGGACCCAGGACAGATGAGATGGGTCTGTCCCTCACAGTCGCTCCCTCTCCCTCTCCACTATCCAGAGTACCCACAGAAGGCTCAGGCATGGAGGTAGAGGCCGCTCAGAGGAGACTGCAGGAGATAGAAGAGAGGTGAGACCAAAATAAAGAGGTCATTAGCTTGATTTCAAACTGTACATGTGCACGCTGTATCTCTGCTTGTGTTTACAGAGTCATTGACCAGAAATGAGATGTATGAAGGTTCAAAGTACTCCATTTAAAGATTGCGCATTTTTATAGGCAGTCTGGCTGATTTATTGTGTGTTACAGGATAACTTTGGAAGATGATAGCGATGAAGAAGAGCTGGACGTAGAACCGGCTCAGCGCAGGCCAGTGCTGGTGATGTCCGACAGCTTAAGGGAAGGGCTGCAGCGTGGGATTGATGACATTCTACCCCATATGGTAGCACAGTCAGTGTGGGTATTTTTTTTTGGGGGGGGTTCCATGGCTGGTTTTCCCCCCTATTTAATACAACCTATCCTTCTGTGTTTTTGTTATTAAAGAAATGTATAAATTATTAGCTTTTTTTTATTAATACAGTAAATTTCATGCATGAAAGCACAATCCTTTACAAAAAAAAAAAAAAACAACCAAAAAAAAATTATATATATATATATATATATATATATATATATATATATATATAGTTGAAAAGTTTGGGGTCATTGAGATTTAAAAAAAAAAGAAGAAGAAATGAATACTTTTATTTAGCAAGGATGCGTTAAGTTGATCAAAAGTGACCGTAAAGACAGACATTTATAATGTTACAAAAATCTATTTCAAATTAATGCTGTTTTTTTAACGTTATGTCAATCAAAGATTTCTGAAAAATGTATCAGTTTCTACAGAAGTATTTCCTGTTTTCAGCTGTTTTCAACATTGATAATTACAAATGTTTCTTGAGCTCCAAATTACCATGTTAGAGAATGATTTCTGAAGGATCATGTCATACTAACACTAAAACTTCTGTTTTACCATCACATGAATAAATTAAATTTTAAAATATATTAAAATACATTCAGTTTTCTTTTAAAAACAAAATCTTACGACCCCCAAATGTTTAAACTGTAATGTAAATTCATATAAAAAAAAAAAAAAAAAAAAAAAAAAATCAAAAAAAGATACATTTTTGGTCTACTGAACACTTCTGACAAATATCTTTTAACCCATCTAAATAACCCAGCAAGCAACAAAGTAACCAGAATAAATAAATAGCCAAAATAACCTTGAATTTTTTTTGGTTACGTGGTTTTTGCCAAAATACCTTTGCAAGATGTATGATATTACAACATGTAAGCAAATTAAACAGTGATTACGAGGTGTTTGGTTTTATTTCTTTGATGACTTGGGCTGTGATTAGACGTCTATTAAATTTTCATTGACAGCCCAAATGTTAGCCTAGACGTCAGCGCTGTGTTTGGATGGCTATTTCTATTAGAAATGTTTTCAAACCAGCAGTAGAACATCAGTTTCTACCAACAGCACTGAGCTCATTGTACAGGAATCCAGCACTTAGCACACTCTTCTTCACTCACCTCTGCAGGGGCCGCTCTTGTATGGAACTGGTGCTGTGGCGCCCCCCAGAGGACCCTCTCACCCAGAGGCTGAAGGACTCTTTACAAAGACAGCAGCGCAAGCAGCTGGCAGTGAGCAGACAGACTCCCACCCCTGTGCCATCTACCAGCAGCCCCCCATCCCAGCCCCAGTTCACAGCAACCAATGAGCAGACCTTCAGCCCCCTGTTCAGCAGCCCTGCGCTCCTCAACTCTGGAGAGGAAGACATGGAGTTATAGAGGGAAATCCATGACTATATGTGTGATATAAGCTTTGACCTTCATCAGTGCAAATGAGCAATTAGCATAAGTGGCAGAGAGAGCAAGCAATTCACAACAGTCACATGTGATTTTTCTTGTGCCATGTACTTTTTTGTTTGTTTCAACCTGCACGTTTTTTGTAGGTGGGACCATATTTGCACTAGATGAAATGAGAAGTATCCTATGTGAACGTGGTCAGTGATATTTTTTTTCGACTCTGTTTGCTGTCGATCGCTTTACTGGTTAACAATGCAAGAATATTTTAGTTTTGTCTTTATGCAGTTAGTATTATTGCAGTGTACTAGTATTCTGTTTACAGATTCAGAGCGCTTGATTTGTTACAATATGCCACATTTAATATTTTATTTTTAGCAGACATCCAACTGGTCAAAACTTGAGACTCATTTGAATTGGTTCTTCATGGTGTCCATATTGTTTTTAAAGCTGCTGTTGTTATGGAAAGTATGAAATTCAAGCTTGAGTCAGTGAGGAAGGATCATCATGTGCTCTTGAACTGGATATACAGAGACAGCAGCCGGTTTAACCTTCTACACAGACATAAAATGATTCTTGGAAAAGATGCATGGGTATACATATTTAAATCAATCTATTGATTTCAGTCGATTATATTACCTGGCTCAGTTTATCTAGGTAAAGAACAAATAGCACTTAATAGTCTGGCTGTAATACTTAAACAACAGTGAAATAAGCTGCAAATCCATTTTGCATCTGGTTTAAACATTGGCCTAAATTATTGTTTAAATGTTTAATTTTACCTTTTTGAGATTTATAAATTTAGGCAAACTTGTTTTTCAATAAAATCAGTTTGGCATTATAATTCTCTGCTTGTGACCTTTTATTTATGCAGAAAAAACATTCGAACAACATCATGAATTGTCACTGATTTCAGGAATGTTGATCAATTACAATAATTAGTCCTATTAAAATAAATCACATAAAAAAATGTCACATCCTGCAAAGTATACAATACACAAGTGTAAAAGTTATTTGTAACAGTTATGGCCAGTTGTAAATTCTGTAAGCTACATACTAAATGCATTCATTATTTCATAGTAAACTCAAGCAGAATTCTAAGTCCAAGAATTCTGTTAATTTCATGTCAAAGTTCATCTTTTGATCTTTTAACACGCCTGAATTAAACATTCACCAACAATAAAGTGCCAAGTTCTGTCCATGCAGACCATGTTAATCACTTATGAGCTCCACAGAGATGGTACTAAGTTATTTTCTTATACATGGTTTCCCTATAAAATCACCTATTTAATGGACAAATTCTAGGAAAAGAGTTAAAATAAATGTTAACTGGAAATGGTCTTTGCTGGTAAGTGATCCTCTGTCTTATAGCTTTCCTGGGTTGGAGCAATCTGCCAAGATAATGAGAAGTTTGAAACATTTGAAACGTTACTGATAACTAAAATGAAAAACAACTAATAAAAAAAGACAAAGGTACATAAAATGACAAAAAATAATTAATTTGTTAATTCAAAATATAAATTGAAAATATAATAGTATATGGATAATACTAAAATACGACTGCAAAATACTTTAAACTAGGATAATAATTTGAAATTAGTTGATGTACCATGTCCAAATAAGAGCCGCCCAAGTCCCTGGGCTCCCTGTCCCACTTCACTGGGCTGGGGCAGTGGGTCTGGCTCTCGGCTTGAATCTGGCGGATGCGACTCTGGAGGTGCTGCAGCAGTTTATATGAGGTCAGGTCTTGGGTGACTCTGGAGTTTTGGAAGTCTGTGCCACCCTGAAGAGCAGTGGAGGCCAACTGGGATTCGTTGAAATCTCGGCATCGCTGCAGAGGCAGAGAATCAGAGAGATGTACTTACTATGACTTCTACTACAGTCATAAGGAGTGAACATGCAAATGTCGCTCCAAGTATGTTTTGGGTTTATATTTAATCAATATAACACAAAGGAGCTGTTGTTCCAGATATGAGTAATCATACCAGCAACATGATAGCAACATTGCTTTTTAATTATTAAAACTATAAATAAAAATGAATAAAAATAGGGAATGAAAATTAGAAATGTAACTAAAATAAGTTGAAGAATGAAAATTACTAAAACTTATATAAAGACTAAATTAAAGCTAAGCTAATAAAAAAGTGAATTCAAAATATTAATAAATACTATAATAGTATATAAATAATACTAAAATACTGGCATTTACCCCAGTCAGATGTCTCATCTCATTCTCCAGTCTCTCCAGTCTCTTCTGCTGCTCTGCTCTGGGCTTTGGAACTCTCCTGTTTTATACAGTAAAGGTTATGGAGGATAATGAATGTTATTTTTGTACGAGTTATGGTAGTCAATAACCTACAGTGGTGTCTTTAATTTAGAATAGGAATAGGAATAGGCTAAGAATCTTTAGCCGATTCTAAAGATTTTATTGGTCATGTGAATCACAGTACTGATTGCCTACACCAAACCTGATTTCCGCTTAACTGGTTTGCGCCCAGTGGGATTGTTTTCTTTATTTTTTATGAAAAATACGGGAGAAATACGGGAAAATATTTAAACGGTATGATAGCAAGGTAAAATTCGGGAGAATCCTGGGAAAAACGGGAGGGTTGACAGGTATGATCAACTTTCACATCACTTGTGGTAAACTGAAGCTCAAGCATGTTCACTTGACGTGTTACGCAGCACGGCTGAGCTTCCGCAAGAACCAATGAGGTTCGTTCTCGTATGTCAAGCAGGTTCGGTTCAGCTTCTGTTGATGTTTGCTGATCAATGTTTATACTGTATGTGAATAAAAGCCTAAATTCAGTCTGGTTATCAAGTGATCGTGTCTCTTCAGAAAATTTGGACTACACCACTATACACCGCTTTGTAAAGTAACACTACGTGCCTATAGATTGAACACGTAATGCGCATGACATCACCCATTTCACAAATTCTCATTTTTGTAGTTTACAAGGAGATGATAATGGTATCGTTTTCTAAATCTTTCCAAACTTTCAAAAACCCGTTTTAATGTTTAGGCCCCCAAAATGCTGTTGTCGTGCATAAAATGCATAAAACTTTTTCAGTTTTTAGTTGAAAACAGTGTGGTGTAAATGGGCCCTAAGACAAAAACATTCAAGATCCACTTGACTCGTATGACGCACCTCTCCTGCTCCGCGTTAAGCTCCAGCTCAAATTTGTGAGTGAGTCTTGTAGTGGTTTTGTCTTTCCACTGTGCCATGTTGTTCTGCGCCTGTCTGACCTCATCATCTTCAGCCCGCAGCTGTCTGCGCATATGGACACACAGTCTGTCTGTATCATCACTGTTCATGCGCAGCTGGGCTCGAGATAGGCTGCTCATTTCCTCAATGTGCTCCTTAAGTTTACCCATCAATGAACAAAACGAGACATAAACCAAGATTTGAATACATTAATAGCAATTTTGCTCAGTATTAGTTTTACATTTAGATGCTTTTGAAGCTTTTTTTAATAAATCGTACAAACTGTATGTGCGTGTGTCAGTATACCTGTACGAGTTTCTCTTTTAGAGCAGCCAGTGCTCGTTCCTTTTCCTCCATCAGCTGCTCTTTCTGCAGATTTAGCTCTTGCTCCTGAAACACATAAGCATCGTCTGCTCATAGCCGATGAGTTGCAGTGAGTTGATGAGTGTTTTGTTTATAACTTTTCTTGTACCTTTTCTCGGCTGAGTTGCAGTGCAGCACGTCTCTGTGACTTGAGCTCAATTTTTAGATCATTAATAAGCTGTTGAAGGGCCTTTGTGAGGGACTGTAGGGTCTGAAGAGTTTCACTCACTGTAGGACTGAACCGGAAAATGTTTAAATATACACGTTTATAAAATACAATACAGTGTGTGGTGGATTTTTAATGAATAAAATAGTAAACTTTATATCAAACTAATATTAACTCTTAGGCCTAACAAAACGAACACTTTGAAACACAGTGTACTAAAACGTTCTGTCCTGTTTTTGAATGTTGTATGTTGTGTTGCCATACCCCTTTGACTTTGGTTGTGTGAGTGTAAAAATAACAAATATAGGAAATGAAACTAGACAGATGACCAAGTTTGAACCATGTGATTAACAATGAAGTAATCATTAAAACATAAGGAAATTATGTAATGCAGCATGACATTTTTGCCATACCTCCTTATTCTATAAAAACTGTTGTATTTGTGTTTTCCAGTGGGATTCTCAATGGAATTTGTCTGAGATCCTCCGGCCTTGCTTCAACTTGGGGAGATTCTCTGAGAACTGCTCGAGAGATCCTCTGGCCGTGATTAAAGCATTTAGAGGACATTTGCTGAAGTCTGTTTGTCGATCATTGCTGCGCAGCAAGAAAGCTAGTTAGGGAAGCAAGTTAGTTAGGTAGACTATATATTGAACGTCGATTGGATACGTTACGGAACGTCGATTGGAGATGTTAGGGAACGTCGATTGGAGACGACCCAGATAGTTAGGTTTAGGGAAAAATCTACCACAAGTGTCACTAACAGTATAAACTTAAAGGACTGTTCTGCATATTTGAAATACTATAAATACTATTTCTTATTATTATAAATAGATTTATGTTTGCATTCTTATTACTATGGTTATATTTTATTGCTATTATTTATTTGAATGTGCATGTATTTTATTTTTATAAATATATATATACTCTATTCTGGAATGAGGATATGGCATAGGCTGGATTTGAAATTGCATTTCCCACATCAGGACCAATACACAATGTGTGGGGCTGAAGTCACCTTTTTAACACTCAACATGGCATATAATTGTGCGTGTATGAGCACCACAGGGTACTGTATATACTGTACCTCTCTGACGAGTGCTTGTTTTCAACAGTCAGGCCATTGTGTTTAAGGAACTCCTGCAGGCAAACACACTCAGCGTGTATGTCCCGCGCCCAGCGTCTGCTCTGCTGCTCGTGTCTGGCTGTTCTTCTCTGGTGTTTTTGGTCTTTCTCGATGACGGCTGTCCTCAGCTCCTGAAGCTCCTTTTCAGAGCGCTGCAAAGTTTTCTTCAGACATACCGCCTCCTTCTCTGCCTCCTGTAACAAGAAATCAGCAGAAAGTAAAGGGCTGAGGACAGCTTTGACAAATTTGATAAAGTTACATGTAACACTAGAATGAAAAGAAACTTGAAATTATATTTTGCATAAATAAAAAAGAATAAAAAAAATTTGCATTGTGAAAAACTAATCTTTTTTTTATTAATTTAAATCACCATGGTTTAATTGCAAAACATCAAATCATTAAATACTACCATTATGTAGATATGCAAATAAAACTATATATATATATACTGTATATACTGAGAGTATATATATTAAAATTTTGCATCTATTATAATTAAACGTTTAAATGAAAAATATATAAAAAGACGACTTCTGATTCCACTCACTTTCTGAAGCTCAATCACTTTACTCTTTAAGGCCAGTGCGTTCCTTCTCTCTTTCTCCACTTCTGATCTCCCTCTCTTCACTGCCTCCTCTATTTGCTGCTCCAGATTCCCACGCTGCTCTTTCAGAGCCTTCTCTTGCTGTTCCTCCCACTTCCTTTCCTCTCGCTTCACAGCCTTTTGAATCTGTTAGTTCAGATGACAAGAGATGCACTGGTTCTTTTGAGGGAACAAGAATTTTAACAGCGGAGAACCACATTAAAGTTAATTTCCTCGATAAATCTGTCATCAGCACTTCAGCGTGTAAAACAGGATAACAGGGAGGAAACCTTTTCCTGAGTTTGTCTTCTGAGCTCCTCTGCTTGCCCAGTCATCTTCTCTTCATGCTGCTCTAGAGCCTCTTTTAGCCTCTTTACCTCCTCATCTTTCATCTGAAACAGAGAGAGAGTTGAATGTGTATGTAAGACTGAGACTGTGACTGTGTTGTGAGATACGAAGGGCACACGCTATGACAGCTGACCTGGATACAGTTGTGTAAGGAGTCCAAGCTCTGTTTGTGGGTCTGAGCTTGTTCACTGAGAGCTGCTGATCTCAACTCATCCGCCTGCTGATGCACCTGGATTTACACATTCCAACCAAACAGAGTCAGGGCTTCACACTACTGTATGTCTGAATAATCTGAGATAAGTCTCACAGTGAATAAATCATCTTACCTTTTGAAGCTCCTCTTTGTGGCTTTTGGTTAACTGTGATGTCAGTTCCTCAATCTCTTGCCCCTGAGAAGGAATTGATTATCATATATAATCAAAGGATAATAATATACCCTACTGAAAAGACAAGCACATATTGTTCAGACTGGTTTATGCTGACTAGTGACAGGTTAATATTCATGCTTTCATTAACACAGTCTTTATATTTGATGTTGCCACACTGATGTTAGATCATTCAATTCAAACATGATGTGATCGGCTAATATACACTGAGAATATACACATTCAAAAGTTGGTAAGCTTTTTAAAGTTTTAAAGTAAAAAAAATACAGTAAAAACAGTAATATTGTAACCAAAATATTATTAGAAATTTAAAACAACTTTTCTATTTTATTATATTTTAAAATGTAATTTATTCATGTGATGTCAAGGCTGAATTTTCCTTTATGATCCTTCAAAAATCATAAATCGTTTTTCCAGTATTTTTGGATGAATAGAAAGTTCAAAAGAACAACATTTATTTGAAATAGAAACCTATTGTAACAATGTGAAGCCTTAACTGTCACCTTTGATCAATATAATGCATCTTACTGACCCCAAACTTTTGAATGGTAGTGTTTGAAAATGACTATATCTTTCCTACCATATCCTTTTTTGTCCTGTTCTGTATTTCTCTCAGCTTTAAGCTGTGCTCCTCTTTCAATGAACAGAGCTCCAGAAGAAGGGCTTTCTTCGCTTCTCCGGCTCCCTGCAAAAGCAGCTCCTTCTGGGCAACAATTCGCTCCAGCGCTGCAAAACGCTTCACTTGCTGCTCTAGATCTTCCTGTGTGGACTGCACACATATTCTATAGTTATTGAAATCGATAGTGTTTGCAATCTGTCTTTGTATCAGATACTGAAAACATGGTTATTGTAGATTAAGAAGAAGAAACACGAGTGAGAACCTCTTTTATTTGTTGTTTTTCTCTGACCGTATCAGCCAGCTGCTTCTCCAGCTCACTGCATTTCTGTTGGAGAGTCCTGTAGTCCTCTTCCCTCTGCTCCAACTCCTGGTTCACCTCATCCAGCCTCTGAGGGACACAATGACAGGACGATTAATTGAAGGCTGTGTGAATATTCACAATTTGAGTATTTTGCTGACAATACAAAATTTAGCAACACATTAATGCATTTTTTATTTGGTCATTAAGTTTCCTAAAGATTATGCCCACTCATTGTGCCCTTACTTGCGAGCATAAGCGTGTTAAAACAGAGATGTGATCTACAGTACCTCCTGCAAAGAGTCTAGTGTGTGTCTAAAACGCCTCTGTTCTGAGAACAGGTCAGATTTAGCATTATCCAGTAGTCTGTCCATCTCCTCCCTTTCCAGAACAGACACACTGCGGCTTACACACTAACAGGGACAGACATCACATCACACTGAATGTCAAGTAGCATATCTATAATATAAAATTCAGCAAACTGACTGATTTAGAAAATAGTGCATATGTAATCTGGCTACATTCTGCGTGGACATTCATGCATACATACATGTATTTATTTAATTATATATTCATTTAAAGTTACATTTAATCAAAAAAGAACCATGTGGATGTTTAATGAAATCCTAACAGAGCTGATGTGACTTTTTTGTTTCTTAACTAGAGTGACCTGTTGCTCCTGCAGAACCCTGACCTCCTCCAAACACAAGTCCCTCTGGGCCTGCAGTCTGTGTAGCTCATACCTTTAAGACACACATACAGTGCTAGTAAAAAATAGTTGTTACATATAAATACTATATGGAATTTAAGAACAAAAGTGTCAATAAAAGCAAATGGGATTAAGGTGTGAGTAGACCATACGTGATGTTTTGGGCCTGTGCTCTGCTGTCCCTCACACTCAGCTGTAGTGAAAGCTGCTCTCTCTTAGCTTCATCCATTTCCTCTCTCAGATTCTCCAGAGTATGAAGTGTAGCCTGTGGAAAAACACCACTTTTGGTTGACAAATAAGCTTATTAACATTTTGAGAATTACAGAGTGGATCATAGTATTCATACTGTTTTTTGTTGTAGAAGCTCAGTAAGTGACATCCTCAGCTCTTTAAGCTGATTTCCATCTATTCTGCTCTTGTCCCGAGCCCTTTCTGTGCTCTAAAAACAAAAATACTACAAGCATGAGAAGAGTCTCCTTCATAGCTATTTGGAAAAATTCAAAACATAATTGGACAGTTAACTCTACTGATTATTGCAGAAATTGTTTAGAGAATGCACTGAGGTCTCTCACAATGTGGGAGTCATTCCTTCTGCTCTGGCACAAACTCCTCCTCTTCCCTTTCTTGCCAGATGAATGTCTCTTGCTTCTGTAGTACAGCTTAGACACAGCACCTTCACTGCTCGTCTCCTCAACAGTTCTCTCATCATCAGAGCTACAACACACAGAGTAATAGTGAGGAATGGTCATTTTTATTAAATATATATATATATATAGTATAGTTCCATAAGTAGTAGACAATTAACCCAATCATTTCTCCCAGAGATGTCTGAATTAGAAATGTCTGCATAATGTTTCAAATGAACATATTGTGTTGTTAATTTGTTATTTTTAAATGTATTTTTCACATAAAGATGATTTAAATGTAACTTTAGTGACTGGAAGGCACGAATACCTCTATATAAAAACTCCCATTGAAACTATGCAAAGATGGTAGTAATGTAGGGTTTTACTCACAGGTCACTAAAGTGTCATATCATAAATTAAACACCACCACAAAACACATTATCCAAAAAGCTCTTCCTAAGATCGTCTAATTGAACTGCAGTTGTTAAAACGTTGAGAAGTACCTGAAGGACTGAATATTGTTTTGGATGGTTTGTCCAGTACAGAATCCATTGTCTTTGCTCAGATGTAAGGCTATAGTCACACGCATACGAACAGACAAATCCAGTTATGTTAACATGTCATGGACCAATTACAGTTCAAATTTCTAAATAACTTCAAATTTAAAATTTTAAAAGATTTAATAAATTTATTGATATATTTCATCACTGCACATTAAAATAATGCGGTTTCACTGTGTGAAATATGGATAACAGTGAATTCAAATAAAAAAACACCAGGGTGTAGCTTACAAGGAATGTAAAGTAAGATAACATACCATATTTTGGATTATATTCCTGGTCAGAGTTTACTCTGTTAGCATATTTTGCAAAGTGTGTGACTGGGATACAAAATGAAAAAGCATTATAGCACCAGTACAACTGCACATGCATTCAGTACACGAAAAGAACACATGACTTTTGACACACATAAGTTAATATGGTACCTGTACCTGTCCTGTTACTGAGTGTAGACTTCAGGTGCTGTTGAACCGGTTCTGAGCACACTGTGTCCAGATCAGTGTCTATGGTGACTGAATCAAAACTCTGCAATGGCATTCCTGTCAGTGGAAAAAAAACAACTTATTATTTAAATGCAGATCACAAGGAAGATTCGCAAAAAATCTTGAAAGAAACCACACAGCACAGCTGTACCTGCCAGGTGTCTTATTGGTGTTCTGGATGGATGCTGTGGTTGATTTTTCGATCGTTCATCAGTGAGTTCTGCAGTGTCACTGCTGCTAATGGGAGCTTCTGGGGCTGGAGAAGAAATTAATCCTTATATTCAGCAAATACACATTAAATTGATCAAATGTGACAGTAAAGACATTTTAAAAAAGATTTCTATTTCAAATAAATGCTGTTCTTTTGAACTTTTCATTCACCAAAGAGTAAAATTGGTTTCTTTGCACTTTATTTAAACTTTAATTATTAAATATTTTGTATGCACTTTGTGAAGTTGTGCCTGGAGTGTAAAACTAATGTCTGTGTCCACGTTTCAATTGTATCATTTGTCATGACACAATGAAACATACCGAATTGTGCGTTTTTGGCCAAATGGTCATACCAAGCTTGCCCTCATTATTCCCAGACCCAGCCTACAATTCAATAAATCACTATGTGGCAAGTATAAGCTATATTATTAGATGTTATTTTGTGGGTTTTAGTGAAAATGGCCAGATGGAGAGAGCTGTCCTCTGCAACCAAGGAGGAACCTCCAAATTATATATATTTATATATCATCATTTCCAGCATTTTGAGTGTTTACATCTTCTTGCTCAGTTTGAGTACCTGAGGCTGGCAGGACCAGCATTTCCTCTCTGAAGCGTGTTGAGAAGTCCTCAGTGCAGACGCTGTCCATAGTGAATTCATCCTCCTCGTTTCCTATCCCTGCAGCCTCAGCACTTCTCCCAAGAAGCCTCTCCAGCCTCCAACGGCACTGCTCTACCCTGGACACTGAGCTCAAGCTGCCATCGCCCTCAGGACACCACACATCTGGAACTGAGGCTCCAGCCTCCATAATCTCCATTGTCTGATGTTCTGTGTGGTCATATTTTTAACAGGAAATGATAATGATGGATTTTAACAAGACTTTATACTGCTCTCTTTTTTCATATTGATATGTGTTTGTCTTATCATAAGCAGGTAAAAAAAAAAATGTCACTACAGCATTTGTTTTCAGAGCAAAAATCTCAAAGATATAGTAGTACATTGCAGTCATAATATTCCTAATTGTGCTGCTTTGGACAATGATTTGGGTATGATTTGATTATATATTCAATTCAAGTCTATCTGGTGTAAAAATTTAGTATGGACTACCTGATGGAGTCCAGTCAGGGTTGGAGGATGTTTTATCATTGGTTGGAACAGTGCTTCCCAAGCCTGTGTCTTTACTAACAGACTGACTCCGATCAAGATAGCCTGAAATTTAGAGAGCATTAGGAAAATAACTGCACATAAAAATAATAATTAAACAAGATTATACATATATGTATATATATTACTATTATTATTATTCTTTTGCACAAAAATGGTTTACCTGAGAAAGGAAATTCATATCTTTTGGACTTTCCTCCATGCATTTGGTTTTGGCTGTGGATCTGTTGGTGGAGCACAAAATCAAGCCTGAATTTTACCATTACTATGTCAAAATTAATACACCATGGTTATCAATATTTCATCAAACTATAAGTGCTTGACCTGTAGATGACTCAGCTGTGCATCTATGGCGTCCAGAAGTACATCGCAGTGGTCATGGGACAATGCCACAGGTATGAGCCCATAAACATCCACCCCCTCGTCCACATCTGAGAAGAAAAGAGATGTACAGCATTTTCTACTACAGTAGATACAGTGTATAAGCATGAATAGTAATGTCAATTGTTCTAACCTGCAGAAAGCAGTTCATCAGTGTTTTCTCCAGATCCATCATTTTCCATGGTCTTCTAAAAAATACAGAAAAATCACTTATGCATAAGATGTAAAACTATCATCTCTTTGGAATCCAGCGCATTTGAGCAACAATGGAGGCAGACAGTTTAAAGGGGGGAGTTGTTAGTTATGTGGTTGCCTAAGAAACGCAACAGAAAGGGTCCCCAACAAACACTAGGGCCTCTTACATACAAAGAACCTCATAAAGTCTAATAAGAACCAAAATTCCACATATTTCACACTAGGATCATGCAAAGCTGCGTATCTCATGTGTTTATGTACTTATGCTGATAAATAGCTAGGTTGATTGACAGTTGTATTTTAACAGAAACATGCACAATAAATACTTTTGCTGTCCAGGAAGACAATTGACACATATACTGCAAAATGCACATTTATTCATAGCTCTCACTGAATTAATTATTAGTAATTAAAGCAGATTTTGCTTTGTTTCAGAACTCCCATACATATCTTTACCTATGCATTGTTTGCTTCTTTTTTTTAAAATAAGTTTTTACACTTACGTCAACGTATTTCCACTCCTAGTTTTCTCTAGAAACTGGCTCGTACAGCAGAAATTGGTTGACATGAACACATCCATGCGCCTCAGCGTCATGGCAACTACACACACCCACTAACTGCCTAGGAACTTGAGATTTATTTTATGTTTGTTTGCAATGCATTGCATTTTTTATTAGATGTATACATGTATTGCTATGTTTTTAAATAAATGAAAACATGTATATAATTACCAGACAAATACACATATACATCGAATTCGTACATCTTGGTTAACATTCATAAAATGAAACAGCTTGGGGATTTTTTAACCACAATCTGGCAACTCCCGTCATCTCGCAAATATCGCGAGAGTTGTTGTCCGCGCTGACAGTGCAGTGAAAGAAGTTTCCATTCCTGATGATTAAACAGTAGGTCGAATTTAATTTATTATATTTTTTACACTGTTAAACGAATAATGTTATTACATACTTTTTGAGACTCAGTGATGTTTGATAAATTAGATTTACTTTGAATTATTATGCTAACCAGCTAGCAGTGTTATTGTTATAACGTTAGTTGTCAGCAGCTTGTGTCTTTAGAAACACTTAGATCTCTGAAATAATGAAATCCAAGCAGTACTTTATGTCCACATAATCTGATGTCTCATTGTCTGTCAGTCTGGAGAGAGAGAGAGAGAGAGAGAGAGAGAGAGGGAGGCAGGCAGGCAGGCAGGCAGGCAGGCTATCTTACAATTTACCATGGTTGTTCTCGCATAGTAAACAGTTTAAATGTAGTAAATATAATAAGATCATCGTAAAATAATTCTCATAACCAGAGATGGGTAACATTGGTTTTAAAAAATATTAAGAATATGTTGTAAGAATAGTTTTATAAATTCTCCTCTGTCCAGTTCCTGGGCTACTGCTACTGTGTGAGAGTGAACTAACGTTAGCAACCTCACTGTAAGCTTCTGAACATCCTGAACCTTAAAGTAAGCACCGCCCCACCGGTAAATGTCATTCAAATGGTCTATGTGTTCATCAGGTGAAGCAGAAAATGGCCTCGTACTTTGATGAGCATGACTGTGAGCCCACGAACCCAGAAGAGCAGTACCGACAGAACGCCCTGCTGGAGCTGGCGAGGTAACTAACACGACAGTGCCATCTGGAGGAGATAAAAACATCAGAAATATGGTTAGCTAACACGTTATAAAGTAGACCGATATTTAGCATGATATTTAACCCTAAACGGCTCGCCAAAGGGCTCAGTTTCTTTTCAGTGTATAGATGTATATACATTACGTTCAAAAGTTTGCAGTCAGTAAGATAAAAATAATAATAATATTTTTTATTTAGCAACGATTCATTAAATTGATCAAAAGTGACAGTAAATACATTTATAATGTTACAAATATTTCTAAAACATTAATAAACTTACTGACCCCAAACTTTGAACGGTACTATAGGTAGGTACTAAATTGTGTAGTATTAGCGTTAATAGTAGTTAGCATTAAACCAACCTTTATAGTTTTTGTCGGCTATGTGGATGAGAATGTAATAATAGAGCTAACCATTTCAAAATCTTTGCGGCTATAGGTCTCTGATGCAGGGTCTTGACATAGACTCAGGTTCATTTGATTTGTCGGATTGGGACCAGCGTCTCCCCCCTCCTGCAGCAAAAGCTGTGGTTCAAAGTCTCCCTGTGGTCATAATATCCCCTGAACAAGCAGGTAAAAGACTACTCCTTCATAATCATGTACAAACTTCACATTAAAAGAATACATTATTGCACAAAGCAACATTATTAGCTGGAAGTAAATTGGCAATAACTGTAGATAGATGTTTGATTGAATTCAAGGGTCTTAAATCCATGGAGTCATTCTTCTTGAACTTTCCTCAAGCTCTTTCTTCATTTGACAGATAAAGGACTGAAGTGTCCGGTGTGTTTATTGGAGTTCGAGGAGGAAGAGACTGTGAGAGAGATGCCCTGTAAACATCTATTCCACACAGGATGCATCCTGCCTTGGCTCAGTAAGGTATGTTTACTGGTTCAATCTTCTGTATGATCCAGAAGTAAATACACTACCATTCAAAAGTTTGGGGCCAGAAAGTCATAAAAGTGACGGTAAAACTTTTATGTTGTTACAAAAAAAAAATCGTATTTCAAGTAAATTATTTGAAATCTATATTAGTTTAAAACTTTCTATATTAATCAAATAATCCTAAAGTTTCCACAAAAATTTTAAGCAGCACAGCTGTTTTCAGCATTTACAATGCTAAGATATCCACATATTAGGATTATTTCCGAAGGATCATGTGACACTGAATACTAGAGTAATGGCTGCTGAAAATTCAGCTTGGCTTTGAATTACATTTTAAAATATTTTAAAACAGAAAACAGTTTTTTTAACAGTTTTTACTGTACTTTTGATCAAATAAATGCAAATGCAAAAATATTACCGACCCCAAACCTTTGAATTGTACATTGATAATATTTAATGTTTCTGCATAACATTACAGACCAATTCATGTCCCTTGTGTCGACTTGAACTACCCACTGACAATCCAGACTATGAGGAATTCAAAAAAGATAAGGTAAGACTGTGCCATATTTACTGACGTAACCTCGGTTTCCTGAAACGAGGGAACGAGACGTTGCATTCATGCCATGTTACTTATGCTCAGGGTTTTTTTTTTTTGTGACTGGCTTATTCAGTGGAAGATTGTGAGGAAATGCTGTTCAGTGTGTGTTATAGGGGGAGTTTCCCACTAGATTTGCATGCTTGAATGGCATTGGTTATTGCAACGTCACGTTCCCTCATTTCAGGTTATGCCAGTAACCCGAGACATTTTCTGTTCAAAGTCATGCAGTTATTGTTATAACTATTGTTATATAATTCTGCAACTTATTCATGGTGTTTTTCTTTACTGAATGAACACTTTAAAGGAGAACTCCGGTCAATTTTAACATTGAGCTCATTTTTTTTGTAAATTTGGAGTGCTGTCAATACAGAGAACAACGACAAAAATCGGTGTTGCCTACACCGTGTTATCCTCTTTTTAAAATGTGCACCCTGTTGACTTCAATGGGGCAAGTTTTAAACCTGCTTTTAGCCTCTTAACATCCTTGATGTGTCATTACAAGTGCCCACCCATGTGAGTGATTCCTTTAGAGTGAACACGGGTGAATCTGACTGCAGTAGATGTGAAAGATATTAATAAAAATGATGTTTATTCAGCCAGCGCTCATACCTGTATTTATTTCCTGTTTTCGGTCGAAGTCCATAGTAGTCGATTGTCGAGTTCTCCACTGTTGCTTAGCTACCTATGATCACGCGCATGAACTCGACAATCGACTACTATGGACTTCGACCGAAAACAGGAAATAAATACAGGTATGTGCGCTGGCCGAATTAACTTCATTTTTATTAATATCTTTCACATCTTCTGCAGTCAGATTGGCTAAAAGCAGTCTGCAGGCTAAAAGCAGGTTTAAAACTTGTCCCATTGAAGTCAACAGGGTGCAAATATTAAAAAGAGGATAACACGGTGTAGGCAACATTGATTTTTGTTGTTGTTCTCTGTACTGACAGCACTCCAAATTTACAAAAAAATGAGCTCAATGTTAAAATTGACCGGAGTTCTCCTTTAAAGGGGTCATGAACTGGATTGTTTTATTATTTTATAATGTTTCCTGGGGTGCCCTTATAATGTTAGTATGATTTTTACATAAAAAATTGTCATAATTTATAAATAAAAGCCATTTTTCCAAGCCTGATTTCAGGCTCAGATTTGAACGCTCTGTTTTAAGGGGCGTGTCTGCTGTGAGACTGCAGTGTAAACGCCCACTGCTGTGATTGGCTGACATGCTTGCATATGAAATAGCTAGTATTATATGAACTCTCTTGAAAACTTTTACTACGTTTTTACTACAGCTATCGAGATTAACAAATCGTGAAAAGTATCGTTTAAAGCATTATATTTAAATCTATTCCATCACATGAAAGGTTGCAGCATGATGAGCACTGACTGAGCAGATGACAGACAGTCTGTTGATCGCGTGAATAAAGATCTTATCATTGCACCGCAATTTTTGCACTCTCACAAATGCTTACTCCAAATCACAATGTAAACACGATGTGAATACACAGTAAGAGCTTTGTTGTGTAGTGTAACAGTGTCATTATTTCATCACGAGTTTGGTAAGTGTCCAGATAGCTCTCGCGGCTCGCGCTGTGCTGTTTGATTGACAGCTTGGGCGAAAGGGATCGTTCTTTGATCGCTTTCTGTATATAATTTAATAACAGTTTAAAAAGGATTATTTTCATAATACTACGAGAAATTATGTGAAGTTGATCGTTTAGTCACTGATGCATAAACAGTATTGAACGATTTTAAGAGAATCTGAACTTGAATAATTACACAGAAACCACTGATCGCAGATCAGGCATTAGAATACACATGGTTACTTACATGTTGCTGGCAGATCCGTGTCGGGAAAGATTGACTGATGTAATAAAGTTTAACCATGCTGGAATCCGAAGGAAGCTTATGCAGACTGTCTTCTTCCACAAACTGGCACTGCACAATATTTAGTAAACAGCATGTTTATTGCTTGGAAGTAGCTCGATCCGGTTTAGCAATTATCATGTCGTCCTATGTTATTTAGCATGTTTGGGCGAATCGGTGGGCGGGGCTAAACAGGCCGTGTTGAAGTAGGCTTTGATCTTCTTTTGTGGAGGCGGTGTTTTATCCTCTTTGACGTCATAGTTCCCCACTTTGAAAAACGAGTCGTTTGCTGAGCCTGATGTCTATAAAAGCTTTTATTGGACTAACAAGGTAGTTTTCAGTTCTGAAACTTACAGGATATTATTATAGTATGATGATCTCTTATATGTCAAAAGCTCAAGGAAATTTTGATTTCTCAGTTCATCACCCCTTTAAGAATATACCCAAGCATTTAGTGTTTTTTTGTTTTTACAGGAACGGAGAAGACAAAGAGAACACAGATTAGAGGATCTACATGGAGCCATGTACACATGATCTCAACATCTCAAAAACTTGATGCAACTACAAATATATGAGTTCAACTTTCAGTTTGTTGGAAGCGAGTTTACTGCGCAGGGACCACGCTTTGAAATGATTTTGTTTGCTTGTACTTGAAAAAACTATTTTATTGTCATCCCTTTTAAGGTTGATTTTGTATGGCTATGCACTGAAAACTGTTTGTATGAAACTCTAATGTAGCCTTATAAACACATTTCTGATTTTATTAAATGTTTTAAAGCAATTTTTTTTTTTATTGTAATTTGAATTTGTTTGCTTCATTATCTTATATTCATTCATTTTGCTTCCTGAAGAGATTTCTTACTGAATAAAAAGCTGAATAGATTTTATTGTGCTGATAATAAGCAATGAATGCCATAGTTAATGACAATGGTCACTGTAGCCACGACTTGATCAGTGGACTTTACATTGTCCTCTTTCCAGTCAGTAAATTAAACCCTCCTTAGTAATACGGTAGAGGTCTACCTCATGGAAAATGTGTGAATTTTAGCTGTGTTTATGTACAATTATGGTAATGACTCAACCTTGCTGACACAGACTTGTAATGACTATTGTAAATTACTAATGTTGGAGCAGAAAAATTCATAAGTCAAATAGTTTTCCATATTTTTAAAATAAAAAGTGAGCTACTTTAAACATTGTGTGTATTATTAGTTCAAGTGTGTAGAAGAATTTATCTTTGAATGATCACAGACAGAAGTACAGATACACTTGTTTATTTTCCATCAGATGTTTTGGTAATTATTCAATATAAATCTCTCGTCAAAGAAAATCATTGAAATTATACATAAATCTTACTTATTTAAATAAGTAATTTATAAAATAAAAATAATCTTTGCATTATTTTTATTTCGATTTTGGAGTGTGATCCTCAAGTCTTTGTTCCGTTCTCCACAGATGCATTGTGTTGATAAAAAATACTTTGATTACATTGTTTAAAGGCATCAGAAAAATAACTTCTATCTAGAGAACAGCTGCAATTCATGAAACATCCAAGAAATAAACATCATAAAGCAAAAACACATATTTCCATCATTTTCATGTGAGGAGATTCACATAGTCCTCCTCAGTTTTTAAAGTGTGGGATCCTCAATCCTATATATTAGGCTCTTACAAACATTGTCTCACGATCACAGATACATCGTAAAAGTTGGCAACAAAATTCAATGAAAATATCCAACAATTTTCCCATGTGATTTAAGTATTTGACCAAGTCTAAGAAACAAGAAACGATTCTTACACAACCTTTTGCTCTTAGGTGACCTATAAATGACTAACCTATTATTCAGATAATATAATATGCACTATATGCATTGACAAATATTGCATGTAATTTATACCAAATGATATGGCAAAAAAAAAAAAGGCAATGAAAAATGACATCAACATTGACTTAAGGTTTATAAGCTCATTTAAACATGCTTTATATTCCCCAAGATTTTATTCCCTTTTGTTTTTGTTTAAATTACATTTGACCCGTTATATAACTGCAGTTTGGTTTGAGTTGAGTGTATTGTGTAATGACCAAATAATAAATTGTGGAGATGGCAATGAAAAAAAAAAAAAAAAAAAAACCCTTCAAAATGATATTTTATGGATGGTTTCAGTTGTACAGTGCAGCCCTGTGAATCTTCCCTTGCATGCGAAGAGCGAGAAACAATATTTCAAATAGCTCTCCAATAATAGAAGAGTCAACAGAGATAAACATGTATGATGCCTAGAGACCACCTCTAAATTTACAGTCTAATCATTGGCATGAAACTTGTCTGTCCCATTGAAGGGCAGCAAACAAACAGAGACAGTAACTGGCACATTTCTGTGTGAAATTTAAACATTAAATCACAATAAATCTGGAGTTACATTAAAAACAATTCAGACCATTTGATTGACAGTCTGAATTGGAAATATCAAACAAATACGACAGTAACGTTAAGGCCACCATAACCACTCAACCCTCAGAAAGTTCAAACACGGTTTCCTAGGTTCCAGCCTGGAGACCAGTCAATGTCATTCATATAATCGCTTCAAAAGGTGATAATATTGCAGTACTGTCATTTTCTCAGTGGCTATGTGTCCTAATACACAAACAAACACAAAAAAAAAAAAGTTAAATGAATCAAAGGCATATGGTAGATATTTAGCTAAATAAAATTAATCCTTTGGCAGCGGAGAAAAACAAAAACCGATGTGCTGATAACGTAAAATATCACTTTTCACACCAGTTTGATTAGTTATGTCAGTGTGGATCACAAAACTACGCAAAACAATCAGCAAAGATATGTAAGCAAAATCACAATGTAAAACGCTGAATGGATGTGGCATTTTTGGAGTGGTTTTCATGACCTTTGACAGAGAAAAAAAATATATAAAGAAATATTATTTAAAAAATATATATACTGTATATATAAAACGTACAGTCAATGCGAATATACTTAATCTACAACTTTTCAACTGATCAGGAAGGCAAGGTTAGAGCTGGTGTCACCTTACATTACTTACTCCTGCTCGAAATGAAAAACAAAAACCATCCCGTAAGAAAATAAACAGGACAAAAGCAACCCAGCATGACAAAACATTGATCCTACCCACAGCATCATTAAAAAGGCCACCATTACAAAAATGGGTGAATACGACTTAATTTAACAAATTCGATTAGAATTTAAATGTATTTTTCTACTAATTCCAAAATAATAGGTACTCAAATGGCTATAATTCGATCCATACCTTAGACATTCACGATTTCAAAAATGATAATAATACTCGGTTTCTGATAGTCTGCAATCCCAAATAAAAGTGAAAAGAACTTAAAACTACAAGTTCATTCGTTGTGTTACGTGCAAATCATCCATTTGCAACAGTAAGGGTGGGCAAACAGAAGCAAGCTCTAAAAGAGAGAACCCTGAAACATTTGTGCAAGTACAGTAAAAATTGACCCCATCACCCAGTGGAACAGTTCAAGCGACAGCAAAGTAACATGAAAAACCATTGGATCTGTGCTTCCAATAACCTTAAACCTTAAAGTGGAGCTAAAATCCCCCTTCTGTCTTTATCTTTAGAAAAATGCTCATTCTCATCCACAAACAACTCAACAGAAGCTTCTCGCAAGGCAAAAACAAGATGGAAAAAAAGACAAATCTAGACAAAACTCAATATACAACAGTCACACATGTAAACCCGATCAACTCTTAACCTGCCTCGACTCAGACTGGACGGTTCCTCTGAATCACTTTAATCTCGGCCCAAGCGTGGTCTTTAATGTAGAGAGCACCGTCGTGAGGCATCCCATCTGCCAGTATGTGACTGCGTGTGTTCCGATGCATTTAAAGCATTGCGATGTTCTCATGAGTGCAGTTCAGATGAGTGGAGGTGCTGCTTCCTCCCGGAGATTTCAAACCCTTGCTGCTTCCCAGGGCGCCTGTTTGGATGTCGTCTCCGATCATGACACCGGGCCCGTGCGAGAGGTTCCGCTGGAGGCCGGCCAACATGGTCTCGGTTGTGACCGTGCCGAACTCGTAGGTGAAAGTCCCGTAGAACACGAGGATGATTACGGTGAAGACCCACTCACAGATGGCCGCCGCATGTTGTAAAACAAAGCTCTCGTGGATGAAGAATATTCCACCTGAGAGGGACCATCAAGGATTCAAACTGTTTCAAGCTTATATTTGTGTGAGCTGAAGGCACAGCTGGTCTCGATGGAATTGACTTTAGTGTGGAAAGCCATGGATTATTTATGGAGACACTGGTTAATTAGCTGCTCTCAGTTACATTACCCAACAACCCTTTAGCCCCCCTTTTTCCTCCGGTTGGGGAAAAAACTATTCATAAATCATTGACGAACACAGTAGCAATAAAGCAGGAAGGCCGGGAGACTCCAGCTGGGATCATCCGTCTCCATGCCGACATTTACACTGAAGCAATTAGATTACACCTCCACTATAATACGAGTCAGGGGCTTAATGATCGTGACCAGAACCTCAGCAGGAGGACAGACAGATAAAAGCACAGCTCTCCTTGCCCTGATTGTGGCGTGAATTATTTAAAACGACTGATGCTAAATGGTATAGTTCAAAAATGGCATTTCTGTCATCATTTACTCCCCCTCATGTTGTTGCATTCCTGTTTAACTTATTTGAAGAACACAAAAGCTGTATTTGAATGAGAATCTTGCAAACTATAAATATATCATAAAACTAGTTCATATAACTTGTGCACTATACTGCAAATCTTCTGAGGCTATAATAGCTCTGTGTGAGGAACAGGACAAGAAAGTAGCGATAGATATTTTCTTCCGTATTATTACATACATCTAAGTGCAAAAGATTATCGAAAAAGAAAAAAAAAGTAGGGCGGGGTCTTGGTTCTATCCTCTTGTTGATAGGATGGAGGCAGATATGAATGCAAGCTTGCGATTATATGAAAGGGGCGGAGTTTAAGCAGATGGAATGATTGAAAAAGTCCAGCATACTTGACAAGAGGGAAGTCTGTCATTTCACCTGAAGATCGAGTTATGATATTATTAAAAATTAGGTGAAACAAACATTCTCTTGAGTGGGATCTTTTCTGCTGAATCATTTCATAAAACTAGACTTTTCACTCATCTGTTCCTCGAGTTCAACTCACTGACTCACAGAGCTCTCTGGAGGAAAATATTGTCAGTAAGTACATAACTTCATATATGTCTGTTCCTCACACAAAGCAATTGTATGACTTTAGAATTCTTTGAACATATTGCACAAATCATATAGAGCACTTTTATGATAGCTTTATGATGCCTTTGTGTCCTTTTTGAAGCTTAAAGGGATAGTTCTCCCAAAAATTCTAATTCTCATTTACTCACCAAACCTTTCCTTCTTTCTTCTGCAGGACACAAAAGATGTTTTGAAGAATGTTGGTACCCAAACAGTTTTGGTTACCACTGACTTCCATTACACATACAAAAAAACACAGCCATTTCTCAAAATATCTTCTTTTACGTTCCACAGAAGACAGAGAGTCATAGAGATAAAGAACGACATGAGGGTGAGTAAATGCCAGAATTGAAATTTTTGGTGAACTATCCCTTTAAAAGCCAACTATCCCCAACATGCACTCATTGCATGGAATAGAGCAACCAGTACAATTCCTCAGAAACATGTCAGGTTTGGAATGACATGAGAATGAAGAAATGACAACAGCTCTCAAATTACACAGGTAATACGGTCTAAATAAACAAGACAAACAAGTTAAAGCAATCCATCTCAAGACAAATTATGAACACACACGTATTCATCATTTTCCAGTCACACTCAACAAGGAAGGATACTAAGAACCAGTGTGATGAGAGCACCAGTAGCCAGTGCTACACGCACGTGAGCCATCCAGTAGTCCAGAGAGGTGACAGCCACCCGGTAGGTCAGCAAACATTGCAAACACACGAACAGAATGCCCGCTGGGAAGGCGGCACCTGCACCTACATAGTGAAGTGTTTTTGCATGGTCCACCTAGTCGAAAAGCAGTGCAGTGTTATTCAAATAATAATAAATCAAAGCATTGGAAATAAAAGACCAGGACATTGAAACTTAAAACCAGACACACTTGTGTGACATCTAACTTGGTGGACAGAAAAACATTGACATGTCTGATATGTCTTTCTGCAACAAGAAACTTGCCTATTGCACACTCAGCATATGGATGGAAGTGCTGTTAAAGATGAGGGACTGAAATGCCCTCTAAAATCCATTTTGAAGAATGCGACTGTTGCATGCATTGATCAATACTAATCACTTTGAGAACATAAGCCTCTCTGAAACACTCTGATGCTGATCAATGCATCCGTCTGATGCAGTGAATGTACGGCCCATGAAAAGACTGAAGGTGAAGAGTCAGCCCTTAATATCTTCTCATAAAGCACTAACAGATGAACAAAAGCACAATACCATTTTTGGTAAGTGACTGGGGCATGACAATAAAGTCAAGGTTTAATAATGTTCTATTATCAGTCTGCTATGAGATAAATGTGTCAACCAAACAGTGTTTAGGCAGAATTGTGTGACTGACCTGGAAGTTGCCCACCATGACTAGTCCTACAGCATTAGTACATCCAGACACAAGTCCGCTGGTGTTGAGCCAGCAATGGTTCCGGTGCTCGATGATCTGAGCGTACCGTAGCAAACACACCAACGCCACTTCAATACAAAGAAAACAGAAACACTCAGATCACTTCACATTTTATTTTGTTTATATTTCTTCCATAGTGTAGTAGAGCATAGTTTTCTTTTCTTTGCTCTGCCAATATTTTCAATATATATTTTTTATACTATTAGGATATTAAAAACCTCATTGCATTAGAAATATCAAACCAAGTAGTAGCAACTACGAACAAATGATGCTAGAACTTTACTGATAGTCCACTACTTTTATTCAGCAATGACATATTACATTGATCAAAAGAAGCCATATTTATAACGTTACAGAAAATTTCTATTTAAAATAAATGCTGTTCTTTTGAGCTTTCTATTCATCAAAAAATCCTGAAAAAATGTTAAGAAATGTTTCTTAAACACCAAACCAACATATAAGAATGATTTCAGAAGGATCATGTTTTGACTGTAGAAAAGATAATGTGTTGAAGACTGTTTAAAAATCTACCAAAACAGAAAACAGTTATTTTAAATCATAATAATTTAGTTTTTACTGAATTTTTAATCAAATAAACACAGCATTGTAGAGACGTCTTTCAAAAAACGTCAAAAATCTTCCTAACCTCAAACTTTAAAACGGTGCTATAAATGGTGCTTTAAAATGTGTGCTATATATTTAAAATCAATGAAACTTGTCATATAATACTAAAGCCATTTATACATTTTAGTATCCAAATACTTTTTGGGAACCACTTAATTTAGATTTTATATGACTTTTTAGCTGTACTTGCCCACACAATTCTTATGGTTTTTAACTTCTATTTAGAAAGGTCTTGATATCTTACGTGTTGTGGTGTGTTGTGTAAAAGTGTGTTCATATCACAACAACACAAATAGAAGCAGATGACAGCCAACCTTCAACAAGATAAGGACAATCAAACCCCTAATCATATCAACATCTCAATAAACCACAAATGAACCGACACAGGAAAACATTCATTCGTTATGATGCAATAAGTAGCGTGTCCTCTCATGCAGGGACCCGTCTTTGCGGCACCTCTGCCACTGGGACTCAAAAAGCATTAAATGCAAGTGTGCTGAATGCTTCCATTCATGCTTTGTTCTCTGTTATTCGATATGTCACTGCTGGTGTAGAACGTGTGAAAATATGAGAACAAGCGGCCTTACCCATAAAAGCTCCCACATTACCAATGAGACTGAACAGACAGCTCTCGGGAGGGTAAGATCCACATTTACTGAATCAAAGTGAAGACAAAGACATTGTTAGATCACACTGAAAATAAATGCAGACTCGAAATAAAGAGGAAGAGCTCAAAATAAAGGCAACCTGATGAGGGGGATGTCTTGAATGGTGCAGCATGTTTTCTGGAAGCCCGGCTTGGCTGTTTCCTCTGTGCATGTCACATTGTACGACCTTTAAAATAATAGCATTGACGATCAAATGACAAACATCAAATACTCTAAATAAACTGACCGAAATAAGCCCAACTTACCAGTTTTCGACAGGGCAAACATGGTGGTTCATTACAGCCATAGCGTATCTGAGGACAGAGCAAAACATCACTATATTATTGTATATGTTTGCAATTTATGTTTGCTCTGATGTCAACTTTTAGAAACTATTTGATGTGACAAACAATAACGAACATCTTTTAAGGGTGACATCATATTAAACTCACACTATCCATATCCCAGTGATAGAGAAGGCAGCCAGGCTGACAGGCAGTATGATCCAGGCAGTCATTGGTCTGACGGTGAGGCCAGTCTGTCCCAAGCATGAGGGGGAGGAACACAGTGGACTGGAGGGGTGAGACAAGGGGGGGATGACGAGGGGGCACTGACATGCAAGGACACACAGGGAGGGGACATGAGAGGAGGAGAGGGATGCCACGCTTGCCCCTTCTTTCCGGCTGCCAAATCCAGGCCTAAAGCAGTGTTTTTGGAAACAAAGCAGGTAAATATAGGAGAGAGACTTAGATCAAATGATCAGTTCTTTCAGTAAAATAAAACACCTTAACAGACAACTTTAAAAGACATGTCAGAATTCGCAATTCGTTTCACTTCTATAACGTGACATTTTGCAGAGAGAGACTATAGGCTGATATCAGCTGTAAAGCAAATAACTTTCAGGGTGAAGCAAGTTATTACAATTTGATTAGGTTAAATATTACTAAAACAATGGAATAATGTGTAGCATTAAATCATTAACAATAAGACCAGAAATGTGCATTAAATTTGTGATGAAATGAAGTAGCCACAGATCTTTTATTGTGAGTGCAACAAATAATAAAAAAAGTAATAAAAAAACAACAACTGCAGAGCGGGGGTTTGGTTCAATCTGGTTGTTGATTGGAAGGATGGCAGATCTGATTGTGAGCTTGCAGTGGATTGTAAGAAAGAGGTGGGTTTAAGCAGACTAAATGACAGTAAGGGCTAGCGCAAATGTGGCACTTCCGGCGGCATCTCCAGCAGCCAGGGACTGGCACCTGCCGGTACAGCAGCATCTTGCACCGCCACTTCCAGTGGCATCTCCAGAAGCCACAGAATATCTCAGCCAGCTGCCAGTCAATCAAGTGACGTGTGTGATGATGACAACTTCTGAATCATTATCACAGTTATGTTTCAGCGCAGATGAAAGTAATAAAGCACGTATTCTACATGTAGGCTGATTTTTTTTTTATTTAATGCAGTGTATAAAATAGTAGATTTCAAATGCTATTCTCAGTGTTTAAAGGGGTGGTTGATCATGATTTCACTTTTCTAACTTTAGTTAGTGTGTAGTGTTGCTGTTTAAGCATAAACAACATCTGCAAAGTTACAACGCTCAAAGTTCAAAGAAAAGGAAGATGTTTTCTTTTAAAGAAATAGCTTTTTAAGGACTACAACAAATGGCTGGTAGGGACTACACAAGCTTCCTCCTGGGTTAGCGACATCACTAACCCTAAAATGTACATAAACCCCTCCCCCGGGAACGTGATTTATAGATTATCATGACAGAATATGCTAATCAATGACTAGAAGATAACTACACATAAGGTACATAAAATCATCAACTAATCATTCAGAAATGTCCTGTTGCTTCTACATGTTGTCACTTCTTCTTGAGTCTCTCCATCATTGTCTGACTCTAGTTTGAACATAAAAGGCTAAACGTTTTTGAAATTTTCAGTGCATGTCTGTGTGAGGTAAAAGGACACAAGCTGTTGTAGCTCCGCCCCCTGTGCTGGGAGCAGCAGCTCATTTGCATTTAAAGGGACAGACACAAAAACGGTGCGTTTTTGCTCACCCTCAAAAAGTGAAAATTTTAACATGCTATATAAAAATATATGTGGGGTATTTTGAGCTAAAACTCCACATACACACTCTGGGAACATCAGAGACTTTTGAAAAGGGCATTATACCACCCCTTTAAAGCATGACCATTATAGGGGACCTACATTAATGCTTACTGTAGCCTATGTTGTAGCAACTCATAATATTGTATAATAATATTATACATAATACATAATATACATAATATTTAAAATAAGAAAACATTTCAGAATAGCCTACTGCATTATATTGTCCCAAATCCTTGCTTCACCTAGTCTGTAAGATTGAATATTTTAATATTAGAAACGGTGCTGGCAGATATATTATACAGGCCACTCTTTTAAGCTTAATTTATGAATCTGGATAATCTTGAATTTTTTTTATTTTATAAATTAGTCTAAAAAAATGTCTAAAAGGTTATAAATGATAAACGAATTCATTAGCATATGTAAAAAAATCGTCTGAAATTAATAAATAAAGACTTTCTTCCATCATTTTTGAACGAATCTCTTACTGAGTCTGAATGATTCAATAATAGGCCAATATCAAATACATTTCAACACTCACTGAACGCCACCTACTGGTGTAACAATGTAATAGACTATCTTTATTTGGCGTCATTTACTCATTTTTGATCGCGGATGCCGCAATATCAGTGTTCATATCCGGACTATAAACTTTTTACCCCAGCACTTTTGTTATTATTTGATGTTTGCGACTCAGAAATTGCAATAGGCTACATTGAGGTTGAAGTTCAACACACTGTTTGTGAAGTTGTTTCAGACATATAGTTTACATGAGCGATGTTTTCTCTGGCAGCGCGCGAAAGCATGTTTAAATATTCGGATGTGATCGTGATTAAAAGGTTTAATAGACAGCGGATTCATTAGGAATAAGGTCGTGTCCTTGTCACGATCCAATCTGTTAATGATAAATCGTGCATAGGCTGCTTCATACATATAAATAGGCTATAGATCCTAGATATAATGCTATTTCTTTTTTCAAATGTAGTTTTTACAGTAACAATATTACGCTGAATTGTGTAACTGGTCACTGTGGTCAGCGGCAGGTGTTATAAACAGCGGCAGCTGGCGGAAAAGTCCCTGGCTGCTGCTGGAGATGCCGCCGGAAGTGCCGCATAGAGAGGTGTCTGTCGTTTCACTGGAAGATCAGGTTATGACATTTTGATTTAAAATTACGAGGTCAAATAAAAAAAATTAAAAAAAGGAACACATGCATGAATGAATCATTCACAATAAGATCAATAGTTTGCTATTAGAAAATAGGGAGAATTTCCATTCCATGCTGACTTTAAGAAAGGAGATAATCGAGTTTGATATCATGTTTACTTGAGCAGCCAATGTTCATGCACAAATGGTAATGTCAAACTCAGGGTTTTTAGAGCTTATTTCCACTTGCCCTTTTGGCCCATTGATTTTGTAACAAAGAGCACTTCTAGTCCAGAGTCATATCCTGCAGCCGGAGTGTCTATGCTGCAGTGAACTATAAAAACTTAAGCTGTACTGGAATTCTGCACATGACTGCCACATGATGCTGCCTTAAAACATGGCTGGAAAGCAATACTGATAAGTTGTAGCCCACAAATGAGCTTTGGTATGATGACTACTACAATGCTGTCTAGACTGTCGGCCTACAAGGTTTTCAAGCATATCAATCAGAAAATCTAAACCTTACTTTAGGATATAGATTACAAGCATCAGCACATGAAAGACTGTTACTGATGTTGACGACATCAACAGCTCAGGCAGGTGAATATCCGGATGCCTTTATGACACTCATTTGCATTACAAACTAAAGTGTCATACAGGCGACCTTCATTGATCTCACGGTATCTTTTGAACAATCAAACATAGTTTGCATCTTTTCTGGTTCGTTCTAAATATGAGCTGAATGACTGTCTCAGTTCCCAGGTAGCAATTCCGTTAACTAGCAATGAAGCTAACATAGGTTTTGTTTCGAAACCGATTGAGCTGCCTTTTTAGACAGCATTTTGGGAAAACATTCGAACGCGGCAGAGATTTCCCAAAATGCTGTCTAGGTAGGCAGCTCACTCGGTTTTGAGACAGCCATAGAGTCCACCAAATCCTTGAAAAGATTGCTGGCGCCAGAGAAGCAAATTCCTTACTGCTTGTAATTGAGTTAAAGAGATTATTCAGAGTTCTGCTGGACATATCCGTAAATTGTTTATGTTTAACAAGCAAATAATAACCGCATTAATAATTACATACCTCAAGTCCTGCTACTCCCTGCTTCCAACCTCACTCAACCGTGGTTGTTGCTTTAAGATAAGGCACTGTTACTAAACCCGTTCCTCGCGCCTCACTGTAATTGTAGTTATTTGTCGATTGGATAAGAATGCGTTACAAGGTGTCGCAATTTTCAGATGACTACTTTACCCACAATGCCAATGTACGGCGAACGAGGGGCTCAAAAAACCACGTCAAGACTGATAAAGGGTAATACAGCGACGTTCAAAGGCACAACAGCGTAATGAAGAGGTGCATTTAAAAAAATGCTTGCCTTAATTCAATGTACTTAGTTAAATAAAATACTTACAATACTATACTATTATATTTATATTATATTGATAAACCGGACTAATTTGAAACTTTGCAGCATTATCCACTTTTTTTTATGAAATTTGTTTAAAAAATGTTTGATATTTTACATTTATTTATTTGTTTATTTATTCGGGACAGTGCACATATAGAATAGAATAGAATAGAATAGAATAGAATAGAATAGAATAGAATAGAATAGTATAGAATACCACTTTATTGTCCAGCCAAGGCTGGAAAATTTTCTTTGGTCTCACCAGACCTATAAAAACATCATTGTACAAACATAAACATATATAAACATACCAACATCCTATCACATCAGTGCCGTACATATGAACTATCTTACACTCCTGTAAAGACTGTAAATAAGCCAGATTATAGCATAAATGCTATTTTCATCTGTAGTCCTGAGGCAGGAAGACAACAACACAAAAGAATAATATGACAATATACAACACAAAAGAATAATATGACAGTATACAGTATCAGTCAAGAACACATTGACACGCATTCAGAGAAATTACATTACAGCAATAAAATGAGTCAAAATGAGGACATAACTGCATGGGAACTTTTAAGAAACTGTTTAAGATGCTTTTTAAATGTGCAGTAAGTGGGACATTCTCTAATGTTTGTTGGGAGGCTGTTCCAAAAATGACTTCCTCTGATAGACAGAACAGTTTGTCCAAAGGTTGTTTTTCTGTGTGGGATCTCTAGGTCTCCTCTAAGTGAGGCTCTAGTGCAAAGACCTCTGTCAGTCCTTGGTTTAATGTATGTAGAAAGTGGACGTGGGGCTAGTCTGTAAAAAACTTTATAAATTAAACAGCGATTTTGAAAATGAACACATTTTCAAAAATTGAGCATATTGTTTTTTTCCAAAACATTACACTGATGGAATGACAGTGGCTTTTGATCAAATATTTTTTATAGATTTTTTGAATAACATTTCTATGGGTTTTAAAATTGTGTCTCCAGTTAGTGACCAGGTTGTGATGCAGTAATCTATGTGTGAAAATCTAATTTAATGTCGGAACATTTTAGCAGAAGTAATTGTCATTGATGGTCTGATTTGTTTAAAGTTATGTAGATTGAATTTGATTGTGTTTGCTGTATGTTTGATGTGTTTTTTAAATGAGAGTGTTGGGTCCAGTGTGACCCCGAGGTACTTGAACTCTTCTACAATGTCAAGTTCAGGAACACATTGGACCGCTCCAGTTTTATTGATTTTATTGTGAACATCATAGCAACAGTTTTCTTTTTGTTCAATAATAGGCAGGATGTACAGCCAATGCTGTATATTCTCTAGTGCTGATGTGAGGATGGATGATGCTTCCTCTGTGCTTTTAGCAGGTGTAAAAATAACCGCATCATCAGCATACATTTGGAAATGGACTTTTTGACTAACATTTGGCAAATCATTTATATATACAGAAAACAATACTGGTCCCAAAATAGAACCTTGTGGTACCCCTGCTGGACATTCAAGGTAAGACGACATAGTGCCACCAACACTCACAGACTGTCTTCTATTGGACAAGTAAGATTGAAACCAAGCTAGCGCATCTTCTGCAAAGTTGAAGTGAGTCAGTTTAGACAGAAGGGTTCGATGATCTACTGTATCGAACGCCTTCTTCAAATCCAAAAAGACTGCACCAACACAGGTGGTATTATCAAGCAAGGATTTCACTGTTTCTATGAAGGCACAGTTTGCCGTCTCTGTGGAGTGGTACTGGCGAAACCCAAATTGCATGGGGTACAGGAGAGAATGGTCGTGGCTGAGGTGTTTATTCAGCAGCTAAATGTAGGCCTATGTTATTTTAAATTGCTTTATAGGGGGTGATTCTTAGAGAAACCATCAATATAGTGTATAGGCATAGTATATTACACGTATACACTGTATTTATATATTAGCTGTCCCCTATGACTAAAATATCATTGTATCATCATATCTTTTTAATAGCTGTTTTTAATAGCTCACTGATTGCAACTTGCAATATTAATAATAATAAAAAACATTAGCACACATTCAGGCAAGACTATGGATTTCACATTTATATTCAGCATTTAGACATTTTAAACTGCTCTAAATATTAGTTGTTGCATGTGTTTTTTTATGTTAGAAATGTATCCTGTTTATTAGTCATATAATACTTGCAGGCCAGAATGTGTTTTTTGGTGTTATATATATTTTTTTAATTAATCAGAACTAACATTTAATTTTGCTTCAGGATTAACATGCTTTTGAAAACTACCAAAAAAGACACTTGGGCCAAAGTGTGTCTTAATCATGTTTGAGTAAAACAAAAGGGGAATATATATCTAATAATAATAATATTACATCTAATAGGAATAATATTATATATCTAAATATATAAACCCATGACTTTGAGTAACGAGGTGAAGTAATCAAGAAATCCAGATTTGCCTTTACCTAGTAACAAAGGGTTTCCTGAATTATGAAGAACCAATCAGAAACATGATGTAATGAATCATGTCACCTTTCAAACAGGTATTGAAGTACGCTTAGTAGAGTTGGCATGAGATAAATAGAGAATAGAGAATTTCTAGCACATTGGCATTTAACGTTTTGGTGGTTCCATGAAAACTGTTTAAAATTAACTAAAAAGTGTATTATTCACTTTGTACATTTGTAGTAAAAAAAAAAAACAAAAAAACAAAAAAATGTATCCGTGTTTTTATTGTGCACTATGAGGTTGGGTACATTGTCTGGAGTACTTGCATGCTATTTTCTATCACAGTGCTGTAGCAGGGAGTGACAGGTCATTTTCCCCGTCCATCTTAGCTGTTATTGCTGTAAGAATTATTCCTTGTTATTCTGTCAAGCTGAACTCTGGTATGAAGTATTTAAATATTGAGAATGCGTTTAAATCAGTCTGCAAATGAAAAACATGAAAAATGTTTTGTTTTTGATTTATAGTAACGCACATTATGATTGAATAAATAATTATTTTGAGATTACTTGCATTTTTGTGTTTTTTGTTTGGAATCTCAGGGTATTTTACTGATTCAGTGTTTATTATGACTGCCTAAATGCAGCAAATCACATTTCTATATGCCTAAAGATATCATTAATACAGTCAAAAGAAAATGAATGATATGTAGGACTTGTTTTTAGAAGAATTGCTTTTTTAATTTATCTAAATTTACATTTCATAACACTTTTTGGAAATACAGAATGGAAATAGATCTTGAGAAGATTAAATCCAACTAATTTATTACCGTGGCCATGAATGAACTGACTGAACTTTGATGAAATCTAAAAATAGAATGCACAGGATGAAGGAAATGTGATTCTGACCTAAAACTTGAATGATCTAAATAATGTAAAAATATTTGGGTTGTAAAAGTGTGTTTTTGGACTACATGCAATTTCAGTGGCTTTCCTTCTTTGTTCTCATGTTTCTCATTCATTTTTATGTGTGATGAAGGAAATTTTCCTAGTCTAAATTCAATACAATTTTCACAAATTCATTTGTTGGGTTTTTATTTTAGAGTAATCTTAATCATATGGGCATAAAAATTGTTACATGTCCCTAGATGGCAGCAGAACATAATCAGTCACATCCCTATATTAGATGACAGATGCAATAGCTAATGCAACATGCTTGTTTTTATGTTGTGCAGTAACTCATATCTCTGTTAAAGGGGACCTATTATGCCTCTTTTTACAATATGTGATGCAAGTCTCAGGTGTCCCCAGAACGTGTCTGTGAAGTTTCAGCTCAAAATACCACACATATCACATATTATACCATGTTGTAAATCCAATTTTTGAGTGGAAGGAAAAACATTACTGTTTTCGTGCATGTATATTTAAATGTAAATGAGCTGCTGCACCCCACCCCGATTTCCAGAAGAGGGCGGAGCCTGTACAGCTCGTGCCTCGGATACTCTGCCAAAAACTAAAGGCCTGTTCACACCGGGACGAATTTCGCGCGCGCTATTCGCCGACGTTTAACGCTTAGTGACTAAACAAAGGGCGCCAATGTCAGTGTGCACACCGGCGCGAAAAACGCCACGCGTAAAAGCGTCATTGTTTAAAAAAAACGCCTCGGATTCGTTTTTTTGGTTTGACGCGCTGCGTCAAAAACTATCCGACCAGTGAGATTGGCGCTTTTGCTCACGTGTCTGGAGCTTCTGAAGTTACAGTAAAACACAACTTGGGGGCGCTCAAACACAAAACGGTCTTGCCGAGCACACATACGTAACGGCGAAGAAGATATATACCAAGTAGCGTCTACACTGCCGGGAAGAAATAAGACGAGGAAGATGCAAGGCAAGATGATTGTAGAGCTGCTGGTCTCGTTGGTGTCGGAACATAAAGAACTATATGACAAACGCGACAGCGACTACAAAAAACTTGATAAAAGAGAACTGTTATGGAGTGGTTTCTGTTTTACATTAAGCGCCATCTAATGTCAGGGAATGAATTTGCATGTTCACTCGGCTCATCGTCAGCGAAAATCGCTTGGGTGTGAACACAAAAAATGCGTTGAAAAACGCTGGCGAATAATGCGCGCCGATATTCGTCCCGGTGTGTAGGGCCCTTAAAGCACCCTACACACCGGGACGAATATCGGCGCGCGTTATTCGCCAGCGTTTTTCAACGCGTTTTCTGTGTTCACACCCAAGCGATTTTCGCTGACGATGAGCCGAGTGAACATGCAAATTCATTCCCTGACATTAGATGGCGCTTAATGTAAAACAGAAATACCCCGGTACACAAGGTGCAATACCACTCCATAACAGTTCTCTTTTATCAAGATTTTTGTAGTCGCTGTCGCGTTTGTCATATAGTTCTTTATGTTCCGACACCATCGAGACCAGCAGCTCTACATTCATCTTGCCTGGCATCTTCCTCGTCTTATTTCTTCCCGGCAGTGTAGATATGATGTCTATGGTGTAGACGCTACTTGGCGTATATCTTCTTCGCCGTTACGTATGTGTGCTCGGCAAGACCGTTTTGTGTTTGAGCACCCCCAAGTTGTGTTTTACTGTAACTTCAGAAGCTCCAGACACGTGAGCAAAAGCGCCAATCTCATTGGTCGGATAGTTTTTGACGCGGCGCTTCAAACCAAAAAAACGAACCCGAGGCGTTTTTAAAAAAATGACGCTTTTACGCGTGCCGTTTTTCGCGTCGGTGTGCACACTCACATTGGCGCCCTTTGTTTAGTCACGAGGCGTTAAACGTCGGCGAATATCGCGCGCGAAATTCGTCCCGGTGTGAACAGGCCTTTTGGCTGCATCTGAAATCACATACTCTCTTGAGTAGGCACTTATTTTGAACAAGTAATTATTTCACGACCAATAAAAAAAAATTGTTCTATGTAATCTGGACGTGCTATATTCGCCATGTTGTAATTATCATGTGACCTACCAGCGTCAGTCACTTCACTGCCATTCCTAAACCCTCTTCACTGCCATTCCTAAACCCTCTCCCGTGTCCTCATGGAATAGTAAAGCGTCCACTGTATGCACACTTAAGAATCTCGCTGGAAGTAGTAGGTCATCCGGGTACTAATTGCCTACTCTTTTATGAGTACTGTGAATTCGGACATACTTTTTGTCACAAGGTGCGTCCCTACGAACACATCCGAAGCACGCGCACAGAAAGCTGGATGTCAGATGGCGCGATGAGGAGATAAACATGGCGGGGTGTTTACAGCTCACTCAGGGCAGGGTCAACGCTAAGATGTGGGCGAGGCCAGTGGAATGTGACTCTGAAACACTTTTTTGATTTATGGGGATAAAAAAAAAGGGGTGGGTAGATTTTGACCATTATAAGGTGGTTGTGTACACACTGCCGACACACGTTCAAACACCATGTAAAACTGAATTTTGCATAATAGGTTCCCTTTAAGGAGCACAGTAAATGCTTTATTCTTGACACACATGAAGACGAGAAACTGACACAGGTCACAGCACTGAACAGAATACCTGATCTCCCACACTTGATTTCAGTTGCCTTGGTAGTACAATGTTTTTGCTGTCAGTTCAGACAAGGTAAGTGTATCTGACTAAAAACGTATCTGTTTTCTCTGTCATTAACTGAAGAGAAAAAACGCTAACAAGCAAGCCTAAAATAATCAGGGACTTGTTTTGAATCATTAATTCATCCTGAACGTTACTCTCTGTCTAATCTAGGGCGTAAACAACTTTTTCCAAGTAGCATATTATCAGATTCAGACAAGGAGGCATGATAAAAGCTGAATACTAAATTTCAGGCAGTTATCAACTGAAGATGTGACATCAAATGACATGTTCATATCGGATTCCTGACAGCTGACATAAAATGCATTGATTTTAGAATTAAGAAAGCAATAATGGAGATATCAAACCATACAGACTTCAAACTTTACAACACAAAATTAAATCAAAATGGTTTCATTAATATCACAAAAAATGTAGTTTCAATTTAAAAAGATATCTGTTTTAAACTAATGATTGAAAATACTGTTTAATGTTAAAAAAAGAAACTTTTTTTTTTGGGGCAGTAGCTTTCAATGTGTTCCTGAGTGAAAGGTATTACAGTGGATCACTACCGCACCGAATAGCAAGCAAATGTTACATTGTGCAAGATTATGAAGATGATTTATTTTCTTGTGTTTATAATGATTGTGACTGACACAATTATTCTTTGGCAGTAGTCATCTTGCTCCTCAAACGATTCTGTCCAAAAGCATTTCATGCCAATAATAATGATTTCAGAGGGAATCACATGCACTCAGAATTACACCTCATGAGTAGATCCAGACGGAATATGCAGACCTTTGTGCACTGATTTGAGGGAAAATCTGTGAATGGATTTAAATATTGTAAACTGTATGGAAATCTGAGGTCTGTGGTCGTAGCTTCTGTGTGAGACTTCTTGTGAGCCATCGGTTATTGAGCTAAATTAGAAAAAAAAGAAGAGAAAGTGCAATCAAGCTTCCTCTCAGAAGTAACCAATAATTAACTGCTTTCCTGTTTCAACAGGAAAGCCTTGATGTTCATATCAGTAGAAACAGTGGTGCTGCATGGTTTAAGCAGATAGTGGCTGGATAAAGGCACAGCGTGAGGATCTTCTTCCCTTGGCCTGGCATCTGGCATCTGGCCCTCATTCCTGCAGTTTGAAGTGGAAGCTATTTGTGCTCCACTGGGTGATGTCACAGTTTAGCATGGTGCGCTCTGTGAAGCTCACGTTTCCCTCTCGGTCGATGAGGATAACTGTATTGGTCCTGTGATGGATAGACACAAATATGACATTGGTTAAACATCAAAACTGGAGGGTAAAAAAGAGCACTCAACCAGTTCATGCTGCACTTTCTATGGAGAGAGGTAAAAATAAAAATAGCATGATGGGACCTTGTGCCGTATCCCGGTGAGCGTACACACACTGCAGAAAGGGCTCGGAGCATGGCCTTACTGTAGCCCACACCTTGACTCTCCTGCGCGGGGTCCGGGGTGTTTCTGGAAAAGGCAGAGGGGAGATTTATATGACTCCTTTAGTGTGCCAAATCATCCTGGAGTTTTATTGAGAATGCAGAGAAATGCAAGGTAGGCATATATACATACACACACACATATACAATACTGTTCAAAAGTTTGGGGTCGGTTATATTTTTAAATTAAGTACTAAATGTATCATTTAGTAAATGTAATATATACATTGTGAAATATTATTACAATTTAAAAGGTTTTCTATTTTATTATATTTAAAAATGTAATTTTCAGCATTATTACTCCAGTATTCAGTGTCACATGATCCGTCAGAAATCATTCTAATGTGCTGATTTAGTGCTCTAGAAACATTTCTTATTATAATCAATTTTGAAAACAGTAGTGCTGCTTAATATTTTTGTGGATAGTGATACATTTTTTTCAGGATTCTTTAATTAACAGAAAGTACTACATTTATTTGGAATACATTTCTAATACTACCCGATTGCAAAGCTTTGAAAATATGATTTATATTTACTTAAACATCATATCTGGTTTTGAATTTGAATTTAATAACCCTTACTGATGAATACATAATTGTTATGAATGCAAATAGGTTCATAATGTCTAATCAGATGTCTCGGTTTCATTCTCATAAATTATCTAAAAGGTCATTGCAGACATGGGTAGGCTACCTGTCTGTCTCTGATAAAGTGATGAAATAAAAAGGAAATGTTTGATAAAACAGTGAAAAACAACTATGCTTAGCTTAACATGGATGTAAGCTGTGGATTCATCCGATGGGTCTCTGAAGGGTTGCTTTTTAATATCGAATTTCATTATGATATGCTGCCTGCATTTACTTTATAAAACCTGAGGAAATAAAAAAGGCTTCAAAAATCATGCTGCTGGTGCTTCAAAGATTCTATAATGTAATTGTCCAGAAATCTACTTGTTTTGTGTCTCAAGTGCTTCTTGAGGATCAAAAAGGATGGATGTTGGTTTGATTGTTTAAGAAAGATAAAAGTAGATGGAAGATAAAAAGAAAAAGCAAGAGAATAGTGGTTTTCATAATGAAGCAGCATGCACACTTACAGCTCCTCATTGTTGAGGATATGGAGAAGTTCCTGCACTAAGCCATCAGAGGGCAGTGTTTTACTAACTACACTGGTGAACAGTTGTTTGCCATGCTGCAGTTTTCTCCAAGGAGTTTCCAGAAGAGAGTTACTCAACCCATAGATTCCTGCTGAAACAAACACAATCATCCATCACTTCCTGTGAGTTTTGAGACACACCCACCAATCTGGTGCTGAACGAGTTGAAAGTGGTCTGTAATGCAGACGGTAGGTGCTTTATGCAAGACCACTGGCGTCTGAACACAGAGCTGCTCATGGGACTGAACAAACCTGCTTTGAGATGAATGGGCTCTGAACTGTCCTTGTTTCCATAGTAACACAATGTGTCTTCATTGGCCCTGTATTCAACAACAGCGAGAAAAAAAATAGTTAGTGCTCACCGCTAAAAGACAATCAAACACATATTTATATCTACATTACATCATTTTCTTTTTACATTTTTTGATTTATTCATCCAAAATGCGACAAATTCCGTGACATTCTGCATTATACAGTAAATTCCATTTTTATGAATGGATTCTGCGATCCTGTCCACGTTTTCTGCATCCCTAACTTAATGCCATGATATTGAATTTAAGACTTTCTGCTCCAATGTAAGACATTTTTAAGTCCCTAAATTGTGGAAGGTCGAATTAAGACTTTTTAAGACCCGCAAAAAACCTGATTATATATCTCAGACAGATAGATTTAACGATAGACAAAGACAGACAAGAATATAACAATTGATAAGATAGAACAGATAGACAGGCAGAACAATAGATCAACAGAACATTGGACAGATAGATAGATAGATAGATAGATAGATAGATAGATAGATAGATAGATAGATAGATAGATAGATAGATAGACAGAAAGATAGAGAGATAGATAGATAGATAGATAGATAGATAGATAGATAGGACATGTTCCTGATTTCATACACATTAAAATAGTGGATGAATCCTCAATGAAGCTTATTACTCCTGATGGAACTACGCTGTGTTTAAGAGGACAGAATCAAAATTTTATTGGCCCATGAGACACAGGAGGATGTCTATGAAAAGAGAAATGGCCAATTTAGGGGTTTTCAAAGACTTTGAGAGGGACATCAATAATGCTGGCGGAACTATTTGGCAGCGATGGCAAACCACGACGAAGAGAAAGACAGACAGAAAGGAAAGGACTTCAGAAGCCTCAGAACTCTGGAGAGCCTGTTGAATAAGTACTCGGGTTAAAATAAGTATGCAGAATGCAGACTTACAGTAAAACCTGTTAATCTGTTTTAGGAATCTTCAAATGAATGTTTATTAATGGCATTTTGCTGAGCTACATTACTTTCTTTAGGAGGATTAAGGGCACCATGGAAATGTGATTACAAGTGATTACAAACGTTTTTATATTATATACTTAGTTCAAGATAGTTGAAGATAACTGACAGCACATACTTAATTGATCTATATCTTTCACATCTTCTTGCACTTGAACGAACAATTTCACACAAAATTGTGTCAAAATGTCCGTCTTGGCGTATAGTATCCTAGTAACTATAAAAAAAAAAGTCGGTTATGTCTTAAGTGAACGTAAAAAGTTGAGAAAGAAAACGCATGTGTACAGTATCAATACATTGGATCCATGCATTATGTCTTAAAGTGACAGCAGCATAATATTCCTGCTGTATATTTAATGTTAAACAGACTCACTGCAAACATTTATATCTGATTACTTTATTCAATTTCTGTACCTAATCTACCTAATCTGTATCCAACTACTATATTAAATAGATATTATATACTATATTATATAGATCTACCTATAAAACCTGAAAAGCATTGTGTTTATTTGTGTTATTGCTTGAAGCTTGATTATTTGTTCTTATTTTATTACAGACCGTTTACTTAATTTTATATTATATTTATGTAGAATTTTTTTATTTGCATTCTTGCATTCTTTGTAAAAAGTCTGGCGAGTAAAATAAAAAATTTACTAGCCAATGGCGACTCGAGCTTCAGTGTGTCCGTAGAGGGTTGTTAAATATACATAACTCCCCCAACATGTCATCGGGGTCTATAAAAAGAACTTACTTTGAAAGCCTCAAACTAAAGATCTTTTAATAATGGTCTTATCTATCTCCACTAATGCATTCAATTCATTGAAAGACTCTAAACATGGGGGCATAACAGACAAATAGTCTTCCAAAGATGTATTAATGCAGTATAATAACTAAAGTTACAAATTCATTTTGTACTGGAGGCTTCGGTACAATCGGAACATATGCTGGATATTTTCACTTATATTATCTTGCAAAATAAATTCAAAAAGTCAACTTTTTGTTGACCAGTTTTAACCACTATGCCAATGTGATTTTGCTTTGAGATTTGGATCAGACAGACCAAGCATTACACGGCTAAAACATTCGGTCAACTAGTCAGATTTAGGGTTACACACCCAACTATGTTTCAAGAATCTATTTTTAACTACACCCATAACAGTAACACTATCCAACTACACCCATGCATGCCACACATAAAATGACCTCAAGTCTTATAATATACAGAAACAAATTCAAGTTAAGGTTTAAACACAAGTTTAAAGATTTATCAGGTCATTTTTATCATGATTTTTTTATATATATTTAGGCCTATTTGTATTTCTCCCACACTGTAAAAAAAATATTTTCATGATTTGTAATCACAACATTTTTTCTTTTGTCAAATCACCTTAGATCATTTATGTGGTTCAGATAACATAATATTTTGAGTTTCTGATGATTAAACCAATCTCCTTCGTTGTATTAACTCAATTTTTCAATTTTAATGAACTTAAAATTTTAAGGCAAACAGGTTACTTGAAAAGTTAAACCAAGAATATTTTTACATAGCAGTTTTAATACCTTTTCCTTATATCCAGTTGTAAGAATGTTTCTAAAGTTTTATATATAAATAAAGTGGTCACTGCTGTGCCTTCAATGTAAATGCCCTACCCGCACATGAAATTAGAAATAACATATATTCGTGATCTTCCGGTTTGCTGTCGGCTCCAATACAGTTTTTAACAGCTCCATCCTTTAAAGTAGCCTCTGTTTTGATCCTGTCAGAATGTAATTCAGGCTTTGCACAATCCACACTGAAATGTGCCACTCAAACTGTGAAGTGAAATCATTATATTAGCCACTCTTTCCTAAAGTTGAGATCTTTCAGAAGGATACAGACAGCTAGGAAGACCACAAGGAAGAGCACAGACAGTACCTATCCTACTTCCTCTGTATTACGCTACCGTGATTGAAAAGGCGTTGTTGACATGTAAATGATGCAGGTCACATGTGGATCTGTACAACTGAACTAATCTGCCAGACACCAGAAAGTTGCAGAAGTACAGAACGGGACATTTTTTGTAATTCCGTTTTAGTAAATGGTCTTTTCTCACTGGGGAGGAAGTTCTGAAATTAATAAAACGAACACTTTAATCTCCAAAGATCAAGGACAATTTGATTCCTCATAATATGAGCACTTGAAAAAATCTACACAATCATTCAAAAGTTTGGGTCTGTAAGATAAAAAAGGGATATTCTGCAGGGATGCATTAAATTGATCAAAAGTGACCTTAAAGACTTTTGCATTGTTAAAAAAAAATGCTGTTCTTTTGAACTATCTATTCATCAAAGAATCCTGAATTTTTTTAAACGCGGTTTCCACAAAAGAATTAAGCAGCTCAGCTGTTTTCAACATTGATAACAAGAAGAAATGTTTCTTGAGCACCAAATCAGCATATTAGAATGATTTCTGAAGGATCATGTGACTGATGCTGAAAATTCAGCTTTGCCATCACAGATTTAAATTACATTTTATAATACACTCAACAATTTTAATTCGTAATAATATTTGACAATATTACTGTTTTTACTTTTTTTTTGACCAAATAAATGCTGCCTTGGTGAGCATAAGATACTTATTTTAAAAAAAATTACAGAATGCACACGTTAATCTCCAAAGATCGAGGGAAATTTGTTTCCTCATGAAATTAGCCTTTGAAAGAATCTATACTCTATTTATGAAAGCTGTGAGCAACACTCTCAAAGTGGAGTTTGAATACCAAACCTGATAAAACAAGCCGGGAAATGTTTCAATGGGCTGAAATGCCATATAAAACATAAGGCTATTATCAGTGTTGTCAGTCACATCCCTGTAGACTAGAGGAACAAACAAAATCTCTTTATTCTTTTGGAAAGGCCGTCTCTATTTACAGAAGACAGCTGTATTGATTTCAGCACAAAATGCCCATTGTAATTCCTCAGAGTTTATCTGGACATGTATCATTTTGTTCTTTGTGGCTGAGGAAAGAAATGGAGAGTATGATAGGCCCAATAATGATCTTGTTTATTAAAAGGGTAAACAAATGAATAACACTCCCCATGGCTATCGCTTTCTGTTCCATTACAGAGTGTGGGAGTTCGAGTGGCGTTACAATGTATTTTCCGTTCATAAATACAGGCTTGAGGAGACAGAGACGAATGGACAAATATTATCCCTCCATCCCCTCAGATGACAGCATGGACTTAAGTAATACATCACTACATTAGCAGACAGCCTTTCAGCAAGCTAAAGGATGGGGTAATGATGTCTTTTTCTCTAGTGCACGGCTAACTGCTGTCATTAATGTATCTCCTTAAAATTTCTCCTGAAATTATCCTGAAATGATAATAGTCACAATATAGAGTAGGCTCACGTGTCATTGTGAATGTATCTTCAGGCAACAAGTTTGTTAATGTAAAATAAGCATAGGCATCCTCTACAGCACTGAACCACCAATATGGTATTACACATAAAAAAACATGAATTATTTCAATAAACGTCATTATTTTTTAACTTTAATATGTGGAATCATGAAACCTCATCTTCTTAAATCACCTCAAATGACTATGCTCTGAGAAAGTCGCGCTGCTGGAAACACGCCATCTGTTCGGACTATATTCTAAATAGATTTCTTAAGCTTCGGTATATAGAGAGCAGGTGGCGGCACCAGAGCCTACTGTCCCTTTCAAGGACTCCAGAGATTCAGTATCATCACTGTCATGTCATCCTCATTACAAATGATAAAGAAAGTGAGGCACTTCACTCTTAGTTATTTCTAAACAGGCTTGATGTGTGATGTCAGCACCAAGTGGTTATAATTAGTGACAAGTGGTTTTTATTAGTGAACTGACAGCTGAGAGGTAAATTATTTAAAGGGTTAGTTCACCCAAAAATTATGTCAGTAATTACTCACCCTCATGTTATTAAGACTTTCGTTCATCTTCGGAACACAAATAAAGATATTTTTGATGTAATCTGAGAGCTGGCTCACTCCTTCATAGGCTGCTAGGTAATCGATATCTGCCACCCCAGAAAAGTTAGTAAAGACATCATTAAAATAGTCCAAGTGACTACAGTGGCTCAACCTTCAGTTTATCAAGCGACGAGAATACTTTTTGTGCGCAAAAAAAAACAAAAATAACGACTCTGAGTGAGTTCACGTAGTGTAACAGCGCAGCGCTTCTGGGCCAGCATTACACGCATCATACACATGACCAGCGTCGGCCAATAGTGAGCCTACGTTCTGACGTACAACCCAGAAGCGCTGCGCTGTTACACTACGTGAACTCAGTCAGAGTCGTTATTTTTGGGTTTTTTTGCGCACAAAAAGTATTCTCGTCGCTTGATAAACTGAAGGTTGAGCCACTGTAGTCACTTGGACTATTTTAATGATGTCTTTACTAACTTTTCTGGGGTGGCAGATATCGATTACCTAGCAGCCTATGAAGGAGTGAGCCAGCTCTCAGATTACATCAAAAATATCTTTATTTGTGTTCCGAAGATGAACGAAAGTCTTAATAACATGAGGGTGAGTAATTACTGACAGAATTTTCATTTTTGGGTGAACTAACCCTTTAATTGGATTTAACTGAAAGATTCTATAAGAATACATCACATTATAATTGTTTCTTTACAACAGTAGAAACAAAGGCAATTCAGGTTTTATTTGACAGCATTGTGTAGATGTAATAATGAATAAGCTGATTTTATCAAGATCATATCATGAAATATCTCATTTAAATTATCTTTTTAAATAGAGTTCGATGTACTATGTAAACTTAATTATGACTTTATTTTCCACCAAAAACCTTAACAAGTATAACAAGTTCAGCTCAGAAAAACAGAACAAAACAAAATTTTAGAGAAATCACTAACAGTAAACATTTAAGATTGTCAACATTTTCACCATTTAAAGGAGAACTCCGGTCAATTTTAACATTGAGCTCATTTTTTTGTACATTTGGAGTGCTGTCAGTACAGAGAACAACGACAAAAATCGGTGTTGCCTACACCGTGTTATCCTCTTTTTAAAATTTGCACCCTGTTGACTTGAATGGGGCAAGTTTTAAACCTGCTTTTAGCCTCTTAACATCCTTGATGTGTCATTACAAGTGCCCACCCATGTGAGTGATTCCTTCAGAGTGAACACGGGTGAATCTGACTGCAGTAGATGTGAAAGATATTAATAAAAATGATGTTTATTCAGCCAGCGCAAATACCTGTATTTACATCCTGTTTTCGGTTGAAGTCCACAGTAGTCGATTGTTGAGTTCACGCGCATAGGTTTAGTACGTACAATCATGCGCCCGAACTCGACAACCGACTACTGTGGACTTCAACCGAAAACAGGATGTAAATACAGGTATGTGCGCTGGCTGAAATAACATCATTTGTATTCATATCTTGCACATTTACTGCAGTCAGATTCACCGCGTGTTGACTCTGAAGGAATCACTTACATGGCTGTGCACTTGTAATGACACATCAAGGACGTTAAGAGGCTAAAAGCAGGTTTAAAACTTGCCCCATTTAAGTCAACAGGGTGCAAATATTAAAAAGAGGATAACACGGTGTAGGCAACAACAATTTTTGTCGTTGTTCTCTGTACTGACAGCACTCCAAATTTACAAAAAAATGAGCTCAATGTTAAAATTGACCGGAGTTCTCCTTTAAGCAAAGAACCAAGCAAGATTTGCCTTCCACCACTTACCTGAATTCAGCAGTGAGGAGATTAAAGCCATTATATAAATTAGCTTCTGAAGACACTTTACGGAGGTACGCAAAACTGTCCAGGTTATCCGTCAAATAGTTGGACACCAGGAAACCTGAGTAAAAATGATCAATGAAAACAAGCATGTATCAATAATACAACCATGGATTGTAAAAGATAAGGAATCAATTGAGAACTGCTTGCAAAATTTCATTTCGTCCACTCTGAAATACATGCATAAAATGTTTAAGGTAGATTTTGAGAGCTAATTGCTGAAATTAATAAAACTTGTTGAACAAGATGCACTGAGCCATATTACTCCAGATCTTACACACAGCTGTTGTGTACAACCATCCAAATAACAGCCGAGCTGTGTGCATTATATTTAGTGTCATGGCTTGGGAACAGAGGGGTGGGGTGTGTTCGACATGCTTTTGATGGTAAGTGCTAGTGAGGTGTCAGCCTATAAAGAGGCATAAACAGACATTGGAGTGATGAAAGTGAGAAGTCTAGTTCAGCTGAGTGGAGATCGGCAGTGAACAGGTGCTCGCGGATCTGGCCTTACCACCCATACCACGTGCTTAAGTGAATATACAGTATCAGCAGCAATCATTAAGAATCACACAATTTAGGCAACCCTACTTGATTAATTTCTTCAGCATTGTTATAAGTAAAGACCTTCCAGAAAGAATGTTAACACAGTATACAGACACAAACTATATAATTAGAATAAGGGTCATCTTGGAGCAATGAAACTTAAAAATGTGGGTGAAAATAAACATAAAAATCTGCAATGATGTTGAAACAGGGGTCATTTTAATCTCAACTGATCTGATGAAACATCTAATAAACATCGAAGTACTCTGGTGGCACATGTGGATAGAACTTTCTTCTTTTTATTTCTTTGTACAATGTTACAATTATTATAAGTGGTTCTTGCAAAGACAAGTATTGCTCTGGGTGAGAAGTTTGTTCTAAACCTCTGATGAAAGATACTTCAAATAACAGTTTTAATTTAGCACTGAAGTGTGCCATGACTTTAAAAATCCTCATAGACTTACATAAAAAGAGGAAATTGAGTCCTATCTAGGAACAAGAGACTTTTGAGGATAATCTAGCAACCAACCAGAAGACGCTAGAAACACTTTAGCAATATCCAAACAACCACCCAGAAGACCCAAACTAAAACAAAGCAACAAGCTAAAAACAACTCAGAAGGCCTTAGCAATACATAGCAACACCTTGATAAAACTGGAAAAGTATTTTTCACAAGCCCCTTTGGGCTGTTTTTACTTTCTCAGGGTCAGCATTTCCATTCTTTGGTAAAAAATGGTTTCAGCTTTACACTTGTATATTATAAGCAAATCATTTAAAAAAAAGATTATTTGGAGGTGTGCATGTGTAGAGGTGCTGGTTGCAAACTAGATCCTGCCATCATAAGATTCTGATCAGAATGTTCGTCTATGGTATATTTTTGCACAGAGCAAATGTTTTTGATAGACTTGATCTACTTGAGCTCTTTTTCTACACAGTCATCAACATTTGAAGTGGATCAAAAAAGTTCATCAAAGTTGTCCTAAGACAAGAATGGGTATTGTTCAAAATTCATGTATAACTTTGATGAAATGTTTTGATCCACTTCAAATGTTGACTACTATATACACTGTAAAAATGGTTTTGTGTTGAAGTAAATACTTCAGAAAAAAACTATGTAAATTACATGAAAAAGTTAGTTCAGGCAAGAATTAAAAAAACTAAGTAAATTCTATATTAGTACTCAATTCAAGCGTGTAGAAATTAAAGCGTAACTATCAACGACATAAAATTAAGTAAAATTACTCAACTTTTCTGATATTGGTGTTCCCATCATGCACTGGGCCTTGGATAATTAATGAGGTTGATTTGTCACTGTTTTCCAGCTGTATACACTGTTTTATCATTGTTAGGATTAGTAACTTGCCATTTTGTGACATTTTCTACTCAAAATGACACATTCAAACACAAAAACGATCCATCAAATGTTACCATCATTGTGTATTGTCTATTAAGTTTTGAGGTCTCTGCGTTCACTGATACTGTATGTAGATATGGTGTCTCACATATACTTTACTCACATATAAGTAAAGTATATACTTTAAAAGTGTGGTTTAATTCAATGTTATATTGTTTGAGTGAAATGTATTGCAAAGGAAACTTCAACTAAATAGATATTACTCAACCTTTTACTAGCCAAGTTACTTTCACTTAACTTATGGAATTAAGTAAACTCTACTTAACTAAGTTAAATTTACTTTAAAAATGCGTGTGAAATGTACTTTTTTTTAAATTATGTGAATTATCTTACTATTAAGCATCATTTGTCTGAGTAACACATTGATTAAGTGTGCCTAGTCAACTGCCCAGTAATAGTGGTACATTAATACAAATGGGTGAATAATCAGCACTACCTCTCCCCTGGGAATCTGGATTTTGCCGTGCTTCCAGGTAATTGGTCAGTGCCGCCAGTTTTCCTCGTTTGCTAATTCCCAGCCATGAACCACCTTCCTTCCCCTCTTCCATGTCCAGACCTAAAGACAGAAAACAAAAAGTCACACTGTTATTTAATGTCAAAGTGACATTAAATCTGGTCTGCTGGCTATAATAATCAAACCAGCAGGAGATCAGATTTAGATGTAACAAACAGCTCAGGAGTGTTCAGTGAGAAAGACCTAGACTGAAGGTACAGAATAATATTTTTCATCTTGATTTTGAAAGAAAACAGAACTTTATAGGCCCAAGGACACTGATCTGTCTAGAACAGACTAGTGCTTTGAAAAATGAGAAATTCTCACAAATTCAACAGTGCTGCTAGATGGCTTCACACAAAATTTCTCTTCAGACAGATAAGGGCTTCTTCCTTGGCAGCAGAATTTATTTCTACCACTGTCATAAAAGCACCCATCAATCAAAGGCCATCCAGTTCTTTCTGACCCCAAGATTGAAGGGGGGAACATGGACAGGAAAAACAAACAAATAAGCTTCATGATCTTCTGCAGTTATAGGATAATGAATGATTTCTGTTCTGAGAAGTATTGTTTTTTAGACTGTGGGTCATCAGTCAATTGAACAATTCTTAATCCTTGAGGGTGGTCAGCTGAATCCTGTCAATGGAACACTTAACAATGGAACACTTAATCAATCTGACATTAAGAGAGGAAAAGGTAATCATTCATGTTTGATTATGATTGAATTACAAATACTGAGGCATGGATGCAAGAGACTCAAGAACAAGCTTCTCTTCTAAATAATTCCATGTTTCCTCAGGAAATTAATCTTCAATATTTCTCTCTAGACATATAATTGAAAATACACCCAATGCAAACATCCAATATATCGCAAAAACGTTTTTACGCTTGGTTGAGGTGGTTTTTCAGGAAATTCGAAAAAGGAATATTTTGTGAAACTGTTTTTTCCCTCCGCATTTAGAGTTCACCTGGCGTACATTAAAAGTCGATCATTTAAAGGTGGTGTGGTATGTTTGGACAGACAAGACAGAGTTCTTTATTAAATTCATAAAAGACAAAAGAATTACGGGAATACTGGATTCTGAACAACAAGGAAATGCCACAATTTATCAAGACCTCGAAGCAGATAGAAGGGAGAAATACCTCATACGTGGCCATTCCCAAATATAAGGTGCGCTCCCAAATATAAGGTCGCTTACGTCTCCTTCCATTAAAAAAAATAGCTAGTGCTATGGCTGTGATATATGTAAACCTACCAATATCCGTTGCCAACTTGCCCTGATTTTTGGAATGACTTATTACGAGAGGAAATGGAAATGCCTTCATTTCGAAAGTTTTTAATTGACATTTAAAAAAAGTTTTGCGCAAATCTGTAATGGAAACCCGGCTACTGACTCACTGGATGACAGTTTAAACCAGTATGAAGCAGTTTAAGGAATTGGGTTTTCCATTTTCTGGTGGCATCAAATCTATGAACTGTAAAACACATAGTAGTAAATAATCTAGATACCCACAAGCTACATTTTCTCATATTTTCTGAATTAAATAATAGTTAGCCTTTTAAATACGGCTAAATAGTGCAAGATCTGCCTCTTGAGTTCAAAAATGGTTCAAAAAGCTAAAATAAAAATTAGGGGAAAAAAAATCAAGATAAACTTGTCAAACACACTACTTGACTAGCTAGTTAGTTGAAAAATAAAGTATTAAAGTTCAAATTAAATAATGAGATAAATTAGCCAACCAAGCTACATAAATTAGCCAACCAAGCTACTCAACTTGTATGACAAATACTCATTCTAATCCATCCCTGCCCGTAAATGGCACATAACCCCCCCCCCCCAAAAAAAAAAACAATCAGTGCGTGGTCACTTAACATGCCAAACAGTTTCGTCCTGTCTTAGTGGGCTGTTATTCTTGACCATAACATGCAACATAGGCTAAACACAATGCCAGTCAAACGTCTTGCTATAAAAAAAAGGCTCTTGAAGAAACTCGTTCATCTTAAAATGTAGGAACTCAAGAACTTTTCACAATTATATAGAGTTCAGACAAACTGTGTTGAAATTGAAACCAACATCTGAATTCCTCAATAACACAGCAAAGTCTAAAATACTGGTGTGATAAAGCTGGACTTTGGATATGAAATATTTCTCTAATATTTGAATAATAAGAATGATTTTACCGCTGAGGATCTCACTGTTGCTGCCCCAGAAGTCTGCAGCCTTAGACGGTCTGCTGTAGACCTCATCTCTGTTAGCAGCCAGAATAAGCCTGCATACAAAAAAGATGAAGGTGACTTCACACAATCTCTTTCACAGTATCCTTACTATACAATCATATTAATAACATATCATTTCTATAATAAAACACATCTCTATAACAGACCACCTTTAGAATCAACCATATAGTCTCATAAATGTCATGCTGTGCTTTGTAATGTGCTACTCATGGGTAATGGACATTGTGTTAACCAATAAAGGGCAGATTTTCAGTCAGACCTTCTGTTAGAGGGGGAGAGATTGAGGCTGGCACTGTTGAATGGGCTCAGAGGTCACATGTGCACCTAAATGTGTTTATCTCGCTGATCCCGAGAGAGCGCTGACTGCTGTGCCAGCTACACACCTAAGGCCCAGAGAAGGCTCAGCTGTGATGCTGAAAGCTGCTGTGTGTGGCTTTATTGTCCCTGCTCAGGTCTGATGCTCAGTGGATGCCTCTCTGTAATTAATATTCAGTGTAATGGAATATTTGTTTATATCTTAGCATTTTGGAAGTAATTTGGGCTCAACCACACATTCTGCAATTTTTTAAAACATAATATAAAGCATAAATCAAAAGGCAACTAGGTGAAAGGACTGTAAGTTTATGGTAAACACTTTTCAGTAGTGGTCAATAGATATAATTTTTTTTAATTAAAATTAAAAGTTGTCTTTGTTAATATTATTTAACAGATATGAACTAACAATGAACAGTTGTATTTTTATTAACTTACATTAACAAAGATTAATACATACTGCAAGAAACACATTGCTCATTGTTAATGTTAAGTAATGCATTAACTAATGGGTCCATATTGTAAAGTGTTACATTATACCATTAAATAAAATAAAAAAAGTAAATAATGCATACTGCAGTTAAATACATATTTAAAATTAGAAATAATTCGAATTATTTGATTAAAAAATATTGTAAAATTAACAGGATGACACAGATATGCCACAAATATAGTTGCTGGATAATTTTCAATATTATTGTATGTGTAGTATATTAACATGATGCAAATACTTAATTTTTTTAATATCACGGTTATGATCAATACAGTGTTTTATGACACTACTAATAATACAGCTCTAAAATAACTCTAAATTCATAAACTTTTACTGGAAAATGATGGCATATGATGCAGAACATTACTGTTTGTAGCTTTAAACACAATGATCAAGGGCAAGGCCATCACAAATCATTTATGTTATCCCGCTAGATAACATTATCTTGGGTAATAAATCAGTAGAATTTGCAAATATAATGCAGAATACATCACACAATCAAAACGTTTAAGTTTGCAAGGCATGAAAATGGATGTACAAGATCAATGAATGTCAAATTTTGACGAAGCAGCGACGAGGTGAGATTTTTTGCCCAAAACTCTCAACACTGACTCCTTAAAAAACTCTGTCAAACTCACCTCTTGAATCATTAACCAAACACAGTTGGTTGAGTAAATGTAAACAGTCAGGACATAGAAAAACATGAGTCAAAAGATCCGTGCATTAAGCCTTCAAGATGAAATGCAGCTCATTATTTCCTTGGCCATGCTTACAGCGAAGGTACAACTTGCACTAACTGCTTAACAACAGCATGGAGAGTCACACGTCTACTGCACTTCCAGCTTGTGGAACCTGACGGGCTGACAGAGAAGAAGAAAAGAAGAGAGACAAAAAGTGATGCAGTATCCTGAGGGCTTTGCAGATTGATCTGCAATGGTTGATGCACCCCAGCAATATGTGCTCTGTACTGGAGACAGCTTGCAAAGCAGAAAAACTCCTCTCCATCTGAAAACAACTTACTGGCTTGACAATGTCAATTACGCCAGACCTTGGGCAAGGTTATTACCCTCTTTGTCAGCCCAAATGGAGAGAATTCTCACAAATTCTCACTGAAACAAAAGAATGGCAAAAGGATGACTGGACAAAGAGAGAGCTGAAAAGAAGTCAAGGGTAGATTAAGAGGCAGTTTTGGGAGAGCAGAAGGCAGTGATATAGACAGAGAAGCAAACTCTTTCTGTATGTGACAAAAAATGTGGATTGTGTTGGACGTTCAAATTCCTTTATGATAAAATCAAGTCTCGACTCCTCCCAACATTTGTTTCTCACTGAATATCTTATTTCATTCTGAAATACACTACGATTCAAGGTTTAGGGTCGGTAAGATTTTTTTTAATGTTTTTGAAAGAAGTCTCTTTTGCTCACCAAGGCTGCATTTATTTGTGCAAAAATACAGTAAAAATATTAAAGGGATACTTCACCCAAAATCAATGGGGAAGTCAATGGGGTTCTATCAACATTCTACCAAAATATCTTCTTTTGTGTTCAGCAGAAGAGAGAAATTCATACAAGTTTGGAAGAACTTGATGGTGAGTAAACGATGACAGAATTTTGATTTTTGGGTGAACTATCCCTTTAATATTGTAATATGCTATTACAATTTAAAACAACTTTTCTATTTTAAAACGTAATTTAGTCCTTTGATGGTAAAGCTAAATGTGTCAGCACCATTACTTCAGTCTTCAGTATCACATGATCCTTCAGAAATCATTCTAATATGCTGATTTGCTGTCCAAAATTTTTTTTCAATTTTTTTGATGAATAGAAAGTTCAAAACCACAGCATTTGTTTAAAAATATATTTTTTAACAATGTAAAAGTTTTACTGACAATTTTGATCAAATTCATGCAACCTTGCTAAATATAAGTATTAACGTTTTTCTTTTTTTTCTTTTTTATCTTTTGAAACTTTTTAGTGTATGTGTCACATTATGGAAGTAAAATGGGTTGAGAACAGCAATTAATGCTGTTATAGACAAAAATAATGACACACCACACCTTTAAAGGTAAAGGTGAAATTGAACATGTATTATATATAGTATATTTCAATCTAATCCTTTTATGTCATGAATTGCATTGCACACTCACACTCACACACTTTCAATTTCTTAATCTTCCTTTACACACACACAAACAGTAATGCCCTCAAGTTCAGTGTTTGGCCTATATTTCATTTCAGTTTGGAGGCAGCAGGTCATCACAATGATCATATGATCAACAAATAATCACATTTTCTACATCCATGTCATCAAGAAATAAAAAATGTGCACTATGAAAGTGCTAAAATGTCAAACGTAGGAGTTTTAGATGATTTGATTTCTAGCCTACATTTGAGACTACGCTGTATCTCAGAGACTTTTAACATCTCTGACAGGTTCCATCTGTTCCAAAGATAAAATATTAGCGCTAAGTGGATCCATTTTAGTGACATCAAAGTCATCATGGCCATATATAAGTAAAGTGACACAGACCTCCGGCCTGTTTTCTCTCAAAGGGATTTCAGAGCTGCTAGTTGTGAATGTGAGGTCAGAGGGTAACATGATGAAGGTGAAATGGTTCCAAAAAGAGGCGTTTATATCCACCAAGCGAGTGCGATGGGAGGCAGGTTGGTTTTGAACTGTAATGTACTTTGCAATAATTGTACACTTCTTCTGGGTATTGAGGCAGAAACCCTCATTAATCTTAAAGGCATTTCTGTTTTTAAGCTGGATTAATGCAACTGACCTGAATGGGGTGAATCATAGAGCAAGAGGGCTAATGATACATTTTTTTATGCCAAATTGTATCCTCTGTCAGTAAAATATGCTCCAGAGGTCAGTGCTAATGATATGACATTACAGTTGTAGCCTAAAGTATGTCAGTGTTTTTCCAGTCTTTTTATCTTAAGTACCTCAAAACCCAAAGAGTAAGGCTCCATTACCATCATCAACATCAAACTTGAAATTAGGGATATGGATATGTAAAACTACATATTTTCAAAATCAAGTATTCAGTTGGTTGCTAAAAATAACCCAGTGTGAGACGTAACTTGTTGGCCAAAGATGTAAGGCTGAATGTTTATCAATGTACCAGAGGATGAATTTAAAGACTATCAAGAGAGGGTTTTACGGTGCTAAAAGTACTAAAAAGATCAAATAAACTAAAACTACCATTCAAAAGTTTGGGGTCAGTAAGATTTTTTCAAAGATATGAATAGTTTTATAAGGCAAGTATGCATTAAATAGATAAAAAGTTACAATGAATATAGTTATAGTGCTACAAAAGATTTCTGTTTCAAATAAACACTATTCTTTTGAACTTTCTATTCATCAAAAATAGATTACCAAAAATGACCAAATCACCAAACTAGCATATTAGCATGATTTCTGAAGGTCATGTGACACAGAAAACTGGAGTGCTGAAAAAGTTCAGCTTTGCCATCACAGGAATAAATTATATTTTAAAATATATTAAAAAAGAAAACAGTTATATTAAAATGCTAATAACATTTCACAATATTACAGTTTTTTTACTGTATTTTTTCATCAAATAATGACTTCATTCAAAAAAAAAAATTAAAAATCTTATCAACCCCAAACTTTTTGAATGGTAAATGTATCAAGACGTTTTACACAGGATTTTCTTAAAAAGAATTCATAGGTTTTGGCTTGACAACAAAAAAAAAAATCCTGAGATAAACTAATTAATTATTTGAAACTTTAGACAGCCTTAATATTAAGTCACATTTCTGTTTTATAGGCATAACAATTCACTAAATGAAAATCACTGTAAATACCCCCTAAATCTGCTAAAGTACCCTCCATACACCTTGTTGGAATTCACTGCCAAGTGGATCCAAGCAAGTTGCAATGTTGCTAGGTTACAGGAGGCAAAACCAGCAGAAGTGCACTCTATAAACATCTGTTTATTCTGTAATATGGTTTTCACATTTACCCGATCTTAATTATAGTAGCCTACATCTCTGCGCTGTTTTGTAAACAAGGTGATGCTACCCTAAATCAGAGGAACCAATGCAGCGCAAGACAACCTTCAAGACAGCGTCACTGATTAGATTGCACATCCTGGGTTGAGTCATCTGTGACGCTAAACCACTGTGACTGACTCAATATTAGATAATCAAATTACAGCTTGTGGGGTAATAATCCTGATTAGCGTAGCATGTTACAATCTGACAGCATTAATGGAGGTAACCTCTCTGTAGTGAAGGGGAAAGAGGACATAGATTACTAGTCCATGCAATGTCATCCCATACACATGATTCAGAGCTCATCAGGCAACAGCTTTTGAAAAAGAAAAGACTGACTCTTGGCTCTCTCTAGCTCTTTAGAGCCTGCTCACATTCAGAAAGCCCTGACCTAGGGACATTTCCTTTAGGGACTGAGAGCTTAAAACAGTGGAGGTCATCAGGACCAGCTTGATCCACACAATAGTTGTCTACACAGTCACTGCTATAATGGCATTTTACAGTGAGTGCACACTACAAATTAGAGATTTAGACTAAATGGCATGATACTGATACAATGAAGTAACCTGGGATTTAATGTTACATTTATGTAAACAAAAAGTTTTTTTCTAAACAAAAATGTACACTACCATTCAAAAGTTTGCAGTCAGTGAGATTTGTTTTAGAGAAATGTATCCTTTTATTCAAGGACATATTAAATTGATCAAAGGAGACAGTAAAACTTTTTTTTTTTCTATTTCAAATAAATGTTGTTGTTTTGAACTTTCTATTATCAAAGAATCCTGAAAAAAAGTTTAATGGTTTCCACAAAAATTAAGTAAATAATAATAATAAAATAAGCAGCACAACCACTTTCAACATTGATTATAATGAGAAATGTTTCTTGAGCACAAACTCAGCCTATTAGAATTGTGACACTGAAGACTGGAGAAATTCAGGAATCAATTACATGGTAATATATATAGAAAAAAATAGAAAAATGGTTATTTTGAATTGTAATTATATTTCACAATATAACTGTTTTGTGGTTAAATAAATGCAGTATTGGTGAGTTTAAGAGAATTCTTTAAAAAAAAATGTTTTACATCTCACCGACCCAAACTTTTGAACGTCAATAAACAGTAAAACAAAATTGTAAAACGTTTTACTGATCACAGAAATTAACATTATTTATGACACATGTAATAATAAAAGCTGTTTTATTATACATGAGATCACATGACCAGCTGAATAATACCCACTCTTTTCCTGGACACTTTTGCCTATGGAATAAATTTCACATTTGCCAGTGAAAAATTTATCATGACTCACTGTGAACATTTATACAATGTCATGGGTAACGGAAACCGTTTGCTTAGCATGATTCAGCATCCAATGGACGGTATCAAGTGCACCTTTAAAATCTGAAATATGGGCCAACGATTTTGCTTTGGTTTAGATGTACCTGAACACTTCATACTATTTAACCCTCTGGGGTCCTTCGTTTAACAGTCACACTTGGGACCTTCGGGTCCAAATGGACCCGGAGGGCGGGATTAATATATATATAAAAAAATCTTAATATTTTTTTTTTTACTTGTTTTTTATAATATTTTTTCTTTTCTTTTTTGGTGTTTTGAGATAATTTTATGATTTATAATTAATATTTATGCAATAATTATGACCCATTTTTTCCCATTGAATATAATAGAAATTTTTTATATATATATAATTTTTATTTTATTTTTATTAAAGCTGTATTTCATTTTAGAGTCAAGCCTAGGCCTCATGAAAGCAATTTTTGAAATGAGATGGGCGCCAACTGGTGGACACACTGAGCATTTTTATCACGCAATAGCACATTTTTACCACTAGTGGATTTACAGCTCTCTGTAGAAAGGCTTGCGAATTCTAGTGATTTTTGCCTGAACAGATTTAGTCTGTTTTGCACTCTTGATGTTTTAGAGATTCACCCCTTCACTGTTGAGTCCTTTTTTGAGTCCTTGGCTGATTTGTAGATTGTATGCACAAAAAAACTCTGTTTTCATATTTTTGACAATTTCCCATTCATTTCCTATGGGAGTCATTTTTGACCAAAGAGCAGAAGTGTGATGACCACTTAGCATGCTTGGATCATGACCTCAATATTTTTTGTGTGTTCACATACCTAATACCATAAAAGTCACCTAGTTTCGTAACATTCCGATGAAGCTGTGATTTTTAAAAATTCAAAACAGATTTTTGTAATCTGAATTTATTAGTGTGTATGTGTATAAAAGTGTGTTTGTGTGTGTGTGTGTGTGTGTGTGGATGTGTCTGTTTTGCACTCTTGATGTTTTAGAGATTCACCCCTTCACTGTTGAGTCCTTTTTTTCTGCATCCTGGCTGATTTGTAGATTGTATGCGCAAAAAAACCTCTGTGTTTTCATATTTTTGACAATTTCCCATTCATTTCCTATGGGGGTCATTTTTGACCAAAGAGCAGAAGTGTGATGACCACTTAGCATGCTTGGATCATGACCTCAATATTTTTTGTGTGTTCACATACCTAATACCATAAAAGTCACCTAGTTTCGTAACATTCCGATGAAGCTGTGATTTTTAAAAATTCAAAACAGATTTTTGTAATCTGAATTTATTAGTGTGTATGTGTATAAAAGTGTGTTTGTGTGTGTGTGTGTGTGTGTGTGGATGTGTCTGTTTTGCACTCTTGATGTTTTATAGATTCACCCCTTCACTGTTGTGTGCTTTTTTTCTGGATCGTGGCTGATTTGTAGATTGTACGCACAAAAAAACTCAGTATTGTCACATTTTTGCCAATTTCCCATTCATTTCCTATGGCGGGTCCATTTGGACCCGAAGGTCCTGAGTGTGACTATTTTTTTTACAACCACTTAGACTATTCAAATCCTGTCCCCAATTTTTTTGGGTGTTCATATACCAAGTACCAACAAAGTCACCAAATTTCGGATCATTCCGATGAAGCTATGATTTTTTACATTTTTTTATTTAAAGGCTTCGGGTCCATTTGGACCCGAAGGACCCCAGAGGGTTAAAAAATGTATACAATGTTTTTTTTTTTTTGCCAGTATCAGACAACACCTTGTTCCCACACACATGTGCAAGAACTTTTCATATCCCTATTTGCATAACACATACACAGTAAAGCTTCTGGGAAAAGGTGCACTACCTGTAGGCATTTTTGGATGCAGGCCGAGGGTCAAACTTCAAGAAGATGATGCACATGAGGAGGTCACTGATGGCAGTTTTCAATCACAGTGAGGTCAGAGCTGCTAGGTGCTAGAGGAAGAGATGGAAGAGAGAATGAGACAATGGCTGCATCCAAATCGCACACTTCCCTACTATTTAGTTAGCGAAAAACTGTATGTGACAAAAGAAGAATGTCCGAATTCACAGTATTCATAAAAGAGTAGACAAAAAGTACCCGGATGACCTACTTCTTCCAGCGAGATTCTGATGAATTGTGTGCATATGATGGACACTTTACTATGCCATGAGACCACCTGAGAGGTTTTATGAATGGCAGTGAAGTGACACAACTGATACTGGTAGGTCACATGACAATGACAACATGGTGAATGTAGTACAGTACATCCAGATTACATACTACACACATTCATACTATATAAAATGCACTTTTTTAGTGGTTGTGAAGTAGCCTAATTACTTATTCAAAATAAGTAGGCTAACTATTCAAGAGAGTATGCGATTTTGGACGGAGCCAATGGATTTTGGATAAAAAGGAGACAAAAGTAAACTAGTAAGCCAGAGGAAAGCCTTGGAGGGTATCAATAAAACAAACATTATTCCATCAACTATTCTTACTTAAATCATACAAAACCTCAAACTGAAGATAAATCAAATGAAACTGGTATCGATTAGACAGATAGTGCAGCTATTAATATTTCAGACCACAGGATGACACTACAACCATTGTCTCCTATCTGTCTTACAAGACATATTGTGCTGAACAGAAATGAAGACATGAAATACACATTTGTTTTAATGTGAAAGTAATCATTATAATAGAACATAGTATAATCCTGACCCTGAACATATGTCTTAAGGACACTGTATACATGAAAAAAATCATAAACATGACAAATCTGACAGTTCGAGTTCAGAGTAAGTAACAATAAGCGTTTTAAGATACTAAGTTACTATTATTATTATTAGGTATATAAATGTATTACGTTAGACAGATAACTGCTGTCTTTGTTCCCCAGTGTGCTTTATTCGCTGAGAATGATCCAGTAGATTTAATGTCAGGCTTGTGTCAACTGAGAGAGGCTGATCTGACAGCAGGCTAGCAGTAGCATAACAAGCTTGCTAACTGGTCGGATAACTTGAAGACAGCGAACAATAACGAACAAACATTTGAGTTTGTTTTCTCTTTGGTTTATAACAGATATGATATGTCACTTACGGATCCATGTGTTGTCAATGATCACAATTGGTTATGCCGCTACTGTGAGAGCTAACTTTGAGCACACTCAGGCTAATTCTTCACTGTACAAAGGGCTAAACCAACCTCGCTTTGACGTCTTCAGAGAAATCCGGCTGTGATTGGCTAAAACTGGACCTGAAAGCGAGGACTGGACCCCACCCACAGCATCGCAACCGTTTAGGGAACAGCGTTTTTTTTTTTTTTTGGCATTTAAAGCGTAAACATAAAACCATAACTGATAAGAATACTAATCGAGCTCTCTTGTTGTCAGCTGTAAAAAATATATTTTTTATGAGTTTCTATTCTATTCTATTTCCATATTAAGTTGTTTATTAAACATTCACATATTATTAAATTATTTAATATTAATTAACAAATATTATTATATCTCAACAAGAATGAACTAAGTTTGCATTGTTTTTGGTCATCGATTTTGAATTCTAAAACACTTGATTAAATATATTGACAGCGATTTAACAATCGCAGGAATTTGCCAATAAATAGGGACAACTTAAATATTTTCCCCAAAGACTGAAATCGAGATTTTATTAGGACATTTCAAATAGTAGGCTACTGAAACCTCTTAATTATATTGCTAATGATATTAAAAGTGCCTCTTAGGTGTGGTCACGTGTATTTTGTTGGTGGCGCTGGCATTACATGGAACACACAAAGCCATCTCTATGGCTCTGTGAACACCAAACCAAACCAACCAATAGGAGTAAACTGACCACCCTCCCTTATCATACTGGAAATCGGAATGAAATAAAGAATTATTATTTTAGATTATAGCATGTATTAAATAGCCTAAATGAGTTAATAAATAAATAAATAAATAAATAAAAATCACCATTTGTGTAAAGATTATGTTTGACCTATGATATTTATTTATTTGCGCATTTTATTGTTTTTCATTGACATTTCGTAATTTGTTTATTTATATATATATATATATATATATATATATATATATATATATATATATATATATATATATATATATATATATATTTATTTGTTTATTTTTGCTGGTTGGGTCTTAATAATAATAGACAGATTTGTCTTTTTAAAAAACGTTGCACTATCTCTGTAGAGTCTGTATCAGAGAGTATTGCTCTGTACTGTTGTAGTAGTGTGCAAAGCCATCCTCGGAAGAATCCAATAACACTGACAGGGTTTTGGTTGTTTAGATGGAAAGCATCGTGGCATTTTACACGTCCACTATTTACATTGACGATGAGACATATCCTTTGAATAATAACACGGCTGATTCGAAAAAGTGCGCAGTGAGTTTTCTCGCGGAGATGCGTGAAGCTAACCGTGGAATCATCCGCTGATACTGTTGACAAGTTGAACTGCTGCTGCTACTGCTTCTGGTGCTGCTGCTGCTGTCCCTACACAACTCACAGAGAGGATACAGGTAAGATTACTCTTTCTTTTGCGCAGCAATATTCTTTATCTGTGATCATTTAAACTCGACATTATAACTTATTTCACAAACCACTAACGTTAGGTTATATGTGTAGCCTACAACTCAATTCGCGTGTACGCGTATCTTAACTGATCGAGCGATTCGCGTAGGTTATTGACTATCAATTGAGAGCAGTTGCTCGGCTCTAATTGCACAAACATTACATACATTTTTGTTTTTGTGCGTTTGCAGATATCTCATTATGAATTCGTGATAGTTTACTTTAAAGCATTTGAGGACGTATCACTTGGCTACAATTGGTAGGCTATTTGTCTTCGTTGTTTTGAGGCAGCGCGTCATGCTTGATAGTAACACGCGCGCTCGTGAAATGCAGCCCTTTAATTCGATCGTGCTCGTTTTTGATTATGATTATGATTGGGGAAGCGCACGAGGAAGCGTTTATCAGTTTTCTCACACCCAGAGCATCAAATTAAAGGGAATTATTTGGAATTATGCGAACAAATATGAATAAAGTGTTTCTGGTTTGGTTACTTATGAGAACTGAATTAGCCTTCATTTCAAGGCTTTTTGCATCTGTCAGAAAGGGGATTCCTGGCAGCGCATATGGCGCGATTTCAGGTGTAACAAAGATATCATTCTAATAGAAGAGTTATCTTGTTCTGTTTTATGCTTCAAGTAGAGTAGTAACGATCTTTTAGAACGGCTTTTTATTTTAATGTATTAGAATAGGCCTAAATCATTATCAAAATATTGTAAATTATAAATTATAGGGACTTGTCTGGGCAAGTGTTTGAAATGGCACGTTTAAATAGAAATTTTCGCATCTTCTGGTTGAATCCCAACAGGTCGACATTATGATTTTTTTTTGACATTATATAGGCTACTTTTTTCCCCTTACATTTAAGGGTTTTTGAGGATTTTGAGATGTGGGGGTGGGTCCACACTGCCCAAACGTTAGCCTGCATTAGTAAATAATCATGGTGAAATTTCACACTGTTGGCTACTGTGAATTTGTAAACAGTAAAATAACGTTCTTATTTGCATATTCATGAGGTCAGTAACATTGATTGGACGAACACACTCAACACAGCTGACGTGCGCGCGACCTGTTTTGGGAAGCGATTGTTTGATAGAATGTGAAATGTAAGTTAGACGCTAAATCTAAACAGCGTTTGGAAGTTTCTGCTACAGTACAAAACGTATACATTTTTAATGAGGTAAGCGATGCTAAGTTTATTATTGAGTGGCTGATGTTTAACAACTCACTGTAACCGAAATATTTCACTCTGTATAACGTTAGCTACCTTTGACACTGCAATTCTATGCTAACTCAAAGGATTCAAAACCAAAGTCTTTGTTCAAAACCCAGTGTTAAGGCCTGTTGTTCACAAGAAGAACAATACGGTAACTATAATGATAAGTATAAGCGTCCACACCAACGGACAAACGTTTTGTTTATAATAAACGCGCGCATGTATATTCTCTGCGAACACAATTGCAGCGCGCGCTTTAAAGTCCGGTGAATTTTGATTGGCTGTCTATGTTTTTTTTTTTTTCGTTCGTCAAAATGGCTGCGATTCCAATTATGTCGTTCTTTTGTAAAAGGGTTAAACCTATTTTTTTACAGTCTATGGGTTAAACGCAGTGTGAAAAGATAGCTGGAGTGAGATGTGATGTGCATTTGCAGCGTCTTATGAAGTAATACAACTATTCATGATCAGTTTTTTTAAGGAGATGCTTTCATGTAATAAGCAATGTGCATATCAGACTAGTGGGTGAGTGATCAAGCCTCGTATTCATTATCTCTTCATCCTTTAGTTAGGTTTAGTTTGATGTAGCCTATATATCTGTGTAACTTTGCATGTTGGCTAATTAATTCTTAACTTGACAATGACATTCACTTTACTAGCTGTAGTAGGCCTACTGTTTTATTGACAAAGCTTAGTGTCATATTGATAACATGTTAACACAATTCTGTGATCTATTTAAGTTTTCCTGTTCTTTAAACTCTTTTACCCCAGTTGAGATGGGAGCTTGTTAAATTAGGCAGTGCTGTCATTCATGGCACACTGAGCAGCTTTGCTTGTCAGGAGAATTTCAGATCTATGCAAAGAGCTACCCTTTGTTCCATTTTATAATTTAAATAAGTCATACATGTTTTTGAAAACGTTGTTTTAATGTAATTCAAGGATGGATGCTGTCACATTTGTTTTGCTGCTTCTTGCATCAGGAGGAGAGAATTTGCTGCATTTATAGAGCTTCATAAAGCAACAAAACAGTGTTGCAAAGCAGGCCAGTGGGGAGCATATGCTTATGTTTTATTGTTCTTCAGCATTTTGCAGTTCATCACATTGTGATGTTGCTTCAGTCAGATGGATGAGAGCTGACAGAGCTGAGCTTGAGTCTGCAAAAAGGGCTCTCGTACAGAGAAGACAGGATGAGCCTCAAGGTACGTTCCCATTGGCTGGTAGTTTCCTGCGAAGTGGACTTCACAGGGTAGGCTATTCGTCAGGAAGTGGGTAGGGAATTTTAAATATCAGTTATTTTAAGCCATCAGAAGGACAAGAAATTTGGCTCAAATAAATAAAGTGATAAAGAGTTGAGGGTCCAGCAGCATAATTGTACTCAGTTGTGGTTCCTATGCGATAGTTCGTTGGTATAAATTGACGGTCAATGTTGAAAATTGTTATGCTGCTTACAATTTACAATTAAAACTGAAACACTTGAATTTATTATATATATGTGTGTGTGTATATATATGTATGTATATATATATTAGGGCTGGGCGATATATCGCATGACATTGTTAGGCGCATCTCGTCAGTAAAGCCGGTTCCTTGATTAGTAGTAAATCGCCATCACCTGCTTTCAGATGGAGCGCCATTTACTACAAAGAGCCGTAGTTAACTGACAAGCTGAGCCATATCACAGTCACCAGACAACCCAATAGAGCATCTTTGGGATGTGGTGGAACGGGAGCTTCGTGCCCTGGATGTGCATCCCACAAATCTCCATCAACTGCAAGATGCTATCCTATCAATATGGGCCAACATTTCTAAAGAATGCTTTCAGCACCTTGTTGAATCAATGCCACGTAGAATTAAGGCAGTTCTGAAGGCGAAAGTGGGTCAAACACAGTATTAGTATGGTGTTCCTAATAATCCTTTAGGTGAGTGTGTATATATATATATATATATATATATATATATATATATATATATATATAAACATTAAATTACTGTGAAAGAACAGTAATTTAATGTTAGTTTTTAATAAATATTAATATAAATAATATATATAATATATAATAATATATGATATAATATAATATTTACTGATGTCCACTGTTTAGTATATGGTATGTTGCAGAGACTTCTATATTTTATTTAGCCTGGGGGGTCAGTTGCCTTTGGGGTCCATATAATGAGAGGGATTGTGTGAAGGATTGTTTTTTTATCAACTTTTCATATCTCACTTGTAGAATATGGAAATCATTATGAAGTTTTCGAGTTTGAGCTACTTTGATGGGAAGTCTCTAAAGCTTCTCTTTTTCTCTCGCCATCTCTATTTTCCATGATTGTCTTGGCCTTGACTGTAAAGCCCCTGTTCTTTGGAACAATAACTATGGAATGTAAATTCCTCAGTGCCTCCTGCCTGGAACTCAGAGTCATTTCATGTTAATGAAGTGTCTTCATTATGTAAGCTTTTCTTTGACTGAATCTCAACTTAGGGCTGGTTCTGTGATGTACACACATACACTAAGGCTTTGTTCACAGTGCACACAAATCCATTTTGGTTTTCAAATCCGATCTTTAGGTCTGATGGTCCTTACTGTCATTTTACATGTGATTTGATTCACTTGTTCAGACAGTGTTGTTTAGCCTATACCTGGTGTGTCTGCATTGGTTGCTATAGTAATGACGTAAGAGTCAGCGTGATGCTGAGGAAAACTGCTCATGTTTATCATGACATCTCACCACCACAGTGCTGAACTCATGAGATGCATGAGAGAACATAAGCGATTTAGGCATTTTGCCCACGTGTCTTAAACCACTGACTAGTTCACTATTCACTTCACTACATAGTGAATTTTACACAGTGATCAAAGAAAGGGTGTATTCTGACAGCCCAGAACAATATTGCATTGTACTTTGAATGGTTAAAAAACGGCTTTTTTAAAGGGTTAGTTCACCCAAAAATGAAAATTCTGTCAGTATTTACTCACCCTCAGGCTGTTCCAACACCGTAAGACTTTCGTTCATCTTCGGAACACAAATTAAGATATTTTTGATTAAATCTGAGAGCTGTCTCACTCCTCCATAGGTGTAATTGAAACTTGCCGGCCCAGAAAGTTAGTAAAGACAATGTTTCAAATAGTCCAAGTGACTACAGTGGCTCAACCATAAGTTTATCAAGCGACGAGAATACTTTTTGTGCGCAAAAACCCCAAAAATAACGACTTTATTCAACTATTAATTTTCTTCTGTGTGGGCCTCAGAGTGAGTTCACATAGCACAGCGCTTCTGGGTTGTACGTCACGCATCATACACATGACCAGCGTCGGCCAATAGTGAGCCTACGCTCTGACGTACAACACTGAAGCGCTACGCACGCTGTTACACTACGTGAACTCACTCAGAGGCCCACACAGAAAGAAAATGAATAGTTGATCTGGCAGTTTAGACCGTGATGAAAAATGGATTTGTGAAAAAATGGATTTCATAAAAACGTTGTATGGTAGCAAAAAAGTCTCTTATTTTTAAAAAACATTCTTTATCTGAATAAATATATAAAATGCTTCATGTCTGATCAAAGCCAATTAATAGTGTTAGTTTGCACTTTGCAGTCATAGTAAAATATATTAAGCAAATCATAGCTGTGGCAATAGTCGTACCTAACAATTACTTGTTATACGTACGTCGTGATCCGGTATGATAACAGTGAATAGTTTTGTCGGTTTGTTTGACCAACTTTGAGCGAAACGGCCATTGGATGAAAAGAAGAGACAGTGAGAGGTTTCCCTGTGAGGGTGAATGACTCTTTATGGCCACACACCTGCTGATAGCTCTGCTTGCCCCGTCTCTCCCAGGCCATTTGGTATGCTGCAAAAATCCACGACTGGGTGATACTGACTCTCCTTGGCACAGTTTGTGGCACCTGCTCTGAATAAACCTTCCTGATAAATAGCCTTTTTTGATGGCATTTCAGAGCAGAGCATCAATGTTTTTTTGTCCTAAATAACATTATTCTAGGTTTATCAGCTGATAAATCATGTAAAAGAATTTGTACACTACACATTTCCAGGGAGCAGAAAATTAGTATAGAGCACATATATCTTTTGTTTGTGCTGCTGTGGGACTGTTTGTTGGATTGTGAAGGTCTAACAAATGTCAGGCCTACCTCAGGTTTGAGTGGTGCGGGCATACGTTTTGCTTCTACGTCTTCAAAATGAGTTTTCATTGCTCATGCAATAGTTAAGTAGCTTGTTTAAAGATTTTATCAGCATCACATTCAAAATGCATCTGAAAATAAGCCTAGTTTTCAGCTTTGAATGCTGTCAGGTCTTAGTTAGCTGTAAAATGATTTGTACCCTTTGATAGGGTATTGGCTTCCTCCAGTCCTCTGCCAAAGGTGGTTTTGTTAGTTTTATTTTGTTCTGTAGAACTTTGGTCAGCCTTGGTTGTTTTTAAATGTGCTTTATAAATAAGTATTGTATTGTATTGTTTTAAAAAGACAGTCCCAGATTAGTTTCTTTATGTTATTCTTTTATGAAAAAAAAAGATCTTCTTTCTTTTTTTTTTACAAAGAATGAATGGTTAAAAATGATGCACAATTCTTTATTTAATATTTGTTATTTGTTACAGTAGGTATATAAATAGTGCATATATTTTTTTACATATAAAATTGACATTTTATGTCATATGAGGATTCACCTTACACAGGGATTTTGTTACGAATTGTCCTTTTACAGACTTGTTCATTGTTTTCCATGTTGTGTGTAGAGCAGCGATGCAGATATTTACAATGTTTACAGCTAAAGTGTGTAGTTTTTTTTGCATGTAATGTCACCAGAAGTTATGATTCTTTACAAGTTTCCCAACATTTCCCCATTTTCAGTTGATTATAATACACAAACTCATAGCATTGGAGCTGTAATGTTGGCACTGGGCAGGACATAAATGGTATAGGTACTTACTAGAGTTTCTGAATATTAAGCTGGTACAGGAGAAAATATTGAAAAATTACACACTTTATCTTTAATCTGTGGCACAGCGGAAGTTAAGATGTTCAGAAGTTTCATTCTGAACAAATACAAATAAAATGTCCCTCGTTAACTGTTGAGTGATGGGAAGCCACTTTCATTTGATGCACATAAATGTCACCAATGAGCACAGGTGGTTACAGTACATGCTTCAGATTGTTGTTTTTCACCATGGACCTTCCCTTGATAGCGCAAAATGCCTTTACCTCTCTTGAACTAGGCTAGATATGATGGTGGGCGTATCTGACAATAATCTGATTATGTAATTTTATTGACTCAGTGGTGTCTTGCTGTGAAGCTATAAGATAATACAGTGAGATTCTTTAAAAATGCATCAGTCAATCATTTGATATTTTCTATTCAAAAGAATCCTGTTCTGAATAGCACTGTCATTTTAGACTTCCCCAGCTTCACTGTTCTGCTCTTGCACAGCAAAGTCACCATCCATCTGTCCTCACGTTCTCGTATGAATGATATTGGATAACATTTTAACTCCTGTGTTTGGGCTGCACCCAACTAATCCTCTTTTCCCAATCCCTTCTGCTCTGCACTGTGCTGGGACAAGGGCTTGATTTATGAAAATGTGATCTGGTGGAAATTTCCAGTCATTTCCCAATGCCCTTCTCATTTCCCAACCCTTTCTCCCGTCACTCGCTCCACATCCTACTTGGCTGAGGAGACGCTTCCTGTCATACTTGACCCTGTTCCAATGACACCGTCCAAGCAGGCTGGTGGGACTTGTCCTTCGGTGGATGTCATGGTGTGTGTGGATTAACCCTGGCTTGATAAGAGCTGCTTAATTGTAATCACTGGAACATCCAGAGAGGTTAAACACTGCACTGTGTGCCTCAGGACAGGAACTAAATAGCTGATGCTAGTTCACCTGGCTATACCAGAGAGGGCACCTGCAGAGTGGCATATTTGTGCAAAGTGCTGATATTGCAGGATAGGTGACGTTTGGAATGATCATTTACTAGTTCATAGTTTATTTTAGTTCTACATGATAAAACTGATAACCATCTTGATGATTTTGCGCAAAAATTATAACCATGATTATTGTCATTTTAGAATTTTCATAAGCACAAATCCAGAGAAAATTTACTTTACCTCAACTAGTTTCCTGATGTATTATTTATCTGATAAATGATCACTCTTTTAATTATGAAACCTGGTACATCTCTTCAAAAATAAACCAGTGAAATGCCTAATATTAACTCCAACAATTCCAAATTATGCTAAGGTTTTTCTATTAAAACCACAACAACAAAAATGACTTTCAATTGAGTCTTTGTATAGTCTAGATTCATGTTCAGAAGTGATCAATAAGGTTTGCTTGCAGATTTATTTGCGCAAATGACTCTGTGGGAAAGAAAACTGACTGGTTGTATTACGCTTTCATTTGAGCAAAATGCCACAGTAGAGAAGATTGCATATGTTTGCTGGTGTTTTCAGATCATCTGTGTTTATTTTCCCCTCAGTGTGGAGAAAGTGCATGCGCAGGGTTGCCATGTTGCGCAGAAACATTGGGAAGTAAAACACTGGGCAGAAAATAAATCCATTTAAGAGAAAAGCTTTGATTGGGGAATTTAAACTCTTGACATCTGGCAACCGCAAGCATGAAAGCTTGTTACCAATGCAAGATAACTTGAATGCCAAATGAAAATTAAATAAATAACCAGCTAAAAATCATATCATTATCACGATATTGTGCAATTCTAGATTGTTTCGTTATTTGTAGCCTATTATCCAAAATGCTGGTCAGCAAAACATATTTTATTATATAATTATATATTTGCATATGTTGCCTGCAAACCTTTTATTTCAAGAATGAATTTTTGAACCCTTAAACCAAAGTTTTACGTGGCTGAGTTGAGATAAATTGTCTTTTTTTTTTAATGATGTTTGTATGCGTTGTCTGTTGGAGGAGAGGCTGTGGGAAAGGAATGTCCTAATGATCCAGACTGCTTTGTTGGAGCATGACCCAGAGCCCCAGTGTGGCATGCCTGATCTCTGCCCTCTCTGAAATGGATCTTCTCTCTGAGCTCAGATGAGCGGAGCCGCTTTCAGTGCTCCCAATGGTGTGCCATTTGGATATCTGGCCAATAATTAGTCAAAACGTACTTTCATGTTTTCAAGTTTTATCATTATTTATAGCTGGTTTCTCCTCCTCCTTGAGTACCGAATGCAATTATGATGTGAGGAATGACTTTTTGGAAAGGTTTGTTTAATTAGCAGTGCCCTGAAAACACTCTGCTCAACATTGCAAAGCCACGCTCTCTCCAACTCACCACAGCCGTGCCAGAATTGCTGGGGATTAGCTAAGACTTTATTTTGAATACATTTCAAACACCAGCTCTCCTAAAGAGGTCATTTCACAATATATTTATTTATTTTGTTAGTCAAGCTTTTTTTGCGCCAAGTACAATCATGATTTTTCTCTCTTTCTGACACTTTAAACAAAACAGGCTTTTTTTTGCTGCTGTGCCTTTAGGACTTCTTCACCTGTGAAATGAGATATAGTGTTTTGCTGTGCTTACTAATGGTCTGGAGGTTTGCAGTTGGGTCAAATATAGATGGCCTTGGCCTATATTAGTCACAGGCTTTCTATGCAAAGCCTTTGACAGGTTCATCCACACTAAAATTAGCCTAATAAGTCTGAAATGATCAGGGGCCTTGTTTAAATAAATAGACTTCAGGTGCTATTTCCTTAATTCTTGACTTCCTCATTAATTCTTATCTCTGAATAGGTGGGAAAAAGTACTTTAGTTTTGAAGCTTAGCTTAGCTTATGTGTGTACTGTCGAACACGCAGCCTTTCAAATGATGCAAAAATCGTTTGTATTAGTTTTTTTGTTGTTCTTGTTAAAACTAGAGTTGCGTGTCTCTTAACTCCCTCAAACAAGCGCTCGCCAACGTGGATGCATTGTTGCAGTCTCAAATAATTTGTTGTTCTTGTTTTGTCTTCTCTGTTTCTCTTTTGAATGAAATAAACTTAAGGCACATGCGTGAGTTGAGCGTACAAAGTTTGCACAGTTAGAAAAATGCGGCTCTGTGCACAGTACACATTAGTCCTTACACACATTCACACAGCAATCCTGGTAAAATACCATAAAATTACCAGAACATTTTTTCCTGTAAATACACAAATGTTCACACAAGAAACGATGTTCTGTTTTTACTGGTAAATCAGTTCTGTCAATTTCCTGATATCAGAAGTTGTAACATTACCAGTCCGTCTAGCGCATGTTTACATAGAAAAATCTGTAAAAGCAGCAAAACTTACCGCAAACAGCTCCGACAGAGCTATATGATTTGCCTAAAGCAAACTTCTTGCGTCTATGGTATTTTTGTAAAGACTGTATTCGTGAAAGGAGCTGTTATACAAACTATGGGCCTTAGTTTTAACAGATGCTATTTTTTGACTGGAGAAGTTTTTGCGATGCAATAGACACAATTGTTTTCTTTGCATTGAAGTTTTGAAAGTGTAAGAATTTGATTTCTCATGAATCAATACAGATGTCCCGATTCGATTCCGATTCACAAGATCTCAATTCAATTAGAGATTTTCAATTCAATGATTCAATTTTTCACTGGCCCCACCACAAAAAAAGTAATAAATGTATAAAATAGTTATTAAAATAGCGCAAGGTAAATATGAGGATGGCATCTAGTGGACAAGACTAGTAATCAGATTAACATCAATCAGATACTATGTCCAATGTTTGCGGAAATATCCTATATGGAAAAAAATATCGATTTGCGGCTTTTGAGAATGGATATCGAATCGACCACATTTTAAAAAACGATTAATAGCCCCAATGACCAGGATTTTTTGCTTGTCTTTGACCCCCCCTGCATAGTGCACAAACAAAACATTGTTTTAACTGTAACATCTTATTGCAGCCTCTCTTTTCTTAAAAATGCATCTATTGAAGGTCTGAACATTGCTTGCCACACATTAAATCAATATTTGCAGAAAGTAATTTTTAATGAAAGGATGTTTACCGTATCACTCCCCTGTTGGATCTGTGGCTTCCCACTGTATTTCAGGGACATGAAGAGCTCTTGATGGCCATTGAAGTCTTTTAGCAGGAGACAGGATTGCTGAGCTACATGCAGGTTTGCCTGAATGGCCTCATAAAGAAGCTGTCAGATAAATGCTTTTCTGCTAATGCTTAAGACTGGGCAGGAAATGAAAGGAAGCCTCTGTCAGAGGCTGGATGTGGCAGGATGAACTGCCAGCTTTCTTATCACTGTGTCTTTATGCATGTACCGGTTTCCTTGGCAAACTCTGAAGCCTGGTCCAGTGTGTGCTGAGGAGAGGGGGAAATGAAGAACGCTGGACCAGCTGGACATGAATACTAGTGGACGACTGGATATAGAGGTGTCACATCTGTGATTGTGAATTTCCCCCTACAGGACAGTGTGTGCTGACGGTGTAAACCTGGCAGGACTGGGACAGAGTAGAGATGGGCAGATCAATCTTGAAATATTGGTACTTATAAGATAGTGATGTTTCATTTAGAGGTTTCTCAGATGAAAACATTGATTTTAAGTGTTTATTCTTTTTTAATTAAGGAATTAATTTTCATGCAGCTTATTTCAAGATTATTTCATATAATCTTTAAAGTAAAAATAAAGTTTATTAGCAAATGGCTGAGCAACTATTTGTCCTTCCGCTCATCTGAACACAAACAGAAATGCTGAAAAGCACAAGCTGTCACAGAAACGGAGAGAGCGGTGCCTGCCAGAGGTCATTACAGGGAAAAGAAACATTATCTGACTACCTAGCTAAATGTTGAAGTGAATTTTTGCTTGGCTAAACAAGGATTAAATTAACACAAAAATATATCAGATAAAACACTGAATCATAATCACAATATACACTACTGTTCAAAATATTTTTTACATTGTATATATTTTAAATATCATTACAATTTTAAATAACTGTTTTCTTTTTATATTTATGTATAAATATAAAAAATGTTATTTATTCCTGTGATGGAATCCATTTTCAGTGGCCAGAAATCATTCTAATATGCTGATTTAATCTTGACTGTATTTTATTGACCCGAAACTTTGAACAGTAGTGTAGGTAAATGAAATTATAAAAAGACATCCATATTTGGGAAAAAGTTTGATACCTATTGAAATGAGTTACTTAAATCATTGGCTTTGTCTTGTCTTAATTAGTCTAATTGTCTTGTTTCTGCAGAACTCAACTGTGAATTCTGGTTAGTGGAAGTAGATCATAAAGTTGATGATCTGACTGAATTGTGGATGAAATGTGACATTTTATCAGACTAATGGGTTTTTATGGTGTTTGATTTAACTTTAGACTTTTTAGATGATTTTAAATGAGTGCACACCTTCTATAATTGTTGTTAAGAAAAGGAGAGCCAAAAATTATAATTTGCAGTCTATTTAATGTCAATGTTTTTTTTTTAATGTTCAGTGGACATAATTATCTATTTTATCCTTATAAATCATAATTTTTATTTAATTTTAATAGAGACAATTGATAGTTTGATATCGGACTTGATGGTGCTTGATATCAGATTGAAAAGAAAGTTAGTGGTATCATCCTTCACTAAAAGACAGATGTGCACATAGGAAGAAAGAGACTCAGAGAGCAGGTTAGAGAGCTCATCTGTCATGCTGCCACAGGAAATGACTCTTGCTTTCTGGGGTTGCAAGACTTTTTAAGCTTCTGTCAAGCTGACCATGTTCCCAATGTCGGATGTTTTAGCCAAATCCTCTCTGATTCATTTGCATACTGTTTCCCTTATTTACTGCCAAACCAACTAAAAGTCTGTTACTTCAACACTGATGAAATGCATTTTGGCTTTTACTGAGGCATGCTAAATTAGAATGGAGGAACACTATATATGCGCATGTGTGCAGATTCAGACCATGAATCATAATATAGTCTGCCATCAGCCTTTTTTTGTGCACAGGAGTACATATACTGGACACATCTAGGACATAGTTGATAGTCTTGCAAGTGTGTCAGTATAGGAACAAATATAATACTCACAATATCAAAGTGAATGTGAATCTAATTTGAAAAGTCTGTCATTATTTAATCTTCTTCATGTTGTTCCAAACTTGTGTTATATTTTTTTGTCCATGGAAAACAGAAATATTTGAAAACATCATTTGAGCTCCTTTGAAAAAACTATGGGATTAGGACGAAGTAAAGGTGAGTAAATAATGACAGTTTTTTTATGTTTGGCTGAACTGTTCCTTTAAGAAATGTTTTATTTGTTCATAATATAAATGCAGCACCATCGATTGTAGCACGACTTGTGAATCCTGCATCTAGCTCCTAGCTTTTGCATTATGTAAAAGTCAGCCCTAGTGTGAACTCATTCTCCTGGCATTATTGAGAGAAATATTGTTTTACGGCCAGGATAATATCTTCACTTTTCTGTTCTATGTGTTCCAAAGGCCAGTAGCCAATTCACAAGTCTTAGGGCAACATAGCTCAGTTTACTCCCAGTACGGGTGAAGGATTGTTTGGGAAAGCTTCCCAATCAGAAGCTTTCTAACTTAAACTCACAAAGCCGGGTAGAGAAGGGAGGGCGAGAGGGACAATGAACAGAACAGTGAATCAGTTGGAGCAGGAGAAAAACAAATAAGGACCAATCACAATGAAAGACCAATTTATAATGAGGTTTAGCATCATATATAGTGCTAATGTTGCCATAACCACGGAGCCAGCTGACTACAGAAGTTGCTCAGCATGACACTTCAGTGTGTAACTGCAGTGTTTGCTTTTCTAACATATCTGTAAACATGCCTGGAAAACTTTCTTCTCATGTATGCATATTACACTATGCATGTATGTAAGGTATTTTTGAATCTGACCTCTGAAAGTAGTTGGTTTACATGGCAAAAATCTCTCTCTCTCTCTCTCTCTCTCTCTCTCTCTCTCTCTCTCTCTCGCTCTCTCGCTCTTTCTCTCTCTCTCTCTTTCTTTCTCTTTCTCGCTCTCTCTCTCTCATTATAAATTATATTTATATAGATATAAATATCCACATTCTGCTTTCATCTGTTGAATGGAATATTCCATCAGTCATCTTATTGTATACATGATAAAAGCCTTTCTTTTATCTGCCATGATGAGATCTTTTTATTTATATTAGCTCGAACATGTGTGCTGGTAAAATGTGCCAAAGCTTTCCTTAGAACCATTTGCACAGATCTTATAGGAAGATAATCATTACAAGTCTGTGGTAATCTAGCCTATATGGATATCTTTCTTTCCCACTCATGAATGTCATCTTTTGATATATCATCTCTGTCACCAGATGTTTTCTGTATCAAAATCAGAATGAGCTTTATTGCCAAGTACGCTTACACAATATTTGTTTTGGTGACAGAAGCTTCCAATGCACAGACAGAATGACAGCGACAAGAAACAGACAATAAAAATCAAATAAATAAAAATAAAAATACACAATATGTAAAATAGACAATATATGTATGTACAAAATAAGGTAATGTGAGACATGTTGAGCCCTTTTTTCATGGCATTAATTTGTAGGGTGCAGCTATGTTTTTTTCTGTCCTATATTCTGCCCCGTCACCCCATCGGAGACGTGTGTCATCGTTTGAATAAACCATGCTGCATAAACAGGGCAAGAGCGCAGCCCTTTGAACAAATATGCATCGAAAGCTCGGAGGAGCCGTCAGATAGGATGGGACTGTTACTGAACTCTCCAAGGCTGTCTGCGGCAGTGGAAAGCATTACACGCATCCCTTTCCATGCGCCCCTGGAGGAAGTCAGCAAGCCTGAGGCTTTTATGAGCATAACCCGTGACATATCGGTGAATAATGTTACGGGGCTCATTCAGGCCAGCTGTGTGGCATACTGGAAGCCAGATGTATTGTATTGAAGCTCTGATCAAACTACTGCCGTTTCCTCCCACATTTGCAGTGCGTCTGCGATGCAGAAGATCTGTGGAAATGACGAAGGTCTGACCCCCTCATGTTCACCTTCACCTCACAGTCTTCTGTGAAACAGTTTGTCTCAGATGAGAGAGAAAGGTTGATTGGAAGTTTTGTGAAGGGTTGAAGCCATTTTTAGCATTCAGGCTGTTTTCTCTTCAGCTATTACGGAGACTGCACTTCATATCTGTGGCGGAATAGAGGTAAATAACTTGGAATGGAAAATTCTGGAATAAACTCAAGCAGTGAATTGTGAATTTTAAACTTCAAGCCTAATGTATTTTCTGTGATAAAGCTGTTTGTCACGTCTTCCCAAATGGTTTTTAAATGTCCCTTCTATTGTAACGCAGTTCAGTCTCTTTTAAAAGCTCACAGATGACACAACGGTTCTAAAGTTAAATGGATTTGAGCCAGTTTCAGGCCTCCAATTTTTCCAAGATTCTCAAATAATTTCAAATAAACTTTCTGAATAAAAATTATGAATTTCCTCAACTCATTTGTCATTCTTCTCTTACTTTTATATTCTCTCAATTATCTTTGCTAAAATCTCTGACCTTTGAAAGCCTCAGAGGGTAAGAAAAGAGTTGAATAAAAACTGTCTGGCATGATTTTCATATGAATACACTCTTGTTTGACCTTGTAGGGTGGCATTAATTCAACAGTCTTCCACTGCTGCGCTAATAATCCGCTCCCATATGCTGCAAATCCCTCGCAGCTTCCACTACAAACAATTCTCCCAGCAGTCTTTAACGCTCGACTCCCCAGCCTCTGGTCCAGATGTTGCTTTTTAATATTCAGGAAGTGGATCAGAAAATAATTAAACTCTGCGACAAGTGATGTGACCCCAATTACCTCGTTCCGTTGTGGTCGTGACAACATGGGCAAGATGAAGGGGAAGAACAACTGAGCTTTTGGTTTGAGGAATGAACATATTTAAGGGTGTAGGGGAGGAAAAGGGAGTGAGAGTGCGGGTGAAGAAACTCCTTGTTTTTTTTCCTGTTTTAATTCTTGCCCTTGTCAAAATGGTGCTAGAAAGAGACGTCAAAGCGAAGCGAATGAGTATCTGTCAGTCGGCTTGTTTTAGATCTGTGACACTTGATTCCTCAGTCTTGACATGATTAGGATGACATGAAATAGCTTGTTACTGTTACTGCAATATGTGTAATGCTTTCGTGTGCACATCTCAGGGCTGTTGGCTTCACTACTTCCTACTTGCCCTAACTATGTGGGATGCATCAGATTTTGAGTGTCAAGTTATTTATTTTACTTGTTCTCACTCACAGCCAAATTCATGGTGAAACTGATGTAACCAATCCAACTTTGACTTTAAACCAGTGATATGTCACACAAGAAACCAAGCATATGTCAGAATGTCATATTAAAGGGAATATTCATCCAAGAATGAAAATCCTGTTCTCACCCTCTTGATGCACCAAACCTTTATTTCTTTCTTATCTGGAACACAAAATTAAAAGTTTAGCACGTGGTCCGAGTTGCTCTCTTGAGTACAGTGACAGTTGATGTTGACCAGAGGCTGTCGAGCTCCAGAGCCCCCCCCCCCCCCCCCCCCATAAAAACATAAAAAATAGTCCACACATTACTTATGCACCATGTGCCTTTAAGTCTTCTGAAGCCATACACTAGCTTACATGGAAACAGACTGAAATTTAAGTTATTTACTGAAAATATTGTTTGAAAGTTGTGGTCACCATTCATTGTATGCAAAAAATCAGCTTGGACATCTGCTATAAATATCTTCTTTTGTGTGTTCCACAGAAGAAAGAACAGAAAGATAAATAATGACTTTCATTTTTTTATGAGTTATTCCTTTAAATCATTTTAACATGGAAAGATCACTTTTGACATTCAATTGAAGTTGTATTGCACCTAGTTTTAATGTTTGGAATTGATTTGTTTAGGTATAATCTTCAAAAGCAATACCAGTAGCCACTTCTCCAGGATGCAAATGGCTGTCCTCTTCCTCTACTTCCTCTGCACAATCCACACTTCTTCTCTCGCTTCTAAGCTGAGCTCACATGGATGCCTCTGGCATTTGCGGTGTGCGCTCCAGCTCTAGCATATGGTGAAGAGAGGGAGAAGCCGGGAGATTAAAAAGGGTTTCTCTTGTACTTTCTCTCCTAGTGTTCTTTGATCCTCTACGTTTTTGTGGCATATTTGGGATTGTGCACTCAGATGGATAGAGATTGATGCCTGTACTCATTCGTATCTCACTGGAGAGGCAGGTATCATCTCTAGAATTTTTATGTTTATTTCTTTGCTGCTGTCCTTAAAGGGGTGGTATAATGCCCCTTTTTACAATATATAAAATAAGTCTCTGTTGTCCCCAGAATGTGTATGTGAAGTTTTAGCTCAAAATACGACAGAGAATTTTTTACAGCATGTTAAAGTTGTCCCTTTTTGAGGGTCAGTAAAAACACATTGTTTTGTGTGTGTCCCTTTAAATGCAAATCTGAGCTGCTGATCCAAATGAGGAGCTTCAAGAGCTCTTGTGTTAGCAGTTCCGATTACCTCATGCAGACAAGCACTAAAATGTCAGAAACTGTTCTGCCTTTTATGTTTAAACTGGAGTCGGACAACGATGGAGAGACTCAAGAAGTGACAACATAAGAAGTGACAACATGTAGAATACAACAGGATGTTTCTGAATGGTTAGTTGATGAATTTATGTTGCTGATGTGGAGTTAACTATCTATATGTCTTTGATTAGCATTATTCTGTCATGATAATCTATAAAATCGTTCGTGTGGGAACTGTTGTAAGATGCCTACAGAGTGACATGCTATTGCATTTGTGTTACGTACTGTATTGCATGTAAAAACACGGATGCGACAGCTTGAGCAGACTCACAAATGTGCTCGACTACTACAACTCTTCCTCTTCTCAACATGGACTGCGTGTTCCCGGGAGCGGGGTTGTAGTAGGAAGAGGCATTATTACTGTATTCATTGGTGTATGTATATACTATGCGCGTAACTGTTCTTGTAAAAAAATCGAACTGTACCGTTCGGCACGCACTTGCACTACGGTTCATCTTAAATCTGAAGATGCATCTATATGGTTTGTTGAAAATAATGCGTAAGACAGACACACAGAGTTCGGCTAATGTATGTTTCTGTCGATGGATGTGGCATTCTGGCTTCCCAATACATTACATTGATGATAAAAAAAAAAAAAAAACGTGGACAAAACAGTCACTCTTATAATATATCTTACATATCTTCTTATCTTACATTATAATATGAACAGTCATTTACGCCGCCATCACCTGGGTGTTGATAGCATCCAAGCACATGTTGCTATCTGTGTTTAAACTGGACTCATTGAAGCCTTGCCAATTTAAATGTTCAAGCACAAGAAGATGCAAAAAATAACTTGTGTGTGTGATGTGAGAATATTTGTGTGTGCTCCACTGATCTCTATTGAGAACTGGATTGCTCATGACGTTATAAAAAGTGAAGCCTAGAATATTGGTATTCCCTAGTATTCCCTCACATTCTATTGAATTATGGAAATCATCTGATTTTAATCATCTGAACTTTTCCTAACAAGTCAGCGTCTCCCTGTACATGCTTACAACCAGTGTTGTCAAAAGTACCGACTTCGGTACCAAATCGGTACTGAAATGTGACGATACCAGCATTTTCCTCTAGCATTTTGAGCGCTGTTGAATGGATCCTTAAACACCTCTAAATTGGCCAATGTGTTCACGCACTCAACATATATTTCACTGATTGGCCATTGTGTTTACGCGCTTAACACTTGACACTTAACACATTTACGCGACTTGACTTGACAACATGGCCTCTATTTACAACAGCGCCATAACCAAGTCAAAGGTCGTATACTGACCCAGTTGCATATCTTTTAAAAAACTAACCAATCAACAATTTTAAGCATCATTTTCATTCTCAGTGACCCAGAATTAGTAAAGTTTGACTACATTTATTTCAGAAGCATTTTGGCTGTAGACCAGTGATATCAGAAAATTCCCAGTTCATCTTACATTTGCCACCATGGTATCAACATCACAGTCAAATCTAGATGTTACTTCAAAATTGGCTTTGTAAGATGCCAGTGAAGCTAACATTTCCCGTTTTACTCACTAAAAGGAGGTCTGCACTGGGTTTTTCAAGTAATATTATCTATCCACATATATTTCCGAGGGGTAGCGGACCAGCATGGCCTCTGCTCAGTCTTGGTAGAGTGCCCTGTGAAATGGCTGTTCTCTGATGGCTGGTGTCTAGGGAGCCTGTTTTTGCTCTCATTAGAGCCCTGCAATTTATAGCATGGATGGCCCTGAATTTCATGCTTCAAAGTGAAGGAGAGTCTGTGGACGTTCTGTAAATTAGCCTTTATGACAGGGGGGAAACATGGACCTGTTAGTGAAATCTCTCTCATTTACCCTCTCTCTCACATGCTCTTATCTTCCTCTCCCTTTTATTTGCTTCCGTTCCGTTAACTGTTTTACCGTAGACTCACGTACTATACTGTGGAAACGGAAAGACTACTCGATTTATGAAGTAGCCTAGATAATACATAAATAGGCAAGGTGCAAATTAGGCCTACATAGTGATTTACATGAGGAACTTAATTTTAAATTTAAGTTTAACAACAAATTTTCAGTTGTAATCTGTTAGGGTTTTCGATTCAGTAAGAAAACATAATGATATACTGATGCTTTCAGTAAAGATATCTGTGTATTATCTTTTTTTTTTTTTTTTTTTTTGCCTGTAGTTGCTTCAGAAATCCATAAGTTCTTTGTGATTTTCCTTCTGTTGCGTTATGGGTCTTTTGTATTTGTTCTAAGACACGTCCAGATTGATGATGTGCGTCTGTCTGTACTATGTAATTTCAGCCCACCGCTCACCAGATCTGAGCTATTTTGTAAAGTCCATTAAAAAAATTATTGCATCAGCCTCAATTATCTCAAGTCAAATGTAAAAGTTGATGGTCCACCCGGCACTTTTCATTAAAGGAGGCCGCCTTGCCTTTTAATTACCTGACATATTTTTCTCCCTGAGAGTTTTAATGGCATCAGAGTGTGTTAAATGGAAATTTCTTTTAGAAACAGTGTTTAGTAATAGGTGATCCGTTACAAAGAGTAGAAGCAATGTGAATTCATGGGTATTTGTGTACGCAGACTGTAGACTGATTATAACCATGTAAATGAATGCATTTATGCAGTGCTGATTTTTGGAATAGCTTTAGATCAGAGCTTGTCTGGGCGGCACGGTTTCGACTGCCTAATACCTGTGTCTCATATCTCATTCTAAATACATTGGACTGCTTAAATTTGCTGCTTTATATAATTCAGTGATGTGTTTTATCATGGAGACAGCAGCACCTCATGCATTATTTGGCCCCCATCCCTCCGCAGTCTCGGCAGTAATACAGTATGCATATGCTAATAGGTTTCTATTCATTGAGTTTGCTGTGGGCTGATGTACTGAGGGGATAGAACCCTGAATGTGTGACCTTCTCCTCCTCCTCTGAATAGATTTGATGGATTTATAGTCAGATATAACTGCTCTCTCAAATGCTGAATATTTCAATCTTAGTTCTCCTGAGACACAGAAGACTGGCAAGACATTGACAGCCACAAAATGTGTGTGGTGTTGAGGCTAGTATCAGTCTTTGTGAAAATAATTTGGAGGAGAATTTCTAATAATAGAGTAAATGGTAGAAATGAAATAAAACAACATTGTGAGGCAAACCACGTAAGTCAAAGCATTAGGTTGCAGTTAGGTAATGTCATAATACAATGTTTTAGAAGCAATGTTTTTTTGTGAAACTGTGGTGGGTGGACCAACCTTTTTGTGAGTGAGGGCTCCCTGAAGGGATAAAATAGTCTAGAGGGCTACTTGTTTGATATAGGCTACTCATGTATATATACACACATACACTACCAGTCAAAAGTTTTGAAAAATACAACAAAAAACAGTAATATTGTTAAATATTATAACAATTGAATTTATAATTATAATTTATTCTTGTGATCAAAGCTGAATTTTCAGCATCATTACTCCAGTCTTCAGTGTCACATGATCCTTCAGAATGATTTGATGCTCAAAAAGCATTATTTATTATCAATGTTGAAAACAGTTATTTAAATTTTTTCAGGATTCTTTGATGAATAGAAAAATGTTCAGAAAGATCTTTTTATTTTTTTGCGGAAAGCCTTTCTTTAAAGTGAATTTCGTTTTGTATAAATTGTATCTTAATTTTAATCAATGTTTCATCAACCAGTTGCCTGGATTTAATAAATAAGAAGCAAATATAGCAGACAATATAATCAGGACATGGAGGCACTGGCGCGATTGCATTACTTGTGAAATGGAGCTCGTCTCATAAATGAACCGAAACCCAGTGTATAAGCTGCCTCACAGACATGAGAAATGTATATATATAAATATAGAAAGCTTGAAATACAAAACAATTCAAAATGAAAAGAATTAGACTACTCTCTGCTTATGTAATCCGTATGAAGTGTGCATTTCTCTTTATATGCACGTTCACTAAAGCGAAGATGGCGAGTCAGCATCATCAACTGACATTGACACAGAAAACACTAGTTTATTAATAAACAATTAAAATGTCTCCTTGCTATATTTGACGCATTCATAATCATTACTTTTGCTGGTTCTTTGAGACAGCTTTTAGGTGGGTTATTGGCAGCGTCACCCTCTGGTTACATGAATGCGTCACCACTGCATCAGCACCGAAAACATGGGGATTTTTTTTAGACAATATTCGCACAACCTATTCGATATAATTAAATCAACTAATCGAAAATTTATATATATATATTTTTTTTTTAGGGGTGTCCCCGACTATGGATTCTCATAGTCGAATCAGAATCGTCAAGTCTTGCCTATAGTCGACTAATAGTCGAATCATGTGTATGGGGGTGGGGCTGGGGGCGGGGCTTTAACATTTCAAAGCCGCGATATACAGAAAATCAAAGATATAGAAGAAAATGTATAAAAACATTAGGCCACACTGCAGACAGGATTTGCATTTCACATGCAAATCAAATTAAATCGGCTAAATTACCTGTGCGAGCAGGCTCTAAGTACAGCACAACATCGATGCACCGAAAAAATAAACAATTAATTTACTAAATTAAATTAGAACAGAATATAGCCTACCTTTCTAATAAATAAAAATACAAAACGAAATAAATCAGAATCAAGTCACAAGATGAGGAGCAAATATGTGCAAAATGCCTAAAGTGCAGGGGAACATATATTCAACACAAGCCACAAATAGTTAGATTAGATAACCCTGACAGATCAATAAATAAAATAAAAATAAAGAAATTATTAAAATAACGATAGAAGCCAGAATTTTCAACTTTGTCTTTTTAACTGCAGAAACAACAATAAATGCTAAACTGGAGTGGCAGTCTTTTTAGCTAAAAATGTTCACAGCATCCAAAAATCAAATTAGAACCAGCTGAAAAGTTTTGAAATCACTTGTACCCTACCTGATCGAGAGAAAAAATCCAGTCTTTCACTCTGTCTGTGTCCGTTGGATTCTTTTGTGCGTGCGGATAAAATACATTCTAAAACACTTAATGTGAAAAACGTTTAACGACTTAATCTCCTAAAATAGTTAAATTAAAATATCAAATTATGTAAAGAAAACGCTTTACTATAGGAGGAACGCATTGCGTTCATATTCTGGGTTCATCTGCTTATATATATATGTATATGTGTATGTATTTGTATGTGTATATATAAACTCACTCACACAAACACAGATTCTCTCCTCTCAACCACAAATGAGTTTTTGTTGGTTTAAATGGTAATTCAAACCTCTTTTTTGTTTTCATATAGTCTACATTACATTACATTACACTACATACTACCACTACTACTAATAATAATTTTATAATATTATTCCTATGACAGTAATAGTAATAAACAATAATTTATGTAAATAAATTCTACAGGAAAAATGCTGTTATTGTCAAATATACAATTATGAAAATGCTTAACTTGTGCCTGCTACGTTCACAAATGCATGCTAAACTTAGCACATGCACAGATGGAGTTCCCTACATTCATGAACCGGTATTTGAGAATCAAACCTGTGGAGCTGATCATGTGAGCGAAGTTCACACTTCTCTTTGCGCAGTGCACACAGACAGTCTTTTGATAAGGACACAAAATCTTATTGTATATTTGATTTTAGTTTGTTTGACAGCAATGGCGCAAAACACGACCTTAAAGACCTTTTGTCCTGGTTTCACAGACAGGGTTTAGATTACGCCAGGATTAGGCCTTAGTTCAATTAGGACATCTAAGTATCTTTTATAAACGTGCCTTAGAAAAAAAAACATTACTGGTGTGCATCTTGAGACAAAACAATTGCACTGATGTATTTTAAGATATGTCAGTGTAAATTGCTTTCAGTTAAGACCGCTTAAACATGCATTTTAGTCTGGGACTAAGCTTAAGGCACTGTCTAGGGCCGCCACTGTCAATGAATGGGAAGCACTGAAATCTATTTGTGGCGGTTAATGTTGATATTGTGGGGTGCACAGCACCACAAATAAATCAATGTATGGGAACATTGCACTCAGAAATTCAAACGTCTACACTACAACCCATCAAAATAAATGTTTGGTTTAACTTGATGAAATTATGAAATATATTACTATTGTACAGTAAAATGTACTTCTCAAATTAATAACAATAATGAATCACATAATAGCACTTTTTTTTCCATCTGTTTTCATTAAAACCTCTGTTGTGCAGCACCAAAAAGTGAAAAGAATCGTTCACGTTTCATTTGATTACATAAAAGATTAATCAAAGTTTTATGCATTTATTTTATTGCCACCATTTTTGATAATACATTGTCATAAAATATGAAAATATAGAATCCAGAAAAAATAAAACATATTTCATTATTATTGTTGCCGCACCATGGACTGTGTGCGTGTGTGTGTGTTTGAGGATTTTTTAGGCTGTGTTGAAAAGAGAGTCTTGCTGGGGGTGGCAGCCTCACTTTGCTCTATTTAGCCTATGCTTTCTGTCACTCCTTACAAGGGTTGTAGAGGTGAGTGAGCACCTGACCCTGAGTTGCTTTTAGGGCTGTCAAGTTGAAGGAATTTCCCTTCCCTTCTTTTGAGTGGCTAAATATCGCGATATTAACGTCATTTACATTATTATAATATTTTTTTAATATATATTTTGATTCCTGCTGACCACATCGTAAAATGTATTTATATAGCAAAGATGAAGGAGATTCAAAAACAAAACAGGCTAAGGCTGCACAATATAGTATTAAAACAATAAAAAATATATAGCATAGAATAGTGCTATCATTTATGAACCTGCACTAACTCTTACAGCAGTATGTTTCTTATTATGCAAACTGTTGTTCATCGCTATTTCAAAATATAAGTTTAAACCCTTGCCCTTCCTAAGTTACATCCAAATCAGTCAAATCATGTAACGTGACTGTCGTAATATACATTCTCCTTCTGGACTTGCTCGATGCAAAAAAAAAAAGCTAATGGAGTTGTGAAGGTGGCTTTCTGAGTGCGCACTCCAAGACAGAGCTAAACACAGACAAGTATAGGCTACTTTGGGCATCGGGTGTTCGCTGAAACGGACAAATAAAAACAAAAATGTGTCAGAATGTTCATCTTGGGGAGTTTTTGGGGAGAAAAAGAAAACTAAAGGACACCGAAAAGAATGTCAAAATAAGGGTCCAGATAACAGAACATAAACCTAACAATAAAAGCTCATTGGGCTATTGTTTGTATAACAGTTAGTTCTGATCCTTGAATCTGACTGGACGAGAGGCTTTCTTAAGACTGCTGATATTTCACCAGTATCAGCTCTGCTTGTCTCTACGCGTTCCAGACACGTCCCATAAGTCTCTGTTGTCCCCAGAGTGTGTATGTGAAGTTTTAGCTCAAAATACCCCACAGATTATTTTTTATAGCATGTTAAAATTGCCACTTTTTGGGGGTGAGCAAAAACAAACCATTTTTGTGTGTTTCCCTTTGCAAATGAGCTGGTGCTCCCGGCCCCCTTTCAAGAAGAGGGTGGAGCTTCAAGAGCTCATGCTCCAGAGGCAACAAGACAGTCTCACACAATAAAATGTCAGAAACTGTACTAGTGGTGTTCAGTTCGAACCGGAGTCGGACAATGATGCCTACAGACCCAGAGATGCTGGGAGATAGAACAGGTATAGTTTAGTTTAATTACGGTTATAACTTATGATGCCATCTTGCTTTTATCCACTATTAGTACAAGCCTGTTGCATCGGTCCCAGTCCGAATGATGGCCAAAACTTTACTGGTGAGTTTTATAAAGTTTATTGTACATCACACAAAAGATGAAGTGTCCGTTTTCACTTCAGAAAACCACCGTAAGAGCTGAATAAACACAGTATAAGAAGTGTGGATTAAAGTCTTTTAAAGAAGGGAAACTCTCTCTCCCTTGTATTATCATCAACATACACAGCGAATTACACAAAACCACTCGTTATAACTAACATTAAACAAATATATACAGACTTTATGCCTTTTCGGGGGGTGCTTAATAAACTGTTAAACTTTCTATCCATAAAACAACTCTGTTGAACTGTAATAAAGTGCGTGCTCTGCTCTCCCTTTCATTACTGCAGTGACTAGTATCACTCTGGAGACTAGAAGCTGGATCACGAACAGTTGTTGCTTATCCATCCTTCAGTAACAACTTTTTAGCAAAGCCTGTGTTTTGTATTGTCCCTTTGTATTGACCCTCGTTCACAAAGCAGTCTGGAGTGAAATGATTTGGGCAGACATAAACGAATTTAGATATATTTTGTGGGGCGTTACCATAAAAAAATTAAACGAATCCACTGTGTCCTCAGTGGCTTGGATGATGGGAGAAAATGAAGACTCTTATGTTCACTCTTACATCCAACAACAGAACACCGGGATTTCTTACGAGACATTGTCATTACAGCTGCTCGAGCGCAGATAAAATGGCGGATAGTGTACAACTCACTGAGGGCAGAAACCATGGTAATGCAGGACTGTCAGTCAGCGGCTGTGGGCGGGGCCTGATCAGTATGTCACACTGCTCAGAGAATCAAAACGGCATGTCTTATGAGACTGCTTTGGTTTAATGGGGATTTAAAAAAAGGAGTGGGTGGATTTTTATCATTGTAGGGTGATTATGCTCACATACTGCCAACACACATTTATGTCCAAACACAATATAAAAGTGGATTTTGCATAATAGGTGCCCTTTAACTATGAGTGCCTTTTATCCTTCCATGGCTCCTCCATGGGACTTGAGAACGGTGTGGTACGCAGGTGACGCTCATTAACACTTGCACCACCGGCACTCGCTCCATTCCCACAGTTCTCGGCCCCGTCCTGCTTGCCACAATCATTATTAACTTATTTAACATTCAATACACATGCATGAAGTGTAAAACAAGAAGGGCATAACCTTATGGGAAAAAAAACAGAAAATGTGATTAATTAATTAATTAACCACCAACATATTCACACACATTCTGCAGCCTGATCCCTCTCATCACTTGTTGTTATGAGTGCAGGGATTCATGAGTGTCTATTGCGGGTCACTTAGCTCACCTCTACTCGCAGCTTAGTTAATTACGTGGTGATGGGTAAACTACCTGTTTCTTATTTTTGTTTTGTTCTGGGCAGAAGCAAGCAGTTGGAATGCATGAATAGAATTGTTTTTTTGTTTTATTTTTTTGCAGAGAATGAGAGATTAACTCAATATTATTATTAACTTAATTATAGACTGTCATAAAGATTATGCATTCTTTTAGCTTTTTAGCTTAAAGGGGCATTCCACCCATTTGAACATTTGTTTTTTATTTAAAGTGGGTCATATATGTAGTCGAAATGTAAAATAAATTTTGAATTTGGTGCCTTCGTGACCGAGGAAAGACAAAAAATAACTTCAGGACGCATTTGTATGAAAGACAACAACTCCCACAATGCACCACATTGCACAGCTCCGCAAGCCACTCCCACTAATCCAGAAAGCGCATATCTGCCTATAAGAGAAATCACTCTTCCGTCTACAAGGCTAGCTACCACCAGAGCTTGAAATTCATTTCACATTCACACAAAATGTCTAGTTAGTTGGCGAACTCATTAGTGCATTACTCCTCGTTTGTATTTCTTTCGAAAAGGTGAATTATTGCATGGTACCTGGATGTTCAGTCAGAACATATGCGGTGCGAAACTAGGATAGTTCTCAACACAAACGTCCGTGTCCTCGTCTGATTCAGAGATTTCGTCCAGGAGAAATTGTCATCGTTGAAATTCTTTGCCGCAGACGGACTCTATCTCTGTGTTCGTAGTTGCATCTTACAGTCTATGAGTTGCATAGTGAGATCACCGGCGCCACCAGTCCGCCCTAACTCGAGCCAGTCCGGGCTCCTCATCCGCGGCAGGCAGGTCTTCTGCCTCGGCTGCTCTTCGCTATAATGCGGCTTGTAAAGGTAGCCTCAAACACCTGATTCAAGCATCAGACTTCCGAAATCCACTTCTTCTATATCATATTGAGCACTCTCCTCCGCTATTGTCATTACTTTACATCTGTCTCCACAGCGCCTGTTAGCTTAGCTTCAAACAAGATGGAGGATATTGCTTTCAGTTTCAGAGAGTAAAGTCCCACCCACTGATCTGTAATAGGTCTGTAGCGTGAGCGGGTCCCGGCCCCTGGGAAAGATGAGGAACTAGTGCTTGTAGTCATAGATATCATATAAAGGCTTTATATATGAACACACCGATAGATAGATAGATAGATAGATAGATAGATAGATAGATAGATAGATAGATAGATAGATAGAAAGAAAGAAAGAAAGAAAGAAAGAAAGAAAGAAAGAAAGAAAGAAAGAAAGAACTTCAGGCCTGGGATAATCTGTTCTAATTGTAGCTTTGATGTATTCGCATACTTTTTTTTCCACCACCATTAAGATAAGTTGTAGGCCTATCTGTATTGATGTACAGTATGTGAAAAAATACATCTCAATTTTACTTAATACTTTAAGTTTAAGTTTTTATTTCAATGTTATGTAAAAATATGTGAAGAGGGTTCCTTTAAAATTAAGCTTTAGGTTCTTCAGCTTTGGTTGTAGTTAATATTGTATTTTTTGTTTAACACATTTTTATTTTTATTTTTTTATTTTTTTTTACTAGGTTAGGATTAAACGATAATTGGCGGACCCCATGCAGTGCCTCCACAGACCCCTGTAGGGTTTACTGACCCCCTGTTGAGGATCCCTGCTGCATGCGCATGATTACAGTTGGGTAACAGACTTTTGACTTCTGAGTTTTCACTTTTTTTTTTATTTAGCAATCCTTAGTCTGGTTACCACATTATCTGAGTGTCCCCACATACATCCTCCTTCCAGATAAGAGAATTTAAAGGGCACCCAATTACATCTGAATCCAAGGTTATTTCCTATTAAGATCGCTGCCTCTTTTACCTCAGGGATTTTTAGGTTTTGTTCAGATTTCACAAGCCTCAGAGGTCATGCAATCTGGAGGGGAAAAGAGGTGATTACAGAAAAGTTGACCCTTTTCAACTCTGGGCAAAGATGGGAGGACTTTGTTCTTTATCTTCCTTTTTTTTCTGTTGACAAAAACTGCTATAGAGTTTTATGGTGTCTGATTTTACATTTTGCATACTATAAATGCAAGTATACAATTATCTTTGATGCTTAAATTGATTTATATTCCGTTTGGTCTGTTTGTTTCTTGGAACAAGAAACAATAAGGAACAAGGTATAGCCAGGCACATTTGTGTGTATTCTTATCTGGCCACAGTGAAATGGATTTTATGGTACTCAAAGAACCTATAAAGTGTGTGTGACAGGGCGAAATGATATATTAATAAACCAAGAATTCACCAGAGACGAGGTCCTCAGAGACTGCAATAATATGATATGAGTACATTGTAACGACAAATAAGACCCAAAGAGCAGAATAAGAACTATACCTTGCACAAAATGTTCATGTTTTGAAATTTGTTGTGTAAATATCAAGGTTAAAATAATCATTAAATTAATGTAAATTAATTGTATTATTGGCACTCAAGTAACAAGATGACCTGCATACTGTAAACAGAGAAAAATATTTGTATTCTGTGTATATGCACATGCACACTTCGAATTAGTCTTTTTAGTCAAATGAAAATAAGCATTTCAAATGATAACTAATAGCAGATGTAGACGGCACATACTCTATACCGCATGCACATGCCTTCACATAAGACGCAAGTTAAGTCCGGTTTATTTAGCATTATTATTATTATTTTGAGCAGAGTTATTGCACTGTGCCCCACAAAAGCTCATTTTTTTTCTGCACTCAGTGCTCATAAATGCCTCATTGCAGGAGATCATTGCAAAGCCTCCATTGATTCTTCTCTTTTCCCATGGCCCTACTGGCCTGTTGACTTCCTGCCTGTAAACATATTTTTGTTTTAATATACATTTTTTTTATTCAGTTATTTTCAGAACATTACCATAACATAAAGGTCAGCACTCACCATATAAACACAGACCAATTGAAATCCAGCAAATGTAGCTTCCCTTGTAAAAACATTTTATAATTCATTCTGCCTTATAGCACCTTTTTTTCTTTAAAGTGTCCACAAGGTTGTTGATATTTTCCCAGAAATGCGTGACAAATTACCACCACGTTGAGCATGATTGTAATCTCTCGTTGTACAGTGACATATTGTACAGTTAATAAATATAGCCAATATTCTGATGTCAAAATGGTAGGGCACAACCATGTGGTAAACAAGACTATAGAATTGCCTGACACTAGTCCTTTTCTTGAAAGCTGCAACCTCTAACAAAATTTTGTCACACCGTCAGGAAAAGAGGTCGCAAAATGTCAAGAGCAGGGGTCGGCAAGTAAGTTTGGCATCAGGCCCAAAAAATATTGTGCCACTAGATGGCGGGCCAGAACATAGTCAAAGGATCATTTAAGAAATTAATTGATGAAAAATGACAGACTGTTACAGTGTCTTTTGTAAATGGTAGTGAGTTGTTACTCTATGTTAAATCCTTAAGTAGGACAGTCATTAACAAAAAGCCACATTTGTGTGGCGGTGTTCGGGTTTTACACTGGATGAATTAATAAAGCAGTAGTGACACAGAACCTGGCAAGTATCTTCATCCACCAACTTGCAACACAGACCGCCTTGCTAAAACACACATATGTGGGAGATACGGAATGGATAAAAATAACTAAAAAAATAAGCCCATTAATGGGAAGTTTGAGTCATGCTCTTAACAAACTATGTTTTATTTCCTCTTTCCATATTGTGAATAATAAATGTGTATCATTTTAATTTGCTTGTTACACAATGGAGCCTAACTTATTGTAATAATTATTTGAAGTAGCCTACTTTTACACTCAGAATTATTCCTTGGCATCCTCATGTACTAAACTACATTTTTTAAATTGTTTGTGTGCTGGAGGTATGCAATTACGTCGTGTGCAGAGTGATGTTAACATTTAAGCTAGGTGTGAGAAAATGGCACTATCAAAGAGTCTAAAGAGGAATCTTGACAGCGAAAATAGGGCATACAAAGAAGAATGGAAAGACAACTATGCGTTCATCCTACCTTGTGAATGCAAAGCAGATGTGTCTTATCTGCAATGAAGCGATCCACAGACTCTATTGAATGCCTTTCAGAACTTTTCAAATAAAAAGCTCTCTATTCATCTAAAAATAAAACATTGCTGCAAAAACGTTCTCGTACTTTTATTTTGAAGGCAAAATCACTAAAGACGAAGTGATTGCGAGTATCTGTTGCTGTCATGACAAATCTATTTCAGAACCAGCCGCTATTAAAAAAAAAAAGGCTGCGACCGGCCGCCTGTTGCTGAACACTGGTCTAGAGCCCTGTACCTAGAATTTAAAATTATCATTTGAAATCATCCTTAATAGTAAATTGCCATTACCCCTGTTTAGCAATGACTTATTTTAGCCATCAGTAGAAATGTGGACATTTACAGTATGGATTTGTCAGTTTTTAGGGGTTAAAGGAGAAGTTCACTTTTAAAATGAAAATTCTGTCATCATATACTCACCCTCATGTTGTTTCAAACCTGTATGAATTTCTTTCTTCTGATGAACAGAAAAGAAGATATTTAGAAGATTATCAGTAACCAGACAGTTTTTGGGTCCCAATGACTTCCATAGTAGGAAAAAAAATACTATGGAAGTCAATGGGACCCAAAAACTGTCTGGTTACTGATAATCTTCTAAATATCTTCCTTTCTGTTCAGCAGAAGAAAGAAATTCATACAGGTTTGAAACAACATGAGGGTGAGTATATGATGACAGAATGTTCATTTTAAAAGTGAACTTCTCCTTTAATTGAATGGTTGTCTGCTTTATTTTAGGATGTGGAGGTTTTGTTTTTGGTCATTTTGCCACTTTATTTGATGTTGATGTTGATGTAAGAGAGAAGACTATACATTATTGGGAAAGAAAGAGGAGTGTTATTGGGACATGGCATGACATTTCTTGTTAATGTCTGAAGAATGTGCACTGCCAAGCCATGGCTCCAGCTATATTTAATGTTTTAGGTTCTGTTTTAATTGCTACTGTTAATGCAAGTCTTGGAATGAATAAGGATGAATAAGAAAAAGCCACATGGCAAGTTCATCTAATAAAAATCTCCTTATGTTCACATTTTGACTTTATAGCCTCTTTATAGCCTCTTGTGTAGCCTTTTACATAACATTTTAATCAGCTTAAGTTTAACATTATCACTCCACTCTCACCCTCTCAGCCCTTAGAACTGGCTTTTGCCCAGTTATTTAAACAGCTGAGTTTTTAAAGGGAATCGTGGCTCTATTTAACAAGAGAATAAATATCAAGACTCTATATGTTAATGTCATGCATGCTGTTCCGGCCTTTGAGAGACTGTGGATAGCGGTCTCCATCTCTATGCTTCCTGCTCAGCTGTAATAGGCCACAGGCTCTTAGGTTATCACCACTCTAAAGGCCACAAATTAATACTCGTCATGGAATTGAGATCTGGCTTTTCATAGAGCACTGGACGCTTGTTAAATGCCCATCTACAAGCCGTTAGTTGTTCACAGCAAGCGTGTTAATTGGCAAATAGATGCTAAAATTTTTTTTCAGTGGTCTGCTTTGGTCTTATAAAACTTTGTAGGTTTTGTCTGGCATTTAGATTTGGATTATGGAACATATCAGAGAATAGGTCAAGAGTTTAATACGACAGAAGAATGTCAGACAGTGATGAATCCGGCGCGGCCTTATTATACACTGCTGTCAAAGTATCTCAAGCAAAACTTGCGTTACTTACTGTACTATAAATAAGCAATTCTAGACTTTCCGATATTCGGGTGGTTAGAATAGGATAGGATAGATTGAGAGTTTTGAGACCTTTTATTTCATAATCGCCACCATTTTATATTTCAAATTTGTTTCTATAATTGTGATGCTTTCTCTACAATTTCTCTCAATTGCAATTTTTATTCCAGTTTTTATAGCAGGTCTTTATTTCTCTTTTTCTCTCTCTCTCTCTCAAAAAAAAAAAATGCCTGTGGCAACATTTCTGAAATATGTTTTTTTTTTTTTTTTCAGGTTTTTTTTTTTTTTTTTTTGTGAAGTGAAATGTCCAGTGAGTGGTGCTAAAAGTGCCTTCATTTTAATCCCAAACAGATAAACATGATTCTTTTTTACGTATTGTGGCAGTTTGGTGAGCTACTGAACATTTACTGCATCAGAAGAGCCATACATATGGAACTGGTTACGTGATGCAAACATCAAAATGTATTAGTTTAGAAATCATCATTGTGCGAAAATAAGTCATTATTGTAATTGGTAATCTGCCCACTGTAATCATAATATATGTAAAAAGGAATTGTATGCATGATAATATAATAAAATAAGTGGTTAGATAGATATGTGAATAAATAAATGAATGGATATGTACATGAAACACTGAATGAATATGAATCTGTTATATGCAGCGGATTTCAGTGGTTTGAATGTGGTTCTGTGTTTTGATGATCTTTAGGGTCTTTTGCATCGGGTAGTTATAGGAATTCATATTCACACCATCTGTCAAACTTAGTGGCACCAGTGCTACTGCTCTCAAATGTTAGTCTGGAGCCCTGGAATCGAAATGCACGTGCCTTATCGAATTCCCGGTTCTTGGAAATTTGGAACGGGTTCAAAAATGAAACCTGTTCTCGATACCCAACCCAACTCTGAAGTAGCTAAGTTAGTCCCCCAAAAGGCATTCCTAAAACTAAAATCGTTCCCAGTTCCTGTGGTACGAACATGTCAAAAAGCGGGTACTTCCGCCAACAGTTATAGAAAACGTTCCTCCGGTGCGAAAGCCACTTTTGTTTCACTCACCTCTCTTTGATATCCCCACTAAATCACTTTCTTATTTCCAAGTATGTAATGGCCAGCCCAGTGTTTTTGAAATGTATTCCACGTAATAACAGTGTATTAAAAAGCATTATCGTCAGTCAGAGCTGGATTTAATGTTCACCTGATCCTCTTAAATGTCAACAACACTTTTGTGGCCTTTTTAAGTCTTTTTATGCTTATTTTGTGGGCTAAATCTGCTGAGTGTGGAGGTTTTTGAAGTGTTTACCTAACTCCTGTTTTAGACAATGTTCCAAAGTGCAGAAAAACACAGATTCCTTCCCTTTGAAGCTGTGTGCTGTGAAGAAAGCTGGTAGGCAGACTGGAACACCAGCCTTGACCAAGCGGACAGGTGGAGGAGTGGCTCGCTGGAGTTCATTTGGATTAGGCATTTGGCGCTGCAGTTGAGGCATTTTCATGGTACTTTAATATCCCACACAATTATTCACAGAGCTTTAATGTTTCCGTGTGAAGCGCTGAAGGCATGTGGACCGGGTGAGGTTGTAGGTACAGCGGTTCTCTTCACAAAACCGATACGTTAAGCTGTTTTTGGAGGGAAATTCTCAAAATAGGCCTTTGTTTTTTGCGGTTGCAAAAAGTGCGTATTTTCAACCAATACAGACCAATTTAAAAAAAAAAAAGTTAATCATTAACACTATTGAAACTTTATAGTTGATTACTTTTATAGTATTTGCAACTAAATAAGCTTCTGAAATTGTTTAGACTGCTGTAACACTGTTTATCTTTGACTTGTGCATCTTTGACATGTTCATGTTGTTCACCTCCATAGCTCTGAAAACCCCTGCAAAAAGCAGAAAGAACAGCAGATAGGACAATTCTTGTCAGCAATGAATGTGTTCAACCATCTCATAAACAATAGGATGTTACTGGTATCATGTCTGCCTGCATAGCTCTCCAAAAGGTGACCAAAGCAATTCAAAACAAATAGTAGTACAAACCATTTTAAGAAACGTTTTTAGAAAAGCAATTTCCGAGATGTTTTTGAGTTATAGAATTTTGGGATTGCTGCTGTGTAAGTGCGTACTTGAGTATCAATGTTGGTGTTTTTGTAAGGCAAAGACATTCAGCAGAGGATAGCGATTAAAAGCAAGAAAGACTGAATAGCCAAACTCGATAGAGTTTTATTTAGAATTTTAGAAAGGTTCAAGAGCTATCGTTGTATTATTGCAAGGCCAAAACATTTTTTTGTAAAGATTTCTTTGTATTTTGTGAATTGTACATTCTTTTGCGTTTGTTGGGGGAAAAAAACATCGGCATCAGAATTACACTTTTAATGTCTGTTTGCTTTGGTGCCTGGCTGAATGGTTCTCTTTCAGCATGGTGTTTTCAGACCTGTCTGCATGCCTTTGGCCTCCTGGATGTTTGTTAGTGACTTTCTCACCTGTGTGTCCTCTCAGAATCTCTCTGTGACAAGAGGTGCTCTCCGCTCAACAGATTTAGAGAGAGAAAAAGAGATAGAGAGGATGAGAGGCCTCGTTTGACTTCCCTCCCAGCGCTGAGAGCTTGCACAGGACCATCCATCACTCAGTCGCTGTGCCAGCAACTGTGTCTTCCCATCCCTCCTTAGCACATGTTCTATGCTTTCTATACTAAATAGAGGCATCTCAACAACTACAGTCCAATTTTAATTTTCAAGGATTTTAACTGGAGTACGAGTTTTGGTTTAGGACATGTGGGATGCTTTTTATACGTTATCCAGCTTTTCCCTAAACTCAGAAGTCTTGCCCGACTCATAACGGAATTACCCTTTACATTTCCTGTTCCGGTGTTTCTAATCAAATAAGCAGATTTTCCGAGCTGATAATATAACGTTAAACTTATTTACTTAAGTTTGTAATGACATTTTGTACTTTGATGTATTGTAATCATTGAAAAACAATGTTTATTTTTTTGCCTCCAAGTAAGCTAGCATCAGTTTTGTTACATTTTCTTTTTATGGTTTATCTTTTAAAAACATAATCTGATTAATCATAATCATATACCCATTTGCACTTGCTTTCCTGCCAGACCCCACAACCTCTTTTGAGGCTGTTTCTACAATTCTACCCTACAATTCTGTTTCTGCCCTTCAAAAAAAAGTGTCTGGAAGTGAAGTGGAGCTTTTCAGGAGCTGAGTGATTTAATTGACAAAAGGCTTGTAAGTGAGCTGATACATGCTCATAGCTATCGACCTGATCCCAGGCTGGCGGGACCGGGGCTCCTGGGGCATGCTGGTGTCTCTTTCTCTTACAGGCACTCCAGAGATGTTTATTTTTAAAGCCCTCTTGACAACCTCTAGCCTGACCAACCAGGGATGGCATGCAACACATTTGACATGTGTGCAGCAGTGGAATTCTCTGACTCAAACACACATGCAGGCGTACATATACTGTAACTCACAATTTCAACACACAACACAAACTCACTCTTACACTCCCAAGTTGCTCTCGGTTTAGCCCTCTCACTTCTTAGGACTCCCTTTGTTCCCTTCATGCCCTTCATTTTTCATCCATTTAAAGACCCTGAAAATCAAAATTTGTGCTTTTTGGCTGTTAGCCCATGTATATTCCATAGCGTTCTCTTTGTTCACATGATCTGGTGTTTTCTTCATCTCAGAACAGCTCTGTTGATAGTGTATGCAGTGATATCAATCTACGTATGTGCTATCAGTTTAACACATATTTGGGAACGCATTGGGCAACAGTTACTAAATATTTTCACATTAGCTTAATTTTCAACATTTTTCTTGACATATTACAGCATTTCACTAGGGGTTTCACTATGAGACACCGTTGTAAACCTGTTTGCACAAAAAAATTAAGTTTTCCTCAAATAAAAATATAATAAGCTTGTGCAAGTGAATAAAATCAAGTGAAATGCTGTAATATGTCAAGAAAAATGTTCTTCACTATGAGACACCGTTGTAAACCTGTTTGCACAAAAAAATTCAGTTTTCCTCAAATAAAAATATAATAAGCTCGTGCAAGTGAATAAAATGACAATAGTATTGTATTTTTCCTACTGTACTGTAAAATAAAATTATATAATTTTAATTTTTGTTTCATATTTATTTTACAGTGCAGTTGTATTACAATAGTAAAATATTACTGTTTTATGGATAATAATATAAAAAGACGTTTGAGCCCAGGTACAAGTCAATGCAAAGACTTTTCACTGTGTTCAATTTGGATGATGAAAATGGGCTGGGGCTTTACATTTTGAACTTTCGAATTGCACTAGATTGATGCAATTAACTTTAAAATGTACAAAATTTTGCATTACAAAAATCATTCCCTCAGACCCCCCTACAGCGAGATTCACCCACCATAGTCTCAAAACATTATGTGGGAAACACTGTATGCATTTGAAATATGTCAGTAAGTCAGGAAAAACGAACACACACACACACACACACACACACACACACACACAAACAAACAGTCACCTTCTCACTCACTTCAGGCTCCAGGTCTGAGCTGCCAAATGGCTCCTGTCAAGGTGACAGGCATTAGTGTGGCAAGCATAGCAGTGCGATAAAGGCTACTAGTGAGTTCACGCTACTCCCATTGGCCTGTGCCTGTGTTCCTGCAGTGGTCAGAGCAGCAGTGTATAAATGTCATTAAGAGCCTGTCTCTCAAGGGCTTTCGACCACATTCCTGTGGTGTCAGCTCCATCCCGTCATTACACTGTTTGTTGACCCCCGCCAGACACTTCGGTTGGCATGATAGCTTGTGATTTTTTTGACATATTTGTGAATTCACTCTTTTATAAAGCTTATCAGTATACGAAAAAAATTCTTGACATGAAATTTTAATTAAACTTTACTTTTCAGATTATGTGCTCTTTCACAGACACCTCAGTGACATATGATGTACTGTAACCCAGTGGGTATGATGTGCTGAGACGCTTCTTTAACTTGGAAAGCTACAAGCTATTCATAATTTAGAGTAGTAGTTAAAGTTCTTAAACTATAATTTAGACACTAGAATGATGATTCTTTTGGAATGGTTGATTTTCATCTGAATGGTTGAGTCACAAAAAAATATTAGTTTTTTAAACATTAACATGTTTAATTGTTGATCGTTCAGATGTAATGCTGCATGTGACATTAAAATAGCGATTAAGCTTTTTGTCATCGGTATTTTGGCGAGTGATCGGAAAAAATATACTATTTTGAATATGCCTGAACTACTGACAAAAGTTGTTAATTTAAGGCTGGAATACACTACACAACTTTTGCTCAGATTTTTGCCTTGATTTGCAGTTTGTAGTCAATGCTAGTTGGCGAAAGTCATAGCCAGTCTGCAGATTTTGGGCTGTTTGACTGATTTCACTGAAAATTGCATAGTTTAATAATGGGCAAAGACTCCAATTTTATTTTTTTTATGATTCCATCCAGTTGGAGGATATCAAATGCGTATTGTTTTTTTTGCTGTGCATCTTCTAGCAGCTAGGCACATGTTTCTGTGTGAATTTGTTGTGTTCAGATCGACTTGAAGTCTGGTAATGTGTGATCCGCAGTTGTTTTGTGTATGATGCCCAGTTTATTTTTTGATTTTATGATGCCTAGTGTTTTAAAATATGTTCCCATTTTAAGTCATGTAGTGAATTCCAGCCTTATATGCTCCAAAACAGTACGTAACCATTTAAAATACTCAAAATCAAGTCTATATTTCATTACAGACCTTCTCCCTTCATCTTTCTTTCATAGAGAATACATATTGCGGTAACACTTTAGTTTAAGGTCCAGTTCCCACTATTAACGGTTTGCTTATTAGGATATTGGCTGTTTATTAGTACTCATGAAGCACATATTAATCTTCTTCTGCATGGCCATATTCTACATCCCTTAATCCTACCCAATACCTGAACTTAACAACTACCTTACTAACTATTAATAAGCAGTAATTAGGAGTTTGCGGCAGAAGTCATAGTTAATAGTTAGTTAATAGTGAGAATTGGACCCTAAACTAAAGTTTGACACATATTGCTCTAAGAACAGTATCTAGGTACATTAAAAGCCCTTTAGTTTTCTGGCTGATGTGTTGATAATAATAATATTAATCTATGTGTAGTCTGTACTCTAATGTGGGATTTTACTCTGCCCTCACACCACGAGGGGAATTTTATGGAGCCCTACCACATCTTGGTATGCAAATGAGTCTGGGCTTGTGCCAATTTGTGCTCTATTTTCCTCCCTCTCTTCCTTTCTCTCTTCTGCTCTCCAAAGAGAGGAGCGCAGCTGACAGCTCTGGCCACTCATCTGTTTAATCATTGGCACTGCATACATGCTGCTGAATAACGATGCTCGCTTCACGTCCGATTGTAACAGTGATTGAGAATTCGCTCTGTATTTTGAAAGTATAATGCTTGACAAATCAACACTACAAGAGAGCATCTCACAGCTGCATGGTGTTATCACACGCATCTTTAGTTTGTTGACATGTTTCGAAAGCTGAAGACTGACACATTTAATGAGCTTGTAGATGGATATTAAGAAGTTTGATTGATATACTGCTAATTATAAGAATTGAAAGATGACGTGTAATTTCTGTGTTTGAAAAAACATATACTGTCAGAGTATGCACTACTTGTTTCTTGACTGTTCTAAAAGTATGCATAAACTGTACACTTTCATTCAAATGTTTGGGATCATATAAGACCCCCCCCCCATTCAAATACATTGAAATAGAAATGGTCATTTTAAATGGTAATAATAATTCACAATATTACTGTTTTTACTGTATATTTGATCAAATAAATGCAGCCTTGGTGAGGAAGGAAAGAGACTTATTTTTAAAAAACGCACAAACTTTTGAACGGTAGTGTATGTAGTATGAATAAAATCTGGACATGCTACATTTGTCATGTTGGCATTATCATGTGACCTATGATGTCAGTCGTGTAACTGCTCCATGTTATTTATGAATATAAGGACTACTCTTTTATGGCCTTATGGAATAGTAAAGTCCATTGGAGGCACACTTCAGTGGTAGTAAGTCATCTGGGGATTTTCATATGCTGTTTTATGGATACTGCGTTATTGGACAAACTGCTTGTGTGAAAATCAGTGTGTCAAATAGCATACTATTTGACACTAACAATAACAATATAACAATAATGGATTTAACATCGAAACTTAACTTCTAATGCTAAAATGTATGCTTTTAATGTAACCTTCTTTTAAGTACTTTGGTCAAGAATTATGTATGCAATTTTATATTATTTATTTGAAAAAATTAAAAGAGCAGTTTCATGTCTATCCTTGTATTGTACAACTGGTTGAGGTTGATATGGGATTTAGAAAGTAATTAGTTAAGTAATGCAATACTTTTTAGAGAGAGTAATTAGTACAGTAATCTAATTACACTGTTGAAGATGTAATTAGTTGCTAGCAATTAATAACTTTTAGAGTAACTTATTCAAATGAGGAGAATTACTTTTTGCAAACAGCTCTCCCATCTTTTCAAAAACATATCAACCCTCAGATAGCCATGGCTCTCATATGCCTCTCACTTTATATAAATATATAATAAAATGTAGAAATTGTTGTGGCTTGCTAAACTTATAGTTGGCTTTGCATATTAAACTGAGAGACAAGAACATATTTTAACATGCTTCAGCTTTAACCCAGTTTTTCGGTGGCTGGATTTTCGGTAGAAGCCACCCAGAGGTTGTCCTACATCATCCCAACTGAACCACAGCAACCCAAAAAAGCCTTTTTATTTTCTTGCAACGCTTCTAATTGCAGCTCCATACTCATTTTTGAAAGCGTGCAGTGTACTAAGGACTGTCTGTTAAGCTCTGTCAATCTATAACAGAAGGCATTTCTATTTATTTCTTACCCTGTCTGTCTCTTTTTTTCCGTTTTTTTTCTTTTGCTGCTGAATGTCGAAGGAATGTGGATCTCACAAAGAGCTGAAAGAGCAAAGTAAATAGTGCTGCTGCTGGTGGATTTGGGATGAACACACACACAATGTTGTGTAGGCTCTGATTGTAAGCACATTGATCATGATACTTAACATTAAGAATGGCCTCATTACTTTGTAGATGCTGGCTAAAATGGAAGTGTGGTGAAGCGTGTACAAGTAACGGTAACTCAGCAAGAGCTGTTAAAGCCTGATGACAGCAATAAAGTGTAATACATTTTTAGTTCTTTTTCTGTATGCATGTTTGTTTTGAAAAAGGCTATATAAGTTAATATACAATGATTAACTGGGTTCTTTTTTAAGTTAGCTGCAACATCTTAGAATTGGGAGCACCATTTATTCCTTCCCTGCATTTCGTTTTTTCACCCATAGGGGTCAGTTTCACTCTCTGTAAGCTGTTTTTTTCTTTCTTTATTAAGGATGCTGAATGGGCTGACAGTACTCTGGTCAGTGGTCTGTTTCTTTCAGCAGTGCCACAGTGCGAATCCCAAAATAAATCAATGTGTTTCCCTCTTAATCCTGCTGTATTGTGAGAAGATAGATAGCAGGACCCTAATGATGTTTAACATCAGCTGGAGCTAATGGAGAGGATACTCCAGCCATTTATACTGAGAGAAGGATCATGATCAGAAGTGTTTATATACACTACCGGTCAAAAGTTTGGATTAATTAAAAGGAGGTCATGAATTGCTTCTTTTTTTTTTTTTTAAGCTGCATTCCGTAACTTTTTTGGGTTAAAAACGATCCAAAATAAATTTGAGCAAGTACATAACCAGCCAGTGTTCAAAACTATCTGCTTGCCTTAGCTCGATTCAAAACGATAAGCTTGTAATAATGTTTTTAATTCCAGTGGTACTGGTGGATTTCCACGGGAAATTCGAGCATGTCTTTGAGTCATTACATCACATCTGTACACATACAGAAGGTGTCTCGGCGAGTAGGCTATATTGCGTGTGAGGATGTTGGATGTGGAGATTTATAGCCTTTTCTCACAGCACTTGATATAATTAAACTTATCAATTTGATGGCGGATCCAGAAAGGTTAAAACGACAATCACTAGTGACAACTGGAGATTCACCCGTTGTAAAATGCAAATGACTTCGGAGTGGCTAAAGAAAGAAAAGAGACTGCAACCGGCCCATGCGAAAACAAGGATAAATATCGGAAGGGCATTAAATGAAGTCACGCAATGCTGATGTTGTTAACATTAACAATTTGAGAACAAAGTATAATTTGCACGGTTTGGTGTGATATGATAAGCGATCGTTAGATTTAATCAGCGCGATTAACTGCAATGCTTTTTTTCCCCTTAGTTGGTCAGAACAAAACTGCATGTTACTTGTTCAGATGACATTTTCCGGTGACAATTCTTATGTTGGTCATACTTCCAAAAAGTAGAATTTGTGATTCCGAATGTCAGTATCCACACCAGCGCTGTGACTGACAGCTGCACATTCTCCTCAAAACATTGGATTCATCCGCGCTGTGCCGTGCCGAGGCACAACCCACGTAAAGTTGATAATTGCGTGAATAACTGCAATTGCAGATTTCGAACAGAGATGGCGACAAAGAGGAAAAACTACGGACTGCAGCTTTAATTATTATTTTAAAATGTTCCCTGAGTGCACTTATAATGCTAGTATGATTTTTACATATTTTTTTTTTCATAATTTAGAAATAAAAGGCTATTTTTTTACTACATTTTTAGTATTACAGCTGTCAAGATTAATTGTGAAGTGTTGCTAGCATTATTTTTTAGATCTATTCCCATCGCATGAAAGTTTGCAGCGATGAGCAAGATGACAGTCTGTTGATCGCATGAATGCAGTGATCTGTGAATGCAGTGATCAGTTTCTGCACTCTCACCAATGCTTTCATCATAACTAACAGTTCAAACACAATGTAAATAAGAGTGCAGATAACGTCATTGATTATAAGGGGAGTTTTGGCGAGAGCCCAGACCTCAGTCACTGATAAACTTGCGATGTGTGATTGACAGCTCCAGCGATTATATAGGGAGGGTTCTTTGATTGCTTTCTGTATATATTTTAATCACAATATAAATAACAGATTATTTTCATGCTTCTAACAGTGAAACAGTGTGAAGTTGATCATTTCGTCAGTGGCTTGATTTACTGACGCATAAACAGCAGCTAAAAACAATTTTGAGACAAAGAACGTCTGACAGACGATTCTGCAGAGACTGTGGCTGCGTTTACACTTGGCATTAACATGCGATCACCGTGATCCGATCAAGCAGTTCGGATCATAAGCCAATCAGGACACGGTGCGTTCACACCTGTCCACATCAAGTGGCTTCTGTATCTGGATAACAGATCGGATCCCGCATTCCCGCGAAAAAAAAAAGAAAAGAAAAAAGAATGGCTCCAGTACAAAGTCAACCTGAAATGGTTGGTTTTCTTTTAAAAACAGTTTTCAGTCGGGGGACGTTTTACAAACCTTGCAAAATGAGGAGGATGAAGAGGCTGCAAGTACTAATACTGTGGATAGATGCCGTAATGGAAACAGTACAGAGAAACGTATGGATCAGAGAATGTTGCCAGCTCTGGTGGGAAAAATGTGCGTTTTTTACAAAAAAATAATGGTTCTGCAACTTTCGGGTGAGAAAGCATTTCAGTATATTTGCGATGTACATCACACTCGACTGAATCGCAAAACCACACAGCTCTCAGTTCCGGAGAGAGGAGGGGGAATAATGACAGTGGACGGGGTTTTGTGTGACGTCCACCTGTGAATGCAGACATGACATGGATTGCGTTTACGTTACACTGAGATCAGATATGCAGATCGGATAACATTCCGATCAGAAGTGCATTTACACTTATCTTTTCAATGTGTATGTGGACAACATCCGGATACAGGTCGCATGTTAATGCCAAGTGTAAACGCAACCTGTCTTTCGTTGCTCTATTACATCATAATGTGACAAAATTCTAAATGAGTTGACTTCGGAGCTTGGTTTGAATAAAAGCTGTTTTTTGGACTAACTAGGAAGTTTTGAGTTCTGAAACTGGTTGTTACAGTACAATGACCTCTTACATGTCAAAAGATCAGGTACATTTTAATTTCTCCTTTCATGACCCAATTTAAAATGACTGTTTTCTAGTTTAATATATTCTAAAACATAATTTATTCCTGTGATGGCAAAGCTGAATTTTCAGCATCATTACTCCAGTCTTCAGTGTCATGCGATCCTTCAGAAATCATTCTAATATGCTGATTTTGGTACTCAATTATTATTAATTATTATTGGTGCTCAATTATTGATAATGTTTCTCATTATTATCAATGTTGAAAACGCTTCATATTTTTGAGTAAACAGTGATAACTTTTTTCAGAATTCTTTGATTAGAAAGCTCAAAAGTACATAATTTGTTTGAAATAGAAATCTTTTTGTAACATTATAAATGTATTTTGCTGTTAAATTGCTGTTTTACTATATCAAATTTTGATCAAATAAATGTAGCCTTGTTGAGCACAAGAGACTTCTTTAAAAAACTTCAAAACCTTAACTATTACAAACCGTGTTTGTAAGCGAGTTATAGAATGCATGAATGACAGTCATTCTTGTCGTTCAGAGGGTGTATGTGAGTCTGATTGACTGTAATTACCACATACTGTGCTCTGAAACGTACTCAAGCTCATAATAAAACAACAGTGTCACATTATTGCCCAGCATCCTCCAGTAATGTCTCCAACTGCTGTGTTGGCCTGTTAATCTGCATGTACTCCCATTCACTGGCCTCTTTCGAAATCTCCATGAGATAATTATTGAGTTATCTGCTGTTCCAGCAAATCTGACTTGTCAACTTTTATTAATTTCTACAATATCACAAATTAATGCGCAATTGCCAGCCTTATGAAAGCCGGCAGGAGGAGATTTCTGCAGGCCAATCCAGATATTCAATGGCCTCTAACTTAGAAATTTATACTGCACTGCAGATTAATTATGCACAACGAACTGGATAAATGGAAAGTGGGGCAATCGACAGCGCCATTAAGGCGTACTCATCGCTGAGACACTGAGCAAAGAGAGATCTATGAGGCTGCTTTCTCCAACGGCAGGAGAGGAAGAGGAAAGAAACTCTTCAACTTCCTGGGTTGTTACTGCTTCCTCTCATTCTCTCATGCTGGAAGCAGAGGATGATGTTCGTACAGGCACTCTTCCGCTAATCAGAGTACCTGTGCACTGTGGCTCTAACAAGTGTTTTGAGTTAAAGTTGAAGGGAGAGAATCAGAAACCAAACATAAACTAAGGAAATGGTGTTCCTAGCTTCATTTTGCTCTGTTTTTCTTACTTGAACCGCTTTTAACGAAGCACGGTCCCGTCTGTTTCTCCATCTTTCTCTCTCTGTATCTTCAGCTACCAGTGTTTTAAGACTGTATCTGTCACTGCTGAATAAAAGCATCACTCATTAGCATTTCCTTCCTTGCTCAACTCTTATTACTCTGTGAGACGCTGTCTCAGGCCTCCACAAATGCAGATTTGACACGGTGCATTGTTTATATAGAGTTAGGAGACACCATTGGCAATCTCCAAATGAAGCTGTTTGGATGCATAGCATCGACGGATCAGTTCGGGTTTGGATCGCTTTGTGTGAGCTCTCTGAGAGTGAGTGAGAGTGTGTGGCTGTTGTGGATTGTCTTTGGGGGACGGGTGCAGGGTACGTGTGGGTGGGGATGTTTGATCTCCCATTTATGGCTTGAGTTCATATATAGAACATTTTTAAATTCTACATATTACATATATAATTTGTCAACAGGATTTTTAAATAAAGTACAGTATTTTCACTTGGTGTCAATTGTAAGGAACTGTAAATCCACTACTACTGTAATACACACATTCATAAATGTGGGGTCAGTACATTTAAAAAAAAAGAAAATCACATTTTATTAGGCAAGGATTCATTAAATTGATCGAATGTGACTGTAAATACTTACATTTTCACAAAACTTATATTTCAAATAAATGCTTTTCTTTTGAACTTTGTATTTATGAAAATATTCTTGGGCTGTGTGCTTAATCAAAATCGTAACGAAATCGCATTGTGAGCATGCACAATTGTTAAAGCACAGAAAACACGATTTTTCCACCAGTACCGTCTGTGTGCAGCGCGAGAACAGAACAGATCGTGTTTACTGTTACGACATGGAAAAAAAGCACAGAAACAGGGAAGTTGAATTCAGGGCAGGATAAGGATTTAGACAAAAAAAGATCAACATCGTGATTTGGGAATATTTTTGATACAGAAGAGATTATGTATCATAGAGCCAGGTAATTTGCAAGACCTGTCAAACTATCGTTGTGGCAAAACAGTATTCACACAGACCAGCAAACTTTTTTTTAAAGAACTTGAACTTTTTTTGCCCTCAGCACCGCGTAGAATGACGTGTCGTGTGAGCGCAATGGTTAAAAAACGTCCATTTAGCATGTTTACATGCACATGTTTGCAAAAATTGATTATACAGGCATTTGCGAATTGCACAACATATGAAAAGAGTTCAAAAGGCATAAAGAAATAACCAACGCTGTCACGTATAATTTATGCAAAGATATTGTGCCCGCAATAATGCCGGCTTCCAAAAGATTATGCAGACGATTTTTTTTTTACCACTGTTTTTACAAAAATATTAAGCAGCACAACTGTTTTCAACATTGATGATAAACTGAGAAATGTTCCTTGAGCTCCAAATCAGTTTATTAGAATTATTTCACAGGAAAATTGCATTTTTAAAATGTATTAACATAGAAAAGAGTAATAATATTTCACTATATCAATGTTTTACTGTATTTTTGCTCTAATAAATTGGTGAGCATAAGAGACTTCTTTCAAAATCATTTAAAAATCTTATCGACCCCAAACTTTTAAACACATTTTCTATAAAATATAATTTCCCATTCATTTTCTCCATAAAGAAATTGATTTTCAACAATAACTTAAAAACAACAGGCCTACCATGGATTAGCAATGTAGTTCTGTAGAAGTCATAAATCAGTCTTTATATATTTGAATATTTGCAATAAACCTCAAGTGATGGTATTTTATACTCCTTGTTAGTGACTTTAGTTAAATAATTAATTTGATGCATATCTTTCACAATTCTTCATGGGATGAGTAGTTCATTCCCTTATAATCAATGTCAACTGCACGGTCTTGTGCCTTTTGTCTTTTTCCAGATTTTCAAATACCTTAGAACTCTTTTTAATCAATGCAGAAAGAGAAAATGAAAATTGGAAATGAAAGTTGTGTGCACAAGAATGTTACCATAGCAACAGTAACCTTCTCAAATTCTTTCCATTAGAATCAGAATGTGGATGATGCATTGATAAATCTTAAGTACTGTCATTACTTAGCACTTTATTAAGTCACGTGTATTACAAAAATAAAGCCGGTGTTTTGTGGCGACTGTGATAGAAAACGCAATATGATCCCCAACAGATTGTGCCAAATATTACCAATTATTTAAAAAAAAGTTAACTGACCTCTGAAATATGATTTGTGCACAGGTCTGTGTGTGTAGGAAGGCCAGTGTATAAACCTCTCTTGAGCAAACTGCTGTTTTGGTTCTCAGTCTGCCCGACAGCCTACAGTATTATAATTTATCATCATTTGTTAAATTCAATATTTTTGTTCTATTTGATTTGTGGAGGCTCTTTTGTTTACAATGGATGTGGAATGAAGAATAGCAGTGTTGTAGAGGGCTGGGTGAGAGTTCATGTGAGGTAAAGGACCGTGGCTGAGCCTCATTCCAGAGCTCATTAGGCATATCTGACCGTGTTGAATTCAGCGGTTGTGTCTTCGGTCATGCATCAGCTGGTCTCTGCAGATGCGAGAAACTAAGATCTAAACACACACACACACACACACACACACACACACACACACACACACACACACACACACACACACACACACACACACAAATGTCTGGCATCTTTTGAAAAACTTGTGCTCTGTTGGAATTTGTATTTCATCCTCCTTCAACTAGAATGTTGGACTTCTGAGGAGGAACATGCCAAATTTGATTATGAGCTGAATTTGAGCGTTACGGTCTAAAAGTTTCTCCCAGGTCTCGTCAGTGGATAACGAATGCAAGCTGTTAAAGTCTGATGTTGAAGAAAGTGGAGGATGGAGAGGAAAACAGAAGGGTAGAGTTAGTTCAATGTGGATCACTGCCAGTTTTAAACAATTAACGTTATAATTTGTTTTTGTAGTGTTGAAAGGTAATATAATTAACCAGTGAAACTAATCTCTGTTCGCTGCCAGACTGAAACGCTTCTGTAAATGATAATAGCAGTTGGTCCAGTGGGCTCATGGGACTGGATAAATCTGCTTCCCCCTTTGCTCAGAACTGGCATCTATTCAGTTAGTCCTGTGTGTAGAGGGACCCATTGAAATACTTTCTGTAAGCCCATCTGTGTGTGTTTGAAGTGTTCAACACTGTTCTGTGACAAAGCACAAAGCTGCAGTTCTCGCCCGCTCACAGTGACCAGTGCGGTTTCACTGTGTATCACCACACCAGTCAGTCAAGATTAACCCACCTCACCCTTGCCATCAGCTTTGAGCTTTATTAAAACCCTTTAACTCTGCCCTCTGTCCCACACTTACCTTTTGAGCACAGAAACAGTTCTCCACACTTTGAACAGAGCTCTCTTCAGCCAAGCACTTGTCTTGCAGCCAGTTAGATTGCCACCTTCACAAAAGAAAGTATAAAATCCACATGGTCACAAGTTGTATTTCTCAGGTTAAACACATCTGTGTGTTTTACATCTGAGACATTTCACCCCCAAATCAAAGAAAGCATTAAAGTTTTTGTTGTTGTTGTTGTTGCATTTTGAAATTTTGATGTTATTGGAGAGATTCATAAATGGAGCAGTTACCCCATGGTCCAGTTCCAATAGGGTGTTCGTCATCACCTCTCACCCCGCTAGCGACTATACCCTGCTCACTTGCACTGATGCTTTGACTCTGAGTGGCAAAGTACTGGTAACATGTGAGAAGTGCCGGTATGCAAGAAAAAGTAAAGGTATGATGCCGACCCAGTTCGAGCACTGATCATGTTACAATGCAGAAAAATCTATAATCTTATTTTTTTAACTAATTATTTCTAAATAATAATATTTCAAGAAATGTATTATTTCAAATGATTGTTTATTTGAAAAAAAAAATGTTTTGGTGTGAAATATGTCTGACCATGTTCTTGAATTTTTGTGAGAATCACTCCATTCACCTCCAGTTGGAGGGGTTCATTTCACATATGGGCCAATGAGGTTTTTGTCTGGCTGCTGGTGTCTGGTCTACATGCATGAGCAGCTCCCAGTTGCTTACCAGACTGTAACAATGTTTGCCAGGGCTTCTGCCCCCTCTCTGCTCCATCTCTGTTATTGGGCTGTCATTTTAACAATACATGGTCAGACCGTCAGAGCAACTGACTCTAATTGATTGATGCCTCATAAATGTTGTGCCCTCCCCCACTTCCTGAATCAGTTCCACCCAGCGGCCCTGACTTCTCGACGTCTTTTTCACCCGCTCTCATTTCTGTTCACCTACCCATGTAAGGAAGTGTGGAGGAAGTCTCAGTTCTCCTCAGGCTTAACCTTTGAGCCGAGGAATATGTGTGTGTGAGTTAATGTGTGTGTGCATCAATGCATCCCAGTGGAGAAGAATTCTTCAAGTCTGAATTTTCATTCAGTTTTGTTGCCCAAAAATAACATGAGGGACCACAGACTAGCAGAAGAATGCTGCTCTGTGTGTACGGTGCTTGAAACTTAAGCTTCCTCTGTCGACCGGGCCTCATATTTCTCTTTCTTGGCTTTTTAAAACCTCTCATTCGATCTTTGAATAATGCAAAATTGCAAATAACTGCATATAACACTAAAACCAAAAGATTAAATTTGTTCTCTGCATTTTGGCTAAAATTGTCCGCCCTGGCTTGGTCTTTTTCTCATCTCTGAAAGAAGCAGCGTTTTCAGTGAATAAAATTAAATAGCTCTGTTATCAAAATATCACTCTAAATGTTTCAAATAGCAGCAATTTTAGACATTTGAGATGGTATTGAGATTATATGTATTGTGCGGCAATCTTTGAACAAGGGCCCTGTTGTTCCTGTTGCTTATATCCTTTATTATTTTCGCTGCCATTGTAAATGTCATCACATTTAAACAAAGGTGGCATTTTTATCTTTAACCGCAAATGAGATAATTTTCTGTCTGTGTTACTTCCCAGAATGCAAGACACTTAATACTCTTCCATTTGGCATTGTGGGAGATTGAAAGTCAGGAATTAAATGATTTGGTTCAGCTCTAAAATGCTGTTTCTCTTTTAATCTGTACCACTGCAGACCGTGCTTGAGCTTAACAGATGTGCGTGATCCACCCTCTGTCCACTTTGCATGTGTTTATAACTGATCTGATGACCCAATAAGCTTGTTTGAGGTTTGCAGTACAGCAGAATGTCTGTCCTATTGACACACACTGTAGTACAGAGCTGGAGCAGCTAACAGATCAACAGGAAGTCATCAACTGCATTGCATGTGTCTTTATGAGTCAATAAATATGTGCCAGAATAGATTGTATTGAGTGGATTTGTGTTAATTACCCACAGTCTACAATCTTTAGCTTGTACTAAATGAAGAACTGGGGCAAATGTAACACTCAATAAAAGAATCTTCAGTGATACTGTAACGCACTGAATCCATTTAATCTCTGCAATAAAAAAAAAAAAAATCATAATTTTCCTGTCTGCATGAATGTAAATGTAACTGTGTCATCTGGCCTTTCTGGCTCTCCCTACTTCACATTTCTAAAAGGATGTTTCTTGTGGAACGAATTCAAGAATTAATAATAAGTTAGATTTGTCTGGATATCCAAAGAACTCCATCTAATGCGACTGATAAACCATTACTATATGTGTGAATATATTAAAATGTCTCACTTATTATATGGCTTTATCAAATAAATAAATAAGTAGACATGGATTATTGATTTGAAATTTGAATGTATTATGTGAAGAATAAAGAAATGATGCAGAGTGACTTGAAGCTAGGATATTGGTTGCTAAGGACTGTGCTCATTTGTATAGTTTAGCATAGAGGGCTCTATTGGGATTGGGATCCCACGGGACCCAACGATATATAAATCTCACGGGAGTTTGCGGGGTGGTCAGAAAATACAGCATGGGTCCCGCAGTCTCACGATTTGCCGCGTAACAAGAAAGGAGTCAACTAATGAAGTTCACCGCAGTCGATCAGTAACATTCTCTTCCTCCATAGCAGGCTAGGCAAAGTGATTCATTATTTATTTAATTTGTTAAATATGTTTCATGTTTATTAGTATTATTTAGTCCTATTTTCTTTTTGCTATATGTTAATTAGCTAGGCTACTTAAACACCTGTGATATATGTGAGATTTTTATTTCCTATTTATTTTATTTTTTATTTTATTTGTTTTATAAACCTGGCAGAATGTGTTAGCATTACTTTATCTTGTAATCAAACGCAATGTTTTATTTCTGTTATTCTGAACATTTAGCATAGCCCTTACATGTTTGTGTAATTTTTTTCACAGTTTCTACAAGCTGTAACAGAATGTTTGCCGGTGCATACAAACATTGTGGGAGCGGGCGGTAATGGTCAGAATTTAGCGGGAGCGGGATTAAGAAATGTTTAGCGTTTATTAAACATTAGCATATTGACGTTTTTGACCTCAGCATGCTGCAATCCAATCAGAATGAAGTAATCCAGAAAATAATAATGTGTTTAACCTATCTGGATTGTGTGAATGCAGCTGGGTAATGGTCTTTAAACATCCCTTATAATGAGGAAGGAAATTTTCCTCTGGAGCAACATCAAGATGTTATCGTGTTGTGTATCTCACATACACCATTAGTCCAAAACAAATAGATGGTCTGCTCAAGTAATGCAGGGTAAATTAAATCCAGAGACATGGGGATATTAATTACGGTTTTGTGAATACCCAGGGAATCAGTCTTAATCGTTTTGTCTTCTATTTTGTGTTTCAGGTGTAACCGTTTAAATAGAGGTCCATTGTAGGACATTTTATATGGGCCTTTTTCCACATTTAAAGGTTAAAAGATTCTCATCTTAGAAAGTTCATGATCTATAAGGGCTCCTATACTCTTTCCCCGCCATTGACAGAGTTTTCCAGCTTTCCTTGTTTTCACTGTTATACAGTGTATATGACACATCTTCTGAAAGAGTACAGAATCTCCTGATCAAAACTCAGGCTGAAAAGAAGCAAAAACAAACAGCATAACTCAGCATAGCAGTAAAATAACGCGATCATCAACATTAAACAGTATATAAATCAAAACTGCCTAATGTTACTGAATGAAATGTCTGTGGTGGGTGGACCTTGTTCCCTCTTCCCTCAAACACCGGAATTTATAAAGGTAATTTTGGAACAGTTAAGTTGCAAAAAATAAATAAAATACTGTAAGACTTAAGTAACTTTTGTTTAGGAGTATGCTAGACTAGAAGTCAGTTCGAACTGCAAACGTCTATGAGTGTGCAACAGTTCATTCATGACTGATGCGTATTATAAAGTAACTGTGTATTACTGTGCCTGTTTTTTATAATATACAGTACATATTCACCTGTATATGATACCTGGCTATGGCTTTTGGTTGAATAAACATATCACTGACATTGACCTTCATCATTTCTGTATACTGTAAAGTGTGTACTGTAAGTGTGCTATGGAATAATTAAAGTCTTTTTATGGTCTGTTTTCTTTGAATTGTTTAAAGGCTTATTTTAAAATGTTTAGCTGATCTGCTCCAACATTGTGAAAAAGAAACAGGATACGTTTGTTTCAAATATGTCATTTTGTAGTTTTGCTATAATGTGTTACCATTGTTTAATTGTATATGGTTAATGTAATTTTAGACACATTTGTCTGTGGTCCTTGACATTACCCGAGTTTGCTTTCATTGAACAAGTCTTAAACATACTTTTAAGTTCCATAATTGAAAACCATAATATCAAGGATGAACTTAATGAAGCCACTTATTCTTATTTTGAAATATGCTTTTGTATTTTAGCTTTTCATTTTGATAAGCAATAATGAATTGCTCTGTTTCGCAAGATGCTTGTTAATTATTTTGGCTTTGGCTTTTTTAAATAAAATCCAGTGTTAACACTCAACCATAGTAAAAACATGTTGTTGTCACTGCACTTCTAATTTGAGGCTTTACATCTGGTTCTTATTGATGTAATTTATTAACACTGGAGTCATGTTTCTGATATTTCTGTCCGATCCTAATGCATTTAGCTTGTCTGGATTTACAGTATATGTCATTACTGGGATTTGATGAAGTAGTTATGGAATTAAATTTGGAATGCAATTCCAACGTTGCGTTGCAATTAAGAACAACTAAACTGTGGCTTTCTGTTTCATGTGCCAAAGTATGTGTTAAGTTTCCTAGTGATATCCATAAAATGTACAGTATGAACCCTTCGAAGATTATTTGGTCTAATAATGGGTATTCCTTATAAAATTATTCATATTCATCAGGGTATAAAATATAAAACACTTCTAATGTTAAGAAAGTTTATACACATAAGTGCTAGGAGTATAAATAGGACTAATCAGTGTACTGTGGAACAGAATTTTGTTAAAATAAAATGGATTTCTTAGGTCCCTACAATGGCAACAAATTTAACATGTAAACTGTTACCATTTATTTATACACACCATACATCTATAATATATACACTATATTGCCATGTCTCTGCTTAAATATGTTGTAAATGCTGCTGTATTTCCAAGTAGGCTATGTTTAAAAGATATCTCCATGTAATGGCTTTCACTTTATTTGACTGTGGTGTTATGAGAGAATAGCTCTTTTTTCTCCCTGAGTTCTTGTTTACTGGAAACTCTTTTGTCTGTTAGTTTGCGGTAAAGGGCTACGGCTAACTCTCAGTGGTATGTGGACTTAGTTACTTTGGCGCACTCATTTATTTTCTAAAAAGCACTGTTCTTACTGTAGCTGTCTCCGAGGCACATAGCTGAGCCTCTGCCATATACTGCACTTATGAAACTGCATGGTTTCTGTGGTGCCCATGCTGTTGTGAATATGAATGCATTGGAATGCAGGGCAAGCTGAGGGTTAGAGCAGCATGACTAATACTGGGATCTCCTGTGAAGTGTGTGGTTGACTGGCTCGGGCTGTCCTTCACGCCTGGATGATGAGACTACATGCCTAGCGTCCTCCCAGCTTGCTGGGTTAGTCCGTAGAAACATGTCAATGAAAAAGCACATAGCTGGCAGTGAAATGCGAGCAATGCAAAAGTAAACATTGCTAGGCTGTATCAAATAGCCACTTAACACATTGAACTCTTATTTCAAAAGAAACATCCTGTTGGAAATTAATGAACGTGAGCAAGATGTGGTTAAAGGGCACTTTCAAAATATGTGGTTTACTGTGAATTCAATTTCTTTCATGTCTGCATTGATTTAGCAATGCTTATCAATTTCAGTTCCTCATTTTAATGTGCTCTTTCTCCTCAGTGTTTCTGTCTAGAAAATGATCTGCCTCTTGTCCTTTACTAACCATGTACAACAGGAACAACTTCAGTATTTAAAACTGACAGCATAGGAGCTGGAACCTGATGAACAGAGGTGTTTGTTTTCAGGTTTATGTACCATCATCACTAAACATTTGTCAAAAAAGACTTGAGGGTGTTTTTAAATGAATATCCATTGTGCTGGTTTTCCAAGCTGTTTTATCAGTCAAAACATGGCCAATGCACACAGATGAAATATTCAGAAATCCAGAGAGGCATCAGTTCTTATGCCAAGCCAAACAACAGCAGAATTATGCATTAAAACGTGCATAGTTGGTGCGCCTGTCTTATTTATATATATATATCTATATATATATCTATATATATATATATATATATATATATATATATATATATATATATATATATATATATATATATATATATATATATATTGGAATTAAAATAGCCCCACATCATCACATAGCCTTCACCATACCTAGAGATTGGCATGGGGTACTTTCCATAAGATCATCTCTCAATGCAAATCAAACCCAGCTATTAGGCTAACTGAAATAAAACCATGCCAATCTCTAGGTATGGTGAAGGCTATGTGATGATGTGGGGCTATTTTAATTCCAAAGGCCAAGGGAACTTTATCAGGATGCATAGTATCCTGGATCCATGAAGTAACTGGCCTTTAAAAATAAAAATCTGCCTGCCTCTATGGGAATTTAACATAGGGGTGTCCAAACTTATGCACCCTGTATTTTAAGGAAGAACATTTATTTATTTACGATATATTATTCATTCACAAAGAAAATTGGTGTCCTTAAAGGTTGGATTTTTCCTAATTTTTTAAATTAAGGCATTAAGTTCAATTTCCAAAAGATAATTTTTTATTTCTCTTTTTAGTCAACTTTAGCATGGGTGTCTAAACTTATGCATAGCACTGTATATCTTAATGGCTGTTGTAATAGTTTTATGACTTTCAAAGTGTCTTTTGTACATACTTCCAATCTGTTTTAATTTTACGACTAGCCATTGTGGCTTATGAGCGCCGGACAGTGACTCTGATTTATCAGCTTGTTCTGAAGGAGAACATTGAAATGACCTTTCTAATAGTCATTTTCTTCAATCATTAAAACTCTTTAATGTTAATAATGTCCTCTTGTGAACGTGCTGAACAATGGCACTGCTTCATTAGTGTAAAAGGAGGGAAATGTGGATTTATTAGCGTGTCTGGGTAAAGCAGCTTTGCTTTGTTTCAGATTAACAGGTTTGGAGACATTCCTGTTGCCTTCTCAGCGAGAGTTGAATGGGTTTTGTTCCAGTATGTTTCATTTTGGTATTGATATGCTAATGTTTTAAATTGGCAGGGTGAGACAAAAATAGGATTGCCCTGTAAATACATTAAAATATGAAAATATTTCTGCAGGAAAATTGCTGATTACTTCTTTGTGTGTTCTGTTCTGTTAGTTGAAAGAGCTGTCCTTGGCATCCTTTACAGTTCTAGAGCAATGGTTCCAGGAGCCCACTAGGGGGGCTCAGACTTGTTTCCCCAATTAGCCTTACAATTATATAAAAAAAAAAAAAAAAGATATTTACATCATCTTAATAAAAAATGCTAGAAACCACTATTAAGATATCCAAAATTAAACCGACATAATTCTGAGTTTATTACAACAGAAGTACCAGAGGTACATATCAGCTTAGATAGAAGCATTAATTCGGCTAACTATGTGACATTCGTATTAATATTGCTATTGGTTACTTTGGATTAGATATTTACCTGGCAGCTTCACCATTAATACATCTGTTTTTCTTTATATTTGTCTGTCCCCCTTCAAGGTGAACCAAGCCAACAATGAGATCACTGAAGAAATATTTTAGGTCTGAATTCATTTCAGGAATGTGCACAAATCTTGATTTATTCTTCTTGCATAGCAACATTTTATGTCTTAGACTATTTTAGCATTTTACAGTCGCCCTAAGACTTAATGTGTGCGCATGTGTGTTTGTGTGTCCAGAGGAGAGAGTCTCCTGTTCTTATTTAGGAACTATGAAAGTGTTTGAGAATGTTAATTGGTATGACAAGGCTGCTTTATAGATAACACAGCCAAAAACCACAGCTGGCTTTTTCTTTTTTTTCTTCTTCTTTTTATTATTGGTCTCAATGACACAACCTCCATAAAAAGAAACCACATCATTACACTCTTAAAGCAGATCAATATGAAAGCACAGTGAGATCACAACTAAAACTGATACAAAATGATGACACATCTGCACCACACCTCAGAATCTGGCTCTTATCTTCTGTTTGGAAAGAGTCAGCATAATCTTGCTCCAAACAATCGTATGACTGGTGTGAGTGGTTTCAGAGACTTTTCGGCTATATTTAAATGTTTCCTCTGTATCCGTCACACCATGTGGATGGTGTTGAATCATCGAGTGGTAGCCAACATGCTGGAATATACAGGTAGCTCATGGCTGTGTGGCTCACTTTTTAAACCATTTGTATGTATCACACTCTATTTTTACTACAATAACTAGGTCCACTGATTTTTGTGTGTGTTATGAACATTTATTTATTTACTTTTATTATGCCTTAAATGTGAAGATTTTGTTTTTGTTTTTTAATTGATTACTTATATTAAAGTAAAACTTAAAGGGGGGGTGAAATGCTCATTTTCACTCAATCTCCTGTTAATCTTGAGTACCTATAGAGTAATATTGCATCCTTCATATCTCCAAAAAGTATTTTGTTTTATTATATTAATAACAGAAAGATAGACTGTACCGAGTCTTTCCGGAAAAAAACGAGCGGCTGGAGGCGGGCCCTGTGGGCGAAGCTTAGCTGTGCTAACGCGCCGAGCTAGTGACAACACACAGAGACATTTGTTCAGTTCAACAGTTTTACTCACCGTCCGGTTCCAACGCACGACCGCGAATCTTTATCATTGCGACTGCTCGATCCTAAGCATTAGATGATCTGCAAATCCGTCGATCTGGGCTTTGTTTATAAAACAATCATCGTCGAAATGCAGGGAACAAACAGTCTTACACAACTGGGAATCTGTGCAGGGTTGTCTTGCCCTGGCAACCAAAAACACACTTCTTTGGTGACATTGACTTCCCAAAAGCCGGGCAGGGCGCTTTGATGGCGAACTGCTTTCGCTCTCTTGCTCTGGTCTAAGAGTGCGCGCGCGGCCGCGATCTTACCGGAGAAGTGCCCTTAGGACCCATATAAGGAAATTCCGTTACATCTGACGTCACACATACCCATACTCGAAAAAAACTTTCCGAAACTTGTGACAAACCGGAAGGAGTATTTTTGGAACAAAAATACTCCTTCAAACGTACAACTTAGTTTTTGAAACTTTGTCCATGTTTAGCATGGGAATCCAACTCTTTACCAGTGTAAAAAACTCAGTATGCATGAAATAGCATTTCACCCCCCCTTTAAATTATTTACTTTAAAACAAGTAGGTCATTTCAATAATCAGCATTTAAAGTGGACATAACACACACAGTTTCTGCCAATCTCATGTTAATCTTGAGTACCTGTAGAGTAGTACTCCATCCTTCATATCTCCGAAGAGTCTTTAGTTTTATCAGATTTATAAAAGACAGGTACGCTGTGATTCTTTCCGAAAACAGCCGAGGATTAAGCGTATTCATCTTCTCTTCTCCGCAAAGTAAGTAACAGAGATATGGAATTTATGATCCATATTGTTAGATTTTTTTAATTTATGCTTAAACATACCCAGTCACAAAAAACATTAAAGCTATACCATGACTTTATATCACTTTTTCCTTTTAACATGGTAAAAGGCTCATACTGTCCCTTTTTTCTAATTTTGGCCTTCATTAACATAATTGTTTTTACATAATCAAATGGAAGAGACACACTGTTACTCTAAACTCAATTGTGTATTTCAGATGCTGTCACGAATCATAACCTCATCACCTGCAGAGAGAAACTGCTCAGAATATACACATAATGAAGCACGTAAAGACATCATAGGGGATTGTGAAGATATTTCACTGGAACTTGGTCTTCATTACATCTATATCTTGTTCAATGTCAATTGTTATTTATTAATGTATTCAGCTAACCTCTGTTGTTAGCGCACTGTCATTTGTGCTACAATCTGCCATGTCAATACAAAATAAAAATACCTAATTGACACAACATGCTGTTTAAAAAAAAAAAAAAAGTAAAATCCAAATAGAGGCAACAATATATAAGACCGGGCAGATAGAGGGCTAAAAAAAACAATATTAATAAATCATTTATAAAAAATAATATGAATAATAGTTATATTAATGATATGAAGATACTAATATACTAATATTAATGAAGATAAATATCATTGAAAAGGTTATTTATAACACCAGTAAGGTTCTATATAGCACTTTCAAAGCATGGTTCTTTATGGAACCTTATAAAAAGGTTTCTGCTATTGTTACAAGGCGAAGAACCCTAATTTGGTACTGTTTAGAACCATTTTTCTTAAGAGTGCACTTCTTTGGTGACATTGTTGATTTCGTAGTCTAAAAACAAAATGACAGCGCTGCCAATGGCTTCCGTAACCTGAACAACTCTTCGTAACTCTTGCTCTGGTTGATGTGTGCACGCGCTCTTCCTGGAGAAGTGCCCATACAAGGAAATCCGCCCTTTATGATGTTACTTACATACATACATTTACATAGATTAAATATTGAAGAACAGGTTAAATAACACAATGAATATGCAATATAGTGCATATATTTAGCGAAATGCTGCTCTCAAGAGTTAATTTTTCTATCTGACTAATGAGTTTATGGACATTGAATAGCTTTTCTAAAAGGAAAAATGTAACATTACGTGACATTGTTTACTAGCTGCTTTATTTACGTCTTTCTGCGGTTGAAATACTTATTGAGTGATTACATGAGACATTGTAAGGATATCGGTAAGTTGTACTGTATCTTTTAACATACAGTCTGATGTTCATTTTCATGGTTCATGTTTATTTCATGCTATAACTAGTAGTAAAGAGAAAGAGACTAAAAGATTGACTCTTGAGATTTAAGAATCAATATCGGGTTATCTTAAAGGGAATAGATTAAAACCGAGAAATCTATATTTTTAACCCAGCCCTAATAAAAGGCTAGCTAGCGTTAAAAAACAGCTTTGAGCAATATCAGGATTATGTCTCTGAGCTGTAGCCTAAGCTTTAGGAAAAAAAATGTTTTTAGGCAAATTAGGCTGGTACATTGTTGGTGTTGTATTATGATATAGTAGTTAAATATTGCCCCATTGTAGTGCTGAATAGTTGTGATGTAGTGGTGCCTCATTCATTACTTTTTAAAAGTATCAGGCATTCTCTTCTCAGAGACAGGTCACATTCAGACCACCTTCACTGCAATCATTTTGTGAATGGTGCCTGTACAGATAGTAATTTCTCTGTTCACTGGGTTGTTACTGTAATGCCATCTAGACCCCACGGAGGACCACCCAGTCTGCAGGAAGAAAGGTGTCTGGGACCCAGCTCACCACGCACTCATCCCTGACAATTCATTCTCGGCTTTGCCTCTTGTGTTCTGACCTTGACTCTGTAGGATTCTTTTTCTGGCAGCTCTCCCCCTCTTTCTCTCTTTCGATCCCTCCTTCTCTCTGTCCTTCCCTCTCAGGAGCTCCATCTGATTGATCTGCCACCTTCAGCACCTTCTCTGTGAAAAGTGGGGTGTGTGAAATGGTGAAAATGGCAAATAGTTGGATGATTATTCTCAAGTTCTTGAGCTGTAGGGCACAGAGAGGAAAATTACACTCTTATTACACCCTTGGTTATATGAAAAGACCAAGTTACAGGATTAGAGCCAACAGTGTGGAACACACCAAAAAAACTAACGTCCGACGCTCAAAACAGCGGCCCGGCATTGCCCGGCGGCTGACCTTGGTGTGTACCGGCCTTATGAAGGAATTACTAGTGCTCAAATTCGTGTTTATTATATACAATACTTATTCACGTCAAACTAGGGATTGATTGAGTTGCTCACTTCTTTCTTCTTTCTTCAGTCTTTCTGAAGCAATGATGTCATCATCTCTAACAAGAAATCCATAAATTACTTCACAAAGATAAGAGAAAGAGAATAGGGGTGTTCATTTTTATTGAGAGTTGGCAGCAGCCTTTGGCAATGCATCAAAGTTTAGTAGTTTAGAAGTTTAGTAGTTTAGAAGTTTAGTTGAACTTTATGCAAGTGAGTAGGAACAAAAGGCAGTGACTACCACCATTGTTTATGGCAGGGATTCCCAAACCTTTTTTGGGGGGGGGTCAGCTGAACTTCATGTAACACATTCTTACTTTAGGTCCCAATTGAAATTAATATTGCAATAATTTAACAACAAATATGCATATTCATGGCTCTCTAATGGACACATGACATGTAGGTAAACAAAAAAACTTCTTATTTGTATCTTTTTAAGTGTTTTAATTTGATTATAATTTTTTAATTTTTTTTTAATGTAAACAATTATTATCTTGCACATCCCCTGCAGTTCCCTAGTTTGGGAAATCCTTTTCAATGGCAACATACCAGTGCTGTTTTCAAATGATACCATTTTGTATCACCTAGTCACCATGATTTTGCGTGATTTTGCTTACTTTTACAAGTTAGAAATGTTCCTGGATCAACATTTTTTGTTGATCCTGGAACAATATTGCTGTCTGAAAACATAGTCCTAACCCTATCATTACCCCTGCCCCTAAACATAATCCTACCCATATATTATCCCTAATGTCAGAGGGAAATGATAGATGAATAAGAATGGTGTAGAAGCTCCTAACTTAGTGATCTCAAACTCAATTCCTGGAGGGCCACAGCTCTGCACAGTTTTGCTCCAACCCTAATCAAACACACCTGATCCAGCTAATCAAGGTCTTCAGGATTACTAGAAACTTCCTTGCAGGTGTGAGTTGGAGCTGGTTGGAGCTAAACTGTGCAGAGCTGTGGCCCTCCAGGAATTGAGTTTGAGACCACTGCCCTAACTCTTGTTGTAAGCCAAAACTTGACATTAACTGAAAACCTGTCCCTCAAATCTGATTGCCTGTTTGGAAAGTTGTTCCAGGATCAACAAGGATGTTAATCCAGGAACATGTTCTACTTGTGAAATCACGTTCACCTGTATCAGCCCAAGTTTTTCTTCTTTTATGACATCAAGTCGAGGTCTTGATCATCCCGTTGAGGTTTATTTTGCAAAGATGACCAGCTGACTGTACATTTATCACTTACTTACTTCCTCCCATCCATCAATATAGTTTAGGGTGTGTAAACAGACTATACAGTAACAGTTGTGATATTGTATTATGTATCTGTGCTCAGTTCTTGTATTGTAGCTGTTAAGAACTCCAGGAAACAATGACAGTACATAGCAATCAGGGTTTTGTTGTTTTCAGAGATGGCCCTCCAGTTTATCTCAGGTAGCAGTTGTTCATCACATGTAATTTCATAAGGGATAATTAACACATTTTTTTGTAATGTTTGATTTAGCCAGCAGGTTCGTTCCGAACTCAAAGAGAAATATCATCATGGTGGGATTTAATTATAGCAGTATCTCCACAGGGGATTTGCAGTTGTTATTGTATACACACTTACAGGCATAAACATACAGTGCAGTATACTAGAGCAAGACACTTCCATAATTAACAAATGCAAATTTCTCTCATTCCCACATACTGTGCAGGTAAATGTGTGCATTTCCAGCTGGCATTGCCAATGTGTTTGCATTAGACCAAAGAGGCTTTTGAGTATAGACCAGCGTAGAGCATGCATTATGGCATTTTGTTTTTGATTTAGTTTGGTCTTGATTTTACATTCATAAATGTATTGTGCAAACATTCATTGATGCTCAAGAAAGCAACACACTATATTAAAAACCAATAGGATGTAAACTTTTGAACAGGAAGATCAATGTAAATTGTCTGTTTGTCCTAACAGAAATATGTAAAAGGTTTGCTGATTACTTTACTACACTTTGTACCTCTTTGCTATGCAGATTATTTCCTCTAAGGCCATGTCAGCGTAACATGTATGTTCTGTTTTGGTTCTGTTTTCCGTTCTGGTTTTCCTGTGTCCCCTAGTTAAGGCGGGCATACACGGCAGGTTGTGAGATATTGCACACGTTACGAGTCAGTTAACTTGATAAGCGCGTCAAAGCAGCTGGTACACGGCACGACTGTCCTGCATGAATTTTATCCCGAGCCGGCGGCAATCACGTGAGCTTTCGCGCTAAACACATTGTGTGTGTGTGTCTAGGTGTGTGTTTGAGACAGTGTATGCGCACGCTGTATGGTTGCTGCCACTGAGCTGTAGCCCCATTGATCTATCCTGTGACGTGGTTGTGTATGATTTGGCAATAGGGGACAGTGCTCGGTTCGGCTCGTAATTCCTCTCACACGCTGTGAGCCGCGACCGTGCGAGCATCACCGATTTCCACGCAATCATCTGCGAGCTCGTAAAACAGCAAAAATCACACCGTGTACGCCCGCCTTTAGTCTCCTTGGTTGTTAATTAGTTCCACACACCTGTTCCTGTTTACTTTGATTACACCTTAGCTGCATCCGAAAACTGATAAATGCTGCCTTCGGAGGATGCATTCCAAGGTCATGAGGCATCAAGGCACATCCGAATGCAATTTTAGTTTCACTTCCTGTCTCTTGAGATACCTTCATCTGATCGATTTTTGAAGGCAGCATAGATGTATCAGAATCAGAATCAGAATCAGAATCAGAAAGAGCTTTATTGCCAAGTGTGCTTGCACCCACAAGGAATTTTTCTTGGTACTGAAGCTTCCAGTGCACATATACAAATACAAATACAGCAAGAACATAGTAATACAAATTCTAAGAATGAAAATATATAAAAAATAAATAAAAATAGTATAAAAGTAAAAAAGTAGGGTCACAGTTGGGTTTAGTCTGAATAAACACAGATTATGAACATATTCACAGTATTTTGAGTAGTATGAATAATATAAATATCACCTGAATTAGAGAATATTACACTAGACAGTGGGAGTCTAGCGCATGTTACAGATTATAAACATATTTACAGTATTTTGAGTAGTATGAATAATATAGATATAAATATCACCTGAGTTTATTGCACTAGACAGTGGGAGTATTGCACTTACAGGCATATGCTTTGGGGGGCATGTTAAGTGTTCAGAAGGGAAATGGCCTGTGGAAAGAAACTGTTCCTGTGCCTGGAAGTTCTTGTGGCCAGTGATCTGTGTCGCCGTCCTGACGGTAACAGTTCAAACAGGGGATGTCCAGGGTGAGTGGAGTCTGTGATGATTTTACCTGCTCTCTTCCTCACTCTGGAAGAGTACAGGTCCTGGAGGGTTGGCAGGGGGGCACCAATAATCCTCTCTGCAGTCCGGACTGTCCGTTGTAGTCTCCTGATGTCCGATTTGGTAGCTGAACCAAACCAGACAGTGATGGAAGTGCTTAAAACAGACTCAATGACGGCTGAGTAGAACTGGATCAGCAGCTCCTGTGGCAGATTGAACTTCTTCAGCTGGCGAAGGAAGTACAGTCTCTGCTGGGCCTTTTTCACAATGGAGTCAATGTGATTTGCCCACTTCAGGTCCTGGGAGATGGTAGAGCCCAGGAACCTGAATGACTCCACTGCTTCCACAGTGCTGTTCATGATGGTGAGAGGGGGGAGTGCTGGGGTGTTTCTCCTGAAGTCCACGATCATCTCCACTGTTTTGAGTGTGTTCAGCTCAAGGTTGTTATAACTGCACCAGACAGCCAGCTGTTCAACCCCCAGTCTGTAAGCAGACTCGTCACCATTTTGGATGAGACCGATGACAGTGGTGTCGTCTGCAAATTTCAGGAGCTTGACAGAAGGGTCTTTAGAAGTGCAGTCATTAGTGTACAGGGAGAAGAGCAGTGGGGAGAGAACGCACCCTTGGGGGGCGCCAGTGCTGATGGTGAGGGTCCTGGATGTGAGTTTCCCCAGTCTCACTAGCTGCTGCCGGTCCGTCAGGAAGCTGGAGATCCACTGACAGATTGTGGATGGCATGGAGAGCTGAGTCAGTTTGGCTGTGAGAAGATCAGGGATGATGGTATTGAAGGCCGAACTGAAGTCCACAAATAAGATCCGTGCATAAGTCCCAGGTCTGTCAAGATGTTGCAGGATATAGTGCAGTCCCATGTTGACTGCATCATCCACAGACCTGTTTGCTCTGTAAGCAAACTGAAGGGGATCCATCAGGGGTCCGGTGATGTCCTTCAGATAGGCCAACACCAGTCTTTCAAACGACTTCATGACCACAGACGTGAGAGCGACAGGTCTGTAGTCATTAAGTCCAGTGATTTTTGTTTTTTTGGGAACCGGAATGATAGTGGAGCGTTTGAAGCAGCAGGGAACTTCACACTGCTCCAATGATCTGTTGAAGATCTGCGTGAAGACTGGGGCCAGTTGGTCAGCACAGGCTTTTAGACAAGCAGATGAGATGCCGTCTGGGCCTGAAGCTTTCCTAGTCTTCTGTTTTTTGAAGACTCTGCTCACGTCCTCCACACAGACCTTAAGCTCAGGTTGGATGGCAGAAGGGGGGAGGAGAGGGGTTGCAGGAGGTGATGGTGGATGTGTGAAGTGCACATCAGGGCGGGTGTGAGGTGTGAGTCTGGGCTTCTCAAACCTGCAATAGAATGCATTGAGAGTGTCAGCCAGTTGTTGATTCTCCACAGATGGGGGGGATGGTGACTTGTAGTTGGTGATGTTCCTCAGGCCTCTCCAGACTGATGCCGGGTCGTTGGCTGAAAACTGGTTTTTCAGCTTTTCAGAGTAGCTTCTTTTAGCAACTCTGATTTCCTTTGTCAGTTTGTTTCTGGCCTGGTTATACAAGATTTTATCCCCACTTCTGTAAGCATCCTCTTTGGCATGACGAAGCTGTTTGAGTTTCCCAGTAAACCATGGTTTATCATTAGTGAATGATAAGAATGTCCTGGTAGGAATGCATGTATCCTCACAGAAACTGATATATGATGTTACAGTATCTGTGAGCTCATCCAGATCGGTGGCTGCAGCTTCAAAAACAGTCCAATCAGTGCAATCGAAGCAGGCCTGTAGATCCTGCTCTGCTTCGTTGGTCCATCTTTTTACAGTCCTTAATACAGGTTTAGCTGATTTCAGTTTCTGCCTGTAGGTCGGTATAAGATGAACCAAACAGTGATCAGAGAGCCCCAAAGCTGCCCGTGGGACGGAGTGATACGCATTCTTTATCGTGGTGTAACAGTGGTCCAATATATTACTGTCTCTGGTAGGACATGTAACATGCTGTCTGTATTTTGGCAGTTCACGGGAGAGATTTGCTTTGTTAAAATCCCCAAGAATGATTAAAAGAGAGTCTGGGTACCTTTGTTCCATTTCAGCTATATGTTCAGCCAGCTGTTGTAGCGCCGCGCTCACACACGCGTCTGGGGGAATGTAAACATTCGCGAGAATGAATGAGGAAAACTCCCGCGGCGAGTAGAAAGGTTTACAGTTTATGAAATGCGCCTCTAAATTAGGAGAGCACATCTTCTTCAGTGTTGTTACATCTGAACACCAACTTTCGTTAATGTAGAAACACAATCCACCACCTCTCGTTTTCCCCGTTAGTTCCGCGATGCGATCCGCTCGGAACAGCTGGAAGCCCGGCAGATGTAGTGCGTTGTCCGGTATGGCTTCACTCAGCCAGGTTTCAGTGAAGCACAGAGCAGCGGAGTTTAAAAAATCCTTGTTAGTGCGGGTGAGGAGAAGAAGTTCGTCCATTTTGTTAGGAAGAGATCGGAGATTCGCAAGATGAATACTGGGTAGTGCAGTGCGGAGGCCGCGCTCGCGGAGTTTAACCAGCGCGCCGGCGCGCTTCCCGCGTTTGCGTCTGACCGCGCGTTTTAACAACACCGCTGCGCCTCCAACGAGAATGTCCAGTAAAACGTCTGAGTAATCAAAATCTGTAAAAAACTTGTCTGGTGTGTGTTTCCTAATGTCCAGAAGTTCGTCTTTGGTGAAACTGATAGGAAAAGAATGACTAAACGCAGAACAAACGAACAAAAACAACACAATGACTGGAGAGCTCCACACCGAGGCAGCCATCTGCGGCGCCATCTTGATCGCCATGAACTGCGTATCCTTCCCTTCCTTTGATATCCCGCAATCCTGTGCTATCCATTCTGTGACAGTTGAGCTAGAAAAATAAAGATGGCGTCTGAAAGTTGTGGCTGCCTGCAAAGTCAATGCCTGATAGGGCAGTGAGGCAACAAGTCAGCTGCCTATGTTTTCGGACGCAGCCCTTTCAGTATTTAAGCCCTCAGATCTTTCAGTTCCCTTGTCCGGTATATTCAGTGTTAAACCTGGTTGTGTTTATTGTTTCCTCCTGCTATTTCCTGAATTTTCTGTGTGGATTTAATAAAGACTGTTTTTGATATCTACTCCTTTCGTCTTGCACTCTCTACAACCAGTGCATTACAGTCAGGGATTTATTAAAAATATGTAGATGCAAATCAAAATGAAGAACTAGACCAAAATTAAGATGTGTAATTCTATCTATTACTTCAACCAATTAGTCCCATTGAAACATCGTAATGACTGAGTAATGCTCAGTTTTATCTAATTTTCCAATTAATCTTAGAATCATTAAACAGTATAACATATTATTTGTTGTCTCTATTCTACAAAGTCTAATGTATAATTCATTATGTTTGTTGTATTATTTTTCTTTTTACTCAAATTGGTGTCAAAATGTCCTCAATTAATGTGTAAAAAACATCCTGATGCTCCAGAATAACCTATTCAAGACATTTGCATACACTTGATTTGTAATACTGTTTGTCAATCCATGACTTTTTCTTTTGTAAAAGTTATTCAAAGTTTGTACTAAACAGTTAAACTGCCCACTGTTCTTCAGATTTTTATGACATTTTTTATGATCCCTATTATATTGTTACAATTATTAACATTTTGCAGATTCCGAAAGGTTTATGTAAACATTTCACTGCAACTGAATATCCTTAAGTTGATAACATTGTATCAGGTCTACTGTTTATATTGTGTTTATTCCATTTCCTTATGCTGTAGCTGCCCATCCCCCCCCAGACAGCAAAACAAGTGTGCTTTGAGTGTGGTATGCACTGACCCAGATAACGGCGTCCTCCACTGGAGTGCGATTGATACTCTCCATGCCCCCAAAGTGGCTGGGTCAGTGTACCAGCCTGTAGACCGGGCTCTGAGCTGACACCAAACACATTGCTGAGGCCAGTGGAGATAAAAGTTCAGATGGGACGTTTTGATACTGTCTAATGCAGTCTGTAATAAAGCACTCAACTTCACTGAAGGGATGTGTGTCCTGCAAATTAGCAAATGCAATGACTCTGAATCGCTGATGGTGAGAATTTAGCCCTAGGTAGTATCATCTGTAATGGAAATGTACATTTAGTTCAAGCAATGGTATTTATGATTGACTGAGGCACTTAAATTCTATTTCAATATGAGATGCTTAGCTGGATGAATAGATGCATGACAGCGATAGAGTGCTATTGATGCTCATGTTTTAAGGCTAAAATATTAATGCCTGTTGGTTCAGTTTCCCTGCTATTTCAGAGTAATCACAAAGAATCACAAGAAATTTATTTAACTTTGGATGTTTTAAAGTTGAGTGTGTTAAAAATGAAAAAAAGTTGCAATCAGGGCTTGACATTAACTTTTTTGCTCACCAGCCACTGTGGCTAGTGGTTTTCCAAAGTTACTAGCCACTCAGTATTTTCACTGATCACAACAATTTTGACATCGATACCATTGGGAAAAACTACCATATAGATATTTTTTATATTATCTCATAATTTGGCAGCAGTTCTATTAGGCTGCTGTCACTTTAAGACCTGACTGACACACAGATCCATTAGGGGCCGTTCACATATCGAGTCTAAAAACGCGTGGAAAGTGTGGCCGTGCCGCCTGTCGTTGCTATGCAACCATGAACTGCGCTCTCCATGATGACGAGGAAGTATCAGTAAAGGATTAACTGATTTCTAGCCCTTGCATTATCTCCATAAATATAGTAGTAAAGGTGAGAAATAAAAACCCGCCCTGTACAGTTATGATCAGCTGTTCGGCCGAGCTTTTGATGTTGTTACGGAAAGGCCGAAGCTGATCGGTTGGTTTTTGTTACATGACTTGTGGTGCGCTTGCGGCATTCTGAAAAGTTTAGATGTTTTCATCTCGCCACAGCATTGGCGCGCCTGGAAAAATTTGAAATAACTTCTGCCTACATTTGAAATAACGAATTTGCACGCACAAAAAACTCTATGTGAACGGCCCCTTATATGGTTACACATGCGTTTTCTTTCTCGACTATTTAAGTTCACTTAAAACTTAACTGACTGCATTTACTTGAAAACTCGCCAAGACCGGCATTTTGACATTATTTTGTGTGTATTTGACTGTTTAATCGCAATAAACAGCAAAAAAGAACTCAATTTAGTTCTGAGGGGCTGCTTTATGTGTGTGCAATTTGGGTGTAAGCACAAAATCTGCGGGATTGAGTAAAATTATGCACAATACGAGCAATCCTATGCCGAAATTCAAGCCCTAATATTCAAGCCTCAAAATGACAATTTGTGCATTTTAATGTGTTTGAAAGACAAATATATGTATACAATTGTATAATGTCTATATCTAAATGTACTGCCTGCTCAGTGATTGGCTTATGAAATCTGACTTCTTGAGTATCTGATGTTGAGTTAGAAACATAATGAAGTGTATTCTTATCCCTATCTTTCTCTCCATAAAGACCCCAACAACTTTCCACTATCCGAGACAAAATCCCTCGTAGCCATTGCATGAAATAATCTTGATGCAATATTAATGTTCCTTACCTTCATTCTCTTTCAACTTTACTTTTTCTGAGATTTTAGCTTCAAAGCCTGTTGTCCCTCATCACAGTCACAAAGAGTTGGTGGGGAAATACAGTTTGAAACTCTGAACATTAATACTTTATCCGCCTATTTTAAGGCTTTGAAGGTGGAGTGGACCCACACTAGCATATTCTGATATAATGGTCTCTGCTGAAGCATAAGTAATGCTCTTTAGCTTTGCCATTTCAGGTTAGTTCAGATCAGTAGTAGGTTATATTATTGCTTCTATAAGTGTTTCAGTGAAGTCACATTGTTTTCCATCTGTTTCCTGTATTTCTAGACCCATTTCTCAGCAGCTTAGACCCTATGATATGGTGCAGCATGATGTAATTGTGTCGCAGCTATCTGCAGATAAGGTAAAATGGATTTTATTAAAGAAACCCTTTCTTTTGTGCACTTTTTTTGAAAGAGGAATTTCATTATTGCACTCTGCTCTTGAACATCTCAGGATAGAAAGGCAGAGCTCAAATAATTGAATGTGAAAGTATCCCTTGAATTGCCTTTGAGCCTCATATAAAGGGGATTTTTAATGAAAGAGAAGAGTTTAGACTTCAGTTTATCTGAAGAGAGGAGAAAAAGGGCCCCAGCAAGTTTATTCCTGTCATCTAGAAGAAGCCAGTAAACTACACAGCTCAAATTTGCCAGACTGTCTTATGTTGCCTAATTCAGGACATTTTGTAAATAGTTACCCTTTTTGAACCAGAAAACTGGTACTCAATTAGTTTAGAAACAGTTCTTTCTTTAGTTTAGGTGTAATAATGGCCATAAGAAGATTTGCAGAACCTGCCAATATGACAGGCAAAGTGAGTAGCATTTTATGAATGGGTGAGTTGTCTACTTCACTGCAGTGAACAACAGTACATTTAATAGCTCTGTACTCCTACAAAATGAACAAATACATTTTAGAAAGTATCATATTCTGATGTTTTTTGTACATTTGAATTATTACCTTGGTCTTTGTAAGCCTTGGTTTTAGCAATGGATGGGGTTCTATGAAATTCACAATATTTTTTCTTAAATTATTTTTATTGTCAAATTAAAATAATGTCTCAATTTAATGAATTTATAATGAACTTAATAAACAAACTTTAAAAATGTAATAACATTTTTTAATTAAGCATAATTTTACTTGGTTTGTTTAATCCAAAACATGTCAAATGAGACCTGGTGTGTGTCAAATATTGTGCACTACAACTAATGTTCTGTAGAATTAAACTGAAATGAAACTGATTATTACTAGACCTCCATGATATTTAATATGTTAATATAAGTGCACCTGTAATGTTTAAGTAGGCAAGTAATAACCTCTAGTGGTTAATTCTCATTAGCACCATGACAAAGACCCCTCAGGCTGCTTTTCAAACCTATTTCCCTGATTGTTTCTTGTAACATTTTTTTCCTCCTCTCTCTCTCTCTCTCTCTCTCTCTCTCTCTCTCTCTCTCTCTCTCTCTCTCTCTCTCTCTCTCTCTCTCTCTCTCTCTCTCTCTCTCTCTCTCTCTCTCTCTCTCTCTCTCTCTCTTTAACTAGGTTCTGAATTGTGTTCACTTGTAGGTTTTTGATGAGGAGGAGCATCAATCCCAGCTTTCTTCTAAAGGTTTTACATAAATGATCAGTACATGGTTTAGGGCGCTGTTCATTTTCTGATCCTTCTATCTTTTATTCAGTTCGGCGGCCTGTGGAAGCTCTGAAAAGTTGTAACACTCCATCAGAGAAGTGGATATTACTCATCCAGACCATGTTTAACTATTAGACCTGAATTCACAATTAGTTTCTGTTAGTCTCCCTCTGTCCATTCGTCCATCAATTGTTTGTTCGTTCGTTCGATCGATGATCGTTCGTTTTATATCTATCGCTCTGTTGTTCTGTCTGTTGTTCTCTCTATCAGTAAAAGGTTGACATTGCCACAGATTTGCATGTTCACTCCACAAGAGGGACAATGACATTTTCAGCATTGTAAGGGATGCTTTTGGCCGACATTTGGGAGCAATTTTATTATTTGAATGCATGCGACTCAGTTGGGTCTTAAGACTCATATGGCTTCGTGTCTGCTAATATTTTTTTATATGTTAAAAAAGTCAGAGGATGACATACAAGGCATAGTGAATTAGCTTTTGATGAATAGGTCATAGACAGGTTTTAAAGTTACAGAAGTGGTCGTGGCTCCAGATGCCGAAAGATACATATTCTAAGACAATTCTAGCCTGCAGATCTGTGGGTTGCTGAAAATTTAGCTCCTGAAGCTTTCCAGGTAATATTTTTCGCTGGAAGGATGCTAAGACTTGAAGGGCGTACATGATGTAAAGTTCTGAAGTGGTTTTTTTTTTCTTTCTTTTTTTCATTGCAGATGGGGGCATTATAAAGGTCAGACTGGTCTTGAGTGCTTGCCGCTTGCAAATTTAGCCACTTTGGAAGATTATCACTATCTTGAGAGGTCTAATAATGATAGGTAGTCATTTTCAATAGCGTTTCTCAATTAGCATCCTGGCCCTGCTTGTGGGCAGCAAAGAATGAAAGGGCATTTCAACAAAATGCATCTTTGACTTTGCCTCTAATTAGAGCAGCTAGAGGACTGGAATACTGTGATGTGTGTACTCTTTAGCAAATAGCTTGTTTTTTTTCTTGCCACTCTGATTACATGCCATTTCAGACCCTGATGGTGTGAAGTAGTATGAGGTCACAACATCCCACAAGATATTTTTCCTGGAAAGTGGAAATGTTTGCCATTTTTATGGAACAGTGCCATGCTTTGCAGAAATGCTTCACCGCTGAAGAAGTCGAGGATGAAGCAACACAAGCTACTGAACCAGACAACAAATGACATGCTAAATATAGAGAACATCACAATTCTTACCGTAGTCTAGCAAAGTTAGACTTTTAAAGGGTTAGCTCACCCAAAAAATAAACTTTTTAAGACTTTTCATTGTATTTTCAAGAAACAAAAATGAAGATATTTTAAAGGCACACTATGCAGTTTCCGTTTTTTCTCAAACAGCGACCCCTAGAGTCGCTGTGGAGTACTTGTATTTAACGTTACTGTCGTAAATACCACTTACGCAGAGCAGTCTCTGCACTCTTCCGACTGCGCTTTCTTCGTTTTCTTCGCCGACTCTGCCATGATTCACGTCTGAAATGCGTGTTAGTGTCTTCCATAGAGGCTGCTTCATATGTTGTTGATGTATGTGACGTCGTGCTGTAAAGCAAGTTGTGATTCTTGCGTGATTTGTCGGGAAGCCACCTCTCAAACTTGCATTGCTGGTTTTGCCAGCGTCAAATCCCCCACCCCCCACCCCGCTCTTTGCTATCGGGATGATTCGCCCTACTACGAGTTCGTTTACCATCGACATTATTTCGAAGCTGTTATATTAAGGTACAAATCTTGCATAGTGTGCCTTTAAATGAAATCTGAGAGATTTGTGTCCCTACATTGAAAGTCCACGCAACTACCACTTTGCCACTTCAAAATGTTCATAAAGAGATCATAAAACTAATCCATATGAATCGAGCAGTGTAGTCCAAATTTTCTGAAGAGACTCAATCGCTTTATATGATGAAGAGATTGAATTTAGGCATTTATTCACATATAAATATTGTCAATGGAGGGACATTTTTCATAAAAATATCTTCATTTGTGTTTCGAAGATTACCGAAAGTCTTACTGGTTTGAAACGACGTGAGGGTGAGTAAATGATGACAGAATTTTCCTTTTTGGGTGAACTATCCCTTTAAGTGGCATAAACTCTCAACCTAGGCTATGATTTGAGCAAAAGTAGCTATTGTTAGAGGTACAAGTAAATAAGCCATAAGGATCTTGGCAGTAACATTCTTTATACTTAAAATTTACTTTTTATAATTATGCCTTTTTGTAGTTTTGCAGACTGGAAACAGGCATAAAAGGCAAAGTAATACCGCTAACAATGAGTAAATTTTGACAAGACCTTGACAAAATAATTGGTTAAGAACCGCTGTGTTCAATGACATATAGCCTAATAAGTTTCCTTCACATTTAGTATGATGAAGGAGTGCGAGAGATACGTGACAGCTGAAAGTTTACAATTGGGCATTTGAAGTCTCACCAAGTGTCAAACTGCAAAAAGTCAAAGCAACATAAAAGACAAATTTTGAAGGGTGTGCGAATGTTACCAACTGCTAGTGAGAGTTTGTTATCATCATTAGAGAGCAATTGACTTTGACATTGGATGACAGTTAGACTTGATGACTTGAAGATGTGTTTAAAAAACGAATTAATAATGGATATTTTGAGTTTTTGACCCTTTCAAATCTTTGCTTTTTAAGAATTTTCTTTTATAGCGACAATAGCAAGAGGACAGGAATGGCATCAACACATAAAACAGGCTGTATTCAAACCTACAACACCTATGTGAGCACCATAGCTCAACAACTAACCCCTATGGCCACAGCTCTAACAACATGACTTTTGAGATAGCCTAGTCTACATTTAACAAGGCATGAGTACACATTTTAAACCTATTCCAACTTCTTCAGCTGAGCTTGTTAAGCCACATTCTACACTTTCTACGGATGTTTCCGGTCGGTCTGACCTTGCCACCTCAGACTAGAAGAGTTGTTCCTTTGCAGCAGTTATTCAGACTCCCCACAGTACAGAGTCTCTCTCTCTTTCTCTCTCTCCTCTAATTAAGATGCTCCTGTGGGCATGCTGCCTGTATTACTGCCTAAGCGCTCTTCCCTCCCCTCACTCCTTGGAGAGGGAAGATACATTGTCTGCTGCTCACACAGGTTATGCCTCAAAGAGAAAAATCCATTCCTGGGCCAATCTCTTTGAAGACACTGCAATCAATTAGATCTTCCCTAGCAAGAATTCTACGAAATATTGGCGTATTACGTGGTTAAATTTTACATTTTTTTATTTTTTTTATTTTTACTAGTCATGAGTCTCTGATGTGACCTTAATATGGTGATGATGGTTCTAGATATTTACTTGCCCAGCACAAGGAATTTAAAGGGTTAATGCCAATATTTACTTACTCGCATATCATTCCAAATCTATTTTCTGTTAAGTCGAGCACAAGTATACATTTTTTTTAAGATTCGTCACTAGTGAATTTAACTCTTCTGGTTCTTATTCAGGTTCCATTAACAATTGTCTCTAACTATATATTAAAACATTTAACACATAAGAATGTGGTAAAATATTTCATTTTACATTTTTTTTTTTTGGTTCACTAAAAAGAACTAGCTGATTAATGTAACAATGATTTTTAGCACTGTGGATTCAGTAGCAGTCTGGCTTTTGGATACTTGACAGATGTGGTTACAATGAACTGCTTAATTAAAGTTGCTTCAAAAATTACTACTTTTCTGTTCCACATGAAAAAAAATAAAAATAACAGCATACTGGTTTGGAACTACATGAGGTGAATGATGACAGAATTTTCATTTTTTGGTAAACTGTTCCATTAAATAAATATTCTCTGGTTTCTTCTTTACTTTGGCAATGCATTTCTTGCCCTTAAGTCATTCAGCTCAGAAAATGATGTGACATCATCTACTTGATTGTTCTAATGAGAGAGGACTGTATTCCACAGCAGTTAATAGACTGTATTAGCTCATTACTTATGGTTTGGCATGAATGGTATCAAATGGTACCGTCCTGTATAACATTGTCCTGATTAAATACTATATTCATGTAGTGTAACATGGTATTTACACATGGTATGCCGGGGTATTTTGAAAAAATATAATGGCGCTTACATGTTAATTTCCAAAAAGCCATAATAGTACCATGGTACTTTTTCTTATTGTTTATAGGATTAATATATATGCATTAAGATTCTGTACATTATGTACTGTAAAATAAATCTATTTTTGATCATGAGAGTTAAAGTTTTGTGAGCTTTGTCATTTACATCATCTTTGTTTAAGTTCTTTGACATGAACTAACTGCAGACATTTTAGCTGCACGGGTGCACGCTGACATGGATTTAACACAACACACTATTGCATAGAACACAGTAAGCTCAGTTCAGACAGAGAGAAAGAGGAGCCTGATAACAAATGTATTCTGACTTAGCTCACCTTTGATGTCAGTCCCACAAATCCAAGGTGCTTTGAGCATGTCTGTCCTTGAAGTCGAAGCAGAGAAGAGTCCCTTGTGGGAAAGATATTGTAATCCTTAGCCGAATAAGAGTGTTGAAGAATTGTTTTGTGAAAAGAGTTTCAGAAATTACCCCTGAGTCTTTGCAGTGCTGCTCGAAGATCATAGAGAAATAAAGAAAATATGACAACGAAATTAAAATATTTATTTTATTTTTTAATTATTTTTTTTTTAAATGGGTTTGTCTGGGTTTGCCTTTTAAGTTGCTGATGTTGACATTTAGATGATTTTGACTCAAAAATCAAGTTGTTGATGCCTGTGCTTTTGCCTGCGTGAACTGAACATGCTGCTTAGTTGAAGATTCATAGCTGCTTTCACACTGAAGAAAAAACAAACTCAATGAACCTTTTTAACCAATTTATAAATTGACAGGGAAACAGGACCTGTGGGATTGGGACATGACACAAGTGAGATTCGATCTCGGGTCACCTGCAAAAGCGGCGCTGCACGTGTCTTAGCTTACTCGCTTACCACCAGGCCACATTTCTTACTAAATTCCTTCATGAATAGAGGTTCAGCATTATGCAGATCTTAATTTGTGGAACGCGTATGAATAAATACAATGCTGTGGCGTTGCTCTGTAATGAGGAGAAGAGAAACTATTTATAACACTGAAGTAAACAATCCAAAGCCATGCATCCCAGCTCTTCACATTCTCAGCTTGAACCCTGAGGGGGGGAGTGTGTGGTTGCACAGACTCACAGTTGTAATATGTAAATAAACCTGCTAATGATGCAGCGTGGATTGGCCCCATCGCATGTGTTTGATGCATGTGTGTTGTCGTCTCTCTTGCAGCTGCTGTATCAGGCAGAGGTTCTTGGGAGGAGAGCTCCAGTTCCTGTCAGCCCTCTCTAACAGCCTTAACCACCTCGTCCACAAGCACACCAACTGCCTGGCCGACATCAAAGGTACCCTCCCAAACGTCTGTCTGCTTTTCACTTTCTCCCCTTCATTACTGCACATCATTTCGCCAGTCACACCACTTTGTCTGTTCCTTCATCATCGTACTATGAAAGGGGATGAATGCTTTTCTTTTGCAGCTTTGACTGCAAAGTAGTCATAATGCAGTTAAATGTATCAGTATATAAAAATGCATACAAAATATGTTTGATGATGCCATATCTTAAGGTATATAAGGGAGGATGTTGGTCTTTATTGGCATGTATGTGTTGGAAACAATTTATTGGTTTCTTTCATCGTACATGTATACTGGTGTTGAATGAACGGATATGAGTGGGCGTTATCAATTCAATCTCTATGAGGGGTGAGTGGCAGGATCGCACAGGGGATTGTGGGATTGACAGGGATTTTGGGATTGATAGCGAAGTGTCGGAAAGTTTGAAAAACTCAGTTGTATGCAAATGACATGCAAAAATGATAGATAGTCAATTTATATGAGTAACAGGCAGTGGTGTCTGTCATAGTTTTATATATATATTGTTTAAGCTGTTTTAACTGAAATCTACCTGCACTGACATATTTTAAAATTTGTCATTGCAGGCAGCTTTCAGTTAAAACAGCTTAAACATGCATTTTAGTCTGGTACTAGACTTGAGCTTAAACCTAATCTGTGAAACCGGGGAATAAAGTTTAAAATGTACTTCCTGTTTTAGGTTTGTAGTCTAAAGGATATGGCATGCAGTTAACCTACACAAAATGTAAATATTATTCATTTAAATTAATAATTGTGAATGTAATTTCAATTCAAATTTTTGTTATAAATGTGACAGACTGTTTTGACTAGTGAACATAGCGTGATGTATCTTTTTTTTCTCATTTTACTTGCCTCCCTATTCTCTGAGTATAATCAGTTGGTGAAGATGTATAATTCTGTGTGAAATGTGTATAGCCTACTCTCTGTTAATAAGTACAATGAAGATGCATCCTCTTTGAGAGGCGTTACAGTATGGCATGCCTTTGATTTATTTTACCTTTACTATAACGCACTGTATTATTTAAGGACTTGGAACCTGAGCGTTGCTGAGGATGTTTTTCTAACTCTCTCGATGCTGGTTCATTCCGAGAGGCTTCTCACATCCTTAGTCAGTTCAAAAAACAAAGACTTGGAAAAAAATGAGGGATAAACAATGGCTTTATTTTTCCGCTCTCTCCTCCTTCTTGAAAACACACATAACTCTTCAGCATTTCTTTGTGCTAGCTGCTTTGAATGCCAAATTCAAGGCAATATTGACTATGACAGTATAGATTTTCACAGCAAAATGATGAAGCAGTTTTCAGTACACTTTTAAAATATACTTTATTAAGGATCTTTACAGTTACAACCTCTAAGATGTTCGTTCATTTTCAAAACGCAAATTAAGTTATTTGAATGAAACCTGAGAGGTTTATGTCCCTCCATTAAAAGTCTATTCACCCAAAGCTTTGGCACTACAAAAAGTTCATAAAAAGATTGTGCATGATATTTGTACATTTGAAAGCTATACGGGTATATGGCTATATGGGTTTGGCATGACATGAGGGTGAGTAAACAATTTTCATTTTTGAGTGAGCTACCCTAGTTAAGTTCTAAAAAATGTTCTGCTGTTTTTGTATTTTTAGCTTGGATTAGGGAGCTTCGGTCATTCATATACTGTAAATGAGAGTTACTGTATAATTTGAATTAAATCTCTTGCGCACTTAATCCACAGTAAATCCTAGAGATCTTCTGTAAACTGTAATATACTGTACAGTCTTTAAATTCTAACGATTTTTCATTCCCTCTTGGCTCCCCTTTTGACAACGTTGTGCTTGGAACAAAATATATTAGATTACCGAAAAGCACCAGCCCAGAAATTCATCATAAGTGCCGTGACATATAACGCAGCACGGCTCAACCTTTGAGGTTGTTAACGTCCCTTTGTTTAAATATGAGTGATTGAGCTTAATACACCCCTAATTTGATATCTAAACTCATTTGGAGAGGAGCCAGATGAGTGTTAAAATGGGACCAGGTGCTCTTGAGGGCCTAGTCTTTGGTCTTCTTTACACTTAGCTGGAGCTCTTGGTCCAGGATCAGCCTCCCTCTACCCAATTCTCTGCCCAGCACACTTTGAACGTGCAAAACTGATCGCTGAACAGCATCAAATGAGGAGTTTCATTACTCTACGGACCCTGCACACACAGATGGGCCTCAGGTGGAGCTGGACTGGTGATTTATTTATGTAGGACCTCTGCCCCCAGAGGAGAAATGAGAGGGTTTATCTTTTTGAAGAGGGGATTGGCTGGGGTTAATGAAATGAGAGGGGGGGGGGGGGTTCTGTTCCCACCAGTTTTTTGTGTAGTTGCCCCCTCCTTATTTGTCTGCAGCAACCATGCGTTAGTTTTGCTTGCTGTGGAGGCACAACTCATCCCTTTTTTTGCTACAGACATGAATGATAACATGAAAAATGCAGCTTCTAAGCATTTAGGCTTATTATGTTTGTTCAGAAATCATCAGGCCAACTCCAACATTGTATAGGCAAGTTTTGGATGATACAAATCTAGTTAATACTTTCTGGGCCTTGTTATATATCCGCCTTTCTCTGTGTTTCATAAGCTTTGTATTGTTTCAGGTTTTTTGGGGTTGAGGTGTAGCAGGTCTGTGCACTGTAAACACAATTGTCCTAATGTTTTCTCACCTTAACAGAAGCGAAGTTAGTGTTTCCTGTGTTGGCTATGTACCATAGGTGTTCCCCAACCCCGGATGGATTTGTTGTTGAGGATTTTTCAAGCCAGGGTTTTTAAATGCTCTGTTGCTGCTTCATCTCTTCTCTGGAACCACGCAGAAAGCTCCGACTGCGTTTGTAAATTTATTACAAAGCTATTTTTAGCACTGGGGTTTAATGTATTTATCCCTGAGGAAAAACACTGTGCCAGCACAAGCACAGTTCATGTGACTGTGTTTATTCATCTCCAGAAATAAAAAAACATTTCTGCCCATTAATAATTGCTACTAAATCCTATATGTATTGTGTACTTTTTTTATTTAGCCTATTTATTTTGTTGACACAACCAATTACAAATTTGTCAATTATCAGGCACTTTTAATCAAAACAGTGTTACAGGCACCGTCTCCCTGTAAGGACATATTGGTGATAGTTCAAAAAGCGATAGTTCACCTAAAAATAAAAAAAATTCTGTCATTATTGCGACTCACCCTTATGTCATTTCAAACCTTTATGACTTTCTTGCTACTGTGGAGCGAAAAATAAGATTCTTCTTTGCAATGAACGTTAGGCCTAATTGGTTTCAAATGTAGTTTGGACCCCAGCGTTTGTGTTCCGCAGAAGATAGAAAGTCGTACAGGTTTGGAGTATAGTAAATTACATAATTTTCATATTTGTGTGTGCTATCCTTTTAAGTTTAACTGCCTTGTTGGCAAATCGGTACATTCATCTTTGTTAATCTGTAGTACAATCATTAGATCAGGTAACCATATTGCCATCAGTGCAGTAAAGCTCTCTGTAAGGTTAATGCAGCATACAGATGGGATATTCCTGCAGGAACAGTTAGCTGTCAATGAACTGTTCTTTTTTTCCCTCCAGACTATTAGCAAAACCAGCTCCAAACCAGACGTGGAATGCTTCACTACTTTTAAATATTTTAAGTGCAGTTCAATGGCTGGTGGTCGTAAGAAGTGCAGTGGGCATGTCTGACATGCTTGCCATTCTCCTGCAGTTATTCAGAGAGGCAGAGACCTATTTCCCATCTGCCTCTGTACTCCCTGAAATAGGGAGTATGGGAGAGGCAGCTTCTGTAATCCTAAAGCAGGGGTTCATCATCATAAACGCCTCATCATCATAGCTCAGTTAATCCCATGATGAGAGCACTGTGCCCCTCTATACACTGTGAAGATTTTGATAGCTGGTCTTAATTGAGGGTTTGGGCAACATCTCATTTACTTTCTCTGTTTGATTTTGAATAGTATTATTATATAGCAATAAAGTAATTCACATATACATTGTTAGTAAAGCTCTCAAAATGTGTATTAGTTGTCAAAATTAAATAGTTGTGTTTGCTAAGGCAAGTCATTAATGCTATTGTTTAGAGCTGCACGATTATTTTTGTTTGTGGATTTTTTCTTTTGTTTAAAATAGAGATTACGATTCTGAATAGACAACTAATCAAAATAGCATGTTTACAAGAGGTTTTGACAAAATGTTAATTGCTGCATATAATTGTAAGATATTTATTAACTTGAATGAATTACTCTATTTAAAAAATGGGTTGAAGGAATAATTCAATGATTCACTCATAAAGACTTCCCTTGTTTCACTACTGGATGAAAAAGAGTTTTTGAACAAATCTCTTGAATGAATGATTCAATGACAAATACATTTTTTAACAGTCACTTGTCTCCACCTACTGGTGCAAAGCCTGGAACACACCAAGCCGACGGTCCGCCGTCGGGCAGTTTTTGTGCGCCGGCCGACTAAGTTTCCTCAGTGTGTTCCGCACCGTCGGCTGAAATTGGTCCTCGTCGGCTTTTTTTCGGCCGATTCAACATGTTGAATCGGCGTCGGGCCGTCGGTGAAAGAGGGAACTCTGATTGGCTGTTCAGCTTAGTGAACGAGTCAGTGCACGAGAATAATAGCAAAACAGCGAGCAGTCAAAACGGTACAGATTAGAAGGCTGTTCTAATGTTATGTCATCTTACCTGAGTGTTCCTTGGCGAATATTTCAATATTAACACGAGAGGAGTGGAATAAAGAAAGTGTTTAGCAGGATTGATATTCAAAACGGTAAGCATGCACTGCTTTGTTTATGGTTTGTGTATCTGCAGCCGACAGCATCGGTTTCCTTTTTTGAATGACGAATATAGACGAATATATCTGCAGAAATAGACAGTTGTCTCATTTACACGCAGGCGCAGAACGCGCTTTCTAGCTAACAGTCGGCTGTAGTTCTCTCAGTGTGTTCAAGTGCAGCTTTTTAACCCGACGCGAGGCGACAACACAGTCGGCTTTCATCAGCGCTAGTTCGCCGGCGTCGGCTTGGTGTGTTCCAGGCTCAATGATGTAAGGCAAGCAAGTTTTTATGTAATAAACAATCTTAATTTTGAAGCATCAAGTTACTTTCAAAAGGTGATTTACTCTGTTGATCGCTACCGTAGACATCAGTGTTTCAGCGTGTGCTGCAGACATGAAAATTGTGAATTATTATTTTTGAGTAGGGGTTTTCTGTTGCTTTTCTAAGCGATTAGACTGAAAATTTCATTGGGCAGACAGAAAATGGCATAAAAAATAATTGACTTGACTTGAGGGATGGATGACTTGAAGGATGGATCCAAGCCATACTGACAGACAGGCAGATAGATAGATGGATGGATGGATGGATGGATGGACAGATAAGTAGGTACTAGATGAAATTCAGTAGACCAGGCTGGCAGAACAGCTCATTTCCTAAAACAGGCTAAAATGTATCTGTTGATCAGATCTTACTGTTTACATCTCAGATATCAAATCTCACATTTTTATTGATTGGAATTTTTCATGATAAGCTATCACATTTGTGTAAACGTGTCTTATCTAGCAGATAAATGTAATCTCGGGTTATTTTCCAGAGGCAGGAGCAACAGCAGAGGCAGATCAGCTCGCTCCCTTTGCTAGACCTCGAGTGGTCGCTCTTTATACCCAGAACAAGACTGTGGTACAATGCCTTGACGTTAGAGCTGTGTCAGAATAGCTCTTAAGATAAATAAATGATCAGCCAGAAACAAACATCAAAGCCTGTGTGTGTACTGTGCTGTGCTTCAAAGGGAATAGGACCTTCACACCCACTGTTCTATAGAGAATAGCATGTTTGTGTTATTGTGTCTCCATTTCTGGTTTTGGTTTAATAGAGAACGAAAAACAACAACTGAATAATGCTTTTAGTAAATATTAATATGCACCGGCCCTCTTTTCCCGTCTTTACTCCATCCGGGCCACTTTGTCTCCGTACACCTGTCCCCTGACAGCCCAATACAATCTACTTTGCTCAAAGTCAGCGAGTGAGGTTTCAATAGTCATTTATCATTCTCTGGCATCTTCTCATTTATTTTTTTTATCTTCATCCTCTTTAAATCCCCAGCAACCGAAGCAGAATTCTGTCTATTATGTTTATAATGTCAGAGTGTTATCTAACCTGTGATTTCTTCTGTCTTTCGTTCCCTCTGCAGCCAGCTCTCGCTCTCTCTTTACTCGCCGCTGGGCACATCTCCTCCCGTCTGTCCTTATAGGGGGATGTCTCTCCTCTAACTGCCTCTCTCTCAACTAACTGCTAGGTGTGTATGCAGGTGAATGGTGATTTAGAGTCTGGCATGCCTATTTGTATTGTGTGGTGGTGAATTTAGTTCTGGAACTATTTGTATGTTTTGTGTCATATGTATCACCCTTCCCATAAAGGACTGTCTGCTCTAAGTATAGTGCAATTTGACCCCTCATCTGCAGCATGTGGAGTTACATAGTCTGTATTAAAGGGATAGTGAAGCCAAAAATGTATATTTTGAATTGATTTACTCTCCATCCTGTCATTCCAAATAAGTATGATTTTCTTATGTGGAGCACAAAAAGAGATCAAGAAAATGGTTTCACTTCCAAACAGTGCAAGTGGAGGACCAGGGGCTGGCAAAAAAGACAAAAAAGCACCATAAAGGTGGTCCATACGGGGCAGCACTAGGGGTTGGCTTCCGGACCTAAGCCTATTTTTAGTAAAACTCTGAAGCCCGGTTTCACAGACAGGGCTTAGAATAAGACAGGATTATAGGCTTTAGTTCAGTTAGGACATTTAAGTAGTTTTTATAAATGTGCCTTTACATTACTGGTGTGCATCTTGAGACAAAGCAATGGCACTGACCTATTTTAAGATATGTCAGTGCAAATTGCTTTCAGTTAAAACTGCTCCAAACATGCATTTTAGTCTGGGACTAAGCTTAAGCCTTGTCTATGAAATCAGGGGTAAATGTTTTTATTCTGATTATTATAATAATTATATTTTCTCTTAATAAAAACATAAAGTTTTCATGTCAGGTACTTTCAGTGCTACAATCTGCTCTAAGAATTAGACATTGTTTAGCATAAAGTTTGTTTTATATTTCAAACTATTACAAAACTACGCTTATATTTTGACAACAACAAACCGTAAAGGGGCAAAACCTATTGTGTTTTTCTAGTCTTTTTATTTATTTATTTTTAAATCAGCACTGCATTTTAAAAGTAAATGTTTGACTTGTTGGAGGCTGGGATAGTTAGTTGGACCTTTTAGTTTTATCCCTAGATCTATTCAAAAAAGTATACCTTGCCGATTTTATAGACTAGAACACTCTAATATATTTAACAATTAAAAAAAGAAAATGTCTCCACATGCATCCACTTAACCCTGAATATCTCCTGACCCTAGAAATCCCCCTGAAGATGTTAAATTCCTTAAATGACAGTTGTGGTCTCCATTTGCTTTCAAATTATGGAAAAGAGACATTCTGCTGTAAATAACTCCTTTTATGTTCCACGAAAGAAAGGAAGAAAAGAGCGTGTGTAAATGATAACAGAATTAATTTTTTTTTGCTGAATTATCCCTTTCAATGGTTGTTTCTTTTGTCCCGGGTCCTTCTCTCTCCTACTTGCCCTGCCCTGTAATCAGCATATAATTTTGGGCGCTGCTATGGAAGAATATGACGTGCCGTCAGCCGCCAGTATCCTGGCATCAGTCAAAGAGCAGGAGGCACGCTTCGAGCGTCTGACCAGGGCCCTTGAAGAGGAACGCCGCAATGTTTCCTTGCAGCTGGAACGCGGCAGTCTGCCCTCTGATCGACTGGTGGGCGGCACCACTGGCGGGAGCAACCAACCGCTGCCCTGGCAACAGATGGTCATGCAGGTAAACCATTCCAGCTTGGCCAGTCATGCGTCAGTCTATGTGAATGAACAAAGCAGCCGCCAACCTCCCTTCACGCTGATGGTGCTTCATATCCATTGTTTTCAAAAAATCAGTCCATCTGTATCTCATTCAGCTTCAGCTGTGTTTGGCTGTGTCGAGTTAGTGCTCTGGATGTGTTGTCCTGCAGTGAATCATCATCAATTCCCAGGATGAGTCGTCTTTACACTCTTCTCTCTTCCCATCTCTCTTCACTATGTGCTTTCTCATGTTATCTCATAGACCTTCCCGTTTGCTTTGAGTCCTGTTTGGTTATGGTGCTGTGGCAAATGTGTGTCTAACATTCTGGGGTAAACTAAAGTCAATATGAGAGGAAATAAATGTCAAATGAAATTAACAAGAAAAACAAAACACTCACCATCACAATACAAATTGTTCACTTAAGTAGAAGTATTGGGGAGTTAAAAAAGTAAGTCAATAGAGTCTCAGGTTTAAATTTTATTTGTTTATGTATTTTATTTAGAGGAAATTCGATCACAATCTAAAAAAAGTATACATTTTGCCTTTTGGTGAGACACTGCCCATTTGTTGCCCACCACCTGTTTGAAAGTTGTCTAATACCTTTCTGACTTCTGTTGTTCTGAACTGAGTAACATTTGCAAGATCCTTTCATCCATCAATTTGAGTACCACTGGACTGCGTAATATATGTAATCAATAGACGTTCACCACTGGATTGCATCCAGATCAACAACTGATTATTTTTTTATTGTATTTTTTTAACACAATTTAGTGAGGTTCCTATTCAATTACACAAATCGAGCAATTTAGCCCGAGTCTGTGTGGGATGCTGTTGGGAAATGAGGCTGATGAAATTCTTTCTGTTTCTTTGGTGATCAGTAGTGGAGAATTTCAGGCTAGTAGAGTCATACTACATGTCTTTATGAATGCAACACCACATCATTTATTTCTTACTGGAGGTGCATATGCAGTGTTACTTCATCGTCATCCTTCAATGGTATCTAAATGTTTTCCTCTACATTATTGTTGAACTTTTTGTTTGTTTTAAAACCAGTTAAAGAAAAGTTTGATTCTCACAGAAAAAAGCCAGGTTCATTGTCACTGCTTATGCTCGGATTGTTTGCATCTTCCATTATATGCCCTCCAGATGGGAGTGGAAAGTTTCCATAATGACCAACGCAATCTACCAAGAGCAGCGCAAATTAGTGTCTGGTTTATGACCTGCTTTTTTGGGCATTTAATAATGCCGCAAATACCACTAAATTGACCAGCGCAAACCTTAGTAAATCACCTTGCATGATTAATTTAAACACTCTCCTCCCATGAATTTTGCGTCTGGAAGGGAAACTCCTACAAATGCATATGCAGTAAGGTCAGCCTCAAAAAAATAACTGTCCACGTCTTTTCAGCGCTAGTTTTTCACTGCATGTCTTTAGTAAATCCTGACAGTAGTTTTTTAAAGCCAAAAGGGGGTTTGCGCTGGAGCAAGCTGTTAGTAAATCTAATTCCCAAAGCAAGAAAGCACTGACCTTGTGCACTGCTTTATCTTGGGTCTGTTTACGGGGGGGAGATATTGATTTATTTAGTTTTTGAGCCTTTATTATTCTACACAAGGCCCAAAAGGTCACAGAGTGACAGAGACACACAATAGGACTCTGTTGATGGCAGACCTTGTCTCTTTCACAGCAACTCTGACACCGTAGACAGCTTTTCTTTAAAGTAACCTCAACTGTCCCACATGTAAGTAATGTTGAGGGGTCATGACCCGAGGCAGTTCGAGGAACATCACAGCTACTACTTCCTGGAATCTAGAACATAATTTAAAATTCAGGAAGTGTGCCTGGAGGAGTGAACTGATGCTTGGTTCCTGTGTCTGAACTTTGCTAGCTTTTTTGAGTCTGAAAGGCTTGTGGAGAGCTTCGGAAGAACAGTTGCTGCTTTGATCAATGCTGTCTGTGATAAGGAACAGATATTGTAGGATACACCTCTGCTCAGGTTCCTCAGTCTTACCGTATACCTGTATGTCCACTGGTGTGGAGTGAGAGGAGCTCAGCCAACGCTTTCAGTTTGTTTGTTTTTTGAGAAAAAGGTGAAAAATTCCAGGCTACATTTTTAAAGTATCTTTATATCTAGTATATACATTTTACTTTTATGTAAAATTGTCCTCATAAAAATGATTATGATAAAATTTTTTAATATTATTTATTATTATTTTAAATGTAATTCATTAAATTTATTTAATCACTTTATCCCAGTATGTTTTTATATGATCTTATTTTCCCCACAGTTAGCTACATGTATATACAGTACACTACCGTCCAGAATTTGTGGTCAGTACGTTTCTTTTTAAAAAATTTTTTTTAATATTTTTATTATGCAATTAATCAAAAGTGGCGGTAAAGTAATTTACATTGTTAGAAAAAAATTCTATTTCAATTAATTTAAGTTATTTTAACTGACTTTAAAATGTTTCCACTGTTTCCATTATTAATATGCTTTCCAAAGGATCATGTGACTGAAAAAATATTTCACAATATTACTGTTTTAACTGTATATTTGTTCAAATAAATAACACTTAACACTTTACAATAAGGGTTTCATTAGTTAACTACTTTAGTTAACAACTAAGAATGAGCAATACTTCTACAGCATTTATTAATCTTAGTTAATGTTAATTTCAGCATTTACTAATACATTATTAAAATCAAAAGTTGTATTGGTTAACATTAGTTAATGAACTCCGAACGAACATGAACAAACAATGAAGAACTGTATTTTTATTAACTGATATTAATAAAGATTAACAAATTGTGTAACAAATGTATTGTTCATTGTTACTTCATGTTAGTTAATACATTAATATTAACAACTGAGAGCTTATTGTAAAGTGTTACCATGCAATCTTAGTGAACTTACCATCCCCTGAATTTTGAACATTAGTTTTGATGATGACTTTATTGACTGTGTACTGAAATCAGTAATAGACTATACACACTGTCTGTACTTTTACAGGCGCACCCCCAAAACAGCCTATCTTGAGGGTTTTGGGTGGATTTCCTCCATGCCCGTAGACACGTTGGGTTAGCCACAAAACACAAGGAAGCTCGCTACGGGAAAAAGCCTGGGAGGCCCACAGTCTTGTAAATCACCTGCTTAACAATGACTTTCTCACCCTCCTCCCACACACACAATCTCCCATGCCACCTCACTTCCAGTGCCATTAGGAAAAGTCAAACCTCTTGTAAAACTATAATTAAAGCAGCAGTGAACCTGCCTACATTGCTTATTTTCTCTCTCGCACCTCTCATAGCTCCTTTTTCTGCTTTCACACATATATAGTGATACTTTTTTTTTCCTACTGAATATTTTTTCCTTTTAGATTCCAGAAGTTTTCCTTTGAAAAAAAACAACAAATGTGACTAAAAATATGGAGCTGTCAGAGAATATGGAATGGTTTGTGTGAGAAACACACACTTTTCTGCAAATATATAAATCCAATTTGTTCACAATTATTAGTGATTGAGATGTTTTGTTGTTGTTTTGCCTAAATGTCTTCTTTACACCAACAATGCAATGTCACCAGTAAAAGTGCACTATTTTATCTTAAATAGGGAAAGTAATGTTGAAGTTTGCATTAATTGAAAGCATTTTTAGTAGTTGATTTGAAAGTTTGACTTAAAATTCAGGATATGGTATGTAATAGTCACTGGTGTCCTTTAAATGTGCCTCACAAAGCTGCTTGGAAGAAGTTACCCGTTACCTGTAGTTACCTGTTGGAATAGAGAGTAAGTGCAGTCCAGTGAAACTGCTGTGGATGAGCGATGAGAAGTGGAGCGTGAAGCTCTAGGTAGTTGTCTGTAAAACCTCTCCAGTATGTCATATATCACGATCCACTTTTGGTGATATCATGGCTATATTTCTTTCATAATACATAAAAATTGTAATCCTGTGAGTAATCCCCATTTTTGATATGCCTGCAGGTGTTAGAAAGGTGAACCTGCTCACATGTTTCCTAATGCTGGCACACTGAAGGACAGGAGCTCTCACTGAGGAGTGGGAATAGCTGCATTCTTTGTATTCAGAGCAGCTGCAGATGCCCACAGCCATTCATATTCTACAGAGGGCTGTTCAGACCGCTCTCATCCCCATTCCACAATCCATCAAATGATTAATCCTCTAAAAGCCCTAAAATACACGGAGAACTTTTTCTTTTCACAATGTTGCTTAATCTTTTTCTCACTCAAAATAAGGTTGTGTCTAGCATTTCCTATGTTGTAATCCAAGGGCTGGTTGATATATTTAAAGGGAAAAAATTTCTGTCATTAATTAGTAATTACTCACCCCCACGTCATTCCAAACCCGTAAGACCTTCGTTCATCTTCGGAACACAAATTAAGATATTTTTGAGAAAATGCGAGAGGTTTCTGAACCACCCATAGGCAGCAACGTCATTGCAACTTTCAAGGCCTAGAAATATAGTAAAATAGTCCATGTGACTACAGTGGTTCAACCTTAATGTTATGAACTATATGGACTATTTTAACGATGTCTGTACTACCTTTCTGGGCCTTGAAAGTTGCAATGATGTTGCTGTCAATGGGTGGTTCAGAAACCTCTCGGATTTCATCAAAAAGGTCTTAATTTGTGTTCCGAAAATGAACAAAGGTCATACGGGTTTGGAATGACATTAATGACATTTTTTGACATTAATTTCATTTTTGGGTGAACTAACCATTTAATGTTTATCTCAATAGTTGCAGGGCTCTACACTTACTTTTTGAACAAGGAGCACTGGTGCGCCTAAATAAAAAAAATTAGGAGCACAGACAAATATTTGGGAGCACAGTCATTTTTGTTGTATAAGTTTATCATTATAGTTTTATTATTAGAAATATTCAACAATTAAATTTACAATGCTCATTGTAAGGTTAAGAACATCAGACCAAAACTTTCAAACAAAAGATTTTCATTTTATTCTATTGGGGGGGTGTAGGGATGTCACCACTTTTGAATAAGAAACAATCAAGACTATAAAACTCGTCAAAACTCCGCAAATCACAACAAGCATATCAGTGAGAAGAACACTCGTTCAAATAGCGCACACACTCAAACCTGACTGCACATCACATTTTTGACTTTATTGATTAGCTTTATTCGTAATGCAATGGACCGGTTAACGGGACATAAATTAATCCTTAAAGGATGGGAATTTATGGGACATTTGCACAAAAAGAATACATAACTTACCGTAGCCTATTTTATGTCGCTCCGGAGTCGCATATCAGTCAAAAAATGCGCCACAAAACATATAGCCTAAGTCGCACTGGACTAAGTCGCATTTTTTTAGAAATTTATTTCACAAAAAAAAAAAAAATTGTTACAGACAGTTCTCCGTTACGGACGTGAGCGCTCCAAAGCGGCACTAAACAAATGTTTTAAAACTTTCACAGAGACCTCAAACTGAAAGCACAAAGCCTGTCTTTAAATTTAATTTCGTTTTGTATTAATTGTATCTTAATTTTAATCGATGTTTCATCAACCAATTGTCTGGATTTAATAAATAAGTAAATAGGCCTATAGGCTATTAGAAAATAGATAATCAGGACATGGAGGCGCTGGCGAACCTGGAGCTCGTCTCATAAATGAACCGAAACTCAGCGTAGGGCTATAAGGTAGCCTATTGCCTCACAGACCTGAGACATATAGATAGCTTTAAATGTCTACTTTTAAGCAGAACAATTCAAAACGAAAGAAAACAGACTGCGCTGCTTATGTAATTCGTATGAAATGTGCATTTCTCTCTGGCGCTGCAAAGATCGCGAGTCGTCAACTTCATCTGTCTAGCCGACACTGACATAAAAAATAACTGTTTTATTAGTAAATAATTAAAATGTCTCCTGCTATATTTTACATATTTGCCTGTTCCTTACAAAACACTGACAGTGGGGTTTTTGACTTTTTTTTTTTTTTTGAGCAGCTGCGGACAAATTCTTTCGACACACACAATATTACGTAACACTCTGCGCTTATGTTTTAAAAACATAATTTAACATATAAATAACAATTTTTAAATAGCCCACTTAAAGTGGTTATTACAAATAAATGACTAAATGCTGAAAATTAATACATTTTAAAATTTATACATTTTTAGGCCTACTTGTTTATATCAGAGGATGTTTTAAGAGCGAATGAATTCGCGCTGTTTTGAAATAGTTCGTGTGTGGGCACTGTAGTTTTTTTTATGAGGCTACAGACTAGCTACTGAAGATTTAGGCCTAAATAACTGATCTCCCGGTAATATAGTGTCCTACTCTGCCCCTCCTCATGATGATATATTTGCAGCTGTTTCTATAGAAAAATGCTGTGTCACTCGCACGAGTGCGCCCAAATATTTTTTCACGTTCGCACGCCGAAATATTTACTCGCATGTGTGAGTGAAATGGGCGTACTGTAGAGCCCTGAGTATTTATATAAAAGCTTAAAAGGATGACTAATATAATAAGAATATATATTGTATATTGAACTTATAAGTTCTGTTCTATAACTTAAGAAGAAATGTTTCTTGAACCTCAAGTCAGCATATTAGAATGATTTCTGAAGCATCATGTGACACTGAAGACCAAAATAATGGCTGCTGAAAATTCAGCTTTGCTATCATTAAGTTTATATATATATATATATATATATATATATATATATATATATATATGTGTTTTGGAGAAAAACATTTATTTCATAATGTGATCTCCCCCCCCCCCCCCAACTTTCAATTCTTTTACTTCAATGAAAGGTTAGATTTTTGTCCATTTTTTGAATGAAAGATCAAAAGGATAAACGATGCAGATTTATTTTTTACAGCCATTTTTTATCATATTTACCAGGGGTATGATTAATTCTGAGCACGACTGTGTGTGTGTGTGTGTGTGTATATATATATATATATATATATATATATATATATATATATATGTATATATATATATATATATATATATATATATAACACCAAATAACCATTGTTGAAATGGTCTGACTGGTTCTTTAGAAAAAAACAAAAAAAATAAAAATAATAATTGGTGGCAAACAGGGCATCACAACTCATTTAATCATAAACTGTCCAAATAAAAATTACATTAGGGATACTAATATATCATCAGCAAAACATTGTGTGTAAATATTGTAAATATTCAGTATATCACCCTGCCCTAATCAATCATGGATACTATTAGTAGTCTACTAGTTGTCTATAATATGAACTATTTAACTCATCAGCCACTGAATGTGGTTGAAAGTTTCCTGATTATAAGGTAGTCTTAACCATACCAGCAGGATTGACTCTGGAGACACTTAAAGGACCAACTGCTGTTCACTCAGTGGATCCTGAACTCATGTGTTTAAAATAAGAATCTCTTGCTTTATGAGACCCCTGAGTCACTCCAGGAATGTGACCCCTTCACATTGCATGTTCATATATAACCAAACAAGTCTGTGTGCTTGACCCTCTTATTGGGAGCCTAAATTGAAAACACTTGAAATACTTGTTTGGAGGCTTCAAGACACTGACTTTTAATGGTAGTTGCCTTGAAGTGGTTTAGCATCACGGTTTAATAATGTATGTACAGTACTACAAATTTGTTGATGGGTAACAACTGTACAGTAGATATAGCTGATGATTACTTGTGCATCTCTACAAAGATGGTGGATTTAACAACCTATTCCAATATATACGTACAGATAGAAATGTTGTTTAAAAATACATTTAAACAATCAAAGCAAATAGCATTGATATTTTCATTTGACTTTCTCTTAAAGGATTCAAATTGTCGTCACCCTGTGTGGCAGTTAACACAATATAAGATCAGCTAAATTACATTGTTTTATTCTCCTGTTGTTTTCCCATTGATATATACATATTTATATTAGGTTTAATATTTCTGTCTGGTCTTTGGTGCCTTTATTGACTTTGTGTGTGAGTGGATAGACTCGTTTCTGCTCTTTATATTTATCTAGAGATTGGTATGTGCGTCTGGACTGTCAGTCGCTTACCTTATTACCAGGGCACTGGTCTATTTACACGTTGTGTCATAACAAGACTTTATGTGAGCAGAGGACTGTATAATGAGCTTCGAGTTAGTGAACATTTGGAGAGCAGCTACTGAATGAGAATGTTAGACACAGTAGGACAGCTCAGACTGAAAGCAGAACTGTAGAGTTGATATTTAATGTTTGTAAAAGATGATATTCACCACAAAATGAAATGTATGTGTAGTTAAAAGAATAGATCACCCCATACAGTAGTTTTGTCATGTTGCTCGGAACCTGTACGGCATTTTTTTTCAAGCTTCAAGATGACAAAAATACCACAAAGTATCTGTAAATAAGTGGTAAATATGATTTGGGCAGCATATTCCAAGTAAAAGACATATGACAGCTTTGTGTGAGGAACAAGCCAAATTTAAATTATTCAATGGTAATCTTAAACTTGAGAACTGAGTCAGATTCATTCAGATTCACACCTGTTTTGTGAACTAGGTCAATTGATTCATTGAAACAATCCAAATTAACACATTGATTCTTTATGGATCTGAAATCGCTGCTTGTAATAATATGAAGATACAAAATGCAGATTATTATTGACTATTTTGGTTTGGATTCATAAATCATGGAATATTGCGCATGGGTCATATTGATTATTTTGTGTTATTCCTTTTTTTGCCATTTTGGAGCTCAACTTCTATCCTCATTCACTTTCATTATATTGAAGGGCCAGGATATCTTTCAGAAATTCTTTTATGTTCCACAGAAAGAAAAAAAGAAGAAAAAAAACCCCACAAGGGTGAGTAAATAATGATTGATTTTTATATTTTTGGTGAAACTTATTTCAGTGCTATATACATTTTATGTTCTATATTTCCCTTTTAGTTCAGATTTTTTCATATATTCTCTCAGGATCTCATTTACCAGATCTGTGTTGTTGATCAGCATCTCCGTTATGGAGAAACCCAAGACTCACATTTTTGTATTTGATCATGCAAATCAAGAGAAACAACATTGTATGTTTATTTCCCAGTCTGCAGTCCCACTTTTTTCTTTTTTTTACCGTAATCAGTGCTCGTTTACAGAGGTTATGCATTTAAAATGCGATATTTGCTGAGTCGCCACCTTTGAAAACTTCTAATGATGAAATTCATTACATTCCAAATTTGAGAGTGCTGCAACCCTAAGTAAACATCATACATCCTCTGGAGCAAAAGCCGTTTCAAATATTCAGTGCTCATAAATATATTTATGAGACTAGAACAGTCGCACGTACATTGCATATCTTGCTTATTCTTTCTTGTTCGTTTCATTATGTGTAGTTTTCTCTTTTTGTCTTTCTCTCCGCAGTAGTCCACGTTAACCTTTCACGGCACCTGTTCCATCGCACTACTTCTTCAGGCCTGGATCCACTAAAAAGTTCTGATTACTTTCAGTGTATTTATTTATCAACACTTTTTCTGTTGACATGTTTATGGTTCAGTGACCACAGGGCGTTCTGCAGTCGTTTGGTGTCAGACTCCATAGTAGAAAAAGGAGCGAATTCATTCAGGCCGACTGCAAACAGATTCAGGCTGTTACTGCTAGATAAGACATGATGTTCTTCAGTGTGGGGGTGTGTTTGTGCTGACTGTTGTTCAGAGTTTGAGAAGATTTTGTTTTTAAGTAAAGACATGAGTTGCATTTTCAATACCTCAGCCTCCGAGGTGGAAAATCTTCAGCTTTGACACTTTACTGATGCGTTTCTACTTGTCCGGAATTGCTCTCAAATGTGGATTTTTTGGGTCAAATAAGTTGGTAAAGTTATGTTTGACTGTGGCGTAGGCTTGTAAATAGAAATTAGCTGTATATTTATTTTATTAAGCCTAAATTTGTGTTTGGGCAGGTGTACACATTGTGTACTACCAGTCTGCAGTGTCACATGATCCTTCAAAAATAATTCTGATATGCAAGAAAGATTTCCTATTATTATCAATGTTAAAACCAGTCGTGCTGCTTAGTATTTTTGTGGAAACTGTGATTTATTTTTATTTTTTTCAGGATTCTTTGACGAATAGAAAGTTAGAAATATGCTGAAATAGAAATATTTTGTAACAATGTAAAAGTCTCTACTGTCACGTATTTTCAATTCAATGTATTCTTGCTAAATAATTAAATAAGTTTAAAAATAATCTTAATTAATAAATCTTACTGACTCCAAACACTTGAATAGTATGAAATTAATAAATTACAAATGCACCATTTAATTGTAACCCCAGTGTAGGTTAGTGAAGCATGCATAATGTTAATTCGAAACTTTTTTTTTAACTCCACGAGTGCACCAATGTACAACAAATAAAAAAAAGTTGTCCCACATCCGTCCCACAACCTAAAATGAGTTTGACACCCTGGGTGTAAATTGCCCATCCCTGAACTCTCCCTCCTTCCGGCTTTGTGTTAAAGCCATTCATAGATTTGGATTAAAATTCTTTCTCACTATCAGTCACTGAATGCTGTCTGAAATCATTCTGCAACCTCTTTCCTTTCCCTTCTCATATTTAGCAGGCTGGAAGGACAAAAGGACAAAAGCAGAGAGAGAAAAGAACAGGCCGAGTGAGAGCGTAAGGGTAAAAAAAGAGGAACATAAAGTTTTGTGAAGCTTTGCCCCCTCTCAGGGCTCATGCTCTTTTGGCATGATGGCTGGGTGGAGTCTTTCTCTCTCTCTCTCTCTCTCTCTCTCTCTCTCTCTCTCTCTCTCTCTCTCTCTCTCTCTCTCTCTCTCTCTCTCTCTCTCTTCTCTTTCCACTCCAGCTGCGTCTGTCTGTCAGCCCCCTCCCCCTCCAATCCGTCTCACCCTTGTCTGCATAGATGCTCGGTGAGGAGAGGGAGAGAACAAGAGTACAAAACTCTACACTGTGAACAGGGCAACTGCCTTCTGGGAAGATTCTATTCACTCAAACACGTACACGCCCCCCCCTTACCCTGTCCTCTACGCCCGTCCACCCCCCTCTCTCTTAGTCTACCCAGAGGGTTTTGTTCCTGCACCGGGTAACTTTTTTTCCCTTCCACTTCTCTGTGTGTGAGCTGTTTTGTTTTGGTTCTCTTCAGCCGGATTCCTGAATTTATTGAAGGATTCATTGGACTGTCTAAAGCATCTCTCCTCATTTTGAAATCATTATTCGCCCCAACGTTTGCAGCATCCTCGCTCGCTGACGGTGGAGGCGGGTTTCTTCTGTCCCTGAGAGGATTACGAGCATGTGTTAGAAAGAGCGTGTGTGTGAGAAGGAGAGAGAGAGAGAGAGAGAGGCACACGCAAGAAGACGTGAGAGACGGAGTATATTCGTGCATGTGACCGTGGGGAAAGGATGGCTCTGTGGCTGTGAGCTGTCTCGGCTCTCACAGGACATACTCGCATAATAAGGAACGAAAGACTGTCTGACTGACTGACTTACAGACAAACTCCACTCACAAGAGAATATTGTTCTCGTTGCGTTTCTCCCAGAGGCTTAACCAAACAGGATTTCCGTGATGCCGGCTGAAGTGAAGCAGGTCAGTTTGAGGATTCACTAGCTCTCATTGACTCCTTGCGTGTGTTTGTTTTTTAGATTTCTTATGTACATTATCTCCCATTTTCCTGCTATTTAATGGTCAGGTTTTTGTTGTTCTGGATGTGAAGGTCTTTTCTCAAAGAAAATCTTTTCTGATCTCACGCTTTGCTATAGAGTATCAACACGTCGTATCTTGAATACTGTTGTGGTCAGTCACATGCAACGAAATGTCAACATTCATTATGTCTAGTATTCACTACAAATCTTTCCAGAGGTTACTCTTTATTCAGATTAGGTTTAAGCAAAGAAGTATGTCTCAGTAATATTTCTGTAATGTTAAGCAGCATGAGGATGATTCCAACAATTAAGATGAGGTAAACAGGAGGATTCCTTCAGGATCTGACAGAGAGAAAATAGTCAGATGGATGTTGAACACAACAAATATGTGCTTAAAGTTTATAAAAAGAAGCTGGGATAGAAGATTTAGTGCTTTGCTTCCTCTGCTCCCCCCTTCCTCCCCAGCACTGGACTCATCAGAGGTCACCAACTATTTGTTTTCTTTGTTTTGGAGCTACCACATTGCCTGGCAAAGCTGTGAGGAGATTAAAGGAATGTGCTTTTTATCAGCATGCAGGGATTTTCTAAAGCTGTGTTCCCAAAAGAGTGCTGTGTCATTCCTAACCGTAAAAATGTGTCAGGTTGGACAGTTAGGACATGTAAATAACAAAGGGGGACAGGCTTTGAAAGAAACAAGCAGTCTTTGTGCTCAGTTGTGTTCTGAGCTAATACTTTTTTTAAAGACATTCTTGCGACCATCCATTTGGCACCGTTAATCTGTTCGCGGCTGTCTCATGGATGATTGCTGTGAGATAACTGGCACAGGAGAAGCAGCTGTATTTTTCGACATGCTAAGCAAAACAAATTCTGAAGGTGTCGAATTTGTCGTGTCTTCGTCCGTGAACCCCTACCTCCACGGGACGGACATTCCTGTCATTCTTTGGGGTGCGCCGCACGCTGTATCTAACCTTTTCTAACATCACAGCATTCCTTAAGACTAGCACCTGCTTCGGTAAGGTCAGACGTGTCACACGAGGGCATGGAGATCAAGGGGCTCTGCTTTCTGCTGGAGTATCTGACATGGTTGATGCTGTTGTCTGTCATCTTGGTTGCTGGATGAAGCCTGTAAGTGTGAGGACATAAGTTCACTAAACAGTTGCACCACCTTTTTTTTGCGTTCAGTGTTTCAGCACAAAAGCTCATCTTATTTAGAAACCATTCACAACCACAGATTGACCTCTTGGCTCAACACATACTTCAGAGTTGCAGGAATGTCGAAGTATATGATATATATTTAAAAATTTTAATGAGTCATAATCACATTGTTTGTGATTTCTGATATGTTAGAGGCCCTAGTGTGTGCAATTTTATCGTTTGTGTCTGAAGAAATGTTGCATGCTCAAAGTCTACTGTGACCACTAACTTCAGGCTTTTTCTACGCTTTTGGTGAAATATGATTTTTTTGTTTTAATCAAATTTTTTTCCTACCTTTTAAGTTATATGTGAACAGATTTTTTTTTTTTTCAGGACTGTAATTGCTTTTCCTTTGATTGCCATAGTAACCATACAAACTTCTGTTTATTAGCCATGTGTGAGATTTCAGCAATGGATGTTTCACCATTGATTGGTTTTCATTAGGGCATTATTTAAATCTAAACACATATATCGCAATGGGAAAAATTTAATATGTTGTGTAATGTCACATTTTTTCCTTTTTGTCCATACAATTAATATCAGTGGGGTTCAGTGGTGTTTTGAACCCTATAGGCTTTCGTTATTCAAAATATTTTCTAATTTCTTTTAGAGAAGTTGTTTTCACTACAAGTGATTTGTGACCAAATCATATTTTTTTATACTGTATACTGAATTTTTTTTTGGGTGCATTTACTGCTTTACAGTCCCTCTAGGCCAGCAGCTCATAGTTTATGGAGGCCCTTCATCTTTGATGCTCTGCAATACATCTTGAGTGTGAAACCAGACATCATTGAAATGCATTCATGTTCACACGTCATTGATCATTGAATCGGACAAGACCATTAGCATCTCTCTCAAAAAAATCACCAAAGAGTTTCGATATTTTTCCTATTTAAAACTTGACTCTTCTGTAGTTACATCGTGTACTAAGACCGACGGAAAATGAAAAGTTGCGATTTTCTAGGCTGATATGGCTAGGAACTATACTCTCATTCCTGTGTAATAATCAAGAAACTTTGCTGCCGTACCATGAGTCCAGCAGGCGTAATGATATGACGCAGCGCCTGAAAATAGTCCCCAGCTCGGTAACTTCCAACGTGACCGGGACTAAGTTTGTCCAACCTATTAGACCTATTTCAGGCGCTGCATCATATCATTACGCCTGCTGGACTCATTATGCAGGAATGAGAGTATAGTTCCTAGCCATATCAGCCTAGAAAATCGCAACACGATGTAACTACAGAAGAGTCAAGTTTTAAATAGGAAAAATATTGGAACTCTTTGGTCATTTTTTGGTGGTACCGCCAGACTCGGAGATCGGCTGAATGGATTCGAAAACAGTAAAACTCAACTTTTTAACTCTGGGGGAGTTGTAAAATGAGCCTATTTCCAAAAAAAGTGGAGTATCCCTTTAAAGACATGAGACCATAAGGAACTGCCTGCAATGTCTTTCCCTAACCAACATGCATTGCGGCCATGTTACAGTGACTCCCAATCCAGCGGAGCTTACCATCCTCAACCCTCAATTACTGTGGGGTGAATCAGCCTACCCGAGTCTGAGTTAAATATAACGCCTGATACTTCAGCGGAGGGAGGCAGTGCCATTACTGCAAAAGAGATTTAGCCTAATCAAAACTGAACCAGCCATCTCTACACAGAAAAATCATTTCTGTTTCAGAAAACCATTTACATTTCATTTAGGCTGAGTCTATTGACTTCGACCGCAATTGTACAGTTTGCTTATCCCTGGTGAGTTCTTATTTTAAGTTTTGCTGGTGCTTTCAGAAGTTATTTGACTTTTTTTTTTTTTGTGGTGGGGAGGGATGGGTTTTCAGACTTCAGTGAACTGTTTTAACCTCCATTAGCTCTGTGGTTCTTTCTATTCCTCTTCATTCACCTTTCTGTCAGGCCTCTCTTTTGTGAAGCCTTGGCCATTCACTGTACCATGGCATGAATCCGTATTTGAAGACATATAGAGCAGAAGAAGCTGATTGTGACTGTGAGTGGTGCGGTAAATGTCATTGACCCAAAAGAGCTCGGGGTAATTGTGCTGGTGCTCATTTAGACTGTCAGGTTGGTGGAGCAGGAGAACATGGTGAAGAGGCTCCTTACTGGAACTGTGCTGCCCAAATCAGGCCATTTCAGAATCTCTGGCATGACAGAACAATGATTTGCTCCACCTCTCGAGACGGAGTGGGTGCCAGGGTTTTGGATGAGGTGATGGCTTTAAGATAACAGCCGGGTCCTAAACACTCATCTCAGCTAAGTATCTGATGCCCTTCTGATGCCAAACGGGCGGTTGATTTTGGATTAGCAGCCTAAGCCGCACTTGTGTTGGTTCATGGGTACCTGTGTAATGCTGGACGTGCCGTGAAAGCTTGGCGTGCTATCAGGACGTCCATCACATTGCGCTGTTCAGTAACCCATTTGGCATGCTGACTGCGTGCCCGATATAGACCTGCCTTACTTGCCTGTGTTTTCTCATGCAATGCAGAGCAGCACCAGCTGACCCTCCCATAACACCCCTGTCAAACTGCCTCTGCTTCTTGGCTGCCCCACTCAGCCTTTTTCAGTCAGACACCTTCTCAGATGGATGCCTGTCCTCACACTCAGTAAGCTGTTTCCAAAAGTGCTAACGGAGAAGATTGTGTGTTAATGAAATGAATATTTGTTAGCATGAAGTGTTTAGCCTCTATACCCCTTAATGGGCCTATAATATTATTATATATTCATTCTTTGCTTCAAAAAGTATTGTGGAATTGCATATTCATTGTTAGGCCAAAGTAAGATTTATCCAGTAAATTATATTTTATAAGAACAGTATCTTTTTATCTATTTTTGTACAGGCATTTATTTAATGTATATGTATTACTAGATATATACAGACCTAGTAGTACCTTTTTTTAAATATATTATAAACGCTCCACTTATTTATTTTTTATTTTTGTTTTGTATTGGGAGACGCTCAGGAACCGGAGACAGTGTTTGTGCATGTGTGTCCTGGAGGATAACAGGTGACGACACAGGATTAGCGGGAATAGCCCTAGACTGCTCGCAGATTGCTTGGGTTCTCCTATATCCAGCTCTGCCGTATCTCTTCCTCTCTCAGCACTGAGTGAACGACTGATAAAGAAATGATCAGGATTGTTTGTGTGCATGTAACAAAGAGAACAAGACTGGGATGTGTGGGTAAGGTCAAAGAGTGGGTATATGGGTAAAAATGCATGTGCAAAGCAGTATTTGTGTATGTTTTTCCTTTTTTTATATTAACGGCTGCAATTGGCTGGTGGCCAACCAGTGAGGCCATAGGAAAGAGGGAAAGGTGCATATGTGACACTTTTGTAGGGTCTGCCATGGCAACAGGACTGGATGAAGAGCCCTCTGCCCCTGGATTTCATGATTAATGACATTGGCCTGCTGGATGTTGGCGGACAGCATTGTACCACTGTGTGTTTGCTTTTGTTTCATTAGTTCACTGAGAGACTGGCAGTTTTTTCGGCCCTTCAACTGAAATTCGCACACACATAATACAGTTCAGCCCGGCTTGGATGGTCATGGCGGCTCGGGAAAGAGGGGATGAAGAATTATCCACTGGGGAAAGTAATAGTGATGTTGACGATGGAATAGATTTTTGTGTTTTCAGCTGTGTAGAAATATATTTTTACAGCACGAATGCTATTCAAAAAAGATATGCTGTATGTAAACAGCTTACTGAATGTGCTTTACTGAGAAATCCTCTCACACACTGAAGCTGTCGTAACTGCCTCGGATTGATAGACTAACTGTGCTCTGCGTCCTTTAGGGGACATTATCCTGCTGTTGGCCGCAAGGATCGATTAAGACCTTCGCTGCAAGTTCAATGCTCCCCTTACTTTTCCATTTACTTCCTTTAGTTCACACTTGTCCTTCTTAAAGTCTTCAGGCTACTTTGATGGTTATGTATAGACTGTTTTGCACCCCTCTGATAAGGTAAGAGGCCCTGAGGGAGAGGTCATGTCCCTTAAACTCCGCCTCTGTCCTCCTTCCTTATAGCATCTGCAGTATTGTGCTGTACTAAAACAGACCATGTGTCCTTTGGATGAGAGGCGATTTGTGTCACTTTCTGGTCTGTTTCATTTGCAGCTTTCTTTAGGAGGTTTATGAAATAACTCTCTATAATGGAAAGGTTGGGTTCGGGGTTTGAGTATTGATCTAAAACACTTAGTAAAGATCTTTTATAATGTATTGTTCCAGGACCAGCTTCAGCCCTTTTCAGTTCTGTTCTTTTTTATGAGAAATGAGACCGCGAAAATGGTCTCCGCTCGGTGAAAAAGTGGCTTGCTGGTTCTCCATCACGCCATCTGTCTGCGATGGTCCTGAGGGATTAATGATGTCTTCTGACAGCTCTTTAGCGTGTGCTAGTCTCCACATGCAGACATGCCAGATTAGCGCTAACAGTTTGGGGAGGGGTGGCGATTTCCTGGATGTTTTTCTGTTTGTTCTGGAGTCTCATGCTCTACAACATCTTATCAAGATTAAATCAGATGAATTCAGAAAGTTTCCTGTTCATTTACATTCTCGTTAGCAAAAACACAAAAACAGCTCATTTAGAAAAAGAAAAATACTCATAAATTTGGTTAATTTTTTTATTTATGCATATTCATTTTAGCAGTTAAATTATTTTAGTTTGGTTCCATTTATTTTATTTTATTTTATTTTATTTTATATTATATTATATTATATTAATTTTATATATATTTTAGGTATATTTTAGGGTTGTGCAAGTTAATTAGTTAATAATGCAGTAATCTGACAGATTTACCAAATGTTGTGTATATATATATATATATATATATATATATATATATGTGTGTGTGTGTATGTATGTGTGTGTGTATGTGAAATCTGAATATAATATCTGAATGTTGTTGTTAATGTTAGGGAAAACTTAGGGAAAGTAATCATCATCATAGTGATTTAAACTGCTCTACTCGATTCACTCTAGAGAGTTTCAGGGTTTTTCTACAATTCACAGAAACAATAGAGCACACAGGTTTAATAATAGTGTTGTCCAGATCGGCAGGGGGAAGCTGTCATATGCTGTTAGCTGCATTTGCTCAGTATTGTTACTCATGTCATCTATTTCTGCTGTAGATGTATGAACCGTTTGTTCTCACTAGGGTTCAGAAGGAACAATAGAGCAAGGCACAGCGTTGACACAAAGTTGTTTAATGAACCTCGACTAGATATGCACCACTGAATGATGTTGCCGGGCTAACAGCCGTTTTCTTATTTGTTCGTTCAGCAGGCTTTTTTATTAGCCTTTTCATTACCATTGCTCATTCTTAGTCTAAATATTAAACTTAAAGGCAGGGTTGATGATTTGTTCCAGGAACATTTTGTGTTATGCTGGTTGAAAGTCTATTCACATCCTGATAGCAATCACTAAGTTAAGTGGTCTAAATGTATTTATATGTATATATATCGTCTATGGAAGGTGTAGGACCATAAAATGTTCGTCCAAACCATTTCCATACCTCCGTGCACCCTGCTTGCGCAGACGTCATCAGCACATTTCATGCTACGTTAGTTACCAAGCACGCCACCGTTTACAGTTCTTCCTGAACCAAAACAATGAGCTTGTGCGGCGTTCAAGACATAACTACCATAATTTGGAAGAGTTGGAAACCCATGATGTTATACTCGGTTTGTGACTCGAATGTATTTGTTTCAATGGCAAAGCTATCAACGGCAAAATGAATCTGCAGCAGTCAGGTGGTACAGGTCAGTGCTCTTTGAGTTGTTTATGTTCATTATCATTGTAATGTTATGTGCTTTGAGACATGAGGGAGTTTAACGCCGTCTCTCGTGACGCTTTGCTCGTACGCGTGCATATTTTTTGGAGGAGGCTTGGCTTTCGAGAGCGCTCTGAATGGAGGGTGGGATCTTATGCTTTCAAAGCTAGCTCGCTATTGCTAGTCTCTCTGAAAATTGCCTACCATACCTTTAAACTCGGGTTGTGCTGTGGATGTGATATCTCAAAACTGGGTGGCTTGTTGAGATGTGTGCTATTATTTAGCTTAGCAGATGATAAAATATGCAAAAAATTAGACAGCCATATAAAGACTTGAGGTCAGTAATTGACCACCCAGAAGGCTCTAGTGACCACCTAGCAACGCCTATTAACTGCCCAGAACTCCCTAGCATTATGGGGGTTACTTTAGCATAGGCAAGCATCATAAATCTACTACTATTTCATTCTTTTCTTTTCTCTCATCCCTTCTGCATTTGTTTTCTTGAGTTTAATGGGCTCCTGAGTACAACATCATGTTTTGCTCTTGTTTATATGAAAAAATGAGGAACAGAAACTTTAATCTCTGCTTCTAGCCATGGATGAAGTTTCACACTTTGATATGAAACTGAGGAAAAATCTTGAGATGAAAGAAAATCAGTGCCATGTATAACAAGCATTCTCTCACCAGGCCCGAAAGACCCTTCCACCTCACCATATGAGGTTCGAATTTCTCCGCTTGATTGTTTAGGACCTTCAAATGACATTAAAGCCCCTTTGATCGCAGAGAGGTATGTTTTGTTTCTCTCTCAGCCTATTGTTTGTGGTAACCCACAGCAAGGCAAGCCAATCCAATCCACTCACTTGGCTGTCCAAAATTAAAGGTTGAGAATGTGCTTTGTGTGTGCTCGTCTAGAGTTTATGGGGTTGGAGAAGGGCTTGAGTAAGGATTTAGTGAGGATTTGTCAAGCACAGAGTTCAAGAGGCAAACAGCAATATTTTTCTTCAAAATGCAGCGTGCGCAAGTTCAAGGCCATGCTGAAGTTCTCAGAGTTTATAAAAAGTACAGTTCACGGACCTTCGGTTTCTCTCAATCACGCTGTAGCACAGAAAGATTTGATCCCGTAAGAACACTCTCTGCTTTGAAAGAGAGAGAGACCTAGGTGAGCCATATTGGTTTGCATTACTTGTCTTAAAGAGTATAATCCATTCTTCTTCTACACCTCCACCTCCTGCCTCAACACATATTAAACCCACTGTTCCGTAAGAGGCTGTTTGGATCTAATTGAGGCCATAAACTCTGGTAACGGTGGTGCAGAGAGACAGCGTGAATGACCTCTTGTGCATGTCGTGCCCTGCATCAGTCTCTCTTGGCTTGGTGCTGTGAGTCGCAAGAGGTGCTCTTCTATGTTCTTACTTCAGTCATGTTCTTATATATATATTTCTATATTTCGAATATGTTTTACAAATTTTATTTATTCCTGTGATGGCGAAGCTGAATTTTCAGCATCATTACTCAAGTCTTCAGTGTCACATGATTCTTCATAATTCATTCTAATACTGATTTGGTGCCTAAGAAACATTTATTAGTATTATCAATGTTGAAAACAGTTGTGCTGCTTATTATTTTTGTGGAAATCATGATAATTAGTTTCAGGATTCTTTGATGAACACTCTCAGAAAAAAAGGTACAAAAGCTGTCGCTGTGGCGGTACCTTTTCAAAAGGTACACCTTTGTATCTAAAAAGTGCATTTTAGTCCCTCAAAGGTACATATTGGTACCAAAAGTGTACATATTAGTACCTAAATGGTACATATTAGAACCCTTTTGAAGGGTACTGTCCCAGTGACAGCTTTTGTACCTTTTTTTTCTGAGAGTGAATAGAAAGATCAAAAGAACATTGTTTATTTGAAATGTAAAACTTTTGTAATATTAAATAGGCCTATGTTGTATCGAGTGTATTGTGTTTCAAAGCTTTAATCAAAGTAGGAAATGGAACATCCCTTGAATACTGTCTGTTTTTTCACCATACTTGCTTTGGTCTGCTCAGTCCACTCCTGTGACAAAAGAGCACACTGTTCAGGTATATATATTGATTCAAAAAGTAGAAATCCATTTTGAAGTATCTCTTGCTTGGAGATACGTATTAACATATATTATTCATGTGTAATCATCACCTATACATAAAGGACATATCATTTCTTTGATTAGGCTAAAGAGAGATGAACCTCTTTGGAGCAGCCAGAATAAATGTAAAGCTAATGAGAATGAATAATGGATGCAGTTGAAGAGGGCAGAGTAATGTGCGTACTGCGTACACCTCTACTGAGGTACAGACAGTCCCAGCAGGCTTACGTTTTCCCACTGGAGGTCTGTGCTAAATGATTACAGCAGTCAGAAAGTGTCTTCTGATTGGTGCTTTGTTGTTCTTGGGTGCTTGGGAGATTTGCATTGCATTCTAATCTGAAAGTAATAGCTATGTTATGGTATAATTATTCTGACCCACCTGGTGGAACTTTGTCGAACAAATGCGTTAACCTGTAATGATCATGCCACTATATTTCTGTTCATTTAGTTTGCATGATAATTGTACTCACAAGATCTATCAGTGTTCTAAATCACACACTTGATTATCATTTTTAATTAGATGCTTTTGTTGGATAGGTAAAATACAATGAGGATTTATGGTCACAAGAAAAATATTTGACATTCCTTTTGGCATGTTGGTTACTATTTTTGCAATGGTGCTTGTCACCATTTACGTTCCTTCTTTTACATTGTGTCCGTTGTGTGTATTGTGGTTAACAACCTGGACTGGTTGTAGGTCTGACCTCTTCAGAGTCAATCCGTGACCTTTCACCATGAGCAAAGCACAAAGCTCAAGTTTCTCCAGTGGGGCTGGCCCTGTAAGAAGTGTGCTGCGGTGTTCTGACATTTTCTTGATGTACTTCCTACATTTTTATAAGTGAATGTTTCAACAATTTTGCAACACATTGCATGTTCACAGTTGTCTGATGTCAGTTAATGGTCACATAAAAAAAAAGTAATATTTTTTATTTGTTTTATATTTGTATAAATATTGTTATATGCTATATTTTAATTGTTACAAAACCCCCTGCAGTTTTCTCACGAACCGTATTTGGGATACCCTGTTTTAATAAATCAAACAAAAAGACAGAAATCGTAAGCTATCAGTTTGAATCAGTCTGGCAAATTCTTTGCTGAATGAACTGTATCATTATAGAACCGTTTTGTGTATTTAAGGTTGGTGAAGCTTCTTTACTGACTGGGTGTTCATTGTTCATACTGCAGAGTTACAGACACATTTATTTTTAATTTCAATGAAAATATTTTTTAATATTACTTTAAATGTTACCAAAACAGTTCTGTTCATTTTTTCCATCTTATTATTCAGAAGAGTTATTAATATAAAACACTCTGCAGATGTGTAGTGTTATGCCATGCTATACCAGCATATCGATGCCTGTGTGTGTGTGTGTGTGTGTGGGATGAAGTCGACCCACAACAGTATTGCCTCTTGCCTGTGTTCAGTTGTTCTCATTGTTTAGGATAACATGCAATCTCCCCTAAGGTAATCTAACCTGCAATCTAAGGTTCTAGCGTAAGACTATTTTTAGCATCTGGTATTGTAAGCATATTGAAGCTGGCATATTCATATTCAGTTTTCAGAGAACTTTATCTGCCCTGTTTTTTAGTTTCTCGTCATGTTTCATTGATATGAAGTGTACAGAAGCCGGCAGATACATGAATGATATGGCTTCTAAAAGTGTGAGGGGTTTATACTGTATCTCCTCTAAACGATTGATTATTCAGTGATTAACACATATGACACTTTTTTTTTCTTGGTAAATGCAAATGCCCTTAGCTTTTGAAGCAGATATGAAACACTTTTCCACCTGAGTTGCTTTTTATTATTGCACGTTAATGATTTGGAAAATACAGTTTTACTAACAGGATGTCGAATGTCAGACTGTGTAATGCTAAGAGATGTAGAATGAGGTTTGAATTGATTTTCCTTTGTGAGCTGTGTTATACTATATGCTGTAGTATGGAAGAGCCCGTGGTGGAGTCATGAATGAAGAATCCAGTTTCTGAAGTAGATGAGAGCTATTTATAGTGAAATCCTGTGGGGTGTTTTCCACTGTGTGCGTTGTGCAAGACATTTGAGACGATTAAAATTCACCCATCTGAAAAACAGATAATGGCTGCTCACTATTCTCTTCTCCACTTGTCTGTCAGAGCTTATGGCTAAGATAAGGAGTTACATTTGATTTCAGCATCCCTACCAAACTTGGAGTGTTGAAATGATCCAGACAGGTTCACTGATGCAAGGCTTTTCCAGCAGCATCTCTCAAACTGATCACACGGGTTAGACAGTTCTCCAGCAAAAGGAAAGATCCCTTTCATGCTTTCTGAGCCTTGAAGGTGGATCCAGACTCCATAACTCCTTTAGATTTTCATCAATGGTTTGATGAATAGACTTTATGAGTTTTTATTCCTTGAAAAGGGGAGTTAGGTAGGGCAATTTGAAGGGTTTAGCCTAAAAAAATAGGCAGTAGTCTTTAGTTTACTTTACAACACTGCAAATTGCAATTGGTATAGTTGATGTGAGGTTATATTAAGAGGGAGATTGTTATACTTGGAGAGATTGAGGGAGAAGTATAACAAATACATGGGTTTAAGGATTGCAGAAATTTGTATTTGTGTTAAGATTTTAAGTTGTAATTGATTGTGATTATTATAATAAATTGCAATCCATTATTTTTATTATTTTATTTTATTTTATTTTATTTATTTTATTTAATGCATTTATTTATTTTTTTATCCACTTTTTTTTTTATTATTATTTAAATTTGCCATTAGATTTAAAGGAGAACTTGGCAACTTTTTTAACTTAATAAAACTGTCTAGAATTCATTTGGATGGTTAAACAACCTGTTCTGGTGATATTGGTGACTTTCCCCGCTCCCCCCAGCGTTCCCAGGCGGAAAACCAACCTTGCAACTTGGGGACTACCGTCCCGGCAAGATAGAAATTGGAAGTCTCGTGAGAAACGAGAACGAGAACAAGCGCGAAACACGAATTGCTTTACGGCAATTCGACATAAACACACACGCATGTATGATGTATTACCAGATTACCCACCTCGGTAGACATAGCTCCACACGATACAGTTGGCTTGCTCCGATCAAAACAAACGCACATGAGCAGCGGTAGAGAGGGGGAGGAGGCCGCCGCAAGTGAGTTTTTTACGACCGTGTTGTGAAATATACGCCCCCCCCCCCCCCCCCCCCCCCACAGCTGTAGGGGGAGCTCGTGGGGAAAACATGCGAAACAAAAGGAAAAATCAGCGAAGAAGTGACTAGAGTTCGCTAGAGTTGCCGAGTTCTCCTTTAACTTGATCTTTGTAGAGGTGTTTGTTGATGCTTTGCAATAGTTTGGATCTAAGGAATTGGATAATGAAGATAAAGAAAGATTAAGGAAGTAAGAGAGACCTGAGTCATTTTAATGTAGGACCTGACAGAGGAACTAATGATATTTCTGTACAGGAATGTGTCAGAATAGATCTTCGGGCACATGAAAGCTTGGCCTTTAAAAAACATGTTTACTTCACAACCCAGCAAAACAATGATGTGCTACTTACTATAGTTAGTTAGTATGAGGTTGTATTAAGAGGAGGGAATATTCTTCTTATAATTTTTATTAATATTATTTTTCTTTAAAGAACCTTGTTTAGAGGCCTGAGTCATTTTAATATTTGAACTTACAGAGGAACTAATGATTTTCCTGTACCAGAATGCTTCAGAATAGATCTTAGTTCCTATGTGTTCCCCAGTGTTATTTTAATGCACTATGAAAAGGCCTTCTTTATGCAAACTAATCATTCCTAGAGCACAAGGTAACTACCTATTTCCTAGTTTAATCCATGTCTGTGCCATTGATGTATGTTTAACTGAAAATAGACCGTTTTTCCTTTATCTCATAGAGACAGGTACTCCAGTCTCTTGGCATGGCATGTTAAGCCCTTTCAGACCGAATAGAGGCAGGCACCTTGTAGCCATATGGAGCAGGAATGCCACTGAAGAGCCTCTTAATCTTCTCAACATGGATTGAATTTGAGGGTCTTGTTTTCAGGCACAAAATAGGAGTCCAGTGTGGCTTTCTGCATAGCTGTTGATGCTGCGCTTTTGGCTTCCACTGCACATCGGGCTTCTTCAGTAAATGAAGGCAGGGCGAAAGGAAGAGAGTGGGAAAATCGGTTCTGGCTGTCCTCAACCAATAAGATGAGCGAGTATAGATATTCCTCCCTTGCTTTTGAGTGGGATTAAGACCAGCTACTGTATTGAGTTGCCTTTACAGAAGTGATTTGAGCGCTGCCAGTAGTTCAAAGCCGCCTTTATCCTTGGCTACACAGACCTTTTCCAGGCCTAATAGCATTTTCATAGCTTGTTTTTAGCATTTGCCAACATTATTCATGTTGTGACAGCTCATTCAGCGCCTAATGCTTTGCTGTCAATGCAGTTAAATTCCAAGGTTGCTGTTGTTCTGTGTTCACGTTCTCCAGTGCAATTCTATGATTATTATTTAACAGCCTTTTATCATCACACTTTTAGTTATTTTCAAACACTATTGCTTTAGTATCTTTTATTGCATGCGGTTGGTCATCTTCCCATTTAAGCCCTGTTAGCGAGAAGGCTGTCTGAGAGAACCTTGACAGAATATTGGATTTATTCAATATGATGCCAATATGAACTCTTTCAGTTTTGATTGCATGTGTAGTTCTAGTTTCATCTTACAAAGCTCACCGATATTGTTTTTTGTTCTGCTAGAACAAACTTTGGCAAATCTCATTGGCACATCTTGTATGCCTGTCGATTTCAGATGGCCAAGGGTTATGAAAGTTCCATGATCCATCTATATCATAACAAAGCACTGTTTTCTTTTGTCTATATAATTTCAGACCGTGATCTAAGTGAATCCGAAATTTTATGCCATTGGATTTTGGCTGTGCTGCTTGTCCATGACCATCCCACTGAGTCGCCTGAAGCTTTTGGGAACATTCCAAGAATTAAGACTCCTTCAGTAAACATTTACACCCCCGTCACTCTTAAATACAGCTGCTGTGGTTGGAAAAACATTTTTCAAGTGTATCTCAGTCTCATTTTAGAGCCATGAAGATTGATATACTTCAAACTCTGGCTTGGGCTATTTCCTCAGTGTCCCAGCCAACAATATGCTGTTTATGAAATGTTCATCATGTTGGAAGAGTTCAGGTAAGCTGCAGATGTACTGAGAATTTAGTAGATTCTCAGACTGATAAACGTATGAGTGTCTGAGGGGCTACAAAAACAAAGCCAGTTTTGTGTGCTCTATCCGATCTCATCTAGCTATATTAGCTGATGTATGCTTGCCAAACAGCTAACTGCACGCAATCCACATACCTAATAATTTAAAGATTTTTACTCAAGGACACAGTGTGGTACTTTGTCAATTAATTCAATAAAAAAACAACGATTTTAAGTTATTATATATATTTAAAATATTTTTCCTAAGTTTAACATGCAAAGACATCTTTTTTTTTTGTCAAATGAACATACAGAGTAAGTCATTCATAAATCTCAAATTCATAAATTGAATAAATAAATAAACTTGCATATAGATAGAGCAGAGGCGGACAGAGTACACAGCTTCATTACTTGAGTAAAAGTACAGATACCCCTTGCTAAATTTTACTCAAGTACAAGTAAAAGTACTACAGTCAGATGTCTACTTAAGTAAAAGTACTAAAGTACTTGTTTTTAAAAGTACTTGAGTATCAAGAGTACAAGAGTACATTTTCTAAATATTGCATTACTACTGCCACAGTGCTTACATTGGTAAACACAGCAAACACGAAGCGAAAACTATCATTAACTTGTTCAGAAAATTGAAATAGTCTGGCGAGGTGGGGCTACGGCTTGGCACATTCCCGGGATGCGATATTTTTTTTAGGATGGTAGGGGAAGACTCATGAATATTCATTAGGGAAGTCATCCCTAATTGGTCTGATGACCTACCCCTAACCCCACCCCTAAACCTACCCATCCATAACCCCCCTCCCCTAAACCTACCCGTCACTGGGGTTAAGACCAATCAGGGATGACTTCCCTAATGAATATTCATGAGTCTTCCCCTACCATCCTGGGAAAAAAATATCGCTCCGGGATGGACCTGCTGCGTCTTCATCCATGGTTTCGTCTCTTATCTAAATTTGACCATGGAGTTGACTTGATTGAGGTGATTGCTGATAGGCTGTCCCAATCAGTGGCGCCTGCACAATCCAATCACATTTGAGAGGGTTTCCGAGATGTTTCTTTTTCCTTTTATTTTTTATTTTTTAGAAGATGTAACGGGTACTCACAGTTATGGATAGAAATGTAGTGGAGTAAAGAGTACAATATTTGCCTCTCAAATGTACTTGAGTAAAGTCATGAGTACTCCCCAAAAATGATACTCGAGTAAAGTACAGATCCCTCAAAATTGTACTTAAGTACTGTACTCAAGTAAATGTACTCCGTTACTGTCCGGCTCTGAGATAGAGATACATTTTTTTAAATATAGATGTATAAAGAGTGTTTAATTAATTAGAAAAAGTTAAGACGTAATTGATTCTGTCTGTTTCACACTGATCTTTCACACTAGGGTTGTCACGATATCAGATTTTTCACTACATGATTATTGTGGCCAAAAGAATTCACGATAACGATGTATTAATATAAATTGTGAAAATTAACACTGCGTCTAAGGTGTACTGAGGGACAGATGTTTGAAGAACAGACTGTGCCACTCGGGATGTAACATCAACATAATCATGTCAGTGTCAGTGCAATGAGAGGGGACAGACAGGACGCACTCCACATGTTGCTGTCTGTCTCAAAGCAGGTGGACCTTTATGAGAAATCAAATTAGTTTCGTGGAGTTCACCACCCACAATCCCCACACATATGGTGCACATATAAACACTGTCAGAGAAGACGGCTGTTACGTCTCGTGTGACTTAACTACCCGACATGGCCCCATGTCAAGTGTTAGACATGATGTGGCTCTTCTCTATTACCTCTTCGTCCTGTCACGTCTGTGCTGACATATAGACTTTATGTTTGTGAGTTCACATTCAGACTCCTGAAGGGAATAAGAGTGTGAGAAAAACAATACAACAGGAAATGCGCTTGTATGGTGAAAGAGGAACTCTTTGCACTTCTCGCTGTTGAAGTTCTTTGATTGAGGCTGAATTACTGTAAGACATGGTAAGAAACGCTGAGCGAGATTGTTTTGCAGTGCTGTGCATCTCAAAACTTTATAAGAACCTTCTCTACTTTGACCTCTCTAGTCCCTCGTTTATATAATCCTTTCTCTATTCTGTTTAGTGTATGATGCTGTATGTGTCCCGAACAGACAAAAGTTTTAGAGAAGGTCAAAATTGTGTTGGCCGTACATTTCAAAGAAAATTAGAGAGGGCCTCAGACCTGATTTGCACATAGATTGGATTTGCGCCTTTAATTTGGACTCCAGCCCATTCAGGTTATTAAAGCAATAGTTCAGTCAAAAATGTGAGGGAAAAATCTCATCATTTACTCATCCTCATGTCATTTCAAAGCTGCATGATCTACCATATTATTTTGGTTTTAATATAATGACAACAGTATAAAAAGCCACTTACTGTATTTTTATTTTATATAAGATATAAAAGAATGTTATGTATAAATCTATCTATCTATATATATATATATATATATATATATATAAAGTTATGATATAAAAGAATGTCTTTATGATATCACACATACTGTTTTTCAGTTATTAGATAATTTATGCACTAAAGTTTGGGGTCAGTAAGAAAATGTTTACTTTTATTCAGAAACAAAATGCATTAAATTAATCAAAAGTGACAGTAACGTCTTATGCATTATTACAAAAAGCTACTTTAAATAAATGCTGTTCTTTTGAACTTTCTATTCATCAAAGAATCCTAAAAAATGTATCACAGTTCCCACAAAAATAATTTGCTGCACAGTAGTTTTCAACATTGATAATATTAAGAAATGTTTTACACCAAATCAGCGTATTAGAAAGATTTCCGAAGGATCATCACAGGATTAATTGACATTTTAGAATATATCAAAATAGATTTACTGCGTTAAGTAGTTTTACGTAGTTCAGTTAGGATAGTGTGCTATGGTGATGTACAGTAGCAGTCCTTTAATTCTGCCAAAACGTGTTGCAGATCTGCCAGCCTGCTCTTACCTCATTCACTATTTAAAAAAAGACATGTCAGACAGACTAATGACTAATGACTAAACTCTCTAACCACCTTCCTGAATTAGTCATCACATTTCAGAATAAACATAGATGTACAATTCTAGCGGTAGTTCATCAAAGCTGTTCAAATGTTTGTTGTGACTATCCTATAGTGAGTCATTTTGTTTATAATTTACACTCTCATTACACTGAGATTAACTGGCTTCCTCTTCAGCAGGGGTGGAGCTGATTTCCAGACTGTTAGGACAGAAAGCCTTGAGTGTTTCTTAGTATTTCCTTCCTGGACTGATACAATGCTCTTAGTCTTTCTGGGTTTACACCAAAGCTCCAGCAATAGCATTTGCTATTAGCAAACAAATTTACACTACTGTTCAAAAGTTTGTGATTTTTTTCTTATGCTCACCAATTATGCTTATGCTGCATGTTTTAATCAAAAAACAATATTGTGAAATACTATTACAATTTGTTTTCTATTAATTTCTGTGGTGCAAAGCTGAATTTTCAGCATCATTACTCCAGTTTTCAGTGTTACATGATCTTTCAGAAATCATTCTAATGTTGATTTGCTGCTCAAGAAAACAGTTGTTCTACTTAATATTTTTGTGGAAACTGTGATAAATATTTGATTAGGATTATTTGATGAATAGAAAGTTCAAAAGAACAGCATTGATTTTGAAATGGAAAAATAAAAGTCTTTACTATAATTTATCTTTTAAACAATTGAATGTGCAATTGCTGAATAAAAGTACTGATTTAAAAGAAAGAAATCTTACTGAACCCAAACTTTTGAATGGTAGTGTAAGCATATTTTGCATTGTTTTGGTTTAATTAATGTGGTGGTATTTCAGTAATGATTGATTCTTAAGTGCTACGGATGTTTTTATGTTACTTGGCTGATGAATGGAGAGGTGTTGACGTGATTTTGACTAAGTGATTTTGGCAGCTGTATGGATGAGCTGTTTGGGTCACTCTCTTCCAGGAATCCAACTGTAATTAGATGGAGCATGCTGGATATCTCTGGACATGACACAAACATGGATGCACGCAGACACACTCACCAAAACAAGCCATCTCTCTCAGTACTGCCTCTTCCTTCCTGTATTAATGAGGGTTTGATATCCGGCTGGCTGTGGGCAGCTGTGATATCTCCTATTCTGACCCTAAAAATAATTCAAATCAGCTTAAGTTGCCCACACAACATGTTTAGCTAAAGTATTTTCTGAATGAAATATGATTTGCACAATGCTGTAATGTTCTATTCAGAACATAGTGTTTCTATGCAATTGTTAGGATTTTTTTCACACAGACAGCATATTATGTCTAGTCACACAATTAAATAATACAACTGTAAAAATGTTGATTAAAATCATTTTAATTAAACATTATTATATTTAACATTGAATAATATTGTTTTTTTTTATGCTTAATGAATAGTCATAGGAGAAGCCTCAGTGCTCAAAGCTCCATTAGATATTTAGAGATCGTACGACTATACCAGAATAACTGGTCTATCTCACCTTAGCTTCAATTATAGATTTGGTTTTGATTTTACAGAGACGATTGTTGCCTCTGGAGTCTCTTTGGCACATTTCCGGCTTGTTACAGAAGTGTTTGGTAATCGTCCTGTAACTTCTGTGAGCTGCAGCTAAAACGATAATTTATGATGAAACTAGATTCAATGATACTTTCATAAAGAGCATGTTTTACAGGTCACGGTTTGTACAGTACTTGTCAGAGACTCGTTGATTGTTATAAAAGCAAGTCACGCACAATAATGCCCTTTGTTTTTGCTTAATGAAAGAGCAGTCTTTCTCCATAGTAGAGTAGGGGGAATGAATTAGCTACGCTTCAGCTATTGGTTTATTATCCACAAGCTCTTTTGTTGTGTGCCATTAATCTATGATTAGAAATCCAAACAGGCAATTAGGAGGCAATATTCCAGAAATCAAAATCCAATCTGCCGCTAATCAAACACACCTTCGTAGTGGGCTGCTGAAATTGAATGGCAGTGGGCTGGAATACATTAGAACTAATGATGCCCCAGTATCACTCTCTTTCTGTTTTATTCTCTTTCTCTCTCTCTGTGTATCTCTTTATAACTCGTCCCTTTGCTTTGTCTTCTCACATTTTTTCTCTATTTGATGGACACTATATAACCCACTTTTAGAAGGCTCTTACCTTCTGAAAGATGCACAGTTCACACAGGAAAAAGTTATACAAGTTAAATTTAGTATAATGAATATTTTTTCTTAATATATTTCTATATTACAGTTTTTCCAAAGAGTATATTTCAGAGAAAGAGCAAGATTCTTTGAATTTAAGGCATTTATATATATATATATCAATTTATTCAAATAATCAGTGTTTAATAAACACACTCATTTAGAATGCTGAAAGATACCTAAAATGTCTTGTATCATAATATACAAGCAACAATAGCTGATGCTGATGAGCTTTTCTCCTCCGCTGCCTCCAAAGCCCCAAGGATCAGATCCAGTTTCTTTATGTAGCTTGTGCTTTTAGGGCTCATATGGATCCTAAGAGAATATTGCTTACAGATGGGCCTTTCACATGAGGTATGAATAGCCACAACATCTCGGCGGCACAGACAGGACCGGCTGGGTTTCTAATGGATCATCCGGCCTCTCCTCGATTTCACAGGACCGTCTCCGTGACGCCGTACCGTGCAGATGGTGGATCAAGCTCCCAGACGTTGTTCTCGAACGCTTCTGCCGCGCACTGCATGCATACACGGAACAGCGCTGCAATGCATTAGTCAATGGGCCATGAAATGCCAGTCGCTTTTAGCATTTGTGAAGTATAGTTCAGGTGCTGAGAGCCTCTTGAAGTGCATAAGTAATGTTTCTGCAATGAGATGGATGACTACAACCCCAGTTCACAATGGCTATTCGTTATAAATCTATGTATTTGGCTTCATAAATATAGAATTGTGAAGAATATAACCACCTTAAACAGGTCGAGGAGCAGGATAGATTGCCTTGAGCCCAGAGCTCTTTGTGTACGTCTCTCAAGCACTGCGCCTTAAAGGAACACGCCACCGTTTTTTGAAATAGGGGTTATTAATATACAGATATTGACTTGGAGCTATATTGGGGTGAAAAATGCGTTTGCCCACCTATCTAAATGTAGGGGAGACGGTGAATAACCCCTATTTCAAAAAACGGTGGCGTGTTCCTTTAAGTCACTGGATATATTACACAGCCTTTATCTCACTGCACAATATAAGCCATGCTGTTAATCAACAAGGGCTTCCATGACAACATGCCCTTCCTCTTCCTGAAGCATGTGCTATAGAGGCAGCTCGCTCACTGGTGTGACTTTGTGACCACTTGCTCTCACACACAAGCAATCATAAAGTCTATCGCTGATTTAATCACTTCTGAGTGGCTGCGCATTAGGACAAGATAAGGATGTGATAGACAGAAAGTGAGAACGGCGCAATCACTCATCCCAGACTGTTAAAATGTCCATGACAGGCCACCGCCGCTATCCAGCCCTCTGAGTGACTGTATTTCAGTGTTGTGCTTCAGAGGCAGGCTGGTCCCCTAGGCCTGATATTTGATCTGTTAACAGCTGGACCTTCAGTGGCAGAAGCAGCAAACAGGACAGCGGGAGCCAGAGCAGTGACAGGGGGAAGTCAAACACATGTCTTTCCTGCCCTGCCCATGGCCGCAGCCCGGAGACCCTGCATGAACTGATCTCTTGGCAAAGGTTCCCTGGCTTTCCCTGGAAGAGACCACATTGCTGACTCGCAGCCAGAAAACAGTATTTGCGGTGCGTGCTGTTGTTGATGTACGTCCATATGGGCCTTTGCCCTCCAAAACCCTGCAATAGCAATAGCCTGAAGTTGCTTCACCCATTTCATGCAGTGTTACTGTGTATTACTCCCTCTTTTTGGCATCCTCTAGTAAAACAAACAACTCCCACAAGGTCATTGCACCTCCCATAGCCCGGTGTCATCAAAGCAAAGTTATTCTGTTGGTTGAAATTTGTAATAAATTATCTATTAACCTAAATCCTACAAATTAATTTCACTTCTTTTTTTCTTCTTTTTTGAGATAAAAATAACAGATTTTGTGGTGGTAATTTCAAGAAATGTGCAACAATTTTATTTTATTTTTTTTTGTAATAAGGATACCACCTTTACTATTTTATGTATTATGTTGATACATTTTAACTTTTAAAACCTATACCTATGGACATTTTTTTTCTGACTTAGAAAGGGGGATGTTGAGTGTGCTGCACAGCCTTGCCCAGAAATGTAGTAATAATAATAATATATTTTCAAAATTGTTAGGCTATTAGATAGCTAGCTAGGCTAGCCTAATGGTGTACTATCTAGCTTTAATAACATGATTACTGAGAATGGGCAATATGACCAACATCTCATAATTAAACCACAGCAAAACAAATACTTGCCTAATAGAAGTAAAAAGTTCTCAACTAGTCTATTTTAAGTAATCAGCTAAACCGCCAGTAATAAAATAAGAACAAAGAAATGAATGCAACATAAAAGATGCAGATACAAACAGTGCTTGATTAACATTAACGACACAGACAGCATCCAGTTTAATAGGTTGCTTTCACTTTAAGACTTTAAATCACGGATCTAATACTGACACACGCCCAAACTCTTTGTTCACTTAAGACATAACTGCAAAGATTGAAATTTTTACATAATTTGTGTGTATTTGACTGTTCAAGTGCGATAAGCCTAGAAAGAGAACGCACAATTCGGTACTTTCACGCTGACAGGCGAAGTAATCTGCAGCCAGTCTGACATCGGTCAGTACGTCAGTGGAGTTATTTACATGATCTACTGTGCTTTTAATAAATCTTTTAGTATTGTCAAGCTTATCATACTTTTTTATTTTGTCATTCATCCATCTTAATCACATTGCCCAGTTTTTGGCACTTGACAGCAGGTGAGAAAGGTTCGCTTTCATTTTGTTTCGCACAGACCACTGACATCACGTACACAACATCTGTATCCTCGTGAAAGTGATGCATTACAACTTTAATTAAATTAGGGATAATTCAATTAGATTATTATAATATATATATTTTGTGAGAAATTTTGTTTTTATTGCGCTTATTTTGCGGTGAAATGGCGAATTATGCTGGACTGCAAAAAAAGCTTTTATTAAGCTTTTAATTTGATTTACGACCAATTCGCCTAACATCGTAGCATACCATTATTTGATAAGCCTGCTAACTAATTATTAGTTATGATTTTTATTATTGTATTGTACAGTTGGAAGGTTTTAGGTTCCTTTTTTTGACTGCTGTTTTCTTCTTACTGTGTTTACCTAGTTTTATAGGAAAACAGGATTGATATATGCTCTGACTGTGTTGTCAGGGTTGCATTCCAGAAAGGGAGCGCTGACCGTAAGCTGAATTATATGAGTGAAAGTGTGAGAGTGCGGGCAACTGTGTGCTTTTTCAAGCCCTGCTGTAAAGCCACGCCATGCCAGAAATCTTTCAGAAGGGTGTAACTTGGATACGTGACTAATTCTTTCCAGATGTTCAAAATTACCGTCGGAAAAATATTTTTCATCTAGCGAGACTGGTGGGGGGTAAATGGAATCACATAGATCATGTATTTTTATTAATTATGCAAACAAAGCTTGAAAACTTGTGCCAGACGAAAAGTTGTGCTTCACTGAGTAAATACTATTTTATTTTTTATTTTTTCAGAGAGAGAGAGAGAGAGTGAGTGGTGTTTTTTTGAGGCTTTTGAGATTTGCCATTTTTCATTTTTTGTTGTTTAGACCTGGAAATATGGAACAAAAGAACAAAAGGGGTAACCAAGGGCACCAGTGGAGAAAGAGAATGGCTTCTCAAAACTGATGTTAAAGAAACGGATGCGGCCAATGTGTGAGGAATGTCTAAAAATGAGGCCCCCGTGTTCGTAGATGATGAGAGGACAGAGATTTGGCACTGGATCACTCAGGAGGACAAAGAGATTAGCAGAGCCATTACAGGCCGCTAGCCTCTATTCCTCGCCTTTTCTCTTTCATCTCTCGTCCTTCCATCCCTATTTTAGTTAAGTTAATCTGCCAGCCGTCGTCTCTAAATGCATTTGACCATCCGTTATCTTTGGAATGTTCAGGCCAACCCCTCCCTTCCACCCACCCCCCATTGGGACGTATCTGTCCATTGGTTTGGGCCTTTGGCTTGAGAGTCAGACTTGAATCTTCAGCTTCTTTCTTGTCACTCATCGTGTCCCCTCCATCCAATTACCCTCCATCCATTTTATTTCCACTCAACTTCCCCGGGCAGTCATACAGAGAAGATCCGTGTGCCCTCTTCTCAGTTATTTGTTTTTTAAATTGTCTGATTTATTTGCTCAATTTTCCACAAGTACAGCGCAGTGAAATGAAAGCTAATTCCCGCTTGCTGTCACATCCTGGCATGGCGGGTGTGACTCTCGGTCATGAAGATGGATGCGGGAAAAGAAGCAAGTTGATGGGAAACTCTTATGACCCAAGGTTATACAAACGCTCTTGGCAAATGGATTAACTGTGTAAGATCCTACCGATGATTGCTGCTGTGAGGTCTGACTGAAATCCTGTTAGCCAGAGCACGATGCATTACTGACGGCGAGGCTGCGTCCCAGGTGATGCATGGCAACTGTAATGAACAAAGTGGAGGTACGAAAACTAATCTTCTCTGTATCTTGCAGACCTTCTCCAGAGTGATATTAAGCTAGTTGATGATGTTTTGTTCAGTTTTCAAATGGTTATGAAGCTATTAATCAGACACAAATGAATCGAAAGAAAATCGGAAACACTTTTCATTCAGAGTAGTGCTGGAATGGAATGCTATGGGATACTGCACAGTATACAGTGTATACAGCCTCAGCCCGGGGTTTTTTTTATTTTATTTTTTTAATAGTTGGTTAAACAGTAGTGAAATAGGAAAGATTAATTGGAGACAAATTAATCTAAAGGCTGGAATAAAAAAAAATGTTATTTGTGTATTAAGACTTTTACTATTGCTACGGTGTATAGTATGTGTTTTCTGTATGCACACTATCAGGGAAAATTGTTTTAGTTTTAGCTTCTCTCTGAGGCAGAACCCTTAAAGGTACACCTTTGTGACCTAATAAAGGATGCATATTGCTACCTTAAAGGTTTAGTTCACCCAAAAATTAAAATTATCCCATAATTTACTCACCCTCAAGTCATAGGTGCATATGACTCTCTTCCTTCAGCTGAACACAATAGAAGTTATATTAAAAAAATATCCTGGCTCTTCCAAGCTTCATAATGGGAGTGAATAGTAACAGGGAGTGAATTTGAAGCCAAAAAAGCGCATCCATCCATCATAAAAGTAATCCATACGAATCCAGGGGGTTAACAAAGCCCTTCTGAAGCGAAGCAATGCTTTTTTGGAGGAAAAATATCCATATTTATAACTTTATAAACTAGAATCGCTGGCTTCCGGTAACAGCCGTACGCGAGTTGAGTTCTGGCCAAAGAGTGAACACTGACCCGACGCATGATGTATTGACGAACGCGGAAGCGCAGAGGATTGTCACGAATTAGAAGTCTTAAATGTGAATTTTCAAAGAGAATTGTCGGAGGAGCTTGAGTTTGTTGCCCAGCCCTATTTTTTTGTTCTGCGAGAGGCATCTACTCTCACCTAAGCTTATGCTACTCCTACATCTTACTTGACTCTCTCGTGAACGTGCGGATGGCCGTTACTGGAAGCTAGTGATTACAATTTATAAAGTTATAATTATTTATATTTTTCTTACAGAAACTTTTCGCTGAAAGAAAGGATGGCTTGAGGGTGAGTAAATTATGGAATGATTTTCATTTTTGGGTGAACTAATCCTTTAAGGAGTATCAGGTACAGAGGTGTACCTTTGAGGGTTTTGCCCCAGTGACAAGCTAAAGGTACAATTTTTGCACATTTTGTCTGACAGTGTGCATCTAGAACATTTATATGAAAACTCTTCATATATATATGAAGTGCCATCTGAAATTTTCTTCTAGAATGATCATTTTTATCAAGCTCGTATATTTAAGTTCAATAATTTCACTTAAATAGCAATGCAAATTACCTATTAGCCTAATTGTCATTTAAGTGAAATTACTTAACTTAAATATACAAGCTTTATAAAAAATGATCATTCTAGAAGAAAATTTCATATGGCACTTAGAGGCTTTTGCATCTGAACTCTTCATATATAGATAGATAGATAGATAGATAGATAGATAGATAGATAGATAGATAGATAGATAGATAGATAGATAGATAGATTATGCATCAAAGGTGTATAAAAAATACATCCTTAAAACAAAATTAGAAAGGCTTTAGATGGTTGTTGTGTTTGAGGTGTGAAGTGTGGAGAGCACAAATGTTGATCTCTCAGCTTTACAGACGGGTGGTCTTTTTATCCAGTAAGGATCAGGAGCAGGCCTGATAGCAAAGTATCTCCACTACTCAGAAGCTTTTTAATTGCCAATGGTTTTTTCTCATTTGCCTATCTGCTCTATTTGCTCCAGCTCACCTTATCTTCTCCAGCTCTGTCTCAATTTGCCATTATGGAAGACTGATGTTTATCTCACACACCTCACCGTCGCTCCTTTCAGGGAAAAAGGTGAAATTAAAACCCACCTGGTATTTCTTTTGCATAAGAAACCATGCTGTGCAATTACCAAACCCTTAATTATGTGCAGATTCAACACAAGAGGTTTTGAAACGTGATATAACACTCATAAAAAGGCCTTGGTGAAACTCTTGGTGAACTGCGCTCTTGTTCTTTCTCTAACTTGTTTCCTTAACAAAGTTAATTTTGCTAAGGAACAACTGACTCTCCCACAGCTTTTAATCTGTTCTCAATGCTCAGAGAGTTGTTTGTTAAAGTATTTACTACATGTATAACTTAGAAAGAAGTGTAAAGAAATCTTTGGGTAATGTATTAGACATGCCCTAACTATCATCAGTCTACTGTCTTTGTCTGGAAGAAAGGAGTTTTACTGTAGGTGTTCCTTTCTTTCTTAAATTAGAACATCTTAAATCATTTTCTGAAGCCCGCAGGGTTGCCCAGAAACTCCCGTCTCAATTCTGTGAGACATGCTATATGCTAGCACACTCGCATAAACACACAAACGTGATGCGGGGTTCAGGAGTTCACCTGTGTAATAGTTGTCATAAAGGAAAAGCTGCTATCTGTGGCAGCAGATTTCCCCCATGCGACACGGATCATCCGTGATAAAGACACCACTGAATGATGCTCAGGTTGGTGGCAAAATCCTCAGCCTGTCTTTGAGCTATATCTGTCAGGTTTTGGGTTGCGAGGACTCAAGTGCAGGAAACAATGGCTTTTTATTAATAATAAAAATAAAACAAAATACAAACAAAAACTACCCCGAGGGGGAAAACAACACTGACTGGACTGGACAACACACAGGAGGAACATAACAGGGTAAAGTTACAACGACGAACCAGCACAGGACTACTTCTACTGATTTTTAATGGCAGTTGGCAAACAACTTTTTAGTGTGCATTACCGCCACCTTCTGAAATGGAGTGTGGATCAAAATAGCCTACTTTACCCACTACAAAATAAATATATATATATTAAAAAAATCCTTTGATTATGCTTTTAACTTCCGCCTTACTATAATTTCCTGCCATATTTACCTCTGTTTTTTTTTTTTTTTTTTCACTTTTTGCATATTTGTCTGCCAATTAATTTCCAACTCCTATCAATATATGCTCTGGAGTCCAGATAAATTTCACTATTACTCCTACTTTATTGAATCTGTAAACCGTTTGGGCTATTTCCAACATAATGTCCTGTCTTGCAGTTTTTGAAACTATCGCACTTCTTGAAACTGACCCTATTAACACTTTACTTGGCTTATTTTTTTCTACCCACTCAAGGGCTAAAAGAATGGCCAACATTTCTCCTGTAAACACTGACAAATTATCATTAACTCTTTTATTTAATGAACGCTCCAGCACAGGTCTGAAAACACAAGGAGAATAAATAGGGAGAGCAAACAAAGCAGGTAACGAGGGAGGACAGGTGGGGTAAATGAAACAATAATCAGGTAACAAGATGGGCGGGGTTAGACAATGGACAGGAGAGCACATGGCACAAGAAAACATACATGACAAGCCATGTGCTCACACCAAACATGACAAAAACACAAGCACATAGCCAGTAAAACAAATCGCAAGCCATTTGTTCACACAAAACGAGACATGAACATGCAGCCAATGAGAACACTCATAAGCCACGTGTTCACATAGAACATGACAACATGAAAGCACACAGCTAGTGGAAAACGCAAGCTGTGTGCTACACAGCACAAAACAAAACATGACGTGAAAGTATACGGCCGATGTAAACACGAACCACGTGCTACATAAAACACAACACACGTGGACAGAAGAGTGTATGGCCAGAGCGAACTCGAAACCGCACACTCACCTGACAAGACAGAGCGCACGAGAACGAGCGTGAGCTCATCCTGTGCGCTCACAACAGAGGACAAACACGCGGAGCATGAATGTCCGAATCCCGACACAGAACCGAAACCAAACTAGACAGATGTGCCGGGATCCAAACACCACGCCCCGCACATGTAACAAGGCATACAGGCAAGAGAACGCTCGAAGCCGCGCGCCCACACAAAGACATGACAAAACAGGAGTGTCAGAGCTCTGTCACAAAACCAAGAAATAAACTAGACAGAAGTGACAGAACCCTGACAAAATCTCTGTCCGGCTGACTGAGGAGACTTTTTTGCACAAAAAAACGTGCTCATGAGTGCTGTAGGATTTTTTTATGGGTTTATGCCCCATCATTTAAAGGTAATTTTCACTGGGAAAATAAACTTCATGGATGGCTGGTGAACATGAAACTGTTTTGCATACTGTGTGTATCCTGAAAGGTATTGATGTCAGGGTCAGGTGTTTATTTTTATACTGTAAATAAACTACATCTGGCTCCAGCTCTCCCACAGATCTGATTTTGTTTCTGTATATTTCTAGGGTTTGGGTAAGGGCCAGTGCTGTGCTGATCATGAGGTTCAAATGTGAGGAACTTTTGTAGTAGAACAAAAAATATCTATCAGTGGTTTTAAGGATTTGTAGAAAATGTAAAAAAGAGAAAACCAATTCAGCATGTGGATCTTGTTTTCCGGCAAGAATATCTGAACATCCTGAAAAACAAGGTCAGTTTAGTTTAGAAGCAAAACCTCATCGGATGTCAAGACTTAATTTCAGAGAATGTATGTTGTGTATTAAATAATAAAGTATTTTAGTATTTTTCACCAGCAGTTTTTTATACACTATGAAAAAAAGTGTGTATATTTTTATATTCATGATACGTTCTCTTCATGTTTTCAGTGGACAACAGGACAGTGATGTACAATATCTGATGCTTTTTACTTTGGATGCAATAGAGAATTAATTTATTTCCCGTAAACATCTTTTCACTCCTATTTGTCTTAAACACTCTTCTGCTGAGCTTCTGAACTCTGTAGCTCCTACAAAGTGATCGTTGGCCTCTCTGAAGCTGCTCCCAAGAGTATCCTCCTCCGAGCAGAGAGTTTTATGAGACGACCTTTGATGTAGCCTCCGTTTCATGATAATTTAACCAATAATGTCCCCAGAGATAACAACATTGGAATTTATTTTAGTCTTCACAGCTTTTCACAGCTGTCCTTCAGTATGGAAATGATCCCTTAATGGATTTTAATAAAAAAAATCTTGTAAATTTCAATTTTAATGATTTACAAATAATGGACAGTTACAAGAATTTTATAAAATAATTAAAAATGTATTAGTCTGAGAACTAAACCAAATCTCAATATAGATTTTGTAATTGTATACAAATCTCCCTTCAGGCTGCCAAGAAATGACCAAGAGGTGCAACCAACATATGTGAAGAACCAAGACCCAGTTTCAATTCCTATTAACATAAGGCCATTTAGAAACAGACACATTTAGTGTCCATTTCTCATGTTATGCCATGATTCCTATTTAAAAAATTCATGTTGAAAAGAGCCATATTTATCTGTGCTTTCACAAGGGAGCTAATAGGCTTTTTAAAAGTATCTCATTACTTTCTCATATTGTATTCTGCTCAAGCTTGCTTCTTGGCTGTCAGAAAGTTAATCAAAGCTTTGTTTCTGTGTGGTACGCCTGCATAATCCATGTGGCACTCAGCTATTAGGAGCGAGGCACTTCAGATAAGATGTTTTTATCCTCATCAATCATCGGTTTCAGTCAATTCACTTATACTGACACCCCTGTCTTAGACCAATTAATGGAACAATTAAAACGAAATCACTCCAGAAGGAAGAAAAAGTTTCTTTTGACTTCAGTTTCTCTTAGAAGAATGCAGTTCTGAGGTTGGACAGGCAGCCGCTCAAACTGCCAACGCAGAGGAATGATACTGACACATGAAAAGCTAGAAGTCAATGATTAGTGAGATGGGCTACGGATCAATTTGGCCTGCCACAGACTTTGAAGCCTTCCGCTATGCTAATCAATGAAAAACTGCCTACTCGTTAATGCCTTCAAAGATGGATGGAAAACAAATGGCTACCTCTGGCATCATCCCTCATCAGCCCCCCTGTGCTGCTGCCAACACACACACACACACACACACACACACACACACACACACACACACACACACACACACACACACACACACACACACACACACACACACACACACACACAGTTCTCCCCAGTCTGATTGTTCCCTCAATGTTTGCTGTTGTTTCTTTCTGTGTCATTTACAGTTGCCTCAACCACCTTTGCTTCATATTTTCATTTGAAGCAAGTACTAGCTTCAGGACTTTTGATTGTTTGTTTGTTGTTTATTTACCTTGTCTGATAACACAAGGTCTCAGGGGTGTTCTGTTTCTTCTCTCTCAAGCATTATTGTACCCTGTCCCTGAAGATTCAACTCGCTCTATAATATAATATAATATAATATAATTCTGTTTTTGTTGCATAATACAGTACATGTTGTGTACACACAACTGACAGTGAAGACTTTTACATAAAGAGTTATATTTATATTTTTATTACAAAAGATTTCACTCATAAGAAAAAACAATCCAAGTCACTTGAATATTAGTTTTTAGATAAATATAAAAAGCCTTTATTATTTCATGGCTTAAATTTTAAAAACAGGTGACAAGCCTAGATTTCTATTTCAAATAAATGTTATTTTGAACCAACCTCTATATATTTATATATAGACACCCTCTACATCTCTCACATTATCACAGTTTATTCACTACAGTTTATCAAATCAATTGATATTTAACTGGTTTTGTCCATCCTTCTGTTAGACTGTCTCTTAAATGAATTAGGTCTAATAGCTGTCAGCTGTTAAATTTAAGTACACAATTAAATAATACCAATTTATGTCAACCAATTACCAAGCAATACTTAATTTTGTTCAGTCTGTGGTGTATAAAGGTCACATTAGCAATTAAAGAAAAAAACACTTAAGCAAAACATGGTCAGGTCAGGTGTATGTACTGTATGTATATGTGTTTGCATGTATTTGTTATCATATATAACAACCTGAAATATTACTTAAGTTTCCAAAAGTTTAATTACATACAAAATGTGTTGCTTTTGTTTTGAGACGGACATCACTGAAAAGTTTGGTTTAGGGTTAAAGTTAATGAGTGAGTCATATTTGCTTTCTTACATGTAGAAAGGTTTACCAAAATTCAAATATTCCCTCATCTATAATTTAAATCTGTAAAAAGGTTTCCTTGAATGCCCAGCTAATCCCACAGGAGTGACATTTGACATTGAACCACCGCCCTCTGCTTGTCCCACAGGAGCAGAGCCCCAGCAACCAGACATCACTGGCCATGATGCAGGAGCCCCAGGAGGTTGTGGAGGAGACTGTCACTATAGAGGAAGACCCCGGCACACCCACCTCTCGTGTTTCTGTGGTTACCTCAGAGGACGGAACTACACGCCGCACAGAGACAAAGGTACTCCTGCTTACAACTGCCACATTTTAGAAATATCTTTGTTTACATATTATGTTATTATTAGCTATGCAAATGCTCATTTATGCTTACAGTATCTCACAGTACATTTACATTTATTTACAGCAACTTACATTTCTGTTTTATTTACATTACCTCAAGTTTATCAGGCAAAAATCTCCCTCTAAGAGCTGTTTTATATTTAACAAAAGACTTAAAAAGTAGTCTTACTTAATATCAGAAATCACTGTATATATCATGCATTGTAAATGTGGAATTATAGAAGAAATAACGGTTTTTACATTTAAAAAAATCAGTATTTTGTTTAAAACGGTGTTCTTTTAGTATTATGGTGTTTATTTATATTTTGAGGTTACATGTATTGCATTTTTTTCAATTTTAGTTAGTTTTAGTAGTTTTGTTATGTTTTTTGCCATTCTTATTTGTCTTTTTTAAATATTTCTATTTAGTTTAAAATGATTTTATTTCAGTTTTAGTAATTTTATTATGTCAATTCAACTTATTTTATTTCAGTTAGTTAACAAAGCAACATTTCTAACTTTATTAAGTTTTTGTAAGTTTACGTTTTCATCTAATTATTTACATTTTATTTTATTTCAATTATCAAGTTTAAGTAAAAAATAGCACCTCCTGGTAAAAACCTTTTGTCCAGATTAGTGGAAGGTGTTGATGTGGTTTACAGTAGTCAGTGGGTTTAGCCAATCAGCTCTTTAGTGATGAGACAAAGAGATTAACAGACTAGTGCCTCTTTACCAGTCACACACAGCTGTTTTCAACCCGAGAGAGCATTTAGCTATAGTCTAGGCTGGAAAGTTGAAAGAATTCAACATATGAAAATGTTGCTCCTGATATGCAAAAGAGAAATTTAGCACACAGTTATAGCAGTAGCTCTGTTTAGATCAAACCATTTATGTTGTACTTTTGTAAGCCACACAATCTTGATTCCCCTTTACTTTTGTTTTGTTGTTTATAAAAGGACAATGTGACTAATATGAAGGTGAGTTAAAATCTCTCTCTCACATAAGCTTTCTCACACACGCCAGTCACCATTATTTGTGCCCATTGAAGCTCAACAATGCATAGCATCTCAGCGCTGGTGTGAAATCACTGCATAAAGCTTCAATTGGCAGAGCGGTCACCTCTTAACGCCCTTTACTGCTACTGTCCTGTTCGTAATCGTAGGTTTACATTCCCCTTGCAGATTCTGCTATATGTCTATCATTTTTTTAAATTTGAAGGGATCATGCAAATTTCCCTTTTTTAAATGAAATACTGCCCTGATGAAGCTGTGGTTACACCAAATTGAATGAGCAAAGTTAGTAACTTGAGAAGAAAGCTGTTTTGGCATATTGTTAGGTGCAGTATTTAAACTTTTGAACAAGATTTGTGTTATCAGTTTTTTTGATTTATACTTAAAAGTCGGCATGAAATAAAATTCACACTCGGCATGAAATAAAATTCGCACTCTCTATTTTCTAAATGCATCACATTGAATTTGTTGCAACTGATTCAACCATGTATGTTTAATTTGATTCCTTTTTCATTTTTTAATCAAAATGTCATAACCAGTCTCCAATTATTTAGCCCACTTAAACCCCATTCCATTCTTACAATCAGTTGCAAGCTCGCATTCAGATCTGCCTCCATCCAATCAATAACAGATGGAACCGAGTTTTCTCCCCTACATTTGTTTTCTTTTTCGATTATCAATTTCACTTATATGTACGTCACAATATGGAAGAAAATATCTGCCACTCCTTCTATCTCACTTCTTCTGGGCAGTACAAATTAAACAGCTCTCTCTTACTTTTTAAAAATGCTAAACATATTACATATTCTGCAAAGGGCATGTACACTTATGAGAAAAGGATCATGTAAAGTGTACAACCCATATCACATATAAAAAATAAACAGCTATATGCATGCACAAGCATTAACCAATGTGCACATAGAAACAGCCCTGTTCTGCAGTGTAACACAAATGACTGTTGATACATAGTGGAGGGAATTGAAGGGTAAAGAATGATCTTACTGCTGCACTGTTTCTCACCATTAGACCGCTCACACACGGCCAAACTTATGAAGCACACAAAGGAATAACATCACAGTTTGTGAGGTGTATGTGTGCACAGATGTATGGGTCCTTCTGTCACATGTTAGTGTGTTTCAGCTGATATGGGGGTTGTGGAGACAAGCTTATAGTCACGTAAATACATCACCTCCAGCCAGTGTAGGATAAATAGCTCTGGGTCGAGACTCGAGAGCAAAATCCTAGCGCTCTATTACTTCCTGGATGTGTTTGAAACTTATGTTCACAGTCAGCATAAATGTACTTCCTAAAGAAATTGGCACCATAACATCTTATCTAATGCTCTTAAACAAATTCATCCAGAGATACCCAAGGAAATATTACGACTGCACTGCTTATTTCTTTGTAGAAATTAGGGATGCTCCGATCGATCGGCCGCAGATCGGTATCGGCCGATAATCACATTCTCTGACTTGATCGGTAGTCTCTAAATTTGTCCGATCTCACAAACCGATCGCAATTTGAATGCAACATAAAACCGAAAAAAGTTGCCGCTGACGTGCATGCAAACTAGACCGGCTTTTGCGCCACATTCTGCTTTGTAACTTTGCAAAACATTTGTATTAGGATCTCGGGTATGGTAGGTATGGATGAACGATGTGTCAAGATCAATCGAACAATGTTGAATGATCGGGATCGGTATTGGCCGATCATGATGACAAGAAATCAGTGGTCGGTATTGGCTACAAAAATCCTGATCGGAGCATAGTAGAAATGGAATTATTTGAAAAATATTTAAAAATGGATATTGATGAATTGATTCATTCATATGCTTCATCAGATGCCATTTTTATTCTTTCCACCATTGAATCGCATACACAGCATTGTGGGATATCGTAGGCAGCATAAATTTACCCCATAATCCTGTGCTTACAGAACAAAAACCGACTAGAGGAAGGCACTTTAGTTGACAGGATGTTGAAACATTGAATACAGACATACCTGTAGACATACTGTATACTGCTTATGAAGGCATCATTTTGCTGCCTTTATTTTCATCCATTGGTGTACAAATTAACTTTGCAGGGTTATTTTAGAATAGTGAAAATGTTTATACATATTGATAGGGATTCTATAATTGTATAGATTATAGTAGTAGATTAGAATGAGTAGATTATAGACTAGAAACATTACAAACTGACTCAAAGATTACTTATAATTGTATCTATGAATAGCCAAAACATAATTTATAAAGAATAAGAAAAATATTATTAATGAAAGAATATTGAATATTAAATAAATAACATGAATGAAATATTATTGCCATTCTTTTAGTTTAAAGAAAAAAAAACAGTTTCCATGTAGAAGCCTCAGATAAAATAATGTGTTTCTCTCGTATGCGTCTTTCTCTGCTTCTGTGTTTTCTCCTTTTGGAAATCGTCCAGCTAGAGGAACATTCAATTAAATGCTGAAATTACTCTTTTGTGAAGGACAAAATGAGACAATAAAAATATTTTGTCTCAAAGGCATTCTCATGTTTTCTTGTTTAGCCAGATAATTCATATTGAAATTAATTCTCTGGCCCAGTTTGTGTTTTGGAATATTCTGGACTATTTACGAGGCTTCATGGGAAGAGTCCAATTTTTTTTTTTTTTAAACAGGCTTTCATTTAACTGTTTTCCTTTCATTCTTACAAGGCTTAACATTTCTATCAATACTATATCCTTTTCTGACTAATGCTTCCTGAACTGACATACTTTCACTGTAGGTGACCAAAGTGGTTAAAACCATCACACGACGAACCTTCCAGCCAGTGGTCCTGACCCAGTCCAAACCATCTACTCCCATTCCTCCATCTACACCATCTGAAACAAAACCAGTAAAGAGTGCTTTTGGTCGACATCTCTGCCTCCCGTCTTTCAACTCACTAACTGTGTCTGTAACCCACAGCTGGTGTGGCAGTGGTCTGTAAAACTAAATACCAGGGAGATCATAAAACCCTTATAGAACTGTAAAATCTATGGCCATGACGCCTGCATGCACCTTTTAACAGGCAAACATTAGTGTAAACAGCCATTGCTGTAGATAGACACCTTTCATTAGAGGCAACAGTAGCCTTGGTGGTTAAGCTTAGTCTAAATATAAGCCTCAGTGTTCTTCTACCTTTTAAACTTGCCCATGTTTCACATTCAATTTTTAATAACCCTTTTAAAATCAACATGAAATGCTGCTTGCGATTCATTTTATGTAAAAAAATAAAATAATAATTTTTATATACATACTGTAATATGTAAATTAATTGAGTAAAAATGCATGTTTTTCACCAGTTTTTTTCTAAATAAACACAATTAAGCATGATATTTCAATAAGCAAGAAAATTTGTTTCAGGAGAAGAACAAGTAGTTATTTTATTTTTTTATATATTTGAAGCAATGTGCGGCAGCAAATCACATTCACGTTATTCATTCACAATAAGAACTATAACTATTTTTTCAAGCAAATTTTTATAGGTTGACTTTAAAAGAGATTGGTGTATGTTTTCACATAATATATGTTAACCTCATGTGTGGGTGTTAAGGAGTGTTCACACTGACAGCGATTTGTAGAGATGGCGCAGCTTAAAGTTGGGACGGCATGAGCAACAGAGACAATTGGCGATGCAACAGAGAAGCAACACTGGCAACAACCAGTAGGAGTGCAGACAGTCAGTCTTACAGCTACATATGTAATTCACCTTATGAATACAGTTGGATAATGCAATCGAGTGTAAATGCATACTTGCAAACAGTACAGTAGTTCAGATGACTTCCCCCAATTAAATTGACATGGTTTTTTAAATTTCATGATTGCTGCATTTATCTTGTCTATCCGTTTGTCAAAATCAACAGCAGCTCACCAAAATAGCTGTGTACCCCATTGGTAAAACTTACACTGGAGTATACAAATGTGAATATTTGTGACTCTTTTTGTGGTAACAGACCTCTATAGACATAGACACATCCCTTGAGATATTACACACTGACAACTGGCCATGTGGCTTGTAAGGGCTCACACACAAATTCAAGCAGTCATGGTTCATCTTCAATGACGATTAATTTTTATCAAGCTCATTAATTTCCAAGATGAATTTACAGCCATGGACAAAATAGCCAATTAATTGCTCTGCCGAATTCACTGAGCAGCAAATTGGTTTCTGTATCAGCATTGAACCTTCAGCAGCAGCAGCACTCCATCCTCTTGACAGGCAGACATTTTTGTAGAATAAGGGACTGGATTAACACTCAGAGGGGAATAGTGATTTATTTAAGTTGAGTCATAAAGACGTCAATGCCCAGTGATAGACACAGAGAACTAGAACACCATTTAGATCCCATGTAGTCTTGTGGCAGTTCTTATGTTGATTGATTTAGCGTTGTCATACAGTATACAGTACGCTGCTCTCTCTTAGTAACATACTGTATGTGGTAGTGGTTTCCTTTGTAAGGTTCCTCAAAGGAGTGTGTTTAAAAGTCCCTTGTTTAGTAAAAAAGTTGATCATATTTACTTACATTGCTGATCCCAAACTTTTAAACAGCAGTGTATTTAAATGTATTTATTTATTTTGTTTTCCAAGATTATAACTGAAGAGAACTTCAGGTTGACAAGTGATGACAAGCTGAAAATTCCTGTAGCAGTAATGTAGCATTTAAAATGTTTTCTGTAGCAAAACATACCCTTAGTCTCTTAGTTTAACTAGTAAATAAAGCTGGTCCTAGGAAAACTAAACTGATAGCAAAGTTTTCTTTATGATGAGAAACTTTGTAACGACTACTGAGAATGTTGTTGAAATGTGTCCATATATTTTCAGTTCCAGCTGTTTCATTACTGATGAACACAAAGCATTTTAAGGGACTGGAAAAGATCTTCAGTCATTTTACTGCTACTCAGCCAGCTCACAGTGTGACACCCACTTCCCTGCTGATGTTAGACCACTAAGTCAGTGTGCTACATTTCACTCATAAATGCCTGTGGTTGTTTTGGCTGCTATGATTTGAGCAATCTGACATAATGGCTTCATTTTGAATGGCCCTAATCCTGCATAAGGCATTTAAGACAGGGAACGACTCACTCTAGACTCACTCTGCATAAAAAGCACAAACCTTCACTTCTGACACAAACTGATTCTGTTGCATTTTTTGCATCATCTTAGGTCACTAAGATGGTCAAGACAGTGACAACACGGACGGTTCGACAGGTGCCAATGGGTCCCGACGGTCTTCCTCTTCCAGAGGGCTCATCTCCACTGGGGAGCTACACCGACTCCATTGATCGGCGTTACATGAAGAACGGCGAGCGCTTCATCACACCCCAGGCCACTTCCACCCTCACACGCTCTTACAACAATTACAGCGACTCCTACAATGACACTCCAGACAGTCAGTTTCGCCATTACGGCCTTCACGATGGATATGGAGACATGCCCGAGAACTACGGAAGTCTCTCACGCGGAGTCAACTACAGGCCCTATCGGCCGTACATGCCCACCGGTGGATACCGGCCTGAGAACAGCTACACTCTCCCCATCCGCAAGGAAGACTATGGCCATGTGGCCCAGCCTCAAGTCCCTATGGGAAGTAGCACCGTGGATCTTAATCGTTCTCAGCCTGAGCGCTTCCAGCCTGAACCCTATGGCCTGGAAGATGACCGCCGCAGTCTCGGCCCAGACGACGAAGAGGCGTACGACCTAGAGCCTGATTATTCTACGGCTAACCGCCGCACACTGCCCGGACGTACCATTCGAGAGCCGCTACGCAATGGCCCCCGTGTGAGGTAAGAATCATGCAGTTGATTTGGTTTGTTTGCTTGTGCTGCGGCTATTTTGATGATTGTGAGCAGCTTTGATGTGATTGCCTATTGAAGGGATTCAAATGCTCCGGCCCTTGAGAAGCACATAGATGCAGGTTCTTTTTTCACATAATGGAAGGTTATTGCTAAGCAGAGCTATATCTCAATGCCAAGATATTAAGGAGCACTGATAAAATACATTATTTTTGTGTACATAAAAAAAGTCTACAATTGTTCATTAATTATAATAGTTTATAAAAATAAATAAATATTTGATTATTCTGTCTCATACTAATAAATGGCAGGATAGGTGGCATGAGACAAAATTATCAAAATGCTTATCCCTAATTAATACAGTCTAACTAGATGGAAATACATAAAAAGTATTATATTATATATAGTTTTTCTATAAATATAGTGTTCTATAATTATATCAAACTATTATAAATTATTATACATAAAATGTACATTTCATCTTTAAATATACATTTAAATTTATATTTATATTGTATTATTCTGTCTGATACTGAGAATGGCATGATAAGTGACATGAGACACTGACACTATCAAATTGTTTTATCCTTAACTGGTACAGTAAGATACTGGATGGATGAATGGATGGATGGAAGTGTTGAAACTAAAGATTGCATACATTTCTTCATTTTCATTCAGTTTTGCTAGCAGTGATTGATTTCCCTAATGGTCGATTAAGTTTTTTAAAAAGTTTAATCTATCTTCAGAGAGATAAAAAGGAAAGGATGATGTTATCTTAAACTTTTTTTCCTTGTCATAATTCTCCAGTCAATATCAGCGCAGTAGCAGTTTTGACAGGGAGCATGTGTTGCAGAAGCAGTTTCTTTTTAATTAGGGTACACAGACAGAGACACACACACACACACACACACAGAGTAGTCACAAACTGCATTCACAACTTTTTAGGCCACTTCCTGTTTTTCAGTCCATAATGTATTTGTGTACATCCAGAATTATAGTATAATTAGCAGAGATGTCACCCCTCTTATTCCAAAGCCTTGCATTTTGCATCCATCATTAGCATTCCCATAATAACAGATGTTGACAAAAATCTCACTAATGAATGTGTAAAACAAATATGTTAATTAGAGCTTATTGCTTGCAGTTTGGAATCGTGCAATTATAAAACAGCCAAAATTGCTACATTTAGCATAGAAATGGTTGCCAATGCCATGTTTCCATGGATTAGACCGTTACCGTGCATTAAATTTGTTACCCAGATTCGAGGTCTCTTCTTTATCTCTCTCTTCTTTATCTTTCTCTATCTCGGTGGAGCTGTTGTTGTCAGGGTGATTAATAGTCTCTGGTGAACACTGCCAGACAAAGGGGGCGTCTCGTCTCCAGCCATATCTCTAATGGTTCTGATCCTCCCTGCACCTGCCACCAGTGCCACAGCAGAGCAGCCATAGGTCATCATGCAGAAATCTCCCTGGAGACCACCAGGAACCACTTCCTCTATGTGCTCAAGCTGAAACAACATCAGTTTATATTGGCAGAAAGGGAAAAACATCCCATCCTTTTATCTAGAAGTTGGTCATGGAGACTGAAAAATTGTGAAAAGAGTGGAATAGAGTTATTATTTAGAATCAGACAGCATGGTTTTCACACATGTATTCTTCCTCTGATGCAGGCGGAATACCATACTAAAATACCCGAAATTTTTGTCAGTGTAGTCTGATTCCTGAAAAATATATATCTTGCGAGACGATTCTTTTTAGTGAATCAAAGACATGCAGCACAACCAGTCAAATTCCCGAACAAATTACTCTGAGTCGGTTCTTTCTAGTGAATCAAACACATATTGCGCAACCAATGTAGTACCTGGCCCAGTGTGTTGTGAGTGGCAACGTTTAGCACATATTCGGGAAATGTCCCGCCCCTTACCATAACCGTGAGCTCTACTCAAATGTAAATATTGACGATGGCATCAATTTCAAACCAATTCGATCCCGATTCAGACCCTTCTAATGTTAACAACCAAGAGGATCGTGCAGAACGGATTTCATGCACGGATTTCGCAAGCACGGATTTCACAGGACAAGTGGTATGTTTTTTGTTGTTGAATTTTTCTTATAGATAGATGTTATCCACCATTTAATCATATTTGTCAGAAAACTATGGTAATGCAAACAGTAATCTATCACACAATCTTCAAAAACAAGTCTTAAAAAACAAGAGCTTACAAAAGCTACAGTAAATACTACATCAATACTGTAATGTTAGTTTTCAGGCTAGCAGAGGCAAAGCTTTGCCCTTCGTTTACATCTATTATAGTAATTACATATAGCTTTTAATTGGAACTGTTAATAGAAAACACAACTACAAATAATAAAACATACTTACGATCATACTTAAGTTATGATCCATAAAAAACAGATTCTCCCGACAAAATGGGAATGGCTACGTCTTTCAGGGGAGGCTTTTGTGCGTATAGCCTGCAATTTACTCTCTTCTGGAAGCTGTTCTCTACGAAATATGTGCAGCACACAGACAACATTAAATAAAATATCTCCCTTTGGAGTGGACTTTGACCTTTGTAACCTTGCAGATCTTTTTTGTGCTCAAACAGCAACAATTAAACACTGACTAAAAGTGAAAAAGCATAATAGGACCCCTTTAAAAGTACTAAAATAATCATTAAAGGGGTGGTTGATTATGATTTCACTTTTCTAACTTTAGTTAGTGTGTAGTGTTGCTGTTTGAGCATAAACAACATCTGCAAAGTTACAATGCTCAAAGTTCAAAGCAAAGGAAGATATTTTCTTTTAAAGAAATAGTTTTTTTAAGGACTACAACAAACAGCTGGTAGGGACTACACTACATTCCTCCCGGGTTAGTGACATCACTAACCCTAAAATGTACATAAACCCCTCCCCCGGGAACGTGATTTATAGATTATCATGACAGAATATGCTAATCAATGACTAGAAGATAACTACACATAAGGTACATAAATTCATCAACTAACCATTCAGAAATGTCCTTTTGCTTCTACATGTTGTCACTTCTTCTTGAGTCTCTCCATCATTGTCTGACTCTTTGTTTGAACATAAAAGGCTAAAAGTTTTTGAAATTTTCAGTGTATGTCTGTGTGAGCTAAAAGGAAACATGCTGTTGTAGCTCCGCCCCCTGTGCTGGATTTGCATTTAAAGGGACGGTTCGTTTTTGCTCACCCTCAAAAAGTGACAATATTAACATGCTATATAAAAATATCTGTGGGGTATTTTGAGCTAAAACTTCCCATACACACTCTGGGGACATCAAAGACTTATTTTACATCTTGTGAAAAGGATATTGTACCACCCCTTTAATGGAACCATTAAACATCATAAACTTTTCCCCACACTGTGTGACAATAGATGTAAACTAGAGTTATTTTTAAGTAAAATTTGACTCCCAGCATATTCAAAAATGTTATTGGTGTATTTCAATTCAACATAAAGCCAATCCAGTAATTGCTTAATACATTATAGTGTAATGTACAGTATGTATGGTATCTATACATATATATATATATATTGGGGGATTTGAAGTACTGTGCCTTACAGTATAACAGCAAAAGCAACTTTTTTATTGTGATTTAAAACCAATATAATTTATTTAATTTAAATAAAATGAAAGGTTTGAGTCTGTTTTCTCACTTGTTGTAGGTACAGAATCCACAAATAATTATTAATCCACAAGTAATTGCTCATTATAATGAGTAATTATTCAAATGAGCGATATCGCAATACTGTGAGACTCTTGGAATAATATGAGACTCTTACAAATATGCTAATGTTTTCCCGTCTCTCTCTATTTGGAGGCAAAAGCATTTATCCAAAAAATCTAAAAATAAATAATTCAGAGAAATGACATGGCAGGAGAACAAAATGGATGTAGTAATGGGCACATAACTATGTGCTTTTTGCTGGCAACAAACAAACACACTCACATTTTTGGAACATGAAGAACATTTACATTTGGCTAATTTTGGAGGCATAGTAGCTCCTGTTATAACTTCAGAGCATCACATCTAGTGGAAGCCCATCATGTGTAGTCAAAGTGCTTTTCATGTGTTATCAATACACTCCTACATACAATGGCAGCAATTTAAATGCAAATCTTGACATTCCCATCTCCTAGTCATCAGGATTTAGCATTCATCTGAACTGTCTAAATAATTTCAATTGGCAAAGCCCTCAATGTGCGTGTGTGAGAGAGAGAAGGAAAGAGATGAAACTACCTGTATAATGGCAATGTTAATGATGAATAATTTTGAGCCCTCTCATTGTCTCACAGTGATATTTTCTTCTGGTCATATCCATTTTCAATCTGCACCTGACACCATTGCGCCATATTTTTAATGAGTTCTGGCAGAAGCTTTTTGGCAGAAAATAATTTTTGACTGAAATTCATTATTTATTCACCATGATCTTCCAAACCCATAACATTTTCTTTTGTGGAACAAATTTAAAAAAATATATTTTTATGTTCTTGTCCCTACAATTATATTAATTGTTGCCATGGATGTTAATATCTCCTTTCAAAAAAAGAAAAAAATCATGACAAAAGCAGTCAAAATAGCTAATAGCATCATAGCTTTGTGTGAGGACCAAAATTAAATTTATCAAAAGGTTCACTAATAATCTTCCTCTCCAGATAGCTGTTAACTCAAAAGCTGCTGCAAATGGGTCATTGAATCAATAATTTGAAAGTCTCTCACAGAAAAAAAGAACCAGGTTTGGAACATCATGATGATAAGTAGGTAATTATTCATGAACTGTTCTTTTAAGAGGTACCTACAGAATAAAAAAAAAAAAAAAAAAAGCTGTCTGGCATTGATGCAGCAAAGCAGCTGGTTTTTTATTTTGGATTCAGCATATGTCCACTCCTCCTTTTTATTTCCGGTTACATTCACAGCTTTGGCAGTCTAGGAAAAACAGCAGAAGAAACTCTGCAGGCAACATCCTTATTACCACTCTTAATCAGTGTCTTCTGAGTTTGATGTTGCGACAGCTCCTAGCTTACCCTCTATTTTCTGTCGTAGAAGTTGTAGACACAACACAATCTTTTCGATCTTAAACCTCTGGGATCGGCGGAGGCGCTTAACCTTCTGTGGTTGGGCTAGAATTCAGATCCTTTGTTATTAGCGACACCGGTGGCCGTTAAGTGAACTGCAGCCAGCAACTTATTGCTCGTACTTGCATTTCTGCACATACTCCATAACAAGGCCCCGATATACTTACGCCAATGTTCTTGTCTGTTCTTCACTTGAAGTAAAAAGAAGTCGAAAATACTTTTTCAGTGTTATACTGTTGACGAACATGCTGAGAGTGACGTTTAGATGAATATGTAAATATGTACTTTATGCTTTTCTCTCAACACAATAAACGTAAACGAAAATGTCAGCGGTGAGAAAACAGCAGTTAAGAAAGCATCAGATCATAGCGATGTGGATATGTTTGCACCAGCTCTGCAATTCACCAGCATCATGTTGACAGAGTATGTAATAAAAATTACACTGTTATGATAGTTTGATTATAAAGTATAATTGAGATTTTAGTTTGAATTCATTCCTTTTCTTTGGATGACACATTGGCATTACAGTACAGAATAGCCCTTTCAGCATTGTCCTGTACTTTGTATAAGCATTAATTTAATTCGTGTCATTGAACACAAGAGAGGCTTTCGGGAACAGGCGTAAAAGTCACATCCCTTTGATTTTCCTGGCAAAATGTCCCGAGTCATTACATGAAAATTCTTACATATAGCCCCTTTAAGCTTAGCTTTGTGTGAAAAGGACTTCAAATAAGATGCTACTGCAAGAGCTATTTTTAGTCCAGTGCCTAGCTTGACTGGTGGATGTGAGAAACGTCTCAGGCCCAGTCAAACAGCTCTCTGCTGTTTCTAGAATGCCTTGGAAAGACTTTAGTATAAGATGTTTTCCGTGTGTGAATAACAAGATGAGATGACTCCCGGCCTCAAAAACATAGCAATAAGGGTTGGAAGAGATGCTGCCTGTAACTCACTCTGTAAATCGCATTATGTACTTGGTCATACACACCATCAAACATGAGTCATGCTGGTTAAGCCTGTGTGCCCTTTCTATATTAGTTGTTCTGGTTAATTATTTGCATCAGCATGAGTCTTGTTGGGAAGAATATTGAACTGTTTTAACTCAAGTAGAAATAACGTATCCTGAGCTGAGTGCCAGCCGTGTTAATGTTGGTTTGCTCCCTATAGGTCTTGCACTGGTCATCATTCAGACATTACGTCAGTTAATGATTGTTTCATCATTCTGAAACTGGATGGCACTTGGATGGCTTTTCCAAAGCAATAAAACGCTTCCAAATGTATCATGTGGTCAGTAACCACTCTCTTAATTTGCATGAAATCTATCCATATGTTACAATAATAAAACAAATGGTGATGGTAATGAATACTGAATACGGCTACACATTGCAGCAGATGTTGCAAACTGATACTAAATTCAGAATTATGTCAAAATCCAGTAAGTCTGTTTGTCAGTAGTCAGTAAGGAAGTTTGTTCACTCAGTGGCCACCTTGGAGATACCACATGACCATTGCAATTTCTCCCTTTAGCTTTTCCACAAGTGGCTTGTCTCCTCCTCATACTGTCTCTGATTATATTTGACGAAACATAGGCTATAGAACTGTATTCTCTAAAAATAACAAATTAACTTAATTCAATTAAGGAAAACATTTCCACATGATTGCATTAAGCATTTTAAATAACCAACAATTTATTTAAATTAATTTCCATCGTGTTGTACAAACTTCCCCATTAAAAAAATCCCATTAGATACAATGAAAGTGGAAAACACGCATACATTTGATTATGGCCATTGGCCAATAAAAATGATTTCTGTAATCTCAATGCAAATGAATTAAGTAAACTTTTTTTTTTTTTTTATATAAACGTATTGCATGCAACCATAGTTCCAGTCTTCAGTGTCACATGATCCTCCAGAAATCATTCTAATATGCTGATTTGGTGCTCAATTGATTTGGTGCTTCATGGCCATCTCTTTAAGATGTCAGATGTATGAACTGTTCATTTAAAGCTCTGCCATGTAACAGCTTGCTGAGACTTCCTCACTCTGTAATGTGCCCCCAAATCACCTCCAAAGTTGCAGTACATAATTAACATAAAACTCTCATTAAAAGTGCATCCCGCACAACCGCCAACATTCTCAGCTGTGGCCCATTTTGTCGATTCACACATCAAAGACTTTGTTCACACTGTGCGTAAATCCGATTTGTTTTTCAAATCCAGTGTTTAGCACTGACTTTCTGCACTTTCTAAGTTTTCTCATTTTCTAAGTGATGAAGTCTGATCCATTTGTTCAGAGAGATATATATATATATAGATGAATTTGCAATGTGCTGTTCAGACTATAAACAAAGCCAAAGATTAAGATCAAACAAACATTTCCTCTGTGGATTCATGAATGCTGTCAGATTATAGTGATGTATCCATATTTGCACATATGGTCCTTAGTGCTTTGAATTTCTGGTGCACCTTGTTTTTTCCCACTTAGAATGAGATGAGAACAGAAAATAAGCTAGAAATGGAGTGAGAGAAAGAGTGATTGTGAGTAAGTGTCACAGGGGTTTAATATTTCTATGCCAATTTATGAGTAGCACCACAGGGACATCTCTGTTTTGGTCACACTGATAATGAAGCATGCTGAGACTCCTATCTGAGATTGATGTAACCTCCCTGTTGTGTACAGTACAGCCCTAGACATGTTATTTCCAACTTCTGCTCTGTAGAGGAAAAGAACTGCCTCAGTTCAGAAAGCAGGAGCCTCCAGCCACCTGCTTTCTGAACATAGCTGCAGAATAGAAAGAATGTTTATGTTAATAAAAGTTATTATACATTTATATAGTGATGTAATATGGGTTGGTTCTTTTTGAATAACAAACAAAATCGGTTTCTAATTTATTCATTATTTGAATCTATTGGATGTGTAACAGTTATTGAATATGCAGCCTCAAGCCTATAACGCAACACTTTAGACTTAGAAATGTGATTACAGTGAAAATACCAAGCAGACATGTCTTATATGTCTTAAATTTTTTAAATGCATAGTTGACCTCAATTAATAATATTTAATAGTGAGTATAAAGTAATAGTGAAAATACCTAGCAGACATGCCTTATATGTCTTATATTTTTAAAAACATAGCTGACCTCAACTAATAATATTTAATAATAATAATAATATTATTATATAATTGACCATAAGTAATATTTGACATTGATTTAGTAACTGCTGATTCAGCTTATCAGTATAATTGAAAGCTATCAATTTTAACATTTATTATAGGCTTTAAAAATAACAACTTTTAATTTAAGTGAATGTAAAACATTCTCCACATAAACCCATTATAATAAATGTCACATTTAACATTTACCTGTGCCCTTCGGTATATCATGGCTCAATTCTTTCTATTAGCCCAGTCAAACCAGTCCAGATTTTTACTTGCCCTGTCAAAATGCACAAAAAAATAGTTGTTTTTGTTGTTTTTGACCCATGTAACCCTGTAAACAGTGCTTTAATATTTTTAGGTAGGTCTAACACGTCAGATATATACAGACATTGAATAAAGTTATCAAACACTTCACAGTCTTCACTGCATAAATTATAAATTAAATATAGATTATTCCTTATTAAAGCTACAAAAGTTATTCCGTCAAAAGCAGTAAGTGAGTGAGTTGTCTTTTGTTCTTTGATTATCTTTAATGACAGACAGCAGCAGGTTTATCACGCTGCTGTCACTTTAAGACCTGCCATACCACACATGATTTGGATCTGATGCGCATCCCATTTTCTCACAACTCTACAAGTTCATTTAATGCCTGGTACACATTGTACGATTTTGGGCTGTCCCAGGCGAAAGATGACAAATCGTGGCAATTTCTGTGATTGTGCCTCCTCGACGATGGTAAAGTCAGAGAGGTTCAAGGATGGTTGTTGTCACTGTCTTGTGATCAAAGATAGCCTGCGATCATTTTTTGACAGTGTTAGAAATTTAGCATGATTATCTTACAGTTTGCTTGCTGCTACAACCTATGTCTACTGACTAGCCAATAAAAATGCAACATGAAATGACGTAATGATCAACAGGACATGGCGCTAAAGCTTAAAACTACTTATCTCAAGCTCCATTTACAAAATTGGTATGCCAATCCTGGTATCCTCAAAGTGTGATTCATTTTGATCTATTTGTTTGCCACTAGCGCATGCTGATGCCGTTTTATTCATCGTACATTCTACATACATGTCCTACCCTAGTTTATTAGATCCATGTCCCAGTCAGTCTGACACAGACGCAAGTTAGTGCATGTTAATTTTGACAGCCCTTATATATAGCCTATGTATATATATATATATTATGACCTGATACTCTAGCGTTTCATTTTTACTGTGAGTTTTGCTTTGCTGAGCATTTTTGTGAGCATCTTTGCTGAATAAGTATTCATTTATTTAAAAAAAAAATCTTACTGAAATCAACTTTCTGGTTTACACTGTATATTTTATGTTTTTTTTAGAAGTCAAAACCCTGAAAAACTTAAGGGTTTGTGTGATGCCTCAGAGAAATGCAAATCTCTTGCTACCAGCTGTGGAGTAGTGGGTCAGTGTTTTGGAAATGAGAGGTCTCAACCCCACATACAGCACATTTTGGTCAGTTTCAGCTCAGTTTAATGAAGCGATACAACAGCTAATTTCCAGGGTGCCTGAAGTGCCAGGAAATGTTCCCATTGATCATTAGTTTGCAAACAGTATTTTTAATGTATAGTGCTCTTCAGTTGGCTAAATGGCTATTCCATGTTGTGTTTTTTCCTTTCCATGTTGGGCTTTTATGTCTTACTTTTATTGCTCTTTCCAAGGCAGCATAAGCAGCTTCAGATATTAAAAACATGAAATGACAACCCTCTACAATGAAGGAAATCACTTGCATATGTGAGCAAATTTCACAAGAGACGACTAAAAATTTAATTAATTTGCCAATGGCTTGTAAATTTTACGACTCCAGTCGCCTGTAATTTAGTTAGAGGCAAAAAAAAAAGTTTAGCTCAGATATAATTTCATTTCACCGTGAGAGAAAGAGAGAGCACATGCAGGGCTTGTTGACTGAACTGTCACTGTCTCAATCAGACCAGTGCTGTGTCATTATAAAAGTTTAACATTTGCATGCTTTTTTAAGCCTTGCCAATTTAAACATTCAAGCGCAAGAAGACGCGAAAGGTAACGCATGCTGTGTGAGAAGTTTTGTGTGCGCAAACTGCACATCCGAAGCACGCGCCCAGAAAACACAGCATCTGACAGCATGTGAAAACTGAATCAATCTCTCTTTCAAGTCTTCTTGCGTTTGAACGGACAATTTAACACAAAATGATGTCAAAATGTCCGTCTTGGTGTATAGTATCCTAGTAAACGTAGTCGATTATGTCTTAAAGGTGCCGTAGAATGGATTATTTTATTATTTTATAATGTTTCCTGGAGTGCCCTTATAATGTTAGTATGTTTTTTAGATCAAAATTTGTTATAATTTAGAAATAAAAGGCATATTTCCTAGCCTGATTTCATCCCCTGATTTGTACACTCTGTCTGAGGGGGCGTGTCTGCTGTGAGACTTCAGTGTTGTTGCCCACTGCTGTGATTGGCTGACATGCTTGCATATGAAATATCTGGCATTACATGTAGAGCTATCTGGAAAACTTTTACTATTACAGCTTTTATACGTTTTTACTATTACAGCTATCGGGATTAACGAATCATGAGAAGTTTTTTAAGTATTTAGATCTATTCCCGTTACATAAAAGTTTGCAGTGATGACCATTGAGCAGATGACAGCCTGTTGATCGCGTGAATGAAGATCTTATCACTGCAACGCGATTTACTGATGCATTGAACGACTTTGAGAGAAAGATTATCTGTCTGAACTTGAACAATTACACATCAGAAATTCACATAACCCACTGGTTCTCCAGAGGCTCGGATGAAGGAGCTAAAAATATATTTTTGTGTTCATTTGTACATCCAAACACTGAGCAACTGCCATGCTTCGTTCGCTCGTTTGCAAGCCACGATGTCTCTCGAGGAAAAAAACAATATCGCGCTGGATCTAGATAACACAGTGTAAATTAACGTTAATAAAATCACTACTTACCGCTTGCGGGAATATAACGTTAGTTGAAATTGCCCCCTTCGTCCGTTTGAGACGCCAAGAGATGCCTGGCTGCTTGATATTGTTCCAGGTTAGAAAAACAGTCCGTGGTGAAACGGGCAGAGCAACTAACAACTTCGAATTAAACTGTAACGGTATCCGATTATAGATAGATCTGCCATTTTCCGTATGATCCTCGCTTGTTTCTTCACCTGCAGAACTTCTGATGATTCGGCTGCGCAGTTTCGCCTGGCACTGAGCATGGGCTGGCATATGCAAATTTTTAGAAGCGTACATATTAATGATCCCGACTGTTGCGTCACAGTCGGTGTTATGTGGAGATTCGCCTGTTTTTCAGGGGTGTTTTTCAAAAATGAGATTTAAATAAGAAAGAGAAAACTATGGTGTTTGAGACTCACTGTATGTCATGTCCATGTACTGAACTCTTGTTATTTAACTATGCCAAGATAAATTCAATTTCACATTCTAGGGCACCTTTAAGTGAACGTAAAAAGTTGAGAAAGAAAAAGCATTTGTACACTATCAGTTTATTGGATCTGTGCATTATGTCTTAAAGTGACAGCAGCATAATATTCCTGCTGCTGTCTGTATTTAATGTTAATCAATCACTCAATGCTCTTGACTAAATAACTTTTGTAACTTTAATAAAGATTAATCTATATTTAATTTATACAGTGAAGATTATGCAGTGTTATTTTATATTTGATGAAGCTACTTTATTCCATTTCTTTACCTAATCTATAGAAATGCACACTGATTATTTCATTTCCTATCCCAACATATTGATTGCTTGCTAATGACTAAAGAGGAGGCTCTCAGAAAAGTCCAGAGCAAGGATTCTCCCAGTGGGAGTGATGCTGCTGTACTACTGTACACTGTCCTGTATTCAGATTATTACTTCTAGGAAAGCCATTCTTCGCTCCCTATCCATCTCTCTCTCTCTCTCTCTCTCTCTCTCTCTCTCTCTCTCTCTCTCTCTCTCTCTCTCTCTCTCTCTCTCTCTCTCTCTCTCTCTCTCTCTCTCTCTCTCTCTCTCTCTCTCTCTCTTTCTCGTTTCCAGTCTATATTTGCTCTGGGCCCTGCAGGCTCTCTGTTTTCCCTCATGCTGTATCCCATCCATCAGTATTTAAAGAAAGAACATCACTGTGTCCTGACAGACATAATTATTAAGAAAATAGCAGCAGTTTTTCTTATTGACGAGTGCTGTGGATTCTTTAACACCATGGTAAATAACTAAAACAATCACTTTTTTCTCTGTCTCTGTCTTTCTAAAGCTGGGAACACACTTAACGACTGTAAGGCTGATTATGAATGTAATTTGATACTTATTGAAACTTGAACATTCTATAAGTTGTGAGAATAACAATTTAACTGATTTATAAAATATCCCTTTTGTTCAGTAAGGATGCCTTAAATTGATTAAATGTAAAAGTAACAGAAAAAATTATCACAATTTCCACAAAAATATTAAGTAACACAACAGTTTTAAGAAAAAAATAGGAAAAACTTTTTCACATGTGCTTTTTTCATAGCTGAAATCTCAGGCCCGGATCACACAGAACACGTTTTTGTGGTGTTCACAGATCGGTGGAATAAAAAAATGCAGAGTCTAGGGATCCATTTTTTTAAACGTTGAACTTCTTTGCATTCTTAGAATGCGGTGTCATGAGCAAGTTGCTGCAAAAGATGTGGAGTGAGCGCAATGTTTAAAGATGTCCATCTAGCGCATTTATATTGAAAAACAATGGAAAAGTAGCACAGTGGAATGCAAAACACATATAATTTAACATTCAGAGTTTTCCACTCTTTTCACTCTTTTTTTTTTTTTTTATGGCTGATGTTAATCCCATTGGTTGACTGTCTCTCTCTTTCTCTTCTTCGTCACAGAGGCTACGAGGACCCCATAGAGGCTGAATTGATCGACGAAAGACACCCCTACATCCATGGCATGTACCCGGCACCTCTTGCCCAACCCGAGAGGGGCAGCATGGCCAGTCTTGACCGCATGGGGGGCCGTCGCTCCCCCTCGATTGACAGCATCCGCAAAGATCCGCGCTGGAGGGACCCCGACTTGCCTGAGGTCATCGCCATGCTAGGTCACCCCATCGATCCGGTCAAGTCCAACGCCGCCGCCTACCTGCAGCATCTCTGCTATGAGAACGACAAGATAAAGAAGGATGTCAGGCAGCTGAAGGGGATCCCAGTGCTGGTGAGCTTGCTGGACCACCCTAAAGCTGAAGTTCATCGCAAGGCCTGTGGGGCTCTGAGAAACATCTCGTATGGCAAGGACCACGATAACAAGGTAGCCATCAAGAGCTGTGATGGGATTCCTGCTCTCATCCGCTTGCTGAGGAAAACCAATGACATGGAAGTTCGGGAACTCATCACAGGTATGATATGATAATCTTCAGCTGCGCCATTACATACTGGAATTTAGCACTGTGACCGTAAAAAAATATATTGTAAAATAGGTTGTATAGGGGCGTTGTGTAGCCTGGGTTTCCCCATGCTGCCTTGAGCGCAGCGCGATTTTATTCACGCTGCTAGGCAGCCTGGACACCATGGACCAGATTTTCCCCTCAAAAAGGGAACCAATCACAGAACGGGGAGGGAGCAGCAAGGCGATGACGACGTCTATGCGACACACCGAAGCAGTTTGTTTATATCTATGGATCCAACATGGCATCAGACGCGAAGTTACCTTTCGATGCAGCCTTAGATAGTGTTCTAAGTAGTTTAGAACGCAAGTTTATTACGTCTTCTTCCTCGTCGAATTTCTGCCGCTCTACATACGTCATCTGGTATAATATAAACGATTGGCTATGAGCTATGCACAGGCGCATTTGATAGACATTCATAGCGCCCAATAAACGGCTCTGGGCATTCGTAAACCACGCCTCAAATACGAGAAAATGAACATGTGGTTCCCAGACCACGTCTCAATGAGAAGAGGTCTGACGTTAGCCAGGCTAGGCGTTGTGCACCTCATTTTGTAGTTTTCTTTTTGGGTCATAATTTTGGTGTTATTAATAAGACATGACCGAAGAAAGTTAAAAGTAGTAGTTCAAGAAGTGTAAGATGTGTTTGTCTGGTAGAATAGTTTTTGTTTAAAGTTGATTGAAATGACCAAGACATGTGAGTGTATGACTTCTGCCACAGCATTTTGTGCAAACTTAGTTTTTATGTCCTGCAACTTACAGTAACTATTAAAGATAGCTGCATTTATTTGACCAAAAATACAGTAAAAACAGTGATATTGTGAACTATTTTTTTAATTCCAGGAAAATATACTTTTTTAATGTACATATGTTTTAGTTTTAGTTTTAGTTTAGTTTTTTTTTGTTTTAGTCTTCAGTGTCACATGATCCATCAGAAATCATTCTAATATGCTGATATGCTGCTCAAATAGCATTTATTATCAGTGTTCAAAACGGTTAGACTGCTTAATGTTTCTGAGGAAACTGTTAAAAAAAATTCAGGATTCTTTGATTAATAGAAAGCTCAAAATAACAGAATTTATTTGAAACCAATTTTGTGTAACAGTGTAAAAGTTTATGTCAGTTTTAATCATTTAATCGCTACAAATTGTCACTTCTGACCACTATAAACTGAAATTTTAGAGGGGGATGTTTATGGTGGATACGGTGCGTGTCGAAATTCAATTCCAGATAAATCAGGCTTTACCCTGTAAATAAAAGTAATATTCAGGCCAATGACAAAAATAACCTTCCATCTTTTTAGCTTGTTCGTCCTAAATCTTCTATGATTTTATTCATTTGTATTTTTCTCATTTTATCTAGTCATGCTTGGCAAGCATCCTTCTAATACTAGCCACAGGCCTCTCGCCAAGTTTTCACATTTAAACACCAAATGAGTCCAGACTGATGTTGACTGAATCCAGGTCAGTCTTTCAGCGGGACTGCAGAGCAGAGTCTTGCATGTCACTGTAAGAACACTCTGAGGTTTATGTGTCTCCTGGGACCTTAATCCCACAACCTGACATACATTTACAGTACTATATCATGGAGAACGCAAAAGAGATTCGGCTTCAGACCAAACACACACAAAACACAGGGGCCAAAGAAGCCTGTTTGCATGCATAGATATTTTATTACTGGAAGAGGGAATTCATGTCACTGACAGACAGTGAGTGATTTACAAAATCTTAAGAAAAAAAAAAGAATAATACAAGTTTGTATGAAATAGTTACACTATGCCATTCAAAATGGAATCTAATTCCATTAGATTTAGAATCTAATATGATTGTTTCACATTTTTGAAAGAAGTCTCTTCTGCTCACCAAGGCTGCATTTATTTGATCAAAAATAAATATTAATATTATGAAAAATGAATTATTATTTATTAATGTATTTAAACGTTTTTGATATATTTAAAAATGTAATTTTTTCATATGATGGCAAAACTGAATTTTCAGAAATTTGTTATTAACATCAATGTTGAAAACGAATTTTCAGAAATTTGTTATTAACATCAATGTTGAAAACAGTTGTGCTGCTTATTATTTTTGTGGTAGCCATGATAAAAAAAATTCAGGATTCTTTGATGAATAGAAAGTTCAAAAGAACAGCGTTTATTTGAAATAGAAATATTTTGTACCATTATAAATGTATTTACGGTCACCTTTGATTTTTTCTTTTTTTTTTTACTAAAAAACTTTTGAACGGTGGTGTACTGTATATGCTTTTAAAAGTGCAGATTTTTCCTCTACTAGGGTTGGTGAATCTACTGAAAGAGAAAGTCTTTCTCATAATGACCACAGAAAAAGTTTCTGTGTGAATCCTTGTATTGCTGGAGTGTGAAAGTGACTTATAAAGGCCTCAATGATTATCTTTACAGCACAATGTTGCTTTCAGTCTTTCAGTTAAAAATAGCTTCTCCTCTACAGGATGGAGGGAATATAGTGTGTTAGTTCCAAACCGAGCCCTGGAGAGCCGTATGGTTTATCTTCAAGGCCCCTATGAAAACACTGCTCTCACAATGGTCTTTCACCAGCCTGGAAAATCAGGAATGTTTTTCTACAATTAAAAATAATTGTAGGACTTTAAAAATAGGTTCACCGTGTGGTCTTGAATCTCATGGTTGGTACCCCTGTATTGTCCGCAGCACCATTTGCACCCTCATCCTACAACCTCATTGTGTGGATATTGCTAGTACTTTTTTCTTTCTGCTTAGAATTTTTCATTACCTTTTCCACTTTTCAGCATTATTTTTAATTAAACTGTCCGTTTTAATTTGGTGACCCTGTGTCAAATGTTCTTCATGTGCTTTGAATATTTAGCAGCTCGTATTAATATCTTTAAATTAAGGTGGTCAAGACTGATACAACTTCAAAGCAGTATATTTCCTTTTCAGAGCTCTCCATCTTAAATGTTAAAACTTGTCTTTTGAACTAATTTATCATTTAATTACAAGTGAACAGCTACAGCAGTATGTTTATACCAGTGGCTGTGAAGCGTCACTTCCTTGTCTGCGTTCTGTTCTGTTTGTATCTGACGCAACTCTCCAACTTGCTCTAATTCTCTATTTCTCTTTATTTTCTCTCTGTTTTGCCCTGATTGCAGACAATATCTAGCTGAAACAGATTTATACTCTAGTTCCTCATTCCGTAACCCATGTGTATGTTCAGCGACCTTTTCTGCTAGTTTCATCATTACGCCAGTAGGTGGCGACAAGTGACTACCTTTATGAGGGAGTCAGCGAGTCATTCTCCTTCGATTTGTTCAAAACTCTGATTCATTCAGGAATGAAACAAGTGACTTTCACACAAATTTGTCACTTGATAGAACATTAACAGGTTGTGTGATGCGTTCTCATCCTCGAAAAATTTACACAAAACTGTGGAAGGTAAAATAAATATCTAAATTACATTAAGTAGAGCCATTTAGAAACCAATAATAAAAACTAAATGATTGATTTTGATGACTTTTGTACTATAAACCAATTTGATACTGTGTTGGATATCACAGTTGGAATGATTCCTTGTTCATGTTCAATACTGTTTGTGTCATTTCACCTAATGATATTTTTAAAAGGATATGTAAGGACATTAGAAAAGGCCACTAAACGTAGCTTACAAAATTACATTTGTTCAGAAATTCCAGAAGTCCAGAGTATGGTGGCATTTCTGAGATGATTACCTCGTTTACCCTTCTTCCTGTTTCTTTCCCTCTGACTCGGATGTCCAATCAGTGCATGATGAATGGCAGGGGGCAGGATGGGACTGTAATAACCCTAAGTGAATGGCCTGTTAGAACAGCATGTCTGCTGCTCCCAGGAAATTGAATTAGCTGGGAGGCTCCAATGACAAGCAGGAAGGAGTAAACTCAATCAGGCTGCACCTTTTGCGAGGTTCAGCTTCCCTCATGTGGGTTTCATTGGCTCCTTTTTGTATTAGATTTGTGGGATATCCAGGAACCTGTAAAAGATGGCAGGGGCACCAAACAGAAACGACACCAGATTACATAGTTTTTACCACTATATGGTGTGTGTGTGTGTGTGTGTGTGTTTGAACAATTAGTATTAATATATTATTATTTTGTATAAATATACACAACTGAGCCAAAACATTATGACCACCTACCTAATATGCTGTTGGTCCTCCACATGCTGCCAAACCAGTGCCGACCCACCGAGGCATGGACTCTACAAGACCCCTGAAGATGTCCTGTGGTATCTGGCACCAAGACGTTAGCAGCAGATCCTTCAAATCCTGTAGGTTGCGAGGTGGATCGAACTTATTGTTCCAGAATATCCCATAGATGTTCAATTGGATTGAGATCTGTGGAATTTGGAGGCCAGGGCAACACCTTGAACTCTTCGTCATGTTCCTCTAAAACCATTCCAGATTCAGATCTTTATTCCTGCCAATTTCTCCTGCATCCAATATGTTGATTACGAGAACTGATTTTTTGCTTACCATTTAATCTAGTACCCAGACCTTAATATGTGGCCTTGTTAGGAGATGATCAGCGATATTCGCTGTGACTAGTCATAATGTTTTGGCTCATCATTATATGTCATTATATGTGGAGATTTAAATTTCATATTAATGTTATATATTAATATTTTATATAAATATCTATAAATTGTTATATATAGGCTACTTTTTATTAATCGTGTAGCTTAACTGGTAATACATCAACATCAAATAATGGTAAATTCAAGGTATAAAATGTATGACAAAGTCAATTGGCTACAATTTGCAGGAGCTAATTTATTTGACCAAACATGCAGTAAAAACAGTAATATTGTGAAATATTATTATAATTTAAAATGACTGTTTTGTTCGTGCATTTTAAAATGTAATTTATTCTTTTTCCTGTGAGTAATTTCTTAATTTCTTAAAAGTAATTTCTGACCGTGTCCGTGTACATGATTGTAATCACTGGTTAAAAAGGCCTTTGAGTGCTCCAGCTTGCTCCAGTTGTCTGCCTCCTATTAAAGCCAATGAAGTGAAGTTAATCAGCATGTGCTATGTATAGACCTCTACATCTCCTCTGACTACAAGCCTGTCTGACTCAATAGCACATGCACGAGCGCATGAGCTGGCCGGTAATGATCCATGCTCCTTAATGTTCCACTTTACCAAGTAGATATTCCCAGGTACAGCGAGGGCCATGTGTACGACATCTGTTATCTGGGCTTTAACCAGGGTCTAATGGCTATTCAGCACCTACATGTAAGAGGTGATGGCAATGAAGCCTCCTTGCAGATGGCAGTACAAATTTGTTTATTATTAGAGGGTAAATAGATTTATTTTGGGGGCTGAAAGAACCCGAGCCCTCATTACAGCGATCTATGACATGTTTATAGACCTCTTGTCTCCTATTGTAGTTTTTGTCTGCAGAAATGGAACTGGAAGTAATTGCAGGGTGATAAGAATGATGATGTGTATGAAGGGCAGGAAAATAGATTCAGAGTTGTATCAGGATGTATATTTGTATGAGTTCGTAGTCAGCTGTGTAAACACTTGCTAGTTCTGTTTTAGCGAAAATGCCCTCCGGTCCAGAGACTTCATTTTTGCTAACCCAAGAGAAGACAGTTTATTTATCCACTCTACATTTCCAAGGGTTGCAGTAGCTGAACGTTGCTTGCCAAGTTAATAAAACAAAGGCTAGTCTTAACTGTAGGCGTATATACGTCTGCTGGCTTATAGAACAAGCTTCTGTTTTATTGTCTAGAAAACAACAGCCTTGCCGCTTCACATTGTTTACTCTGAAAGTTTTCTCAAACTTTACTTCTCCTTACCATTTTTTCCTTTCCAATCCTTCTTCTATAATGGAGGTTCCTGTCTGTAAACTCCGAATCGATGCTTTCATAATGTGTGGTGCATGTCAACAGATCTAGCAGCAGTGCCACTTTTTGTTTGTAGCTCTTGTGTCATGTTAACAGATCCTGTTTTCTCATTTCGCTCTCCTGCTTCTTTTCTCATCTCATTGCACCTGTTAGGAACACTTTGGAACTTGTCCTCCTATGAGCCACTGAAGATGGTGATAATTAACCACGGGCTTCAGACGATGACTAATGAGGTCATCATCCCTCATTCGGGCTGGGAACACGAGCCGAACGAGGACTCAAAGCCACGAGATGCAGAGTGGACCACGGTCTTCAAGAACACATCTGGATGTCTTAGGTACACTGGTCTGATTGACAGCCTCTTCACCATCCTCGTCAGCTGACCTAGAACAATGTCAATGAATCCTATTAGTCTTTTAGTTTTTGCAAGTTTCTGCAAAGCCTTTGACCCATGTAGTCTATGCTAATTGGATTGCTAAAAGGTTTTACATGAACAAAAGAAATGAATTTGTGTTTATTAAGATGGTCTGTCTCTCTCAGTGGTATTTTAGTATTATTTATATACTAATATAGTATTTATTAAAATTTTGAATTAGCTTTTATTTTTATATTTTCAGTTTTCATTTGAATTTTAGTTTGTTTAGCACTTTACAATAAGGTTTCATGTGTTAATATTAATTAACACATAATCTCAGTATTTACTAATACATTTCTAAGATCAAAACTTGCATTTGTTAACATTAGTTAATGCAGTCAGCGCGCCGACATGTAGCGCCGTTGCACTCGGGCGGCCCGAGTTCGAGTCCCGGCTCGTGGACCTTTCCTGATCCCGTCCCCCATCTCTCTCCCACCTTGCTTTCTGTCCACTCTATACTGTCCTGTCACAATAAAAAAAAGGCAAAAATCACCAAAAAAAAAACAATATTAAAAAAAAGTTAATGCACTGTAAAACATGCATTTTTTATGAACTAACATAAAAAAATATTTTGTTCATTGTTAGTTCATGTTAGTTAATGCATTTAATGTTAACAACTGATACCTTATTGTAAAGTGTTAACAGTTTTGTTTAGTAATTTCTTAGCATTTAGCAATTTTATTATTTTCTGTTACACTACTCGTTATATCACTTTTCCGTTATACCCCACAAAATTGGACAGAATCATAATTTCTATTCATTTTCTTCTAAATTATTTGATCTGGTGAACATATTAGTGGCTTCTAAAACTGTCTCTGTGTTTTCACTTCCACAATTGCTGTTATGAGTCAGCGTAACATTATTAACTGCACTCTGTCACAACTCTCACTCATATTATGTGTTCATAACCCGCCTTGTCTCTTCCGATGACGAAGTTCCACTACACTTTCGTTTTCTTTTAGGTACATACTAACCCAGAGAAACATTTCATGAAACATGAAGCTAATAAAAATACGATTACGACAAGCAGCATATGATTTGTATGTGATTTTCATGTAATTTGGGCTATTTTTATAAGAATAGAGGATGTTTACATGAGAAATGCTAAGCAGGTGTAGTAAATCACTTATTCTAAAATGCTACAAATAAACAAAAGTCTGTCTCATCATTTGACCAAAATCCACGTTAGATCGCAATCGGAAGTTATTACAAACACCCGAGGGTATTTTACAGTGAGTTTTGAGTAAAAGCATGGTATTAATCTCATGAATTGTCATGTGTAGATTGATGCTAATTGTAGCTATAATTCACCTGTTACCCAGATACAGTTATATTTCATGATGAATGTTGTCAAAAGAATAAACATAAGTTGGAGAATGCGCAAGACATGTAATGCCAGAGTAAAGTAATGCAACAACTTACATTTGACAACGGCATTCTTGTCATCTTTTCTCCCTATAAAATCGAAGTAATGTCAATATTTCCAGCCGCTGAATGTAAGATTTTCCATATTGCAAGCTAGCTTTCTGCAGTGGTGACATCATGTGCACGTGTGAGTTGTGAAGACTATGTAAATGAATCTAGGAATGATTTGATTTCAAATCAGTAGTGTTTGAAGCAACAAAAATTACATGGTAATGAGCTATTTTAATGGATGGTAACTGTAATGCTATTACTGAAATCATTAGTAAGTTGTTACACTACTGATTACTGCAGAAAGTAATGTTATTATGGTAATACTTTACTGCCCAACACTGATTATAACTAGATATAGTTTGTGTTCTTGGGGTAAAAGAGCCAATGTAAATGTTTAGCTTAGAGAAGATGATCATTTTTGTCCATGGGAACAGCAGTTAAAATGAGCTGTTGCCAGTGTTGGGAAGGTTACTTTGGAAATGTAATAGGTTACAGATTACAAGTTACCCTATTTAAAATGTAATGCGTAATATATCTATAAAAATAAATACATAGTAACAATCTGCATGCTATCCTTTTAACCACTATGTGTGTGTGAAGGGAAAACATTATACCATATAAGGCCTAATATTGATTTCTCACTAACAGAACAAAGAATAGATTCTAGTTTCATACTCACTGGCAACCCAAACAGATTTCCCCAGTGTAGCTCTCATAACATGCATGTTTTTTTTGTTTTTTTTTAAATAAGGTTATATTCCACCTACAATATTGTTTATACTCTGTGACCAATCGTCGTGTAGTTAAATAGCTCTATTTTGCAAGTCAAAACAGCAAACTAATAGAAGGATTTGTCCATTCGTTCACTACGCTTTATGTTAATATTCATCATAGGAGATACTTCCTCTGGATCGACATTGAAACCTTCATTGTCGATAGCATTTTAATAGCATATTTTGCACTGTTATATTTGTGCCCTTTTCTAATTTCTGGATGAAATGATTTTTACATTTCCACCACTGGAACGCATTTTTATCACTCACCATAGTGGCAACTCTCAGTCAGGTTGTAGCCTAACGCTTTCAACGGCAATGTGGATTGATGTAATTGGCAAAGAGCCAATCAAAAGCATCAGAATAGCATCGACCATACTAAATGGCCTTTAAATGGCAGAAGGCATCGTGCACATCAAAAATAGGCAAAGCAACACATTTATATTATTCAAAATATCCTAGCTTTTTACAGAAAATACCCAGATTTAACCCCCTTTGTAATCGTTAACATTTTCATAAGTAACTAATTTAATTACACTTTTTTTTTTCTCAGTAACTGTAATGGATTACAATTACATGTAACTCCTTTACATGCAACTAGTTACTCACTCCCCGACACTGACTGTTGCTATATGAGAGACAACCGATATAAAATATGAAACTAATATAAAAGGAAAGGGGGAATAGACAATTTTGTATAGATTGAACTTATTTGTCTTCTGACAAACTCTATGAAAAAGACTATAATAACTAAAGGCAAAAATCAATAGTGTCTGTTCTATATTTAACCATTATTGCTCTTATGTTACAAACCTCTTTGTAGACACTGATCCTTTCCTCTGGGGGTCATTGAAGCAGCTCAGCTTTTGATTAAGATGTCCAGTCACTAAAGGGCTTTATATCACCATGGTTACCATGCATTCTACCACAATAAGTGGAGTTCATTTTTTTTTTTCTTGCACCCACTTCTGTCTATAAAAGGCAAGAGAAAATTGCTGTATAAGAGGTTGATTTTACTTTTTATATGAAAAGGATGTCTTTTTTCCATTCAGTGTGGTCTTTGCGTGACTCAGCAATTATAACTGGGCCATGGATCCATATATAATAATAAATGTGTTTTGAATCTCTAGCTTAAACTGCAATGTCTTGGCCATCACTGTCCTTGGCGAAACAGCCCAATGATTGACATGAATTGAGCACAACTCATCAGATCATGTTACCTTCCTCCACTGATGTGATCTTGGGCTCAAACAATGTGATATAGTGCCATGACAATGCCTTCAGTGATCCTTCTTTTCTAGGATTCACATATTGTTGCACTCCATGTTGACATAGTGGCATTAAATCAGTTTATTGTAGCCTTGTTTGGCTGTGACTCTCCTTGTTTGACCCATCTAGACTTCCATGGCAATGGCGGATAAGCCTCCACACACAGGTCTGATTGTCTAAATCAGCTTGCTAGTGGCAGAAGCAGGTCATTGTAGTTCAGTTTCATGACCTCAAGTGCTCCCTTTAAATCCTTAATCTTGTGAGTAGGTACTTTGAACACAGTGTTGTGATCTGGTTGTCCTTGATCATAAAGGGCGATATCTAAAATGTGCATGGTGAGGGGTTGATTGATGCGATCTGTTGTTATGTGATGAGGTAAGAGGTATGATTCAGGTATGATTATATCCATGTCTATTCCTTACCCCACTGTTGATTCTACATGTAGCAGGGGTCTTTCAGAAGCAGGATTTGGATGCTACAAAAACTTGTCGCAGAAATTGTGTGTGGTATATTTCACCACTCTGTCTTCTTCCTTTAATTCCTCCCTCTCTTCTCTTATTTAAGCTGTGTCGTGTGTGAGCTCAGCATTGAAGCTGTGTTTTCCTCTCTAGCAGCCAGGCCTCTAATCTCCTGCTGCTACTGCTGGTTGTGCTGCAACCTGCTGGGCCAAGTCCAAATTCTGCTTGCCTCTCTATGTGTGACTCTACCTCCCTGCCTTCATCCGCCCTTCTTAGCCTCTCAGTCTATTCCTTTACTTTTCAAGTATACCATTTCATAGAACATCAGATATCGGCAAAAAAAGAAAGAAATATAGGTAGGAAGCATGCATGGACATAATTGTTTATTTATATATCCATTACTTATTGAGTTTATGTTGATGTCAACTAATATTGGCCCTTTGAATAGAAAAAAGATAGTAAAAACCATAACATTCTGAAATAATGTTATACTGTTTTCTATTTTAATATATTTAAAAAAAAAAATTTATTCCTGTGATCACTCCAGTCTTCAGTGACATATGATCCTTTATTTAATCATTCTAATATGCTGATGGTGCTCAATAAACATTTCTTATTATGTCAATGCTTCTTAATATTTGTTAAAAATTATTCTTTGAGTAGAAAGTTCAAAGAACAGCATTTAGTAACATTATAAATGCCTTTACTGTCACTTTTCAATTTAATGCTAATTAATGCTGAACACAGTTATTAAAAATCAGCATTATTAAAAATCATATATATTCTTTTTTTTCTGATTTCTGCAAAATCCAGTATTGGTCGACCTCTTTCTTTATCTTAAATTTTAAGATGAGGAACATCCAGGAATGTGTCTTCTTGAAAGTGATATTTCTCCTTGCTTTCTTTTCTCTCTTTTACTCTTTCTCAACCTCCTTATCTCTCTTTAGCTCATTTTCATTTGCCAAGGCTCTTGCTGGCTATTCCCCTGTGACAGGTCAGTCAATATTATCAGGTTAACTAGTGCCTCAGCGGGTCTAAAGGCTGCTATAGGGAGAGGTGGTAGTTCAGCCATCATGGCATCATGTGTTTCCACATGCCACCTTTCAGCAGGTCACTAGCACACATCATTGCAGACATGCGGTTGTGCACAACGCCACTCCATCCTCATCCTGTCTTTTTAGCCTCAGCTCAGCCTGTATCCATGGAAACTGTATCCTGTGACATCTGTTGCCTAGTAAGCTGCTTGGAGGCAGAGTTTTGTTTCCTGTCTCTCCTTGGCAGAGGGAAAGCGCCCTTTATTTATTTCTTTGTCCATTGTAACAAATGTGCACATTTGTAATTCCTGATTAGTGTGTCCATGTCCAGTTTAAACTTGAGATGTTTGGAGGTCTTTGAAGTCCTAACACAGAGCAGAACTAAGTGATAAAGTGTTTATCAGTAAGATATTCACTTTATTTCACAAGATTTTGCCAATATTTCCAGGATATAATTTCTTGCATCAGCCACTGAATCATGTTATTGTACTATACAGAACTATATTAGGGCTGACAATTTAATATTTTAAATAAGATTATTTAATTAAGAAATTAGAAAACACACACACACACACACACACACACACACACACACACACACACACACACACACCCCTGACCTGTACATACATTTCCTGGCATCTGAGTAAATAATGCTTAAACTGCCACCAAACACATAATATTATTATTATTATTATTATTATTATTTATTTATTTATTTATTCTTTTTTTTTTTCACTTTTATCTGCCACAATATAATGTCTTTAATTCTCAACCTGGGATTTAGGTACAAGTAATTGTAGGCAGTATTCAATATTGTGCTGACAGTACTTCAGTCATTAGGGAGGAAAAAGACAGGTAGCTGTAAAAATGCAATCCATCTCTCTTATATCTGGATTGCAGCCACAACAGATGTACAGCTGGAAAATGTCACATTCCATATGGGTGTTATACTGCAAATGGGTTTAAATTTCTAATACTGGAAATGGACCCATTTGTTTGGCAGGGTGTTAGTTTAATTTATGTTTTCTCCAGTTGTCATTTGATAGTGATGACTGTGGAGTGAGGCTTTTTTTTATGTGTAGGATTTTAGCTTGGCAATCTAGTTATAAAAAACTGCAGCTTGAACAGCTGGTAGGAAAAAAATTTAGGGTTAAGAATGAGGAACCCAGATGGCTCCTGGTGCCTGCTCAGGCTGTGGACACAGAGGAGGTTCTTTTCATTTTTTCTTATATAATGCTAACCTTGTAACTTTCTAATGTAATCTGTCCTCCATCAGGACACTGGTCATTTTAGCAGGTCTGAGATCATTAATGATGGATAACTGAAAGTACCTCAGCAGAATGAGGCTTGAATGTCGGTTTAATTGGATACAAAAAAAATGTATCACATAAAAATTATTGCACACAGAGAAGCACATTTCAGATAGCATGTGAACCGCAAATTAATTCCTCTTTCGCATCGGACATATGCACACAAAATGATGTCAAAATACCAGTCTCAGCATGTATTCTCGTAAATGCAGTCGGTTATGTATTAAGTGGACGTAAAAAGTTGAGAACGAAATCAGATGTGTATCATTATATTGGATCTGTGCATTCGGTCTTAAAGTGACAGTAACAGTAACCTGCTGCTGTCTAAGTCATTAATGTTAATGAAACTACAAAACAAAGATTGATCTATATTTAATTTATACAGTGGACACTATAGTGTTTTTGTTTTTTTACATTTAAACTGAATACACAGTTAGACCTTACTTTATTTTTAACTTTGTTATATTGTATTTATCAATGCTTGTAATTAGTGTATTTGATGTATATTTACTGACTCTTCACCTGCCTTTTAATAATGTTTGAACTGTATTAGTTAGGCTAGTAGTTTTGCTGTGACATTGAAATAATTAAAGTGTGCTTTAAGTAATAAATGGAAGATATTGGTCCCTTCAATTCCTTAACCTCTTTTTACCAGGAGCTTGTATTTACTTTTACAAGAGCAGTTTGACTAAAGTTTAACTAATTAAATTAAGATTAGTTTAGCTTGGCAAGCTAGAGTTTCAAAGTAGCTTCCTCAACAAAAACTTCAGCTTTTGATGTATAATCAGTAAAAATACTTGCGCTTAATCATGCTTTTGCTATTTGCCGTAGGAATGTGAGCTCAGACGGTGCAGAGGCGCGCAGACGTTTGAGAGAGTGTGAGGGGCTGGTGGATGCCTTGCTGCATGCTCTGCTGTCTGCTGTAGGAAAGAAGGACATGGACAACAAGGTGAGTGTCTTTAGCAGAAGCTGGAGCATGGATCCATCTTTGTTTAAACATTATACCATTTCTGTCTTAAAATGACATGCTTTAGGTCATATGCAAAAAATAAATAAATAAATAAATAAAAATCAATATATATCAATATTATAATCTATATATATAATATTGATATATTTTTATCAATATTGAAATCATGGCATTAATATTTTGATTAAATATTGCATTCAATAAAATCATGCTGCCGCATTCCATCCAGAGCACCTTCTTTTCCTTCACAGTGGCGTGCTTTCGTTCCTCCCTAAGCCAAACTTAAAGGGATAGTTCCCCCAACAATGAAAATTTTGTCATCATTTACTCACCCTCAAGTTGTTCCAAACCTGTATGAGTTTCTTTTTTCTGTTGAACACAAAAGTAGATATTATGAAGAGTGTTGGTAACCAGACAGTTACAAATGCCGTCTACTGTTGCTAAACTGTGGGACGTGCTTGATAATGAACAGTATTATTAAAAGCACATTAACCGAGAAAGAGATACTGTTCCCTAGTCGGCTTTCTGTGCGCGAACTCCGAGACCTATTTCTGTTGAAAGCTATTACTTATCTCAATACCACTGTTAGTATATCTTCCTAAAAAACCTAAAGCACTGTTTAGTTAATTTGTATTTTTGTTCTGTTGTATTTTTGTTCTGTCGGTTTGGTTTGTTTCTTTATTCTTATTGTTTTGCTGACTGTAACTGTTTTGAGGACTTAATACTTACTTTAATTGACCTAGTATTAGTTTTTGCTGAAGTATCGATAATTGTCATGAAATAAGACTTTGATCACCAATAATCATGTTAAATAATCGTGATTTCAATATTGACCAAAATAATTATGATTTTTTTTCTATAATCAAGAAATCTAGGATATCTACTTAGTGGATATGTTTATGCCACTGGTCCCATGATCTTAACTTGAAACAGAGGGATCTTGTATCATCTTGACAGAGTGATAATTTGTGATAATGACTGCCTTGCTGCACATTATCCCACTTGTTACTTGGCTACTTCTGAAATAAATAAATAAATGAACACAAAATATTGATCTGAGTGTAAATAGTTGATGAGACATGAAACCAGCACAGTTACATTGTCATTGTCATTTTATTATTATGAAATTATTATTATTAAAATGTTTATTTACTCTTTATTAGACAAATGGTCACCTTTATACTACACTTTTATTTTTTTATATGTTTTAACATATCTTTTATATTATAAATGTTTAAGGTCTTTTCCCCTCTATATTTCATTCTTTCAATATTTCTCTCTTGCTGTCTCTTAGTCTGTGGAGAATTGTGTTTGCATCATGAGGAACCTGTCTTACCACGTGCACAAGGAGATTCCAGGGGCTGAGAAGTTCCAGGACCCCTCGGCTCTTCAGGGTCCCGGCTCTGCTGGCACTCAGAGGAAGAAGAAAGATGACGCAGGCTGCTTCGGAGGAAAGAAGGCCAAAGGTCATTATTGAATTCTTCTTCATCTCATCTATGTGCTTTATACTTCTAAAACAGTATTGAGCACCTTTATATCACTGAGCCTTGATCATCAACAGCCGGATTCTTCAATCAGCAGCAGGTCCATGGAGGGCAGTACGATCCTAGCATTTACACAACATCCTAAATAGCAGTGCAGTCAGATAATAGGAAGCTAAATGATGCTTGAGTCTATTTGTTTGGCCTGTGCTCTATTGTGGCTCATGATTCATAACTGGAGTGTGTGTCTGGGGTATCAATGTTGAATCAATATTCATCTTTAAATGGATGTGGGTGTAGGTTCAGTGTCTGTGGTGCTACACTGTCTGAGATGAATCAGTTCTTCCAGACGATGTGTTGTCCAGGTACTCGTTCTAAATACTATGCCAGGAGAGCTGATTGATTTCCAGGTTCCAGCTATTTCTTGGATTAGTTATCCAGATTTTTGTTCTCTCAAATTAACTGATGAGAGACCTCTTGAATATATTAGTGATCTGAATTAGCGAATTGATTCTCGAACAGACCTACAAGGGAACTCATCAAACAACCTGAAGGAGCAAAAAAGCAAGAATGTGCTTAAACCACTAAGATGACAACATTGATGTGCCTCATGAGGTTTGTTTATCTGTCAGTGGCCCTGCAGATGTACTTTGAAAATGCAATTGACCTATATTTGCACCAGAAAACAAAAATTAAAGAGATGTTTTCCCAGCAAGCTATTAAGACAGATCCCTGGTCCCAGCAAAATCTTACCTGAGTTAAAAGGCTTCATTTAGTCTTGTTCTCAAAACATATAAAGTTTATGTTGCCATGTTAGCTTACCGCAAATTTAAGCAGAAAGTGTGTCGTTTCAGCACCACTATCATGTTAGAAATGATAAAAAAACTGGTTTTCACTGTATTTACTCTTAATTATTAAAGTGTGTTAATCTCATATAGATTACACTGGCATTCAAAAATTTGGGGTCAGTATTTTATTTTAAAGAAATTAATGATTTTATTCAGCAAGGATGTATTAATATGAGCAAAAGTTACTGTAAAGATATATATATATATATATATATATATATATATATATATATATATATATACATATACATATATATATATATATATATATATATATATATACATATATATATATATATATATATATATATATACATATATATATATATATATATATATATATATATATATATATATATATATATATATATATATATATATATATATATATATATATATATATATATGAGCACACACATATGTACATGCATGTCTCATCATGTCTCATTATATTATTAACCTTTTACCAAAATCAAGATCAAATAGAGTTATAAGGTTTTTCACCAGCAAATTTCTGAGAATTTCAGACATATGTGTTTTGTCAGTCATTAGAATGGCCACATCCGAGGCAGTAAGTGCATCGCAATGTTTTCATCAACTTAGGTCATAAAGATATTATTGCAGCTACTGTAAATTGGCACTCAAGTTTTGTTTTGTTTTCTCTAATGCTGAGAGAAAAAAACATTTCACAAACATTTAATAAAATTGTACTGACCCCAAACTTTTGAACAGTAGTTCTTTGTTTTCACTTAGCAGTAATGATCGTCAGCACTCAGAGGTGACAGACGTTCATAAGACTATGCTATTAAACTGAATGAGTTGATTTTCAGGTGGTTAGCTGAATATCCTGACTTTGACATCAGTACATTTCTTAGCCAGATTTTCTTGAAAAAGTTTATCTACCATCACAGTAGTTGACCTGAAAGAGAAAACTGTCTGTAGAAGACTGATTATGCAAATGCCCACTATAGCAACTCAGCAGCAACTCTGAGAATGCAGTGCTCACTTGTGTTACATTATGAATTGTTCTGACACATTGCAGAACACAATGGCGCATGGAATATTCTAACTTTCTTGTAACCATTTAGTGAATTTGCTCCAAAGAGCTGGGCAACATGAGAACTGATGGAACTGACTCTCTCCTAAACCTTATATATTTTTTAAACACTCTATTCTTTCCTATGTACTTTTAAGTGGTTCACAAATAAGTTCTGTCTGCTTTAATACACACACTCTCTGAATCTCCTCTCTTCTTCCCCTGCCTGCTTTTTTTCCTTATTGGTATTGCTGCTGTAGAGGAATGGTTTAATCAAGGTGAGTGTCTCTTCCTGCTTTTCCGCTGTCTGTCTGTTTCTCTCAGCATACACTCACTAATACCTCCCTATATCTTTATCAGAATAAAATTGTCATCGCTGGCCCTTTTGCAGTCTTTCAACTTTCATTCTTAAACATTCCTCTCTTCAAGGAAATGTCAAACCGATTTACAGATTTAGCCAGATGGCATAGATGTCTGCGTGTCTTTTGTAATCTGTTAACGAGGCCTGGCTTTTACATTTTTTCTTCTTGCCCATTGCTTAAAAGGGATAGTTCACCCAAAAATGTCATTATTTACTCACCCTCATGTTAATCTAAACCTGTATGATTTTTGTTTTCTTGCATAGAAGACTAAAGGAGATGTTTAACATGTCAAACACGCACAGTAAAAATGTAAAAAAAAGTGCCATAGTGCAGTCCATGTGATATTATCTACAAAAGGTGCATGCAATATCTTTGTCTGAAAAAAAAAAATTTCCTATGCTAAATGAGCTCTGTATTTTGTTTTATTTATTAGTTAAAATATTTACAATCTTTAAAATTTATTTAATGAGAATCAACACTGCATAAAATATTAAGACTTGTTTTCAAAAATTGCATCTTGTCTTGTGCACAGATTTTTAAAAAAGATTTTAGGTTTTGAATAAATCTTTCAGTATCTTAAGTTGCTTCTCAAGTAAATTTATCTTGTTTTTGGAATTTTTAAAGGAAAATAAATATAAAAAATATGAATTAATCAATGTAATTCATTCCTTCATTTAATAATTCATTCAGATACTAAACATTCACTAAAATATTAAATTTGTAGAAATAAGATGTTAAATGCTTCAGTGAAAGATTTTCACTGAAAAATGGCTTTGGTTTTGGTCTTTTCCTGTAATATTGTGGCTTCAGAGCACTTAATATGTAGTGTGTTTGAATCATGAGGACTATTTTTAAAATGCTTTTTGTTGTTTTTGGAGCATGTCAAATATGTTTGGAACAATATGAGGGTGAGTAAATAAAAGCAGAACGTTCATGTAGATTAACTGTCCCTTTAACATGTTCTCTGTGTGTGATAGTGGAGTAGTGTTCATTACTTCACTCCGTCCTCCATGACAAAAGTTTTGCATTTTTAATGGGGGGGTTCCACTCTTGGGAGCTGGTGTCAAGAGTTTGTCTCTGCATATCTGTGTAGTAGCTAAATTTATGTGTGGCACGTCTGTAACTGTGTATGTTTCTGAGACTTGGGTCTATTTGACATTTTCATACCAGTAAATTCCGTCTCTTATAGAGTGACACTTACAACTGCTCTCTCTGTCTCGTTCTCTCACGCTCTCTCACTCTGCCTTCTCCTTCTTCACTTAGGGAGGAAAAACGGAGAGCATGACAAAAACTATGACACGTTGGACCTACCCAAGCGCACAGAACCCACTAAAGGTACGTCTTTATTTGACAACACCGAATTATTACATCTTTAAGCTGCCACTCTTCTGAAAAAGGGACAGGAAAAGACCTGACTCTTTAGTCTCTCTCAAAAAGAGAGAAAACTAGTCATGAAAGGCAGGTGAAGTGAATTCCAGTAAGATACAGTCTAAAAATAGCCCTCTTTAATATAAACTGTACCGAGGGTTGTACTACACAAAATTATGGGAAATTAAGCTCTTTTCCAAAACTTAGTGAGCTGCAGTATTCTAAGGCATCACAGGCACACTACTGTGAAATAGTGTTGTCAAAAGACCCGGTACTTCGGTACCAAGTCGGTACTAAAAAAAATTTAAACGTCACGGTACCAGGTTTTCTCAAACCCGGTACTTGATGCGCGTGCAGTTGCGTCCTCTTCATAAAAGCGCTGAGACATGGCGATGGCGGTGCCGCTGATGTGGTGCTGATGTTTTTGCGCGTGCAGATAGTTATTTCAAATGCCGCTCTGCAAGCGCGCTCATAATAGAAGCGGCGCGCTCGTTTTTCCATGCGCGCCTATGTTCATGGATGCATAGCAACGACAGACGCCACGGGAGAACAAGCGCTTGTGGAAAGGAGAAAGCGGTGCGAACTGCGCTCTCCATGATGATGAGGAAGTATTAGCAGAGAATTAATTGATTTCTAGCCCTTGCATTAGCTTTACTGCTAAATATATATTTGGAGATGAGAAATAAAAAGCCGTCATTAATATCAGTCCGTCAGAAAAACAGTTCTAGTCTTATTCTTAGCAGGTTTAAAAAGCCCTTTTAAAATTAAATATGAATGCAGTTTTGGATTAAATAAAAGTACAGTCAAGTCAAATAAAACACGTTTTATCTCCTGTATAGTTTGGTAACACTACAATAAGATACCATTCATTAACATTACTTAATGCGTTATCTAACATCAACACATTGAGTGAACAATATATTTTTACAACATTAATTAATGTTTGTGAATGTTATTTAATACAAACACTTGATTGGTCATGTTTGTTCACTTCAGTCGTTGTGCATTAAATAATGTTAACATAAATAATGTTAACTTTTGATTTTAAAAATGTATTTTTAAATTAACCCCAAGGAGAATAATTGCGACAGTATATAACTATTGTTTATTGTTAGGTCATTTTATCTAATGTTATCTAACAAATGGAATCTTATTGTAAAGTGTTTTTAATACTACAGTTTCCATCTTTGTAACTGTGATATACACTTTAATATAATTATGTAAATTTAATCTAAATTAAGCTTTGGTACCGAAATTGGTACCGAGAACCGTGGATTTTCACTGGTATTGGTACCGAATACTGAAATTTTGGTACCGTGACAACACTACTGTGAAATCTGTTCCAAAAGTAAGGCTTCTTAATGATACCTTGATCTGACAAATTTACTATAAAGGCAATCCCAGAATGCATCATGACAAGCTCAAAAATTAGAGAAGTGCACTACCGTTCAAAAGTGACAGTAAAGACCTTTGCTTCAATGCTACGAAAGATTTTTATTTCAAATAAGTGCTGTTCTCTTAAACTTTCTATAAATTACCATTTAAAAGAACGGAAAATTTAGCATTTTATTTTTAGCATTGTGTCATTACAGCATCAGAAACATTTTAGAATATTTAGGATCAAGTTGACATGCGTCTGTTACATGCTATTTGTTTGTTTAATGAAGATAATCGTTGGTGCTGACATGGCATAAAATAACAATATATATATTAAAAAGACAACATCTATTGCGCTAGAGCTGCTGCAGATTCCAAATAAGTCACTTATAAGGTTCCAAGTCTGCTCGGATGCTTCATTAGTAGGCTGTAGGCATTGAGCTTACTAGGTTTTGAAGCAGAGCTTCGGTTTGCACAAAGTGCATTGAGTGCACATAAGCATACAGAGATCCTCTGGGAATCCCAAGTATCAGGTAACAATATTCTTCTGCCTAGGCCTTTTATCATTATGACAAACACAGCCGTTATCCTCAGTGGCAGAGTGCTAAATAGTCAATGTATTCTAGTGCAATTGTATCCTTGACCAAGTCCATCCAAGTAGAATGAGGCTGATTTACACACCAGATTGAGACCGTTCTGGTTTAAACCATCTGTGTGTGAGATGGATATTCAAACCTTGTATGCAAATTAATCATAAGGCATGCAGGTTAAGGGAGAATTTAGACAAGATGTGTTGCAGTGTAGTGAAACAGAACAGGGGTCTCGAGACTAGACTTGATGTCTTAAACCCTGAAAAACAGCAGTCTGTGTGGCAACGGCCATAGATGTCTGTCTCTATTTACACCCCCTCAACAGTCATCAGGGAGCCACTCAATACCTCTTTCCTTCTGACAGACTGGGATCTAGGATCATTTTACCTTTGAGCTCTACTTAGTGGGAGAGGAAAATGTTTTATTGAGGCTCATTTTTTATGTATTACTATAGATGAGCCACAAAGAGGGATGAAAAATGAATCATTTTTAGATGACCTGATTTATTTTTCTATGAGTCTGTGAGGGAGATATTTGCTTGTGAAGACATCCCATTAAAGAGGAGAAATACTGTTTACTGATCTCCCACTCATGAGAGGACCATAATTTGTGTTGTCGTGCTGTAAAAGAGAAAGATAAAGATGAATGAATAAATAGGAATAATGCTAAATCAAATGTAGTCATCAAGCTTTAGTAGAGAGGTTCACATGTGTTGTTGGTGGAATGTTTTGTTTGCCAGAGGAAGATCAGTAGCTCATGAGCAGACCCATGAGGAATCTGCAGAGTTTGTCTGCACAGATTTTGGGGGGAAATCTATGGAATTCTTTGGTCATTCTTGAGTCCATGAGAATGGATGAATTATCAAACAATTTAATACATACATTTGTATATAATATTTATTTGGTCTTTCTTGAGTCCATGAAGATGGATGAATTATCAAACAAAGTTATATGTACAGTTGTATTTAAGATTTGTGGCTGAGAAATGGAATATAAACAAAAAATGTAAAGCTCTTTCATTTGGTCTGTAAGATTCTGCTTTAAATGGATAAATAGTGACAGTAAAGAAAAGTAAAGTAAATAAATATTTCAGTAAAGAACAAGTTATGTCAAAGAAATTATTTTGAACTTTGTTCATTAGAAAATCCCCCCTAAAAATGCTTCAAAGTTTATGTAAGAAATGATTGACATCGGGCCGTTGAATTGTTTAAAAAATAATGCACACACGTTTACAAGTGATAATGCGTGAAGCAGCAGAGCGGCCGTTACTAGAGGTTCGGGTTTGTAACTAAAGAAAAACGAAAGAAAAAATATATACAAACACAACAACACGGCATCAGTGAGAGGAACTTCAGTGCAGCTGGACTAACTTTTAATCAGAGGACGGCGCTGAAACCATCAGCTGTCGATGCCACTCTCTTCATAACTCGGACTGAGAAGGATATATTTGTGTAAATAGTTGTGCAATACTTGAAGATTCGAAGTTTGGGATCCAAAAGGAATTTATGTTACTGTTACACCTGTTCACCCAGCAAACTTTCATAATTGGTAAGTACTGTACGTGCTTTTTCTGTTTTGCTTCTGTGTGCTGACTGCTGAGGGAGCCGCTGTGCTTTGATGAAACTGTGTTTATTTACATATATTTGATTAATGACTGTTGCATGCAATCCTAAAAATACAGAATTTTGCAAAAAGTTATTTGTTGTGAGAAACCAATTTCGGGTTCGGGTCTGGTTCGTTCTTCAATTTTAACAGTTCCATTCGGGTCGGGTCCAACCATCTTGGATACGGACCGGGTTCGGGCTTCAGTTTAAAGCCTGTGCAGACCTCTATCCATTACACCTCAGGTGTGCATAATTCTTCTAATAATTCAACAGTCAATTATTCCGCTTATATTAGAGTTGCCACACCTCAAGACATTAATATGTTTTATTTCAAGACATTTATAAGGTTTTTGTACTTAAAACCATCTTGTGTATCTAATTTCTTGTGTATCTTTCAAAATGAAGCTTGGCCATTGATATGCAGACCAATGCAGTTATTAGAGAGAGAGAAAATAATTAAGTGCATGAATTACCAGTGCAGCTCTCAACAATGTTTGGCAGCAGCGTCTCTACTAAGTAAGTTTACTAAACTGTAAGTTTAACTGCTTCAAGAACAGCAATGTTACTACCTCGCTACTGAGAAATGTCATGTCATGCGCTGACAACTTTCTGTGTGCGTGAATGTTTCCATCTGTGTGTCTGTACTGTATGTGTGTGCTTTTGTATGGGAGAGAGAGCGTGAGAAAGAGAGTGTGCTTTCCATAGATAATTAAACTCAATTTTGTGGGAAATATTTAGTCATTTTTACCCTATGATCCATGTCTTTGTGGATTTCAGAATATTACTGTTGCATTGTATCAAATAAATGCTGTATTGGTAAACAGGAGACTGGCTTTTGAGTAGTGGTAGAGTACGGTTCTACAAATATTTAGGTTTAAAACACTTTAGTACATCTTGACTCCATAGGTGTTCCAATCCTGCGGAAATCTTCAGTGTTCTCTGTGGACACAGATTCTGTGAGAGCCTGCTCAAAGGTTTGTGTGTCTGTGTGTGAATGTGCTGACTACTGCAGAACTACTAGTAGTCTACTGGTGTGTGTTTTCACTTTTCTCACACAGCTTTGAGTCCATTTGACCCTCCAGATACAAACAACAGTCATGTATTAGTTTGTAAATATTTTAAGGGACTTTGTTTTCGCAGAACGTTTGATATTGAGTGTTGCACAAAGTAAATAATAGATGCTGGTCAGGAGATTGAAGGAGCAGTTTCAGCTGTTCAATAGCAATAGCATTTTCATGTCTCACTTCAATTAGCCTCTATCTCATTAACATGCAAAATGGGGATTACTGATCTAGATTACAATTCATTTTGATGGTTTATCGATGTAAGCTGATTTGACCTTTTTATAGCAAGTCAAGCAAGCATGAGCTTTGCGCCACAACTTATACTTGCGCCACAAATTATACCTAAAGTATGATTCAGATGGGACGTAAATCAAAAACCCTCTCCTCATCCACTTTGCATAGTTTTAATTATGTCCTTTCATCACACCTATTATATTCTGTAAAAAACATATTTATTAGCATTTATTTATAGGCATCTGAATTCACTGGGCTTTGTGTTTCCTGTAGACATAAGACTTAAACCTGCACTTGTTTGAACAGGAAAAATAATCTCTTTGCTGAGAAGTAATGAATACACAAGGATTCACATTTGTCCATGAGAATAGGATTAGGGTTGAGAAAAGGCAGGAGATCAGATGAATAGTAAGTCTGATCTGATGTCAGATGGGGATTAAGATGCAATAAATAGAACAGGGTAACTGAGTTTGCATCTATTCTGAGCCTCTCTCTCTCTGTGTGATATATCCATACATCATAACCGTGTGCTTGAGAGGCTGCTGTGACAGCTAAGAGTATTGAGGGATTTTGGTCGCTTAGCTAAACCTGAGACGCACAGCCATGGTTTATTCACTGAGCATCTTTGTTGCCTTTTATGCCTCGATAATTTGATTTCAAAGAGGACCTGTTGGAAAACTACACGCCATTAAAGAAATAAAGGCTTCTCACTGCATGGAAAAAGAGACAGGAGAGAATTAATTAAGGATTCTCTGAGGGAGATAAGAATGACAGTGAGGGCACAATGGGTTTTTTTCCAAAATACTATGAGCTCGCTGTCTACTGCCTACATAGGCAGCTGACTTCCGAGGCTGTATCCTAATTGTGTTGTATAATTGTAGTGTTATAGATATCTATAATATAGATTTTTTATTTTTTTTTTATTACATAATGTTTCCCACTAAGCTCACTGAAATGGAATGCTGTCCTACTGTCATTTCAGTACGAATGCAATCAGGGATTTCATGTTCAAATTCAAGTTGGTCACATGGATTAAGTGTGTTGACCAACATAAAGCTGCTTGATTTGAAAGTGACTCCTGTATGAGCTGTGCTTCATACATTGCTACAATACTGACAGTAGGCAATGGACCTTGATGTGACCTCTAGTGTCATGAGTGTGCCTATGATCCTTTTAAAGCAGTTCACTAGGTTGTGGAGCAGAGCTAATGAGTACATGTTCTTTGGTGTTAACTGAAATGGCATTTACTATGCTCTAGAGGTTACAGAAGGTGACTATTAATACGCCTATTGTGTTTCTTAGCTCTTAATTTAAACAATGCAGTGAAGCCATTGTAGCATTCCATAAAACCACCATAACAGAGTCTTGTGAGAGATGAAGACACTGAATTAATTACATGTCATTTTTTCCCCCTTCTCTGGCTTATTGCTTTTTTTAAGCTCTCTGATTCCCATAACATGGTGACATCAGGTGGAGGAAATGATGATGAATCATGTTGACTGTGTTCCGCTGTGGTTCCTCCTGCCCCTGAGCAGCACGCTTTACACAGAGTCCAACTTGTTTACAGATGTCTGCTCTTTAGGTGGATACTTAAAGGCAGTATCCTATTCAAAATAGTACATTTTAAGTGACTGATTTGGAAACAGCTTGCATGAAGCGCACTGGTGACTAGACTCACAATTGAATAATTTTTTTTATGTTAGCATTTTGCGACACTAATTACTACACTATAATGACCATAAAGGACACAAAAATGTTGTGAAATAGTCAAATTTCAATTATAATAAAGTAGATGCTTTATAGATAAATGAATGAAAGCTTATTTATGATTCTTCTATACTTTTCACCTTCGAAGGATTTTGTTTTCATGTTCATAATCGTGTAGCTGTAAAAAAATTTTTTTTTAAAGTTGTACATAAAACAGATTATTGGATTACATTTTACAAGAAAATACTATTGCAGTCTTTCTACCTCATAATTGCATGTTTAATTCAACGTGTAGATTGCCGTTTCTTCGTAATTATTTGTCAAATTTTGCAATTTTTTGAGTGAAAATTGTTTCAAAGGAAAACATACACCAAATTTTGTTTAAATTAAAACTTTCCGCCTGTTTCACTGTTTCCGCATTTAGCACCTGAATTGTTAGTGGTTAGTGCATAAGAAAGATTTTGTGTTGAAACTGAAGTGGCTGTTTAGTGAAGTTGCTTAGTGCCATCTCAGCAGCTTCTAATAAATTCATACTTTGTGTATTTGCCTGTTGATTAGAGTGTAGTAATACCTTTTAGAGCTCCCTGTTCAAGACTTTTTAATTATAGAGATTAATCTTTTTTTCATTGTAGAATTGTCATCACAAAATATACATGGGGTTGTTTGTACATTAGACTAGTTCTCCCGAGGTAATACAACACATACAGGCCATACGCTTTCTTAGTCTTCTCCTGAAGAGATGTGTGTGCCTTTCATTGCATTGCTCCATATCTCATTTAATTTGCCTCTGTTGCCTGTTGACAGCTCGCCCGGTATGGAGATTTACGTGTTCTCCAAACAGAGCTGAGCGGTACAGACGGCTCACTTATGAACAGCATCTTGCCATCGTGCCTGGCGGCTGTGTTGTTGAACCCACCATTGAATTTAGAGAGCTTCTTAACAAGAACAACATTCTTAATTGGGATGTTTTACAGCAATCTACACTTGAGAAATCCATTTGTGTTATCCGTTCGAGTCCTCCATTAGGAAACTGTCTCTGCTGGGATTAGATATTCTGCTCGAAATCTGAAGCTGCCATATTTTTCACTGATGTTTTGTTAATGAACTCGAGCTCTCTACCGATGTCCCTGTTTATCAGAGCTGTACATTTCACATTTATGCTGACATGCTTCATCTGGCCCTCGTTCTGTCAACACTGTCTTTCTCCCACATGCTGTGAGACGCCTCGGTGACTTTGAAATAAAAAAGAAAATCTGAAAAGTACTTCTGCACTGCGTAAAAACATTTTCTCATATCAGTATAACATATATAATGATAACATCAGTATTTCAGTCTTGTTTTCCAGTAAAAATGTCTAAACATCCTATGTTTATTCATCTTTTTTATGTATCTTTTTTCTTGTAAATTACTTAGCAACTTGTGTAAGGTAAGATTAATTTTCACAGTATATATCTTGAAATATTTTTTTTATTTTAATATCTTTATTTAATAATTGTATTATTCTTGCCGGTTATCATAAACTACCCTCATTATGAGTAAAATGTGTGCTTATAACAAGATTATTCTCTAAAAAAAAACTCATCTTAATATGCTTCTCAAATAAATGTATCTTTTTTAGGGATATTTTGATAGTTTTCTTGAAAATTAACTTTAATACTTACATTTTTGCAGTGTAAATCTCAAATATGAAGACTTGACTTTGGATTGGAATGGATTAAGTTAGTTTGAAAGCATTTTAATTTAATACAGAGAACAAGTTGTATTGAAAAAGGACAATCATTCCACCCCGTCTGGGTAGTGTTAAGTTTCCATCCTCTTGCAGTATCTTCATCCGCCCATGTGGAATGTAGCAGCCAGATCATGTCACAAACAGTACGGTGTCAAAAATCACATACTCTTGATAGTGGACTGTGAGTAAAAACAAAATCGCACGAAGATGACTGCAGCTGCTCATCATCATAGTCTAGTTGGAGACACACACCGAAATGCTTACTTTAGTACTCATTAGGTGGTCTTAATATAGTTTAACAGTTACCCAGTTCTTATCAAAGATACACATATCTTGGCAGCTTGCCTTTCATGTTCTGAGTCTGGGGTGATGAAAAAAAATCTGAATTTTCTGGGTGTACGCCAGAGATGCCACCCATGGAGGTGCCAGTCTATGTAAGAAAACTGGCAGTGGCATCCTGTCGCTTGCCAATCATTATCCCACCCGCTGATGACAATATTGATTCTATTGTACCACAGCTCGTGATCAACAAAAGACCAGCAGCTTTTATGTGGCATGGTGCTGAGAGGCAGTACGAGACAGAGAGAGTCAGTCGTGGAAAGAATCAGGATGTTTTCAAAGCCTTTCTGAGCAGAAATGCTGATCTTTGAACTGTCTTTGAATATGAAAGTTGTGCAGGTTTGCGTCATTTGTATTACAGTGATGAGGGGAAAAGCAGACAGTGGTTGCTTTGATTTTAAATTCAGAATTAAAATTTGATAATTGGAGGGACCTATGACCAAAAGGGGCCTGAGTCCTGGTGTTGGTAATTTTCATTGTCTTAGTGATGACCAGGCAATATCACACCATACCTGGGCCTCTGGGTCACCAGGACTTTGTCCAAAACATGAGAAATTATTAGAAAAAAATAGAAAAATATGATGTTTTTTTTTATCCCAGTGTTTTAACCGCTATAAAACTCTTTTGTTTCTTTGGCTACAAGGCTATCAAACTCCTACTGCAAGGAACACGACTGTGTGATTGTTATTGATGTGGGTATCTTGTTATGCAGCTTCACCTGTATTGGCCAAAACAAATTTCCCTAAAAAACGGATTGTTATTATGTTAAGTTATGTTAAGATATCTTCAACTGATTGATTTTTGCAATCAGCATAGATCCATCCTTTACTGCCAATGGCATCCCACTGTGTGCAGATCAGTGGTTGGTTGGTGGAAAGAATAAAAATGTGATGGAGTTTGATGGCGCTGTTGAAAGAAAAATATGAATTCATAAATGCCAATTTTTCATTATTTTCAACTTATGATTTAGACAGTTATGAAAAATATTTACAATTTCTACCAAGACATAAGCACTATAGTCATGAAATATGTTCTTGGGAATATCTAAAGCTCACTTGAATACAAAAGTCTTCAAAGTCTATAAAACTTGTCTGTTAAGTCATTGACTAACTAAAAGTTTTGAACGCAGCCCCAGTGCATTTCAAAAGTTTTGGGTATAAGAGGTTTTAATGTTTTTTAAAGAAGTCTCTTATGCTCACAAAGGCTGCATTTATTCATCCTTGCTGATTGAAAGTATTAATTTCTTCTTTAAAAAAAAACGGTTTTGAGAGAAGTAATAGCAGTAGGCTGAATTCGGAACAGCATACTATCATACTACTCTTACTATATCTGCCATATAAAATGTACAAAACTTAACTTAAAATACTCTCATTTTTTGCAGTGTAAATCCCAAATATGAAGACTTGACTTTGGATTGGAATGGATTAATTGAAAGTCTCTTATGCTCACAAAGGTTGCATTTATTCATCCTTGCTGAATGAAAGTATTCATTTCTTTTCTTTCTTTTTTTTAAACTCTTTGAGAGAAGTAGCAGCAGTAGGCTGAATTCGGAACAGCATACTAGCATACTACTCTTACTATTTCTGCCATATAAAATGTACAAAAAAGTAGTATTTTAGAATGCTATTCAGCCCTAGATTGATGGTAGCAGAGGCAGGGAACAATAAGGATCAGGTGCAAGGATCAAGCTCTTCCAGCAGTGTTGTCACACCTCACTTTTTGGCCATTGGACTTGAGTCATCGATGGACATGCAGGGTCTATTATGGTTTGAGTGAATTATCTATCATGGCTCCCAGATTTTGGATTTGGGCAATCACCTGATCCCAGATCAGACTAATATCTTGAAAGAGCTGGCAAATAGCACTTGCCAAAAGGCCACAGACAGCTTAATGATGGATGTAATAGATGATATGCATCATTACGCGTGTGTTATTGTTTGTGAAAACAAATCCAGCAGACAGTGTCTAATAGGTACGTGATGGGTCCAGGTACAATGCATGGGAAAATGAGCTAGGCATTGTCCACTGTAAAAACTCATCAGTAAATTATTTGTTTGGGCTTGTTTTTCAATGTCTATTATTATGAAAACCTATTAATAATAGTTATGTTTATCAGTTTTGCTGTTCAATTATTGTACTATAGAGTCTAGCTGAGTAGACGAGGGCTTGTGCATAATATTGCCCAGCGTATGTACATGATGCAGAAAACCATTCTTCACTGGCCTAATGGCTTAGGCAATAATTACAGGGCTGAATTAAACTACCGGGAGGGAATAGAGTGAGATTTACCCTCCCATCAGGGCCTTTGTGTGCTGCTTTTCAGCCAGAAGAGGATGTTTCTGTTTCTCAGAGAGATGCTTTACACACACACACACACACACACACACTTGAATGCAATTAGGCACAGATTACTAGGCAAACCGTCAGTGGCGTCTACATAAAAAGAGCTGCCAGCCTTTATTGTTTCCTGTTTTGCAAACATGCCATTTTATAAATGAACTTTTTAAAGTGAAAACTACTGTCATTTGCAAAATGCTGGAGCGAGAAGAGGAAGACAGAGCGTGTCTGAGGACTGGGCTTTATTCCTGAGATTATAATTTCTGGCATACACTGGCCATGTTTCTTTGTGCCAGTGAAAAATGAGGCGTCAGAGGACTTGTGGATGCGAGATGAAGACACAGGGAAAAAAGAAAAGATGTAGAGCATGTGAGAGAGAGAGAAACGGGGAGCGTGTGATTATTTATCATGTGCTCGAGTATGGGATGGCAGGAAGGTGGGTCGTGAAGAATGGGATATGACATCAAGCCTGCAAAGGGACATCCTTCTCCAGGCAAAGCAGATCAGACACATCATCCGCTACCGACATCCCTGCAATGACTCAAACAAGCCTAACAAAGACACTATGCAGCTAGAAAGAGAGAGAGGGTGTAAGGGAGAAACAGAGAAACAGATGAAGGTTTGAGGAGGAGGATTGCAAACAAAAAATAGAGACTGCAAGACTGCTGCTGTTGCATACACACAATTTAAACTCTGTTGCTCTGTTCCAAAGGTTAGTAAGCTGCCTACAGAGTCAGCATCTTAAGGCATCATTTGTGCGCTTCCAATGCTGTTCCAAAAGTAAGCAACTTAATTATGCTGCCTCCTAAGATAGCCAAATTTTAAAACAGCATAATAATGTATGTATCCTTCAAAACAAAGTAATCCCAGAATGCGGACAAGACAAATGTAATCTATTGAGGAAAAGAAAAGAAATTATAAAAAAAATGCGACTATGATCTATAAATATGATTTAATTATAAGCACTATACATGATTAAATGCAGATTCTAATGTTTAAACTATTGATAGGCCTACTTAAATTTGTATATATTCCATTAAAATATATTATAAACAAACTGTTTTTATATCTATATATAACTGTATTGACATCATTTGCAAGTCAAGTTTTGTTGCATAAGGAGTTTCATATGTAAGGCGTTCCACATTGGTCACTCATGAAACTTATATGACAGTTAGGATGCTGCCTTAGAAGACATATGTTGGCAGCAAGGCAGCTTATAAGATTGTGTGTATCTATGGTCCTGGTAAACCCAACATCATGGGGACAAAATGTCTCCACAAAGATGCCAATATTCGAAATCCTTGTATTTGTGGGGACATTTTTGGTCCTCATGAGGAAAACAGCTTATAAATAATACTAAGTGATGTTTTTTGAAAATGTACAAATGCAGAACGTTTTCTGTAAGGGTTGTGTTTAGGGGTAGGGTTAGGGGATCGAATATACAGAAAAAAAATCCCAAAAATCTAGATGGGAAGTTCCCAATGGAAACCCAACATGCGTCTGTGTTGTCTGTATGTAGTCATGAGCAGCATCAAAAAATGACAGATGCCATCATGAGAATTCATAGCAGACTGTTCAAACAACGCTTGAGTTTTGTCTTGTTCCAATGAAACTCAGTGTTTGTTTCAGTCCTGGGCGTATTGGCTGTCAGACTAGATAGACGATTGAAGAAAAATATGATCTGTGGAAAAATTTTGACAAAACTGTTTTTTCATAAAATCACAATCTACATCAGCCATGTGTTTTTAGCCTGTAGGCATCTCTCTTTCACCGATTTGACATCAGTATGTATAATGCCTCTGTCCTATTTAATCTGTTAAATTTATTCATGGTGTATTCACCGGGCAATTTGTACTTTTGTGTTGCTAACCATTTGAATTAGTTGTGTCATTATCATATAGTGAGATCATAACAACAGTGGTGTGAGTTTGCAGCACACCTCACAGCACGTCTCATGTTAAGTGCTTTAGCTGTGCGTTCTGCATGCCTTCTCTTTCTCCCTTCATTCTCAATACATTGCACGAGCTGCCACTTGTATCTGTGTGAAAGTTAAATGATCCTGAGCTCAAGGTGAACCCCAAAAATGGCTCTAAAGATGTGAGACTTAGAATGTAGCCTGTAACCTTTTTAAAATAAGGTTTTATTGTCCTTAGCTTTTTTTCCCCCAGGATGCTTTGGCATAGCCTTCACGCTAGCCTCTCAATTTAACAGCAATTGGCAGCAACTACCCACCTAGCGCTTCTTATATGTACCACACAGGAGACTTTAATAAACATAAAATACACATTTACACAAATATTGGGTGAAATATTTATAAAATAATTTAAAAGTTTGCTGTCAGTAAATATTTTTATTAATATATTTATTCAATCAAAAGTGACAGTGACATTATATCCATCACAGGAATGAATAACATTTTAAAATATATTTAAAAATATAAATTAATTATTTTAAAGTTTTTCAAAATCTAAAAATATTTCACAATATTAAAGCAACACCAAAGATTCTTTTGTACCTTAAAATAATGTTTCCATAATCGTTTCAGTGGTTCATCAACTCGTAACAGGGTGCACGGCACTTCTGCATTCGCTCTGCGACCCTCTATCGGCTATAACCGCACTATGCAAGTTTGCCAGATCGGGTAGCGGATCTGTAGTTCGAATGAGACATAAGAAACTACAAATTTGACTTGCTTTACGGCAAGCGTTACAATAGCAACAAAAAAAAATAACAAGCAATGTCATTATTTTGTTTCTCTTCGTTTCTGATGTCGCAATACATCATACTTTCATAAAACCATGCAACATACTCTACCTTGTCTGTGGACATCGTTATTTCCAAAGCCGGTGCTGGATAAACAAATAGTATGCGTGCGACGGTAGACTAAATTATTTATGACAGCGGTAATTGACAATTCCGCTTCCAACCTGTAGGGGGACTGAAGAGGAAAAGTGCTTTGGTGTTGCTTTAATGTTTTCAGTGTTTAATCTAATAAATGCATAAGGGACTCAAAAATATATGAAATATATAAAATCTTAACTACCCCAAACTTTTAAACAATAGTGTATATAGTAGGCACTTCTCTCGTCTTGGATACGTTTTTTCACATTTTTACCATTCCACTCCTGCGAAGGATACATGGCATGCTGCCTTAGTACCTGACCAAAATTGGGCTTTTTGAAAGTAGCATAAAGTTGCCTGAAAGTACTTTTCAAACGGCTTTCACATCCAAAGTGCACCTCTGTCTGATGCCTTAAAATACTATCTAGGTAGAACTTAGTAGGTTTTGGATCAGAGCTAAATGAAGCATCTATATTCTCTATTTACTGTCACCTAGATGTTTGTCTCTCTTCTTGTTTACTCTCTCACTCTTTAATGAATAGATTTGCTGGTATGGTTGGACGGTTGGTTGCCTGGGAGATTGAAGCGATGGTTGTTTTGAAGTGCTGGTGTGTGATCATCTACTCCTCTTCCTTTTTCAGCTCGACTGTTGAACTTTATACATAGAGCAGCTTATTTCCTTGTCTCCTACAATGCTATTCAATCCTATTCAATCACACACCTCTACCCTGGGCTATCTAACTATTGTTTAAAGAAGAGGCAGGGTTAATTCAGGGCTTTATCTGACCTCTAGATCTTTTATAATTCAATGATGCAATTCAATTTCCTCTCCCTCGCACCGATATCTCAATGAATCTCTCAGAATCAGTTTAGCAGCTACCGTTATTTTGGTTCATGGAAGATTGATCAAGGTTTTGACAAATTCAACCTCTCAGGGTTTTTAATCTGGAAAATATGAAATTAAGGATATCTTTTTCATAATTTCAGACACAAGATTCTCATGCCAGTGTCTACTCTATCACCATCTACACGTATAAACATGGATTATTACAAGGACATTTATTCATTCACTCCACAGTGCATTCTTTTTAACAATTCTTTAATAGATAGCCACTAAAAAGGTTTCACAGCTGTTAAAAATCTAGTCTTGGCAATCTTTGTGCCTCAAATAAACAGAGTTTAAAGGCCCATCGAGTTTAAAACCCACAGGAACCTGGAGAAATAATGTGAAGTGCATTATAGCTGTCGGTCGGTCCTGGTAAGGATAGTATCTTCTAGTTCAATACTACAGTCTCAACATTATTTACATAGAAAAGTCATTAAATCTGGGGGGTTTTGTAAGTTGAAGGATGGTGTGAAGGGAGTGGATGAATAGAGAGGGAAAACCTCAATATTAAGGGCAGTTTGAAGACTGACACGCCACATAATACAATTCATGAGGACAAGCAAAGCAAAAAGACCTCCTTGGGTGAGCTGTGACAAGCTGGTTTCAGCAGCCGGTCTGGTCTGGGATGTCACAGTGAGATTTGGCCAGCCAGAGTACATAGATGAGAGGGAGAAGCCACTTTTAGGAATCAACCAGACCATTTTAAGTGCTGGCCAAAGGCTCTCAACCTATAAAGAAGCATTTCCAGAGGAAATAAAATATTTGACAGGCTTGTCCATTCTGTTCCAGTGGCCTGTGGAGGGATGAGGGGTTCAGAATGAAAAAGAAAAGAAAGGTGCTTTGTTGGTGCATCCTATTCCCTGCAGACTACCCTACTTCCTGTCTCCACGGGCAGCCCGTATGAGCACGGATGCTGTGATGTTGACTGCAAGCCATTACCACCTTCCTTTTGGTGCTGTCTGTTGGCATTTGAAGTTCCTACCACTTTGTTGATTCAATAAGCCATCACATAAAGCGTAAGTGTGGAGTCTGTTCCAAAGGTAGACTGTCATTCAGGCCCGCTTGTTGTTGAATGGACATCATTTTCCCTCTGGAGACGCATCAGGGGAGAATCCTTTCTTTCTTTCTTTCTCATCATCTGCATTCACAAATTCAAGTATATACCTTTGTGTTTGTTTTTTTTGAAAACCGAAAAGACATATACTATATCCGGTACAGTATAACCGAGAAGACCAATTTTGTATCTCTCACAACAGCTAAAGGCTGAGCAACATCTTGCATTTTTCATTTATTTATTGTGTCCTTTATTTAATGATGTGGTGAATACCTCTTTTATGTCCACTCTAAGGTTATTAATGTATATATTATTTAATGTTCCATCCTTCCATTCTCCATACTGCTTATCCTCTCACGGGTTAGGGTTGTTTCTTGGTATCACTCACTAATTATAGTTGACCATTATTGACCCAGATTATCATTGCAAAAGCAAGAGTGTGTCTCTCTGAATCATGCTCATGATCCCTTTCCTCTTTCCCTTGGGATTGCAAATTACATACGTAATAAGGCACCAGGGTGACATGTGGATGTTTCTTTTATCCGTTTGTGAAGCGTTTATTTTATGTGTATAGTGGCTTGGACGTTTATGTTTATGACAGCTCATTCAATGTATTCAACATTAAAGCATGGTTCTCACTTTGTTCAAAGAAGTAGATGTTGGATCCTGACAAGATTCAATGATATTTGCAGAGCTGAGATATTTTATCTCCTGCTGTTTTGATCTCTCTCTCTCTCTCTCTCTCTCTCTCTCTCTCTCTCTCTCTCTCTCTCTCTCTCTCTCTCTCTCTCTCTCTCTCTCTCTCTCTCTCTCTCTCTCTCTCTCTCTCCATCTCTCTCTCTCTCTGAAGGAGGAACGTTTTTTTCCAACTAATCCCTAATCACAGCTTAAAGTGTGCTGTTTCGTAACTACTACTCAGAGGCAAATCCGGCCTCCAAGAATTGTGCGAGGAGGGGAAAGTGGACAGACTCCCGGATATCAAAGGGCTGTCATGGGTATGACATGAACTTTGCGGTAGGGTTTAACACAGACGCCAGTCATACACAGAGAACAATCTCCATTTGCAGTGATAAATCTGTCCGCCATTTCCCCACAAGGCAAATCTGATTTAATTAGCTGATTTTGTGTTTATTGACTGGCTTGGGTTAAAGCTAAACTAGCAGGCAATCATCTTTCCACAATATGAAGCATTTAGGTTTTTCGATGTTAACTCAATTTTGACAGAGAGATTAGGGAATGCAATTGTTGTCAGAGAGAGTATACAGCTCTGTATCTGAATGACTGTGACTTATGACTTTGTGTTAAAAGGCATAAGACTGATGTAAACACATGCCTGAGCTAATCCATACTGTACATACTCTCTATGGCTTCTCTGCTGTCTTTTTGCTTAGTACAGTAACACACTCCAGAGGAATTTTAAAGCAGTGGGGAGGAGAAACACTTGAAATAGCCTTAAATGGTAATTGAGGTTGTGAATGTGTGGAAACTACACACACACAAAAAAGCTGAGGACAGTTATTTCACTCAAACCATCAGTCAGACAGAAATAAAAATGTATAGTGAGCAGCCCACATCCTGCAGGCCACTCTTCCCTCTCTAAATTATAGGTGTTAGGTGCACATTTAGAAAGTGCAGATGGGCCAGGCAGTGACTGAGCTTTTATAATGCAGTTGTACACCAGCAAACATGCATTAGTATGTCAGCTCTTCCATCTTTTTCTGCTCTCCACCACAGTGCATACTCATTTCAGACGTGTTACTGAGTTACACCACATTGCTATTTTGCTGCCTTTGTATGAATATCATTATTCAGGTTTCTTTGAACTTCTCCAGACTCCTCTATCTTGACGTGGCAGTGAAAATGAAGACTGCCTGTTGAACCACCACACATCTGTCATGCTCAGCCTTGGTGTAATGCTTGCCCAGGCCAAGTCATGGAGAGAGTTCATGTGCACTTTATGACGAGCATTACACCAAGACTGTGCATGATGGATGTGCGGTGGCTGCACAGTTGAAAATTTAAACTAAATGGTTATTCTCAGACCCAGACATAGAACTAAAATGTTGAAACTCTCAGTGGGTATTTATTAATATCAAAGGGATAGTTCACCCCAAAATTAAAATTGTTGTTATTTATTCAGCCTTGGGTTGTTCCAAACCTGGAACCAAACCTGGAACACAAAAGAAGATACTTTGTAAGATTTAGTTTTAGTTTAGTAAGTTTATTTTTTCCATACAGTGAAACTCAGTAGGGTCCAATGCTGTTTTGGACATGTTTTTTATTTTGTTTTATTTTGTTTTTTTGGTTGCATTGTCTGGACAAAAACATTTGAAACATTCTTCAAAAAATTTTTATCTGTGTTCCACAGAAGAAATACAGACATAAAGGTTTGTAACAAAGTGATGGTGAGCAAATCAGGGTTTCTGCTGGTCTTACAAATATCTTAAGTCTTATTGACCCATAAACAAATTAAGGCCTTAAATCAGAGCAGAAAGTCTTATTCATAATGTCATGGCATTAAATGTTGCATGCATTGCAAAAAAATGTATATCTTCCTCAGTATTCTTGTCCTATTTTCCAATACAAATATCTAAACATCTTTGAATCAAGATAGATTTTCTTGAGATGCAAATGTAAAAGTGTGCCTTGAAAAAATAAACAAAATTAGGTGTAGTGTAGTTTATGTAAAACAAGAACAAATATCTGTTAATGATTTATAAACTGACTTTTCTTTGAATTAAGTTGATTTTTCTGAGCCAATTGGCAGATATTTGTTCTTGTTTTAAGCATAAACTCACTTAATTTTGATATATTTCACAGAAAAAAATATATTTCATATTTTATGTCATTTTGTATCTCCAGTAAATGCATATTTCTTTAAGAATCTTTTGTCATTTGCACTGGGAAACAAGACAACTAAATTGAGGAAGAACTTCCCTTTTTTTTTTGCAGTGTGAATTTGTAAAAAGTAATGGATATCTGTTAGAAGTTGTATTTTCAAACTTTGATGTGTTGTTTATACAACTCATTGGCCTGGTTTCACAGACAAGGCTTAGATGAAGCCAGGATTAGGCCATTTAAGTAGCTTGTATAAATTTGCCTTAAAAAAAAAAAAAAAAAAAACATTTTGGCACTGACATATTTTAAGATATTTCAGTACAAGTTGCTTTCAGTTAAAACAGCTCAAACATGCATTATGGTCTGGACTTAAACCTTGTCGTGAAACCGGGCAATTGTGTTTCTCCCTAGACATTTACATTTAGAGAACATATTGACATATTACATTTTCTTTACTTGGTCTTCAAATTAAATGAATATATATATATATATATATATATATATATATATATATATATATATATATATATATATATACATTTTTTTTTTACAGTAAACAATTGTGGTACTGTTTTTAGTCACCACTTAGCATGTCCAGTGTGAAACCTGGTCCTGAAGCGAAACCACTGGAATATACAAGAGGAAAAACTTTCTCTAATTCTCTATATACGTTTGTGTTTGTTAGATGAGTAAATCTTGTATTGCAGTACTAACAAGTGTGGCTTATGAAAAGGAACACACACACACAGGAACGGTCACATCCCGGGAGTAGCATACAGTGATTCGTAGGTCCGCCGGCATCATTTAGCATTTAGACAGGAGGAACCTAATTATCCACTCCCTACTATCTCTGCAAATGTCTCCAACCTAACTGGGTATTCTCAAAATGTCCAACAAAATTGTGTTGGAGGAACTGACCCTGAATCAGCAAGAAGGAGCTTCTTCTTTTGGGTTTCTGACCTCAAGTTATTTTTAATGAAAGACTCCCTGATTACATTGCCTTACACTGGGGTGCTGCTATCAAGAAGCCAAGCGTCCATCAGGCTATTGGCTTTTTTAGGCAGTTTGTCTATTGAATTGCTCAATGTATCTGTGAAAGTGGAGTGACTTTGATTTTCCGTCTCTATATATTTGTCGTGATAATCATGCGTTTGTCCTACCCTGCTATTTTGTCCACTTTTCATTTCGCCAGGTGCATCACAACACTGGCAGAAGGAAATGTAATCAATTTTTACCACCCCATAGCTAATCTGTGTGTGTCTTATGTTCAACTGTTTACACCAGTGTTTTATCTGTAATTCTGTCTTGTGTCTGTCGTGTACGTGTGCAGGTTTTGAGTTACTGTATCAGCCGGAGGTGGTCCGACTCTACCTGTCTCTGCTGACAGAAAGCCAGAACTATAACACGCTAGAAGCAGCGGCCGGGGCTCTACAGAACCTCAGCGCTGGACAGTGGACAGTGAGTGTCTTCTCATAATCTTCATGTACATAACAAATTTTGAAATACCAGGAATTGGAAACTGATTATTATTTAGATCCATAAAAAAAAATATATATTTTCATGATATTCAGTTCCATTAAAGATTCTGGTTAGTGTATTCTTATGCTTATACAGATGGAAAATCATAATGAAATATAGAAATAGAATATACAATAAAATAATCAGAGCTGTTGTCATGATGACATCACGCATATTATTTTCTGTAATCTTTGCATGCGAGTCTTTTGAGAACCTTTGAAAATATAATTATTTATTCAGATTTAAATATACCATTTTGTGGTATACACTGCATTTTGGGGTTGGTACGATTTTTGTTTGATCGTCCTGAAATCTGATATTGTCTCAATTTCCTCTGTTGACAACAGTCTTCTGCAAATCCATAAACCTTCATTTGGGATGTTTTGTTTCTGTCTGCTTGAAATGAACCTTGAACACATTTCCTAATCAATACCTAATTACAAGTATGACGTGTCTGTATCACAGTGTCATGTGTGGGGCTCTGTTCTCTCTTGTGGCAGAAGTCAAGAGGAAATGCCTCTAATAAACACGTCCCCCTACACCTAATGCAAGAGTAAATCCCATTAAACTGCACTGCCCTGACCCTGCTTCCTTCTCCATTTTGGACATGAAGTGCAGCCATGCATAAGCTCACAGCTTTTCTGTGTGGTTACTCCGCTTCAAACCTGCCTCATCTCTATGCCTGGTGACACACGCATGCTTATGAACCCAGAGTCCCAAGCGCATCACAAACCCCTGCTGTAAGGAGACAGACATGTCACATCTGTAGTCTATAAGAGGATTTGAGAGCTTTTATTTATTAATTTATTCTTTTCCCTACTTTTCTTGCAAATGTGTTTCTAGGCTCACTACCATCTCCTAGTGGCCATGGTGTGGTTTTGCAACAACTTGGGGCACTGGTTGAGAAATAGAGATTTCTTGTGCCACACAAAGGTTTTGTGATTCATTGGGTTGGAGTGAAAAATGCACACAACTCTAGCAGGGACAAATGGCTATTTACTGGATTGCAGTTTCCCAGAATAGAGGAGCTTTTTCTTGCGCACATACTCAAACAGGCATATTCCTGTTATGAAAGATTTGCAGAGCTGCTTGACTGGCTTAATGAAATGAGTGCTGTGGAAAAATGTCTGATCAGAATGTATGATCCTCTCATTTCTACAGTGGTCAAACTATATCCGGGCGACAGTGCGTAAGGAGAAGGGGCTGCCAATCCTTGTGGAGCTCTTACGCTCAGACTCAGACAAGGTGGTGCGAGCTGTGGCTATCGCTCTGAGGAACCTGTCCATCGATCGCCGCAACAAAGACCTGATAGGCAAGAGCAGCATTTCTTGATCATTTCTACCTATTGTGTAAAACATATACTTACATAGTACTTGCCGTCAGATTTTTTCTAATTAATAAATAGTACTTTAGGAAAAAAAATGTTTCAAATCATGTACACAAATCACAGTAGCCTGATAAAAACTTTTTTATTTTATATGGTAGTAGCAGTACCTTCATGTGTCTGACATGTTGAGATCACATGACCAGCTTAATAGCACTTGATCTCTATAACCCCTCTTATATTGGCCACCTACACTTCCTTTCAAATGTTTGTGGTCAGAAAGATTTTTAAATGCTTTGAAGGACCAATACTGCATTTATTTGATCAAAATGCAGTAAAAACAGTAATACTGTGAAATATTATTACAATTTAAAATAACTGTCAGTTTTTAAATATTTTAAAATGTAATTTATTCCTGTGATGGCAAAGCTGAATTTTCAGCAGTTTACTGTGTCAGTTTCACATGATCCTTCAGAAATCATTGCTGCTCAAGAAACATTTCTTATTATTAATGTTGAAAACCGTTGTGTTATTTTTGTAGAAACTGATATTTTTTTCAGGATTCTTTGATAAACCGATATTTCAAAAGAACAGCATTTATTTGAAATATATATATTTTTGTAACAATGTAAAAGTTTTTACTGTTGCTTTCGATCAATTTAATGCATCTTTGTGGAATAAAAGTATTAACTTATTTAAATAAAAAAAACTTACTGCCCCCAAACTTTTGAATCATTAGTGTAGCTTGAAAAATAAATGAATCATGGCTAAATGTGAGTAGTATTTGTACAACAAAATTGGTAAAACAAAAAATGTAATAAAAAAATAAACTGTTACTCTGTGCTCTTAAATTATTTCATTAGATTTTTACCCAGAAGGCAACAGTTAATGTTAATGAACCTGATATGTAGAAGATTATGAATACAAATCAGTGTTTACGCTGTGGCACAATTATATTCTGCTTCTGGGTTTCTGCAACTTGTTTTGCTCTTTTCCAGAGCCGAATCTATCATTCTTTTGTACTATCATCCTCAGGGAGTTACGCCATGAGGGACTTGGTCAGCAACCTGCCCAGCGGACAGCAGCGGCCAGCCAAGAACCTGGAGGAGGACACAGTGGTGGCCATCCTCAACACCATCCATGAAATCATCACTGACAGCTCTGAGAACGCCCGCTCTCTCATTACTGCACAAGCAATCGACAAACTTGTGGCCATCAACAGGACCAGGTAGGAAGTGAATGGAGCACTGACCATGATGCAGTATGGTTTCTTTTTTATCACATAAAGGGCCCTATCTTGCACCCAGCGCAATTGACTTTGTACACCGACGCATGTATCATTCCTATTTTGCACCCGCGCACAGCAGACTTTTCCCTCCACAGACGCACGTCGGTAAATTAGGGAATGAACTTGTGCTCCCGGGGGTGGTTCAGTGAAAAGAGGAGGTGTGTTCCGGCACAAATGTTCCCTGGTGCTATTTTGCAGTTTCAGAAAACAATTCCTCCACAGACCAGGAAAAACCTAGTCTAAAGTCAGTGGCGCTTTATTCAGATGCTATTTTAAGGGCGCATGCTTAGCCATAATGTAGCATGTGCACAACGCGCATACACTTTGCTTCTCTCATCTACACAGACGCAGCAGTTGCCATTTTTGCAAACCATACATAATTACAAGGAAAAATATTCCACACAAGGGAAATCATTGTGGTGTCCATGAAGATGTGAAAAAATAGGCATAAATCTAGCTTACACATTTACCCAAATTATTATATGCCTGTTTCACCGAAGCTAATTTGGGTGGATTTCTCCCATCCCCATACAATGTCACTTCTCTGTCTTTTACGGCCCTGACGAGAACGTTAGTCTCCTCGGCTGTGAACCGCTCCTGGCGTACGCCTGGCAAATCCGCCGTTATTATAGCAATCCGCCATGGAACAAGCGCGCCTGCTTTTAAAGGGAATGTGAGATGTCGCTCTGATTATTTCACGTTACGTCCAAACCACACCTATGAGTAATGTAGCTACTTCAGACCAACCCATTTTTGATTTGCGTCGGGCGCAAGAGTCATTTATCCCAGCGGTATAATACCAACAGCGCCCGAGATCCGCCCACAAAGTTACTTTCGTTTCGCGTTTGATACTTGCGTTTCAGATCGTTAAAATAGGGCCCTTAAGCTATATTCACACTGTAAACTCCATTCTGATTTCTGCTTAAGTTATTTTTAAAATAAAAATAAGAGTATATTTAATAAGATTATAAAAAGAGTAAGAGCTTAAGAGTATAAAATGAATCAAGCCAACTATCTACAGTACATCCTCTTCAAGCAACTATGACTTCTTAAGGCTCACTTAGTGATGTGTGTACACCAACAACAGGTTTTTGATCTGTGCAAACATCTTCCATTAATTTGGGTCCTCCTCAACTCGCAGAGAAAAACAGCAACAAGAGTTGCTGCTCTTTGAAGTGTCTTATTTTTATCACCACACATGTCATCTTTAATATATGCATGTGAAAAACTGAATATTAAATGGTGTAGTGCTGTAGATATCAAAAGCAGCAAGAACAGAGAGTAAGCCATATGTTAAACAAACCTCCTCCTTCCTTTCCACGTGTGACCTCATTTAAAACTTCACATCATTTATACTGTGATTTTACCCAAAACTAAATATTGATTGTGAGAGATTAACTTTTTAAAGAGTACATGCTTGACTGGAGAGTGGCTACACTGCTTCTATCCTTCTCTTTCTGACTCTGGAGATGTGGCTTTGAAGTCGGAGGCTCCTGGTAATTAAGTGAGGATCACAGGAAAAGCTAATGAAGTGAAAAGAGAGAAATCTGTGGCCACAGGGGTTGGAGATTGGTGCCGTAGTGACTTCACGATGCTGGAAGGGGAATAGATGACTTTGAATTTGAGAGTTATTCCGATGGGCTCTGGCTTCCTCATAACTCTCTTTCCCTGCATGTTTATGCATTGCAGTCAGTCTGCAAGGGAGACCAAAGCTGCTTCCCATGTACTACAGACGGTTTGGAGCTATAAGGAGCTGAGAAATGGCCTGACCAAGGATGGCTGGAATAAAACGCACTTCCAGGTAGAGCGGAGCACTGATTTCTCACTTATTCTAATGCCAAATGGTAAAGTATTGAAGAGTAAATCAAATGAATAAATGTCCGGTTTGCATTTCACTCCAAAATCTAAAGAAAAAACTGTAATAAATGAATGAAAAAATAAAAAAGTATTTCTGTTTGGAGTTTTTTTTTAAATATCAAATTTTATAATGTTGCTAATGTGCCATTATGTATACTTCATATATATTGTATTTTACAAATCTACTTAAATTCTATTGTATGAATGCACTAATTTTAATGTCTCGTACATAAGTACTTTTGTTGTTGTTTTTGCATGAGAATTTGAGATAACATGTGCTTTAGTTTTGTGCCTAGTTGCCAGGAAAATTATTTCATAATGTCATTTTTTTATTTGGTTCTAATAATAGATTTCTTTTCCTTAATGCACAACACAATTTTCTTAAAGAAGTTGAACATCACATTTCTTGACAGTTTCTGCGAGATTCCTTTGCATCCCTTATCTTTATATTTTATTACTTGTTACTTGTTACTTTGGTCCTATATTTCTGAAACATTGTCCTCTTGATCCTTCTCAGCCGACAGCAACTGGCACCCCCAAAGGATCCAAGAGCTGCAAGCCTGGCTATGACGACACTACACTTCCCTTGATGGAGAAGAATCAAGGTTAGCGTAAGACCCCAAACAGAGACTTTACACACTATGGATAACAGCAAATCTGGCCGCTCAGGGGAGTTCTGGAGGTTCAGGTGCACCTGAGCGAGCATATCTTCTAAACTCTACTACTTTTGTGTTTTAACATGTGGCAGAATGCTTGATCTTTCACCCCCACTGCTCAGCTGGTGAGTGCAGCTGCCGCATCTCTTGTGCTTTAATCGGTCATTTGAGCAGTTCATATGATACAGAATGATTTATGAGGATCAGACAGAAAATGAATGGGCCTCAGTATAGGAGCTCGTTATTCATTCACTCTCAAGTAAAATGATGGTAAATTACTGAGCACCATCCGTCCACCCGGGCACATCTCATTGAGAGAGGAGTTAGCATGACAGCTTTGGCTTTTTTTCTGATTTTATTACTGCTGTTAGCATGGATGCTCATGACAGTGATGCATTTGATCACATCCATCAGTCCCTTACCATTCCCTGCTTGCCTGAATGTGGAGAATAGAGCACAACAGTGACCGCACAGCTTTTCAGCAGCCTTTGTTCTGTTAGGATTTTTCTCATTAATTTTCTCCATAACTGAAACCAGCCAGCATCCATGAACCATTACAAATGATGTTATCAAATCAGCAACAGCAATAAAATATGAAACTGTTAACTTAAGATCATTATTTGGGAGTATAATATTTTAGAAGTCTATTACTAAAATATACACTACCATTCAAAACATTAGGGTCAGTAAGAGTATATTATGCTCACCAAAGCTGCATTTATTTGATCAAAAATACAGTAAAAACAGTTATATTATGAAATATTATTACGAATTAAAATAACTTTTCTATTGGAATATCTTTTAATATATCATTTATTCCTCTGGTGGCAAAGCTGAATTTTTAGCATTCTTTAATCCAGTCTTCAGTCACATGATCCTTCAGAAATCATTTAATATACTGATTTTGTGCTCAAGAAACATTTATCGTTGTGCTGCTTAATATTTTTATGGAATTTTATCCAAAAAGAAATCTTACTGACCCCAATTGTTTTAACAGTAGTGTATACATACATACAGATAAGTTTAGTGAGAGTGTAAAGTGACTGATTTGATTGTCATTTCTATGATTTATGGAAGTGGGCAGTCACTTTTCACTTCCTGTGTCTCCTCGGATTGGTGGCTTTCACTTCAGAATTGTGTGTAGTGAAGTATTTCAGAGAATTATGTAATTAAAGTATATTTTCCACATTTAAGCCTTTTTAAATCAGTTTCTCAATAATGCAAAGGAATGAGATTTTACTCTATATACCTTGAAAGCTACATGGAGAGATTTTCTACTTAAATTCATTTTCTAAAAAGTGTTAGTGCCGTGAAAAATCCAGCCTGTAAAATGCTTTGCAGGCAACAGAGGGTGTAGCGGTGGGGATATGATACCTATGGACGAACTCGGTCCAGGTAAGACCATTTCGGCATGCCCTCAAAAACAAACCCTACAGACTAATATGGTTTTGTGAGAATACAAAACCATAATCCCTCTTAATTTGCGAAAAGTAATGAAATTCTTAGTGCATTTTTCTTTCCCTGTAGAGTTTCATTCCAATGCTGTCTGCAAAACCCCTCTTTTAATAAGATTTGTAGTGCTGTTGTGTTTGGTGTGTATGGGCTGATGGAAATTTGAGCAGAAGCTCTATTGCTTGTTCACTACAGAGTACCACCTCTTCATTATGGTGCCGTCTCTCTGATCTTCTCCACTGAAGCAGCATCCTCTCCAAGCCTGACTGACAATTATTGGACAGAGGCTGAAGATGGGGTGCTGTTTGAGTGGCTGGAAGGAAGTCAAGAAATACACACAGCATTCATGCACACATACACAAACCCGCACAGTAATCACACACATCACGCGCTCAGCTGCGAGCATGAAAACATCTGTGAACGCAGCACGTACGGGATGCTTCCAGCTGAAGGTTGAGGGATCTGTCGCTGCTTGTTTGAAGAGCCATGCTGAGGGTGCTGACACACCAATCATGATAACAGAGTTGCTCTGCTTTCTTTCCCTCTCATTAGATGGCTATTCGACGATTGACCAGCGAGACAAAGAATCCAAGTACAAAAGCAGCGACGGCTCGTCGGATCTGCAGGAGCGGGAGCCGTTAAAGGTCAGATCAGAAGTGTCAGAAGTGAGACATGTTTCTACATCTGTTTAATCTGAGAAGGCACTCTGTGTGACAGTGCTGTCTGTGGTAGTGTGGTAATAACGTCTCTGTCTCGTTAGTTGCTTCAGGCACCAACACTGCAAATTTATATATTAAGAGTGAATTTGTGTCGGAGCCATGGTGCAGAAGTTACTGTAACTAGACAGCATCATAGCATATGGTCTGAGGGAAAATAATCAATTTGGTTCACCAAAACAAGCCAAAATGGTTTTCATACTTGGGAACTGTGCTACTAAGGAACTATTTCTATTTCTATTTCACAGGAGACAAAAAAAAATAATTTTCTGGCTTTTCTCAGTCTAGAAGGCACCGACTTCTAAAATAATTTCACATTTCTGCTACATAAATGACTCAATTTAAATACACATTCATCTTTCCAGCGGTGAAATATCCCTTTAAGGCATCATAGAAACCCCCAGTACAATTGTAGTTGCAAACAACATGCAGAAATATAAATAAAAAAAAATCGACTGGTAAATCAGTTTCCATCATTAAAAATCAGTTTTTCAATAATGCAAATTAATGAGATTTTACTCAATAGACCTTGAAAGCTAGATGAAGAAATTCTATATTTAAATTAATATTCTAAAAATGAGCATAGACACCCCCAGTACGATGGTAGTTACAAACAGCAGGCAGAAATGTTATGCAAAATACCAGACACAGTCAAGAGAAATGTTGATGATACTTTTTATCCAGAACTGAAGTGTCAATAAAAATGTTTAAATCTAATTCTTTTTTTACATGCTGGGGTACAAAAGTCTGAGACCACATTGATATCCTGAGATTCAAAATCTAATTTAAGCTTGTGAAATGAAAAATTGTAAACATGTTTATTAACATTTGAAACACTATATTTTGAGCTAGGTCACTAATTAAATAAGTAAATTTGTGACATTGATCATGTGACCCTTTGGTCAGGTGTTGGTCAGGCACACATTTTCAAATCATAACAGAGAACAGGATCATCAGGTTTGACAAACTTGAATCACAGTGTCCATATCTGTATATTTGAGATAGTAAACTTGACTTCCCCTCATACAGTCTTAAATGCATAATTAAACTTCAGCTTCATGATATTAAAGTCATTAATGTAGAGATGATTAAGAAACTGTCTGGTGCTGCTATTTCCCCCTGTGACTGGCATCTGTAAGAGAGGTTGACTTGCATATCAAGTGCTTCTGCAACAGTAGATTGAGTTCTCTTACTCCCTCTTCACTTATATGAAGTCATCTCATATTATAGTGTTATCACAGCCCAGCGTGAGAGTGATTTGCTTTACTGTGTGTCTGCGTTTGAAAGAGGCCACACTGTGCTCATAGATGAGCGTGTTCGTGGACACACTGCATTATTGACGACTACATTTCTGCACCATCTGTAGTCCGTCTCAGCATTGTGACTGGGCTTTGTATCTCAACAGCTGCCTGCCGTATTTCATTGTTAGGCTTTACAAACGCTTTGATTGATGTCATGACAAATTCTGATATATGTTGCTGTGACTGTCAGAATTCTGTCAGATCGTCAGATTATTTTTCATTGTCAGAATATTAGGCAGATAGTAAAGAGAGTTATTTTCCTACTAATACAATGAAGTTGCTCCCTCTAGGGGTCCTTGTTGGCACAACATGCTTTTGATACATGAATATCACGTCGAATGTTTTCGGAATGGTTCTTTATTCTGTTCTGCATGCTTTCTCTTCTATAATTTCTAACTGTTTATTTTCCCCTTGAGCTTCCCTGTTGCGAGGACTAACTCTGCCTTTCTCTGTGTGTTTAAACTGTTGGTTTTGCTGATTTGAACCCCTCTCCCACTGCTGCAGAATGACACAAATAGGAAACACTATATCAGGAGCAACAGGCCTACTGTCAGTCTGGTGGATGCTTGTGATGTTAAACCTCAGCCTGTTGACTCCTGGGTCTAAATGCATGCATGGTAGGTCTTATGTGTTTGATTTGGATGTTTTTTATCAGTAGTTTTGTTCTCGCTCGTTCTGTTTATGAAATAACAACCACCCTATGTTATCATTTGCTCTGTCTAACCCAGAGAAGTGCATTGGCTGACAAGTGCATGCTCAGATATTAAAAAAATATATTTTCTCTGTGACACTACTAGTATCATGAGGAGCATGATTCAGAATAGAGAAAATAGGACCTTTTTTTGAGAAGTGGAGCATGAAAAAGTGTCTATTGCATGTACACTACCGTTTAAAGTTTTGGGTCGGTAAGATTTTGGAAACAAATTTCAAAGAACGGGACAAGGAACAATGTATATATACCTATATACATACTCATATCTTTGGGTCGTCATATTTCTCACTGATTTTGTCTCGTTCTAAATCATATATAAAGTAGCACAGTAAAGATTACATTTATATGAATGCATTAGTGAGAGAGCGATTGCGTGTGGATTAATTCTACCTGGCAGCGTCTCGCTAACAGTAGTGAAGCTATGGGTTTTGTGGGTAGAAATATATGCTACAACTTTTCAGTTTCCAAGCTATTTTATTGATAAATCACAGAACAGTGTTGACTAGACATTTCTGCACTACTGAAAGTTTCTGTGTGTAAAGAGCACATATTCTCATGTATACCCAAGCATACACACACACACACACATACACATAGACACAATGGTCAACAGGTGCAACATATATTACATTCATTAGTATTTAGGTTCCGGTAATATTCTACAGTACAACATGTACAGATGCATTTTTTACAGGATTCTTTGATAGAAAGTTCAAAAGAACAGTATATCTTTGAAATAGAAATATTTTGTAACATTATAAATGTCTTTACTGTCACTTTAATTTAATGCATCTTTGCTAAATAAGTGTTTGTTTTTTTACCGACCTTAAACTTTTAATTCGTAGTGTATTTAATTAGTTTCCTGGTGGAAAGTGGACTTCATTGACCAAATGTTATTGTGGGCAGTGCTGCCTTCCCTGGGTTAGCTTCTCCATCGTCTGTTTTTCACTCTCATGCTTGGCAAACATCTACTCATCATTCACGCATTCTTAATCCCATACTAGATCTGTCTAGCAGAAAACCATTATCAGTTCAATCCTGGCCTTTGAGACATGTAGAATTCAATCATGTCTAGAGGATCTTATTAGTTTGTCATTCATGAAAACAAATTTGAATAAAGACAAAGTTTTGTTTTAACATAATATCATATTTGCTTTTGGCTACATGGTTTAGATCTGGTAAGTTATGTAGAGAAAAAATGTCCTTAGTTTCAACAAATCATCCATCATTCAATCAACATGCTCACTTCCATTTTGCAAACATTATCATATGCATGTCTAATGTAATCAGGAATTAGTTTTGTGACCATAATAGAAATATCTCTCAATAGAACACATATTTTCATTTAGTCTGATGATGTCTTCTGATATCTGTGGCTGTCGTGCCCTCTCCGCTGCAGGCTTAGCTTTCCACACAAGGATTTCACGAGTCACCACTGCCATTAACCGCAGAACTCACCCTGATGTGGACTCATCTGAAGACGTTTGCCTAAAAGAGCGAGAGATACAAACTTTCATTCAACAGCCAGTATTTTCGGATTTCTCAACAAGTGAAAAGAAAAAAAAAAAAAAAAAAAAACTTCTCATGTGTACATTCCCACTGGACGTAGTGTACCCAGAACTGAGGATTTGCTGGAATGATGGAAGGATTGAGTGTACAGGAAGTGCTGTCGTGGACGTGGACGTGCATTGGAAAGAATTGGATTGAGTGCAAAGAGGAAATAAGAAAAGAAACTATTTTTATGTCAAAACAAAAAAAATATAATTTGCCTATATTATTTTTGTTGTACGTTTCTGCCTGATTACTGTTTGTTTTGTGGATTTGTTTTCCCCAGAAGTGCAGTGAATTGTGACATTTTTTTTGTTTGTTTGTTTTCATTTTGTAGAGTTTTAATGAACGTTTGGGTTATCTAAAATAGTGGAGGACACTTGTGAAGGAGGAAAAGGAAAGTTTGTTATTTTTGTCGTTGTCCATTACAGCGGTGTGGGGAGTGGGGACACATGCAATGTCCGGGGGGGTCTATATTGAAATGCACGCTTTGCGATTTCTGTGTGCTGGCTTCATAAAGCAACTTTAAAGACATGTTATCACTGTGTTTGTTTCTTCTCACTGAGAACACTGACATCTGCTCATAGCGAAGCTGAAGGGAGGAGACCTGCTGCGCTTTCAGTGCTGATCCTGTATTCCCCTTGACATGTCCAGCAGCAGAGGCATGCTGGGTAACACTGGCACTTACCAGCTTTTGCTTTGGTTTATTTAATAAGGGGTAAAGATGGGGAAAAATCTATTTGTTAATATGTAGATTGTGTTATGAGGGATAGTAGGGGGATTCAGTTGCTCCTGTTGTCATAAAAGTAGATTTTAAAACATTTTATATTTTTGTTGTTTTATAAATGTATATTAGGTTGCAAAGATAAAAAAGAGGGGGGTGGGATCACAATGTTCTTTATAACATTGATAGATGTGAATCCATAACAGTTTGTTCAGAGCACATTCAGTATTCCGTACATAAAGCATGGCCATGTTTGTATAAAAATTAATAATAATATAATAAAAAGATCATTGCTTTAGATAAATGTTTATCGAAGGCTGTAGAGTCATTCTCATTGTCTATTTTATATTTTTTACATCTTGCTTTGTTAAATGGAAGCATTTATTTTCAATGTTCTTTTTTTTTTTCAATTGGAAAACATGTTCAAAATGATCTGATTGGTTGACAGAATTTAAGTGTTCATCAGGAAAGACAAGGAATATTACAGAAGAGGAATCAGGGATAGACACTACCTTTCATTTCAGCTGTTATGCAAGCCAAAATACTTTTACATAAAAGTGTATCTCTTGAGTATAACAAACAAGCATGACAACGTTTTAATGTTGTTTTCATTCATTTAGTTTAATTTATTTGTAAATTGGATATTACAATCTGGACACTCAGATGAGAAAAAAGCAAATGCTGTAAATGTTCCACCCGTCAATGTAAAGAAATCCTGTATTTTACATATAATTTTACTCATAAACACATAAAAAAGGGACAAACACTGACATACCAAGTAGGATGACAAATTTTGTTTTTATTCCAGGCAGTTTCCATGTAATGTGAGGCAAGCAACACGCGTCTGCTTTATCGTCTGATTTCTGTCATGTGACTCTATATAACTCTCTATAGCAAGGATTTTTTCATAGACTTCTAATAACAAAATAACTGTGTAATAATTTTCACTTTTGAAGATGAAATGTTGTGTACATTCACATCGAGATCTTTAGCCTTGTGTAGGTTCATTATTAATATTTGACTGTCTGTTCCTAACTGCCTTTTTGCAGAATACAACCAAAGGATTTTGGTACCATGTAGTACGAGAGGTTCCCGGAGTGTGAATTTGCATCAGATTGTATATTTCTAGAACAACGGATGTTGAAATGGATTTAAGAGAAACCTACTATTGTAGATATCATTAATTCAGAGCATCAAAATTCAGTACGTGTACAACTTGGTAGCAAATGTGTTTGTAACTATCATGTGCCTTAACCTTTTTTCCATGTTAGATGAAAAAGATAAGTGTGTTTTATATGTTTTATTGGTCCCTGACTGCTCTTTCTCTCTCTCTTTCTATCTCCATCTCTCTTACATACACACACACACACACACACCCCTCCTCTCTCTGGCTCCTCCCACTTTCACTCACTCTGTGTTCTCAATGTAGTCTAGACTGGTGGTGGGTTTTGCCTTGTATTACATTGTATTATAAACTTTTAAAAGATATAGACATACAGTAAAAGGGTTTGATTATATAGTTGTTAATGCTTTCCTAGCACTCAAGAACAATGCCACAGTGACCGAATGTATTGTTAATTTTACTAATACCCAGAAGAGAGAATTGCTCTTGTTAAAGAAAAATCCAGGTTTGTAGAGTATCATTTTGGTGTGTTTTCAATAAATCATGCCTGAAAAGAGTGAATTCTGTCTGCTTTTGTTTCTTTTCCTTTTCATTTAGGGATATTTTGTTGTTTTGGACTCCATTGACGTTCAGTGTATGGATAAAAACAGTTGTTTGAAAATGTTCTTTCATGTTCCACAGAAGAAAGTAAGTCATACAGATTTGGATAGCATGTGGGTGAGTAAATAATGACAGTAATAATGGTTTTTTTTTTTGTTTGTTTGTTTTTTGGTGAACTATCCCTTTAATTCACAAAGAACTTTCAGCTTTCATTTCAGGCGAATTATGTTTTTACTGCAAACAACTTGTCAAACCATTTTTGTACATGATTTAAAGGTTGATACTCCCTTCGCACTCCCTCTGACAGCGCAAATATTCATTTCAAAGTCAAATGTCTAGGAATTTCATTCGGTTAAAAAACAGTAAAATATTTCTCCTTCTCTCAAGAAGTTTCCTTTGTGGAAATGTTAAAGTCTGAAGTTCAGCGTGCATTAAATCACATCATCCAGTGTGTGTGCGGCTCCTGCGATGGCCTGTGTGACGATGGATAAGTGTTTGTGAGCCTGATCCCAGTCTTCCTTCAGGTCAGTGCTCTCAGCCTTCTCTACTGCATCTGCCAGGCCGGGGAAGGTGGGCACACTCGATGACCTCGACGCCCATATCACGTGCCTGTGTGATGCCAGAGAGCGGTAGAAGTGATTGCGAACAGGTGTGACATCAGCATGAACAAATGAAGGATGGTCAGTGGAATGCTAATTATTATTTATAAGGGACTGGTCATTAGTAGCAGGATGTTTTAATAATGCTGCTTCATACCTGAAACCATATTGTTCTGGGAACGCTAACGGGTCAAGGAAAGCCCTGTCCAGCAGCATGAGCTGATCATTAATTCTGCGAGTCTTCAGAGGCCTGTTGTGAAGACAGAAGTCATATTTATGCTGTTGTGTACCCCTGACAACAGAGCAGGTGATTTTTTTTTTTTTTTTAAACATCATTTTAACCCTTTAAAGCCTACTGTATCATATTTGAAATGCACATTTATAAGGTTTCTAAATGATCAACATGAACAAAACATTTCTGAAAAACCTGTTGAATAGAATCTATTACATGCCTTCTGTAGTCTGGTTGACAGATTATATTTTATTAGCAAGAAAAAGGCCTTTTTAATATCATTTTAAAAACGTACCCCTTCAGGTTGTGGTACACATGTCTTTTTGCTGTGAAATCTTTTCTGATTTTTATAAAGTTAACGTAAAGTATAACTTTTATGTTATTGGTAACATTTCAAGATGAACACTATACTGGACTGAAGCAACTTAGGTTTACTTGTTTATCCAGAGATTGGCACAGGCATTTTTTAGGAAAACCATGTTAAAAATATGAGTATGAAATATGATTCATCAGGATTTTGAGGAACGTTTATTTTGTGCATCTCTCAAGCATCACTCTGTTGCAATGGATTCTTTGTTGAAAATAACAAAAACTACAGAGCTTTGATCATAAAATGAAGCATTAAAAATATCATCTTACTAAGACACATTACTGTGATTTATAGAGATGTTTACATTTTATACATTTTTTGTGAGTAGTCTGCTTTTGCTCAGTTTGGGCCTGTTTTTTTCCTCAAGCTCCATATTCTCCTCCTATATGAGCCATAAAAACCTGATTTATAAAATGTTATACTCAACATAAAACACATATGCAAACTTGTTTTATACATACATTTTGCCTAAAGGTTCAATAAACAGTTCCATATTAACTATTATTTCCTATGTCATGCTTTACAGGGTTAACTTACGTTTCTTTTGCGAGATCTGAATCCCTGATCAAATGATCCAGTTTGGTGGCTGTATCTCGGAATAACTGCACAGCTTTCTTCAAGGATTCTGGGATGGGAGAAAGTGCTCATTGCCACTTTGACTCTTACAGTACATAACTCCCATTGCTCTCACCTTGTATTAACTTTTAGTTTGACAGAATTCAGTTACGATTAGGAAAAAGGAAGCATTTCCCTCATCCAAAGCAGTTTGAATCTTGTTAACTCACCCATAGAGATTCCTTTAGCCGCAAGTTTTCCCTCATAGGATGTGACCGCCTGACTGAGGTACTGCTCCAGGCTTTCTGCATAGTCACTGCAGTTAAAAGGCAACAGAAGACTGTCAGCCAATCGCACCAGCACATTCCCTGCTGTCCTGGCTACTGCCTGGTGACTTGTGAAACCTGCATAAGGGAAAGTCATTTGAACTTAAAATAGAACAGAGGAGGACAGGCTGATAAATATGTTTTAGTATTAAAAGAGGTTTCATAGTAATTAGTAAATATATATCGTCTCGGTTGAGAGCCTTAGTATTCATTTCACCTGGATCAATGAACGTAGATGCATAGTCAAAGGTGTCATAGGCCGTGTGGTAGGCTGGGTAGATGCGCGCTCTTGTTTTACTCTGCAAAGTGATCAAGAATCTGTTGTTATTATTACTCTAATAACATTATTACCCTAACGTTTTTAATTGATTGCCTTAGCGCTGACCACTTACCCGGTCATAATAATAGGAAATGTCCATAGAAGTTATTCCAAGGTAGTGCATAAAAGCAGCGTAATCACTTCCTGCTCCTGTCAAGAAGCCCACACTGCAAATACAATTGACAATATTGAGAATTATTACTTTACCAGTCATGGTGCTATAATCCCCTTGTGAACCATGAGGTAGTATTGTGGAATAATAAGAGCGTACTTTGGTATAATCCCATTTGGACTGGTTCTGTTGTAATATTTTATCCAGTTCTCATAGACTGATGTGGTTGTTCCAGGTGCATTAACCTGAAAGCACACGACTCATAAAAGTCTTATGAAAGACATGAAAGTCCCTCTTCAGGGAAGGGAGTGGATACAAGGCTTGTTCCTCACCTGTTTGGAGGCTGTAAAAAGCACGCTCTGTGCTGCTGGAGAAGCAGAAGCTCTGAGAGTGGCGTTAGCTGTGGTGGACATCAAGAATTTCAGCAAGTGGAACACGGGATGAAATTAATATTGAAAATATTGAAAGAGGAAAAACATCAACCCGTACCAAACACTGAGATGTCCACGTTGATGTACGCCACAGTGCGTTCACTCAGCTTACTGAAGTACTCCTGAGGATGGACAATGCTTTCAACACCGAAACGGTTGAATCTTTCATGCTCTAATTCCAGTTTTTAGTAATTCTACTAATGTCTTTATTAACAAACCTCTGTGTATTCTGCAGATCCAATAAGACCAAATTCTTCAGCTCCCCAACTGCCAAAGATAATGGACCGCCGAGGTCGCCATCTCCCTTTCGGGAATAGAGAATTAGTGTTGGATTTTCTTTGCTTGTAACTAACACTAGAATTGTATAAAGCACACTATATGCACTATGTTATATATTTCCTCTGTATTGCAGCTTCCTGTTGTTTTCATTATACCTAGACCACCTTGTCTCATAGCAAAGTACTTCATTTGGGTCACTACAACCAGCCCTAGTCACATTTGATGTCAAATTCAGTTGTTGTCTGGATGTCATTAGGCCTCACCTTCCTTCACCATCTTCCCCAGGACTCTGGTGATCTCTAGCATCACTGCTGTGCCGCTGCTGGGGTCGATGGCTCCGTGCACCCAGCTGTCCCTGTGGTTCCCATAGATCACATACCTGTCTGAACAACACGCATACAAAAATACAGTTTGCAAATGCAATTTATTCCTGTGATGGCAAAGCTGAATTTTCAGCATCATTACTCCAGTCTTCAGTATCAAGAACGATTTCAGACATTTTAAGTGTGACTTGGGCATCCAAATAATTTCTGGGGAATGTGTATATTAGAACAGGTATTTCGTGCTTTTTAACACTATGACAAATATAACTTACCTGGCTCCACACTGCCTCTGATTATTCCCATGACATTCGCTGAATATTCCAGCCTCTCAGTGTTATAAATGTCCATGTGTACATTGCTGACAGACAAAACAAAACATTATTTTCATTCTATCCTACATTATATCCTTCCAACACACTTGTTCAAGCATTGGAAGATATATTGGACACAAATATGCAGCATTTACCTGTTGTTTAAGGGAGACGTGGGTTTGAACCCTGGCCCTCCAAGTTTGTATGTGCATTTAAGTGAGCCTTGCCATTCAATAGGGGCATCGTCCCCATCAAGCTCACTGTCACAGATAATTCAGTCAGAATTAGAAGGAAACATTCTGAAGAAAGTATAACTAAAGAAATAAAAAGTATATTTGAACAGGTACGCTTACCAGATTAAGCTTTCAGCATCCTCAAACCCTATTGGCTGTGCTGGAATTGGTGGAATACCTGTTATGTCTTCTTTTGGTCTTCTGTATGTATCATCTACAAATGAAATCAATTGCATATGTTGTTGTTTATGTGTCGTACGTAATACGTGTTTTCATGTAAAAAATCACCGGTTACCTTTTGCAGCTAGGTAAGGCGTTAACAAGTCTCCAAAGTCAATGTTGTATGAGCCTCGCTCGACGCCAGAGGGTGGCAGGTACCAGGAGTGAGGGTAGGTTTCACTTTCCGACACCAGGCCATCATTAATGTCATATGGATCGGTATAGACCAGCACCCCAACAACGCCGAACTTGGCTGCATTTATAGCCTGTTATATTCATGTCACCGGAGAGTAAACATGTATGCATTCAAGGTGATGAAACTACAAATAGTCTTCTAAACTGATACCTCATACTGCATTTGCCTTTTCTGCTGTTTTTGAGAGATTTAACAAGTGTTTTCTCACTTTTTTTGATCTCCCTTCTCCTCCGTATCTGGTGATGGCGATGGTTCCCCTCAGATCCAGTGTTCTGTTTAACAGCTCGAAATCACTCATTTTACCTTGGTTTGCGTAGACAAGTTCTCCCTGCATATAAAACACAGATGAGTCAATATTGGACCATATCACAATTTTAATCAGACATAAATTTCACCTCCATAATATCTACAATTACACAATCATATAAGCTTTTCATAAAGATATGATATCAAGATATGCTTACAATAAACTCTTGTTTAAAAGTCATTATAGTGGTACAGTGAAAGAAAAAAACAAATAGCTATCAGTATAGATGACTTTACCACAGTGACACGTACTGTGCGATAGCCACAAAGGTCATTACGGTTTTGTTTCTAAAACAATCAAGTGCGATAAAGACAATCGTTGTCTTCTCTTGCTCAGATATGTCTTGAGTTATGGCTGTCATTATGTCATAAGATAATCGGCTTTATTTCATGATAACATCTCCATCAGAGGAGGCGTTTTTACAAAATGAAAAAACTGATCAGAGACAAGGAAAAGTAATTATTAATTGAAAATAAAAAAGTGATGTAATTATAAATGTATTAAATGTACACTGCCTTTCAAAATTGTGGATGTTTTTGAAAGAAGTCTCTTATTCTTACCAAGGCTGCATTTATTTGATCAAAAAAATATAATATTGTGAAATATTATTAATGTTTAAAATGTAATATATTTTAAAAATGTAATTTATTCAGTGTCACATGATCCTTCAGAAATCATTCTAATATCCTGATTTGCTGTTCAACAAGCATTTCTTATTATTATCAATGTTGAAACTCTTTAATATTTTTGTGGAAACCGTAATAAAGTTTTTCTTTAAATAGAGAGATCAAAAGAACAGCATTTATTTGACGTTATAAATGTCGTTACTGTCACTTGTGATCAATTCTATGTGTCCTTGCTAAACAAAAGTATTAATTTCTTTCAAAAAAAGATCTTACTGACCACAAACTTTTGAACGGTAGTGTATTCTCCTGCTTTACGAATCAAATGGATGGATAATGTCAGCAAACTACATATTTATTTAAAGAATAAAATGTAAGCGTTCATGAATTGTGAAGTATATTAAGGTGGTGAAGGCTGCACACCTTGACATTTCCTGCAGGGGAATATGCTGCGAACGGCTGGACCACCTCTGGGTCGTCCTGTTCTGGTTTGTAGGCTTTCTCTTTCTCTCTTGCCGTAAACAGGACTCTGTTTTCTGGATCAACTAAGTAAAACAGAGTTTCTTCTTAAGTTTCCTATACATCGTTTAACATTTTTGGATATGATTTTGATCTCACTCATTGTGTTGAAAGCAAATCAGAAAAATGTCTCAAACTTGAAGGTGTTCTGAAATGAACTCAGAACTAAAAATGTTATGCTTTGAAAAGATATTCTATATGCTGTCTTACCAACAGAGACTTTGTTGGGGTTTGTTTTGTCAGGGAATGACAGATACACCTTGTAGTCCTCTCTCCATGCATTGTCCAAGCCTGTTTTGGGGTCCTTCCATCTCTTCAGCATAAACTCTACGGTTGCTTCATCTCCAGGGGTGGTGGCCATGTGGGGAACCTTAGTCAGCTCCCTTTGGAGAAACAACACAAAAGTAAATTCTTAAATCAGCTGAAACAAACAACTCCATACAGACTGATGTTCTATACAGCTGGCCGTTTCATCTTTTAGAATCTCATACTTGTGTGCTTCAGAATAAATGCTTCACCTGAGGTTTTCTTTAATTTCATTGGTGTCCAGTTCTGCAAGGAATTTCTCAATGATACTTTCATCCACATCACGAGATGCATCCCGGACCCACTCTGGCACCGAACTGCCCTTATCAATGGCGAAGTGTCCCAACAGAATCCCTATAGTAAAAAACACTGCTCCTACAAGGAGACCCAACAACACCTCCTTAAGCATAATGTCTGTGTGGTAGAGCTCTAAATGCACCTTCTGAATGGTCAACCAGCTCTATCCTTCTAAAGCCTGTGACGAGAGTGGTGAGATAACTGTGAAATAACTGTCAAGATCATATGGATGAAATTGTTTTGTCCTTCTAACTGCCATTCCGAGATCCCTATTCCTGATAAGAGGGATTTAACTGAACCATAAAGTTTACTCATTAATGGTTTTTTTCGAAATGTCATGTTGGACTTTATCTCCTGGCACAACTGTAAAAACTATGTTTAAGTCATACATCTATAAATGCACACTGAGTTTATAAGCATTGATAGACACACTTTATGACCACTACCACAAAAAAAAAATATATATATATGCACTAAAAAAAAATGTAAAAATAAGAACTTGTATGGTGCTCAAGGTCCCATTCTGCTGTTTTTCTAGTTTACAAATACAATGTGTCCTAAATGTATAAGGACTATCCACATTAAGACAGAATGACAACTACAAACATGATTTTTTTTTTCTCTCCATCAAATTCTTTGGTTTGTTTGTTTCAAACTAAATCTGAGTATTTATCATCATCTGTTGGAGGTTCAGTTTCACAGACTGGGGAACTGAGGCAGAGGATCTGGCAACATGCGTCCGCATGGTTACCACTTTGTATGCAACATACGCTACTCGTTGTAGGATGTTTTTTTTTTTTTTTTTTTCTTTTTTTTTTTCTTTACCTTAATTTGACCTTTTTAATCCTACTGTTACTCGGTTAGTGCAGCTTCTTTAATTAAAATAAAAACTGCTTCCCATGATGCAAATGTTGAAGAATTGTATTTTCACTTTCACATTCATTGATTCGATGTGATCAGCTAAACCATAACTGGTTTCTTTTTTTTAATAGATCGAGGATTTTACCTGAAAAGTAATCGTAAGTATTCTATGATATAAAGATATACTTGAACTTTATCTCTTGCACGTGACAATACCGTGCTTATGTTATGACGTTGGGTTATGTGTGTTGAACTTGCACGCGCAATGCCGTTTCAGTTTACACACAAGGTGTTGTGCAAATTAAGCCCATCACCGAATGCCGAATATCACATTGCATTCGCCGTGTCCGTTCTTTTGAGTCGGATCTTTTCATTAAATTGGTTCGGGAAAAAAGCGAGAACCGTCTCTTTCGGACACGCGCGACTAACGTTAGTTGAAAAACGGTGAGATGATTTAGAGCATTACGAACTGGAAATATTTACGGCTTGACTGCAGGACATGAATATTTTAAACCCGGAAGACGAAATAGCGCTAATAAGTTCCAAATGTTCTCACCTGATTCTACTGTCATTGTGTACTTATATATTTTTGTTGCCATGTTGTTTGTACATGACATTGTTTAATAAAAATAAAAAAGGTTCCAAATGTTCTTATACAATCAAAATGAACAGGTGCTAAAATGGTCTTTTAAGGGTGCATTTACAATATACACAGCCTATACTTCTGTTAACATTTCAGAAAATGTACATTAGTTGTAAATTATTTTATGAGCATATCTGCACATGTGAATTTACAGTAAACACCCTTATTAAGCACCAAAAGTACCAAAGTTTTAGACAAGTTTTAAACAGAAAACCGAACTCAGTCTTTTTGATGAGCTCATTGGCTTGTTTTGTATGATCATTGTCTTTATAATACATGTTGACCTTTACCTTTTACAGAACTTCCAAGTAGTACTAGACATGAGTCGCTTTGCTCTGCTTGTGAATCTCATAGCCCTACCCATCGTTCACCTTTGGGCTGCAGTCACTCAAGAGCCCACTATATTCCCCACATCAAGCAATGGAGAACCATTCCCATGGAACAAAATGAGACTTCCAGACACAGTATCTCCCCTTCATTACCATCTCCTTATCCACCCCAACCTCACAAGTTCAGACTTCACTGGATTGGTACAGATCCAAACTGAGGTGCATCAAGACACCAAATCTATAATACTGCACAGCAAGGATCTTCATATCTTCAATGCAAGGTTGCTAAGATCAGATATGAGTCAGCAACAGCCCTTAAAGGTGCTAGAGTACCCATACTTCCAGCAGATTGCACTTATATCTGATAATGCTCTGCTGAAGAGAGGCCATGTATATTCAATTGAACTGGAGTTTGCCGCTAACCTTTCTGAGAGCTTTCATGGATTTTACAAAAGCACATACCGCACCATCAAGGGAGACGTCAGGTGAGAAATCTTATGTAAACTCCTCAACCCTTTTATTTATTTATTTTTAAATAATAATCTGTTATTGTGTCATTCACATTCTCAGGGTTGTGGCTTCCACACAGTTCGAGCCGACTAGTGCCCGAGCAGCCTTTCCCTGTTTTGATGAGCCTGCCTTCAAAGCAAACTTTACCGTGCGGATTCGCAGAGAAGCAAAGCATATTGCCCTCTCAAACATGCCTAAGGTGCCGTAATGTCTATAGAACCTCTGTTGATCAATCCCTCTATATTACATCTATAAAACTTGAATAAATCATACTGCGAACTATTAACTATTAATCTGCCAGGGGAAGACTCTGATTCCTCTGTTAAGCATACTCTTCTTTCTTTTTTTTTCTTTACTCCAGTTGAGAACATTAGAGCTGCCAGGCGGCCTGTTTGAGGACCAGTTTGATGTGAGTGTAAAGATGAGCACATACCTGGTGGCCTTCATTGTCTCCGACTTTCTCTCTATCAGCAAGACCAGCCAGCATGGAGTCCAGGTTAGAAGATAATCCGTCTCAGATCATTATGACCACTGAGTTAATGACAAAGCTCTGATGTACTGTAAGATCCCACCTTCATCATTTTATCACTTTTTGCAATCCTGCTAATAACATTTATTTGATGTGAATTCAGATTTCGGTGTATGCTGTGCCAGAGAAGATCGACCAGGCAGAGTTTGCTCTGGACGCTGCAGTGAAGCTGCTTGACTTCTATGATGACTACTTTGACATTCCTTACCCTCTACCCAAACAAGGTTAGCTGCACATTCTTGTCTACTACTTAACATGCAAATTACAGATTTCTAGATTCAGAATTTTTATAATCTACTCCGTAGATCTTGCTGCAATCCCAGACTTCCAGTCTGGAGCGATGGAGAATTGGGGTCTGACCACCTATCGGGAATCAGCCCTTCTTTTCGACCCCCACAAGTCTTCTGCTTCTGACAAACTGGGCATCACAATGATTATCGCTCACGAACTGGCCCATCAGGTGGACTTATGACATGAATTAACTGTTTTGTGTGTGTGTGTGTATGTTTGTGTGTGTGTAATGGGGATATTAAGGCCTGTTCACACCAAGAACGATAACTATAATGATAACTATATTTGCATTCACACCAGCGGATGATATCTTTCTATTTATTCTAAGCACGTGGTTCAGTTCTATCGTCTTTCCCTTTAAATGCGCAAGCTCTTTAAAGCAGGATAGATTTTGATTGGCTGACAGTGGTTTTATTGTTTATCAGCTGGGGAAAAAATAGTTCTGAAAGTGATTCCATGATATTGTTTCTCGATGCTGTTATCGTTATAGTTGTGGTGTGGACTCTGCTATTCTTTTAAATTCAAAACGATTTTTACAACTATCTTTATCGTTATCTTTATAGTTATCACTCTTGGTGTGAACGGGCCTTTATAGTAATGATTCTAGTAAGTGACCTGTTGCTGTGGTTAATCAGTGAATGGCTCATTCTGTGTCTGTACTTGTCAGTGGTTTGGTAACCTGGTGACCATGCAGTGGTGGAATGATCTGTGGCTGAACGAAGGATTTGCCAAGTTCATGGAGTTTGTGTCTGTTAACATCACCAATCCTGAACTGCAAGTTGTAAGTTTTTGTAAAATTGCTGGCCCTTGTTGAAGGTCTATCTTTTTCATTTGAGCTCTTGGCTTTTTATTTCCATAATGACCATATTAAAAGCACTCAGCAAGAGTTTGATGAAGATTTGTGCTCAAATGTTTGTGCAACAGGAGGATTATTTCCTGGGGAAGTGTTTTGAGGCTATGGAGGTAGACTCCTTAAGCTCCTCTCACCCTGTGTCCACGCCGGTGGAGAACCCTTCTCAGATACAGGAAATGTTTGATGATGTTTCCTATGACAAGGTGCATTATAAAACCAGTGAAAACTTTTTTTCTTTCTTGTTTTTCAAGCTTTTTAAAAGCATGTTACAGTTGTGAATGTCATTTCAGGGTGCTTGTATTCTGAACATGCTGAGAGAGTTTCTGACCCCAGAGGACTTTAAACTGGGGATCGTGAGATACCTGAAAAGCTACAGTTACCAGAACACAGTCAATACTAACTTGTGGGAAAGTCTGACCAATGTGAGTAAAAGTTGCACGCGTAATGCAAATGCATACAACTCTGCAGTACACAGTGTGAGCTAATACATTTACTGTTGTTCAGCAAATTTCCACATGCGAAACCCAGTCATTTCAAAGAGAATACGTGCAATCAGGAATTTTATATAAGGGAAAATGATTTCTCCACTGAGATTTCACATAGAGTTCAAGAACACCTTCAGAGTACAAGATCCAAATGTCTTAGGATGTATTGTGTTGTGAGTGTTTCAATGTCTCTGTTATAGGTTTGTGACTCTGATGGTCTGGACGAAGGCAGACTGAAGGGTGAAGAGTCTTGCCGGCGCTCAGTCTCACAGCCTGGAGCTCCTGTGAGTTGATTGGTCACATCATTAATCTAAACACTTTATACACTGTTTTTAACTGGTGTTGTGATGTATTTCTGTGATGATGTATCTCTTAGAAATGGCACTCTGAGGATGAGCTGGATGTTAAGGCTATGATGGAGACATGGACATTGCAGGAGGGCTTCCCACTCATTACAGTGGAGGTCAAAGGTCGCGAAGTCAGACTAAGTCAAGAGCGTTACCTCAAGAGTGACGACCCCTCACAAAAATCCAGGTTGTTATCAAGTATCTACATTGTTTTCTCTTCCTGTTTAAACTGACAGTGATATTTTTAGGATTTATTTAGGGTTTCTATTTTTGAAAATGTGATCACAATGTATTGCAAGTCAAAATAAGATGTCATTCTCTTCTGACAAGCAAGCAGTTTTCTTGCTGAAAAAACAGCAGTGAATAATACATCATATCATGAACAAGATGAATGATTATCAATGCATGAATCCCAAGTCACTCAGAATGTTGACTATTTTTATTAGTCACACATCATTTTTTAAAATGATATCCCTGAATGTGGCCAGAGATAAATCATTTACAAAGTGGAATCACTCACAGTGACACAAATGTCTCCTTTAGGAAGGTTATTCGACAAAAGTATCTCACAGGAGACACACTGGATCTGTACTAATTTGCATAGTTACATTTTTCTCAGCTGTCACTGTCACTCATGTTTACCACAAATCATGAACTCTCATTGAAAATGAAAACTTACATGCTTGTTCACAGGAAGTTGAATTTTTTTCGGACTCTTCATTTTCTTTTTTTAGTTTTTTTTTTTTTTTTTTACACTTGATTGTAAGTTTGGCTTAATCTTTAGTTCCTGATGTTTTGTTGTTACAGCTTCCTGTGGCACGTTCCATTGACTTACATTACCAGTGGCTCAACGACAGTGCACCGCTTCCTGCTTAAGACCAAAACAGGTATTTGCTGGAAAACCATTATTTGACAATATTATTAATTTTAGTAATGTTATATAATATATTGTTTCATAATAATTTAATTATATTATTTTTGAAAATTATGACTTCATGTCTCTAAACAACACAAGCACTGAAGTATATGTGCAACAGGTAAAACACTGTACACTCTTAAAAATAAAGGTTCTTTATTGGCATCTATGGTTCAATGAAGAACCTAAAACATCCATGTAACCTTTCCTTTGCACTAAAGGTTCTTTATAGTGGTAAAAAAGTTTATTAAAAAGTTTTTCATACCAAGAAAAAAAAATGGTTCTTCCCCGAAAGGTTCTTTGGGGAATCCAGAATGGTTCTTGAATGGGATCACTGTGAGAAAACCCCTCTTTTTACGAGTATAGCGCTGAATTCTGACAGATTGTTGTATATGTCGTTATAGACGTGCTGTATCTGCCGGAGGAGGTGGACTGGATCAAGTTTAATGTGGACATGAGTGGATATTACATTGTGCACTATGAGGGCTCTGGCTGGGATGACCTCATCAGGCTGCTCAAACACAATCACACAGCGCTCAGCAGCAATGACCGGGCCAGCCTTATCAACAACGCCTTCCAGCTGGTCAGGTCAGTCCTCCTCTTCTATATCATATCCATATCAAGAGTCAAACAAGTGATCAAAAGTACTGTACAATAAAAGTGTTGGCAATTTATCATGCCCTGGTTGATTTAAACACCTGGTGTTTTGGACAGTGTTGGTCAGCTTCCTCTGGATAAGGCTTTAGACCTGACCCTGTATCTAAGCAAAGAAACTGAGATTATGCCAGTGACACAGGGCTTCAGTGAGCTTGTGCCTCTGTACAAACTGATGGAGAAAAGAGACATGGTGGAGCTGGAAAACCAGATGAAGGTCAGTGAGCCGTCATTTATATTTGATCTTCTGGCTTGTGGATTCATTCTTTTATGATTCAGGCTCGAAATCAGCTTCTAACCCTGATGATCTTCTTTTTTTGGGTGAACTATCCTTTTAACAGGATGTCATTTAGTACAATCTCAGTGCTGTCAAATGGAAAGTTTAGAGGTCGGAAAGATTTTTTAATGTCTTCAGTGTCACATGATCCTCCAGAAATCATTCAGATATGCTGTTATGGTGCTGAAGAAACATTTATTATTATGATCAACATTGAAAACTGTTGTGCTGCTTAATATTTTTGTGGAAACTGAAAGGTTCATGGAAAATCTGAAAAAGATTGTGATTTCAGGCCTAAAATAGTCCTGGAAGTTCAAAAAATGTGATAAAATGTGAAATTTCTGTAGTAAAAATATATATATTTTTTTGTTATGCTAAGCTGTAAAAGATTTAAATGACTAGAAATTGTTCTTTGTAAGTACCAGTCTGATAATGTGATTTTTAAAAATCCAGTAATCATGATTTTTTTTTTGGTTTGTTTGTTTTTGTTAACTCTCTATTTATCTTTAAATTACCATTGTGAATGAAATGAGTAATAAAAATGAACTCTGCATGCTGTACATGTGTACGTGTAACAGATGTTGGTTCTGTCTCTGTGGTCCAGGGCTACATACTGCAGCTGTTCAGGAAGCTCATAGACCGGCAGTCATGGACTGATGACGGCTCTGTGTCTCAGAGGATGATGCGGAGCTACCTCCTCCTGTTCGGCTGTGTGCGGGGTCATCCTCCCTGTGTCAACACCGCCACCCAGCTCTTCAACAAATGGAGGGCCTCAGATGGGAACATGAGGTCAGAGGCCATCTTTGTCTTTCCCCTTCTGAAACACTTTACACTCTTACCATTAAGAAGATCAAGAAAACTTTGGACATTTTATTTTTTTGTCCATCCTTCCATCCTCTAGTCTTCCCAATGACGTTACTATGGCTGTGTTTTCTGTTGGCGCCCGGACGGAGGATGGCTGGGAGTTCCTGTTTGAGAAGTACAAGGAGTCCATGTACGTCTCGATCAAGAGCAGGATCAAGATGGCCCTCACGACCAGCCCTCTCGATCACAAGTTAAAATGGTAAGGCATTTATATATACACATCAGCTTAAGAAAATAAGTACAAATCACTAATGTCATCTTTTTCTTTCTGTCAGGATGATGGAGCAGAGTCTGATGGGAGAGGTGATGAAGACTCAGGATCTGCCGTATGTTGTAACCTCAGTCAGTAAAAATCCTAAGGCCTATAAACATGCATGGGACTTTTTACAAGCCAACTGGGACTCCCTGATTAAGAAGTGAGGCACACACTAGTGGTAAATAGTCCACTATATAATATTGGTATATAGCCCTTTCATGACTTCAAACATCTGTTTGTAGGTTTGATCTTGGCTCACACTCCATAGCACACATGGTAGTAGGAGTGACCAACCAGTATTCCACCAGAGAAATGCTAGCTGAGGTAGGTATTACTCTTTATTGAACCCAACAAGTATTTAGGAGCTTTCATCAGTTTGTGATCAGAAAACTATTGTATGACATAGAGCGTGTTTCTCTACTCCGTCAGGTTCGTAGTTTCTTCAGTTCCTTGCGGGCTGAAACTGGAGCAGAACTGAGATGTATTCAGCAGGCCCTGGAGAATATAGAAGAGAACATTCGCTGGATGGACAAGAACCTCCCACTACTGAAGGCCTGGCTGCACAGATCAGCAGACCAGCACAAGAATACAGAGTTGTGAAGCACTTTTACTGTAAATGTCTGAGGTGTAAAAAAAAAATTGTTTGATAAGAACTTTGGTGTGCTAAAGCGTGTGATTCTGAATTTTCTGAATACAGGGTAAATATTTTTGAATAGCTGTACCATTTCTTAAAAAGGTAGAATTAAAAATTTTCCTCCGCCCCCAACCTGTAGTATTGAAACTTAAAGCATATTGGATTGGATCCCCTTTGTTATATCTTTTATTTTGTCATTAATACAGTTTTGTCCTTGCAATGACTTAATTCTTGAAAACATAACTTTATGCTCCAACACTTAAAATGTATAATACCAGCAATCATTCATACAGTTCGCAAAAATAAGCCATGCAAGTCTGTGCTGTTTTAGTTTTTTTTTTAAATTGCTTTGGCGCAATTTTCACGTTACATTTTCAAAACTATTCTTACTAATATCACAATAGATCATAAAAGTGCTTTTTTTTCAAACATTTCAGCATGTTTTCAATTATGTTAGTACAATACAAAAAATCACAAAGTATTCTTTTACAACACAAAATAAGTGTTTCTGATCTTAATGGTTAATCAATGAATCACTTGGTACATTTATAGAACTCTTACTTAGATACTTTCTACTTGCAATTTTCAATAGAGATAACCAAATGCAATGAATTATCTTTACATTATAAGCGATTTATCTTAGATAACTATGATGTTCTCTGTGTGTGTGTGACAGATTTGCAATTTGTGAATATAGAGCAGGATAGAGTACAAGGGAGAGGAAACAGTCAAGGACTGTGTAACATCAGATTGATCAGATGCATCCGAATGGAGACAGATGGCATCAAATACAGAATTTACGTTACAGTATGCCATGTAATACTGTAAACAGATTACCATGGTAGAGACTGTCACATTACTGTAACTCACTCTTATAAAGGTCAACTAGTCAACAACAGGATTCAGTCATATGGCACAGAGAGAACATTTACTGTATTGGCAGCATGCTCTGTTCTAGCACAAAACCTCATGGCCGTGTCATACTTCATCACACCTTTTAACAAACGGAATAGATACTATTACAAACATGTATTTAAGTTATGCAAGTTAGGTAATGTAAATGTACTTTCTAATGTGGCATCTGAAGCCTGTGTTACTTTAATTATTTCTTCAACAATTATGATTTGTTGAGAAACATGTATATTGCATTGTTTCCTATTTAAAGAACTGATTGTTAAAAGTACTAAATTGAAAGATCATACTGTTGTGTTTCGGTGATTAGACCAAAGGTTCTCATTACATATTAGAATAAGCATGTGTTTTGAAACAATGATTATGTGGACTGAAAATGTGTATAACTGTAATGAAAGCAAGGGATCGGGTTTTGAAAGAAAGACTAGCTGTGTTACAAGTGTGATCCGTTTAAACTTTAGAGTTTTGTACGAAGAGTTTTGAAAAAGTACACCTTGTAAAAATAGTACCAAAGCGAATAAAAAAAAAAAAGTTTTAATTAGTTTAAACAGATAGTCTAAACTGGTCATGTACAGGTTTGCTCATAAATTAATGAGCACAGGCAAGAACATTAACATGGCATATAAGGTACAAAATACAGAAACAGCTGTCATGTTAAGTCTATTACAAATACAAAATAGGACACTGGAAAACAGCACAAAAATGTTTTTCTCTGTAGTTTCATTTGGTCCAGTGAGACTCTTTTCCCCATAGGGGGCGCCCCTACATACGGTTACAGCTTGATGCATGTAAACAGAGAACCAAAGTAACATGATGCCAAAGAACTGACGATTGTTGGCTTTCATTACCGTAACCCTCAAAACTGACAATCAGTGAGAGTCTAATTCTGTGGCTGATGGCTTCCTTCATCTCTCAGTTTCTATTTGTACTTAAATTCACAGAGATGTCTTGTAGTCAGGCCATCTTGCATCAGGACATCCCGTCGGTCTGCATGCAGCCGGGACAGGAGTGCAGCGTGTCATGTATGAAGAGATCACACTCCACACAGAACACTTTTTTACATGCTAGACAAGTAAACACCTGCAGGGAGGAGAAAACAATCAGGCGGAATGTTATTTTAATCCCAGACTAAAATGCATGTTTAAGATGTTTTAACTGAAAATATCTTAAAATATGTCAGTGCCATATTTTGTCTCAAGATTCACACAAGTAATGTGTTTTTCTAAGGCAAGTTCAATTGAACTAAGGCCTAATCTAAACCCTGTCTGTGGAACCAGGCCTTAATGTTCACATATAAAATATTTGAAATGGAAAAACCTACACTTTTGTCCTTCAACTCTCCTTGGCAAGCTTCACAGAACCTGAAAAGACAGAGATTAACGCTATGAAATGGACTGAAACGAGACAGACCGATCACAGTGAGTGCAGAGCTCACCTCTCTCCCTCATACTCCTCCAGTGAGGTCTCCTGGAAGGCCTCCAGGGGGAAGAGGTGGTGGAAGGAACGGGCCAAGTGTGGAGCGGAAACTAAAGTCAGACCTGCAGCAGAGAGAAGAAAGACTGAGAACTGAACACATCGATGCTCTGAAGATTACTGTAAAGACTGAAGAACAGGGACATGCTGAGACCCACCACACACTTTACACTCCACTGGCAGCTCAGTGTATTTAGCTCTGCACTGTGGGCAGTAGTAGCCGCCGAGACTGAGTACTGGCTCACCAGTGCTGTCTAGGTGCCTGAAATATTACAAAATAAATTTGTAATTAAATATAATTATACATAAAATCTGAAAAATTATACACCAAATCAGCATATTAGAATGATTTCTGAAGGAACATGTGACAATGAAGACTGAAAATTCAGCTTTGCCATCACAGGAATAAATTATATTTTAAAATGTATTAAAATATAATATCAAATTTACCCCTGGTTTCACAGACCAGGCTTAAGCCTAGTCCCAGACTAAAATGCATGTTTGAACGGTTTTAACTGAAAGCAACTTGTACTGAAATATCTTAAAATATGTAAGTGCCATTGTTTTGTCTCAAGATTCACACCAGTGATGTTTTTTTCTTAGGCACGTTTATAAAAACTATGTAAATGCCCTATTTGAACGAAGGTCTAATCTAAGCCCTGTCTGTGGAACCAGGCCTTTGTGCTCACTGTATTTTTGATCAAATACATGCAGATTTGGTGAGCATAAGAGACTTCTTTCAAAAACATAAAAAAATCTTACACACCCCAAACTTTTAAACATTAAATCTAATTGATATTATATACAGTACTATTACACTATGGTAAAACAAATGTAACATTAAAAACAGATTTAAAATGATAAATAAATATAAATGTAACATGATTAAAAAATGCATCTTTAATCTTTACTCACGACATGCTGAACGAGGGTTTGGCATCCTGATCAGACATGGAGGCTATGACATGCTGGGGGAAACCTAAGCAAATTATTATGTGCATTAAAGATATTGTAAAAGAAAATGATACAAATTATATATTGTAGCTTACGCTGATACATTATTTCATAGAAAAGCTTTACATTAATGTGCAGTGAAGACTAATATAAACAAATTTCAGCAGAACATTCACAAAATTCTACACATTTATTAAGTACTTAGGCTAATTTGATTACACTTTCAGCAACCAGCAATAATACTTTTAATTTCAACTCAGTGTAAGACGTTTCAGCATGTTTAAATGGTTTAAATATGGTGAAAATGACAGTGATTACCCATGCGAATGAGGGAGCACTCAGAGGAGGAGCTGGCAGGAGGAGGCTTCACATGCTGCATCAGAAGCTCTTTAAAATGACTCTCATCCAGTATCACATTGTATGTTCCTGTTGGGCAAAGCAAAATAATTGTTTTGTTTTTTGTTTTTTTTAAAAACCTAGACAAATGAAACCTGTAACTGTATATAAAAGTAAGACTACCAACCTCCAGTTTCTCTTGTGAGAATAGTACACACTCGAACCTCTGCTGACAGGCCGATCACAGACACTCTGATCTTCAAACCATTCAGAGTCTGTTGATATATTAAAACACATTCAACAAATCTTACAAACCATTACAGTAAGCAGCCATTCAATTCATTCAAACTCACTTTGATAAGCTCATAGATGTTGGCTGGGTCACAGGTAGTGAGACTGCTGAAAATAACCAGGATCTCTTTGCTTGTATGAGCAGGCATGTGTCTGCATGAAAATAGAGATATGAGATATTACTGTGGTAAAGGGACATGTAGATGATCAAGACAATGTGTATATGTTTGTACAACTTTCAAGCATACAGCTGTGGGTACAAATCCAGTACTACAAGTAAACTGTAAACAACATATAAGGTATATTGCAAAAAAACAGGTAGATAAAAACGCCAGGATGCGCACAAATAAATTGAAAAATGTATGCGCTCAATTGAGGTGAATCTTTTTCTTATTCGATAGGAAGACATGAGTATAAACTATGATGGAAACACAATTACGGAATAAATCCTTCGATGCGTGTCTTTGCCTCAACAGTGGATGATCATAAGTAATTCTGAAATGCCTGAGTCTATCATCAAAATGGTTGGGTATAACGATTGTGTTCCCAAACACCAGACATCCGAATGCAAGATAACATGACAAAATGTATTGCGTTTCGTCTGATTTGAGTCATTTATGATGTATGAAAAAAGATAAAAATATTTTGCACTAATTTACAATTTTGTCTTCTTGAACACAGGATGGAAACAGTGCTTTATTCACGAAAGTTTTATGCGATTTTATGCATAAGTTACAGGTACACTATGTAACTTTTTTTGTTCAAAATGTAAAAAATTTATATAATGAGCGAGTACATCATGATTCCATCTTCCAAACCGTGTTTTTTTTTATTATCCTGAATGACTACCTTTAATAAGTGTTTATATTCTTCGGACTGTTTTAGACAAGGTGGGACGACAACCGCTGCACAGTAGCTCAGTACCTGCGTGACTCGTCATATACATAAATAGAAGTAGCTTCGGCTACAATGCTCGTCCGCAAGATGCATGTTTTGTTTATCAACTGCTATAGTTCTAAAAGTTACATAGTGTACATTTAAATGTGCAACTTTGGATGGAAACATAACTACTGAGTGCACTGCACGCCCCTATAATCTCTCTGCTGATATGTGCCTTACTTCAGAGTCTGCATAGCCACGTTGAGAGAGTTGTAGAGGGACGGTTCCCCGACACATGTGGAGTCCACAGCTTTCTTCAGAGCTGCTATATGCTTCTTAGGGTTCCCTAGTAAGAGTAAAACAATGTGAACTGATGATGATGATGATGATGATAATAAAGAACACTTCTCAAAACATGCAAACATAACACTAATGTATCAACCTGCAAGATCAGTGAGCTTCTCCGCCCTCTTGTTCTTGGTGGCAATGATCCCTATCTGTGACGATACGGCACAGTTAACAGAAGCTGCACACTCTGTGAAAACTCACAGACAGATACACAGAGTCAAGTGCATTACCTGACTGATTGGATTCTGGTCAAAGTATTCCTCCACAAAATACTCCATCAGCTGAAGAATGTAAAAGAGCAATTTTGACAGATTTCATATAATGTTAGCCTTCCATACTTCACTATAGATGCAGTGCTACTAACCTTCAGGGTGGAGGTCAGTCTGTTGGGCTTAAGGTCTTGATCTTCCATTGATCTAGATGAGTCAATGATCACAAAAAGGTGCCGCATCTGGGTTTGGAGGAATTTAATGTGGTTTTATGATCAGTAAACAAAGATAAATAAATAGATAAAATAGTACGATAACTATGGAGGACAGTAAATTGCAGCTTACCATCCCAAGACGAACTTGTCCATGACTCTCAAACACTCTGCAATGTGATAGACAGACTGTAAGTGAGTATCAAACCAAGATACAATAAGCTCAAACTGATGTTTATGTTCTGAATTTGAGTGCTGAACCTTTTCCTCTTTGCCTGGAAAAGAATGTCCTCCACAGTAGCTTTGAGAGATCCAGACTCATCCTCCTTCAGCACCTCCCTGACAGAGACACGGGTCAACTGGTCATTACAGAATATGTGCTCTCTCATTTATTTTAAAAATACAACGCTTACCTCAAATAGCCAATGAATCAAATGCAATTTCTGTAGTAACTGATATTTTCAGTGAAACTATGGCAGTGTTATTTATTAAAGTGCATATTTTTAATTAAGGCACGCATAAAGCAATTTCAACGTCTCTCACCATGTCCGTTCGTATCCTCCTTCCCAGCGTTTTGTTCTCTCTGGTTCTTCATCCATGATGTAGAATTTTTACAGACTGTCAGCTTTCTTTGGGGGGAATGTTGTCAGAACTATTCTTCTGAAACTCTCTTACGTTGTATAGATTTTCGAAATGTACCTTGTAACATCAAATAGAACAAAATGTCTAAAAACTGGATTTTTGTATTAACGACATACTGTAATATGTAGCTTGCTCAGTGAACTATAAAAACAACAGTTCACGGTATTACCAGAGAATGTCGGGCTCTGGTATTACTTTCGTGCAACCCTTGTACGTCGATTTGTTATGTCCCCCGGTACAAAGTGCAAACACTGGTTCCGAGTTGTGGGAGATCCTACGTGTTCCACATAGATCCATAAAACGTAGGTTTGATTGTTATAATTAGCTTTTAGTTGTCCCCTTTAATTAAATGTATAAGCTGAAATGAATACAAAAGACATTTTGAAATTGAATAGCTTTACTTTCCGAACACAAATACCAAAAAAAAAAAAAAAAATACTATAGGCTGCATTCAACATCATTGCCTGCCACAATAAAATGGCTCAACAATTAATTTTTTATTTTATATATATATATATATATATATATATATATATATATATATATATATATATATATATAGTCTGAAAGAGGCTAATTATATAATTGTAATTTAATTCACACCCGTTCTCTAGGTGTGTACTTAAACAACAACAACAACAACCAGGAATATATTCTGGTGACAGATAAATCAACAAGTTAAAACAAAACTATCAAAATTATAACAAACAACTTGTATTAGAATGTCTTTGCTTGGAGATCCCTAAAACTACAACAAAAAGTGGTCACAGTCTTGCTCATATTTAAGATACATTTACCTTGTCTTGACTAAAATTACTACAGCAAAAAGACAAAAGGTTAAGAGACAACATCATCTAGCTTTAAAATAAAATAAAATACTTCATAGAAACCACTATATTTTTTATCAAGTTTAGTTTGGCTCAAAGGCAAAAACCTGTCTTTATAAAACAGCAGCCATACATTTTCTGGATAATAATACAATGACACAGATTTTTAATACAGATATATAGATAAAGTCCAGATAAAAAAAAACATCATGTGACATAATGTGCCTTGCTGAGTTTCCAGTGCCAGGTTTTTATTGTCTGTGGTCATAGTCGCTGACCCTTCTTTTGATGAGGGAGAGTCTTCTCTTTAGCAGTCTACACCTTTTCTTTTTCATCTGATAGTCTTGAGACTGTGAGAAAGGTAACAGGTCAGTATTTATATTTACACCTATACACTTCTATCATAATTATTATCTGCAAACTTTATTTTAACAGCTGTGACAAATCATGCAATTATTCTATAAATATTCTAATCTGAAATTTTATGAAAGATGAAGATTTTACCTTCTTCAAACTTTTGAGCCTGTTGTATTGATCCATGGCATCCTTTTTTAGAGAATAAAAGCAGGAGTAATATATATTAATGTAACATGTTTTTAAAGGTGGACGAGATACTGTGAAAAATAGAGATTAAGTGACATTATACTATAAGACTTGCCACTCATAACCTTAGGCATTTGAATTATTGTGACAGAGCTCAGTAGATCAAGCAAAATCTGCATATTAAGAGTCAGAAGAATGAAAGAACCAAACTTTAGTAGAACTGTTTTCACTTTTATAGATCACATACCAGGAACTGTGGGCTGCCTTCCTGTAATCTGTCCAGCTCTCGATCTGCATCTGCCAAGCCCTGATTAATATCATCTAGCTCGGCTTGAAGACGCTTATACTCCATGTGATCTCTGTCAAACTCTCTCTTGTACTCAAGCCTCTCCTGCTCATTAATGATGGGAGGATACTCACTGAGAGCATGACAGCATGGAATAGAGGTAGAGGGGAAAATGGGACAAGAGTGATACTGATTACATGGTCATAAATGCAGAGTATTTATAAAAATAAAAAAAATAAAAAAAAATAACAAAGTACATGCTCCAATACTACTAACTATAACTTAAAGATTCTCTCACGTTTCATGATCAGTGTCCAGCTCATCTCCAGACTCTCCAGTGTCATAATTTCTTAGTTTGCCCTTCAGTCCACTCAAAGAGCTGGTCAAGTCAGAACCACTACCAGAAAAAAGAGATGTGTTTAATTAAAAATAATAATATCAATAGAACTTTTGTTAATAACTTGGGTGTGATGTTACAATTTTCATTGCAATCAACAGAGTAAAAAAGCTTTCTGTAATTTCAGTCAGTTCACAGTTGTGGAACTGGTTATTCATGTTCATGAAAAACAAAACCCATCAGGTCCCATTCATACAGGGACAAGATTTCCTGGATTCCTTTGCTCTGTGGCATCTAGTCTAGTGACAGGCTAAACTGACCTAGGCCAATCATTGTCTGTGCTCGCTTTGCTTATTAACAGAGATGGTCATTTGCCTACAACATGTGACTGTGTAATTTTTTTTTTGCTATCATTAAATTGCATACATTTGCATAATGATAATGTCATTATAACAATTGACCAATATTAAAGGGGTGGTATAATGCCTCTTTTTACAATATGTAAAATAAGTCTCTGTAGTGTGTGTGAAGTTTCAGCTCAAAATACCCCACAGATTAATTTTTACAGCATGTTAAATTTGTCCCTTTTTGAGGGTCAGTTAAAACGCGCTGTTTCGTGTGTCCCCTTAAATGCAGATGAGCTGCTGCTCCCGGCACAGAGGGCGGAGCTTCAAGAGCAGTTCCGATTTCCTCATGCAGACAAGCACTAAAATGTCAGAAACTGTTCTGCCTTTTATGTTTAAACAGGAGTCGGACAATGTTGGAGAGACTCAAGAAGAAGTGACAACATGTAGAATGCAACAGGACATTTCTGAATGGTTAGTTGATGAATTTATGTTGCTGATGTGGTGTTAACTATCTTCAATTATCATATTCTGTCATGATAATCGATAAAATCGCTGTTGTGGGAACTGTTCTAAGATGCCTACAGAGTGTCATGTAATTGCATTTGTGTTACGTACTGTATTGCATGTGAAAAGACGGACGCGACAGCTTGAGCAGACTCACAAATGTGCTCGACTACAACAACTCTTCCTCTTCTCATGGACTCACCCCCTTTGTTGCATGTTCCTGAGGGCGGGGTTTATGTAAATTTTAGGGCTAGTGATGTCACTAACCCAGGAGGAATGTCATGTAGTCCCTACCAGCTGTTGTAGTCCTTAAAAAACTATTTATTTAAAAGCAAATATCTCCCTTTGCTTAGAACTTTGAGCGTTGTAACTTTGCAGATGTTTATGCTCAAACAGCAACATTACACACTAAATAAAGTTAGAAAAGTGAAATCATAAATCAACCACCCCTTTAATAATTAATATCTACAGTATATAACCAATCATATTCTAAACTGGTCAAGCCCAATCCAGACACAAAAAAAAAATCCATTGAACAAAGTCTACAGAAAAACGATAAGTAATGTATTTTCTGCTCTTCACTGAGAGAACCTACCTTGGAAGGTAAATTGGTTTCTGGCTGTAAACCATTGGCTGTGCAACACCGGTTTGGTCATTGGAGTCATTGACAAAAGCCTCTGGATCTCCAGACACATTATTAACCTAAAGAAAAACAAGGAAAGACTGAGTTCATATCTGGACATTTTTAAAGAAACTTTACTTCAGGCAAAAACACAGCACGATAAATATTTAAGAAGTATTCAGTTCACCCTTCAGCTGTTTTTTATATTTAATTTTGTTACAACTTAGAAACATAATGTCCATTTAATGTGCTATTTTTAGAATATGCACTAATCAGTTTTTTTGCATAAAAACCAGCATGACAACATTTGCCATCTCAAAATATTTTCACCCATCATTTGGTAGTCTGTAACTCATTTAAGTGTTTTGCTGTCTGCCTCTTTTACTTCAGCGTCTCTGTTTCCCCAATGCAGTCAGCCTTTTTGTATGGTAAACAGTCTGGACAAACATTAAAAGGCAGGCAGAACCGGTTCCACCACTTCCACAAATACCATCATGACCTAAAGGACGAAACTACCACTGCTCACACAGTGAATTGTGTAAGAACAAAGCCAATGGAGTGACCTAACAACTCTAGAAGATGGTCTTTTCCACCTACCAATTCATAGACTTTTAAGTCACCGTTAAGTTTTCCATGCATTTCATCATGAAATTTTGGATCATATTTATGCTTTCCATCAAGTGAAAGTGCATAAGAGGACACACCCAGAAACTAGACATGAAAAAAACTCTTTGTGTCTTCCTCTGAAACTTATCTTCTTAGAAGAGTCTTAAATAGCAATGCTCTAGTGTAGACCAGCAATTCTCCTAAAATGGTGGAGCAATTATAGGCACCACATAGCAACTCTTGAAAACAAGACAAGCATCAAGAAGCTTTCTGGGCTATATATTGCAGTAGTACAACCCAAGTACTACAAAAAGTATTAAATTTCATGACCTCATGAATCCATGCGTTGTACTGAAAGATTAAATTCCCAAACTAAAATGAACACAACAGGTGAACAAATGAAACTTTCTTACCCATTCCCCAATGCCTTGAGAAGTGAGGCCATCAGTGATGGTCTTCACATCATACCACAGAACGCGGTCCCTGCCATATCTCCTCATCTGCCCTCGGGTCTTCACCGCAAACACAAGTAGGATGATCAACCCAACCACCACCAGAAATCCAAGAACAACGGCAATAGCCTTGTAGAGAAGAGAAAGAAATAACACTTTAAATAGCATCAAAAATTAGATCACAAAATAGAGGACAATGTGGCAGATATATTCTATATTTGCATAACCAAAAAAGCTGACTCTCAACTTGCATTTTTGCACAATAGAAAGGAATTAAGTTGCATCTGATAATAACCAACCTGAACTGAACAAATACTAGATTATGAAGACTGCCCATGCTCACCTCTTCAGGCTCCACTACACAGTAGTGGTATAAATATTGATTGAGGAAGATCCCAGAGGCCTGATTTTGGTTCTGGTATTGTGCACACAGCTGCAATATCTGGCTATACATCATGGATCCAGATGTCTGAGAAGTGGGGTTAATAGCGACCAGGTACACGATGCTAGCGATGAGCATGAGTACAGCCAGGATGGCACAAATGATGATGGAGGCCAGATAGAATGAGGGAGACTGTGCAGTGCTCTGCCTCGACACCACCAAGATGAAGATGATGAGCACAGTGATAAAGGTGATTCCCGCAATTGCGATGATGAAGCCCTTGCCTGATTTCGGATCCATGTACGTGCCTCCTCCATAGCCTCCGAGACCCCCACTGCTACCATAGCCTCCGACACCCCCACCAATTCCTCCGACACTCCCACCATAACCTCCGGCAGAGCCACCCATCCCAAGACCACCAAGCCCCATGTTGCCTGCATCATAGTCCCATGCAAGTGTGGAGGCCACGCAGGCAAACATAGCCACACACATAATGATTATGATGATGCACAAAATCTTCATCACACCTGGGGGTGATGTCCAGCGGTAAAAGTGAAGCATTTCATCGGGGTGGTAAGAATGGGTGCGACGGGAGGTTCTGTGGTGACTGAACGGATAAAGCGAAACAACATGGATAAGTAAAACGGAACATTATCTGATTGTTTTTTAATAAAAATATCATAATACCATCAGTAAGGAGTCATTGAAGAAAACTTGTCTCAACTGAAAATTTATGATTATAAACACTCTAAAATGCGACTTACTGTCTGCCGCCATATGGGGGAGGGCGACTTGATTTTTTCGGCATGATGTCAGCTTTCTGAACAAACTTCACAGGGTGATCTATGTGAGATAGAAGCCAACAGAAGTTTTGCTTGGACACAGAGGTGACCCTGCAAGAAAGCAAGGTAAATTAATTAACCCAAGTGTTAATGACAGACACATGTCAGTACAACTGATACTAGGGGTGAAACGATACCTTCGTGTCACGATTCGATGCATATCTTGATACTGAACTCACAATACAATATTATTGCGATACTCCAAGACATACAGTAAAAGGTTAACAAAAACTGTTGATTAAAATGCTAAATTTGGTATTACAATGGCGGTGGAAACAAATAGGCTTAAAAATATATTAAGAATATATATATATTCATGATTCTGAAGCTAAAAATACAGAATTATTTTAGACAAATATGTTTGCACTTTCACTGACTAGATATATTTAAAATAATGTAGGCCTATTTTTACTGGTAACATCAGACATTTGGCATTATCAGAACACACAAATATTCCCCCATTGCATTATATATAGTAGTTTAATGTAGTATTGACACTAAAACTCTTTAAAATTGATTTTTTTCTCACAGTAATTTTCATTTTGGCTGAACTATGCACAATACAGAATTACAGATTGCCACTATTCATTTTTGTATTGTGATATATTGTGAAACAATATATTGTTACACCCCTAATTGATACTAGTCACTGATCACCATAACATATTCAAGACTCTATATCCATACAAGTCAGATACCAAAGCATAATCATTACTGGCACATGATGATAAATCTCAAAAGGAAAGATTTGAAGGAAAGCATGGGCTATTAAAAAGACAAGCTCAGGTTTGTGTAATTTTATAAATATTTACAAGACATAGCCTAACCTACAAGAATCATGTTCAGACTTTGTTTCGCTGTAAATCTGGCAGTCCATTTACAGAAAAAAATTACTGTCCCAAATGTTTTTCCAGTCATGTTTGGATCTTTGGAAAAAGTGTTCTGTTTGTTGAAAACATGAATGCCTTTGGCTTTGATATCAACACACATAGCACTTGTCATACTGGTTGTGTGCTTGCTTTAGAATGTGACTTGAGAGAACTCCATGACTCTGTAACTTAAGGATCAAAGCCTGAGTTGACAGAGAAAGTTGATGATCAGCATCATGGTACCAACAAAGACTGACTAAATTGGTTTGGTTTTGTCAACTTGAAATGAATCCTGAGTTTGTTCAACTACCATCATGGTACAAGCCCCTGGTCTCAAGAGAAGTTTTACACATAGTTCCAAGTTGTGAAAAGGAAATAGTTTCAGTGTTTCTGAGAAGCTTATTACAGATATATTTTCACCTTCACCAACTCAATCCAAAGAACAAATAAATACAAAATATTAATGTTAAAGGTGTTGATATAAGACCACTTCACATAATTTCTTTAATTTTTTTTTTTTTTTTTTTTTTTTTGGTAAATCCAGGGTATAAACTTGTTTAAAATGACTTTAAACTTGATAATATTGCAACTTTGCAATGTAGAAAATAGATTTTAATATATTTAAGTAATATATATATATACTTAATAATATATAATATAATAATATACTGAACACGTTTGTTTTTTTGTAGTGCGTACTTTTCCTTAAATTGGTCAAAAAACAGCACATCTCTGACACAAATGTGTAAAAGAATCTTAACTGTGTTGGGAGAAATAACACGGGTTGAGCAAGTAACAAAATGTGTTGTCCATGGAGATAAGAACTAACACAGGGTGTGTTGTTTTTAACACATTATTTTTAAAAGTATACAATTGTAATTATAGACATACAGCTGATCTTAATTGAGATTATTTTAATTTATAAAATGTTTAAATTTTAGCCCTTACAATATCCCTAAACCTAACCCTACCCATAACAAGGGGAAATTACTGATGTAGAAGCACCTAACCCTGGTTGTAAGCCTAAACTTGACATTAACAGTAAACTTGTCCCTCAAATCTGATTGGTCAATTGTAATGTTGTTCCAGGATCATCAAAGATGTTGATCCAGACACATGTTGTACTTGGTGAAATCACATTCACCTCACACCCTGATCGTGTAGGACAGGGTGTAGAGACAACACCCTGACTATCACTGTATTTTTTTGTAATTTACTGAGTGTAGGGATTAGTAGCAGATTTTTCTAAAATTCTTTCATTTGTATCAAAGAAACATGAGAATATTATAATAACGTTTGAGATGTAATGAACAATAAATATTCAGTTAAGCAAAGTTTGTTAAAGCACATATCGTCAGTACTGCTGTTTGATATGCAGATTCGAAAAAAATACCTAAATATAGCCTAACTGAACCTGGCACCTGGAGTTTTGTAACCCAATAACCACAAAAAATAAAAAAATAAAAAAATAAAATAAAAAAAGTCTAAGGAGAAAACCATGTTTGCCAAAGAACACAAATAACAACTATTTTCATCTCTAAAAATTAGTACCGCGAAACATAATTGTGCGTAGGCTTATCAGTAAAACACATTTAACAAACCTACAAGTCAACTGGAGCTACTTAACAAACAAAATAGATATGAGTACATAAATTAATCGTATCGAGGAGACTCACCTCCTTCCTTTCGAAAGCACTCAACGCTGGAAAATATGTTTATACCTCTTCCTCGCTCTTTACAGACGCTCTTTATTTCTCGGAGCTGAAAGCGCTCAGCCTCCTTCAGGAAACGCCCGCTGAGAGTTTAATTGACCTGCCGTCTCTCTAACAACAACACATCACTGAAAGCACAGGTGTAGCCACGCCCTTAATGTGTGACAGATGCAACACGAGCCCGTTTCATTTGCATATTGATTTTCACAACATACAGGGTAGCTTTATTTTATGTTAGAAAATAGGTCTAACATAACTAGTAGTTTTTAGACAACAAAGATGGGATTTCGGCCTATAATGCTTTAGGACATGGGTTTTCAAACTGTGGTCCGAGGACCCCCAGGGGGCCACAAGGAAGTTCTAGAGGGTCCGTGGAAAGGTTTAGAGAAAAACTGTGTAATAAAATTTACAAATAAATACATAGATAAAATAAATGAATTACATTAAAATAGATAAAAAAATTAACATTTAGCCTACAGTATATAATAAAAAACAAATGTTCAAATAATGTAACGTAATATAAATGTAGAAAATATTTTCCACAATTTTTTCAATTTTGTTATAATTTTATTTAAAAAATAAATAAATAAATATTTGTAATAAGTATGTCTTCATACCAGACTTTATACCATACACTAAATAAATGTATTTAATAAAAATGTTCTTATTTGGGGGTTAGGGTGGCATATATATATATATATATATGCTAAGTATACCACATTTGTAAAATATAATTGCAGTAATTAAGTAATAAAATGCTTGAAATTTAAGAATCTCAACATTCAGGGAGTTCCTGCTCCAATTTGAAAACTAATCTTCTACGTCATATGCACGAGTTGAAAGTGATGTAGAACATGATTTTTGACTGCCCAAATCATAAACCTGTAAATCTGGAATGCACTCCAGTCATCTTTAATTAGAAATAAACAGTTTTTGGTTTTAACAGCTTTGCTAATGGTCTGAGTCTCTTGTTTTTAAACATGTGGCTCAAAAGTATAGTGTAATTATGGTTTTACACATAATTATTCTAGATCATTATTCTAGATTATGACACACGATATTCAGTATTTATGAGACATAAAGTGTGGACAAAAATGTATATGAGCACCTTTTCTTCCTGGAGTCCACTGCAGCTTGTAACCTGATACCTTTAGAGCTGTCAAGCCAGTAAAAGCATTGTTTCCTTTACTGCAGATCTATAACTCAGATCTATACAGATTAGGCTTTGAGCCACGCTGTCTACCGTAAACAAACAAATGAGAGGTGGTATGTTGCCCTGTGTATAAACTACTAGTTCATTATTCTGTCAAAAATGGAACCTTTGCCATTGCAATGTGGAGGCAAGCCTATTTATTTTTATCTACTTTCACAAACAGTTTAAAAATGCTGACATTTGAAGGTACACGAGATAATACAAAATGTACATAAAACACACGTCTGTATAAAATACACAAAAGTGAAACTATTAATAAACTAAAAAAACAACTATAAATATACCAAGCAATTCAGGATCATTACAGAGATATTGATAGTTCAACAAATACCACTTTAAGGGCTGTTTACATGATATTCTCCAATTAACTGCAGGAAGCTCAAAGATTCCAGTGATTTCCTACTTCTAAAATTATATATACATTGCAATTTAAATGTTGCTCCACATGACATGTTAGTAACATAGTAACTTGCATTTGATGGATTCATGTAACATTCATGTTCACTGCTGTGCTTTAAGTTGTAGATGTCCTTCATTATACTTCTTTGCTCTATTGAATTCAATATGAAATTATCTCAATACCAACCGAGACCAAGCCAAACACACTGTAAATTCCTGAAGATATAGTCATGGACATATTTGTTTCTGCCAGTCACTTCTTTTCTAGGAACCTCTGTGAAGTTCATGATAAACGTTGAACGTATATTGGAGTTCTGTTTAGCTGTAACCATCATTCCAGTCCATGATTTTGTCATACTCCTGAATTTTCTGCTTTATGTGAGCAAGTTTGTTCTTCAGATATTCACATCTCTCTTTTTTCTCCAGGTACGTTGGATCCTAAAACCAGAAACAGGGAAAGTAATGTTTGCCGAGCACTCTCACACAGACAGAAAGTATGTAAACATGTCAATAGCTCCATTTACGTCCCCCTAACATTTCCAGTTTTTCAGTTTCAGCTGTTTGTGGAACTCAAACAGTTGATACCGTCATTCTTTTGTAATGGCTAAAGAATGTAGAAAGGCAACAGGCAGATGATGAAGGGTTTAAAATGGGTCGAAGCAACTTGTAGAACATAGGTCATAATTAACCTTCTTTGGGGAAAAAGGAAAATGCCTACGATTTATTCTGTTTATCAGTTTTAAATGGATAGAAGTAGAACATATAAAAAGTTAAATAATACTTACAGTCTTTTTTCTCGTATACTCTTGAATAACGCTTTTGATTCTCTCTTGTTCCTACGGGAGGAAAACCAAGTTTGATAAAACAACATCAAGATTTTGGGTTATAGAAAATGTATAACAGAATTGTCTTTGGCTACTGTGATCAGTCACCAGTTTTTAATCATTTTTAAATCATCTTTGTGCATTCACTAATTAATTGTAATTGTCATGTGGTATGACAAATGAATTTTTAAAAGTACAAATATTCCATGTATTTACTCAATTAATATGAGCTCATAAAAACAGTGTATAATAATTGTGAAAGTTTGCAAAAGTTTGTGTATAATAATTGTAAGAATTTGCAAAATCACTATTACCATTTGGCTGGACGGCTGTTGTGGTAGATTCCTCATCAGATTATCCATTTCATCAAACTTCTGCGTTAAGACCTGAACCTCAGCATGAATCTCTTTATACTCTGCATACTGATCATTAAACACAGCCTTGTATCGCTCCCTCTCCTCATCAGAGCGGATTGTGGGATATTTCCTGTGAGGAGAAAAAAAGACAGAACATATTAGGTATAGTCATATCAGATATAATCATTACAAAAGGGGTGATGGATAAAAAAAAACCCTGCATAAGGCAACTATAACCATTACTAAATATGTGTGCTAGTTTCCAAACAGTTTGCACTTTATATATTGTATAAAATGTCTTGAATTAAATGTCTGAAAGTATTCTTTGAAACTCACGCCACATAATCTGCAATGACAACAGGTTTGGGGATGTGGCCAGCAGGAATATGACCCCTTAATATCTCTGGTTCCATCATAACTGGAGGGACTGGTGTGCCATCAAATGAATCTGGATTAGCCATTACTGGAGCAGTTCGGATGGGCACAGAGACGCTTGAGCCAGCATCAATCTGAGATTAAAAATGGGAGATTACAGCAACAGTTTTTAAAATCTAAAAATGTTCTTCTTCAAAATTCAACTGCTTACCATATTAAGTGGTAGTGCTGCTGATTTCATCTAAATACAAATAAGAACAGAAAAGCAAGCAAATTAAACTTTATTAGTTCAGTGTGAGTTATTAAATTTTTTTATTTCAAAGAACAAATGATTTGAACTTTACATCTAGTCCCAGTCTTTCTCTGCGCATCCTTGCAGCTTCATGTCTCCACAGCTTTAGACACACGCCTGCTCCCACAAGATACAACAGCATGTTGAAAAAGAGGAAGATGATGGCAGCGTTCTGCCCAGCCTCCGTTCGGCAAAACCCCGCATTGGGCCCAGCGTTGAAGTGTGGATAATAGCAGAGACCTCCACGGAGTGTGTCTCGCACATACACAATTGCACCTGTCAAGTAGAGCAATCCTAATGACAAGTTTATCACACACTCCGTGATTGGCCACCAGCTGGAGTCGAGTAGAATGGTACGATAATACATGGTTATTCCTAACACTAATAGAATGACAGTCACTATCCAGGCCACTCCAGCCACCACGATGACAAAAGGAGTCAAGGGTCCTGAGTACGAAATCCCAGTTCCTCCATACATCCCACCCATTGTTGATCCTCCATACGCTCCCCCATACAACTGCTGATTCGAATAACCAAACATATTAAACCACTCATTATCCTTGTGCACGTATGCACAGACGCAAGCAAAAACAGCAGCCCCCAAAAGCAACTCCACGCATCCCAAAATACGCAAAAGTCCGGCCCAGGACTTCATGTACGCGTAGCGCAGATTGTAATCCTCCACCTTCTCACTATAAGTCATAGCCGTCTGCAAAGAGCGTCCTGAAACTGATTCCAGTGGCTCCCCTAATAACATCGCCTGCTCCTTCCTTGAATTGTAGCTGCCTCCGGAACCTCCAAAAGGGTCTAGGTAAGAGCTGGGGGCTGTAGGTGACGGTGGAGGGGAGCACGGGACGCCTTCGGAGGTGGTGTTCACATCAGGTGGAGGTGGAGGAAAGGTCCATTTCTTGCTGCCTTGGTTGCCACTGGCTCTGAAGAAATTCTTCACAGAGTCAGGAATAAAGCGTCGGATGGGTTTGATGTCCATAGCATCATCCACCTGGTCTTCAACATCACTCGGGTAGAAATCTGGCCCAACAGGAGGGTTTTCGGGGAGTGGAGGTGGTGGTAAACTGTCATAGCTTGATTCTGCCACTTCACCACCAAGAGGGTAAGGAACCTGCTGACCCCACGGCAGTGAGCTGATGGGCACCTGATCGTAGTGAGGCATATCTCTGACCCGATCAAAGCGGGACGCTGACCCGTTTCCAGCTGACATGTGGGTGATCCTAACAGCTGACTGAACTGAGGATCAGAAAGTTGATTAACATATATTATAATGCCTGGAGTCACATACTGACATCATCTTTTACAAACATAAAAGTAAGGATTCACTGATATTAAATTACTGGCTCACACTAATAAGGTAATACCACGTCATGTTTTATAACCAATAAATGGTCAAAATTAATTAATAAGAAATAAATACATTTATTACACACTAAAACATGTTTAAAAAGTCGATGTAGGCTTTACAAAGTTATGATCTACAGTGTGAAAAATGCACAAATATATCGTTCACCCCTACATAAAAGATAAAAAAAAAAAAAAAAAAACATTGCTTTGACTATATACTACAAAACCCTGAAATCAATGACTGTCTTACCACGGTACAGTAGTTACATTGCCTCACGGGGTGAATTTAAAATCGTGTTTTTCCCTCACAAAGCTCCCTGGAATAAAGATAGACAAGTGTTACATACACACTGGCGAACAGGGCTCAAATGTCGAGAAATAAAAATGTAGCAAAATGACTATGGTGACGACAGAACATCTACATGATCTTTGCGAGGTTTGAAACCTGCCAGTCAACAAAGAACAAGAAAAAAAAAAATGAAACGGAACGAACGCATACAGGCTACACCTCAGCTCTAAAATAAGCATAAAAAGGAATACACTAAATAACCTAATTTCGTACTGCGAGTGAATATAATTGTCTACATACATTTAATATGAGACTACAAGCTATATAATTTAGTCTAAAAGACATATTTAAGAAAAACATCGGTCTCATACCTGGACTGGGTATCGATACTTTCACCTGTCTTCCGCCAGTGGTGCTACAGGTGAAGGGGGATCGATCACGTGACTTGTCCAGGGCCAATGTGTGATGTCACAATAGAAACCAGTTTGACAAGAAAACACTGGGTGAAACAATATGTACACACACAAATGAAGAAAGAAATTTTTTTTTAAACTATCGACACAAATTGTGTGCGGGTTTTTTCAGGATGGCACTGTGTATGTACCAAGGTTATTTTCGTAAACGAAAACTGAAACTAAGACTAAAACTATTGGTCAAACAACATTTTCGTAAACTGAAATAAAATAGAAATTTCAACATTAATGAAAAACTAAAACGAAACGAAACTAACAACAGTTACTGAAAAACTACCTGAAACAAAATAATAATTAGCAGAAATAATAATCGTTTTCGTAATTAATAAGCTCTCCTAAATAAGCCTACCGGAAAATCACTTTTTTCCATTCCACTGCCTTACTTTATTTTTCAATGTAGCCTATGACCGTTGCGCTTGAGTCTCGCGTCTTCTGCAGCATCACGTGCATGACACGACGCTCTAAAAACGCGGCACTCAAGTTAAATTAAGTTCAACTTTTAAAAGACGCGTATCGAGACCTTGCGCTTTTTCCCCACTGTGCCCGCGTCTTTTTCCGTTTTTCAAAGCAAAACCGCTTTCTGTGTGAACCAGCCCTAAGACGAAAGGCCCAAATAAGTATTTCCACCTCATGCAAATACAGCTGTACCTTAATTCCAGGTATAAGAAGATAACCATCTCATGTGAAACTAGCCTTAACAAGATAGGCCCATACTATACCACACATATTAGACAAGATACCACACTGAGCAGAAAACGGAAAAAACAAATAGCATGTCCATAGCCCAGAAATAGACGTATATTTGTCAAAGTAAAAGTATACTAAATGTCTGGTCTGCTGAGAACATTTGAATATGTGTATAACTATGAGTATATGATTTTAAACAAAAAGCATAAATGGATCAATACAAGAATAATGTTTGAAAGGATTAATCATAGAAATAAACTTAAAGAATAATCATAATAATCATACGCATATCTTTTTCTTTTTCTTATACACCACGTTTAACAAGATTTCATTTTTAATATTATATAATTTTTACTTTTTAGTTGCATTTGTTTGGTTCATCCTCAAACAATTATTTTATTTTTATTATTAAGAGGTTTTCACAAGAGTTAAATGTAAACTGCAAACATTAAACTTTGCTGAAATTAAATGTCTTTAACTGGAAGTGTTCTGTTAACTCTGCTAAACTATAATTACTAAAACTAAAACTGAAACTAAATATATGAAAACTAAATAGAAATGTGTTCACAAAATAAAAACTAAACTAAAACTAACAAAACCATGAATGAAACTAACTAAAACTAAACTGAAATTTATAGGAAATTTGAAAATGATATTAAACTAAAAACTAATTTAAAAAATGCAAAACTATAATAACCTTGGTATGTACTAGCTACATATGGTCATTAGCAACAATGGTCACTAGGCTACTTATAATTCATAAAGAACAAAACAGCTTAATTTTTTTTATTTTGGAATGAACTTAAACATCTTGCTAAACATACAATTTTAGAAGTAGTTGGTTGGATTGTTGACAGAACAAGAGGGGAATATAAGCAATATATATATATATATATATATATATATATATATATATATATATAATAGCAAAAATAGAAATGGCAATTTGAAAGGACGAATTAAAATGAATAAAACAAACTCTACATCATGAGTGATTTTTTTTCTTGCTGTAAACACTTCTATCAACATTCCTTTCTCAGTTTAAAAAAAAAAAAAAAATTACCCAATTTAATCTAATTATTTTAAGTATAAACTTATTATGTACTTATGAACCTTATAATCATCTTTTGAGGAGAAACACCCAAGCAATTTAGCCTTATTTTTTGTGCATTAGAGTTGATCCTACCAATTATATTGGTATTTGGTGGCAGCTAAACAATAATAGATCATTTATCAAAGACTTTTAATTAATCTTTGATGATTTATCAAGGCAGACCAAGACAAATAAAGTTAACAATATAAAAATATTTATTTTGGAATTGTGTTTAACTTATTTCAAATAGAGTAATTATTAACAGCCTCACACATTTTTAGTGCTCAGTGAATAGAACCATCCTCTGTCTGGGGCCACAATAACTATGAAATGTGATGTCTATCTACTTTGACATGAACTCAAAAGTGCTTGAGCCTTTCACATATAATGTCCCATGTCAATTGTTGTCTTTCATCCATTGTTCAATCCACTGAACAATTTGATCCAGATTCCTCTCCAGGTCCTCAGGAGTATTACTGGGGAGCTGGTGGACTATCTCCTCCTTGTAGGCTTCCATGGCTTCCTCAAAGATAGTCTGGAAGATCTCACACTGCACATTGTCCTGGAGCTTCTTTCCTATGTACCCTCTGAATATGAAAGATATGAAGCTAAATCACTACAACAGGAAGCATACAGCCACACAGTATTTAAACAGATTTCTCAACTATACATTGGGCTCTTAATCACAAAGACTGAATATGGTATATGGGTGATTCTTCAATTAGGTGAACTTTTCTGCCCGTTAGGATGATTCAAAAATGCTTTTACTCATTTATAGTGTTAAAATTGTTTCCTTGCGTTACAGAATTTTCCTGTTTTGCTCAACCCTATCCCAATCTATTTTCAAGATTTCAAGTAGTCAAAAGTGCCCCAAAATAAAGTATTACATGCTATAAATGTTATTGTAATCCACTGTAATAAACACAAACCTGCTTTCAAGACGATTGTAGAGGTTGGTGTTGTCTGTGCGGAGGACAAAAACAATTTGAAACCAGCGTTCAGGAAAGAAATCACAGCCATGGTAATCAATTATGACGCCTCCGTCTCCCATTTTGTCCTCCAGTTCATCCACAACCTAGAATATTAAAATGATCTTTACATTGGTATATTATTTGCAGTTTGTTGGATTTGCTTTTGAATGGTGACCAGTGTGGTTTCAATAACCGGCTGAATACCTTACATCTATTTAATAGAATGTATTATAAAATGCATTTTGTTCAAGATTAAGTTAAACAAATTCTGTGAATATAAATCATCCAAATAAAGGGGGACTACTAAACTAAAACATGCCAATTAGATCCATTACAGTTGTACATACCCTGTCCTCATCCAATATAGGGCACTGGTATTCTTCATCAAATCCATCGAACAACTGACCTGAATAGATAATAAAAATGTAGAAACTATCAAAAAAGTCGCAAAGTAATAAAAAAAAAAAAATCCACATTTTTAAAAAATGAACGATAAAATATGACTGCAATGAACAGCAACTTACCCTCCTGTGCCAAATCCCCAACATTGACATAGGTTAGTCCTGTTCTCTGAGCCAACTCTTTGCCTAGAGTGGTTTTTCCTACCCCAGGGGTTCCTGTCAATTCATGAGGAAGCATAGCAATGTTTACATTTTTATACACACTAAATACACTACGTTTGAATGGCAGGGAACACTAATACATCATCAGCATGTCGTTTCTTTTAAAACACACAACTTGCATTCGTTTATTTATAACATACGTCTATACGTTTGTATAATCACCTAGAGAAATGTTAAGGCAGACTAACGTTACCTGTGAGAAGAATGTTTGGTCTCTTCATGATTCTCATTGCAAGGTATCACACGTGGAAAATTTTAATTAATACCACAAATCGTTTTACACAAATATCACCCGGATATTCAGAATCAATAAGCAAACAAAAACATGTGATATTCAGTTAATGCGTTGGTCATATCTTCTTATGTGGCTAACATAGATCAACATAAAAACGTGTTCAAATGGTTGGAGCGTAGTTGATGACGCAATCATCGTGCGCCAGCGGAGGGGCGGTTCATCACAGCTTTAAAGGGATAGTTAGCGCGATGTTACTTGTTACTTGCAACAGCGAATAGTCGGCATTGTTATACTACAAACATCATCTGTAGAAATGACCAGGGTGAGTTTGAAATGTACTGCCTAAACAGTGTGTTAGCTACGATTCTGATGTTTGGCCCGATAACTTGACAATGATTGCTAGCATTCGTAATATCAAGCTAACGGTCAGAAGCGAACTTTCTGAACTTGACTAGTAAGTTTAGTCAAAATGCCCGACAAAGCTTTTATTAAATACGAGATTAGAAGTATGAGATTGTTTTTATAATAAAGCTTTCACTGGTATCTTGAAGCAATTTGTCTATTTGAAGAGTGCTTTCTGCTCCCCATGAGTTTAAAGATAGATGAAAGTCAACATTTACCACGCTCGTATTCTCATTTAAGCCTTCAGAGGTAAACCACATCATCATGCAGTTTTATATGTTATGTGAATTATTTGGTTTTCATCCCAGCGCAATTTTGCATGGAGTAACTGAATGGGACGTCAGAGCTGATGATGTCAAAGCTGTCTCTGGGAGGAAAGCAGTCCTCTGGAAAAGTATGTAACCTCTATGAAAGTTCTTGATATCTTGATTCTTAATATCCCCAAAAGCTGAATGTTTTAAATTACATACGTTCTTCATTTAATCTGCACACTGAGAATGGATGTAGATGCTCTAAATCTATTGATACTGATGTGTATTATATATGTTCTGTTGTTATTTGCTGTTAAGATAAACAACTGGGTTGAGCCATCATTTGGTGAACTTTTGGGAGGAGTGAATAGGACACTGAAAAAGGGGCCACTCTCAGGGGAAAGCAAAACTACCAGGTGGCCATCAACTGGGGACCAAACTGAGAAAAAATCGAAGAAGAGGAAAGTAGGTCCTCATGTGTCCAACAACCAGATCAGTGTGTCAAGTGAAGCAGATAAACTAGACCAGGATGAGCCCTGGGTGGATCTGCATGCACCCCAATCACAGGTACAGAAATTGTGCATCTCAGGGGTGCTCAGTACAGATTTTGGAAATCTACCTTTCTGCAGTTTAGTTCCATCCCCTTTTTAACACACCTAGCTGTGTGTTTGAAGTGAAGCTAAACTTAATATAACTAGTTCAGGTGTGTTTTCAACTCTAGTCTAGGTCACACAAACTCAATTTACAAGCATTATCGCTTAAAATGCTTCTTTCTCTCTGATAGGCCGAATTGGCAGTCCACAAAAAGAAAGTCGAAGAAGTTGAAAGCTGGTTGAGAGTTCACTTGGACAAATCAAAAAAGGTCTGAAAAGTATGACATGCATGTTGTGTGACGTATGTTTTAATAATTTGGATATATTTCATATTATATCAATAATATATTTCCTTTTTTTATTTCATTTTATGTTGTATTTGTTGCTATATCTCCACAGGGTGGTGCCATTCTGTTGCTCACTGGTCCCTCAGGATGTGGGAAGACAGCTACTGTTCAAGTTCTTGCCAAGGATTTGGGTTTTCATATTCAAGAATGGTCAAATCCCTCCACCACCTCTCAGTACAAAATGGAAGATTTGTTCACACAAAGCTTTGATCCAGGTCAGGAGTGTTTTCTTCTTACTAGTAATGACTAGTGTACATGTAGCGAAACCATGCATTATGTCTAGTGAATGGGAATTATTTAGCAACCCTATTTTTAACATATAGCAGAATCATTTTTAGATGAAGTTATATCTCAGTCTCTTTGTTTTTGCTAGCTTGTTCAAATGACTTTTTTATTTCAACAGATTCAAGGTTTAACCGTTTCCATGGCAGCTCACAAACAGGGTTATTCCAAGAGTTCCTGCTAAGAGCCAACAAATACAACCGTCTACAAATGAGCGGAGAGAAACTCACTGAAGACAGGAAAATAATTCTTATAGAGGTGCTGCACAGAACGGCTATTCAAACATATTACTATGATGTTAAATATTTAGCTTTGTTTGTTTGTGCACATAAAATGCTGGCATAAAGCTAAAAGAAATTTTAGAAAATAGAAAGCACTTAGCAAGTAAAACAACAATTTTTACTTTCACAAGAATGATTAAATGAGCAAAAATGGAATGAAAATCCAAAAATAAACGCTTAATGACAATTTCTCATTGGTTCTTTTCTTTTTTTCAGGAATTCCCAAACCAGTTCTTTAGACAACCAGTGTGCTTGCATGATATACTTAGGTGGGTACAAGTACTATATTTTGAAGTATTTTAATGGCAAGATGTCACTGGTGTCTTGCATTCAATTTTCCTTGCTTTTTGCTTGCTCTTTCAGGCAATTTATTAAGACTAGCCGGTGTCCATTGGTCCTGATTGTGTCCGATAGTCTCAGCGGGGACAAGAACTCCAGGCATCTCTTCAAGGATGTTCTGCATGAACTCGAAATTCACAACATTAGGTACAAACAAAAAAAAACTTTTTTTTTTTTTTTTTTCATATCTTTACTTAAAAGTATTCAAACCCAAGGTTGTCAGGTAAAATATTATTTACTCTGAACCTTCAATAAGACTTGAAATATGTAAGAGTATCCTGTCCTGGGGTCTGTTTAGTTAATTATTTCTCTCTTTCAGTTTTAACCCTGTGGCCCCCACCAGTATGATGAAGGTCCTAAGCCGTATTGTGACCATTGAAGTGGGAAAGGTAGGTTGTGTGGTTTGTTTTTCTATATCTATAATATATATATATATATATATATGCCTGCTTAGCAGATATTTATGACTCTGAGATATCCCATTGTTCTCTCAGCACTTTCTTATCTAAACGGTCTTTGCAGAGTTCAGGCAGGATCTCTGTTCCTGATAAAGCTGCTCTAGATCTTCTCTGCTCAGGAAGCTCAGGAGATATTCGCAGTGCCATCAACAGTTTGCAGTTTTCTTCATTAACTGGTAAGTAAAGCTTTACTGACCAACAGCTTTATATAATATGTTATTATGGTATTAAGATTTATAAAATAAAGATTTTTTTTTAAATTATGCAATCATTCATTTCAATTCTCAGACAATAGTCTGGAGAGGAGACTCTGGGCTTCTAAGAAAGGCAAGTCCGCTTCAGCAAAACCTGCTGTAAGGGCAAAGGGGAGGAGCAAGTCTTCAAAATCAGCAGACATGCAGGTTGAAAGCCCAGCTATTGGAGGGAAAGATGCTTCACTCTTCCTTTTCAGAGCTTTAGGGAAAATCCTCTACTGCAAACGTTAGTCCATTTCACTCCCATTTTTGAAACTTTCTTGCTGAAATGTTATTCTATGATGACTGTGTTATAATGTGCATGATGAACTGCATGTAAATTAATTTGTATTTATGCAAATGGATGGCATGTGATTTTTAGGTGAAAGCTATGACAGCTCTCAAGCACCCAAACTGCCTCCACATTTAACAGATCATCAGAGGGACAAATTGCTTGTTGATCCAGAAGTAAATATTAATATATATTACATGTTACAATATATATATTTTTAAATTGCTTTAATGTTCTAACAATCTTCTGATTATAATATTTTCCTCAGCTTGTCATTGAGCGTTCTCATATGTCAGGTGAATTCTTCAACCTTTACCTGCATCAGAACTACCCTGACTTCTTTTCGGATGTGGAGGATATAGCACGGGCCAGCGAGTACCTCTCTGATGCTGACTTCCTGACAGCAGAGTGGAGTGTGAGTGCAAATGCTGTCAGACTTCCATAACAACACGCATAGGGATATGTCGAGTTACTCTGATTGTACTGCACATTTGATCCCAGAGGATTACAACAACAACTTTGTTTTGTTGTTCTGGTGTTCCTCTTTTCACAGTCAAGGTCGACTATGTTGGAATATGGCTCATCAGTGGCAACTAGAGGCCTTATGCACTCAAACTCTTCTCGAGCAAAAGCCAACAGCCAGTCCACTGCCGGTTTCAGGCCTCTTCATAAACCGCATTGGCTTCACATTAATAAGACGGTATTTTTCTTTTTTTACTTTGGTACATTTACATTATTCAGCATTTTAAAGAATTGTTGAATTTTTATATATTTTTACTTTTAATTTTGTGATAGTATCGAGAGAATTACCTGACCGCACAGTCGCTCTTCTTAAATTTCTGCCTTACCCCTGTGAGCCTCCTGACAGAATTGGTGCCTTACCTTGCAAAGCTCACCAACCCAATGAGAAATCAAGGTGAACATGTGACCTTAGCATCTGCAAAATATACAAATATACAATTAAATGTTTAAATTGAATCAGACTGCATAGCATAATCTTTAAAGTTAAACATGTTTATTATTTTCCTGCCTCCTACACATACATGCAAGACTTTTCAAATTGTGGGGCATTTCTCTTCATACTTTTTTTAATATTTTTTTTTTTTATATAAGTGATTTAATATATTTTTTATCTTTGTCATATCAGCTCAAATAGCCTTTATCCAGAATGTTGGCCATCTTTCGCAAAAGAGGGTTCCTGGAAGGTAAACAAAACTTTGAATTGTTGTCGCATTTGAAATGTCTAAAATATTATTGAAATTGTTTAATAAATGGCTTTATTTGCAGGTTGAGACTTGAAGCACTTGGTGACAAAGACCCAGGCATTTTAGATGCTGACAGTGAAAATGAAGAATCTTCTGCTGCTCAGCACCTTGAACCAGGTACTACACCAGGGAATGCCACAACTGAGTCCAACTTGTCAAATAGCCAGGATCCTCCCGGAGAACTTTCTGCCAGCCAGCCCCAGCCTGCAAGCACTGAAGCCCTTTTGGATGAGGAAGACCTGTTAATTGAAGACTATGACAGTGATTGACTGATCACAAGTTATGGATTTATTTAATATTACTTGCTAGCCTGATGCAATTGTTGAACATTTAGATAGTTTTTTGTTTGTTTTTAAGATGGTAATTATTTGTAGATATTTATGTGCTTCAACACAGTATGTTGATGTTGAAAATTGTTCATATGTTCTTGTTGAAATGTACTTGTTTTGTACATTGTTTCAGCAGGTTTTTTGAAAGTATCTCTAAAAAAAATAAAACAGAGACAATTTACAGCCATAATTTAAGTTTAATGTTGTCACGGTCTAACAGTGCTCTGGGACTGAGAGGTAGATAATCTATTCTTCAGTCAAGGAGGTGACTATAATAAATCAATGTTTGCAACTTTGATGGCTGTTTTTGTTATTTATTTATTTATTGGAAAAATCTCTGAATCAATATTAGTTACTGTAAAGCTGGGGTCTGTGAAGATGCAGGAAGTCCATGGAATGTGTTATATATTTGTTTTTATGTTTTAAAATGACATTAAAAATGCTTCAAATATTTTTTTGTGATTAACCTCATAGCTTTATTTTCAATTGTATTATTTTATCATGGTTAAAACAAACAACCTCATCTCTGCAGTTGCTCCTCTGTCTTATTTTTATTTCATGTCTTGGGTTGGAGAATCGTCCAAAGGGAAACGCAAAAGAGGAACGTCAGGATAATACTTGTAGGCTAGTGTTAATAAATTATTTTATGAAAGTTATTATTGTTATTGACTTAGCCCTGGCACTGTAAAGCTTGAAAACCCCAGTTAGAGCGTCATTTCTTGATCTACAGTACGTACTTTTGTATTAAAGCACCTGTCAAGACAGACACGCCCCTTACAGAAGTTTCACTTCCTCATAGCGGAAAGATATTGATGTGGAATTTCGCCGTTGTTCTTGTCGGCGAAATACAAAAACATCTCCCCACGGACAGGTTTGTAATGGTTATGTATTCTTCCTCTACACTCAAGGAATGCTAAAAGTTTCGTTTTACGTAGGTAAGTTTACAGTCTGCTGTTTTGACTATCAAACATTTAAATAGATGTCACTTTTAATGCATTTAAATATGGGATACGTAGTACTCAACATGCTTGATATACTTCGTTTTGTCTACTGCGCTCACTCTTTTTTTCTTTAATAGTTTGTTGTGATGCAGGGTGAGGGTTCATGCCCTCAATGCCTCACAGAAGATGACATGGCAGAGGGGGATCTGGGTGATGGCATGGGGGCCAGATCCAGAGGACATCATGACCATCTCCCACAAATAAAGAGCAGGGGGAGGTTTCTGGACTTCTTGTCCCAGTCACGGCCAATCAAAGGGGGCAGCGAGAGAAGCAATGGACCATTCTCCTGGACATCATGCAGAACTATGTATGCTGCTTTTAGGGAAGAACTGGAAGCTGAACGAGTTGCACAGCGGGAGAAAAGACAGTCTGGTCAGTTTTCTGGACTTTCATTTAAAGTAATTTAAACCTGTCAAACCTCTTTGATTCTTTCATGGACACGGAGCAGACTAATCTATACTGTATGATGAACCACATAATAAGTGAGTTATGTTTAAAAGCTTTACAAAGAGGATAATTTCCTGGTAATGTACTCCAAACTCTGTAGGGGTTATTATTTGCATGCTCTGTTGATTTGTGGTGTTTGGTGAAGTTAACACCTGCTATTTCTTATCAGGGAGTTGACTTTGTGTACTCGCTTGAGCAATTCTGTACTTAAACAAATATTCAACAATAGTTATTTGAGAACCACACTACTACCAGGATATGATGTGTTGGCAATCCTAGAAAACCATGTGCCGACATGCAAAAAACAAAAGTATCTTATTTTCTAAAGTTAACGGCATTCTTTTGTAGAAAGCTCCTCTGAGGACACAAGTGAAGAGCTGCAGAGAAGACTACAGGAGGTCACAGAGGTAAACTCACAGATTTGCACTAATGAGTGTAATAAATATAATAAAAGAGCAGACACAATAATTTGCCATGTCTCACACATTAGAGTCACAGAAAAGTGGCTCCTTTATGAGTTTTTTTAATGGAGTAAAGAAAAGATTTATCTTTACATATGAACATGTCTCAGGTGTATGCAAATCTTCTTCGCTCTATATCAGGAAGTGGAGCTGTTACGCACCGAACTGGAGGTCACTCATCGCCACCTGGAGGGGAAACATGAGGCTCTTAGGATCTTGCAAGGACAGGTATTTAAAAATATTATAATTAATTTCGTTATTGTTTAATTAAGTCTAATTTATTAGCCTAAGTCATTTATGAAGTGTGCTACATTTTGTCCTCGAAGGCAATCTTGGACAAAGCTACCTGTCATAGTAAAATATTGCTTCAGAAGAGTGAAGAGAGGACCAAGGTCCTAGAAAAGGTGACCTACTCAAACAACTACATCTTTTAAAAAATTATTTTTAATTCAAGCATATTCCTGAAAATAGGGTCTCATTCCTGTGAAATTGTTTCCACGCAGGAGGTTAATGCACTGCAGTGGGAGATCACCTTCAACCAGGTGCAGTTCAAGAATGTGGAAAACTCATGGAGTTTAAAGTATGAGAGGTATACCCATGCAAAAAGACTATCAGTTATTTTGTAAATGCATGTTATAGATGTTATGAACAATTCATCCATGTTTCATTTTTTGACCTTGCAATGTTTCATCAAAATGTCATAACTGGACCTTCCGACGTCTTTTTGGTGACAGGACTTCTCCAAATATTTAGTGCACTTGCAAGCCCCTGCAAGCTTGTGTCCTGTCCATCTGTCTCTACTTTTGAGGGCAATGCCCACACCTCAAAATCCAGTCAACAACTAATGGATAGAACCAAGTCCCTATTCTACGTTTTTTCCCCCAATGATCTGTTACCCTCGGATATACGTCACAATACAGAAGAAAAGATTTGCTGCTACTTCCATTTCATTCAAGGTTGCCAGGTCTGCGTAACAAAATCAGCCCAACTGTTATTCAAAGCCCACCAATTCACAGCCAAAACTAGCCCAATCACGTTTCAGTTGGGTTTCCCCATAAAAATCGCGTTTTGGGGGGTAAAAAAATCGAGTTCCAGGGGGACCAGCAGACTAAAAAACAAACCCCGGCAACAGTGTAAAAGTAGCCCAATTCCACGGGAAAACCGCAGACTTGGCAACACTGATTTCATTGCGTCTTTATAGTCAATGTGAAATGCCATCTGCAAATTATTTTGCTTTATTTTGAAAAAAAAAGAGTCTTTTTAATAATGTATCCATTAAGACTTTAAATATGCATTAAGGAACTATAGAAATGCCCACATCTCATTGGTTCATGTAAATACCACCTCAGGGTGTTGGCAGAAAACGAAGCCCTAAAGAAAGCACTAGAGGAGAAAATGAAAGAGCACCAGGAGCAAAGGACAGAGAATGCATGTAAGTCACATCCTATTTCCTACTTTTTTTTGATGACCCAATAACTGGTTTGTTCCCAGTACATATTTATGTGTTTTGTGTCTTAGCTCTGAGCCAAAAATGTCTGGAGCTCCTGTCCATGCTTAGTACTAAGGAAAGAAGGGACTTCCAGAGTACCCAGCCTTCCTGCAGCCTCAGAACAGACGGTTCAGCTCTGGAGGTAATGTTGGTGAATTGTAGTCTGTGTTAAATAGCTCTGTTCTGTAGTAAACAGCTCTCTTGTTCTCTTATCTTGTTGTTAAGCTGGCAGTGTATGGGGCATGCCAGTGTAACTCTAATGGGGGCAAGCCATGCTCTTGTGCTAGAAGTGCTGCTGCAAGTCGCAAACAGGTTCTCCAGCTCAAGCAAGAGGTACTCATCTTGTATTTGTCAATACTTCAGTTCCATTACCTTGTAAATGAACCCTCCTATTCAGCCAATGCATGTATTAACCATTACAGGGCTGGCTTTGCTCATTTGTCTTTGAGGGTCTTGTAACACAGTGCATTTGTCTGCATTAGCTGGAGGAGCAGCAGAAGAGGAAGGAGGAGGCTTACGTCATGATGGATGCTTTCCGTATCGCCTTTGAGCAACAGCTCAGGAGAGTCGGTGAGAACGTGCTCCGACAGGCTGAGACAGACAGACACCAGCCGCATTACCAAAGACATGAGAGGGGTAAAGGGCTGCTCAGTTTTATAGCTAAAACCTGAGGATGGTGCCAAATCATGCAGTGCAACGTATTTCACCTTCATTAAAGATGTCCACCGAAATCTTACCTAAGATTTAGTGTCAGTAAAATGTCAAATCACCAATCAAATCTGACAATGATGGTATTGTAAATTGTGCTTTTTTTTGGCTCAAGTGAAAGCCCAGTGTTATTTTTGTATTATTTATATACTATTGTAGTTTTTATGAACATTTTGAATTGGCTCTTGTTTTTATATGTTCAGTTTTCTTTTTTTATTTGTTTAATTTTTTAGTAATTTTGTAATGTGCTTTTGTTATTTTTTAGTTTTCTTTTTATTAAATATTACTATTCAGGTAATTGCAGTGCCATGTGGCACAATGCTGTAATTTTACAATGGGATTCTTTTTATTTCCAGTAATTCGTTTTTTGTTTTTTTTTAAAGGAAAGCGAGGGTCTCTCAGTGTAGGTGAAAGACTGAAAAAATTTCTGCCCACAACAAGCGAAGAAAAGATAACAGCCGATTCAAATGAAACACTGCATATGCTGCTTGATCTGGTCAGTATACTATATATATATATATATCTTATATATGTATATGTATATCTTCTCAATGGACAATACTATAGAAATGAAACTTGGATATATTTTAGAGTAGTCAATGTGCTGCTTGTATAGCAGTATATATTTAGCCTGACTACGTCAGACTTCCTACTTCCGCTAATTTCATTTCGCTCCTGTAGTCAGTCTGAGATAGCAGCGTATCTTTCAGTTTTCCACCGGCCTGAAAACAGCCGGGCCAATCAACGAACAGAGGGCGGGCTGAGAGCCGTGACGTAGACGCTGATTGTACCGTGGTGGATGCGTACTTGCGTAGATTTACTTCACATAATCTGCAAAAGTCGTTCACAGCCATGTTCACTCCGGTATTTCGCTCGATGGTTTAGTTTTTGCATCATACATGTGTTTACAGTGGAAGTTAGATGCGGCTGAGCATGCGCATAACACACGCCATAACCAAACGTTATGTGATTGTCTTATGGGTAACCAATGATTTTAAACTTCAGACAAGCGCCCCCCCGCGAGAGAGAAAACACTTCTCTATTATGCTATTCCAGACTCTCTCTACGAAGCAAAGTGAAGTAGCAGAGTCTGGTATTACCAGGCTAGTATATATTTACTGTCCTCTGAAAATAACTCAACATACAGCCATTATTGTCAAAATAACTGGCAACAAAAGTGAGTGCACCCTAAGTGAACATGTCAAAACTGTGTTCAAAGTGTCAATATTTTGTGTGAGCAGCATTGTTATCTAGCACTGCCTTAATCCTCCTGGGCATGGAATTCACCAGAGCTGCACAGGTTGTTGCTGGGACCCTGGCCTGTACTGTTATTCAGTTTTAGGGTGTTACCAATCTTCTTATAGCCTAGGCCATCTTTGTGGAGAGCAACAATTCTAATTCTCAAATCCTTAGAGTTCTTTGCCATGAGGTGCCATGTTGAACATCCTGTGGTCAGTATGAGAGAATTGTACTCAAAGCACAAATTGTAATTGCTCTAATACAAGATACACAAATTTATATGGTCCTGTCAAGCAGACAAAAACATGAACATGATGAATAGGACACGTGGCTTTGTATGGTTAAACGACGTACAGCTATTATCACTTAGGGTGTACTCACTTTTGTTGCCAGCTATTTTAACAATAATGGCTGTATGTTGAGTTATTTTCAGAGGACAGTAAATATATACTGCTATACAAGCAGCACATTGACTACTCTAAAATATATTCAAGTTTCATTTCTATAGTATTGTCCCTTGAGAAGATATACTAAAATGTTTGCTGAAATGTGAGGGGTGTATATATACTCTACATATTCCCTCACATTAGATTTTCAGTTTACTAGTTTTTAGTTGTCTTCCTCCTTCAGTTAAATGACAAAGAGGAGGCCTTGGCACATCAGAGGAAGGTGAGCTACATGTTGGCACGAAACACTGAAGACTTGGAAAAACGTCTCCAGATGCAGTTAGAGGAGCTGGAACCCTCACACAAAGACAGTAATACAAAAACAGAGGCTTCTTTGGAGAGTGAATGGAGCAGAGGAGACGGTATATACTCAGATAGCCGTGGATCACAACATCTCACTGTCCCTGACAGCCCTACAGCTGATGATGAGCAGACCTCCAAATCCACCAAAATGAGAGAAACTAAACCTGATAATAAAGATGTTTAAAATAATGAGAAAAGAAGGAAGTTTCATGTTGTATTTTTTCAAAAGTAAAAATGCCTGCATTATCTTCATATTATGTAGGCCTACTACTAAACTAGGACACCAGGTAACCCAGACCAGAGAATAACCTTCGATAACAGAACCAAAATTACCCAGAATTCTAAGTACAAACTTGCAATAAAAAGAGTTGATAGGATCTAAGATCCATAATGCACATCTAAATGGATTAGAAAAATAAATCGATGCATCAAAAGCATACAAACAAAAAATCTGAACTGAATGATACTGCTAACAAAAATTGCTACTAATCTTTCATTTTTGTCTCAACAGCGAAACAAAAGTGAACATTTTGTAGTAAAAGTTTGGACAAACTTGATTGAATGTATGCTTTTCAATTAGCCTAGTAGCCTACCTTTTGATCCAACAGCTTATGCTTGCAATTAGTGTTTACAGATTAAAAGTGCCTGTGTATATTTCTTTACAAAAAAAAAAAAAAATCAATTTCAACAATATTTTGCTATATTTACATTCTCATTATTTCAATTTTAAAATTACATGTATTTAAAACGTATCTTCATTATTATTATTAATATAACAATTGACGCGGGAAAGACGAGAACACTTGTTGACGTCTGTGAAAGCGCGACTGAATAACTACATATCCCACAATGCTTTATGCTACCGGTTTCCGTTAGCTGTCGTAATGTAATGCAAATGTTATGTTCGCAAAAAAAGACATTATTTATAACAATACATGGGTTTGGTTAGACATAAATGGTACCGTTTTATCTTATGTGGCACAGTTATCGCATCTTTGTTCGTTTGCTACCTCAAATTACAGACACTGTCAAACTCCAAAGGTAAGAAAGCTAACTTGCTTGCTGTGTCACTGCATTGGTCAAATAAATAAATAATAATCTGTGTAAATTCAGGACTAGGACTAAACTTGGTAATGTTGTATATTCGTAGGATCAATGAGTGAACACACACTGGAATATTTCCTCAACAAGGGGACGATAAAAAGAAAAGATGCTGCTGATATTGAGTGGTATCATGCAGTAAACAGCAAGAGCAAACTCATAGAGGCTCTTCGAGGTGAGTATGCATTACAAAGTATGAAGAAGCATTTACTTTGCTCCTGCACTACTTTACCCTTAGGCTTTTCTCATGACAACGTATTGTCGAGTTTGAGTAATAATACGTGTTATGATCACGTTTTCTCACTCTTGCCTTTGCTCTTCATTGAGGTTCTGCACAGATGATTGAAGCAGATGTTCTTCTCAGGGGTCAAGATCCAAAAGAACCCATTATGGCTCACCCACCTGACAATGACAGTGATATAACTCTGCAGGACTGGCTTAAAGAAGTTGTGAAATCAGGCAAAGGAATAAAATTGGACTTCAAAAGGTGATTTTTCCTTTTTAAATAGCACAGCGTTTTTATTCTTAGATTTAATAATGCTTATTTTGACAGTAGTCATAGTGTTTGTTTGGATTGATTTCTCCCACAGTGACCTTGCTGCTTATGAATGAGTGACAGATCAACTTGTCATTTTAATTCACAGTCTCGCAGCTGTATCCCAATCCATGATTCTACTCGAAGAGGTCCGAGATCAGCTGCAGGGACCTGTGTGGATCAATGCTGATGTTCTTCCTGGCCCTGGTGGCAAAGCCACCCCTTTGGACCCTCATGTTTTTCTACAGGAAGTGGCTCAAAGATCAGAAAATGATGTTCTCTCTTTGGGTTGGACCACTGGATGGGATGTAGACGTAGACAATCGTGGTAAGAAGATTGTTACTACACCAAGGTGAAAAGCACTTAAGTTTTGTTTTTATTGACAATCAGTGGTGTGTGCTATATATATACAGTGTATACTCTACTGTTCAAAAGTCTGGGGTCAGTAAGATTTTTTTATTTAAATAAAGTAAGACTTTACAGACATCAGAAATGATGCATTAAATTGATCAAAGGTGACATTAAATGCATTTATAATGTATCAAATAATTTCTAAATCAAATAAATGCTGTTTATTTGAACTTTGTATTCATCAAAGAAGCCTGAAAAAATGACTGAAATCATGGTTAACACACAAATATTAAGCAGCACAACTGTTTTTAATGATAATAATTAGAAATGTTACTTAAGCACCAAATCAACTTATTAGAATGATTTCTGAAGGATCATGTGACACTGAAGTAATGATGCAGAAAATTCAGCTTTGCTATCAGAGGAATAAATTACATTTTAAAAGAAAATAAAATTGAAAACAGTTCTTTTTAATTGTAATAATATTTCACAATATTACATTTTTTTACTGTATTTTTTATCAACTAAATGCAGAATTGGTGAGCAAGACTTCTTTCAAAAACATTAAAAAAATCTTGCAGACTCATTTATATACACTAATATTCTGCTATGTAGTGTTGACATGTTACCTCCACAGACAAATTTGTTTGTTAGCGTCTGTTCTTGTATAAAACATTTTGTTTTTTTTGCTTTTTGCCACCAGCCTTTTGCTTTGACTTCCTTATAATTCAGACCTTGATTAGTATTTGCTTTCTGTCTTTGTGTTTTTCTGAGAAATAGGCTATAGCTGGGAGATGGTTCATCAGATGGAAGAATTATGCAGATCCCTAAAGCAACCGGTCACATTTCCAGTCCGTGCAGCTCTCATTCCTGTGTCCTTCCCGCAGTTCCAGTGGCTTTTAGAGCGTTCAGACCGGTGAGAAATTAATCAGTCTATTTAAATGTATGTCCAGATTTACTATTATAGATGCTATTAAGCCACACATCTTTGTGAAGGAGTCTTTTTATTACCTCGGAGATTGATTCATATTATATAAGCAAGGACACAATTAAGTTCATCCTAATGCTTTGTAATTTCTTGCTGGATAATTTGGTTCTGGCTCGTCTATTACACTTGTTTGTGACTGGAATAGAAACTCATTGCTTTATCTGAAGGATGGTGTTGAGGTATTACAGGATGTGAAGGGAAGGTTTAAGCCTCCTCTACAGAGATAGTGCTCTTCACCAGTCTTCTCCCTCTCTTAAGTTAGATTTTGAGGGTGATTGCAGTCACTCAGAACAAGTTAAGGGGAAGTAAGGTCATTATTAATTCTGTGAAAAAGCATAGTTCCTTGTGTGGAAAAAAACAAGTTCCTTAAAAGCGCAATGTTAATTGACACTTTCATATTAAAATGCCAAATTAAAAAAGCACCATTCATACATTTTTATTCACTGGTGAAGATGATTGAGCTTTGCCTTAATGTCAGCCTTAATGAGATTCTGTTTAACATCTTGTCTTCTCTCTCTCTCTAAGGTACAGCCTGACTGTATGGACAGGCAAGGATGATGTTCTTAATGTGGAAGATCTGTTGCCCTACAGACAAAACTTCAACAAAACCAGGATCTACTATGATCTGTTAGAATCACAGTTCAAACAATTTAAGGGACTACCTGGCTACTCCTAAAAAAATCAATTAAACTTAAGTACATTAGCTATGCTTCCATCCGCCTATTTTTTTGCCTGTTTTGGTATATCACATTAAAAAAATGCTGGATGGAAACGGCAAGATGAGCATAAACGTAAAAAAATTGCATAAAAACATGCTCTCAATTGAGGTGGATACATTTTTTATCCGATAAGAAGACATGCTCATAAACTATGATGGAAACACTTTTACAGAATCCCTTGATGTGCAACAAAAAACTCATGTGACTTTAACTCAGCAGAGGATGTGATTGGATAACTGGACTGGGCAATTTCATTGTACAGCATCTCAAATGCTGGTTTGGTCATTCTGAAATGCATGAGCCAAAGTCTGTCATCAAAATGATTTGGTTTAATTACCCCCCCCCCCAGAAGCATCTCACAATATTGCGTTCCCAAACACCAGGCATCCGAACACAAGATAACATGACAGTGGTTATTGCATTTCGTCTGCACGCTCTGAGACGCAAGTCATTTACAATGTAGCAAAAAGAGCCCCTGTGGCTTCCCCAATTGCAGCAACTTCCGTATTTGTTACAGATATTCTCCACCAATTTTCCAGGAAGTGACCATTTTGTTCTCTTGAACACATGGGATGGAAACGCTGCTTTATTTGCAGATGTTTTATGCTATATTCCAAACTGCCGTCGGTGTATGAATGAGTGAGTGAATGGGTGAATGTGAGGCTATGTAAAGCGCTTTGGTGGCCATAGGTCTGTGAAAGCGCTATATAAATGCAGTCTATTTACCATTTGTGCGCATAAGTTAAATTCGCAACTTTAGATGGAATCAGCTATTGACTTAGCAAAGAATAACAGCTAAACACAATATACATGTACTGTAACATGTAAATAGATCCTATGTACTCTGTATCCCAGTCTTACTTTCTACATTTGCATTTTGTAACATTTTGTATATTTAAAGTTTGACATTACAAATGAATAATAAAAGAATGGGAAAAAATGCTTATCCTTATTATTAATATGCACTACCATTCAAAAGTTTGGAGATTTTTAAAATGTTTTTAAAAGAAGTCTCTAATGCTCACTAAGGCTAAATTTATTTGATCAAAGATACAATACAAAATATTACTTGCAGTGTAAAATAAATGTTTTCTACTTTAGTATAAAATGTATTCCTGTGATGCAAAACAAAATTTTCAGCATCATTACTCCAGTCTTCAGTGTCACATGATCCTTCAGAAATCATTTTTAATATGCTGATTTGGTGCTCAAGTAACATTTCACACGTGGAAACTGCTGAATAATTGTTTTTTTGGTGTGCGTGTGGAAATTTTTCAGCATTCTTTGATGAATAGAAAGTTAAAAAGAACAGCATTTATTTAAACAAAGAAATCATTAATATTTGTTACTGAGTACTGACCCCAAACCTTTGAGCAGTAGTGTATAACAATGAAAAATGCAAGAACGCGAAGTGTTATCTGTTACATTGTTTCTGTTTAATTTATTAATGCAGTAAATTAGCTCTTAATATGTCCAATGATACTGAATGCTATTATACAATGCTTAATTGTATATACTGTATATATACGCAAGAAACTGAAAGTGTTGTTTTATGCAGTCAATGGATAAATACAAGTCACAAGTCACAATTTGTCTGTTGTAAATACAAAGACATTGCAGGCATAAATCCGGTTTAAAGAGACAGCAGTACATTAAACAGCAGCAACGTTTCAGTATTCTGATTCAGTGCACTAATGAGTGAGAGTACAAAGAACAGCAGTAAAGTGCAGCAAGTTTACAATAGTCAAAATAAACATATTACCACTGTCCAGTCTGGAAAGTGCATTTTAGAATGTGGTTTATGTTTATTATGATTCATATTTAAAATGTATTCTGTTCAGATTTCAGACTTTGACAAATGAAATTTCTATATTTACCACAACTTTCCTATGTTTACTGACCAAAGATTTCCTCAAAATTGACCAGCTGCTTGATCTGCTCAGTTTGCATGGAGTGTCGTCTTAACAGGCTCTTCTTGTTCTTGAGATCTCTGGGATGGCTCGGGGCAATGGGGACAAAAGGCCTCAATCCAGGAACAACGGGTGAAGTTCCTGCCACAGGCTTGCTTCCACTGTTGACGCCAACTTTGATATCTGGAATGGGCGCATGCGGATTAAGAGGTGGCAGATAACCAGGGCGGGTTTGTGAGATATGGTCTAGGAGTAGGGCTCCAGATCCCCTCCGCTCCAGCATTGCCGGGCTCCTCCTCTGAACAACACTCTCCAGAGACTCTCTGGATCCAGAGAGAGTGGAGGAGCGGCTTGTAACAAGCTTACGTTTCTCCGTCCCCCCACTTCCTCCTCCTCCTCCTCCTCCTCCAGCCTTCACGAGGTCTTCAGAGGGTTGGCTCCCAAATTGAGGCAACTGAGAGTCAGAACTGTAGTGGTCCATTCCGAAGTTGCGGCGACGAAACACATTGCGCAGGCTTGAAACAGCCAGGTTGGGAAGGCATTCTGGGTCCCGGTCCACAGTAGCAGTATCTGAGATGGATGCCTGCTTGAGGTTCTGATGTGAGGAAGAGTGCGGTAGCAACTCACCATCGTAGGACATTTTTCTACTGAGCCATTTCTGTTCTTTTGTTAGTTCTCTTTCACCATCAGATGTTGTCTCAGAGGCTCTAAGCAGACAAGTAGAGTCTTTGACGTCAATGCTTTGGTGCCGAGCTACCTTCGTTCTCAGTAGAGGTCTGCAACCATTGTACCCAAATGAGAGCTCCTCTTCGGGGGTGATATCTAGAAGTTCCTCGGTCAAGGATGAGGACTTGCTTTGCTGTAGGAGCAGAGAAGGAGGGATCTTCAGCCAGGGCTCTGAGTTAAGCCTCTGTAGATGCAGCAGCTTCACCACACTAGCCGCTTGCAGAGGGCTTGAATCTTGAGTCGGTGATCCTGCCTTGGATGTGGGAAGTGTTGGAGTGGATCCCAGGGTCTCAGATTGGTTGTTGGTGGGAGGTGAGATATGCGGGGTAAAAAGATTCATTTCAGAGGGGCACATACATGACGCAGAGGCACAGTGCAACCGGTCCTCAAGATTTGGAGGTGGTGGTACGTTCAGATACTGTTTGGTCATTTGTCTTCCAGAGGGTAGTTTGTCTGTTGTAATGATGATGACTTCTTTGCCTCTGGCCTTGCAGGCATCCAGTAGTACTCTCAGTGCATCCTTGTCTCCAGCGTTAACTGCGTAGACCAGAGCAGAGGAACCATTGTGGTCCTCTAAACTAGGGTCAGCTCCACTGGAGAGCAGAAGCGACAGCACCACATCACCCGCCCGCTCTATGCAGGCATGCATTAGGGCTGTCTTACCAGACTTATCCTGAATGTTGGGGTCTGCACCATTTTCAAGAAGATACCTGTTGAGAAGAAGATTGCTTCATTAGAGTGAGCTCATAGAGGAAGTGATCAATGACAGAGTCAATCAGAGTGTCCACAATAAAAAAATCTTGTAAATTATAAATATAAGTAAAAATGTAGTATAACACATGTACCAAGATTGATATACTCATGTGATTTAAAAAAAAAACTTTTATGCCATTTTCAACATTGGATTCAATGACTCATGTGGTGTTACCATCAAGTAAAAAGTGTAAACATCTGATCCAAAAAAAGTTTGTTACACTACCATCCAAAAATGTAGAATAAGATGTTTTTGAAAGAAGTCTAATGCTCACCAAAGCTAGATTTATTTGATCAAAAACACACAAATAGTAATTTTGTGAAATGTTATTACAATTTAGAATAACTGTTTTCTATTTATCTTTTAAAATGTAATTTATTCATGAGATGGCAGGAATTACGCCAGTCTTTTTAATGAGTCCTTGCTGAATAAAGGTATTACTTAATCTTTTAAAGTAAAACTTTTTTTTAATTTTATTTTTTAAATATATTCTTTGGGGATTCCTTATATGATCTTGTATTATAAAATGGTCAAATATTCTGATATCTTAAGAGATTTATTGACCCTCATGCAATTAATGAGGGTCTGTGGAGAAGCAGTGTTGTTAGAATATTTTTTTTCCAAAAAATAAATAAATAAAAATGATGCCAAATACTTCAGCGATTTTTTTTTTGTGATTTTTTTTTTACAAATATCAAAATGATATTAATTTCAGAAATTAAAAATATGCATTTTTTTCATCATTTATCACTCATCATTCAAGAGTCACTGTGTGTAAGAACTGCATTTTTATGTATATTAAAAAAAACTAATATATAAGTTTCATTGTACAATCACCTAATCAACTTACAGGAGACCCACCTGATGATCTTGGGTTTTGGCACACTCTGAGCATCGGCATGGTGACTTTTGCAGGCCACCATCAGTGGAGTTTCTCCTCTCTCATTGCTTTCATTAATGTAAGCCCCTCCTTCCAGCAGCAGGCGCGTCAACCTCAGGCGGCACAGATACACTGCTTTCAGCAAAGAGTTTCCACCCGTGCGCACCTCTGTTGAGTCCTCCATGATTAAGTGGTGGTGTGACCGTTGAGAGGCTAATTTCGGGTTGGCTCAGTGGGTCATAGAAGCTGATTTCTTTATTGGCTTCTGTCAGGGAAGAGAATGAGAGCATACTTTTTCATAAGCAGAGTTTTTCAAGGTTTTCACTTAAGTGTTTGCTTTTTATCCAATTCATTCGCATCAAAGCAAACCTGATGTCTTGACATTGAAATGTTCTCTCCCTCTTCGCCTCAGAAGAATATGCTAAAGAGATTTCCTGCTCTAATCTAGTGTCTCTCGCCATTCATCGGGTAGACACTAATGTGAAGATGTTTGTTATGATGACTAGGTAGGTGGCATGTCTAGGTGGTACTTGACAAGAAGACATAAGAAAACTGAATTAGTTATCTAATCCTGTTACATAATATTAATTAATCTTTCTTTTATATTCTTTTAATTTTTTATTTATTTATATTTTTGTTCCTAACCTGCAATTATGCAACATAGTTTATTACAAGTTAAGCTCAATCGACAGCGCTTTTAACATCATGCTGATAAACAGAATAATTGATTCCAACCTGTGCCTCCTTTTCTTTACAACACAAAAATCTGGTTTACAGTGAGACAGTGAATGGGGCCAGTTTGTAAACTTTTACTCAGCCAGAGTTATATTATATTTTACTTCATTGCCATGACAACATAACACTTAAAACACCAAATGTCATTAAAATGAGAATAACTTTACTCTTCAAACAACAATTATAATACGTTTTAACAGAAGGATCAAGTGTTTTTATAAATCTTCTAAAAACCAGCCCCATTTACTTCTTCACGAGTTCCTTTGCTTGCCCATATAATCTATAAGCTAATAAGGTTAAGCGTATTTGGCTTGCTGTCCGCAGTGGAGGGACTCGAGAAGCAGCTTCAACTAGAGCTTAGATATACCCCCCAGTGGGACTATTAATGCTTGGATGATGAGTATGGTAGCAAGATGCTTAAATTATATTGGTGGAGTTGGGGAGGTGGAGGGATGCCAAAACAGCTGATGCCAGAGCAAGGTGAGCGGCTGCTTATATGCTGTTAATTGAAAGATTAGATGGGTTCTCTCCTCCCGAAGTTATGTTGTGAACTTCACTAAGTGCATTGCTGTAACCTTGATTTCTGCTTTTTTTAAACAAAAGGACAGAGATGCTTTGAAATTACTATGCTGTCGATTAAGCTTAGTTTCTACAGTACTTTCATGTACTTTTAAATTAGCATGTGTAGTATATGTCATCTCTTAAAGGGATAGTTCACCCCAAAATGAATTAATTTAATCACTCTCAAGTTGTTCCAAACCTGTATAAATTTCTCTTCTGCTGAACACAAAACTGAAGATGTTTTGAAGAATAATGGAAACCAAACAGTTGATGAGCCCCATTGACTTCCATAGTATATGAAAAAAATACTATGGAGGTCAATGGGGCCCATTTAAAATGTTTGTTTACATACATTCTTTAAAATATCTTCTTTTGTGTTCAGCAGAAGAATGTAACTCATACAGGTTTGGAACAACTTGAGGGTGAGTAAATGATGACAGTTTATTTACATTTTTGGGTGAACTATCCCTTTAAGCATGTAAGCCTTCACCAGACATGCACAGTCTGTTCTTAAAAGAGAAATAGCAGTGTTTTTGTCAGTAGGTTGAAATTCAATAGCTTGAGGCAATCTGTATTTGCCACATAGAACGAAGACATTCCTTTATAAAGTCTATTGTGCATGTGGCCTTGTTCTCTCAACTCAAAGTGCAGTTGCAGTGCACTCTTTATTTAACAAACAGCGAGTGCGAGACTGCCTCACTCAGGTTTATAAATGAGAATTCACTGGAGTTGAGTAAGGAAATTAATCTTTTTGTGTCCTCCAACAAAATGAAAAGGATGAAAACCTGGGCTGACACTCTCATGGTAGCTTTTCTTAGCTGTGAAGGCTGCATGTGACAAATGCTAGATCAGAGAGTGCGTCAGCACCGTGGATAAATGTTTTCTTTAAAAAAACACACACATGCGGATTATAATACCTTTATACCTAACTTTAATAGCCTTAATTATGTCTGCCTTTCCTGAACAAGAGCCTCCTCATCTCTTTCTTTCTTTGCGTGTCATGTTTATTATGCTAATAAAACACTTTGTCCTGACAGTTTGGCTTTTGAAATCAAGTTGTACAGACAGGCTAGAGTCCTGATTGGTCTGGTACAAGCAAACTGCCTGATGCCTGCATGATATCTCGGTTCAAGCTGCTAATTCCTACAGCTCCCTGGGCTGGCATTTAAAACCACAGCTTTGTGTGTCATTCCCCTAGTCTTCAATCGCCCTTGGGAACAGAGAGAATTTTTAATGACAGGCCTCTCTCCCTCTGTTGCTGCCTTGTGCTAAAAAACATGGAGCAAATGAGGCCCAAAACAGATGAGGGTGGTGATTGTTGCAGCAGCAGTACTGAAGTGGAGCACCAAACAGACCACTCCACACACCTGTGTGCATCTGTGATTCATGCCAGATCACGCAATGCTTAATTCTCCTCGCAAATGGTGAGCTGAATTTGTCCCTCTTAAAACACCTGCAGGGAAAATGAAAACGCACTCTCTGTGACATCGACTGATAAGTGGATAAGAATAGTTTTTTGTGTGTCTTGATTAATGAGGGTAATGTGCTTTCGCGGTTTGCCAGGAGAATAAATTATGAGCTTCCTCAGCTGATATAAAGATAAATTTCCATGTCCATAGTATAGATTCATATGCTAAACAGTGAAAGCAGCAAACGGTTAATTTGGAAATTAATTATTTGCATGATGTATTTAAAGCTGATTTATTTATATTTAATTTAAACTACATTTGTAGTGTAATATAAGATTGGTTTAAAATAAATGTAATTTTATACCCAATCATTTGTACTTAATGCGTGATATATTTTTTAAATATTCATATATATTTACTATATGCGTGATAAAACAATATATTTTTAATTAAACGCAAATGAACTTTACTTGAAATCCTCCATATATATATGGAGGATTTTCAAGTAAAGTTATATATATATATATATATATATATATATATGTGTGTGTGTGTGTGTGTATGTGTGTGTGTATGATAATAGAGATGATTTTCAGAAACAATGGACATTGTTGTTGTTTTTACACACACACATATATGTGTGTATATATATATGTATATATACACACACACACACACACACACATATGTTATATACATCTGTGTATATGTGTACATTTTTCACAAACAATGTCCATTGTTCCTGAAAATCATCTGTATTATCATCTAAAGATGCTATTTCATGTGAACTAGTTTTACTCTTATTTTATAGAACAGATCCAAGGTCAACACTAATAAAAAAGCTATATTCACTCACAACATACCGTAAGCCATACCAACAGCATCACAAATCTAAAAAAGTCTGCAAGAAAACCTTCATATTAACTCAAATTTCATTATACAACATAAAAAGGTAAAGTTTTGTATTTTACATAAAAAAAGTATGCATATTTTTAAAGGAGATTAAATGATGTCCTTACCTCTTATAAACCAGTCGCTGCTCTAGATTTCTAATAGCTTGTTCCTGTGGCATGTCATCTTTGTAAATAGACGAGTAATCCAGGGGTGAGACTAAAGCTGGAGCTTGAAGTGGGAGATGAACATGTGGAGATGTGCACTCACTGAAGGTGAATCAAAGAGTGGCACAGATACAGGAGAGAGAAAGAGAACAAGTGCCTGTGCTCAAGCTACCAAGCTCACCACAGACCAGGAGGACAGTCAAGCTTAATAGAGCAAGGTGACGCCAGTCCCAGCACATCCAGCGTCAGTAAGTGATAGCTCCATTATTCTCACATTGCGAAGGAGTTATTGAACTCGTATGCAGAGGTTGTACGCAGACCCTCATTTGTTCCTAACTCTGATGTCAACATGATCGCACAATGATGGCACCTATTGTCCAATTACATCATTATGACACAACTGTCTCGCCTTTGAGGCAGCAGTTTAGCTCCTGAGGAGTGTATTGATCCGTTTGAGTGATGCAGTCACTATTTTTAAAACTGCAATGATGGCACTGAAGGGCCAATAATAAGACTCCTAACAGATTAAAAATAGGAAAAAAGTTTCATTTGATAATAAAAACTAGAAGTATTATACAGCCCTCCAACTGCTCTCTTTTACCTTTTAATCTAAATGGCAACTCGCTTGCATAAGATAATGAAGTGCAAACCCTTGTCAAGTCTCTAGATACTGTTCGTACCCTGAAAATATATCTAAGTGCTACTTAAGGTGCATGTGCTGGGTAATTGGAATTCCAGTCAGGTTTGTTTCAGCCTGGCCGTAAACATTTGTAGTACATTAGGCTGACATATCAAAAACAATCAGCTTAAAAAAGGTTGTGCCTGATTGCAGCATTTGGCTTTTTTAAATAGGGGTCATGAAGGAGTTTGTGTGGGTGAGCCTGAAAGCTTTAGTATTGTAACCCTTCTCTGAACTATATGACAACCTTTGTCAATCAGCCAGTCCGAGGATGAAACACAACATGCATATTCATGAAGCAGTCAGATCTTCAGACGGGCGTAATAGCATACACTTCAGTTGCTATTGGATATGGAGATGAACAGGTTGTCTTTTGCAGTTGGCAAGATGGAGGAATAATTAAGTGGATAGCAGATGTGGAAAAGACGATTTATAACTATCAAATTTAGGTATGTTGTTTTTTGAATATCTGAAATTATAATGCAGAAACACAACCTGATACAGATAAAAGAATACTTATTGTATTGACTGGTGGCCAATCTTCACTGATTTTACATTCCATCAGTAAGAGCAGAGTGTAAAGGTTGAAATAACAGAGCAATGGCACATCTGTAAATAAAAGATTGCAATTCACACAACATAATGTGAGACATATCAGAGTTCAAAAGAGGACACATTTTTGGTGTGCGTCTTTCTGACTCATCTGTGTCCAGGACAGCCAGTCTTTGTGGTGTATTGAGAGCTATGGTATGCAGGGTAATGATATGATATAATACTTTATTGTCAGACAAGTCTTTCATGACAGTATCTATGTTTACTACAATCAACATCCAATAAACACTGACATACACTTGATCCACACAATAGGCTCTCAAGAGGCTGACCTTACAATCCTTGAGCAAATTTTAATTGTATTAAACAACTTTGTTTTTAGCATAACACACAAACTCTCTACCATATGGAGTTGCAATATTGCAGTATACTCATTATCACAATGCACATTATCCACATCCAGCAGGACGCAAGAGGAAACTGTCTGAAAGGGATGTCCAGGTATTAACCCGGATTGTATCCAAAAAACATAAAACCACAGCTGCCCAACTCACTGCAGGATTAAATTAAATTCACACCTCCACTCTCCTATTTTAACCAACACTGTTCGACAGGAGCTCCACAGGATCAATATGGTCAGGGAGGGCTGCAATCCAAACCTTTGATCACTCGTGCCAATGCCAAATGTCGGTTTCAATGGAGCCAACAGTGCAAATCTTGGGCTGTGGATAATGTGAAACATGTATTGTTCTCTGATGTGTCTGATCTGTCTTTCCCACATCCGTGGGAGAAGCCCCGAAGAGGCTTAACACCTGGACTGTTGCGTGCCCAGTGTGATGCCTGGGGGTGGACGGTGATGGTTTGGGATGCAATATCATAGTATTCCCTACCATGCTTGATGGGCACAGTGCCAAGGACTACCGAACCATTCTGGAGAACCGTGTGCACCCTGAAGGTGGGGCCATGATGATGCACCAATACACACAGCAAGACCTGTGACACAATGGTTTGATGAACATGAAAATGAAGTTGAACATCTCCCGTGGCCTGCACAATCACCAGATCTAACTATTTTTGAGCCATGTGTCTTCCTCCACCAGCATCACATAGTGACCTGGCCACTGTTTTGGAAGAAAAATGGCTCAAAATCCCTCTGGCCACTGTGAATGACTTGTATCTGTCATTCCCAAGATGAATCGATGCTGTATTGGCCACAAAAAGGAGGCCCAATAACAGGGTTCTTCAAATCCAGCCCTGAAGGGCTACTGTTCTGCAGTTTAGCTCAAACCATGATCAAACTCACTTACCTGCAGTTTTCTACTAACTGAAGACCTTTGCTGTGTCCTAATTCCAAGGCTACATTGTTGAAAGGCCGCAATTCAAAGACTGATTGCGTCCCCATTGTGCGATGAAGGCTCCTTCAAATGCGGCCTCGAAATGCGCCCTTCGTTTCGAGGGAAATTAAGGCTACAACACATGGACCCCAGAATTCATTAAGCGCCGGTGACGACAGGATTTTTTGTTAGATAAATTGTCTGATTTTACTTTTAAATTTTAGCACTGGGTTCTAATTACTCGAATAATCTAATTTTGTAAAAATAAAACATATATAGAGGTAAATTCAGGTTGATTGGGACACTTTTCCCCACTCATCTCAATGGCAAAAAGTGTCCCAAACAACCTAAATTCAACCCTAAATAAAGCAGCTCAAATATTGACTTTTATCTTACCAAGAAGTGATTTTACATAGTTGACTTACCTTATTATGTACATAAATAGGCAAAGGTGAACATTTAGACAGGTTGTTAACCTTGTTTTGTTTTTAGGTGGCTGGATATAACTTAAGTCCAGTAAACGTTACTGCCGCTCTTCAACGGCAGTTGTCAGTTGCTAGGAAACAAGGACAGTTTTCCGTAGGCTAGAGTGTCCCATTTAACAACAGTCAAACCTTAGCGGTCATCGAAGGACTGCCTTTGAAGTCCGAGTCCTTAGAAGAATGCAGCCTTTGAATTGGTACACAGCCCTTGACTAGCTTGTTCAGGTGTGTTTGATTAATGTTGGAACTAAACTCTGCAGGGCAGTGGCCCTACAGGACCTAGGAGGAACCATGTTCCTCAAAAATTAATTATTGTGGTCCAAAACCAGGCGCTTTAGATTCATTCTTCAACCTCATATAAATCATTAAGAAAAGGCCAAAAATCAGCAGAGACTTAGCAGTCAGCCCCTATGCAACATGTTGAGATATTGTGCTCATGGGAGATTGAATCCAGCTGATTTTACCCCCCTTACACACCCTCTTTCTTCCCATGATTTTCTGTCTACTTTTCACTTTGTATATAAAACTGCAAAAGCCCACACATAAAATTTCAAAAGAACAATCATGGAAGTAACATCATATCTTTTAATTGTCCTGGAATCACAACATATTTTGGGCTTTTGAAATTTTTATTAATAAGGAAAGTGGACATGAGATATGAAGTGATAGAGAGAAGAAGGGATGAAGGGGTCAGGAAATTACAAGCATAATTAAAATGAAAACTACTACATCATGCAACATGTCAGAGCCCACGTCTCCTACTTAAAAGATTTTCTTCTCAGTGGTCGGTACTCTCATACACTTCGAACACATACTGAACGCCATTCTCATCATGTAAGCCGGTGGGCACACCTGGGAATCTGACCAGAAGGAAACAAGAAAGAAAAAAAAACAGAAGGAGCAATAAGACATTTCCAACTTTTAAAGTCAGGACTGATTGAAAACCTTTAAAACAAAGCATAATACAGACACAACATGATTGCATAACATGCACAACACAACATAGCCTTTAACAGATACAAACTTTCATCTACTTGGATGATATAGATTCTTGTTAACTTCCAATTAACTGCTGAAAATAATCAAATGAATTTGAGAACACACATAACAAAATCCATTTTGCTCTGTCAGAAGTGACAGCAATCAACATCCTGTGTGGATTTAACTTCTCTTTAAATGCTTACTGTGAGCCTGAGAGGCGTGACATTTGATGCAATCCACCTTTGATGCTAGATGCCATTTTTACATAACAAGAGAGCTCTTTTTTTCCTCATTGATGCAACTCTCTTCACTATTCTCTCTGGATACACAATACAGCATGTCTGTTCCAGTGCCAATAAATCCATCTACTTTATTCAAGGATACGACAGGACAAATACTCCTAAACATGTACTGTATAAATGAAAGTGTTTCAAACTGTGCCGTATTAGCATTAGCAAATGGCCTTTTTGAAGTTTAACACAAATATAAGTTTAATATCGCTCCTACAAATCATTATGACACAAATTGTTTGCAACAGTGTTCGAAGAAGAAAAAACAGTGTGTGTGTGCGTTGGTCCACCTCAGTTTAAATCGAGTTCAGAGTGTGAACGTGAGAAATGCCGGTAAGCAAGAAAAAGTGCCATACTCTTAAAAGCAATACAAAACTTTGGGGTTACTATGATTTTTTAAAATGTTTTTGAAAGAAGTCTTTTATGCTTAATAAGACTTAACATTTATTTGCTCAAAATACAGTCAAAATAATATTGTTAAATAATATTACAATTTAAAATAACCATTTTCCACTTGAATACGTTTTAAAATATAATTTATTCCTGTGATTCGAAAGCTGAATTTTCAGCATCATTACACCAGTCTTCAGTGTCACACCATTTTAATGTGCTCAAGAAACATTTAAAATTATTATTAATGTTGAAAACAGTTGTTGCTGCTTTAACAATTTTGTAGTAACTGTGGTAGATTTTCACAGGATTCTTTGATTAATAGAAAGGTTAAAAGAATAGCATTAATTTGAAACATAAATCATTATAAATATCTTTACCATAATTTTTTTTAATCAATTTAATACATCCTTGCTGAATAAAATAATTATTTTTTATTTATTAAAAAAAAACAAAAAAAAAAAAAAAAAAAAACCTTACTGACCCCAAACTCTCTAATGGTAGTGTTCAGTGTATCTTTCCTTGCCTGCTGTCCATGACATCACAGCATATACACCAACAGATTAGTTGCTAATGAAAGACTTCAAAGCAGCTCTAGAGAAATTAATCACATGGCATTTACGGCTAAGGTGATTGGCTAAAAAAAAAAAGAAGTTTGAGCTGAGCAACTGCCTTTGTGATGAACTGCAATGCTAACCTCTCTCCATGTATTACAGACCTCAATGTAAGCATTCAAACAACTGTACAAGCACTCACTCAGACAGGAGCTTGTACTTGTCCATTTTAATATCAGGTATAAATGTGTCACAGTCAAACTGCTTGAGGACCCGTGTTACAAAAAGACGCCTGGGACCAGAACGCTCCATCACCTCCTAAAGAACACAGCACAACATTCACAAACAGTGTATGATGATTACATTGTACAAGATATTAACAGAATGAAGAGGAAGGAGTATGCCTATGAAGGAAGGGAGTCTTTTGTGCATTTTGCCTTGAGGCAGTTTCCATAACAACTGATTATACAGAGATCTGAACTACACTGAGCTGTAACTATAACAAAGTATAGGTGGGTGTAAAATGTATGTTGTTGCACGCACACTGTATAACCGGTGAAACAGACAATTTTACCCCAAAATTAGGAAATATCATATTACTTTACAAAACAAATATAAATAAATGTCATGAAATTGGAGGAAATCAAAAATAGAAATATAAGAAGTAAATGAAAAGGTTGCAGTGACGGGACGGTTTAGAGATCAGTGTTTGGTGTATGCAGTCAGTCCTGTACCAACCTTGTACAGAGCACTGCCACCAATTATCCAAACCTGGTCCACTTGTTTTTCGACCTCAGAGCTGTCTAACAGATGGAGAGCTGAACTCAAGTCTGAAGCAAGGTAGTGAGCTCCCTCTGGGGCTGTCCTATGTAGTTAGTGATAGAAAAATCAAAACATTTTAAATTTCTAAGTGGTAGCAGTCTACTGTAAGGTTAAATAAAGTGCAAGCATTTAGATTACTTGAGCTCTCTGCTGAGAACTATGTTGATCCTGTTCTTTAGGGGTCTGTTTTGTGCAGGAATAGAGAACCAAGTCTTTCTGCCCATGATGACCACATTCTTTTTACCTGTCAAATGACATACAGAGTGAATGCAAAAGACAACAATATAGAGATTTGGTTAAAGATCTGACTAATTTCAGAACAAACAAATAAAATATACAGACAATAAGAGGAATGACAAATATGAAAGCACTGTATTACCCTCAACTGAAGGGGTCATGGTCATCTTCTGAAAGTGCTTGAATTCATTACTAAAAATATAAGAAAGAAGAATGTATTTTGAAGCTTTCTTTGTGTAAAAGGTTAGGAACATGTCAGGTGTTTTTTTTTTTTTCCTGCAGGACAAAGTTCAAGCTCTTACTCAAGACCTGTGAAATCATAAAATATTCGATTTCATATGGCTAATATTCTTGTTTCTACCATTCTGTCTCAATGATTTTGTAAGACGTTTTCATTTTATTAATTTGTGAATAGTCATTATGAAAAACTGTCACAACATCGATTTATATTAAACATATCACTGCAAACGAGTAACAACTTATAGCTGTTGCAAAATACGAAACTCATAACACGTTGCCCTGGAAAACAACCAACACGTTTTATATTATTGTATCAATATAGCAGAACATGGAGAGTTAGCAACAACAACGATCGGCTTCTCGCTCACCTTAGTCTTATTGGATGCCATGGTAGATTTCCATTTTTCCCTATTCCCATATCTGGACAAACTGCTACTATACAGTTGAGTATTCGAAACATAACTATCCTGAATGTAAATAATAATTCAAACTTTACCTAGTACTACGCATAGACAGGTACTGCGCGCTGTCTGGTCTTCCCGCCAGAAAATGAATGAATGTAGTACGTAGAACGCTTGGCTCATAAATATGAATGACGTTACGTGACGCTCGTAAACTGATTTGCTGTAGGACTGGCGCTAGCATAGACGTCTCTATATTATAATATCTATGGGCGCTAGTACATTGCAGGTACATTGTCCAATGAACTTATTCTAAAGGAGTCGCTCTTCCTGTCACGTGTATTGAAAAGTAGTCCATAAAGAAAAAATGCACAGACTGAAAGCAGCGTTTATACGCGGATAAATATATTACACAACACAAATGAACACATATGAGTACAATATTTTATTGGTACATATGTTCTTTTTTGCTAAATAATATTTTATTGCATTTTATTACACATTTCCCAGCGACATCAAAGGATTGTGACAGAAACATTTTAAATATGATTTTTCCTTGTTCTTATCCTAGGATATTTGCATAAAAACAGAAGTATTCAAATATAACAAAGTGCATGACACTTTTTTTTTAAACTTGACAAAGCATGTAATGAACAATATGGTTAAAAAACACAACAAAACCAAACAAAAAATTTTATATGGGTCCAAAAATACAGAATGTGGTAAACAATTTTAAAACACAAAGGCCAAAATGGGCTTATATGGATAGAAAATGGACAATTGAAACATTTTATTTCATTGTATCAAACAATTTTATCCTTGCATCTTTGATGAATGTTGTTCATTATGTATTATGTATAATTTTATTAAATGCATATTATATTTATACATATATTTCCTAGAATATCCCAGTTTTAAAGAATAATCCCACAAAAATGATACTGACAGTACAACTATTTTTTAATCTCAGCATGGCCTTTTCTTTCCCCAGCTCATGTCCATGTTATTTGCAGTGTATGGCGCCTCCTTTTGGTTTTGCATTGTAACTTTGTGATATTGTTTAAAGTCATTGCCCAGCATCCACTCAAATCCAAATGGGACAAGCGCCTACAAGTGTTTACAATATGTACTACAGTCTCCATAGTGATATCTGAGCGGTTCAGACTAACAGATCGAAGGCAGTGCAGTGGGGGACTGTCTAGGGCCCCGAGGGGTTTGGCCGGATGGTTTAGGACAAGTCTAAATACAGGGTCCAGTCGACAGGGAACAGCGATTAGCGAGAGCTTCCGAAGGAGTGAAGCACCCCTGAGCAGTGCCCACAGCACTCCCTTCAGAGACCTCCAACACAATGCAGGCTTCATTTGCCGTTCATCCAATGAAAAACTGTTGGGAAAAAAGAACACTGAATGGAAAGCAGTATATAGCACATTTGATTTAAAGGGAAAAGAGCATCAGCATGAAGTTTAGCAAGAATGACAACATTTGACTTACTTTAGTGTTAAAGAGTGGAGGTGTGGAAGGCATGGTAGATTAGAAAGAAGGCCTTCGTCTTCACCCTCCTCCTCAGCATCATCATCATCATCTCCATTCAAATTAGTGCTGGGCGGGTCTAAATGAACAGTGAGAGAGTTGAGTCTGGGACAGGCATGGATGAGCTCCAGAAGAGGAGCATGTCCATCAGCTCTGATCCCTTCCAAGGTGAGTGAAAGCAGGTGTGAGCCTGAGGCTCTCAGGGCTGGAACCAAATCAGACAGAAGACCAGCAAACTGTAGAGAAAGGCAGTGTAGCTGTCCAGAAAACCTACTGAGTCCTCTGGCTAAAATGGTTGCCTGTTCGAAGTTGTCAGCATTATGATGAGCATTACTCTGGAGACAGTCCAAAGACAGGGCATGCAGGTCAGGGCAGATCTTCCCTACTGCCTCCAAAGTATCCAGAGACAGTCCTTGTACATCCTTGAGAGATGTTGTCACACTATCCCTTCCATTACAATCCCTACTTCTACCTCCATCTTTTTTATAACCCTCTCCTGAAGTCCCTGCCCATTCATTTATCTCTGTAGTATCACTAGCATCCATGTGACTCTCCTCTATTGATAACCATTCATCTATTTTTCCTTCCAAAGTAAAACTCTCCTCTCCATCTGCGCTCAGTAAACTGCTATCTTTCAAGTGGTCTTCCTGTGTCCGCTTTGCCCACATGTCTTTAAGATGTGGCACACCTTCTCGACGAGTGAACTCCTCTGTCACCTCAAACTGTCTGTTCTGTATGAGAACACAAGCCTGTCCCAGTCCCTCCACTGCCAACCTCTGAAGACCAGACAAGCTAAGCAGGAGGAATGCAACTGCCGCTACTGCATCGCTCTCATTTTCTGCTAAACCGATATCCAACGCAAGCAGACTGCTGAAGGTGTTTGCATTCAAGACAAGGGGTTCTTGGTAGGCCAGAGGCAGAAGGCCTGCAGGGGTGAGGTGAAGGCACCGTGACACATCCAGGTGTTTCAGCTTGGAGCATTGGCGGCAAACCACCGTTATCACTCTCTGATCACAAAGAGTTCCAGCCAAGGAGAGGAAACGGAGATGACGTTGGCTGCCTAGGAGCTCACACAGCACTGATGCAGATATATTCTGTGCACCACTAAGATCCAGAGACTGAAGATTCTGTGCGAGACAGAGACAAGTGAATGAAAATAAGAATTGTAAGAGCTTTGCATGTATTGTCAGGCAAGACTAACAACATTCACAATTTGTTGGCATGTTTTTACAGTGTTTGCAAGGCAGCATTTTACTAACATTCTGGTTTGGGTAAATAAGGGTTTGTTCTATTTTATTATGTTAATTACAATATATACACTGCTATTCAAAAGTTTTTATTAAGCAAGGATGCATTAAATTGATCGAAATTGACAGAAAAAACTTTTACATTGTTACAAAACAAAATTCTATTTCAAGTAAATGCTGTTCTTTAAAACTTTCTATTCATCAAATAATCCCAAAAAAGAATGCATCACGATTTTCACAAAATATCAAGCATAACCGTTTTCAATATTAATAATAAGAGGAAATGTTTCTTGAGCACCAAATATTACAATTATTTCTGAAGGATCACGTGACACTGTAGACTGGAGTCGTATTTTAAACTGTAATATTTCACAAATATTCCTGTTTTACTCTATTTTTGACCAAATATATGATACTTTGGTGAGCATAAGATACTTTTTAAAAAACATAAAAAAAAATCTTAACAATTAATATTATATATATTTTATTATATTACTATTATATAGGATTTGATTATTTACTAATTATTTAATTGTTATTTTTTTCATAAATATTATCTGATTTGTCACATTTAATCGTTAAAGTTGAAAAATATCGCACTGATGTATGATAGATTGTTCAGCATTCAAAATGTAGCCAACAGTGATGTTATTTTAATATTTGCATACTGAATTTTTTATCCTCCTTGCACATATTTAATAAATTAGCAGGGAAGGCTTCCACTGCACAATGACTGTGATAAATTTTGTGTGCAACTCACCGTAAACAACAACAGTATATTTATTATTCATCAAAGCTTACCTAAAACTTAAAACACTATTCTTTTGCTGCTTTGCTGGCACTGATATTCACCAATGGAAATTCAGATCTAATTGGCGTATCTGGTATTTGCTGTCTGATAAGGGTGACTTTAAAGTTCACTGAAGCCTTACAAGCACATCTGTATGTTTGCGCAAACTGTGTGCAAAAAAACGAATATACCCAAGTTAGAAGGGGTGTGTGTGTTTAACCTGGCAGCGTATCTGGATAAGAGAGCAGAGGTTGGCATTGACAAGGCTGCATGCAGATGAGAGGGACAGACAGCTCAGCTGCGGGAGGAGAAGGAGGTGCAGGGCAGCACGTGTCAACAAATTACGCGAGGACAGGATGCACAACAGCTCTTCCAACAACTCCGTAGCTGAAAGAGAAACACACAGATAAGATAAATACTCACTCACACATGCTACACATGTATCTTTTCAATACTCACGTAATGAGCTGAAAGGACCCATGACGTATCTGAAAAAATACTGGTCCATGTATTTTTGGGCATAATCTTTCACCCACATATCCTTCATGTTCTCAGCTAGGCTTTGAAGACAAAGACCAATCAGTGTGGAAGGTTTGTCCTCATCCTCAGCCCATTCATTCTTGCATTTTTTCTTCTTCCGACTTTCCCTCTCCGGTGTGGGCTCGATTTGCCGGAACAAGGGCATATTTGATACTGACAGTTACTGACATAGATAAAGACAATAAAAGCATTTATCATGACATGAAGCACAGTGGCCTTACAGAGCCACACCTCACCTGTAAAGAGATGTGCGCACTGCTCAAGGCATAGTTTAATACTCATAAATATAAGAGAAAACCTATTTTAAAATATACAATTGACCAAAATACAACAAAATAGCAGGTGTACTGAATCATAAACTGAAAATATCAGTGTTAAATAGTAGTAAATTAAGTTTACTAAAAAATAGGTCTTACCAACAGTTGAAGATCAGTTTTGTGTTCCTTGGCAAAGACATTACCTTAATATTCAGTCTAAACACAAGTCCATAAGTTTGAAGCCCATAAATGTATTATTGAGGTAATGTCTTTGCCAAGGAGCACAAAACATTACCTCAATAATACATTTATGGGCTTCAAACTTATGGACTTGTGTTTAGACTGAATATTAAGATAATATCTTTGCCAAGGAGCACAAAACATTACCTTAATATTCAGTCTAAACACAAGTCCATAAGTTTGAAGGCCATAAATGTATTATTGAGGCCGTAGTAACGACAAATCACTGACTATGTAATGTCACTTACAAATGAACTAACGTTTCTGTATGTCAACACGACAGACCTTTGCTCTAAACGTCTAAACACTTTCCTCGCTCCAGTTTGACAAATTTAGCAATTGTGTATAAGCAAACAGTTGTCAGTTGTTTGCAGAAAATAAACAATTTCTATTTCTCCTTCTCCCGTTTGTTGAGTGATGAAGAGTCAAATTCAGTTGAAGTTGAAATCAAATCAGCACTTCCGTGTAGCACGAGCGCCACCTACTAGTGTTTTGGAGATCATTTCTTCTTCTTCTTCTTCTTCTTCTTCTTCTTCTTCTTCTTCTTCTTCTTCTTAATGGCGGTTGGCAAACAACTTTTTAGTGTGCATTACCGCCACCTTCTGAAATGGAGTGTGGATTAGAACCCGCCACAAAAATAACTAAATAAATACCTAAAATAACTAAATAAAACTATTAATAATAATACATTATTATTTCCATCATTATATACACAATTTTAATAATAACTAAACTCTATATCCTTCTAATAAGCCCATTTTTCCCACAAAAATAAATAAATATTGCTCTATACCTACATGCCCTGAATCCAGTTGTAATATTTCCTTCTTTTCAAATCAATTTTTTTTCTCTACTTAGCCTATCTTTCAGAATCATCCTTTCCTGCTTGTACCTATAGGACAATTAATAATGACATGTTCTATTGACTCTGTACTATTACACTGCTCACACAACCCAGTTTCATGTTTCCCTATTATTTTAAGCGTATAGCCTACTATTTAATCTAGTATGCCCAAATCTCATTCTCAAAATAATGTCCTCTTCTTTTTTATTTCTTTTATTTTCTCTCATTCCTCCTACCTTCTTCTGGATACTGTAGAACATTCTTGCTTTTGTTTCCATATTCCACTCCTCCTGCCACTTCTTTTTCATTTCTGCTTTGATTATGCTTTTAACTTGCGTCTTACTATAATTTACTGCCATGTTGTTTTTTTTATGTTGCTTTTTTTGCATATTTGTCTGCCAATTAATTTCCAACTCCTCCTATATGGGCCAGATAAATGTCACTATTATTCCTACTTTATTGAATCTGTAAAAAGTTTGGGCTATGTCCTGTCTTGCTTCTGACTGCATATTTTTTAAACGCACTACTTGAATCTGACCCTATTAACACTTTACTTGGCTTATTATTTTCTACCCACTCAAGGGCTAAAAGAATGGCCAACATTTCTCCTGTAAACACTAATAAATTATCATTAACTCTTTTATTTAACATCACATTTAATTCTGAACGCAGCTACTCTATTATTATCTGTTTTTGATGCATCACTGTATAATAAATATAGAATAATGTTCGTCTAAATATCTAATAACCTGAATCCTGTCTATACTTCTCTATTTTTTCCACTCTAAAAGATGCGTATCTACCCCTAACTCCCCTAATAGCCAAGGTGGGACACTGGATAATGGCACAGTGGGGCTTAACATTATATTGACTGCATCTCCTATTATCCAACCAAAGCTTATAATCTGCCGTCTTTCCTTTCCTTGACAAGGTTGTAACACCTTCTGAGTCGGGTGATTTTCCTTATGTCCTTTTAAGTTTACCCATTACGTTAATGCTATCTGATTTCTTCTAATATTCAATGCATTCATTCATTTCTACTTGTAATGCTGCTACTGTTGCTTTAAAAGCACCACAGCAGAGTCTCAAAGCCTTATATTGAATTACATCCAACTTTTTTTGTAATGTTCTCGAAGCAGACTGATAAATTGTACATCCATAATCAAGAACTGCCCTAATTAATCCAATGTATACTGCTTTCAATGAGATCCTTGCTCCCCATCCTCTACCTCTCAAACATCTTACAACATGTTGTATTCTTTTACATTTTCCAATTAATTTTTTTTGTCAAACCTTATCCCGAGATACTTAAAACACTTCACTCTCTCTACATTTTTTTCCATAAAGTTTAGGTTTGATCTGTTCCTAAATTTTCCTTTTTGAAAAACAGACTACTTTGGTCTTTGCCACTGAAAACCTAAAACCCCATTCTATTCCCCAACACTCTACTTTCCCTATTGCCTCTTGCATTTTCCTCACTATATATTCTATATTTCTTCCCTTTTTCCACATAACGCCATCATCTGCAAATAAAGCAACACTTATAGATCTATCAACTTTACTAAACACTTCATTCATCATAACTGAAAAAACTGGACTAACTATACTCCCTTAAGGAGTTCCATTTTCTACTAAATACTTGGTACTAAATTCTTTCCCTATTCTTATTGCTATCCACCTTTCAGTTAAAAAGTTTTTAATCCAACTATACATTCTCCCTCTTATTCTGAAATAACTTAATAAGTTGTCCTTGTTTCCACAACATATCGTATGTCTTCTCTACATCAAAAAATACAGATATACTTTCTTTATTAATTTGAGCTTTTTTAATTTCACTCTCTAAACATATAGAGCTGGGTCTATTGTCCTTCATCCCTTTCTAAATCCGCTCTGGTAATCCTTTAATAGTTCTTTTGTCTCTAAATAATACTTTAATCTTTCATTTATCATTTTTTTCCATAATTTTCCCTACATGTGATGTCAAAGCAATTGGTCTATAACTTTCTGCCAAACTCGGATCCTTACCTGGTTTATTTATGGGGACAATAATTGATTCTTTCCAGTGTTTTGACAAACACCCCACTTCCCATACCTTACTATATAAATGTAATAATATTTCTTTACTCCTATCATTTAAATTCTTTATCATACAATAACTTATTTGATCATTCCCTGGCGTTGTTTTTCCTGATTTTCTTTTAACATTATTCAATTCTCCTATTTATAGCACTTTCACTGTCCTTATCATCCTATTTTGCATCTACATTTTCTCTTACTGTTTTCTCCCTCTGTATCTTTTAAAAAAAATATTTTTTTTAAATTACCATTACTATGTATTTTAACAAAGTCCTTGCCAACAACTCTGCTTTACCTTTGCTTTCTATTACTGCTTTCTCTCCATCTTTCATTATAGGATAACCATACTCTTTTTTTATTGCCTGACATTCTCTTAATCATACCTCATACTCGATCTAATGATGTACTTCTTCCTAAAGATTCACAATACTTCCTCCAAAAACTATTTTTAACTCTCTGTATTGTTTTCCTAACTACAGCCTGCTTTCTTTTATATTCAATTAAATTCTGAGAGATGTGTTCTTTTCAAGACTTTAAATGCCTTATTTCTATCTTTAATTACCTTTGTGCATTTTTGCATCCACCAAGGAACTATTTTCCTTCTATTTCTACCACCTCTTTTTGGTATCAACTCTTTTGCTGCTCCTAGAATAATACTACTTATTTCTGCATCGAGATCTTCAATTCCCTGATTAATACTAACCTCCTTTAATTTTCCTTCAGTTAATATTCTATACTTGTTCCAATCTGCTTCCTCAATCTGTAATCTCTCAGTGAACAAGATCCTAGAAATACACGCATGAAAGCAAAATGTTGTTTACAATATAAAAAATATAGTGTCAAAAACCAGACATGTCAGTTTCTCCAATGTATTTAATGGGAATTAAATCAAGAAAGGATGAAATTACGCTTTCAAAAAAGGTGCAGAATAGTTTGTTCAATGGTTTCACTCTTATGAGTTGATTTGAGCTGGTGATTTTCTATTTTTAGCTCATCTCATTGAAGAGTCCATGAGTGCCATATGGGATGTCCACTGGAACTTCTGCTCGTCCAAGCTCTGTGAAGGTCTTGGCATCAAGGACAAGGAGGAAACTGCTGTTTTTCTAAAGAGAGTTACATGACAATATCACATCTGTCGCAACTGAATTCTTTGATTGAATTTTGACCAAATTATGTATCTTATGTATGACTAAAATTTTGAAACAAATTTAAGCCCCTTTGCTCTCCCGGGGCCAGGGGTGATCAAATGTGATATTTGATCACATTTGATCTAAGATCATTTCTCAAATGTGCGTACATGTGATTCAGAAAAAATGAACGTATGCAAAAAAAACAACAAAAAAAAACAGTATACAGCTCTCTTCCAGATGTGAAATCTATAAATCGTGAATCTTGAAATTGTGCGCAGTTGAAAGGTTTCAGATCTTCATCTTGTAAACGCCACCTAATTCCATTAGCATATAAGAGCACCAGTCAACTTCCAAATCCTTTACTTGAGAATGGCAAGCGGCAAGTATGTGTCAAAAGGAAACTAAATACTAAATTCTTAATATTAATGTCTCAAGAGGAAGCCAATGGAGCTAGACAACAAGGGTATGATGACACCATGAAACTCACCTCTCTTGGTGTAATGACCACAGACATGACCACTCCATCGTCCTCATCCTTAGCATCAGGTGCTGGAACAAACACTGGTTCTGATGGGAACAAACCAACATGGCGCCACACCTACATACAACAAAACAGATCAAACATTATATTCCCAATTGAAGTGAACAGTTATAAATCTCAAATAAAAGTATTTTCATTTAAGATGGTACCTTTAGCTTCTTTCCTTCTAGATCCATCTTAAGCAAAGAGTCACCAAAAAGGTGTCCAAAGCCACAGGCGTAGAAATAGCGATAAGGACGAGCATTGTAGTAAGTGTAGTTTATCTGTGGAAACTCAAGACCACCGTACTGCAACAGGTCATCATTGTAGAGATCTTCATGGGTGAGGAACACCTATTATAATCAAAGAGAAATTACTTTAATTGATATCTATTAATATTATTTTTCCAGTCCCCCCTCTCTACATCTTGTTCACTTACCCCAGTTTTAGTCTTCACAGCAGAGGCAGTGGTGTACGGCAAATTGATGAGGTTGTGGTCATTGGGCTCCTCTTCCATAACGTCCAGAGGCAGTACATATCGGCGTGGTAAGTTTGTACACAATGAATTGAAGAACTGGAAAAGCCAATAGATACACATTGCATTAAAGTTACTTTTTATGAAGCTGAAAAAGAGGTCAATATTGTCGATGTTTGACATGTATTGGATTGTAAAGGTATTACCTTGTCAAGTTCTTCCCCGGATGCCCGATGAAGTTTCTCCATCGTGAAGTCACCAATCACACTGCCATCATCTCCACAGCACATGTCCATAATCAAATATCCATTATCCTCATATGCATTAATCTGGTGCAGGGTGAACATGGCACTGCTGTAGTATTTTGTCTTGATGAGCTGCAGGGATGAAAACAGAGGTGAAGTGGCAGAAATACACAGTGCCCACAATTAGATGTCAGTATGATGTTGTTATAGACTCTGCCTTGCCTGGCCAGTGCGTTTGTCTGCCACATGGAAGATGGTGTCTAGATCTGGGTTCCAGGACATGACTTTACTAAAGCTCTTTCCAGCAACTCTGTACAGCATGAATTTCAGCAGGTCTAGCTGGATCGGCTGCTCAATGAAGACTATGTAATTCTCCGACATGACTGCAAACAGTAATGCAAAATAAAAAAACAAACATAGAAAACAGAAAATTATTTTTCATCTGCTTGTTTTGGTGGATAATACTGGACAATCTCCAGGAACAAAGGTGTGGCCCATATTTCCAACTCTATGTAAATAGATGCAAAATAATTCTTGTAATATTACAGATGGATGAAGAAGCAGAAAGGCAGATCAGATGATCTAAAAATGCAAATATGTTAGGCAAATTTACCAAAACTGTGGTAGTATGATGGTTTTCTGGGGTTAGAAGCAGGAATAGAGCAAAGAATCTCAGCACCAGACAGATCAGCAATATCGTTCGTTCCTTCACCTGGTGGTACTCGGAGGATATGGTAGAAAAAGCCTTTGAGAAAAAAAATAGAAGGTGAAGTGCCTTTTTTGTTGTTAAAATATTATTTTAATATACATTTGTTGTTAGAAAATAATATATATATATAGGCCCATGTGTTTGGGGGTGGGAATATGTGTTTGACTGTTGGTAGATGGGAGGAGTATTTCGGTTTGAAACAGTTGTTTGCGAGTTCACACTTACATATAAATCTATATGGTAAAGAGTATACATATTTGGTATGCTGTCCAAGGGGAGGGCCCAGAGCTCGGATTTTGGCCCGAACCCAGAGTACTCCCCTATCCCTGGTTGGAATAGGCAACAGTTAAGAGTGAGGAGTTGGGATTGGTGGAGGGATGCTGGAAAACTGACAGGAGACGTTAGAGTTTAATTGTGTTTTAAAAAGCAAAAATGAGCCATCTCACCTTTACTGCCATATGAGTTTCCCAAGTTGTAAGTCGCTCCTTCACTGTCATAATGTGGATGAGCTGTTGCTGCATTAATTGCAATATATTTTGACCAATCCACCTTTCAAAACCAAAATCACATAGAGATAACTGTTCATTTTAGGAAAACACTGTCCATGTTATCTCACTTAATTACTGTATCTGTGAAACATTGTCATATATACCTTCTCTTTGGTTTCCAGGCTCACAGGGTCGATTCTACGCATGAAGTTGGTCTCTGTGCTTACGTAAAAATCTCCTTTGTACTTAACAAAGCTCACTCCTGCATTATCAGTCGCCTCTGTTAATCAAACACAACTGATGATTAGAATGGGTTCAGATGAATGTTTTGGAGTAATTGCAATAAATTTGTCAAGTATAGATAGGCCTGATTAGCTAAAGTGTTCTGTCTGAATTTCTGATCAGGTACGCAAGCCACATTCACCTCCAACTGGCAACTGATGCTTACTTGGAATCTGAAAACGTGAAAAGAACCGAACGAAGAAGTTCTTGCATGGGTCAGGTGTTGCCAGGGTGCCAAATTCAGACACCACAATTCGGTTGTTCTCTGCGTTCTGTACATAAGAGTCACTGCGCAAAAAACGGCTGCTGTAGGTCACCTGACCATCTTTAATGTGGAAACGATGCATCAAGGCCATGCCATCAAACCAGTGGATGAATCTAAGGAGGAAGAGATGAAGCCATAAGCAAAGAAAACAACCAGATAAAAATAAATTGATCTTGCTCTGGTTATAGTACAGTTTTTCTCGATTGCTTAAAGGAACACTTCGACTTTTTGGGAATTTGGCTTATTCACCTTATACCCCAGAGTTAGATAAGTCCATACATACCTTTTTCATCTCCGTGCGTGCTGTAACTCTGTCTGACGCACCCACCGCTAGCCTAGCTTAGCACAAAGACTGGAGGTAAACGGCTCCAGCTAGCATACTGCCTAGAGCCCTGCACGGGGCAAAACATCCAGCCCTAACCGAGACCTGGCCCGTGGTGTTCAAGCCCTAATCCAGCCCCAGCCCGAAAACGTCTGCAATTTTTCAGCTCGAACCCAACCCGAGACCAACATCACTATCACTTTGAGCTCTCTCTGACGCACGCTCGCTGATGCGCTGTCTCTGCTAGACGCACACACAAGACGCACACACATACACACACACACACGCTACTAGGTAAAATTTTATTATAGGCCTCAAACATAACTACCACCACCGACTATTATGCCCACAAATATTAATACAGACTGTCCATTACAGAGAAGCATAAGCATGCATTGCAGATAATATTATATAGCCAAATGTGATCCAGCAGTAGCCTAAATAAAGATTTATGGCCTACCTTTTTTTGATGTGAAGTAACTTTACTGAAGAGCAACGTTTTAAAGAACTTTTCGCCAACTGGCTAACGTTAAATAATAATACAAATATAATAAAGAAAAAAAAAAATCCGTTGAACTGAGTAGGTTCATTCACTGTTTATTTGTGATCGTTGTGAAGAAAAAGAATAGCATCCACTGTTGAAGGCTTCAGGCTTGGTAATCAAATCAAAACTCTTTCAAAATGCAGCTTTTCCTGAAGTATTGGGAACTTTTAGTGACTCTTACGCTCCAACTTCTCCCTGATGATCTGCATGGTCAACTGTCACCTAATGCACGCGCGCCGCGTTACTCGCGTGATCGCATATTGCGTTATAATATTAGCCTATCAATATAACAATATTACATACAGTAGCCTGCGCTCTGCACGTATATTATGGGCACGATGAAAGGAGAAAAGCTAAATGAGCCCGAGTCCGACCAAAGCCCAATCTGTAAAAAAAAAAAAAAAAAAAAATTGACCCGACTGCTCCCAATAAGTGACAACATAACGCCAACATTTTCCTATTTACATGTTGTGATTTGTATAGTCACAGCGTGTAGTACAAATAACATGGTCACATATTCTCAGAAGGCACTGCTAACTTGGGCGGAGTGATTTGCTCGCAGCGCCTGAGAAGCCCCGTGGTGAGGAGCAGAGTTCGCTCAGAATTGGAGTAAATCACTCCGCAGAAGTAACAGTGCGTCTTCTGAGAATATAGTTCCCAGTATCTATACGGTTAAAAGATGGTTGTGTCTCATGTGACCTTGTTATTCGTACACGCGGTGACTATACAAATCACAACATGTAAATAGGAAAATGTTGGCGTTATTTTGTCACGTATTGGGAGCAGTAGGCTAGCTGTAGCCGTTTACCTCCAGTCTTTGTGCTAAGCTAAGCTAGCGGTGGGTGCGTCAGACAGAGTTACAGCACGCACGGAGATGAAAAAGGTATGTATGGACTTATCTAACTCTGGGGGAGAAGGTGAATAAGCTAAAGTCCCAAAAAGTCGAAGTGTTCCTTTAAACACATTTCTTGAAACTATGCCTCGTATTCTCAAAACTATAAACACAAATCCATAACGTCTCACCCAATTCCCCAAACATCCTATTTTCAGGTCAAAATGAAGCTCTACACTCAAAACCATTCACTCTAGCTGAAAAACCCAACTTTGCCCTCAGACAGGACACACAAGCCCTCAAAATCACACACACTACAACATAGTCTAACACACTGGTGCAATAAATTCAAAACAACATTTCCAAAACTGGTAAGTTATGTTGCTTGTGGTTCCCCCATCACAAACCTTTTCACATGATGAACACAAAAGACACAACCAGTGGATACATTGGCACATTTTTATTTATACACAGAAAACACACACACACACAAAAACATTTTTTTTTTCCTGTTTTACTCTTTTTTTTTTTTGACTCTTTTTTTTTTTACTCTCTCCTCTAAATTTTTTTTAATATTTACTTACAGTAAGATGTGTGTGACCAACATATGACAGTAAAAGAGCACACACAAACCTTATTCTAATATGGAATTGTATTGGAATGGTAAAGAGTGTTGGGACGTGACAGGAGGGCCTCCACTCAAGGATACAATATGATGGACACGTCTAAGAATGTTCCACATATGTTTGAAATACCATCATTTGCCTAGAAAGATAACATTCTGGGAGTCAAAACTATAAAGGAGAAAGGATGCCTTCACTGTCACACTCTGCAGCCACACTGTCTGACTGTACGACTGCTGGCCTTTTCTTGCAAGAAAATAAACCTCATCAAAGACTATTGGAAATGTTTGTCTCTTATTCAGTGATACAATTTTGTTTGCCACCACACCTCCCTGAAGGTTCTCGAGGCGACGGTAAAGCGACTCAAATTTGGCCTTACTCGTAGCCGAGCCTCCCTCATAGTCATACCATTGATAAAGACATGGGCAACTAGAGTGGCTTGAATTTCATCTGAGACTGCTTGTCTTCTTGTCCTTGCCCTTCCTCCTCCTCATTCTTATCCCTCTTCCTTCATGTCTTTCTGGATCCATTGTTCCAAAACGCAATAAAGTGATTTGTGATCTATTCAAGGTTCTGATTGATGTGTGTTAAATTTTGACTCTTAGTGTGTCCACTTGGGTAATTGTGTGCTAACTGAGCTGAAGCTGTGCTGACTTGAGTGAACAATATTGAATGCTGGTGCTTTCTAAATGACAACATGGTCTAAGCAATGAGAAATGAAGGGATTTGTGTGTAGAGTTTTGCAGTGACAGTTCAACAAATCTGACTCATGTGTCAAAACAGGGAATAGTGTTTATAGTTTAGTGAAATGGGTGTGCTTTTTGATAAATGGCATTATGGTTTTGAAATTTTAATTCAAAAGCCTGGTTATAGTGTTTAAGCAATCGAGAAAAACTGTAATATTTTGCCCTCTTACTTGCTTTCACCAAACTCAAATTTGCCAGGTCCATTCCTAAGGAAGCTGCCAGTGACCCAGGAGGGAATTTGACCCTTAATAACTGTACTGATGGGGTCTGGGGTCTCCTCTACAGAGCTCACAAGAGGACCAATGAACTCCAGACCACTGGCAGATGGCCGTTTTTTGTTAGCTGAGAAGAAATCACAGCATAACAAATCATGAGAGCTGTGACACAGACAATGTGGTGGATGATTAGACTGTACAGAGTTCTGGAGGACATCAGAGCTAGTAAAGAACAATTGTATCTTAATCATAAACAGAATGAAATGCATTAATATAGAGAACGTAAAGAAATAAAGTGTTGCAAAACTCAAATTGCTTTTGATTATCTCTTCTGTGTGTGTTGCCTTAAATATTCCCTAGCCTTGACCCACCAACCACGATGATACACCTCATTACTGTAGACTATCACTAGCTTTCTAAGTACAGGATTTCATAGATTTGAAGGAATAGTTCAGTTTTAGAGCCCTGTCTTTAAAAAAGAAAGAAAAATAAGTCTTCAATGAATACTGGTTTGCCACAATAAAATAATTAATGCACCAGTTTCTTTTCAGGAACAGTAAAAGCCTTAGCTAGCTTAGCCTATGGGCAATGCACATAACTGATTGTTGATTTTCATTTATCTCTAATCATAGATCAGACAACAGAACAGATGGTGTAAACTATCAGCTCAGATGTGCTTATCTATGTTAGTGTAATTTCTAACAACAAAAGTTATGGCTTGACAAAATACAATGCGCATTCATGTGGCAAAACATTAAATAAAGGCCTGAAAGATGATGATTACATAACACACTGAGATGAGACTAGTAAAGCATAGAAAGGCTTACCTGGCACTTTATACACTGGATCCTGTGCAGGCTTAGACATGACTTTGGCTGTTTCTTGTTCTTCATAACATGAAACACTAAACTGAAGAGGTCGAACAAACACTGAGATCTGACAATAAAAGACTGTCCCATAATCACATGACAGGGAGGGATGGGCTAAATCTAAAGCGAACTGGACCTTGAACAGAGCCAAAGCAACAGAGTGTGCTGCTGTTCAGTTGACAGATAACTCTCGGTTTCAAAGACGAGGCTTAAGCCTAGTCCCAGACTAAAATGCATGTTTGAGCTCTTTTAACTGAAAGCTACTCGCACTGACATATCTCTTTAAGTACGTCAGTGCCATCCATTGTTTTGTCTCAAGATGCACACCATAAGGTTATTTTTTTCTTTCTAAGGCACATTTATAAAAGCTGGGGGCTGTTTACACGACACATGTTTTCAACTAAAAACATTAAAAAAGGCCTTTCGTTTAGGCCTACACAACAGCGTTTTAGGTGGCTGACAACGCAAACTTTTGAAAACGGGATTCAAAGTGCATGTTTTTGAAAATGGTCTTCGTGTAAACAACAATAAAAATGTGAATCTGTGAAAAAGATGACGTCATGTACATGCCAGTCTAGTGTTTAATCGGCATCTGTTTAATCGCAATCCCACTAATTTGATCCAGCTTCTGACTAAACTATTTTGCTTGGAAAATTAATTTATATTAATAGGCTATGCAATATTTTATAACACCGGAAATATATTCTAAGTATAACCATTTATCTTTAGAAAGTTGGTTAAGTTGCGGTGAACTTATAGCTCATTACACTCAGGCTATATTATACTTGTAAAATAATAATGCTATTTTTTTGGACAGAAGTAGGCTAATTCAGGGAAGAAATTTTAAAGAAACCAAATATAATAAAGATGGGTATATAGGACCTATGCTACTTATAAAGATGAGTTATACTTATTTAGAAAACCGAGAATTACAGCTTTTAAAGCAATAACAAAATTTCTAAAGGACACTATGGAGAGGATAACATGAAATTAAGAGCAAAATAATACATTTTGAAAATATATTGGCACCTCTAAAATCCAAGAATATTCTATAAAATAAAAGAATACATATTACATTAATTACCTTTTTTATATAACCCTCCTTCGCTTTGAATTTACTTATTTATTATTTTATTTGTTTACTTGTTTAATATTATTATTATCATTATTATTTGATGTTTAAATATTACTTTAATTACTTATTAGGAATTATATGTCATTATAAGAGTTTGATATAAATATGTGAATGTTTCGTTTTTTATTAATATTTATTAATATATATTTTTATTTATTTTTTGTATTTTTTTCCCTTTTTTCATATGTTAAAGTGTCTAACTACTTATTGGTTATTGTTCTAACTGTGTTTTTTTATGTGTTGGTGGCGGGTATTATCACAAAAGGAAACAAAATAAAGGAAAAGAAAGTAGAAGGAAAAATAAGGAATAATTATTGGGGAAAAATATTGTCTTCAAAGGAAATGTCCATTTGTATAATTGCGTTAAATGTGTTTGAATTGAAAGACATAATAAACTATATATATATATATACATATTTATTTATTTATTTATTTATAGGCTAATATACTGTAGGCCAGTTACTAAGTTCAGATTCTTCTTACCAGTTAAAATTTAGTCTGTGCTTTTGTTATTATTTATTTACATTTACATTTATTCATTTAGCTGACGCTTTTATCCAAAGCGACTTACAATTGCTATATATGTCAGAGGTCGCACGCCTCTGGAGCAACTAGGGGTTAAGTGTCTAAAATAAAATAAAATGCTTTTTAAAGCAGAAAAATCACACAATTAAAAATTCAAATAGGGGTGGTGTGGAGACCCGGGTCTCTCACACCAAAGGCATGTGTCTTATCCACTGCGCCACACCACCCCTATTTGAATTTTTAATTGTGTGATTTTTCTGCTTTAAAAAGCATTTTATTTTATTTTAGATTGTAATGTTCTAATGTTCTTCTAATAACCATAAAATATATCTAAATAAATATTGGGCACAAAAGTTAACATAAACATTACATTTACAATATAATTGTACACATTTGTAGGTCTATATTGTATCATTTATCACTGTAGCCTTATTTAAGTTGATTTTCTGTGTAATGTATATTTATTTTTGGAGTGATAGTGGTTAATAAAGTCAAAAAATGGTTAATTTTTTTTTATAAAGTGTTACTGTTGGCCAGTGTTAGTGGAACTGTGTAACAACTCAGGCTTAGCCTGACAGTTAGCCTGCCCTGGACCAGGTTAGTTTCTCAGCATAATTTACCTGTGTGACTGAGCTTGAGCTATGTTAAATTAGCTTTATGAAACCAGTGAAACACTGAGTCAGACTAACTGAAATAAGCCTGGCTTATTTGGTAAACTTGTTTTATGAAACAGCCCTACATGCTTAACTGCTTAATTATTTTGTTAGAGAGATGAAGGTTCAGCTTCTCACTCCTCTTGATAAAGTAAGATGAGAGCTGAATTTTGTTTCATTTTATGATTATCACTGTAAAAAGTGATTGTAATGGCAGTTTTTAATTCCAACCCTCTTTTCTGCCATCTAAAGAGTCATATACAGTCATACATTTGTAGAATATATTACAGTAATTTAATCTTTATAAAAATTAATAAAACTATTTACACACCGGAATAGGAAGAAATAATGTTTTCCTAGAAACAAATATAACTCAAATATAATCTAATGTTTATAAGTTCAAAGATAAAGCTTTTGAAATGTTAATTTTCTGAATGTAAACATTCTTATATTTAGGGGAAAAGGACGGAAATGATAACATCATGGTGTAACATCTAATCAGTCTCCCGTCCTCCCAATAGGGGAGCCCTCACCTGAATATTGAACTGTCACTTCCTCTTCCTGCCAGATCAGTTACTATCTTGTCATTTCCGGTCACCCTGTATTTAAGCGATGTGTTCCCACTGCCATATTGCCAGTCCAACTGCCCATACTAAGCATGCTTCCATTGTTGTTGATTACTGTTATGACCATTTGTTTTAGCTCTTTCTAGATTTCTGTTTTGGATTTGTCTGCCATTGGATTGTTTTGCCTGTGTTTTTTGACCAAAGCCTGTGACCTGACTATGAATTGTAACTATTGTTTGGATTTTATGCTCAGATCCTTTAATAAAGACCCGCTTATGTAATCCAATCGGCCTACCTCTTCCTTACACATGGCAAAATATAACATTAAGTTACAGATATGTGAATGATGCGTTTTCTCTGGGGCTTTTAAGGAGAACATTCATAACATTATCCTTTGAATAAGAAGAGGGCAACTTATGCAACAGTTCCTGTGAGGTTGAATTCTGAGTTTGTATGTGTATTATAGGTGTCACATTAAATGTTCAGCCGAAATCAGATATATTTGTGTAATTGCATTTAAGATCTACATCTTAACGTAAAACAAACTTGATTGCAATCGTAATGTGTTTAGAGAAAATGCTTAGCTTAAACCATGTTTTTTACATAAAAATGTTCAAAGGGAAGACATGCTCATTTTGATTCATTTTTTCAAACACAAGCTGGGGCCTAAATATGTTTATATGATGACTTTACGCCTGACAACCATCTTACTTTTATGCCATACAAAGTACATAAATAACCTACACAGCATATAAATTCCGAGGAGTGCTCAGTGCGTTCAAAGGTGCGATATCCTTTTGCTGAATTTTCTGACCCCAAAAAACTACAAGAACGCAGATACGTGTCAATCTTGCTGCTAACCTCGTTTCCCTGAAAATTTACCATCTGCTGTGCTGAACACACTCAAACTTGACCACAGGTTATACCTAAGTACATCTGTTATAACTTTATATTTATCAAAGAATCCTAAAAAAATGCATCAGTGTTTCCATTTCCTGAACACTAAATCACCATATTCAGAAAGATTTCTGAGGGATCATGTGACTCTGAAGACTGGAGTTATGATGTTGAAAATTCAGCTTTGCAATCACCAGAAATCATGAATGTGTTTTTTAAAAGTGTCATTAATGTAAAATACTAAATCAACTACTCTATTTACAATTTTATTTTGACAATTTTGAATAACTGATGACAGACCAAGCAGAATCCCTGTAAAATTATTAATTATTCTATGACTTGCATACATGTATATGAACATCTAAATATTTAAATGCCATATTTTAAATGAAGATATGTCATAATAGAAACGCCGCAAAATCAAATTAAATGATTTCACTCAATTAACCTACACTGTAAAAAGTGAATAGTTGGATCAACTTAAAAAAATTACTTCAATTGGTAACACCTAAAGAAATTAAGTTTTCTCAATTTAAATTATCACGTTTTTCATGATAAAACATGATAATTTAAGTTGAGAAAACTTAATTTCTTTAGGTGTTACCAATTGAAGTAATTTTTTTAAGTTGATCCAACTATTCACTTTTTACAGTGTATAGGTTTTAGGTCATTTTACCCCATGCATAAAATGTCCATGAGCTTTTCCCCGTCAGTATTAAGATTTTTGGTTCATTTTAATTAATGCAAAGTGTATAACTTTAATTTGTAACTGGATACCACTTCTTTTAGGTTTTTAATCATTTTAAAACACATTTACAACTTCACTTTTTTTAATGGTCCTGATGCATGAATTATTTGTATAATATAGCAAATATAGCGTGTCAGCTTTTTCAAAGTATTTAATGTCAGATACAAATACACAGAATACATGTAATAAACAAATAATAAAAAAAGATTAATTTGATACAGCAATTACATGGCTGACTCATTATACAGTTCTTGCAGGTCTCACAAATTTCAGAATAGTTTGTCGAATGGTTCCACTCTTATGAGTTGACTGAAGTTGTTGATTTTCTATTTTAGCTCATCTCATTGAAGAGTCCATGAGTGCCAAATGGGATGTCCACTGGAACTTCTGCTCGTCCAAGCTCTGTGAAGGTCTTGGCATCAAGGACAAGGAGGAAACTGCTCTTTTTCTAAAGAGAGTTACAGAACATTATCAGGCCTGTCATAACTGAAATCTTAGAGTGAACTCTGACATGTAAAGAAATATAATAATATTATTATAATAAATAAATCTTATTATTTATCTTATACTTATTCAGCCCCTTAGCTCTCCAGAGCATTTGTTAAAAAGGAAACTACATACTAAAATATAGCTGCCAGCAGCCATGACACGGCCAAGCCTTTCCAATGGCTCAATGAGCTTAAAATACTTTGGTTTTTAAAGTTACTTTTAAAGTTTTGAATTGTCCTATAGTTTTCATGAAGGGTGATATGTCGTCGAAATACAAAAAGAAAAGATGTTGATATCTGTAAATTATTTAAAAAATATGTTTTGTCAGAACATTGGTAAAATGGTTCATGGTGCTAATGGTGCTATAGTTAGTCCTAGATACCCCAAAGTTGGTCAGATTTCTATTCATTACCATCACTACAAGTGTGCCAATTTTCATCTTTTCCTACTTACGGTTCATAGGGCGGCCATAGACTCCCATTCGGGAGGAATAATAATAAAGAAAATCAACAATTCCAATAGTGCCTACAGTCCCTTCGGGGCTTGGCCCCTATAAGTTTTAATATTAATATGTCACAAGAGGAAGTCAATGGAGCTAGACAACAAGGGTATGATGACACCATGAAAATCACCTCTCTTGGTGTAATGACCACAGACATGACCACTCCATCGTCCTCATCCTTAGCATCAGGTGCTGGAACAAACACTGGTTCTGATGGGAACAAACCAACATGGCGCCACACCTACATACAACAAAACAGATCAAACATTATATTCCCAATTGAAGTGAACAGTTATAAATCTCAAAAAAATTTTCATTTAAGATGGTACCTTTAGCTTCTTTCCTTCTAGATCCAAAAAGTTTCCAAAAAAATCCCGTTTTCAAAAAGGTGTCCAAAGCCACAGGCGTAGAAATAGCGATAAGGACGAGCATTGTAGTAAGTGTAGTTTATCTGTGGAAACTCAAGACCACCGTACTGCAACAGGTCATCATTGTAGAGATCTTCATGGGTGAGGAACACCTATTATAATCAAAGAGAAATTACTTTTATTGATATCTATTAATATTATTTTTCCAGTCCCCCCTCTCTCCACAACTTGTTCACTTACCCCAGTTTTAGTCTTCACAGCAGAGGCAGTGGTGTACGGCAAATTGATGAGGTTGTGGTCATTGGGCTCCTCTTCCATAACGTCCAGAGGCAGTACATATCGGCGTGGTAAGATTGTACACAATGAATTGAAGAACTGGAAAAGCCAATAGATACACATTGCATTAACTGAAAGAGAGGTCAACATTATTGCAATTTGTCATGCACTGGATTGTTAAGGTATTACCTTGTCAAGTTCTTCCCCGGATGCCCGATGAAGGTTCTCCATCGTGTAGTCAGCCATCAGATTGCCATCATCTCCACAGCACATGTCCATAATCAAATATCCATTATCCTCATATGCATTAATCTGGTGCAGGGTGAACATGGCACTGCTGTAGTATTTTGTCTTGATGAGCTGCAGGGATGAAAACAGAGGTGAAGCGGCAGAAATACACAGTGCCCACAATTAGATGTCAGTATGATGTTGTTATAGACTCTGCCTTGCCTGGCCAGTGCGTCTGTCTGCCACATGGAAGATGGTGTCTAGATCCGGGTTCCAGGACATGACTTTATTAATGCTCTTTCCAGCAATTTTAAGCAGGTCTAGCTGGATCGCCTGCTCAATGAAGACTATGTAATTCTCAGACAAGACTGCAAACAGTTGGGTAAAAAAAATTAACAAACAAACTGCAAAAAAATTATAATTGTTTTCCATCTGTTTGTTGCAGGAGATTATAATATACTTGACAATCTCCATGAACAAACGTGTAGCCCACTTTTCCAACCCTATGTTAATAGATGCACAATTATTCTCATAAGATTATATATGGATAAATAAGCAGAAAGGCAGATTAGATGAACTAAAAAAAATTACCAAAACTGTGGTAGTATGATGGTTTTCTGGGGTTAGAAGCAGGAATAGAGCAAAGAATCTCAGCATCAGACAGATCAGCAATATCGTTCGTTCCTTCACCTGGTGGTACTCGGAGGATATGGTAGAAGAAGCCTTTGAGAAAAAAAAAATAGAAGGTGAAGTGCCTTTTTTGTTGTTAAAATATTTTCTTATATCCCAGTATAATAAAGAAAAATATATAAGCCATTTCTATGTTGATTTCCTTAAAAGTGTGGCTTTGAGGTGCTGTCAAAACATTGGTTCATGTGTTTGGGGAAGGGAATATTTGTTTGGCTATTGGGAGATGGGGTTTGAAGCAGTCATTATTTTTGAAATTCTGTTTGGTCTGATTTTTTTTTTTACAAAAAGGAGCCATTAAGGGTTTATATCTGCATCCCACCTTTTTGATTGCATGAATTTCCCAAGTTTTAAGTGGCTCCTTCACTGTCATAATGTGGATGAGCTGTAGCTGCATTAATTGCAATATATTTCGACCAATCCACCTTTTAAAAAACAAAAATCACATACAGATAAGTGGCTATCTCATTTAATTTCTGTATCTGTGAAACATTGTCATATATACCTTCTCTTTGGTTTCCAGGCTCACAGGGTCGATTCTACGCATGAAGTTGGTCTCTGTGCTTACGTAAAAATCTCCGTTGTACTTAACAAAGCTCACTATTGCATTATCAGTCGCCTCTGTTAATCAAACACAACTGATGATTAGAATGGGTTCAGATGAAGGTTTTGGAGTAATTGCAAGTACTGTACTTTTGATCTAATCTTTATAGATAGGCCTGATTAGCTAAAGTGTTCTGTCTGAATTTCTAATCAGGTACGCAAGCCACTTTCACCTCCAACTGATGCTTACTTGGAATCTGAAAACGTGAAAAGAACCGAGCAAAGATGTTCTTGCATGGGTCAGGTGTTACCAGGGTGCCAAATTCAGACACCACAATTCGGTTGTTCTCTGCGTTCTGTACATAAGAGTCACTGCGCAAAAAACGGCTGCTGTAGGTCACCTGACCATCTTTAATGTGGAAACGATGCATCAAGGCCATGCCGTCAAACCAGTGGGTGAATCTAAGGAGGAAGAGATGAAGCCAAATAAGCAAAGAAAACAACCAGATAAAAATAAATTGATCATGCTCTGATTATAGCAATATTTTGCCCTCTTACTTGCTTTCACCAAACTCAAATTTGCCAGGTCCATTCCTAAGGAAGCTGCCAGTGACCCAAGAGGGAATTTGACCCTTAATAACTGTACTGATGGGGTCTGGGGTCTCCTCTACAGAGCTCACAAGAGGACCAATGAACTCCAGACCACTGGCAGATGGCCGTTTTTTGTTAGCTGAGAAGAAATCACACCATAACAAATCATGAGAGCTGTGACACAGACAATGTGGTGGATGATTAGACTGTACAGAGTTCTGGAGGACATCCGAGCTAATAAAGAACAATTGTATCTTAATCATAAACAGAATGAAATGCATTAATATAGAGAACGTAAAGAAATAAAGTGTTGCATTTGATTATCTCTTCTGTGTGTGTTGCCTTAAATATTCCCTAGCCTTGACCCACCAACCACGATGATATACCTCATTTACTGTAGAACATCACTAGCTTTATAAGTACAGGATTTCATAGATTTGAAGGAATAGTTCAGTTTTAGAGCCCTGTCTTTAAAAAAAAAAAAGTCTTGTTGAATGAATGCTGGTTTGGCACATTCTATTTACGCAACAGTCCCTTTTGACCAAATGGCAATAGGAACAAGAAGAGAATTAGCTAGCTTAGCCTATGGACAATGCACATTTGACTGATAAAAAAAAAAAAAAAAAGATCTCTTAAAAACGATCATACAACAGTTGATGTCTAAGCTATCAGTTTAAATTTGCTTATCTTAGTATTATTTCGAACAACAAAAGTTATGGCTTGACAAAATGCAATGCGCATTCATTTGGCAAAACATTAAATAAAGGCCTGAGAGATGATGATTACATAACACACTGAGATGAGACTATAGTAGTAGAGCATGGAAAGGCTTACCTGGCACTTTATACACTGGGTCCTTTGCAGGTTTAGACATGACTTTGGCTGTTAAGATTCTTGATCTTAATAATATATGAAACACTAACAAGAACAAGTAGAACAGACAGACAATGAGATTCTAACAATACAAGACCGTCTTATAAACACATGACAGGGTGGGATGGGCTAAATCTAAAGCAAACTGGACTTTGTTAGAGCCACTGTGCCATACAGTGTGCCACTGTTCAGAGTTGACAAATTAAATGTTTATCTGCTGCTTTATTTATTCCTCTTGATAAAGACGAAATATGAATTTTGTTTCATTTTATGTAGGCCCTATATCACTGTTAAAAGTGATTTTGGCAGTGTAATGGCAGTCTTTAATACCACCCTTCTTTTCTGCCATCTAACGAGAGTCATAAATTCGTAGAACATAATCTAATGTCAAAACTAATAAAGATGTATTTATACACAGGAATAGGAAGAACTAATTACTTACAGACACAAATATCATGTTTATAAATTCAAAGCTTTTAAACTGCTAATTTCCACTGTTAAACTCCAAATTTGAACATTCTGATACATTCTGGAAAACAGACTAATTACAATGTCATGCAAACATTCAACATTAAGTTACAGATAACATGAGATAACAAAAGCCTTAACCTGATCAGCGGTAGGGTGACGCAACAAAAGCATAACAATCAGAGACTTATGATCTCCTTGTTATCTTCTCTTTGACAGACTTCATTGCTATCCTGTCATCTAAATGATTTAATCATCTCAATGTAGCTGATGTTAATGATTCGTTTTCTTCAGGGCTTCCTGAGTTTGAGATTTATGTTCAAAGAAATAGCAGTACGTTAATAAAAGTGAATGAAGTGCAAATATTTTTTAATATCTTTCATTTCCATATTTCAAACCCAGTGGAAACATTACACATTCAAATCCAAATCAAAGCATTAATAAATGTTATCAAGTTTGCATTAATTTCAGGAAGCAAAGAGAAGGAATATTAATCTGTTAAATAAACAACAAAAAACAACAACAACAAAATTCTCTTCAAACTTATAACTTCAAACTTTTTTAATTTGTTTAAGATTCTTTAGTTGCATAGCCACTGTTTTTGATAACAGCTGTGCATCATTGCATTGAGTCAACCAACTGCACCTAGAAACAGGTATTTCAACCCAGGATGAACAAACTATTCATGTTTCAATGTTCCTGTGAATTTTTGGGTTTTGCTCCAGAAACTGCATTTTTAATGTAAACCCACAAGTTTTCAATGGGGTTGAGGTCAGGGGATTGAACTGGACAGTGGCCACTCAATTATCTCAATCCTTTTTGTCTGAAAACAAGATGCTGCTAGTTTACTTGTGTGTTTGGGGTCGTTGTATTGTTGAAACACCCATTTCAAGGGCATTTTCTCTTCGGCATATAGGACATATAATCTCTTCAAGTATTTTGATGTTTTCAAACTAATCCATGATCCCTATAGTATATAATAAATAGGTCCAACACCATAGTATAATAAACATCCCCATGCCATGATTTTTACGGTAACATGCTTCACTGTCTTCACAGTGTACAGTGCTTGACTTCAGTACCCGGGGGTCGCATGACATTCTGTCAATGACCACAAGACCCAAAAAGAACAATTTTACTCTCATCAGTCCACAGAATGTTACACCATTTCTCTTTGGGCCAATCGATGTTTTCCTTGACTTAAATGATTCTGCACATGCCATTTTTTCTCAACAATAGTGTTTTACGGGGGCTTCTTGCTGATATTGATCAATGGTTTTCTGACAGTAACAGCTTACAGGTATTTTTAGATTAACCTTTGATCTTTCTGGAGGTGAATCTTTGCCTTTCGGACTATTCTTTAATCCGTTTTAACAGTAGACGGTAGTTTTCTTCCGTGTGTTTCAGGTTTTTGTTGCCATTTTAAAGCATTTGAGTTCATTTTAGGGGAGCAATTAACAATCACCTTTTTAATCAAATTACGTTGTTCCTCCGAACAAAAACCCCTTTCACACATATAGTCTTCTGTTGAGATCATGTGTGAAACGCATGTTTGTGTATTTACCAGTAAAGTCATTCTGGTAATTTTACAGTAATTTATTCATAATATGAAAACTTTCCACCTAATTCACAACACGTGCGTACATACATGATTTTTTTTTGTGTAAATTTAGAATACATTTTAGAACGAAAGTTATTGATAAATCATGATTTGTTCAAAGCGTTTATACGCAGATTTCACGCACAAATTCAGCATTTGCATGCTTAGTGAATGAGACCCAATGTGTGGAACGGCCCATCTTACTTAGCAATTCAGAAGGAGAGACATTTTATAACAATGTTTCAATCATTTGCTTCCCTTTTTCCTTAATACACAATCTATGACATCTGATTTTTCACATAATTAATTCTCTAATTACACTCCATTTTTATGGAGTTTATAAATGCTATTATCTGGAACGCACCCCTTCAATGAATGAGTCAATTAATCAGAACACGCAGCGTCCATGTCATGACGTGGGTCTGTTGTTTTTCTATTATCTACAAGTAAATTGTAGATTGTACAGTGGTTCATCAGCTTACTGATGTTGTTGTATTGCTGTTTTTTTTTAACACAACATATATTAAACAATGTAAATAAACTTTATTTAACCCCCATGTCAAAATGCAAGCCAACACATGACCATTCTGCTGCAACTGTCTTTGAGCAACAGATCAGCTCTGTCAGTGTTGACCTCATATTAGATCTTAATGAGGAGGCGATAAAAAAACATTTATGTTACAAAATTACATTTTACTGGTTGTTGTTGTTTTTTACGTTAAAATATTTAAGGGAAAGATGTGCTTTTTTTTCAATCAATGCTTGATTCAATGCATGATTAAATAGAGAGTTATTGGCCTGAATGTGTTTTTATGATATGATGACCTTCAGTCTGACAATGACAGAGGAACCATCAAACCATACTTTTATGTCATACAAAGTACATAAATACACAGCATAAAAAGTCTGAGGAGTGCTCAGTGGGTTCAAAGGTGCGATATTATTTGCTGAATTTTCTGACCCAAAAAAAGACATTGATACAGACACGGGTCAATCCTGCTGCTAACCTCGTTTCCCTGAGAACTTACCATCTGCTGTGCTGAACACTTTCAAACTTAACCACAGGTTATACCAACTGTACATTTAAATGTAATATTGTTCACAGCTGCTAAAAGGGGGTTATACATGTATTAGAACGACATATGTTAAAATTTGGGGGAAATAGAGATTAATTTACACTACAGTTCAAAAGATTATGGTCAGTAATTAAAAAAAAAGAAATTAATAGTTTTATTTAGTAAGGATGCATTACATTGATCATAATTGACAGTAAAGAAATTTTTTTAACTATATTGTATATAGCGAATTGTAAAATCCCAGAAAAAAAGACAGTTTAGGAAACTCACACCCACTTGACAAGTTGATCAAATATAACACCAAATGTAAACTTAAAAACCTATTTCCTTCCAAATGATGCTCTTTCTAATGTAAATGCTAAATTGTATGTTAATATATATAAATGAGTTTACCTCAGGTTGTGTTTGGGGGATTTTGACCCGGAGAGGATTTTATTTTTCCTGAAAAGTCTAGTTAACGTTATCGCATTATACTAAAACTTACTGACTTTACTCAGTTTGGGTATAACTACTTCCCAAAATTTGTTTCCCCACCACCACCACCTTCACATTCTTGTTGATCTGAGCTTATGCACCTCAGTTTTCGACCAAGAAAAAACAACAACATTATTTGTGGGTAATTTGGGCAATTTTTTATAAAATTAAAAAATATTCTGTACAATTTATCACACTAGTGTGCTTTAATGTTTAACCAGGAAGTTAGGCCTTTTTCTGACCGGGAACACCACAAATGTGACTTTGTCCCATTTTGTACAAAATAAAAGCATTTCAAAACAAACTTCCTAGTTAAACATTAAAACACAGTAGTTTGATAAACAGTGCAATTTTTGATTCCGTATTTGGTTGAACATTGACGAAATGTATCCACAAATAATGATTTTTTTCACTCAAAAACTGAGGTGCATAAGCTAAGATCCATGAGGCCTATACGATCAATCAGTACAAAATAGAAATACAAAACCTGTGCTAATTGACAGAAAACAAGTTGACAAAAAGATTGAATCCAATATTTGGTGATAATATAGCATAACAAGCGATTTACGAGCAATTTTTAAAAGGCTGGTTATTTTTGACCGGGAACACAAAAGGTGTAACAGGGTTTTTGACACAGCACAAGGGTTAAGGGAACTGAGTCAGACAGAGGTTTATGCATGAAGGCCATGTGAATGGATTCATGGAAAGCAGCTGTTCAGAAACTGATAGGTTTTTCCAGGCAAAACTGGTGGAATGCTTCACGCAGCACCTATTTCATGTGACATCACTAATAAAGAGGGTTTAAAAGTGGGCAATGCCAGTGCTCGGACAGCTGACCAGAGTCAACATGTTCGCCCTCATCCTAGCATCAGTGCTCATCGCAAGCGGTAAGAAGTATGCACACCTGAACAGAAGTGTTCAGGAGATTTAGACCTAATATCCTGCAACATAATGATAGAGATGTTGTTGTAAAGGTTTTATTCTGAATTTCTACTGCAGCCTTTGGTTGTGGAAAACCACCCATTGAGCCTCTCATCACTCGTGTGGTCAATGGAGAGGAAGCCAGACCCCACAGCTGGCCCTGGCAGGTATGTAGCACCATTTTGTCTGCCTTTATTTCTCATTTCCTCTCGTTACCACCTCCATCTCACAAACAGCCACCCTTTCTGCCTTTCTGATTTACTTTCCACACTTTGCCTTTGCATCTGTTCCCTCTCTTTCATTACATTTCATTTACATTATAAAGCAATTTACAACATTCAAAGCTTACATTTCATCAGTTCATGCACTCCCCGGGAATCAAACCCCTTATTTTGACATTGCTAGTACAAAGGTCTACTGTTTTAACAGTATCTAAATTGTATTTGTATGTTTAACATAATAGTACCATGCTTAATTATGTTTCCCATGATTAGATCTCTCTGCAGTATCAGAGCGGTAGCTCCTGGTATCACACGTGTGGTGGATCTATCATTGCCGAAAACTGGGTGATGACTGCTGCTCACTGCATCAGGTATAAGAGTCCAATCCAGTGTTCATCTAATATATTAATCATTGGTCAGTGCAGAATCCAATTCCTTTTCAAATGTGTTAAATGTTTTTAACATGAGGAATTCAATAGCTTTCAACTGGATTTTAACCATCATGCATTTTCTCTCCTGTAGTTCTGGGCGCAACTACAGGGTGCATGTTGGTAAGCACGACCTGTCCACATATGAGGACGGCTCAATGACCATCAGTGCTCAGAAGATCTTTGTACATGAGAAATGGAACTCCATATTTGTGGCTCTTGGGTAAGTATTATACTTTGTAGATCTTTACATAAATTCCGTAGAATTTACCTTTCGGAATAGAAAGGTAAACATGTCTGGTCAATACGTTGATAGATTTTAAACTCACTGAAATACTTAATTAGGTTATTAGAGCAAGTATTTTTGTATAACGACCACTATAATGTAGAACTGACTGCTTTTAAAATGACAGGCAAACAATTTTCAAAATAATTCTATCCACTTTATTTTTAAATTATGTTGCTTGATATGGCAAACGGTTTTCATATTTTTATTTATCAATCATAAACACATTGGTCTGAGCAGTGAATAATGTACTGTTTACTGCACTTTGTTATTCTTATGGGCTATAGTGGCCAATGAATCAGAAGGCTCACACATTAAGAGAAAATAGCTTACTTCGGTGTTGATAAATAAGGTGGATTATAAAATCATGTGAAAAATCATTATGTAAAACTCAAATCAGTTTATATTTAGATACAGTAGCTACAGTCATCAAGTCATATATGGCTTCACATCCCGGTCCTGATCACCCTGTCGGGTTTATTTTGTGACACTGACTGTGGACTTCAACACAGTGAGTGTAAACAACAGCTCTCACTTGTGATTGTGCTCATTCAGAAATGACATTGCCCTGATCAAGTTGTCCCAGCCTGTGACACTGAGTGACACTGTTCATCTGGGCTGCATTCCTCCTGCTGGCTCCGTCCTCCCAAACAACTACACCTGCTACATTACAGGCTGGGGAAGACTCTCCAGTAAGTGCTTGTGTGCACACAAGACCTGACATTACTACACGCATGTAATAATAACTGAATTCTTTGAATATTCCTAAAGCATAAAACAAACCCTTGTCATCATGTTTTAGTGTTTATGTGAGGTAATCTGTACAGAACAGTATTAATAAACATACTTTGGTTGTGTCCCAGCTGGAGGCTCTCTTCCTGACAGACTGCAGCAAGCACTGATGCCCGCTGTGGACCACGCTACCTGCTCCAGGTCTGACTGGTGGGGCTCCTCCGTCAAGGAATCTATGGTCTGCGCTGGGGGAGACGGTGTTGTCGCTGGCTGCAATGTGAGTAAAGTTATTCGGTCTGTGTCTGTTCAATAGCAAGTTGGCCTATGTTGTGTAGAGCTGCACGATTAATTGCGATCTCATTCCGAGATGATAACGATTCGCCTGTGTCTATTAAACTTTAAAAAAAAAAAAAAAAAAAAAAAAAAAAATCACACTGGAACATTCAAATTTGCGTTGGTGCTGGCTGACCCAGAGAGAGCAGTTATATAGGAATGAAACAGCTTCACAAACAGTCTTTTCAACATCACGATATCGTTATTTCTGTGTTACAAATGTTTATTTATCACATGGTAGGCTACTGGGATAAAAGTGTAGGCCTATAGTTTGAATAAACACGGATTTGATCAAAATCGAGCAAAATCACCAAGTAGGCCTAACTTCAAATAATGATTTTGTCGATTGTATAATACGCCACCCAGATGACCATATATCGACAAATAACTGAAAAATGACTTTTTTTTTTGTCATAGAATCATTAATTTAAGAGATTTATTAAAAATACGGATTCATACAGTAATGAAAGGCCTACTGATGGGTGAGTCAATGAATCATTCATTCAAACCATTTTTTTAAAAAACCTTTCACTCAGATTAACTGAACAATTTAAATGGACTGCAGCAATTAACATTTAGTCAGAACAATTACATTTTATTTTGTTCAGTTGTCAGTTCAGAATCGAGGGAGAATCTCAATTAAAAAAAAAATTAAACAAAATAAATCGTTATTCTCATTTTATCCATCGTGCAGCTCTAATCTTGTGCCACTTCATTTGTGAGACATCTAGGCTATTTGCTGAAGTTTACAGAGTAACTTAACGCAACTCATTTAAGCAATATCCCTTGGCTCCAGCAAAAGAGCCATATTGCTCCAAATGTGCTTTTATACCATAGTGCAGTAAACAAACAGTTAATATTGAGTAACTTACTTGGCTTCGTCAACAAATAATGTATAATTCCAGACGAAGCCACAAAAGCAACCGCATGTTGTTTTGTTACTGAATGATTCAGTGTTTTAATCGAATCGGTTGAATGAATTATTTAATGACTCACTCTTAAGCCCTACTACGGGACTTGTTTTCTAGGGGGACGTTAGATAAATTCGTCTTTCACAATCATAGGTTATTAGGCTAGGCTATAGGCGATTTTAATCGCGTCCGAATCTGCCAAGTCTGTGTTTTCTCACACAACCTCTGTAAAAATTCCATCGAAAATTACCTGTTTTTCGCCAAACTGGTGTTAGTCCTGTCCGAATCTATAGACTAGCTACATGAAATCACAGACGTCGAGATAATTGTAACTCATGCGTCTTTTAGAAAAATAGTCCCATCCGAATCTAGACAGAAGTCACTTGCCGCCACTTAGGCTACTGGCGGAACAAAGTAACTCGCAGAAAGAGTCACTAAAAGCTTTTATGAAAGTTGAATAAAAATAAATAAAAACAAGTCACTTAAAAGCTCTTGTGTAAAAAAAAGTCAATCAAATTCAAATACCGGGACTATTTTTTGTATGATAAAAACTGCTCAATGCTTTTGTGTGTGAGGACAATATATGACAATTAGTTAGTTAGTAAATTGCTTTTTTTGTGAACATGCAGGGTGACTCTGGCGGTCCTCTGAACTGTAAGAACACTGGCGGCATCTGGGAGGTGCACGGTATTGCCAGCTTCGTTTCTGGTTTGGGCTGTAACACCGTGAGGAAGCCTACTGTTTTCACCCGTGTGTCCTCGTTTAATGACTGGATCGACAAGGTACTATAATGCTTTTGCCGAAATAATGTATTCACAACACTGTGTACGATTTAATGGATAATATGCATGCACTGAATATTGAAATTTAGTTAAACTAATAGCCTACAGTTCTTTAAAGGGACAGTTCACCCAAAATTTTAATTCTGTCATCATTTAGCTACTTACTCTCAAGTTGTTTTAAACCTGTATAAGTTTCTTTCTTCTGTTAAACACAAAAGATGATATTTAGAAGAATGTTGGTAACCAGACAGTTGGTGGTAACCATTGACTTCCATAGTATTTTTTTTTTCCTACAATGGAAGTCAATGGCTACGATCAACTGTCTGTTTACTGACATTCTTTAAAGTATCTTCTTTTCTGTTTGACAGAAGAAAGTAACTCATACAGGTTTGGAACAAACTGATGGTGAGTAAATGATGCCAAAATGTTCATTTTTGGCTGAACTATCCCTCTAAGTTCTGTCTAAAGCCATTATGGTTAACACATCGTTGAGCTTTGGAAATGACCCAAATACATTTAGAGAGATGTGCATTAAACAAATTAATTAGATTTCCTTTTTCTCTTTGCTCATTGAAGGTCATGATGAACAATTAAGACGGACCAAGGATGCTGACCTTATTTTAATTCCAAAAAAACAACCCACCAAGAAAACATTAAATAAATACATAATGGTTCAACAAGGGATCAACTTCTTCCATCAGTTTTCTTTTCTTTACCCACTCTCCCACACTGATTCAACACAAACTGCCAAATGCTTGCCAAAATATTGATCCAATTCCAAACTCCAATTAGCTGATTGAAAGTGTCTTCTGATTAAGCACCTGAGAGTTTAAGGAAGGCAGCTATGTTGCATCTGTCAAACATGATGAATGCAGCAGATATGAATGTCAGATATGGAATTTTAAAGATTGCAGTATACCTCAGAGATAGATCATTTGGCCAAAGGAGGTGAGGCTATCTATGATCGCTTCCCACTCAAGTGTAGGAGGAAAGGATGATAATCATGACCTACTGACATGCAACAATATCATGTGAAAACAGCACATGATCAGTGCTGATCAGTGCCTAATAAAGAGGGTTTAAAAGTGCACAATGCCAATTGCTGACCGGAGTCAACATGTTTGCCCTCATCCTAGCATCAGTGCTCATCGCTAGCGGTAAGAAGTCTGCACACCTGAACAGAAGTGTTCAGGAGATTTAGACCTAATATCCTGCAACATAATGATAGAGATGTTGTTGTAAAAGTTTTATTCTGAATTTCTACTGCAGCCTTTGGGTGTGGAAAACCACCCATTGAGCCTCTCATCACTCGTGTGGTCAATGGAGAGGAAGCCAGACCCCACAGCTGGCCCTGGCAGGTATGTAGCACCATTTTGTCTGCCTTTATTTCTCATTTCCTCTCGTTACCACCTCCATCTCACAAACAGCCACCCTTTCTGGCTTTCTGATTTACTTTCCACACTTTGCCTTTGCATCTGTTCCCTCTCTTTCATTACATTTCATTTACATTATAAAGCAATTTACAACATTCAAAGCTTACATTTCATCAGTTCATGCATTCCCCGGGAATCAAACCCCTTATTTTGACATTGCTAGTACAAAGGTCTACTGTTTTAACAGTATCTAAATTGTATTTGTATGTTTAACATAATAGTACCATGCTTAATTATGTTTCCCATGATTAGATCTCTCTGCAGTATCAGAGCGGTAGCTCCTGGTATCACACTTGTGGTGGATCTATCATTGCCGAAAACTGGGTGATGACTGCTGCTCACTGCATCAGGTATAAGAGTCCAATCCAGTGTTCATCTAATATATTAATCTTTGGTCAGTGCAGAATCCAATTCCTTTTCAAATGTGTTAAATGTTTTTAACATGAGGAATTCAATAGCTTTCAACTGGATTTTAACCATCATGCATTTTCTCTCCTGTAGTTCTGGGCGCAACTACAGGGTGCATGTTGGTAAGCACGACCTGTCCACATATGAGGACGGCTCAATGACCATCAGTGCTCAGAAGATCTTTGTACATGAGAAATGGAACTCCATGTTTGTGGCTCTTGGGTAAGTATTATACTTTGTAGATCTTTACATAAATTCCATAGAATTTACCTTTCGGAATAGAAAGGTAAACATGTCTGGCCAATACCTTGATCGAATTCACAGATTTTAAACTCACTGAAATACTTAATTAGGTTATTAGAGCAAGTATTTTTGTATAACGACCACTATAATGTAGAACTGACTGCTTTTAAAATGACAGGCAAACAATTTTCAAAATAATTCTATCCACTTTATTTTTAAATTATGTTGCTTGATATGGCAAACGGTTTTCATATTTTTATTTATCAATCATAAACACATTGGTTTTGAGCAGTGTACTGTTTACTGCACTTTGTTATTCTTATGGGCTATATAGTGGCCAATGAATCAGAAGGCTCACACATTAAGAGAAAACAGCTTACTTCAGTGTTGATAAATAAGGTGGATTATAAAATCATGTGATTATGTAAAACTCAAATCAGTTTATATTTAGATACAGTAGCTACAGTCATCAAGTCATATATGGCTTCACATCCCGGTCCTGATCACCCTGTCGGGTTTATTTTGTGACACTGACTGTGGACTTCAACACAGTGAGTGTAAACAACAGCTCTCACTTGTGATTGTGCTCATTCAGAAATGACATTGCCCTGATCAAGTTGTCCCAGCCTGTGACACTGAGTGACACTGTTCATCTGGGCTGCATTCCTCCTGCTGGCTCCGTCCTCCCAAACAACTACACCTGCTACATTACAGGCTGGGGAAGACTCTCCAGTAAGTGCTTGTGTGCACACAAGACCTGACATTACTACACGCATGTAATAATAACTGAATTCTTTGAATATTCCTAAAGCATAAAACAAACCCTTGTCATCATGTTTTAGTGTTTATGTGAGGTAATCTGTACAGAACAGTATTAATAAACATACTTTGGTTGTGTCCCAGCTGGAGGCTCTCTTCCTGACAGACTGCAGCAAGCACTGATGCCCGCTGTGGATCACGCTACCTGCTCCAGGTCTGACTGGTGGGGCTCCTCCGTCAAGGAATCTATGGTCTGCGCTGGGGGAGACGGCGTTGTCGCTGGCTGCAATGTGAGTAAAATTATTCGGTCTGTGTCTGTTCAATAGCAAGTATCTTGTGTAGAGCTGCACGATTAATTGCGATCTCATTCCGAGATGATAACGATTCGCTTGTGTCTATTAAACCTTTACAAAAATAATCACACCAGAACATTCATATTTGCGTTGGTGCTGGCTGACCCAGAGAGAGCAGTTATCTATCAGGAATGAAACAGCTTCACAAACAGTCTTTTCAACATCATGATATCGTTATTTCTGTGTTACAAATATTTATTTATCACATGTAGCCTACTGGGATAAAAGTGTATAGTTTGAATAAACACGGATTTGATCAAAATCGAGCAAAATCACCATGTAGGCCTAGCCTAACTTCAAATAATGATTTTGTCGATTGTTACGCCACCCAGATGACCATATAGCGACAAATAACTTTTTTTTTGTCATAGAATCATTCATTTAAGAGATTCATTAAAAATACGGATTCATCCAGTAATGAAACCATAGGCCTACGGGTGAGTCATTGAATCATTCATTCAAACCATTTTTTAAAAAAAAACAACCTTTCACTCAGATTAACTGAACAATTTAAATGGACTGCAGCAATTAACATTTAGTCATAACAATTACATTTTATTTTGTTTAGTTGTCAGTTCAGAATCGAGGGAGAATCTGATCTAAATTTTAAGAAAAATTAAACAAAATAAATCGTTATTCTCAATTTATCCATCGTGCAGCTCTAATCTTGTGCCACTTCATTTGTGAGACATCTAGGCTATTTGCTGAAGTTTACGGAGTAACTTAACGCAACTCATTTAAGCAATATCCCTCAGCTCCAGCAAAAGAGCCATATTGCTCCAAATGTGCTTTTATAGCCTACCATAGTGCAGTAAACAAACAGTTAATATTGAGTAACTTACTTGGCTTCGTCAACAAATAATGTATAATTCCAGACGAAGCCACAAAAGCAACCGCATGTTGTTTTGTTACTGAATGATTCAGTGTTTTAATCGAATCGGTTGAATGAATTATTTAATGACTCAATCTTAAGCCCTACTACGGGACTTGTTTTCTAGGGGGACGTTAGATAAATTCGTCTTTCACACTCATAGGTTATTAGGCTAGGCTATAGGCGATTTTAATCGCGTCCGAATCTGCCAAGTCTGTGTTTTCTCACACAACCTCTGTAAAAATTCCATCGAAAATTACCTGTTTTTCGCCAAACTGGTGTTAGTCCTGTCCGAATCTATAGCCTAGCTACATGAAATCACAGACGTCGAGAGATAATTGTAACTCATGCGTCTTTTAGAAAAATAGTCCCATCCGAATCTAGACAGAAGTCACTTGCCGCCACTTAGGCTACTGGCGGAACAAAGTAACTCGCAGAAAGAGTCACTAAAAGCTTTTATGAAAGTTGAATAAAAATAAATAAAAACAAGTCACTTAAAAGCTCTTGTGTAAAAAAAGTCAATCAAATTCAAATACCTGAACTATTTTTTGTATGATAAAAACTGCTTAATGCTTTTGTGTGTGAGGACAATATATGACAATTAGTTAGTTAGTAAAAGTAAATTGCTTTTTTGTGAACATGCAGGGTGACTCTGGCGGTCCTCTGAACTGTAAGAACACTGGCGGCATCTGGGAGGTGCACGGTATTGCCAGCTTCGTTTCTGGTTTGGGCTGTAACACCGTGAGGAAGCCTACTGTTTTCACCCGTGTGTCCTCGTTTAATGACTGGATCGACAAGGTACTATAATGCTTTTGCCGAAATAATGTATTCACAACACTGTGTACGATTTAATGGATAATATGCATGCATTGAATATTGAAATTTAGTTAAACTAATAGCCTACAGTTCTTTAAAGGGACAGTTCACCCAAAATTTTAATTCTGTCATCATTTAGCTACTTACTCTCAAGTTGTTTTAAACCTGTATAAGTTTCTTTCTTCTGTTAAACACAAAAGATGATATTTAGAAGAATGTTGGTAACCAGACAGTTGGTGGTAACCATTGACTTCCATAGTATATATTTTTTCCTACAATGGAAGTCAATGGCTACGATCAACTGTCTGTTTACTGACATTCTTTAAAGTATCTTCTTTTCTGTTTGACAGAAGAAAGTAACTCATACAGGTTTGGAACAAACTGATGGTGAGTAAATGATGCCAAAATGTTCATTTTTGGCTGAACTATCCCTCTAAGTTCTGTCTAAAGCCATTATGGTTAACACATCGTTGAGCTTTGGAAATGACCCAAATACATTTAGAGAGATGTGCATTAAACGAATTAATTAGATTTCCTTTTTCTCTTTGCTCGTTGAAGGTCATGATGAACAATTAAGACGGACCAAGGATGCTGACCTTATTTTAATTCCAAAAAAACAACCCACCAAGAAAACATTAAATAAATACATAATGGTTCCACAAGGGATCAACTTCTTCCATCAGTTTTCTTTTCCTTACCCACTCTCCCACACTGATTCAATACAAACTGCCAAATGCTTGCCAAAATATTGATCCAAACTCCAATTAGCTGATTGAAAGTGTCTTCTGATTAAGCACCTGAGAGTTTAAGGAAGGCAGCTATGTTGCATCTGTCAAACATGATGAATGCAGCAGATATGAATGTCAGATATGGTATTTTAAAGATTGCAGTATACCTCATTTGGCCAAAGGAGGTGAGGCTATCTATGATCGCTTCCCACTCAAGTGTAGGAGGAAAGGATGATAATCATGACCTACTGACATGCAACAATATCATGTGAAAACAGCACATGATCAGGGATCTGTGGGTTTAAATAAAAATGTGTATTTTTCATGGCCAAATTCTTAAACATAATTTAAAGATAATGTTAGTGGAAAAATAAAACTGCGGCTGTTAAGGAAAACAGATGAGTTTAGTTTTTGAGTGTTACACTCATTAATGTGATTAGATGGATGCTTATGTATGTTACCTGGTTTTGCTCCACTTGAGACTTATTGAAATTCTGAAATTCAAAAAGAGTATGGGGAACAAGGATTGCCTGTTGGCTGTTTTGTGACGCGAGGTGTAAAAATAAATCTCCATAATTATTTCTCATTCCTGGTTTTCTACAAGGCATAAAAATTCAAATTAGAGATAGGAAACTCTTTGCTTCTATATCTCAAAGAGTGACATTCGGGTGAAGCTTTTCTCTCTGCAGTACTCCTAATGGCTCCATGGGGACTCCTGACTCGTTATTGGTAAACCATAAAGGAATCATTTAATAGCTGCTCTAAACTGCATTCTTCAGTACAAATGACTTTTATATTGTATTACATTTATAAAGGAGCACGCAAAACAGCAATAACACACAGAACTGTGACCACCATAGACATTGAAAGGGGTACGCACATCATTTGTTTTTTTGTTTTTTGTTTTTTCAGTGACTAATTCCTCAATTTACATACATTAGTCCCCCACATAATAGACCATCGTTCTAAACTGGGGCCCGGGACCCACTTTTAGATCCCCCTAAACTTTCAAGGGGGCCATTCAATGAAATAAAATTTTCTAAAATAAAATGTTAAAATAATTATTTTAATCATTTAATTTAATTTGATCAGATTATATGGAATCTATATATATCGCTATCTGGAACAATTTCAAGAAAGCCGCTTTTGTATTTTTATCCTTTTACATGTTGTTGTTGTTGTTTTTAATTAGTCATAGTCATGCATAATAAGTTGAATCAACAGCCAGCTCCCACAATACTGAATATTTGGTTACAGCTTTAAATATACACGTGTACATTTTAAAGGCTGATAAAAATGATTTATCTTTAAACACGAAGCAGTTCCCTCCCGACTCCACCCGAGCCTGCCTTCCGAGTCCGGACAGTGCGGGGACATTCACGTCACCTGGGATCGCTCCCGTTGTCATTGGTTAGCGGAGTTTAACGTTTGTTTTCGTTCTCAGAACAACACCACAATGACAACCACGCCTACAAGGCACAGTCAGGGTCAGGCAGTGACTGCAGGGAGACTGAGCTCTAAGCTGCTCTGAATAATGCCTCTTCATCTGCATATTAGCCACACTCGAAAAGTAAACATTGCGTAAGTAAATGACTGATGAGATCTCCGAGCAGCTGACGCTTCAAATCAACCTGATTCACTGGATGCTGAACGCGGTCAGACACGGACCCCGTCTGTTTCGACGTCTCTTGTTAAGCGAAAACTTTTTGATCTGACTGCACATCAGGGCATCAGCTCATTTGACTTGTTTCTTGTAATTAGAAGTACTTGGCAATGCCAGTGTAAAAGATGCGGGTAAGTTCACTTTGCAAAAGCAGCATCGCCATAACAGCAGAATTTACGATCGGGATGAATAGAGAAACTGCAGCGCGGCGCTAGACGGGTTGCATCGCATTGTTTTGAATGGAGAACCATCTTCTCATCTTATAAAAAGGCAAGTTTATCCTTTATTGCTTATGTAAAAATGTTGTAAAGTCTTGGATAGCCGAACCATTTTTCTTACTCATTTGAATAGTCTTATCTGCTGTATGTAGTAGGCTATTCAGCAGCAGTCAGCTGTTGTGCTTCCACATAGTGTTGGACAGACAAGTGTTTCATTGTTCCCCTCATGTTTCATTTAGGGGGGTAGGGCTGTTTTTCTCAAACTAGTACTTCAATTAGTTCTTTATAACGCTGGTAGCCTACATTATGATTTTGTTTTTGAAAGGCTGGATGTCAGCTTGAATGGTTTTTATATAGGAAAAACCTAATCATTTTGCATATTTTTATTTATTTATTAATGAACACCCTATTTTTGACAAGAAAACAACAATAATTGAAACTATTTACCCTGAGGACCATATCACTATTTGAGTAGACCTATAATAGAAGTATATTAAATTGACATTATCATGAGTTATCTCATGCTGCACTGTAGTGCTGTGAACACTTGGCAACTTCTTTGCAGTTCCTCAAATAGATATGCTCAAATATCCTGGCCATGCAAACATGTTGTTTCATCTGGAACCGAAGCAGAGGCATATATGCATACTGCCCACAATAAGGTCAGCAAAATAAGATATGTTTCATGCGTCTTTCTTTCTTTGCATTTCAAAGCAAACTGACAAAAAGAGCAATCACACTTGTATTTGTGGGTGGTTTTATTTGAGCTCTTTATGTTAACTTTTCACCTCTCTCATTTGACATAACTGTCATCTCATCAATAAAATTGGAGGCGTTGAGATGGTGTAAAAATTAGCATCCATCCAGTCTCCAAACTCCTTGTCTTGTGTAGGAGTGCACGGAAAATGATGTTGTTTTGTTATTATTTATTTGTAGTCCTATTAAAACAAAGCAAAATAAGAAACAATCAAGTAAATATTAAACAAACAAATACAATCATGCCATAGTATTGTTTGTAAACAAATATCCATGTATGAATCAGGAAGGCAGCAGTATTCCTAAATCAGATCCCTAATGTTCATGTTAGACTGTGGCTCATCAATTGCTTTCAGCTTGTTATTGATCAGAATGTCACTGATTCTGACTAGCTCAGCTAAGCCTAACTACAGAATACACAGTATGTACGTCATAGTGCAGTTTACATTTTCAGACCTATATATTACATCAGTGGGACCCTTTTTCCACGAGGAGAAGTTAGACATTATGTCCTCTCTACAGAATGATCTGGTATGCATGCAAATAGTGTTTAAAGAAGCTCTACTGTAGTATCAGCCAGGTCTGCATTATTCAACAGAATATGCATTCTGAGCTGTGATAATAGAAGCTGTGATAATAGAATTGGAGAGGGGAGGGTATTTGTATCTGGGGAGGCACTTAAAAACATATTAGAAGTAAAATGATATTGTGCCTTCGGTACTCAAACAGAGAGTTTGATGTTCATCAGTCTTGCCCATGTGTCGTCTCACTTCAAGCCGGGGCTCTTAACTTGAGTTTGATGTGAGTGGAATTGCTCTGGACTAACTGACCCTCTAACAGTAATTTGAGCTCTGAACAGAGAACTGACCTAGGGTAGAGAAAACAACTGGAGATGAGGTTAGAAACAGATTCAACATGATGAACCATCTTGGTTTAGATACATGGATGTTTAAATGTGTAGTATACAAAATACTTGTAGTATAGTTTTACTTAGTAGTACTTTTTATTATTGTTTCAACTTGAATTACAATTTCTAAATTAAGTTTCAGGATTTCGAAAACTTGTGAATTAGTGAGTAAATTTATAGATTTTTTAACATTGTTACATTAAGAAAATGTTGTTTTCTCTGTTTTTCAGGAATCATTCAGAGGCTAAGGATGTTTCCCTAGGGATCTGGCTAACACAGTCCGCCTTTGCAGAGATGCAAACCTTTGATCAGTTGATCACTCTTACTCACTGAAGGACCAGATGGTGTTGTTGGCTCTTTCAAGAATCATGTAAAATGGCAGCAGAAATTGAAACACAGTAACCCATTGAGATGAACTGTGATTTCACGTGCCTTCCCCTTTCTTGAACATCAGATCCCTGAGGTCAACTTACCATGGAGACAGAACTAAGAGCTGGGCTGTCTGCAGCTGCCATAGTGGCCATTGTGTGTAACTCAGTAGTAGCTGTGCTTATTCTCATTCTCTTTGTTATACTTTACAAGGCCTGCAAAATTCCCTCCTGTCCGGAAAGGGCTCCGGTGCTGGCAGAGACTCGGGAGCCACGGATAACTGAGCAAAAATACTTATTAACTGCAGCGTGAAACTGGAAAACGTGAATACAGGGCTGCTGCTTAAATGCACTGGGGCTTGAAGAATCTTTTTATGGTTGAGCCCCCAGAGGAGCGCTTTTCGTCACAGGGCCCAGGGCATTTCTGATTGTCCCGCTAAATGTGAAATGAACATGTTAAATGTTCATTTGCATGCAAAGTTACCCATCAAACATCTAAAATGCCTGATTCACTTGTGGTTTTACTTTGTTGCATCTTTTTACAATTTATATTTGTACAATTCTCTCTATGGTAAATCTGTCAAAAATCATGCTATTGTCAATTGGTGAAAGACTAAAATATTTTTATGAATGCAGAGCTTGTGTTGAAATGCATGTAATGCGTTTCACTATTTTAACATGTTTTATACTAAAATAAATGTCATAGAGACTCGCTGGTCATTTGTTTTTGTTTTTGTCTGAAATTAAGGATGAAACAAAGTTATAGATCATGCACACTGAAATCAATCAATGATGTATGCAGTATATTGAAACTGAAATGTATTTAGCACCAACTTTTCCTCATATAGATCTGTATGTGTTTGCTTGTGTGTATCTTAAGTCTTGTACTTGTTTGTGTGTTGGTGATTTGCAACTGGAGGATCATTACGTAAAGACAACAAAGCCTCTTATCTATTTGACAGTGCTGGACACAGTCCATCTGTTAGTCTATTTATTGCTCTTCACTGGACATCTAGTCACATTGTGCTAGTCTTAGATCAGTTCCCTGTTCTCTTGCCCAAACCTAACTAACAAAATGGGCCTAACGTTCAGCAAAGGGCTATGTGTGGACTGCTAATCTCCAGTTCAAGTTATAAACTACAGTATAATATCTCACATAAAAAAAAAAAACATAAATGACCAAGAAAATGGGGAAATTATTGTGTGAAAGAGAGTAGCAGAAGTAGGAGATAGAGAAACTGTGAGGAGAGGGAAAATACTAATATAAAGTTTTAATTTGAGCATGTTTATGTTGCCTGAAACCTCACAGGGCACATATAGTCTTGAGAACTGTATTGGGCTTTGGCTTTAACCTCCTCTATTGTTAATAGGTCAGTAGGGTAAAAAAACAACAAAAAAGAACAGCCAACAAACACGTTTCAGCATACAGGTGTTGTTAAGGAAGTTTTTCTATCTCAAAGTTTCTGTAGCTTTACATCTCATACAGCTTATGGGACACTCCAGGAGGGCATAAGAGCCAGGGTTGCCAAGACTGTGTAACAAAACTAGCCCAATGAACCCTCGGCAACAGTTTACAGTTTTTTTTCCAACTGCTTACACACATTTTCAAAACTTTGTCTCTTTTTTTCCCCAAAACTTTAAACACAAATCCAAGAATTGCACACACAAAATGCCAAATGCTTCACATCTCTTGCAAAATGAAGCACTGCATTCAAAATATCATAAACATCTCAAAAGCAAACATTTGTCTTGCGTTGCAAACACCTTTGCCATAATGTTAGATATATAATATACACACAGTTATTCAAAACCCAAATCTCTTCTTTCATAAGCTCCTATGAGCTTTCTGTACAAGATTGAAAGTAACTGGCAGAGAGATGTTGAAAAATTCACGGTAAACATGAAAGACAGATTGAAACCAAATTATTTTATTTTTTTACTGTAAGAATTTGTGGTTTTGAGTACAGTATTACACACACCGTTAAAAATTTGCTGTAGTTTTGCAGCTGTTTGCCAGTAACTTACTGTAGATTTAAATTTATGTTATTTACTGGCAACAGTTTGTTCAAAGTTAAATGAACATTAAACATTAACAAGTCTTTGTCTTTAAAGAATAAAATTATAAAATAACAATCTAATGCAAAGCATTCTGGGAACCAGAAATCTTCATCATCCTTTTTCTGTTTTTTTCCTTCAGATTTTGGTTCCCAGAATGCTTTGCATGAGGATGTTATTTTAGTTTTATTCTGTAAAGATAAAGACTTGTTAATGTTTAATGTTCATTTAATTTTGAACAAATTGTTGCCAGCAAATAACATAATTTTAAATCTACAGTAAGTTACTGGCAAGTAGCTGCCAGTAATACTGTAATTTCTACAGATTTTTCTAACAGTGCAGTCCAAAAAAAACCTATAAGTTGGCATTTGGCCTATTTATAGGCCTATTCTAAAGCCATGATTGGTTGGTGTTAAGTAAAGCAATTAGTGTTTGCACATGTGAGGAGTTAGTGTGAGGCTCTGGTGAATTAGTGTGGCATTTTGATAGGTTGTGTTTGAAAAAGGAAATCAAGATTCTTCCTGTTAGATTTTAGATTTGTGTGTTGTGGTTTGCAAAAAGTGTTTTATGAAATTGAAAACTGAGTCAAAGGCCATGAATTTGGTGTGTGGTTCTGGTGTTTGGGTGTCAGGTTTCAGGTTTCAGAGATTGTGTGACAAGTAAGGATTTTGTGTGTAAGCAGTTGAAAAAAACTGTAAAAAGTAAACCGTGGTCTTGGCAACCCTTAAAGAGCTCAGCCATGTGAAAGGTCAATGGTAAAATTTACCACGATTATAACAAATGCAGCACACCAAATGATTTTTACTCTGTCAGATTGTCAGGGTACCTTTAGCTTGTCATTGAGTAATACCCTCAAAGATGCACCCTTATACACTGGTGTTAATATGCCCTATTTCAAATGCATCATTGTATGGTATAAGTGATGATCAAATGTTACCAAGTGTTTTTTTTAGATCAGATTTAGGCTTTTTTTCTTCAGAAATAGTTTGACGTAACTGCAGCTTCTATGAACGTAAAAGCTTAAATGTCATGATTTAAAGATTTAAAGCAAAGTTGAGACATTGCACTTTTATTGTGCATTACCAATTCAAAATAATTACTTTGAGGGCCTGATGTTCAACTCTCCATGTTTTGTTTTCTATGGACATGTGACTGGACTTTCAGAAATATATATATATATATTTATGTAGTAGCTTTAATTGTCACTTCAAAGACATACTCAAAGTAGTTTTGTTATCCACACAAAATTGAGTTGTTTTCTTCCTATTTTTTTTATATTATTATTTTTAATTACGACTTCATTCTTTTGGTGTGGTTTGCAGAATTTGATTATTCCTGTGATTATTTTGAAGGAAAAGACTGTGTAGTAATGACACACAGTAGCTTCAGAACTGATTTGCCCTGAGGTAAAGTAAAATAAAGAATTACATAACAACATTACGGGCAACTGGAATAAAATCCAGATTACTAATGAACCATAATCTGCATCGCCATCTGTGATGTCATGGTTGCATAACCTATGAAACAAACATACATGATACATTTGCCCCTGAATTAAAGGGTGTCTTTATGTGACAACTGACATGGATAAGAGCAAGCATATATTTATTTGTAGAACAAAGCTTTTTTTTCATACAGAGAATCTGTATCAGAGAGTCTGAACAGCTGTTCATATGGGGTTTCACATGGGCTATTATTATAGATTACCTCTTAACACCTTAGAGGTTTTCAAAGAGATAATGAAATCCAAAGAATTATCTCACAATAGCAACTGTTATTCATTTTCTTTTTACAATGGTGTTTGTAATGTTCATACATCAATTATTGCATTTTTCCCCAACCTACAGTATAATACAATTTCAATCAGTTATGCTATTTTATATACTTAATAGCCATTAGGGAACCCCATTATTACATTTATCGTGATTATAGTTTTAAAAGTATAGTTGTAAAATGCAGGAATATATTTAAAATGTACATTTAATTCTATAAACTTAGTAACACCTCTGCAGTGTTTAATGTTAATTGATAAGGAGTTCGGCATCAATGTCACAGCGGAATGATTATTTTCATACAGTTTTGCCTGGTTAGTAATGTAACTGAATTTCTGAAATAATCCTCAGTAAAATTATGTTTTTTTATGCCTTGTTAATTAGCGCCATCTACTGGCAAACACATATCCACGACTATAGGCAGGAATATCATTGGAAATATGCTAGCAGTTCAGCATAATTAAAATGAATAGCGGCCTAAAGCATACGATTTATGGACATTGTACAGTTTTACTTCTAATTTTGTTAACATTTAGATTAATTTAATTTCTGGTCAATGCTTGATTAAAAGTCTGTTATATTGGGTTGGGTTGGAATTAATGGTTAGAAAACAGGTCAGAAAAAAACAAAAGAGCAAATATCAGACTAGACATTGCCTATTTTTCCGATTGCTCTCATACTGGCCTCGTAGAGTCGTAGGCAGTTTTTATTAAGGTTAATATCCAGAAGCTGTCCAGGGTCCTGAAGTGAAGTCACTTGCTCTGTGCCTGGTATGGACAGGTGTATGGTTAGGGTTAGCAGCCCACCGCTTTTCAACACTGTAAAAACACAAATGGGGACACTGTAGATCCCGTTTAAGGGGATACCTTTTTTTGTTTGCATTCATTCTATTCTAATCCCCATTCGACCTTTTTTTTGTTTGCATTCATTCTATTCTAATCCCCATTCGACATCCCTGATTACAGGTTCGACATAGACTGCATAAACATCGTCCCACACAAAATATTGCCATCTCGAGGTTATTCAAACACCCACAGACAACCCTGCCTGCACAATGTCGGTGTCTGATGTTAGTCTTGGGTGGAGCAGACATCGCTCGATGGCGTTGAGTGGGGCGGAATCCGTGGTGCTGCTCGCGTCTCGAGACTCGTTTCTCCCGGAAGTGGGTGGTTAAGTCGCCACTCGGTCATTGCTGGCTAACGAGCGGTCGCTGGGATGAAGGAGAGTCGGGGATATTCTTGGGGCTGACAAATATCCGACGACACAGTTGTGAAATTTCATTTTTAACCAATTGGTTTGCGGTATATCCGCAGAAATCCACCACAGACGCTCACAAAAAAAGGCTCAGACACCCCGCCGCCAAGATGATGGAAGAAATTGACAGATTTCAAGTGCCGACTGAGGCAGAGATGCAGCCTTTTGTAAGTTAAACCAGATTGACTCTTTAACATCCGATTAAAACACAAATGTTGTCAGTATGCGGTTTTAATAAGATTTTGATGGGCGAATTGTAGCTTAATATGAACTAACGACCCGTGGAATATTTCATTAGTCTCATGTTGTGTCATCACAGACCGTTATTTCTTCAAAAAATGGTACATATCTTATATTACGAGAGATCGATGATGGTCCCTTCTGTGTCTGGTGTGAATTTTTGCTTGCAAATGTAAGGATGCTACTATGATGATGCTGCGCACTGAGACCGTGTGTGTCTCCCTGCATCGAAAACAACATCAGCTTCATTTTATTTCATAACTTCAGCTCGAGTTGTTCTTCTGTCTCTTCGTACTTCCATCGTAACGCTGTCTGTAACATTTATTTGAAACAATGTTAAATACTGCGTGATGTTTCTTCAATCTCATAGAGGCCTTCACATCCTTTTGCTTCATCATGCAGAATACGTGCTATGGTACCTGAATAATGTCATACCCCTCCCACCCATCCCAAATTCATCAATAATTCTCAGTAAAATAACCAGCTCTGTTTGAAGAGACATCTGGACGGCCCATATTTAACCAATGACCCATACAGCAGTTGCTCGTGTTCCTCTGGTTAGTTCTAGTTCAGTGGTTCTCATTTGGTTTTGCTTCAGAACCCAGATTTTACATTGGTCATTAAGTGGAGACCCAACACAAAACCCAAACTGTTTATATACAGATGTAAATAACATGTTCTTGAGATCAGAAGTGTAAAAATTACTTACATGAACTGCATAGATCTAATAATATGCTAAAGTATTAATGTGACATAGAATTCATTGAAAAATTGAATTCAAAATTTCTGTTGAAATTCAATTATTTCATGCTCTCTGTACTCAACACACAAAATATATTGTGATTGGCACAAACCATGTTTATTCTCGGACCAAGTAAACCAATATTTAAGGTAGTCTGGGTATGCAACCCTTCTGCGACCCATTTTTTGGTCATGACCCAGTGTATTATATTATATATTATGTACATACAATATGTAAAGTTTTTGTGATCAACTAACCAAAATCTCTTGCATTGTGCCTATGTTTTTCCAGTTTTAGTAGATTTAGGCTTTTGTAATATTAAAATCGGTCATAATTCTTTATCCGTTCCTTATTTGAATTTGGCAAATTCCACCTTTTGCTTCTGCAAATGTTGTGTTTCCTTTTACTGTTTTAGAATGAGCTGACAGAAATCATACAGTAGACATAAAGTGATGCTTTACTCATTCACATTGATGGAAATGGACAGAGCAAAGCTCTGAAGAACAGACATCTCATAAAATTGACTTAATCGATAAAACTAGACAGTCCTGACACTTCTGTCTTGTTCACCAGGACCCAGCATCATCGACCACATCAGAGGCAGACTCAGATACCAGGGAGAATGAACCTGCCACCCTGAACTATAAACCTTCTCCTCTCCATATGAAGATAGGTTTGTCCATACTGCCAAATGCCAATGCAGTTTTTTGTGGAATTATGTATTATTATAGGACTTGATGAAATTACTTTTTTTCTGTATAGACAAACAGAGAGAGCTGGTTAGGAAAGGTTCACTGAAAAATGGCAATGCTGGAAGCCCTGTCAATCAACAACCCAAGAAAAATAATGTGATGGCCAGAACAAGGTACAAACTAGAGAAAATAATCACCGTTTTTAAGTTAATCCAAAAACAGACTGCTAACTCTGTATTTCTTTCTAAAACCAGGTTAGTGGTTCCCAATAAAGGCTACTCTTCTTTAGACCAGAGCCCAGATGAGAAACCTTTAGTTGCTCTAGACACAGACAGGTAAGCTCTTCACACATCCTCCACTTATTTATTTACGTCCCCATTTGGGAGCCACAGGCTTCAAGCTCACTGTTTTCCCTTGTCTTTGCAGCGATGACGACTTTGACATGTCTAGATATTCCTCATCAGGATACTCATCAGCCGAGGTGAGGTCTCTATGGGAACAGGTACCTATGAACTCTGGTTAATGTATTAAGCCCCATACCACAAGCATCATGACTGTGGATTTCTTTCTCAAAAGTCACTCCCAATCTTTTATGCACTAAATTCCCTTTCATCTCTCCTTGTTTTCCTTTAAAGGTCACCATTGTCACATTCATGTTGTTATACGTGTCATTGATTCATTAAACTAAGAAATGTACCAATCAATTTGAACCAGCCCTGTTGTTGTATTAATCTATCAAATAACAAATGAATTACTATGATTTAATTAGTGCCGGTTATGCAGCACGGCCTGACATGCTGTTTGTTGCTTCCTGCAGCAGATAAACCAGGATCTGAACATCCAGCTACTGAAAGATGGATACAGGCTGGATGAGATCCCTGATGATGAAGACCTGGACCTCATACCGCCCAAATCCGTCAACTCCACCTGCATGTGCTGCCAAGCCACCTCCTCCACTGCTTGTCAAATCCAGTAAACCCATCACCTTTTCTCCTCCTCGTGCTCCCTCTCTCTCTTTTCCATCCCTTATTCCCGTTCATAACCTCAGATAAGACATCTAATCAATATTACAGTGGAAAATGTACAGTACAGTAAACGTTACAATGAACATGGTGTACAGGAACATGTGAACACACACACATACACACACAAAAACGCATTACATGTGCTAACACACACACACACATTTACTCTAACAAATGATTATTAACATGACTATTATTGGTTGCTTCCTCCTATGGCAGGATATGCACTGTTTTGCTAATACGCTAGGAGAGTCTGCTCACTTTCACCTCCTAGTCTGCATTGCGTTATACCGTAAAAGTGAAAGTAGAACAAATAAAGCTTTAAACCGGCTTTAATTGTGATTTAAAAACAACAACTTGATGTTACAGAGAGTTTGAAATAGCTTATCCACAGAATTATCTGCTTTCATGTTGCACTCATTGCATTAACGTTGTCGTTAGGGTAAGATTTGATTTCCGTACGGATCTGGTTGGATGTTTATTGTTCGTGGCTGCTATTGAGGCTGTACTTGGGTTCGTTTTTTGTTGAACATTTTGCATGTTGGTGCATTCGTACTGCAGCGCTAACAGTAGCCTTGGGCATCACACTTTGTTTTGTTTACTCTTGGTATGTCACATGTGTCATGAAAGGAAAGGCAATATTCTTCTTTGAGAATTTGATCTGATTGGTCTAGGCCTGGACTGTTGTTCTTTTCACAGTACCTCTCACTACAGACCTAAGAAGATAAAAATGATTACATGAAGACCTTTTGTGTCTCGAAGCAGTTTTTCAAAGGTCAGAAATCACTGGGAATGATTTAATCTGTTATGACATTTCTGTTTAGACAGAATGTCCAAACATGTTAGATAGTTAAAGCACCTGTAAGCTCTCTTACAGTAAGCAATGTTTTGTTCAGGAAGATGCTCTGATATAACAAACTCGAAGGCACCAAAGTATGTTTATGCTCCTTGTTGGAATCAATGTCCATTTTCATACGATCACTGCATTTCATGGAAATGGTTACTTTTTCAGACATTGTGGGCTGTTTTAAAAGTACTGTTTTCTGCTGGTCTTTGGGAATAAACTATGAATGTTAATGTTGCTAAAATGATACAATTCCCTGGTCTATCTTAACATCCATTATTATTATTATTGTTAAAAATGATTCAAGCTGTCAATGATGAACCTGCACTGTTAGTCTACACATTCAATCTTTTACAGATTTTACCCTTCAATTCAGCTTTGACACATTTTGTGTTGTCTTTACACTCTACATATTGTATTGATCAAGTTGTATCTCAAAATGCAAATTGCTTTCATTTGAACTGCTCATATTCACTTTTTAGTGAATTTTAAAAAAAGTGTAATGACCTGATGTATTCAATTCAAGCATAATCAAAGGTGAGCATTTGTTGGACAAAAGCTGTGTTTTTATGTTATAAATATGTTAATTATGTGAGAAAGTCCATTTATGTACTAACAATGTTGTTATTGGTTTCAGTGATATCAATAAAAGCAGACCTGAATTACACTTCTCTTTGTTTTAATTAGTTATCCTCTTTACACATAATTTACAGGTAATGAACGATGAATGTTGCAAAAATGATACAATGATGTAAAAATACAGAATATATATGTACAAATGATAGTGATGTAAAAATACAGAATATATATATGCACGATGATAGTGGCTCGAAGTCTGCAAGATGCTGATAAACGCATCACGACATCAGGATTTACACTATGCAACTGAAAAAGACTTGTAAACAACAGCAAAGTATTTCTCTATAGTTTGCTAATTACATTCTGCAATCTAAGAGTACTAAACCTCAAAACAGAAGGCACAGGTTGAGCATTTTTACAATGACTGTGTTTCAAATGACCTGCTTCTTGAATTCAAGCTCACAACCTATTAAACATATGGAACATCTGGAAAATAAATTAGCACAGATTTTCTGTTCTTATTTGCGTAATATTTGTTGATCAGTTTTCATAACATAAAATATAAAAATCGATACTTGAACAAAGATCTAACAGATTCATTGACTATTATTCACATTTAAAATTCTGTTTGTGCTTGTCTTTTAAATGGCTGATCATCACGGCAGATTCAAACTAAATCTACATTCAAATAACATTACTTATTATTTCAAGTATTTCAACAGCTGAATATGAATCTGAAAAATGAAAACCCCATAAATAAAACTAATAAAAGAATATGTTACTCAGGTTCATTGACTGAAAGCAAATACTATAGGCTACTAATAAAACTAAAGGTAGTGAGAAAAATGATACAATCTCAGTTCTGAATGGTTCAGCTGTGCAATATTTGGAGATGAAAGGCACAGATCTTGCCTCGTGTTATATCATAACACGCCTGTAGGTGGCGATGGTAAACTATTAATGAGTGAAACTGTTGGCGGGCCTCACTACATCACTTATGAAGGCTGATCAAAAACTGTAAAAAGTTTAAAAAATAAGAGTTCTGAATGAAGAGTATTTTCAATGCTCTAGCTTAAATGTTACATTCTTTCGCATAACTGATTAGAATATGCAAATAATTACTTAACATGATGTTAAGTTATTTTCATAAGTTCAGAGAAGTTTTAATATCATTCAAAAACTGTCTTCAAACACTAAAGTCAACTGATGCCCCCCTAAATATCACCAAGAACAAAAAATATTCACAGCGATTATTTTAAAACATATTCACTTCCTATACTGGACCACTGAAAATGTTGACACTTCAGCCTGATAATTGAAATGTGTCTGTTTCACATAATAAATCTTTACACAGAATCTGTTCATTTCCCTTTGTCACAGTGGGTGTGTAATAAATCACCTGGCTCCTCTCTGTTAACATCAATCCCATATTTGTGATATAATGTAAATATCTGTAATTTATATAGATTCAATTATACTGTAAATATCCTTACTCATTTGAAATAACCCTTGGGACTTTATTACATTGTTTCTGCCAAAAAATTAGTTTCTCTCCATTCCATTGAGAAGTCCCATTTTCAGTCTTTGTCTTAGAGTACTCCTGCAAGCATATTTTGTAAGACTCCATTAGAATGTTTTGTATGACTCCACCTGATGATATCTTTTATCATCAGTTAATAGATATCATTAATATATAATCGATCAATTTCATATCAGAAATTCTAAGACCTGAATTGGGTGTGTCAGGTAGAGAGACATCCAAAATGTGGGGGTCACGCAGTTGCTCAAACACCAGCAGACATGTGATCACTGGAGCCAGAGGACGATGTGGATGTTGAAGAGTGTCGTCTTCGTCCGGCGGGACCCTGGAGCATATTGGGGTGAAAGCCGGCGTGTCTGCGGGCGTGCTTGGTGAGGTGATCGCTTCGCATGAAGCATTTGTCGCAGAGCGGGCACATGAAACGCTTCTCCCCGGTGTGCGTACGAAAGTGTCGTGTCAGTTCATCTGACCGGGAGAATTTCTTGGTGCAGCCTGACCAAGTACACTGAAAGGGCCTCTCACCTAAGAACACACACACACAGGAGAAATTTAAGGCCCTACTGATAATACAACTTAATCTAGTTAGGCTATAACAAAACCTAATCGACACAGATATTGGTGACTTGTTAGATGTGCGTATGTTGTTGTGTCAAACTGGAGAAAACGTTTTAAACGCCCGTTACTTTCGTTGATGAGCTTTAAGAATTCGCTGATTTTTTATTTAGTTATCGACGTTTTGCATTGGATGTAAACGCACTTATTGGGAGGAGCTGCGCTTGGCTACAACGCGGCACCACGTGCCGGATGTTTACAACTGTGAAATCAGGAGGTGTGTACATGACGTCATCGTTGCGTTCAATTATAGCACAAGCCCATAGATGCCTCATTTGCGGCTGTTAGAGTCTGTCATATTGGAGCGTTCAGGCTGGGCGTCTGCAACCGTAGATAGACGCATGTATATATCTGCAATTGACTGCAACTGATTTTGCTAAACTAACACAGTACAACAAGACGAAGGCGTCAACTAACACGACATTAAAAAAAGTTACCATAATAAAAGTAAAACCATTAAAAAGTACAATAGTAAAACCCTGCAATATTGAGTTAATTCAAATAAAAACACAAACCAACACATTCTCACCTGTGAAAGATTGTCCGATTTCTTCAGGAATTTAAACATCGGCGGCTTCACAACCAGAAGCTGCGCAATGTTGTGGCATCATTGATTCTTACTGTGAGTGACGACATGCTGACCGTTCCAAGATGGCGGGTGTGCCGACGTGTCTGGAGCGGTCGAATGTGTTATCTACATATACATATCTATGGGTTATATACTTTATGCGCCAGAGAAACAAGCGTGCAGCCATCTTTAGAATTGTGTGTATTTAGTATAGTTCTGTATCTCTGTGGCATCGCTGTCGAAGAGTAATTAGCTGGTGAAGTGGATTTACTTGAAGAGTTAACTAGTTATCATGAGCATTTTAATTATTTGGAGCGGATGTCATAAATGTCAGTAGACCGGGAAGATTTTAAAACTAGCGGTTAATTAATGTATCCGTGCGATCTTACTTTAAAGTTAAGGAAATACAAACAGGAAGACAAAAGGCAACGAGCGCAGCGCTGAAAAGGGGCGGGGATACACAAGGTCTATATGGGGTTAGCGAGTGTCGCATTGATGTATGTGTGGACCATCAAGGACCAATGACCACGACTACTAGAATAGAATTAAATAGAACAGAACATATTCGCCACAATAAACCGAATCATTAGATTGCAAATTAGCAAGCCTGAAATGATAATAGGTTAGGCTACTTCTAGCATTTCCCCGCCACACGATTACGCAATTTTATGATCACACCGTGACCTGCGTAACAATGTGGACTAAGCAACATGTTTGCTCTCATTTTGGTTAGAAACATTGTGTACTGTTCCACCCTCATGTGCACCCTTGAGCGCTCCGCCTGCGGTTACACCCACTGTTGTTTGAGTGGCAGTTCCTGAAACCGAACTGTTCCTGAGAACACGCGAGCGTGGGGCGTAATAACAGACGGCGTTCCAGAAAAACGAACAGACGGTATCCAGTTACTGGCGTTACTTAAGTAATTGTGTACATATAAGCACAAAATTAATTCAACCGTTCTCATTTCATACCGGTGTGTACTCTGAAGTGCGCCTTGAGATGGGACGATTTGCCGTATATTTTACCACAGCCAGCATAGGGACAACAGTGTCTCTTCTCAGCTGATACATGCAGTCTGTCACGGTTCCGTGTCCTTTTCACCCTGCTCGCGTTCTGTCTGCATTTCTCCCGGTTTTCCTTTACACCGGTTTGATTCTCCGCATCACAGTCCACCATACGCTTGGTGCTGATTCCGCTCGGGTTACACTGATTTAGGTCCAGCAGAATCATTGCGACCATTAACAGAGTCCGACTCTCTTGACTTTCCTCAGGTCCCTCCTCGCCGGCTAGTTTGTCTGTGCGGTCAGAGCTCGATCCGTTTGAGACCGGCTCCAAGGACCTTGCAGCAATTTCAACATCCGTCATCGTAGTTACACAAACTGTGCTGGAACTGTAGAAGTCACCAGTGCCTCAAATACTTCAAAACAAAACTCAGGGCGCAGTGTGGATGCTCATCATATGGGCATCGGGGTACAGACGACTCCAGTAAACGTGGCTTCACGCCTACACGTGTTTTTCCCAATGTGACTGGGATGAAATAATGTTCCCGGCGAAGGATAAAGGAAAAAGCTTGTGTCGCTTCTTGCGTCTACACGCACACGAAGCGTCCAGGTGTCTATTCTCAATATTATTTCAAGAACACCAGAAAGCGTGGAAACTTTGCGTAGGCTACTCTCTTCTTCCCTCACAAGTGCGTCAACTCTGTGCCGCTGTTTGGTGTTCTGTTCCTATCTGAAAGAAACTACTTCGCGGAATCCCAAAGTGTCATCATAAAGCTCGCAGCTGATTGGGCATAAGCCTTAAGGGTCTAAGAGCGACGCTCTGAATGCACTACCAGGAATCACCAAGGCTGCATGAGATTGAAGAGTCATGGATCCAATAGTGTTCAGAGTATGAGACAGAGGGCGTGCTAACTTAACAGGAACAGTAGTAGCATGGCGTGCCTCCTTCAGAATCAGCAGAGGGTGCACTGGTTGATACAGTTGAGGACACTGTTTCTAAAAAAGTAGTAGACGTTTGCATTAATCAGACTTAGCATTTGTCTATCTGTCATTTAGCTAGTTACAGTTAAACCCAATGTGAGAAAGTTTCACGTTGTATCACGTTGTTCAGCAGGCACCATGCAATGAAAAAATACAAAACATATCGGCATAAAATCAGTAAATAAACCATGTAATAAACGTAGATAGAGATATTATGTATATGGGCCATTGCACCCAATAAGTGCTTTTTCAATTTTAAAGGGGACTTTTAAAAGTAAATTTTTGTTAAACTTTAAACATTAAAGAATAGTATATTTTACAATATATAGGCCTTTAAAATAGTATATTTTATGTATTATATTTTATATTGCCTATTCACTCTATTCTACTATTAATCTATCTATCTATCTCTATCTTTCCGCGTGGAATGACCTGTATATCAACTGTATATGATTGATAGCGTTCAAACGATGAATGTTCAAATGAGCTCTGCCTCACTGGGTCACAACCACAGCAATAAATATCTATTTCTTCGAATAATTGTAGGCCCCCTATCAGCGTTTGACATGAAATGCATTCTTCTTCTTTTCTTTTTTTTTCAGCCTTCATGGAAATTGGGTGCACGGAAGAATTGAGCAATTGTTCTATAGCTAAACATTACACTAACACGTTTCAATTTCAACAGCCCCTACCTTTCCTTAAATAAAGCGTGCATTTTAGCAGATGATTTGTGCTACACATGATTGGCCTATAAGTAAAATAACTTTTGAGGCGGGCCCTCGTGAAGGGCCACTGGAGAAGGAGAAATTAGCCAATGAGAGCCAACGTAACACGACTCTTTTCAGAGTAATCTCTGAGTCCGGAATCGCGGAGGTTCACGTTGAGAGACAGTTCTAGGAAATTATGAGAACAACTCAAACGACCCTATATTTCAAGAGTTTGTCCATAAACATGAACGGCATGAGCTTATTATGATGACAAAAAAAGCATACATTTACAATAGAAGGACAACATGAGGTTATCAACAATCTTAACAACCCCTTAGAATGCAACATATCATCTAAATAGTTAGATTTTCTTATTAGATAGGCAATAGCCTATTTCTAAACATTTAGAACCATAGCCTATATAATACCATATTAACAATACTTGGTTATGGACTCTTGGCATAAGCTATTTAGCTACTTTTCTAGGTAAGTGTCAGTCGTAAGCATGAGATTTCATCATTGCAGGTGTTTGGCTGTGTCGTTTATCGTTTTACTGTTTAAAAGACGACGCATGTATTGGCCTACAACATGTTAACACGTCTAATAAATCATATCGTTTCTAACAACGCTGTCAGTACGAGATGGGTCACGTTGATGTTGTTATTTCGCTCTATCCAGCCCCACACACGTGTCTGTTTTTGTGGAACAGAATGTACCCTGAACTAGAAGTGAACTTGAACGCCTCCCTACGATGCAGAAAGGACAGTGCAAGCAACACTTCCGCTCGAATGCAGAGTCATGCTTGTGCTTAAGCAGAACAGCACTCCTAACTCAAGAAGGATCTGTTCTTTGGGATTCCAGGATGTAAACTACCATAGCACACGTTAGGAGCTTTCTAGAAAACATACAGGCAAACAAATCCTTTAGACATGGGACTTAATAGACTACTAAAATATATTTCTTTAAAATATCTGAAATTTATCAGAATTTGACATTTCAGGTAGCCTACAGTATATGTTTTTTTTATATATATATAAATTCCAACAATCATAATGAAATAATACATCAGATGTCATTCTCTTGAAATAATGTAACTTTTTCGTAATCCATCATACTGACCTTAATAATTTCCCCTAATAACAAAATGAACCACAATGATGTTTTGAATTATATATATTCTTTTATTTGTTAATACATGCCAAACATCTTATTCACATTGAGGAATACAGTATACACATTTGTATTTGCATCCAAATACTTAGCCTTCTACAGTAGGACAAGAGTCCTCAGATCCCTGCTGTCTGTTCTCTCATATCTCTCATTCAGCTCATATCATTTGGAAGAACAACATGCATTTTAAAGACACTATAAGTAAACTGAGACCTTTCCGTTCAAACTACAGCATTATTGCAGAAAACATGTGCTTGGACTTGTTAGCAGAGAAGTGCTTACCAATAAGTTTAAAAAGAAGTGGCGGGAGGAGAAACTTGACTAAAAGTGGTATACAATTCACAACCTTTTATGCTACAGTATAGGAAAATATTAAGAAAATACTGTACATAAAGTTATAAGTCATGTCATTTTGGCACACTGGGTAGGTTGTCATAGTGTAATGTCTTCTATCAGACACAGAGACATTCTCTTAAAATCCTATTATATTAAACTAATTTTTTTTTTTACATCCACAGAAAGATTTACAGATCATATACAGAACATTTACATGTGAAAAAACAAGTGTCATAAATATGCTCACTCTTCTATCCCAAACAAGAGAGCGAAACATAGGATAGTGAGAGAAACTTGCATTCAGTAACTTAGATCAAATGCCCTCTCGGTCTTCTTTTGCTGGAACCAGTCCAACAAGAGGATTTGTTAAATGACATTACCCTAGTTAATAGAGCATGGACATGTTTTAAGGGCCCGTGTATTGTTCATGCAATCCTATACCTGTTTTAAGGCTCTTTGCAGTAGAATCACCTTGTAGGAGTGTTAGCGCCTTCCTTGTGAAGGAGAGCAGGCCCAAATAAGAAACGATGTTTAAAATCATATAAAATGAAGCAAATCTGATAAACATAATTGAATGTCATACTAATATTGATTTGAAAATCATTGGTTATTTGAAAACCACAGTGATCAGAATTACTGCTATGCACAAAAAAATAATAATGCCATTTAGTATTTTATGTTTTTGGTTCACATACAAGCTCTAATACCAAATGTACATTTTTACATCTCAGAACACTGTGACTGTAATAATGTTTTTAAATCTCTTAGCAGTATTGCACATCAGTAAGGCAAATAAAATACATCCAATGAGTGATGCATGTGGTGGAAATGGAATAGGTGGAGTAATTAATTTACTAAAAAGTGACTATACTATATATAATTTACGCCAGAGATACAAATGCCATTTTTGTATTGCTTTAAACTGCTCTGTTTCATTTGATTTGAGTTAAACAGCCATTTAAAACAGTGAATTGTAGAGCAATAAATGTTCAACTTTATTTAAAGTGACTGATTGATTTATCTGAATGAAATTAATTGTTAAAAACTAGGAGTCTGTCCAGATCTCCTTATATCCTTCTGAATTCCCACTATGATAAATCAAGTCATTAAAATGATATATACCCATTAAGAATAAAATGGGAAGAAATTTGCCAAAGGTATATAACTTGCTGGAAAAAAAAGATAATATTATGTACTTGTCTTCATTATGTCCTTCCAGCATGTTAACATATTAACTCAATCCGGTTGATTAGTGATGAGACTGGTGTGCATAAAGAACTCCTGCTTTAAAGTGCATGACACTTCTTACTGACCGACCGACTCTCTGTGGCATCTTGCATAGCAAGTCAACATATAGTACCTTTTCTGTGTAAAATAACACACTTATATAAAGACAATCAGACTTTTTGCTTTTAAATCCTTTTTTGGAAAGGTTCTCTATGGATTTTAACACTTGGAACAGTCTAAAAGTATGTTTGGAATGGCATACTATCATACTACTATTACCACAGCAGCACGTATGAATGGAAATACTTAGATGACCTGCTACATGTGCCAAATGTGCAGTTATCAATCTGAAAACACTGTGCAGGAATACTGCAGCCGACAATACAATGTGCTCGACCTTTCATTTGCAGTGTATTATACCCCCCCCCAGCCCCCCCCACCCCCGAAAAAAAAATCTAAATTAAACTAGCAATATATGTTATATAAATTATGTTAGGTGACAACAATGTAGCATACAACTGTTTAAAACATTTATCATCATATACTGTTTACTTTTTCCACAAACCAAGAGTATGCAGTATACAGTACAGAGCAGTATACTAGCATTCCATACCAAACATGCTGTTAGTGTAGAGTTCAACTGGTTACTCTTTTTTAAATAGGTTCAAATGGGCACCCTTTTGTGATATATTTGGAACAATACAGACTACAAATGACTAAACATGATAATTTAGTGCTTTAAAATTTACGTAATCTGTTTTTTTAATTTGATAAATTATGCACTAACTTATGCTGTATTCAGACACATCATGTAACGTTACTAACCACTGTATGGTTATAAAGCCTTCTGAATGCAGTTGTATACACCCAACAAGGGCCTAAATGTAAATCAAGGGTCCAAAAAGGTTAATCTTTTCATAATAATACTAATTATATTCTACATTCAACATCTTATGGAGAATACAGGATGCCTATGTTCGACAAATCTGCTGTGTGGGTTTGAAATGACAGAACATCAGTGTTAAAAACCTTGTCACAGTCTTTTGGTTTCAGTCGTTCAGTCGTTGGTTTCAGTCGTTTTGGAATGAAACCACCACTCTACCAGGCCTGTAGGACATATTCTCAAGTCTATGGAGAGAGAGAGAGCATGATTCATGCTGTGACAAGGGTGACCCATCTAAGCTAAAACAGTAAGTTGCATTGCAAAGTTTTGTTAAGGCCTGTTCACACCAACATGAATGTTCGGCACACAAGTTCAGTATGATTTGCACATGAGATTTGTCTGTTCAGACTAAAGTAAAAGAAAATTAAAAATGAAATAAATAGCAGACAAGCGGATGTCTGATCATTCAAAATGCAAAATCACTCTCAGATAGTAGGTGTCACTTATAGAAATGCTTATAGTTTACCCCGTTACGCAAAGTACGGCACAACTTTCCGTTTCTGACACTCACTTGTCAGAGAGTGTCAGTGTCAGAGACAAAAAGGAAGTCAAGCAGTATTTACGGTTTCAAACAACCATTCAGATTTTTTCATTTGCTACTGTTTATCAAACAACACCCAATATAAAAGTACCGAGACCAGTGAGCCGGTTTTAGATTCTGCCTCTGCTATTTACTGTCGTCACTAATCATCGTTTTATGTAACAGCAGAGGCTCTGGCCATGTGACTAAAAGGACAAATCATATTGGTTGACTAGTTTTCTTCACAATGCAATGAAAAATATATTAGAAGACCTCTCCAAAAATAAAAATCTGCATTAACAGCCATTCATTCAAATGAAAATGTTTATCGCACCAAACTTTCGTACCAAACAGTCGTCTTGGTGTTAACAGGCCTTTAATCTCAAAGTTTCCCCTAATTATGAATATAGCCCCAGTAGCACTTTCGAGTTTGAGGGAACTGGAACTAATGTTGGTCTAATGGCAGTGGTCAAGTTCTGAATTTATGAGTTCTAAAGAAAATCTGACTTTGCATTGCAGTGTTATAATAGGAAATTAACAGCAATTTGATACCCATTATAAAACATTCCAGTGTACAGCTAATTACTCAATCAGACAGTACTAATTAACGGACTGGCCCTTGGATTTTAAACGAGGTAGAGCCACCCTACAGGAACTAGATCTACAATGCCATCACTACTGGTCTGACATCATCACGTGTAATTGTGTCTGCTGTCAAAACTTTGGAACGCTGAGGGTTTGGCTAGTTTCCTCATGGACAGCGAGTCTGTTTTACCCTCCAGTCTTGCCCCGGCTCTGGCCTTCTGGAAAGGATTCTTCGAGCTCCCACGGCCCTTGTCCATTCTCTCACTTATGGAGAAGCTCTTTCGGGAGTAGATGTTGGAGTGCGACTCCTCTGAGGAGGAGCAGCTGTTTGCTCGTTCTAGTCTAGAGATCGGTGAGCAAAACGGACCCGGTGCGAGGCCCAGGCCCAGGTCTGCGCCCATTCCCCCGCTACTGCTACTTTGACCCCCCTTACCTGTATCTGCAGAGCCCTCTGCCAGTTCCTCTGGATCAGACTCGGCGTGACTGAGCTCGGCGTCTCTCTCAGGGTGCGAGACGCCCAGGTCCTGAGGCTTATCGAATGTGAAAGAGCCTCCAGGCGAGTCAGACCGCTCTGGGACAGGGTAAGGGGTAGAGACGCAACGGATGTCTATGCAATCTGTGATGCTGGTATATTCGGCTGCCTTCACCTGCACGCCCATTCCGCCATAGTAACCACGCGACGTGAACATCAGGCTGTGCGACTTAACCATCGATGGCTCATCCAGAAACAGAGGCCCTGCTGCAGATAGGAAGCGACTGCTCTTGGACCGCTCCAGAATGCCAGCTGATTGCGGCGGCGAGGGGTCCAGGTCCCAGGGGGGCAAGTTGTCTGGCAGCAGGTGGGCAGAGCAGAGTGATAGGTCAGCGGCGGCGCTGTCCTCATATAGGACCGTTCCGTCCGACTGTCTTTCGCTGCCCCCTGCCCTTCCACTGCAGTCCCGCCCCCCTGAGAGCACCGCCTCCATGATCTCAGAATGTAGAGATGAGTCTCGAGCAAGAGTTGGAACTGTCCGGACTGGATCCAAGAAGCTCTCAGTAGGCGGGATGTCCTCTGAGGCAGAAACATAGATGTCTATGCAGGAAGAAGGGCGGAGTTGCTGCTGCACAGATAAAGTATTCAAAGGTGTGGGCTTGGACTCTTTGGGACCTGCTCCCGAGGACACAGACTGTGAGCTGTTGGCCCGATGGAGGCTGAACAGTCTATCTTTAAAGAAGCCTTCCCCCCGATCTGCTCCGCTCCTATCTTTGGAAGAGTGGCTCACGTAGAAGGAGTGACTGCGGACACGTGGGGCCAGAGCGGTTGGAGATGTAGGAGAAATGGACTCCTCGCCACCCTGCTCCAGAGACTCCTGTAGCCTGTAGGAATGGCCTTCTTGGCTGTTGAAACTGCTCTGGCGCAGGATGTAATTTGTATCTGTGCAGTCAGATGATGTCCTGGACCGGGCTTTGTTGACTTCGCCTCGATCCATACCAGCAACCCGCTCCAGTGCCACAGCAATGCGGCCGATCATCTCCTCCATCTGTGCGAGCCGGATGTCCACGGTCTGCAGGGACGCTTTCATGAAATGTTCCCTCTCATTCACCTCCTCCAGACGCATCGCCATGTTCTCTACCCTGAGTGATCAGACATTAGATGATTGCATGAATATTAGGCCATCTAGTATTGTTGAGTTGGTTACACTTTACATCATTGTCTTTGTTAAATACACTGAAAATACACAACCATTTAAAAGAAATGTAACTTTTGATCACCAAAAACATAATTAAAAAAGGGGCAGTAATTTTTTTTTTCATTGATACAAAATACATTTCTATTTCATATAAATGTTCTAGCCATCATAAAAAGAAGTATTGTGGTTTCCACAAATATACTAAGCAGCACAACTGTTTCAGGATCATATGACACTGAAGACAGGAGTAATCATGCTGAAAATTCAGATTTGTCATCCCAGAAGAAAAAAAAGTTACATGATAAAATATTTTTAAATAGAACAGTTATTTTAAATTGTAATAATATTTCACAATAGTACTGTTTTTACAGTATTTTTAATAAAGGGGATGTAAAGACCTAGCGCCAATCACTAGTCCCAAACAGATAAATGAAATAACTTCTTGTGGTGAAGATGTGTAGATCCAAAAAAAAAAAAATCCGCACACGAAAATTGGCCAAAAAGCACACAAGATTTTATTATCCAGAGGCCACAATAAAAATGCAAAAGTGCGCAAAACGTTTTCGGGTTCAACCCTTCATCAGTGCCATGTGTTTCCAGGCATACACCTGCGGTCATTTACAGACAAACTTTGCACTTTATTGTGGCCTCTGGACAATAAAATCTTATGAGATTTTTGGCCAATTTTTGTGTGTGGATCTTTTTTCTGATTTTACAGTATTTTTAATCAAATAACTTTTACTAAAGAACAAAATCAATTTGTAAAAATATTTTTGTTGTTATTTGTATTGCATACATTTAAATTAAAACCGTTTTTCAAACTGGGGTTCTAGGGACCCTGAAGGGACCACAAGAGGATGCTAAATGGTCAGCAGAAAATTTGAGGTTGTCGAAGTAAACATGTTAACTTTAAATATTTATTAAATATGTTTATAGAAACACTTTACAATAAGGTCTCATTTGTTAATATTAGTTAATGCATTAGCTAACATTGACAGTTAGTAAAAATCTCATTGTTTATTGCTTGTGCACGTTAGTTAGCGCATTACCTAATATTAACAAATACATGTACAACTTTGTATTTCTATTTGATTTAAAAAAGTATTAGTAAATGCTGCTTTGGAAAAATAGATATTTGTGAAAAGGGATTTCCAAATAAATCGTATTTTCTATAATAATTTGAAATCGCATTACTCTATAATCTAATAATATTTTGATGTACTGTCAACTTAATACTAAGTAAATATTTCTCAGATTGTTTTTTAAACATTGGCTTTAGCTTCAGTTACAACGTCAAAGCCAATAAATTCATTTTGAAAACAACACTGAGCAAAATATTACATGTGATATGATAAAAACAAAGTATGAATGTGTATGCATGAAAATATATGCTTATTATATTTCAGGAAGAGGGTCCCTCGCAAGGGGCTCATCATATTTGGGGATCCTTGCCATAAAATGTATGAATACCTCTTGTTTAAAATACATTCTACAGTGTTAATATTCTTTTTGTGTTGTCTGTGATGTTTTAACCTTTCAGATGTCACGCGTATCCTTTCGTCATTGGAGGAATTGAAGCGATCATCTTTCTCTCTGAAATACTCCTCCATGCACTGCTCTTCAAAGTCATGTACCTTCTTCAGTTCATCTTCAGTAATAAAGAGCTCTGTGGGGGGGAGAGTTTTTTTTGTCACTGTGACTTTTTCACATTATATTAGTGAAGTCCAAGTGTTCTCTGTTTAACAAAATTGTTTAAATTTTGTCTTCACCACACTGTAGCAGAGCATCATACTACATACCTTATTATTATGCAGTACAAATACTGTGCATCACTTTTACATGGCAGTATACAGTATGAAAGTTATTTGAGCACAGAAATGTCTCGCTATTATGAAATAATCATGTTTGGCAAAAGATGTATCAAAGAGAATCTTTAAGTTGGCATGCGTTGGTTTCACTCTCATTAGCTGTATGATCTGAGAAAACAAAAAGACTCCTGCTGTCATTTTGAGGCTTTCAGTATATTGCAACAGCATTTTATTATCACTCACTCAGCCCATAGTCGCGCTCATCCTCATCATGCTTCCTCCAGCGACAGCACAGGTGTTTGAGGACCATAGTTATGTGGCTAAAGATGATGAGAGGAGGAGGAAGGACAGGACGCTCATGGAAGGTCATGATTAGCTGGTACCTCTGGAACTTCCACACCTGGTTGGAGATGGACTTCACTTCAAAGAATGTGTTACTGTGAGAATGAAAGACAATATCAGCAGCATACAACATAGTTTCACTGGTTTGAGCTTCAGACGGCATGTCCACAATCTATTGGCTGACTGTGTGATGATGCGTGCAAACAAATCTGGAAAGCACTGGAAAGAAAATTGCAAGCTACAATCAGATTTCCTGACTTAATATGCATGACTTAATTATGTCATTAGTCAAAAGGCTGGTCATGTGAGATATTCATATGACATGGTTTTTATTTACATGGTAAAAGAATGCCATAGCACTGTTATTGTAATGTTATTAAACAATATGGAATTAACATGATGCAGTGTATAAAAGAAATAGTAAAACAAGGACAAAAAATAAGGATTCAATATGAAGTATAGTCATATTTTTATTCAATATGACTATTATTATATATTTTTTATCATTATTAAAATATAATTGCAAGGATATCAGGATTTTTGCCATTGAAAGTTTTGGTAACACTTTATAGTAAGGTTCATTAATTAACATTAGTTAACTACATTAGTTAACATGAACTAATAATGAACATCTACAGCATTTATTAATCTTGGTTAATATTAATTTCAACATTTACTAATACATTATTAAAATGTTGTATTTGTTAACATTAGTTAATGCACTGTGAACTTGTATGCAATGAACAAACAATGAACTACTGTATTTTTTATTAACTAATATTAACAAAGATTAATAAACACTGTAACAAATGTTTTGTTCATTGTTAGTTCATGTTAGTTAATACATTAACTATTAACCTTATTGTAAAATGTTGCCAAAGTTTTTTTTTTTTTGTTTAGTTTGTCCATTGTTTAGAAAAGCACACACAATATAAATATCCGTTTAACTTACTTAAAGACAGCAATGAGCAAATTAACCAGAAGGATATTGGCCACCAGTAGGTAGCAGGCCATGATGGCGGGGACAATCCAAGCTCCGGTTTTGCAGGGTGGGAGAGTCACGATGGCTCCATCCTCTGTGGTGATATTCTGACCACATGGAGCTGTTAAAATATACATACAACTGAGTGTTGTCCAAAAATCAATGAACTGTCGGACCAAAAAAGAAAAGAAAAGAAAATCTTTGATTTGTCTTTGACAAATAGCAATAAAGGCCACTTTAGAAAATTGAAAATCTCCTACTACCTTTCTGACACATGCTCAAAAACATCAAAATAAAAGAACCAGTCAAAAGTGGGTTGTGGATAAAACTTGAATGGAAAGACTGTATGCACCAAGTTGTGGAATTCAAATATATTAAAAATATATTCCATATGTAAATTTGCATCCCCAATATATTTAAACATATGCAATGTTTAAAATATATTGATATTAAATGTACAGCATTCTTTTTGATGGTTGCTTGTAGTTGGTTAGAATGTATTGAAAATACATCATACGTTTTTTCCAAGTGGGATGGTTCAGTTGCTGTAGCTTTCAAGGAGAAGAAAGTCAGTCAGGTTGATATTAATTTACATATTTAGTAGTATGTCATTTACTGGTTTCAATTTTTAAAATCACACTCAAGAGCCCAAAGTGAGAGAACTGAAGTAACAGGTAATATTGAAAACGCAATTTATAATTCATTTTTTGTTCAATTCCAAATTGTCAAAAACTCTGACAACTGAACCACGTGAAAAAACTTTCATACTGATGAGTGGAGGCAAATGCATTTTGTTGTCAAAGGATGTATAGCGGACATATGAGATGGTCTCTTTCCGAGATGGTCCTCACTGCAGAACACGAAATCCAGGGGGAGGAGTTGGATTCAGATCCAACTCCTCCCACCTTACATATACCTAAACCTACCCATCTCTACCCCCTGATCCCTAAACCTACCCATCTCCACCCCTTAGATCTGGATCTAACTCCGCCCCCTGGATCTCGTGTACTGCAGTGAGGTGCTACTGCTCTTTCCAGAAACATGTTTGGAGCTTATCTGAGGAAACGCAAATGGGCACTGATGCTCATGCTCTATTAGATATGCATAACACGTAATATCAACCCAGTGGATTTTCCACCGGTAAATTCAGATTACATTGTGAAATGAGAAGGAATCACACTGACTTTGCGGACTACCATAGTAATGGGACATCATTTAGTGCTAGCTGGCTGTGGGAGGCTCATGATGGTAATAGCATTATCCAAGTTTCAAGTTTCCATGATAGGGTTTTAAAAAAACTGCAATTGGACCTAAACAATTTATTATTGGTCATAGCACCTTGAACATTTCCCCCACCACGGAAACCTGTCCATTAGCCTTGCAGTGCCGTGCAGGGGTGTCATACACTCAATGACCATCAGGGGACGGAGATGAGGTGATGACATGAGTGTGAAATTAGAATGGCTCTGGTGATAGAGATAAATCTAGCAGAATTTATATATTGGAAATTGCCTATATGGGATGGACCACTGCTACGCCCAGGTCCATGAGTGCGAAAGTAATTTTCGACCAGCCAGAGTTTTTCATTCACTTTGTGCTGTAGCTTCCTACTATTCACATCTGAAACAAAGAACGAAAGCGTTATTTCAGCTCTCTTGTCTTTGGGCCATCAATCTCTCAGCGCGCGCACACACACAAACAAACAAACAAACAAACAACTGAAAGTAAGCAAACAACAAACATACACACACTACTTAATGAGAAAACAAAAAGAGATGCTTATCCACGTGACCGAGGCACTACATTGCTATGACTGATTTATTTCAGGCACACAAGAAAAAGCATAAATCTGACAAGAAAGAAAAACGACACTATAAGCACTCAGGTTTTGCAGCAGTAGAGTAAGATGATCCTGGGGTAAGATACAAGTCAAACATCTTTATTATTCACAACCTATAATTAGGTAGAATCATTCAATTTGATCATTGCTACGATTGTCATGTTCCTTCCAACTTTTAATATATGTAATTTAAGATATTATTCACCTTTTTATGTATCTTTTTGACTGTGGTTCTATGATTTGATTGTCTTTAATTCACTTTGAGTGAACTAAACCTGATGCATGGTTCAAGTTAAATTTGAATATTTTTTTATTTAAATATATTTGCTACAGTTCAAAAGATAGAATATAATTTTTTTCCATCAAGGATGCATTCAGTTGTTCAAAATTTACAGTAAAGACTTGTACATTACATATATATATAAATATTAAGCAATACAATTGTTGTAAACATTGATAATAATGAGAATATTTGAATATCTGAAGGATCATGTGACTGAAAACTGGAATAATGACTGCTGAAAATTCAGCTTTTCCATGACAGGATTCAGGAATGATATGCATTGTAAAATATATATATAAAAAATATATATAAAAAACATTTATTTTAAACTGTAACAATTTACAATATTACTGTTTTTACTGTATTTTGGATCAAATAAATGCAGCCTTGGTGAGCGTAGGAAACGTCTTTCAAAAAAAAAAAAAAGAAAAAAGAAAACCATTCCATCCCAAAACTTTTGAACAGTAGAGTCAAAAGTTATGTCAGATGTACATTATACATCCCAGGGGAGATTTTACTCCAATGCCCATTTATATGATTTTCAATTTCACGCTCTAACACAATGGTTCTCAACTGGGGATCCACAGAAAACTCTGCACATTTATATTATTTCCTTTAGTATTACAATACTTTAACTATTAAAATGCCAAACCATGATATAATATTCATGTCTTTGCTGAAAAAATAAATAAAACATAGCATCAACATTCATTCAGACAATTTTTATTCTATACCCACAGAATCATGAAAAAATAAAATCAAAAGTCATGAGAATAGGGTTAAATATGGCTCGGTTAAAGTTATGTTTTTGCACCCTAAACTCTGGGGATGAATAATATAGATGATATAATGTCAGATCACAAATTCTAAAAGCTAAATTACCCATTGAAACATATTAAGAGTGTTTTTCTAAGTCAGACTTTTGCTGATGCTCTTCTGCAGTTTTACTATGAACAATTGGGTCTTAAAACCATTTTGAAACAACAGAAGCACTGTTCCATATCATCCTGCAATGACAATATAAGTGCAGCCATTTACAGAATATGACACCATTTAGAGAACATACACAAGCACAACTATACATCACAAAATTTGATCCACATATAACCGTTTCAGCTGTTAAATGCAAAGCTTTCATCATATTTGTGTGCGCATTTATGCTATCAGATAACAGCTTACCATATTTGTTCATACAAGCTAACCACTAATGAGACATAAACCTTGAGATGCTGTGTGTGAAACTTGAGTATACCCAAAATGCCCATGTAAATGTTAGTAATAACCCAGCCTTACGGTCGATTTGGTCAGCAAACACCTCTCCGTAGATCATCCAGTATGGCATGAAGAAGATGTTGCGTGCCAGCATCCAGGATGGGTCCTCATTGGGATTGAGAATTGCCTGCCGCGCCACCCCGAAACTCATCAGCACCACCAGCATGATGATCACAAAATACATCATGTCGATCATCTACGTTCACCCCGGATCATTGAAGAAGGTGAAAGGAAGGATAGAGAAAGATCAAGAGTGTTAGGAGCTGTTACATAAGTAATTTCAAATTGCTGTCAAAGTTCATTATTAAACCGATTAATCAGTCTCCCTCACCATCTTGCCAATCATCATGACGTATGGACCCAGGTATTTGTTCACTCCGAAGATATCTAGCAGTCGTATGTACCAATAAATGATATTGACGCAGTAAATGACCCTCCCGTAGCTCATCAGGGGTGGGTCTTGTAGGCGAAGCACCATCCCAATGGAGAAGATGAGGATGGCCATGAGGTCAGTGACGTTCCAGTACTCCTGTAACCACACTTTCACCTTCTGCAGGAGCTTCCCCGGCTCTGACATGAGGATCTAAGGGACAGGATAGAGTTAAATAGTGAAGAACATGGTGAAAGCCCTCATGTTGGACAAATGAACTTTTCTAAACAATTGTAAGCCAAAAACACAGAAAAACAGTAATATTGTGACTTTTAATTGTTCAATTTAAAATAAATGTTTCCTATTTTAACATTTTTATAAAATGTAATTTATTCCTGGGATGACAAAGCTGAATTTTCAGGATGGACATGGGCAAATGAACTTCAAAACAACCATTAACCACCAGACAAGAAGCAAAAGTATTCGCATTTGTACATTTCCACAAGAGGGCAGTAATAGACTGTTTATTTGAAAGAGTGCACATTCTGAGGTCTCCTCAACAGCAAGTTTTTAACTGAATGGCAGCTGTGTAATTATATGCAAATGCAATTATTAGACATTGCCTATGAATAATAAATCATCTTTTCGCACATTTCAGGGATCGAAGGAAACAATATTGTTTTCTCACTGAGGTCTAATGAAGACTCACCTCTCTCATCTTCTCAATGCCATTGGTGAAGATGTAGGCAATCACAATCCACTCCTGAGGAGAGGGCCACAGGTCCATCTTCACTAGCACAATATAGTTGAAGAGCATCAAGTACCCTACATAGGCCAACTGTGGGAATACAGAGAATCATGATTTGATTAGAGAAAATAACCCTCTTTGGTCAGTTTAAGCTCAAACAATGAAGTTTATTAAATTCACAGAGAATACATGATAATTCTGACTTTCATTATGTTAGCTTTACTTACATAAGAGTTATTCTAGTTTAGAGTTTTAGATTTTTTTATTTTGGTCTCCATTTTATTTTCAATACTGTTTAAAAGTTTGTATCAGTAATATATTGAAAGAAATGTAATAATTGTATTCAGCAAGGAACATTAAATTGAACTAAAGTCACAGTAAAGATTTCTTTGGGGTCAGTAAGATTTTTCTTTTTGAAGAAATAAAAAAGATGGTAATAAATTGATCAAAAGTGACAGGAAATACATTTATAATGTAACAAGATTTCTATTTCAAATAAATTCTGTTCTTTCTACTTTCCAAAGAATCCCGAAAATCATATATCATAGTTTGATAATAATAAGAAATGCATCCTGAGCACCAAATCATCATATTAGAATGAAGGATCATGTGACACTGAAGACTGGAGTAATGATGCTGAAAATTCAGCTTTACCGACACAGGAATAAATTACATTTAAAAATATATCAAATTTAAAAAAGTTATTTAAATTGCAATAACATTTTACAATATTACTATTTTTATTGTATTTTTGATCATTATGATCATGAGCATAAGAGACTTCTTTCAAAAACATTTAAATCTTTAAACGGTACTGTCTTTTTTTTCAGTATAGCTTAGTGGAGTTTTCACTCTATCATTGTTAGTTTTTCTGTTTTCTTAGTTTCAGAATCTTTAGTTAATTCATTTTTAATATTTTAGGGCTACCAACGTTAATGTGCTAACGGATAAAATAATTACCAGCATTAAATTACTTAGAAGTCTAGCATTAATTATCTATCAGGTTTAATGCAGGCGTGTTGTCAAGTTCTATAATATACCATACATCACCAACTAAAAATTATTTGTCATTTTTATTTGATTTGATTTTAGTTAGTTTTGGAGTCATGAAAATGTATTTAGTTAGTTTCAGTGGTTCACAGTTACATTTATTTAATAGATTGTCACTCTCACCAGTGGAAAACAGAAATATTGCTCAGTGTAAACTACAATGTGACAGTGTGATGAGAGAGAGAGAGAGAGAGAGAGAGAGAGAGAGAGAGAGAGAGAGAGAGAGAGAGAGAGAGAGAGAGAGAGAGAGAGAGAGAGAGAGAGAATATATAACAGTGAGTATATAACAAAAGACACACAGCATATAGAGCAGAATTTTTCATCTTTTGGAGCCTGGAGATTTGTCAGATTCATGGCCTATATTTAAAACATAGATGAGGCTAAATAAAAAAAATCTCAGCTGTTTTGATCTCTACTTGCTTGCATTTGAACGTTTTTCCCCCTGGACCTGATATGGTCTCTATTGATATGAATTGAACTGAACTGAAAAATTTCAGAGGACATTTCTCTGAAGAATTCACATACAAGGTATTTTGATGTTCATATATTTGATATGATTTGATATGCTTAACAGACTGAACAATACTGTGTGTCTTTTTGTACTAAATGAGGGCACAGCTGGGGCTTTTACCGTGTGAAACCAGAACTTGACGATGGGGGCGTTGTAAAACTCGTAAATTTTGCGACCCAGTGGAATCAGCCGATGGCGGTTCTGAACCTCCACCACCTGTTTCTTACGTGAAGCTTCTGTACTGACGTTTCCCAGCATGGCCTGGAAAAAGTATAGAGGAGAAAAAGAGGAGAAAAATAGAAATCATTGCTTTTACACACTATTTGCATAGTGTGACTTCTCACCCAGAATTGCATGCAGCTGTTTCACTGCTAAGCAATCCTGAGTGTCGAGGAAGGTGAGATATTCACTATGAGCTGGGCATTGATGATTCCGCTGGGAATGGTCGTGCGGAAAAAGAAAGAGAGAGTGTGAGAGTGTGTGTGAGAGAGAGGAAAAAAGAAAAGGGGAATGAAAATGCCCAGTGTCATGAGTTATTTGGACACATCCTTAATCCAAGAGTGGGGAGCTTATCCCGTAAATGGAAAAATATGGTGCACTCTTGGACATTATGAGTGAATTGTATTGCAACAACTTTTTTATTTTTTTTTGCTGTTGAAGCTGTTTGGTCAAACTTTGCTGCATTACAATCTTACAAAGTACACAATGTCAACCTAAATGCAATGAACAATTTTTTTTTTTTTCACAGCTTATGTTATGCACAAGATCTAATTTTGGCACAGGCATTTCAATGTTTTAACAGAGAAAAATTACTGCAATTATACTTTCCAGAAGAGCATTCAAATAAATTGCAATACAATTGTCATCTTGTGTTGTAACCTCATATTTCTATATTATATTCATAGTGAAGTGAGGGGCAAAACTTCCATTTTTGATACTGTGTTGTATATAAGATCAGGTCAACCCAGTCACGTTCTGGGAAATGTAGTCCTTCTCAGTAGTTTTGACCTACAGTAGTAACTCTTGGACTACATTTCTAAACTAGTGTCTTGTGCTGACCTGTTTCTTTAGAGCAGTGGTTCTCAAACTGTGGAGGATTATATGAGCTGATTGGCTGATTTAAAAAAACAGACCTACATAAATAAAATATTGTAACTGACATAAAGCACCAACAATTACTGTAACTGACTGTGTTTAAAATAATCTGATAAAGTGTCTTACTTTCAAAAGTTTGGGGTCGGTAAATTTTTAACTTATGCTCACCGAGGCTGCATTTATTTGATCAAAAATACAGTAAAAACAGTAACATTGTGAAATATTATTATAATTTAAAATGTTTTCTTTTTTAATATTTAATGAATTTTCAGCATCATTACTTTAGTCTTCAGTGTCACTTGATCCTTAAGAAATCATTCTAATGCTGAATAGAAATTACATTCTTTTGTAACATTATAAATGTCTTTGCTGTAATTTTTGATCAATTTATTGCTGTCTTGCTGATTTTTTTTCTTTAATAAAAATCGTACTGACCTTAAACTTCTGAACAGTACTGTACATTCAAATGTATCAAAACTCTAAGACAGTTTTGTTTTTGAAAGAAATTGATAATTATGATGCATTAAATTGATAAAAAAATACTGACTTTAAAATGTCACAAATGACCATTTCCAATTTCATATAAAAACTGTATTATTTAAATTCTCTGTTTGCCATGTGCAGCACTAACAACTTATGCATTCTAGTCGTCAGTTTATGAGATATTTATAATATTGCATAAGTATAGCACCAGTCTCTTTCTCTGAGACTCCAATGTACTCCTTATCTTGTTGTTGTTCATCTGGGCCATCCACATCTCTCTCTCTCTCTCTCTCTCTCTCTGTGTTGTTTAAATCAGGTTTGCTTTCTTCTCTCAGAACAGTAGTGTACAGAACAGCCTTCAGTTCTCAAAAGAACAACAGACTGGAGTGTTTCTAGGAAAATGTTTTTGTTTTTGCTATTTTTAAAACCAAAATTTGACTTCAAAGTGTATTGTAATACTTTGGCAACTGAAAAAAGACACTGTACTACCATTTAAACACTTCTTTAAATAGCATAAACATTTAGACTGTGCTAATAATAAGAACGTTTTTCCATTTTCCGTAGTTTTTTTTTAGTAGAATGGAGTAATGGCTGCTGAAAACAGGGCTTTGCAATTACAACTAAAATTTTCTTTTTAAATTTTATTTCAAAACAATAGTACTGTTTTTGATTGTATGTTAAATAATTAAATGATACATTGGTGAATAGTCTTATGAAGTCTTAGTGTTTCCCAAAATATGGAATGGTAGTTTAATTGTTCAAACTTCTTTATTAGCAAACATGGCTCATTTGGGTTGGTTAACTAAACATAACAGTTTTAACAAAATAAGAACAACATTCTGGATCCATAAAATTAAGACAATTTCAAGATACAAGGTACAAATTAAGGACAATTTGTACTCTAATCAAAATTGTAAGTAATTGTTTTGAAGTAGTTGCTGCTTTCCCCCAAATTTGGGGCTGTTTATGCAGTCCACCATCTGAAACAGTTCAAGAGCCACTGCTTTAGAGCAACACTTGACAATATTCGTGCAGTTTTGTGTGAAAGAAGGCACTTCTGGTTCAACTTAAAAGTGAAGGTTGTCATCATGGAGAAGGCAGATCAAGGCTGCTAACATAATGCAATATTGAAACAAGCCTTTAACATGCACAATGGTGTTGTAGATGTGTGAATGATAAAGACACAGCATTCAGTCACAGTACCGTACTTCAGACGAGACCCTAGCGCAAAGAAAAGAAACAGAGGAGACAAGGACAGAGGCAGACGGAGACACGATACAACTCCACAACCACGCGTCTTCGCTTTGACAACGAGGAACGAAGAGAAAGGGCGAAGTGGGAGAGGGGTGTGGGGCGGGGAGGTCAGAAAAACGGCAGGGTTGGTACGGATTTCTAAGAAGAGGAGCCACAGACTCGAGGAAAAAAAAAAAAAAAAATCGGAAGCATATTTGAGAGGCCAAATTGGTGGCAGGTTGAGGACAGAGCAGAGCAGATGTGCCTAGGTGTGTGTACGTGTGTGTGCCCGAGTGTGTTAGACTACAAGCTAAGGGACGAGGCTAAGGTGGGTGCTCTCACCACGGAGTTGTACTGCGTCTCACAGTAAGATCTTACTGTGAACTCCATGTCCTCCTCCTCTTTTTCTTTAGGTTGTTTCTCGGGTTCATCCACATCCTTCTCCTGCAGGTAGGTGTCCTGATCCTGAGGCATATATGACATCTCGTCCTTATTTTTAAACTCAAGACTCAGTATGGAAGGGGGGAGAAGTAGGCCCAAGATAACCTTGTGGACAAAACAAAAACACAGAATTTGAGGGGGAAAAAATCCACGGTTACATTTCATTATTTAGTAGTCAGTAGACCAGTTCCTCCAGTCACAGAATGCCTGTGAAGATGAAATAACTGTCTCTCTCTTTCTTGCAACAATAGCACCTGTGAGATATTAAACGCCAATCTCACCACTAAGGTCTGAACAAAAGGCAGAAATAAACCATGCAGAAAGTGAGCGAAATGCAAGGAGAAGCTCTGCACAGCTTGTTCTATTAGGGACTGACATATATAGCATCTGTCTGAGAATGTGTCAAAAGATTGAAGCTTTTTTTTTTACTCTCACTGACTACTTTATTACACATTGCTAGTATCGGGTAGGACCCCCTTTTGCCTTCAGAACTGCCTTAATTCTTTGTGGTATAGATTCAACAAGGTGATGGCAGAATTCCTCAGAGATTTTGGTCCATATTGACCTGATAGCATCACATCGCATCAGCTGCGCATCCATAATGCGAATCTCCCGTTCCAACACATCCCAAAGGTGCCCTATTATAGTGAGTTATAGTGACAGTGGAGGCATTTGAGTATAGTGAACTCATTGTCATGTTCATGAACACAGTTTGAGATGATTTGAGCTTTGTGACATGGCGCATTATCCCCCTGGAAATAGCCATCAGAAGATGAGTACACTGTGGTTATAAAGGGATGGACATGGTCAGAAACAATACTCATGTAGGCTGTGGCATTTAAACAATGCTCAACTGATACTAAGGGGCCCAAAGTTTCCCAAGAAAATATCCCCCACACCATAACACCACCAACAGCCTGAACCATTAATACAAGACAGGATGGATCCATACTTTCAAGTTGTTTACACCAAATTCTGACCCTACCATCTGAATGTCCAGCAGAAATCGAGACTCATCAGACCAGGCCCCAGTTTCGGCCTTTCTATCAGTTCAAACCAGTCTGGCTATTCTCCTCTGACCTCTGGCATCAACAAGGCATTTTCGCCCATAGAACTGCTGTTCAATAATGTGCAGTTGAACAGGTGTACCTAATAAAGTGGCCAGTGAGTGTACATTCATAAGTTTGGGATCGGCTGCATTTGTTTGATCAAAAATACAGACAATATTTTAATGTGGAAACTTTGAAACATTTTTTTTTAAAACAGAATGTTGATTTTAAACCTTCTTAGGTGGTTTGAAATCTAATTAAAATTAGATTGTTGTTATTGTGTCTCAGTCGTTCTTTACTGAAACAGTAGAGCATGGCGCTAGCAATGCCAATGACATGGGTTCAATTCTCAGGGAATGCATGGACTGATGAAATGTTTACCTTTAATGCAACTCGCATCTGCCAAATGCATAAATGTGAATGAGAAGGTCAGTCTGAACGGATTTTATGTGTTTTTCGCTCATTTGATGTGCGAAAAGAGTTGCAACAAGAACAACTTATGTTCTCAACAGGTATTATGGTTTAAGGATGTGTTTTGATGGACAAGCTGATGTAAAACACCACAGAACATGTAAATGTTTTCCATTCACACCCTGAAGCTAGTATGCCAACTGTCCCCTGTGCACCATATCCCTTGTTTAACTTTTACACCGGCAGTGACACCAGAAACATTGTATATGTCCAGATTTGAATTCTGCCATCATGAAAAACAAGCAATTTTGTGAATTAAATTTCTTTACATGGCCAACCAATTTAATTTGCAAATCTCCCGACAATAAATATTCCTGTCATTTTGGTGTCTCTCGAGTAAGAATGATAATTAGACTAGAGATTATTCAGAAAGCTATTAGAGTATTGAAATGGCACTTAAGATGCAACATGCAAGTTGCTGGCCTCATGTTGATGAGGACATGGTAAACACAACAAAAATGACAGATTCACCCCCAAAAAGCCTAAATTTGGCAGGCAAATTCACAAATACCGTAATTTGTTGAATATTTTTATAGTTGCGATGTAACAGAAGAGGCGACAGATAATTTCTTATGTATTGTAATGTACATCAGAGTGAAATAGGGAAAAAATTTAGGGCTGGGACTAGTTCTATCTATCAGTTGTTGATTGGGTGGAGGCAGATCTGAATGTGAGCTTGCAGTCGTAAGAAAGGAGCAGGTTTAAGCAGACTAAGTGATTGGAGAAGACTAGCAAAGAGAAGTCTATCGCTTCACCGTAAGAACCATTTATGACATTTTGATTAAAAATTACGAGGTCAAAACATAAAAAAAAAAAATTAAATTTGCATGAATGAAGTGTTCACAATAAGACCATTAGATGCATTAAGGTGAATTTCCATTTCATGCTGACTTTTTTCTCCCAGATCTGACCTTCAGGCCAGAGTTCTTGCGCATGCGCAGACGTCCCATCCACATGTCAGTGAGAAGCATCTGGCTACAGGTGTGGGCGATGAAGTCCCTGTGCTTGGCAGCCACAGCCAGCTGCAGACAGGTGGCATTACTCCAGTTCTTCAACTCGTAGGTCAACAGCTTCATGGCCATCTGTTCATCCTGCTTATAGGACTGATCGAGCAGCTCAACAGCCAGCTGACCAAACTCCCTGATGAAAAAAAAGACAGAATATTTCTGTGCCAAAGATACATTCATATGCACATAATCATGCAAGATCTTCTCTACACAACACAAAACAGCTTGTTTTAGGTGTGCAAGCAGGATAAGCTAGTCTCAAATTCCATTACAAAGAGAAAAGGGTGCACATTAGACTTTTATGAATTTTAGTGTCTTTGTGGCCAGCTACTGTTCCTTTGATGGGATGCCAGTTTGGTACATAACAGATGGTCTCCCCAAACATATCCACCCTAGAGTTGTACACTCAACAGCAATGGGAACAGGACAGGCAGGTAAAATCCTTGTGTGTACACTCATTCTTGAAGTAACAGGGTCATTACATATCTTTACATTCATACCTTGAGTTCTGATTGAGTTCCTGTGAAATGTCATCTACCATGTCGTTTTCTGACGCTTCGTGGGCCATCGCCTTACAGAGCTTACAGGCAACCAGTGCTTTAGCCATGGCCTCCTCGCCATGCTGCCAGAAGAACAGGGCCATCTTCTGCCGTTTCATCAGCACTGCCCAAACCATCAGCTCATGGAATGGGAAAGGGAAATGATTGATTTCTGGGTCATCCAGGTCAATGTCAACTTCCTCTTCTCGCTTCCTTGTGGTCTTCTGACGTCCTCGCCTAATGGGCATGTCATCCTATCATGGAAAAGATTTTAAAAATATACATAATAATAATCATATTTTTTCCTTTATAATAATAGTAATAACCACATTCAGAATATAACTATAGGTACTTTATTGTCCTATTTTGCCCTAGTTTTGTAATGATAAAATAGGACAATAAAGTAGCTATATTTATAGTCAAAATGTGGTTGTTATTATTAGTAAGAGTAAACACAAATGTAAGATAATTGTAGGTAATTATAAAAAACCTCTGAACATGCATTACAAGGAGCATTTTCATTGTGAATCTTTATTACTTGAATCCAACCCTTTAAATCAAAGGAGAACTTAAAGAAAGCGTTTCAGTGAAACTCAGTTGGGATTTTATTGGAAAGCAGTGGGATACATAAAATTAAGAAATAAATCTCACCTCCATTCCAAGCAGCTTCAGGGCTTTTGGCTACAACACACACGAAAATAAAAACATATACAGGACAAAAATATCAAGACACGTTAGATTTGATTTATGCATTTCCCAAATTGTTTTAGCATCCTTCTGGTGCACATGTAAAAACATGGCATGTTCAATGAGTAGATAGGATTCTTCACGCTTTGCAATGATAAATTTAGAGCATCTCTCTGGTGGCACCACAGATGTCTGATCTATTTCAAGCCTATACAGCCGAATACGTAGAAAGATGTATGTGTTTATGTTCATGTAAGATAAAATGTACACACAATATTGAAGTACATGCATAGATTCATGAATACACACTCTCAGACATCATGTACTGGCAAACTACAGATAGGATGCTCATGTGACATTGGCATGATGGAGCAGCGATGTTTCATGTACTCTCAGTAACCCAGGTTGCACTCTCTGAAATCTGTTGTGCGTCAGAGGGCTGGGTTTTGTGGTCTAGATGCCTGAGCCTTCAGAGGAGTTAAAAATGTGTGAGAAAATTAGATATCATCCAGGTGTCAGTGGCTTGAGAATTTGTCTTGATGCCTGTTTACTCTAAAGTGCCGCTATATGGAAATTTGCTCTGCACCGAGTATCTTGCTTGTGCTAGTTCCATATGCCATCTCTGTGGTAGCTCAGATGGGAAATATTTTTTTTCCCCAGGTGAGTCATGCTGATAGAAACTCAACACATTAAATTACATTGGAATTTTTTTTCATTAATGCGAACCTGAGAGAATAATCTTGTGTTTGAAAAGCAATAACACTTTATTATAGTGTTATTTAGATAGCAGAAGTGATTGCCTATTTAAATGGGTCATCACTTAACTACAAAGATGTTCAAATTGAAGCAAATATATAAAAAAGACTTTCGTAATACGCATATTTTAAGAATTTCGTAAAAAAATTATGAGAAAATATTAAAGTTTTGAGAATAACATTAAACAAAATACAGTCAAAAGTTAAAATTATAATTTTTTCTTTAAATATTTCTACTTTATTCATAGAATACTGCACTCTTAAAGGCACAATATTTAAGTTTCACCGCTAGAGGTCGCAAAACAATAAGAATAGGCGTAGCTTGATAACGCTGTGAATGAGCATTGGTCATATTCACCTCCACAGTTGATGGAAAGCAATCCGACGGGACTAAGGCAGAAATCGTGTTCATGAGTGAGCTAATGTAACGTTTTATTAAAGGAGAACTCCGTTTTTTTGTACATTTGGAGTGCTGTCAGTACAGAGAACAACGACAAAAATCGGTGTTGCCTACACCGTGTTATCCTCTTTTTAAAATTTGCACCCTGTTAACTTCAATGGGGCAAGTTTTAAACCTGCTTTTAGCCTCTTAACATCCTTGATGTGTCATTACAAGTGCCCAGCCATTGTGAGTGATTCCTTTAGAGTTAACATGGGTGAATCTGACTGCAGTAGATGTGAAAGATATGAATAAAAATGATGTTATTTCAGCCAGCGCATACCTGTATTTTCTTCCTGTTTTCGGTCGAAGTCCACAGTAGTCGATTGTCGAGTTCAAGCGCATCACACATCACGCATCACTCGCGTGAACTCGACAATCGACTACTGTGGAGTTCGACCGAAAACAGGAAGAAAATACAGGTATGTGCGCTGTCTGAAATAACATCATTGACACATAGGTGCGACATGCGACATAGTGCGACATGGCTTGACTGGCTGTTTTCGCCGACGACGACCCCGCGCTTCCCACTCTCTCTCTCCCTTTGTTCGAGCCGTGCAAAAATAAGCGGCGTTCACAGAGGATGCCAGAGCAGACGGAGACGAGCGAGCACACGCCGGCCCAGTCCCCGCGTGCATCGCTCTCTCCTGAGGAAACCCCCTCACCGGTCCTGTTCACGCAGACGGACCAGCGCCCCTCTCTGTGAGCGGCAGGTCTCGTCTCTTTCGGGGCATTGGACGAGGATGAAGAGAAGGATGACAGTCTTTCCATCGCTGCATCCGACTGCGACGAGTGGGCGGGTTCCGTTTCCGGCCCCGCACCATCAACACAAGCCAGCGCGAGAACGAGCATTGATGCAGAGCTTCTCTGCGTGCTGACCAGGGCCGTCGAAGAGTCCACGCGCAGCAGGCTAGATCAGTGGTTCCTGCAGGGGTGCCGACAGGCCCCTCAGCAGAGACCAGCCCCCTTCTTCCCAGAAGTGCACGACGAGCTGACGAAGTCGTGTAAAGCACCGCACTCAGCTCACTTGAAGCCTTCCTTCTCCTCAGCGCTCTCCACTGTGGACAAAGGCTACAAGGCGATTCCTCTCCTCGAGGAAGCGGTGGCCGCTGACCTCTGCCCGCCCACCGCTACAGGATGGAAGGCCAAAGCGTCACATCCGTCCAAGCCTTGCCGCACCACTTCAGCTCTCGCTGGCCGCGCATACGCCACCCCTGGCCAAGCTGCTTCGGCGCAATATATTGCGCCACAGACCTGGCCCTGCGAGCAACAAAATCGACAGGCCAGGCGATCGAACGAAGCATGGCAAACTTGACGGTGCTTGAGCGGCACCTTTGGCTGAATTTGACTGATATGAAGGAGGCAGACAGGGCAGCTTTTCTTGACTCCCCTATCTCCACTACCGGTCTGTTCGGCCCAGCGGTCAAGGGTTTCACGAAGCGTTATACTGAGGCTCAGAAAGCGCCGCAGGCTATGCGTCACTTCCTCCCGAAGCGTTCCAGCTCTGCTTCGAGCCGCCACAAGAAGGCGCCACCTCCTCAGCAGGTAAAATTAGCACCTCCGGTCTCTCAGCCCCGCCCAGCGGCTGAAGTCCGTCACCGCTCTCGCTCTGCAAAGCGCCAGCAGTTCCCTGAGAGGTGGGACCCCGACCCAGGATTGTGTTGGACCCCGAGCCTCGCAAGCCTTCCTAGCCATAGAAAGAAAGAGGGAGAGGCCGGACCAATCTCCAAAAAGCTTCTCAAACATTTCCAAATCCCCTCTTTTCAGGTGGCTGGAAATGTCGATAATTCAGTAAATGGGTCTGTTACAAAACACTCACACCTGCAAACAAACGCCGTTTTTACGGCGACATAAATAAAGCACGAAAAGAGCTCTTTTCTGTCTGTGTCATATGTAGGTCACGTGCCCACTATAAAATACGCACCTCTACACACAAGCACTGTTCCCACAGTACCTTTTCTCCAGCTCACGCTGGGAATTCAATGAATGTAGGTCGTGTGCCCACTATTAAGTATGCACCCCTGCACATAAGCACTGTTCCCACAGTTTCAAGCTTTCCCCCAGCTCATGCTGGAAGTGTAATGAATGTAGTCTGTGTGCCCACTATGAAGTGCGCACCCCTACACATAAACACTGCCAACACGGTATCAACTCTCCCCCCAGCCAGTGCGGGAGAGGTAATAAATGTGGATTGTGTGCCCACTGTGAAGTACGCACCCCTACACATTAAAACTGTTTCCACAGTATCAGTTCTGCCCCCAGCTCGCGCTGGAGATGTGATAAAGGGTACGCCTGCTGTAAAGCGCGCGCCCCTGCACATGAGTGCTGTTCACACAGCGTTAAAATCACAAGACGGCTGGACGGCCGGGTCCCTGTCTCACAGCGGCCCGTCTCCAGTCTTCATTCAACCCCTAGCTATGCGGGCCAAGGCCTGGGAGGCTATTCTTGGTACATCAGAATGGGTGTTGAACATAATAAAACGAGCCTACTCGCTACAGTTCGCTCGCAGACCTCCGCGCTTTTTAGCTGTGGTCGAGACAACAGTGAGAAGGGACGTGGCTCATGTTCTTTGCACCGAAGTGTCAAAACTGTTAGAAAGTCGAACCAGTTCCCCTTCGGGCTTTTACAGTCGGGCTTTTACAGTCGCTACTTCCTCGTTCCAAAGAAGGATGGCGGCCTCATCCTAGACCTCAGACACCTGAACAAAGCGCTTATGATGCATCCGTTCAGGATGCTGACAACCAAGCAGCTCCTCAAATTCAAATTCGCCCGGGGGATTGGTTTTTCTCAGTGGATCTGAAAGATGCTTATTTTCACATCCAGATATCGCCTCATCACAGGCCATTCCTGAGATTCGCCTTCGAGGGGCAGGCTTACCAGTACACAGTACTACCATTCGGCCTATCACTGGCACCTTGATGCCTCCAACTTCGGTTGGGGGGCCCTTTACGAGGTCAGGCCCATCACTGGCTTATGGTCAAGCCCGGAGAGGCGCCTACATGTAAACTGTCTAGAGATGAGAGCGGTTGCTCTATCACTGAAAGCTTTTCTCCTATATCTAAAAGACCACCATGTCCTGGTCCGGATGGACAACATGGCAGTGGTGTCTTACATAAATCGCCAGGGTGGTCTCAGGTCAAACAACCTGCACATCATGGCCAAGAGTCTCATTCTATGGGCTCAGCACAACCTGCGCTTGCTGAGGGCGGCGCATGTGCCAGGCATTCTGAATTGGAGTGCGGATATGCTATCCAGAGACAATGTTCCCCCAGGGGAATGGTCTCTTCACCCACAGACAGTTCATCTGATTTGGAGCATCTTCGGCGAGGCAGAGGTCGACCTCTTCACCTCAGAAGACAATGCTCGTTGCCAAACATTTTTTACAAAGAGCAAAGCCATGACTGGCCGAGCCGCCGCTGTATGCATTTCCTCTGGTCATGATGCTACCACAGGTCATCGAACAGATCAGGGAGAGCAAGTGTGCAGTGCTACTAATAGCCCCCCTCTGGAAGATCCAGTTATGGTTCTCCGAGTTGGCGCAACTGCTGAAAACAGCCCCATGGCCGATACCGTTGAGAAGAGATCTCCTCACGCAGGTAAACGGGATGATTTGGCATCCCCATCCCGACTTGTGGGCCCTCCATGTATGGCCCCTCAACGGGTTCCCGGGTGTCTCCCGGATAGGGTGCTGAAAACCATCACTGAAGCAAGAGCGCCTTCAACTAGGCGTCTTTACGCTCAGAAATGGGTAGTGTTTTCTGGCTGGTGCGCAGCACAGAGCCTGGACCCCTACTCGTGCGATATACCAAGTGTACTCGCCTTCTTGCAAGAGCTCTTGGACGCTGGTTGCACTCCCTCCACGCTCAAAGTGTATGTGGCGGCCATAACAGCATCTCATGCTCTTGTGGCCGGAAAGCCACTAGGAAGAAACAACCTCATCGTGCGCTTCCTTAAAGGGGCAAGGAGGCTAAACCCTCCTATCTGGAACCTCTCTACGGTCCTGGAAGCCATGAAGGGTACCCCATTCAAGCCGCTTCGGTCTGCGGACCTGAAGCATCTTTCGCTCAAAACCGCTCTCTTACTGGAGCTCGTGTCAGTCAAGCGAGTGGGCGATTTGCAAGCGCTATCAGTAAGCGCTTCCTGCCTTGAGTTTGGGCCTAACGACTCCAGAGTCGTCCTTAAGCCAAGGCACGGTTATGTTCTTAAAGTGCTCTCTACTCCATTCAGAGCACAGGTTATTTCGCATGTAGCTCTTCTCCCGCCAGACGACGAAAGAGATTAAAATTTACTCTGCCCTATCTGGAGCGTTCTGCCTCATTCAGACAGTCGGAACAGCTCTTTGTATGTTTTGGCGGACACACTAAAGGGCTTACCGTCACAAAGCAGAGATTATCGCGCTGGATAGTGGACGCTATCACGCTGGCTTATAGTGTATAAAGGGCCTTCATTGCCACTTAGGTGTCTGAGCTCATTCCACGAGATGTATGGCCTCGTCGTGGGCTTGGTCAAGTGGAATACCTATTGAAGATATCTGTGCGGTGGCCGGCTGGGCCTCGCCGTCCACATTTATGAGATTTTATAACTTGGAAGTGCCCGCTTTGCAAGCGAGGGTTCTTTTGGTATAAAGTGTAAAACACATCCCCCTAAGCCATAGGGCTCGATACTTGTCTGCTTCCGGCTACTTGAACTAAGGTTCTTATATATAGTGAGTTCTTATATATAGAGTGAGGCTGGTGGCGCGAGTGCTAATGAGCATCACCTGTGCGCCACACCGGTCTCGAGTCACATGGAGGAGTTCCGGAAGGATAAAAGCAGGAGAGAAAGCAGTGCAAGACGAGAGAGGACCAGGCCTGGACTTTATGTTGTTGTTTTGTTTTAGTATAAGCGGCACTTGTCCGCATATTACATATTAAATCCCATACCTTTAATCTCCTATTTTTATGACTATTTTATTCTCACATTACAAATGTATTCTTATAACATAACGATTATGTTTTAGTAACATAGCAACTTTAAATTACTTCGTTCTTGAAATCTTAGTTTGCTATGATGCTGATTTAGAGCTACATGCCATTTTTTAAAGGGTCAATAACATACTCTTTTGGGTCCAAAAAGGTTGTGATAGAGGGTCCGAAATCTCTTCCTGGTGTAATTGCAGCGATAGGCTCCGCCCATGAGGTATTCAATTACCAATCCGATGTCAATCAGGCTGATGCGGTAGTCAGGGGGCAGGTTACCCTGTAAACAAAAAGGTTATTAATGGCAACACTGAACCCATGCTAACAGTTATGGCTATGAAAATGGCAAACGGTAAAGTCAGACACGAAACACGTACTCAACTACATACACACCCATCCACTCCCACTCCACAAACACACTGACATATTGCTAGAAGGAATCAAGATAATTGAAGAAAATTGTCTGATTCACCTTGAGGTAGATCCAACTGAACCCTGGATATTCTTGCTTGGAAAGAACACACAAGGTCAGTGAGACAGAATCATATTAAAGGGACAACATCCCACTGAGACCAAGCAAGTCTAGAATCAGGGTTTGGTGCCATATTGAACTGACCGTGAAAACAATAAGCCTCTCTACCCAGCCCCCCCCCCCCAAAAAAAAAACCCAAACAAAACAACAACAACAACAACAAAAAACCAATAGAGAGTCAGACAGAGTGTAGGAGAGAGAAAGTGATTAAAATAAAGAGAGAATGGAGTCTAATAATGGGCGGGACAAAGAAAGACCAGGGGAAAGTGATAAGAAGCAATTCCTCAGCTGTTAATTTAATGATGTAACTCATCTTCAGGTTTATGCCGACATTTGTGAGCTTTTCCAATTAGAGACTCCTTATCAGGGTGTCGAGATTTTTGATTGTAAGACTTAACAACATGAAGAGAACATGAAATCCTAAGATTCTTCCTTTCATTAGATCTATGGGCCAAATCTCTCTTAGCAAAATGACATCCCACATCCAGCCTTCAGGCTATGATAACTAGGCTCTGCTCTGGTTCTGTAATTATCAACGCAGAGCCACCATGGATCTTCTAAGCTGGGCTAATTACTTCAACCTCAGCAAATACCACAATATGCACAATGTGATGCTGCATTTCATTTGTAAAGACATTTTGTACTACAGTAGAGTATGTTCGTGTGAAATCAAAAGACATTTGAACATGTTAGTCTCCAGTGACAAGCAGAAGATTTGAGCCTTCAAAGTATAGTATACAAAGAGAAGACTAAATTCAAACCTTATGGTACCTGCATTGATCCTTTTCTATTTTTTAAGTGGAAATTGCAGTATATGCACAAATGTCACTGCAAGACCACGAAAATCACGAGAGTGCAAAAAGAAAGTAACCATGCACCCCATTATGTCTCGGAAATGCACTTATGAATAGTAATGAAGAAAAACAAACTATACACGACTTGAGTGACCTAAGAAGCAACAAACCAGTTGTTCTGACTGTTTTATAGTCTGAAAATCACTGAAAAAAGCAAAGGACAGACAGAAACAAAATAAGCAACTAATTCACCCAATCTCTCTGTTAGGCTAAGAAGCAGGAAAGACACCTTTGCTGAATATGCAACAGAAATCTAACACTAATCTACAACTTACACACACTCTCTCTAACATCCACTCACACACATGCATACAGAAACACACGCACACACAGACGCATGCACAGTGAATTCTTACCTTTTTCACATCTCTGACAAGGTGGTACAAGGTGTTGGATGGACCATGCCTCTGTTTAAGACAAACAGACACAAATTTAACCTTCAATAATCAATTACTTCAATTACCTTTGAACGGAAGTATATATATATATATATATATATGTATATATATATATAGCACTATAAAAATATTAATACTGTGAAATATTATTACAATTTAAAATAACAGTTTTCTATTAAAATATGTTTTAAAATGTATAATTTATTCCTTTTCATTCCTGTTTATTTATTCCCTTCAAAAATTATAAAAAAATAATATATATGCTGATTTGGTGCTTGAAAACAGTTGTGCTGCTTAATATTTTGTGGAAACTGTGATACATTTTTCCAGGATTCTTTGATGAACAGAAAGCTACATTACCGTATTATAGAGCTCTTCAAGTCTGGACAGTGTCAGGAAACGGTGCATGCTCACTCCGTTCTCAATCAACAGCTTCACAAAGTCCACTCTGTCCAGAACCAGTGCGTCCAGCATAGATTGCTCTAGAGAGCCCACCTGACCATACATAAATAAAGCTTATAGGTCCAGGACACATAGTACCCAAGCACATACTAAAACAGACATATAGGTGCACAGCAATTAATCGATTTCATGAATTTTAATCTGTTTGAAATGCAGCTACCGTGTTTAATTAGAGTCAGAGGTACACAGAAGTGCTTCTCGTCCCCTCGTGCAATCAATAAAGTATCTCTGTATCTATACCTAAATGAATTACAAGCACTCAGAGGAATGAAGTTTGTGTGAGTGGAGGATATTGCCTACAGGCCACTGCTGTCCGTAAATGAAGATCTGGCTCCGAGCAATGTCAACTCTGTTCCAGGCCAAAGCCAGGCTCAGCTGATCTGGAGCTGATGCATTGGCCCCTGGAAAGACAAGCAAGATGGCACATAATTAATGTAAATTCAACAAAACCAGCTTAAAAAAAGGCCTGGGAATATGCTAACGAGAACGTATAAAATGATGGATGAATTGTGCCTATTAAAAATGACCAATTTTTCAGGCTAATGTCTTTAAAATCATTGGTATGCTTAAACACTCTCAACTCCCATTGATTTACAAGTGCTTCTCACAGTGGAGAATCCTGAGGAATTTCCGGCTCTCGCATCATTACAATGCATACCGTTATGCCAGTTTAAAAAGCTGATTCTAGAGATAAATCACAGAGGAAAGCACTCTCCAGGGTCTCTGGCACTTTGCTCCGCTCCTGCTTCAAGCTAATAAACCTTCCCCCAGAGCAGCAGGACATTTGTCTTTACTTACTCTGGCCTGGTGCTTCTTCATTTACTTTTATGAGGGTAATCTCTCCAGACACAGTCTATTAAATAGACACCTCCGTGGCTTGTCTAGGTGTCGCCATGTATTAAACCATATTTGCATAATCTCAGTTAAGTGCCAGAAAATATCCTGCCTGGCTCCATTTATGAGCTGTTAAACCTAAAATACAGACATAGAGGCCTGTAATACCTGAAAGTGTCCATATGGGGCAATTTATGCTTTTGTATTTCATGTTGTATTGAGTTACTATATTGACGCTGGTGAAACAAGTCCTCAGCAACAGGAAGGCGCTGTATCAGCAGAGATTGGTCACATAATTATGTTTAATTAAGTCTCCGAGGATGAGCTTTAATTGCTGTTTTCTGCTGCTTTGAACTTTATCAGAGGTTAGCTTTATTTTTTCGCTTTAATTTCACACTACATCACAATAAATCTTGAGACTTGCCTTCTCACACCATGTGTGCATGCCATTTTGCCAGATCTGAAGAAGAAATGTCACCTCAAAAGTAACCTCTTATGGCATGGCTAATAATGAGCTACTGATAAAAGTTAATAATAAGCTTGCATGTTTTCAGTAATTAGCATAGCATACACTCTCTAAATCAGCAATCAAATGATTCGCTTAGTTTTGCTATAAAGAAATTTAAGGTAACAAGAATCATACATTTTAAAATTAATGCTAGTGTCAGGGATATAAATATGGCCTCAATTGGTATCTCACAGAAAACTTTTTCAATGGCTTTATTGGATAGGACAGTGTAGAGATCAGACAGGAAAGCACAGGGTAGAGAGAGAGAGAAACGGGATCGCCAAATGACCTCAAGCCTGGAATCAAACTCGGGTTGCCGGAGGCGCAGTTGTGCTATGTCGGAGCGCTGCCCATGAGGCTATCAGCTCCAACTCTCACAGAAAACTTTAATATATTGAAAAAAGAAATAGAATAAAATATGTAACATTGGACTACACTAACATATATGTAATAGGGGTCACTGTTAGTTCCCTTTCAGAACACTGAAACTGTCCCTTGTATAATTGACTTAATTGGCATTAACTGCTTGTGCGAACTCAAAAATACAACATAATATCTGTTCTTTGACTATGTACCAACTGATATATGTCCCTTATACATTCATTAAGGGAAAATGAGAGAGCTGGGAACTGCATGAGTAAATCATTCTTTAGATGCGCTGGAAAGTACTATGAATTATGCAAGAGCAATGCTGCTGGCTTTCAGAGCAACACATGGAGCTCTCGGAGGAAAGGCTTCACTGGAATCCCATCTTTTGAAAGGGATTTAAAAGTGGGTCTTAAGAAGCATAACCAGTAGAGCTTGCATTTTGTTCACTCCTCTCAGTGGCAAATGTCCTGTTAACCTGGCGATTGCGGGCACTGAAAGTCGGTGGGCGGTAAAAGGGAAGTTAGTGTGTGATCAGAAAAAGTCAGATCTCTGCTCCACAACTTGTGGAAATTTACATAAAGATGTTTCAGATGGCCTTCATCGTTCTTTTACAACCATCAATTATTATTTAAACCAGGGGTCTTCAAACATTTTCAATCCATTGACCAATTGTTGGATAGAGAGACAGAGCAGGCACCTTGTTACATAGAGTATAAAACTGAGTTGTACATTCTACAACACAGTGGTTTCTTAACTACTGCTAGAAGGCAAGGGTTACCTCACCCAATCCCCTCCAAACTGCACCCCTACTGTTGAGGGCCTCAACAAACATCCAGGGGAGCCCCAATATCTTGTAACATTATTTAAAATTTCTTATAATTAAAAAAACACAAACAATAAAGATGTACAGCACTAAACTGACATCATATTTTCAAGTTGTTTTATTTCAACAGAGGTACCAGGGTTACATATCAGCTAAGATAAGAGGGCCTTTGAATATTGTCTCGGTCTGAGTCTAAATAAACCACTGCTATTATGTACTGTACTTCAAAAAGGCATAATCATTACTGGAGTAGTTATGTACTTGCACATTGCAATTTTACTTTTTTTACATTAATAAGGGAGACACATTGTAACAATTATCTACTCTAAACTATTAGCTTTGGTTGAATTTTATACAATTTTTTTTTTTTACCTCTTAATTTGCATTTTTCTCTGCAAAATTCAGTTTAAAATGAAATGATATACGAGCGGATCCCCACAGATGCACATGAGTATCCGCAAATTTACAAATATTACCTTTCAGAAGAGCTGTTAAAATAGCCAGATCAATGTCCTGGTGTCCCTCTGATCCCATTCGAAACACTGTTATCTGAGAAAGAGAGATATTGCATTATTGCTGGCATCACATGAACATCACAACTGTTTGAGTATGATAGCATGATAAAAGCAAATCCAATCATGGTGATAACTGCTTAGTGTCTTGCCCTTATAGTGAAGAGAAGTGACAATGCGCTGCATGCACTGCCATAACCGGAACAGTGTTTGCAGTTCTGTAAACACTGAAACGTTGCATTTGAAGGGCACCTTGTGGCTTCATATGCAATGCAACGTGTGTTCTGAATTCCAGAACATATAGAGCACAGGCCATTAATCTAACGCCTGTCATTTGAACAATCCACCTTTCTTTCAGTAGCATTTTCCATCTGTGTCTGGTATGGACTAATGAACTTATCTGTGGAAGTGGGAGGATTGGTTCAGCCTAATGTCAATAATGTTTTCATTTTCATCCCCCAAGCAACCATGAAATGATGGCACATTTAGAGTGTGTGAGCTTGAGAGGTGGTGGCAGTGGAATAAAGAATTGGAGCACTTCAGCAAGCTTAAATAACGGAACATATAATCCTTCAAAATGTCTTATAGTTCAGAACTGATGAATAAACTAATGGTGCTATGCTTATGTCTTGTGTGTGGTCTGGTTCTGTGCACTATGAAATAATTTTGCTGTTGAAACTGGAGAGTAAATGGAATGTGATCATATCGAATAAGCACTTCATCTCCTCTACAAAGAGTATAGTGACGGCCAATTACTGAAGTGTCAGTTATTGATGACCCTGTGACTGTGGAGGTGACCCAACTCTGTGTGTGTGTGAGAGTGTGTGTGTGTGACTCCAACCAGTCAACCTTAAAGGGATATTCTCCCAAGAGTGAGAATGTACTCACATTCATGTCGATCAAAACATGTATGGCATTTTCTCTTCTGTGTGTGAAACACACACACACACACACACACACACACACACACACACACACACACACACACACACACACACACACACACACACACACACACACACACACACACACACACACACACACACACACTTGAAGAATGTTTCTAAGAATGATTTTCACTGTGTGAAGGGAAAAAAATGATACAGGTTTGGAATGACATGAGGTTGAGTAATTCATGACAGAATTTAAACTATCAGTTTAAATTCAACGCACATAAAACACAGCAGGAAAGTGATCCAGACACTGTTAGTTCTTTTCAAAATTTCATGTGCATATTGAGTACACAGCTGACCTATGGGGACATGTCTGTGATTTATAAGCCTGAAGTAGCTGAATAGAAAAAGTCAATAATGGATAATTAAATCATCTCCATGTGCCTCAGAGCACGTTTTAACAACTAAGGCACCCATTCGATTTTTAAAACAGGTTATGCCTCTACAAATTGTACCTTTAACAGACTAAAAACATGCCACAGTTAAAACCTGTTGATTGGTTAACATTAAGTTCACTTAATATATACGAGGAAAAACTGAAATAGATCTAACCTTTCATTTCATTTTGATAAATTAATGTTTATTGCATTATTTTAGTGTCATGTGTGCTAACATAAAAGTGTTGTATTTGTGTGCATGACACTGCAGGCACCTTCCATATATTTGTATTTACCTCAGCTTGTGGAAAAGCTTCTTGTTATGAAATTTATTTTATCATGTGGCTTTCTCTTTATCACCTGTGTTAAGGGGGTTGTCTCTATTTGATAAAGGTACAAAACAGATTTTAGTTGCAGAAAATCAGCAGAAAATGGCGATTAGATTTACCGTTTGGTTTAAATTCTGTAAATTAGTTTTAAATAGTAAAATTTACAGGTTGTTCTGTAAATATGCTTGCACTTTTTACTGTATTTTTACAGAATTATTCTGTCAACAACAGATGCCAGGTTTTTTTTTTTTTTTTTTTTGCAGACATCATAGAGATCCTTTAAATCCACCTTGTCTAGGCTGTCATGTCCCCACATGCTTCAAATCAGCCTCCATCATCCGAGTGCAAAAATGTCTTCAGTGACTTTCACCCAATTGCATTTACTCCAGTGGTTCTAGAGTTTTGAGAAACTGGTCACAGCAAACATTAAGACCGCTTTTCCAGTTTCCACAATATACTTTCAAATACACACCTTCAGGCACAGCTCCATGAACGATGGCATTACATTTGTCATCCTTATTGCACTTTGTTACCAAGACAACAAAATCTCATTTGTCAAATAATTGCTTATGTTTACTTCATCTCTGCATTGATCACAGTCTTTCCCCAGACCCTAACAAACTAGCTGCACTTAAGCAGGTAACTCTGTCTGAGGTAGACCTCTGGAGCTTTGAGGCAGTAAGTATCCACAGGCATACAACGCCTCTGTTGAGGGGCTCAGCCAAAGGAAGAGGTAAGACAGCTTGCAACCTGGTGCTAGAACAACTTCTCTATTAATGCTAGTAAAAAAAGAGATGATTGTTTATTTTAGATCTATGGTCTCGAGCAGTTCATTACTCGCAGCACATCAACAATGTTGTGGAGGAGATAACAGGCAGCCTTAGGTTAATGGGTGTTCACATCACCAACAAATTGTCATTGGCCCTGAATGCCTCTTCTTTGTTGAAGACTACACAACAGCACCTCAACATCCTAACAGAGCGTTCACTATGACACTGATTAAATCACTGGAGGTTGCTGCATCTGCAACTGATTGTTGGTTGCTAATAGCATTTCTCTTAGAAGCTTCTTCTGTAAAAGGTAGTGGAAAAATGTCTGTATTCGTATTGGTAGTGGCCGTGTCGCATCACTACTCATTTGCGTACAGTTGAACGCGCTCGCAGTCGATCATGTCACATAGCTGGAGAGCTCTGCCGCCCGTGGTCACTCTTGATAACTCATACATGCTTTACAGAACGTCCCGTAGAAATATATACCTTAATCAGGTTAGCGCAATGTTTCATTTTTTAAAGGAATGCACAGAAATACAGTGTGTTCAATGGATTGTCCTATTGTTTAACAACAGACCGATTGTTCAGCTGACAAAATGTGTTTTTGGAAAAAAAAAATCTTTCAGTAGACAAAAACTATGAAACAGTTTTGACAGTTACATGACCTAGGAACTTTCCACAGTAAAGACTCTAAGTCTATCCCTCAAAGCCTCGTTTTTCATCTAAGCTAAATTCAATATGAACTGGAGATTTCTGTAAGCAGTGTGACTTTCAGCAAAAAATATACCCAAAAAAATTATAATTATTGATATTATAAACTGAGGTCTCTTATTATTCCAACAAATTTCTGGGCCATTTTAATTTTCATACATTTCATTGATGGAAAGTAAATAAAGTCTCTTTTGAATACAGAAAAATAAGGTTTCGTCTTCATACATTTGCACTTATGAATGAAAATTTGCCCAGAATCAACATTAAATTAATGAGAAATTCATTTTTTAACCATTTAACAACATTCCAAACATAATGTTTCTTAGCAAAAGTGGACAGTGAATGAATTTTTGTCTCCAACCAATAAGACATGTTTTCCCAGAAAATATCTGACTACACACAAGAAAAGATGATCACTTGTCTCTATGTCAACTTGACAGAAAATACAGGGATTTTCTTCAAAATTAAACGGGTGTCTCACTCACTTGACAGGTATATACCATTAGATATTTTAAAATTAGTTTCATTATTTTGCTTTAGGAGCCAAAGCAAAGCTAATATACTGTGAACAAGAACATGTGGAGATCATCAAAACATGCAAACTCAGAGAGTGGGTTTAAACTTTTAATTTGAAATTGCATATTTAGAAACATATTGATGTATTCTCCTGTGTTAGCAGGAGAATCCGCTCCAACCCTCTACAGGTGTGTCAAAGCGAGCATCCTGACCTGCTGCTGTTTTTTCTGATGCCTCAGTCAGAAAAAAAAACCCTGCAGTGAGTAGTGAAATAGCTCTGTCCATCAGAGGCTTGTCTTCCTGCTGTTAAAGGTTATCATTACATTGAGAGGTGTGAAATTATGTCTAGCAGCAGAATCTAGAAAAAGGCTAAGGAGACTCTTTCTCTCCTTATACACTATTTTTAACTCTCCACTTTATTTAAATTACAGAGCTGTTATTAGGAGCACAAATGCAGGTTTTTGCTATCCTTCTCCTTTGAGGGGGCAACATTTTGTAATAGCCTTATTGGCGATTTCACATCTAAACTAGTCATCTGGTTTGACATTTCACCAATTGGGACAACACAACTTCAAGGGGTTTTAATTAAAATCAAAGGGAAAGTTGTGGAATTTGTGTGTAAAATGTATCGAAACAGAGAATTTGAATGTATGAGATGGTGTGTACAGTAAGTCTGTATCTAACGCTCATTGGAGATCTGGCGAATGCTGTTCGGTGGATTGCTTCATGCATCAGTGAACCAGGCCCATGGGCAAACATTCATCTTCATTTATCAGGGGTGAAATTTCCTTCCTCACCCACACATCCATTCCACCAGTCCAGCGCTCTCACGTTATCTTAAATCCTACAGCAACACTACTCACTGTTCCTCACATGTGCCAGGAGTTCATGTCTCCACTGGTCTGTCAGCTGTCCATCCATTTGTTCATCCATACAGTCACTGACCCATTCGACATGTGGCCGGATGTGACTCCATCTTTCCATCCATCATCATAAGCTGATCGGAAGCTGCATGTCATCCCCTGAAGCATCAGTCTATTTTCATTCAGCTTCATTCCCACTGACAAAACTCAACTGTGCAAAAAATAACGACTGTTTTCAAGCAAGTTTCCCCAAACATTACCTCCACATCATGCTAATAGTTCCGCCCCAGACACAAACCATATCGCTACGTTGCTTAAAGCAAACAGAAAAATCAGCCAATGAAAGGTTGTCAATTTGAACGATAACTTATAAACATTAAAAACACACCTTTGAGGTTGTTACATGGTATTTGGTTCTGCTGAAGCCATCAGTCAGCATTATTTCAGCTTATTTTTTTAAAATCATCATGTTTAAAGGGGTCCTATTATGCTATTTCACTTTTTCAACTTTAGTCAGTGTGTAATGTTGCTTTAGCTATGAGCATAAAAAAGATCTGCAAGGTTACAAATCCAAAGGGAGATATTTTATTTCCACTTTTCAATAACAACGAAGGACTCAGTTGGACTACACCACAAGTTATAATGTTAATCATTTAAATAATCTCTGCCAAAGTAGTAGGCTACGCAACTCATTTGTTTGACCTTCCTGAGGCTGACGAACTTAGAATGGTTAAAATTTATTTTAAACACTGTTCCTGAACATTGAAACCCCAACGTTTATCTGTGTGCTGCACATTTTATGGAGAACAGCTTCCAGACCCTAAGAGAGTAGCCTGAGAGTAGAGAGTATCTGTTGGATCACGACTTGTAAGTACACTGTAAAAAAAAATCCAAATTTTACAGAAATTAACTGCGATTTTTTTGACGATCATTTTAATTTAATTTTTAACTTTCATTTTAAATTGTACTCAAAGCTCTGTAAAATAATATATGTAGATTAAAAATTCAGCTGTTATGTTAGGTATTGGGACATTAATGACAAATTCCAGTAATTCACATTTTTTATACAGAAAATTTACTGTATTTTTCATACAGTATTTTTTCTGTTTTCTTAAATTACATAAAAATGTATGTAAAATTACAAATATAATCTGTAATTAAACAGTAACAAAACAGTTAAATGATAAAACGGTCAAATGACTGGCAATTTCTTTTTCATTATCACCATTGTTGCGATTCATACGCTGATTCTTGATGTCTGTGTGAGTCTATATGATTCTGTCAAAACATTTTCTGTATAATGACTTCATAAAATCATTCAGAGTATCACCACACAGCATGATTTTCTGCACCAATATTGGCATGCAAAATTAACAACTAAAATGTAACAACAAATATTAGACTTCAGGTGGTATCAATAAATCAGGCCATTACATGATGACTATCATCACTAAAAGTGACCAAGATCATCTGATCTGAGTTTTTCTTGGATTCCTACCATAACAAATATGTATCAGAGACACACAGTTAAAGCAGCCATAGAAAAAGTAATGTTAAAACTGAAGGGCCAAGAGCTCAACTAAAGCAAACACTGATCATCAAAATGGTGACATTAAACTTTATTATTTTCAATAAAACATCAACTTCTAAACCTCAGTTAATTCTCAATAAGAATGTTAGTTTGAAAGAAATAAGGTCTGGATTGTAATACCCGTAAGTGAGTATGCTGAGATCTTGAGAGATCTGTTAGTGTTTAATGTTCTGTTGGGATTTACTGTAAAGTGTTTCTGTATGGTCTGTTTTGTGGGTCACCATTGTGCTGAAGAGTAGAGCATGTGCTTCAGTCCAGGATGAGCAAAGAAACACTGATGATATGTTGCTTTATTTGACAGACAGTAACTGTTTTTTTTTTGCTTCAAATCAAGTTTTGTAGTGTTGTGATTCACCTTTTGTCTGATTGGCTTGGTTCATGGCTTATAACTCTTTAACGAAGATTTGAAAATCCCTATGGGAAAAATGAATGAAAAAAATACTTCCCGAACCAGCGGCACTGAAAAAGGCTGCGGGCACTGTTGCACTCCATGTGTCCGACTTGAAGCGCCGCTGCACAGACCGATTGGTGTATGACAACAAAGTACAGCGAGACAGCTCCATATGCCGCTTCAAGTCGAACACACCTATTTCCTACTATTCACTGACGCTCACGGCAACACAGCATATCAGACACAACTTTTAAATGTCAAATATTTCAGTTCTTAAAGGTGCATTAAGCAACTTTTCATGTTAAAAATACCTGTTTTTCTAACCCATACATGCTTAAACAATTGCCTGATGGGCTGAATGAGCCCTTCTCTGATCACTGCGATTGCCTCTATAATCCTGTACAGTAAAATAAATAAGAGGGATTCGGGCCGAATCTGAGACTGGGCGTGACGTCATGCGCGTTCAGTTGCAGTGTTGCAGTTTCATTTGTCGCCAGAGGGGGGCATAGTTCTGCAAAAACTCAGAGACTTGCTCTTTGCACCTTTAAAATAACGATGTAATGATGTTCAATTATTTACATTAAGTAGTTTAAAAATAAAGATATAGTTAATTCCAAAAATCAATAACAGATGTAAAAGATGCTTAAGAAATTTGATCCTATTTTACTTCTGCACCAGATTTTTTGCAGCAATGATTTTGCAACAGATATTTTGCATGGTCACACCTACCAATTAATTTGCAACGCTCTTTTTATTCTGAGTTTCAGACAAGTGCGAGTTCGCGATACCTTTTCCCATTTATGCTTCACTTTTCTGTGCTTTTCACTACATGGCACTTTTTTGACATGGGGTGGAGTCAAGAAACGGGGGGGGGGGGGGGGGGGTGCTCATACTTTTACTAGCATTAAAACTTGCATGGCGTTTTGTTAACTAAATGTTTATTAAAAGCATTTACATGGTCATTAGAGGTCATGTTACAGTGGTGTTTATTATGAGCCGTAGACTACTCGCTAACGTGAACTGTCTGAAAATAGCCAGGACCTGCTGTTTATTTCTCTAAGTCTGGACACTTTTATAGCATTGTAATGTTTAGGGTTTCATTTTGTTAACTAAATATGTATTAATACTGCAATATTGGTGCTAATTATTTTGTAGGCTACATTGTAATTGGCTATTTGTTTTTTTTAGTCTAAGCTTTAAGGTAATATACAGGTAAATTATTAAAAAACAATTTCAACTCAAATCAATATTTCAAGTTTTTTTGTGTGTGTGTGTGTGTGTGAATAGTTAACAAGTGAAATGCTGTACCGAATATAAGCCCTTTCAGGGCAATAGAAGACCCTAACATTATAAGCTGGGATGAGAGAACAAATTTTGACATTGAAAAACATTTTTCCACAATTATGCAAGAGCTAAAACAATGGTGTTTCCTAGAATAGGAGATTAAAATGTGTGAGGGAAAACTAGCAGTGCTAACTCCTCTCTGAGCCAATGGAAACATGAAACACAAGAAAGATTCTCTAGGAAAACAGAATGGGGCTGATAAATAGACAGAGAGGCTGTCAGTCTGATTAATTGAACCATCCTTCCCTTGGTTGCAGGAACAAAGACCTCCACCGTAGGAAAGAGATTATGAATGGAATTCAATCCTGAATGAGAGAGGGAATGCCTACTGCAGAGAAGTGCAAAAGACTGACATAATGCTTCTTTTATGTGTCAAGTGCCAATTAATCTCACACAGAACAGAAATACTGCATCCCTAAAAGGACCCTAATCTAATCTAATAAGGTTGTAATTAATTGTAGTTTGCTGCTGCCCCTTCCAAATCTGGTGTAGTCAGGTCATGTACTGAGAGGCAGGAGGTCATGGAAGCATGTCCTGTTGAGTTCAGGTTAAACATCTGCTCAGGTGCTTCAAAGGAACAGAGCTGATTTAAGACACCTCTCTACAGATCTCATTATGATCACACTCTTGATTCATCACAGAACACAAGGTTGTCTTAGTGTTATTCTCATATTTCAGCATTTTCTTATAAATATGTTTGTAGGTTACCTCACAAATGTTACAGCACACACAATTTTTTTTATCAGTGCATGTTTCTCAAGGCATATTTTGCTTATTTGCACCTTAATGCAATGTATACACAATAATTTATGTATGGTTGCATCAGCATTAGCCCTCAAGTACATGTCATGATCAGCATGAGAGCTTATCAACTAGCAGCTTGGGGGCAAAAAAGCTGCCCTGTTAAGCATTCTTACACAACCCATCGATTGATTTTGATAAATCTCTGCATTGCCAAATACATCAGAAAATCTGTGTGCAAAGCTCAGCAGTGAGTTTATAAGTCCTCAATATTTGTCTGTTGGCAGACTTCTGTCCATTACCGGATCGAAGCGAGCGCACATTGTTCTGTACAGCTCAGATCTTTTTCATAGGTGCACATTGGATTGTATATACTATACTGCCTACTATTTAAAAAACAAAAAGCAGAATTTACATTATTGTTGCATGTTTATTTCAACAAATGGCATCCAAATATCATTTGTCAAGAATGAAAGATAAATTAATAAATTGGAAAATGTGAGGTTAACACTAAGTTCCTGTTTATCCATCAAAGTGGAAAATCAAGCTAGCCGCATTGCATTGTGGGACACAGAATTCCAAGCTGTAAGTTGTTGTATAATGTACACAGTATGTATATAAATATTTATAGAAGCCCATTTCCACCACATTAAAAAATAATCATAATTGACAGAAGTCGTAATATGTAACAATTTCAATTTATCTCATTTCTGTCAGGACCACTATTGTCAAATACGATTGGCAATTAGCATACAGTTTGGATTGGCGGTATGGTTCCGTTCTGGGCAAGAACTCCCTGCGCATCCATGCAGCCTAGTATGGATAAGAGCAGGGAGAGCAGCAATAACCCCTCTTGGGGTAAAAAGAACAGAACCAACATGAATGTATGCAAATATATTTAATTCAAGATTTTAAAGTACAACAAAATTCAAGAATTTATTCTGATTCAAGGGGAATCAGAATGCCAAATCCTGACTGGGTGAGAGGAGGAGCTGGGGATGGAGGAGGGCAATTATCTCCTGAGAAACGCAATAGCTGCTGATAATGCTGAAGGAGCTTATATATATATACAGTGATAGGTGTCGTATTCCTATAGGTAGATGTGGATCAGCTGAGAGTCAGCTGATGCGAACTTGACTAACATGACCAGCCAAAACTAACACTACGCTTGATAATTGAACTTTTTGGCATATATTTTTTTTTTATCTCATAATTATGACTTAGCATGTCGTAATTTCACTTTTTATCTCATAATTATGACTTGGTCTGTCAAAATTATGACAGCAAGTCAATTTTAACTTTTCATGTCATAAATATAACTTTAGTATGTCATAATTTGACATCTCATAAATATGACAGTACAGTATGTCATAATTATGACTTTTCATCTCATAAATATAACATCTCAGGTTACGAATGTAACCATTGTTCCCTGAGAAGGGAACAAGACACTGCATCGTATAACAAGGCTTTGGGGAGCACCTCTAGCGTGACAGCGTCTGAAGCATGTGTGAAACTAGTCCAATCCTGATTGGCATTGCGTCGTGACGAAGTGTGTGAAGGCGCACCACGGAAGCTACAAAGGTAAGACGGCACACAACAGCATCAGCTTCTGATAGGCTGAAGCAAGTCGCTCTCAAGCATTCAGGTGGTGTGGCAAAGGGACACAGTATCTCGTTCTGTTCTCAGAGAACAATGGTTACATTCGTAACCTGAGATGTTCCCTTTCGAGGGAACCTGCATCATATAACAACACTTTGGGGGAACTAAATACCCACAGCGCCACAGTGACTAATGCCTGCCCTGGTGTAAAACCTGTCCGGGCACAACTCAGGAAAAGAGCACTTGAGAACCCGGCATGGAAGGAAGGTCCAGACTACAGAATCTTAAAAATGTGTGTGGGGAGGCCCAACCCGAAGCATCACAGACCTCTTGATGGCAAGCCCTGACAATAGAGCCTTTGAGGATGTGACACTCCTCGTAGAGTATACCCTGATCAGCAAAGGCGAAGGCATGCTGTGTGCCTCATGCGCTGTATAGAGATTGCTTTGACAATCCATTTACTGATAGTGTGCTTTGACACTTGGGACCCTTTCTTGGGAGACCGAAGACACACTAACCGGTTAGACTTCCTCCATAGGGAGGACCTATGCACATAGGCCTCAAGAGCCGTAACCAGGCACACAAGGTGTAGCATCTCTTAATCTGCCAACACATGTGGAGGATGGGAGGCCTGGAGAACAATAGAGACCATGCCAAATTAGTCAGCACTTTGGGCACATAACCCGGTCTAGGGTAGAGAATGGCTTTAGCTCTCTCAGGAGCAAACTTCAAACAGGAAGGAGAGACGGACAGGGCTTGTAAGTCCCCCAATCTCTTAAGGGATGTTATTGGCAGTATGAAAGCCACCATTAGTGTAAGGAACTTCTTTGACACAGACTCAGTGTGTTTGAGCCAAGTTGGAACCCTGGCATGAGCCGCAGCCCTCATCCTCAGAGCACAAGGAAACAAACAACCAAGTGGTGTCTCCCCATTGGTCCACCGCCTAATGGTGCATGGAAGGCAGCTATGGCTGCCACATTAACCTTAAGCGTGGATGGGGAAAGACCCCCAGAGAAATTATCTTGAAGGAACTCCAGCACTGAAGCCACTGGGCAGTTAACTGGATCCAACTGATGCTCTCAGCACCATAAAGTGAATTCTCTTCACTCTAAGGTGTACAGTTTACTCGTGGAGGGGAGCTCTAGAGCTTAGGATGGTCTCAACAACCTCAGACTAAACCCTCAGAGCCTGGGTCAAGGGTTAAATATTAAACCCCCTGCTTGTGACAGAAGGTCCCTTCTGACTGGAATCTCCCATGGAGGGCCTGCTAGGAGCGCTATGAGGTCCGAGAACCAGACTCTGTCTGGTCAGAATGGGGCTACCAAGAGTAGACTGATCCCGTCCTGGCGAACCCTCTCTAGAACTCCCAGGAGCAGTTCAATCGAGGTTGAAAGCATGGGGGAACAAATTGGGGCGAAAGCGAGGGATGCGTGAGGGAGAACCACAGCTGACAGTGAGTTGTATCTCGAGATGCAAATAGATCCACTTCAGCTTGGCCAAACTTCCTCCAGAAGAACTCTTCCGTCTCAGGGTGGAGTCTCTATTCCCCAGGCCTCAGCCCCTACCTCTACAGAATGTCTACTCCTACATTCTGGTCTCCAGGGATATACATAGCTTTGGGTGACAACAGCTTGCCCTGAGACCAGAGGTTGCAGCACACACTTAAGGAGAATCTTTGCAGATTTTCTTCCCTCAAATCTTAAACATGCTCACACTACAAAATTTGAAAATCGTGGCACATCACACACTACAAAATGTTATTAAGATTATCGTGCCAGAGGAAGCGCCTCACTTGATCTCACGCAGCAGATCGGAAGCTGAAAAGTGTATGTAAACAAAATATCTGTTCTTCATATCAAGTCATAAGCTGCGTCCAAAATCGCATACTTCCCTACAATATAGTAGATGAAAAACAGTATGTGACAAAAGCAGTATGTCCAAATTCACAGTACTGATAAAAGAGTAGGCAAAAAAGTACCTGGATGACCAACTACTTCCAGCGAGATTCTGGTGTGCACATGATACTATATAGAACATACTTTTTTAGCAGCCCTGAAGTAATTACTCAAATTCAAAATAAGTACCTACTCAAAAAAGTATGTGGTTTTGGACGCAGCCATATTAGTGAAAAGGTTGCCGTGACCAAGGAAATCGAAATCTTTCAAAAATCATCCTTTAAACATTTAAGGATATTTCTAATGAATGGCGTCAGAGCTGGTCAATACAGTGAATCAATGCCATTGATCTCTATGAGGTGATGCATCAGCTTCAGCGTTACCCATGCAACACATTGGTGCTCAGCTGAGCCTTGTAAAGTGGAGCTCAAAGTTCAAATTAAATATTAAAATAATTAACAGCTTGTTTCATTACATCTATCTTTGAATGAATCCGCATTTTTTTACATTTCCGTTGAATGAAGATTTTAATGACTCACTCAAAGACAGTCTCTTGCCACCACCTAGTGGCGTAACAGTGTAACTGCACTGAGTGACAGCCTGTTTAGAATGCGCAGAGACGAACAATGCCGATACTGGTGACATATCAGCAGAAAGCCTCTCGTAAAGTGAGATTCAAGGATCGGAACTAACTGTTATATAACAATGGCCTAACAAGCTTATTGTCAGGTTTATGTTCTGTTATTATATTATGTGGACCCTTATATTGACATTGTATCTTCTGTTTCCTCCACTTCGTTTCAACAAGCTTTTTAGTTTTGGTTTCATTACTGAACATGTACTTGTCTTCGTGCCTGCTGACCACAGCGTGACACTTATTTATTTAGCAATAAATAAATAAATGGAGATAATAGCCTACCGCATATCACACTGTTGAGTCACTCAATATTACCTCAAGGGAAATTCCTTCACCACGACAGCCCTACTTGTTTCTTATTGGCTATTTTGACAGTACTGACGTAATCACAGTCTTGCTCAACCCGATTTAAAATCCTAAATATCAAACATGTTTGATATGATCGGGGTGAGCCCGATTTGTGTGAGAGCAGACTGGGAGGTGCAAGATTCGATCTGTGAACGCCTCATATTACCAGATAATCTGCGCCGAACATCGGAACCGATCGAGGACCATGACAAGATTTTTTCTCCGATTCTCGGGAGGGGGAAAACGGGGATAAATCGGCCTAAAACTCCTGTAGTGTGAGATCGGCATAAGAGCATGAAATGCAGCCAATATCTCCAGGCAATTTATGTGCCACAAGAGATGATGATCTCTCTACAGATCCCATGCTGAGCGGCTTTGCATGGCCGCACCCCAGCCCGTAAGGGCAGCTGAGATGCTGATGACACAATGGTCCTAGCACAGGACCTTAGGACATGAACAACTTTTCTTCCATATAGCCAGGGAACGAAGGCATCTGCGCGTAACCCTGATCATACCTTGGTCCTGAGCCACCACTTCAGGGGTCTCATGTACATCAGTCCAAAAGGTTTCATGTTTGATGCAGCTGGCATGAGCCACAGCAATCTTTGAAAATGTTCTACAGTGACAGCCTGGCCTAGCCTGATCCTGGTTACTATCGTCTGGATAGACTGGATAGAAGGGGGGAAAACATGCTCATTTTGGAATTGAGCCTGAGCCCCAGATGTCGAACCGCCATCTCTCGTGACTGGGCTAAGATCAACCAGTTGTCTATATAATTGCGAACAAAAATGCCCTGCAGTCTCAGAGGAGCCAGTGCTGGATCCATGTATTTTGTGAAGGTGTGAGGGGATAGAGATAAGCCAAATGGAAGGACCTGATACTGGAACGCTTCGCCCCCAGAATAAAACCTCAGGAACTGGATATATGGAAGTAGGGTCCTTTAGATCTATTGTGACAAACCAGTCCTCAGACTTGATTTGACTCACGATCAAAGGAACCGTTAGCAAATTGAGCCTGAATCTTCTGGATTATGTAACCCTATTCTACCGTACCCGGGACCCACTGAGATATATTTGATAGAAGTTTCCATGCTTCTATATAATTCTCTAGGTGGATCAGTCTCTCTGGTGCATTGCGAACACTAAGTTCAGTGCCCTGAAGCGGTTGGCCGCCAAGGAGCAACCCAACACATTTTTCTACAGGCAAACTCCTTAGGGCGGCGACGATTTCGGGCGGACACTGAGGTTTGCGTTCACTGGGAACCGGTGTGGCCCTAAGCGCATGAGGCGGCGGGGAAACAACATCGATTTCCAGAGGGCTCCGTGGAGGAGCGTCAGGACTTCTTCCCCAAAGCCTTCTCTGAGAGAATAACGATCCTCATGCCGTGGAGCAACCGATGGCTTGGTCCTTCGCCTTGATGGCATGGAGAGACAGGTCCGTGGCCCGATGCAGCTCTTTAATGTTGTCGGGCCCGATCCCCTCGCCCTCATCAATTTCCCTTAATAGGTCTGCTTGGTACGCCTGCATGCCATGGTATGCAAGGGTGCACCAGCACAACTAGCCGCCATATATGACTTGTCCACCTAACCGGAAGTTGTTCTGCATGGTTTTGTGGACAGTGTCGGGGCTTTCAGGGATGATGCAGTGTGAGGAGGGAGATAAGATGACAAAGTCTCTTCCACCTGCGGCAACATCCCATAGCTGTTCTCTTTCGAGCTCATGATTGAATTACATGTTTGTTGCTGGGCTCAATAAATGGGAAGTGTGCGGCTTCTTCCACAATCTAGATGACTCAACGTGGAGATTGTGAAAGAACGGCAAACCCTGACATTGAGATTGTGCTCGGCTAGACAGAAAGAGTCCATCTTGTTTACTTATCCGTTTTGCTTCCTGTTTTTCTGGTAGCTACACAATATTAAGTTTGGCCACAGCAAGAGTCACATCCTCGACCAGCTCCTCGTAAGCCTCGATGCTGAGAGCTTCCAATTTCTTAGAACTAGAGCTCGAGCATCCGGCTCTCGATCGGGATGCCCGGATGCGAGTGCTGGAACCTGCAGATGAAGGCAGAGAAACGGCCAAAGCCGTCACCACCTCCTCTGCAAGCTCCACTTGAGAACCCTATGACTTTAAGATGCCGCGCAGCCTCGGGTCCCGAACCGTGAGGAACGCAAGCCTGGCCAACCTTGTCAAACAAAGGCAGACGGGAGCGGAGCGTCCTGAGCGGTAGCTGCTCACAGTGAGTACAGGCAGCCCCCTTTAGAGCTGCCTGTGCATTCGCCGCTCCCACAAAATTTGTGTGTGTCCCCACTCGTGATGTATCTGGGGCAGGGAGGCACATACTGTTTGTACTGTCTTTCACTTGACATATTTCTTTCTTTTTCTGAGATAAACAATGCCAAATAGACAAATAGGTACAACAGTAAATGACAGTTTCACACACAGAGCCATTGCTGAAGAACAGAAGCTGATGCTGTTGTGTGCCGGCTTACCTTTGTAGCTTCCGTGGTGCCCTGTCACACGCTATGTCACAACGCAATGCCAATCAGAATTGAACAAGTTTCACACATGCTTCAGATGTTGAAGGCGTTCCCAAAAGTGTTGTTATACCTTGAAAGGGAACTTAGTATGTCATAATTTTGACTTTTTATTTCATAACTACAATTTACCGAAGCATGATTTTTTTCTTATGTGGCGGAAATGGGCTTCCATAAATACAGTATGATATATTGCAGCAATAGTAAAAATTGTATAATAGTAAGCTATTATGGACGAAGCTATAATACTCGGGTACTCTGATACTATTTCATCTTCAAATTAAACTGCTAAGATACGATAATTACTCCATCTTCAAAGACTGCCAAAGGCACCTCTAATACTCATTCCACTCTAGCTTCCTAATCACAATTGTAAATTGTAAGCAGTTTTTCTAATCATCAAGCATGGAAATTCTCCCATTGGCTTGTCCTTAGTGGAAAGTACAGCAATGAGGGAGCAAAAGAGGAGATCAAGCACTGAGCTGAACTGTGTGTATGATGTATTTATGATGAATGTGAGATGAATGCATTGGACTTAAGTTCTCTAGGTCCCAAACACACATGCTGCACTCATCTGCCAGCACATCCGATACCCAACTGAGCAGAAGCGTACATGTTTGTGTAAGTAAGTAACATATTATGATGTATGTGTATTTATTTGGTATATTAGCAGTGGCATTTTGTGCTTGTACACTGGTTTAATGCCAATTCTACTTTTAAGTAACATTTTTAATTTGCTTCCCTTAGTTGCGTCTCAAAGGCGTTGTGATCTCACTTTTGAGTCATCAATAAAATATATTCAAGTGGGTGGCATGTGAACTAAAGCCAATGTGCTTTACTCAAAACTAACTCTCACCTTCAACAAAACAGTTTGCATCTGAACACAATTGCATTTAAGCCAATACAGCATATAAATACAAAGGCTTAAGTAAAAGTCATATGGTGTGTGGGTACAAAGATTCATATCTATGCTTGAGAAGGTCATCTTCATAATGAGGATTAACACATCTACAGCTACAGATCATACTTCACAGTGGAAATGCATGCACTAACAACACTGAAAACACAGTTAGACAAATAATTAATTAAAAAATAACATGGTGTGCACATACACAAAATCACAAATACAAAGACACGTGCACAGACAATGAGTGAAACCACTACAATGACTAAAAGAAGATTCAAATCATTATTAATAAAAGAACAAACACAAAAATCACTTTGAGGATGTATGATTTAATGACTGAAAACATAATCTGAATATACAAACACAACATTGAAATTTAACTTGAACTACATTAACATTCAAAGACAACTAGAAACGTTTCACATGCAAATCATGGTCTTGATAGATTTTACTTGATAGATAAAAAATATGGAAGCATGTTAAGATAAAAGTAGGATATGTTTCTCCTGGCAACACTGAAGCTGATTGTTAAAACTCTTTATTGAGGCATTTCAGGATGTTCTGGAAGTAATGGCTAACAGGGGAAGGATAAATGTGAAGTGTCTGAGAGCTTTTAAATGAGCTCAATGGAAAGTGCACTCTAATTGAAAAGTCATACAGATTATGGAGTCGTCAATCTGGTGAATAATTTAACAGAGGAGTAGTGGATTCAAATATATGACAAGTTTTAGGTGATAAAAGTACTTAATAGTAGTAAGTAGTAAGCAATACTTAACGGTAGTACTTACTAGTTTTACTTTCTGTGCATCAGAGAGATAAAGAGAGAGTGTATGTGTGCGAGAAGCTAATATGAAGAGAGATGGTCTCAGGGCCTGAGGAAATGTACTTCATGTGGGCTGCAGAGGTAGTGACATTTATCAGCCCCAAGCTTAAGGGCCACTTTACACGCATCTCTGACTGTCTGATAGAATAACGGCATGCTGACACGGAGAGGAATGTGCGGCAGAAAAAACTCCTGGCTTTATTGTGAGTTCACTCTCATACAAAGAACTCAAAAGATACAAAATACAGCAAAAAGGCTCTAGAGGAATCTCTTTAAATCTGTCAGATCAGGGGGGTTTAATCATTAGGACTTTTACAGCCACACTGCACACACTCACCAGTTCTTTCTTCTTCATGCACTCCATCAGAATGATGAAGAGATGCTGGGCCTGTGTCCGACTGTATGTAAACGTCTTCTGAATGGTGACTAATAACTGGTCTCTCAGAGATTCGTTTATGATTCTAACATGTAGTCAGAGAGAAAGATGAGACTGTGATATCAGAGCAATTCATTTATGCAATGAAAATATTCCAACAGAGCACAACAGTAGGGTTCCGGAAGGAAAAATCCCATTAATTTTCTCCATAGTCAAACTGCTTTTTAATGATAAAATATGATCCTTTCAAAAAAGACCCACCACAGCTCAAGTCACTGTGATTTCAACTTCATTTTTTGTTTAAAAAAATATGTGCTTAACAAATTATCTGTAAAGAACTACACTACCCATAATATTGAAGAGAAATCTTCACTGGAATTCCTTGTATATATTTAAATATTTTTCAGTAAATGATAGAAATTAATGTTGAATAGAACAAAATCTAATTAATCATATAGGTTCCTGAGATTAATTGTGATTAATCATGTTAAGTACATTTAATTGCAATTAATCAATAATGCAATAACATTTTTTTCCCTGTTTAAATATTTTGCAGTAAATGAAAATCACAGGATGTGAATCGACAAAAAATGTATTATATAAAAAACTACACAGGTTTCTCCGATTATTTGCAATTAATCATGTTAGGTGCACTGAATCACAATTAATCTACGATGATATAACATTAATTGTGTTCATTTTTTTTAACACTTATATTTTATTTTATAGTTATACTTATATATTTTATACAATAGCTATGTCAATTGCTACTTTCTATATTATTATACTATTATTAAAGCTACTATATTGCAAAAAATATTATATGAATATTTAAACAATTTCCACCAGTTATGGACATTTGAAGAATACATAATTTGCAGTGCTTTATGAGATGAGTAGTTCATTGCTAAAAAAATCCAATAAAACCAAACGCATCAAGAACACCTTGTCTTTATCTCCAATTCCAAATTCCTTTTTTTGCTTAAATTAAAGTGTGTAATATTTTTGATTCATCTCATAGTTGGTTGGCTTGATTCATGTCTTACAAGTCCTTATGGAGAAAATTAATGGGAAAAATACTTCAGAAAAAAAGTGGCCATTTACTTATGTGCTCTATTCCGTGCTACAGTTCAATCATCATCTATATGTAAATGAATATTCATGTCTTATCGTACTGTTACAGTGGAGAGAGATAAACCTCACATACCCGCCTTCCTCTGAGTACTTGTGCCCAAAGGCCAGGATGTCAGAGGCCCGACCGCTGCCGTCACACACCACCACAGGCACTGGAGGAGTGTCTCTCAGGTACTCCAGTACGATAGAGATCACATTAGGACCCCCCTCCACTATCAAAGCCACCACTGGAACACCCTGTCCGATCCCTGCAGAGAAAGCAGAAACGTGAGTGAGAAAAGGGGGGATGTGTGCGACCGTGGGGGTGGCTGTTACAAGGAAAACCAATCAAAAAGATTAAAGGTGAAGGGTGCATTTTTTCTCCTCTACTAGTTTAATGTGCAAAGACAACTAGAGGTAAGCCATTCATATAAAGTGTAAACACTGCACACATGTGGTGCTTTGTTTGAGGAGTCTGATATTTTAATGTCTGGCTTAAAGGGATACTTCACCGACTAGCATTAAGCTTTGTATCAGTAGAAACCTGGTAGTATTTTCGAATGACCGTGCTTCCATCCCTCATGTCCCCCTGAGACGAGAGATTTCTGTATTGTGTCTGAAAAAAAAAAAATCTGTCCATGACTGTCATTTTGCGTCATCGGAGGCTTTTTTGGCCAGAGGCTAGAGACTACAGCCAGTAGTAGGAGCTAGATCTGTATGTTTTCAACCTGCCCATAGGGGGTGGAATCTCACGATAAAACGGCGTCTTTCCAGTTTCGAGTCAACTAGTAGCCTAGTTGTATAATTTCTTCCGATACTGCCCTCTGGAACCGGTAGGCGTGGCTTGGGAGTGGCCTCGTAGGGCAGCGAAGCAAGTGCATTCTGGGAGTTGTTATCTTTCATCCACATGAGCCAAAAATACATTTTCTGGCTTTTCTCAGTCTAGAAGGCACCAACTTCTAAAATAATTTCACATTTCTACTACATAAATGACCCAATTTAAATACACATTCATCTTTCCAGCGGTGAAATATCCCTTTAACCAGTATTGTGTGTTTTGGGCCACCACCTATAATAAGCTATTTACAGGGAATGTATTAGTTTGAAGGCAAGCAGAGTGGAAGGGGCAAAAGGGGTGCTGGGAGTGTTTGGAAAACAATAATTATTTTCGAAATTCCTTTTGTGGCACAGAAAATACACACTTTAACTTTAAAAATGTGAATTTTGTCAACATTTATTCACTATCATGACATTCCAAACCTGGGGTGAGTTCCCGTACAATGACGTAACTCGCTGCTTCACTACCATATTACAATGCATCGTTGAAGAAATCAAGTAGCTAGTCACGACTGTTTCCTGAAACCATATTGTCACAAAGTGGTCGTTCATCCACGTTGGATAAGGATGTCACGCATGTGGTGGAGTAATAACTTCTTTGAGATCAAATTAATGCTAGATGTTTTGCTATGAATTACGGACATGGCATCTGAGGACTATTTCTATTTTTTTTTTGTTATTTTACTTTATTTCCAGATTCAATCATAGGGTCGTTCTTGCGTACTAGAGCAGGTACGCACATGCATACTCTTCAAAAATGGTGCTTTAAATCTTTTGACAAACTAAAAGAAGTAAATGACATTTGTATTCATTCTAAATAAAAGATACAGATTGTACTGAATGTCAGCTTGCTTATTTTGCTCAAGATAAGGATTTATTGAGTTCACATGTCATGAAAACAAGAAACTATGGTTCTAACCACAGCTCAAGAGCTGTCGTTCCAACCACACAACTTTGCGATGCTGCATGTGAATGTTCATTGGAACTATGGTTTCGGGAAACACAGACTCGTTGAACTATGCTGATAACAACGGAACTTGTGGCCATAGTTGGCTAATGATGCTTTCGGGGAAATGCACCTCTGAATGACTTTTCTGTGGAACACAAAAGAAGATATATTGTGTACTGCTTTTGTCCATACAATGAAAGTCAGTGGGGTCCAAAACAAGACTGCTTTCCCTTGACTTTCACTGTGTAGACCAAGAAAGAAAACATTTTACAAAATATCTTCTTTTGTGTACTACAGGACAAAGAAAGTATGTATGTGTATGTGTAGGTGTAGGTAATCGAGGTAAATTACGACAAAATTTTCATTTTAGGCAAACTATGCCTTTAGAGGGGTCATGAAATGAGAAATCAAATTTTCATTGATCTTTTGACATATACAGTAAGAGGTCATTGTACTATAAAAACCTGTAAGTTTCAGAACTCAAAACTTCCTTGTTAGTCCAAGAACAACTTTTATTAAAACCAAGCTCCAAAGACGACTCGTTTTGGATTTTGTCACATTATGACTTAATAGTGTGACGAAGGACAGTCTCTGCAGATTCAGATCAAAACCTCATTCAACATCATCGTATCTTTGGCCCCACACTGGCGCGTTAGTGAGAAGAGATGGAGAGAAGAGAGATACAAGATCGCTGGACTAAAAATAACATTATCATCCAAAGAATCCTCATGCAAAGAAAGTGGTTATTTATTTTAAACTATAATGAATGACACAGTAGAGCATGATTTGTTTGTTTGGTACATTTCATCGTTGATTCTTTGGTGAATCTGCAAGATTTACTGCAAGATATGAACCCGACAGTAACGCCAAAACATGTAAATTACATGTAACATGTAACCGTGTTAATTCTAATGCCTAATCTGTGATCAGTGATTGCTGATATGTAATGATTCATGTATAGTCAGACGCGCTTTGTCTCAGAATTGTTTATTGTAATTATTATTTAAATTGTGATTAAATTATATACAGAAAGCGATAAAAGAACCCTGCCTTTATAATCGCTGATGCTGTCAATCACACAGCGCAAGTTTATCAGTGACTGAGTTCTGGACTTTGGCCAAAACTCCTGTTATAATCTACACTGCACAATTAATCTCTTATTTACATCGTGTTTGCACTGTTAGTTATGATGAAAGCATTCGTGCAGACGTCAAGTTTCAATGATGAGATCACAGCATTCATGCGATCAACAGACTGTCTTTCATCTGCTCAATGCTCATCACTTCAAGCTTTCATGCAACAGGAGTAGATGTAAAAACAACGCTATAAGCAACACTTTTCATGATTAGTTCATCTCGACAGCTGTAATAATAAAAATGTAGTAAAAGTTTTCGAGAGAGTTCCACATGTGGAAGATCTTAGCCAATCACAGCAGTGGGCGTTCACATTGACGTCTCACAGCAGACACGCCCCTTTCAACAAAGCGATGAAAGCAGAGGGATAAAATCAGGGACGAACATGCCCTTTTATTTCTAAACGATAAATAACATTTCTAAGTTATGACTGACCCTACAGACATCCTCATTATAACTCAATTGTGTCTGTCAACATGATGCCCAACATCCACTGTGAACAGAAGATAGTCCTCACGAGACACAGAGAGAGAAAGTGTTTCCTTTTTCTAACTTTTATCTGGAGAATTCAAGTGCTGCATCCATATGTACTGAATTTGATGACCAAAAAATTCCATTCCGTTTCATAAGCAATTTGATTCTAACTGTAATTTGATTATGATTCATTTTGGTACATGTCAGTTATAATGTCCATTTTGCTTACAAATGAAAGAAATTCTACTACTGCTGATGCTTTAATGATAAAGGGAAGTGTTTCAGACTGATTAAAATTGGTACCTTGTTCTTTTTAGAACTATTCATTGAAAGAATCAAACATTAGAATCAAGCTACACTCATCATGCTGTGTTTTTAACCCACTAAAACTGGACTACACTGGTCATGTCATTTTTGCGTGCAGCCTGCGAGGACAACTTGATACAATTTTAGAGCACATTGAAATGTAACATTTCATTTGCTGTGAAAGTACACACTTGCTGCACAATCAGATAATTTCTACATTCATTAATCAGCTGCAATTAACCACTCTTGGTTTAAATAACAGGTGTGCGTGCAGTGGGAGAGGACCTGTGCGAGATCAAGTGAACAAAACATAGACAGATTAGTTCTACTGCACTCTGACTATTTCCAACAACTTGATGAGTACAAGTTATGATGTTGTGCCTATAATTCAAAAAGCATGTTGCAGCTAGATCTTCACTGCTTAAATTATGCAACATGAGAAAAAGAAAGAGGGAAGGAGGGAAAGAAGAGCAAGGGAGAGACAGACAGAGAGGTACAACAGATCCACATGTGCTGTCATCATTGTGCCTAAAATGGGTACGGTTACATAAAGTAATCTCTATTTTTAGCAGCACACTGACTTCAAAAGCAACTGCTCAGCTGGTATAGGAATCAGAAACAGTGGGATTTAATTCTTCATTCAACACCTCTTCTTCCCACTGTTATCGCTCTGTGCCTCTTGTTTTCACTCTATATCTTTCACTGTTTTATTGTGATATGTGATATTTATTGATCAGCGAGTCCTTCTGCCATGATGTTTGTGGGCTTACAGAAACGCTTTTATTCCCCTCCACACACTAACTCACACACATACAAGGCAGTTCGCTCCACTCTGTCTAGACTAGCTCTTATGTTACAACAGGACATGATATTTATTATTTATCTGCCATAATTTTTATGTTCTCAAAACGGTAAAAGCCATGGGCAAAATTAGGATATTTTCCTATAATATTGTAATATGATTTAAAAGAAACAGAGAATCATCTAACAATTTGTTAAATTCTAATAGAATATATTAAGTTTTTTAGCCCCACCCACATCAATCTCTATCTGAATAGAGATACATAAACTTAATTCAGCAACAAATACATAAGTCTTCATACCACAGCCCTGATATTTATGATAATTACTGGTTGTCCAAGGAAATCTTGCTGATTAATCTAGTTAAAAAGCCTGGTGTCACACTTGGTTGCAATAGATGAGAAAAAGGATATATTCGCAGCAGTACTGAATTTATTAACAGAACTGCAAACGCTAAGAACACTATGGAACATAACACACGATGCAGAAAGACTGAACAAAGGAAATTGAGGAATAGAGGTAAACGAGGACACTAAATGAACAACAGGTGAACTTTATTAGTGAATATCTGGCACATAAAATGAAACTAAGTCAACATACAAATGCAGAGAACAATGAGGACTGTGCCACAGATGGTTCAGGTGACCAAGGCAGAGCAGCAGTGACGAAACGTTCAAGGTCGAGCCAGGGTGCCAGAGGACTGAGGCTGAGCCATTTGGACTGAGGACCAATGTGGAGCCCGGCGGAGCCGGAGGGATTAAGTGCAGCTTAAGGCCCAGAAGTCCATGGCGCAGGTAGAACGACGTCTGACCAAGGCAGAGCCGGAGGGATGAGGGAGCCTGTTGAAGCAGTAAGGATTATGGTCCCAGGTGAAGCTGAGGGAGGGAGGAGCCAAGGTGGAGGCAACAGGCTGACTAGCCGAGATGGAGTGATGGGCTCGGCTGCCGGAGGCTGAGCCAGGGGATCCTATTCCCAAGGTGGAGCTGGTGACCAGATCTAAGGCTGATCTGGGTTGCTTGGCGGATCCAATAGAGGAGCTGAGGGACTGAAGGGAGCCAGCGGAGGCAGAGCCGAAGGACTGGCTGGCTTGGACAGAGGAGGCGAGAGAGCGAGGCTGGGTGGGAGCATCGTTGATGACATGGTGCTAGAAGATGACACAGGCTTGGTGCTGGGCGGAATCAGCGGCAATGAAGAAGACATGGGCTGAATCCGAAATCGCATACTTCCCTACTATATAGCAGGTGAAAAACAGTACGTGACAATAATAGTATGTCCGAATTCACAGTACTCATTAAAGAGTAGGCACAAATTACCCAGATGACCTAATACTTACGGCGAGATTCTGAAGTGTGCACACAATGGACACTTTACTATTCCATGAGGCCACGGGAGAGGATTTGTGAATGGCAGTGAAGCAACGTAACTGAAGCTGGTAGGTCACATGATAATGACAGCAAGGCGAATATAGCGAGGCTAGATTACATTCATACTACACACACACACACACACTATATAGAAAGTACTTCTTTAGCGATCATGAAGTAATTACTTATTCAAAATAAGTACCTACACAAGAGAGTATGCGATTTCAGATGCAGTGGAGACGAGGGACTCGAAAATATCCACTTCCAGATCCTCAATCATCTGCTGAGACCAGCTGCCCCTCACCCTTAATGGCTCAGCCTCCTGCACCAAACCCTTCTGGGTCTGGCGTGGTGACAGGTGTGAGGTAGGGCTGGACAATAGTGATGGCCTCCACTTCTGCTTCTCCCACTGTAAAAGAGGACCCATCCAACCACAGGGTGATGTGAATATACTGTGCCAAGGTCCGGCAGATATCCCCTCTTGGCATCAGTAATCTGATGTCATTGTCCAGCCCGCACCTGAAACCCTCGAGGTCGTTACAGGATGCAAGCTGGTAGACGTTGGTAAAATCCTCCACATAGTCCTCAATGTCTCTGCCACCTTGAAAAATAAAATTCACAGGACCTTTCAGGACCGTGAAAATGTCCTGCTGGGGCTGTTTTTACAGCAGCCATATCCATATTTTAGGGTCCGTTCTTCTGTCACACTTTGTTCCAATAAAGATGAGAACAAGTATATTCACAGCAGTATTGAATTTATTAACAGAACTGAAAACACTAATAACAACCTCAATACACCAGACATAGAACGGACAACTGAACAAAGGTAACTGAGGACTTAAATACACAGGGGTAAACAAGGAAAATAAATCAGCAACAGGTGAACTTAATTAGTGAATAACTGGCGCAAAAAAGGAAATTAGGTCAACATGCAAATGCAGAGAACTGAAAAAGAACAGAACCAAACCAAAACACAATGAAACTAAGCAGAACAAAACATAATCCTGACACCTGGTGGGAACACTAACATCAAAACATAACATAATGGACTTTTTCAGCAGAGATACACAGTAACCACAGGCAATGTAGCAGATGCTAAAAGAAGTTCTTTGGGGGAAAGTAATGTGGTTTCCAAAGGTTTTCGATTTGGATGTGAAGAGCAATAAAACATGCTTTCACAAATCTCAGAAAGAGAGAAAGAGATCAATCAGATAAGAAAATTAAAAGATTAAAAAAGCTGATGAGTGTTAGCTTGTCCTATTGTATTATAATGTCATCCAAACCTAACCTTTTCTTTCCAACAAGCCTCAGTAGATTCCAAAAAGACTTTGAAAAGAATCTGGGTGGGCAGGGTGTTTGTTTGTCAGTGTTTTGTTCTAACGGCCGAAATCTTCAGCTGCCAACTACATCAGTGGCCAGAGAAAGTAAACAACTGAAAGAAAAGTTATTTTTGAATCTCAGTACAGTCATTTGCCATTTAATCAGAGAATGTCAGACGTGTACCCAACAGCAAGTCAAATGACATCTGAGATCTATTATCAACATCAAAAACCTCATCATCCCTTCATTTTCTATAGCAGTTCATCTATCATCAAAAGGAAGAAATAATTATCAAGTCTGTTATCTCTCATTAAGATCAGATCCATTCGGAAGCATGATGATGATGGCGCTAGAAATAACTTGAGGGTTATAGTAGTTTAACACACAAAAAACAGCACAAGAGACTGTAAACAAGTTGTTCAGTTTCATAAACTGTGGCTTTCTGTGCTGATCCCCCGCCAAGCACTTGATGGTCCCCCTGCCATGTTTCAGACACCCACAGTGATACGTCCTGTGCCTCCAGCGAACTCCATAACCTCTTCACATTTACCAATTGACCTACGGCACCACCACAAGAGAACGGCAAGCCCAGCATTAATAGAACACAAGCCCCTGTGCTCTGGAAGAGGCGGCTGAGGGGTGTTACTGAGACAGAGACGGGTTGATTTTTATGCCCCCCTGCCAAGCATGTAGATGGAAGATGAATCTCATGATGAACGGGCAGTTCATTCTGTGTCACTCTCAATCTATTTCATTTACACCTTGTGTGAACAGTCCTATCCCCTGCCTGGCAGTGACAAATGCGGTTTATTTATTTATTCAAGAGATTAAAAACAAGATAGACACAAGATCCATGTCCAAAACTGGTATAATGAGTTTTTGTGAATATAACTGCCAAACAAACAATGATCAAGAACTGAAAGTGAGGAAGAAAACATGTACTATTAATTTGGTTCTATCTGTGTGGGCTAAACTTTGATTTGATCCAGAGTTTTCTATCCTTCCACACCTCCAATAACTGCAAACACTCGCAAGTCTATTAGACCCTACATCATCATAGTCCTTACAGTTAAGTACAGAAAATGTCATGCAGAGTATAATGATAAAAAAAATAAACCATCCAAAAATTATCATCATTATTTACTCCCCCTCGTCACACATGTTGAATAATGACTTGCTGTCGATTTGTTTGTCGCACAAAGATATATAGCTATAGAAAACTGAATTTTCAGTGTCACACAATCCTTCAGAAATCATTCTAATATGCTGATTTGGTACTTTAGTAAAATGTCGTATTATTGTTATTATTGTGATTATTGTCAATGTTGGAAACAGTTGTGCTTTTTTCATGATTCTTTGATGAATAGAACATTCAGTGAACAGCATTTATTTGAAATAATTGGGTTTTGTTTTTACATTATAAATGTCTTCAGAATAAAAATATTAATTTCTTTTAAAAAATCATACTGACCCCAAACATTTGTCATTTGGACCAAATAATTTTTCTCTTTTGTGGCTTGACACCCCGCTAGTCACTATGGACTGTTGTTACGTAATTTAAATTTTTTTTAAATGAAGACTTTTTTAAATGTCTCCTCGTGCTCAGTGAAAAAGACTGGGTTTGGAACAACATGTGGGTGATTACTGACTGTTCCTTTAATTCCTGATAAATATTTAAAGGACTATTCTCGGTATATAAAAGTTTGTGGTATTGACAAACTGTATTTTCAATTTGTTCCTCAGCTGGAAAAACCATGTATACAATGGAATACTAAGGTGAAAGTACACCCGGTGCACCAACAGGGTTTAAAAGCAGAAATGTGAGGCTTGTATTTTTGTAAAATCACTAACTTGAATTAATCAGTTAAAAAATATGATTTTATCAGTAGTATATATTCATTTTGTGATGGGACTACTTTTCAATAGGGATAATTATATTAATTGGAATTATAAAGATTTCATGTAACTGCACAGAAAATGTTAGTAAGTGAATCCATCCCACTCATCCTAAAAGTATAATGTTTAAGAGCTATTGTTATACTTTCATAATATAGTTATATATTTTCAATAGCTTATACTTGCCCTATAGGCTTCCATTATACGCGCAGTAGCTACTGTCCATGCATTTTATTGTTTTTACAAAACTGAAGGAATTGGTCAAAAATATCTTCTGTGCAAATCTACAACATTTACGACATAAGCTTCCTTTACGAGGGTAAAAAAAACTCCAATCAAATAAACCTTTAAGAAGATGGAAAAAACTCCCACAGCACCCATCCTGTCTGGTCAATACAGCAGCTACTGCTCCATTATGCTAATGTAATGGAGCCCGCAGAGATGAGCAGCATGGAACAAAATCCAGAAATAAACCACCAAAGTAAAAAGACCAGCTCATCATCTCATCACTTGGAGACCCAGTTAGTGGAAGGGAAGGCTAAAACAGGTTTCTAGGCTAGAATCACCATCGGCCAACATAGTTTGATGTGACTTTTAATCAGAGTGTGAACATGACTGACTAGACCGTTGAATGAAGGGTGAAATTTAAATAACGCATCATACAAATGTAATAAAAAAAATTTAGAATATTAATTCATATGTTAATGAAATTATGGCTATATTCACAAAACCCAAAGGGGTGAATTCACCAAACAGCTGTACCACTTTTAGCATAATTAACACTATGCTAATGGAAATTATGGAGAAGAGCGTTATAACCAGGCATATCAAGTGCACTCATTTTACAGTTTCAGGTGCCTGATTCAGAGAGGTGGATCTACGGTCCCAGATCACAGTAGTAATACACAAAGGGCCCCATTTTAACAATCTAAGCGCATGGTCTAAAGCTCAGGGCGCAATTGCACTTAGGCCGTGTCCAAATCCACTTTTACTGGTTTACCGGGAAAATGTCCTGCTGGGGAAAAATGGGAAAAATGGTCTGCGCGCCCGGTGCATGGTCTAAAAGGGTTGTCCCCATTCTCTTAATGAGTAATGGGTGTGTTTTGGGCGTAACGTGAAATAAACCAACCAGAGTCTCATCTCCCATTCCCTTTAAAAGCCAGTTGTGCTCGCGCCATGGCGGATTAGCTATTTACATGACGGAATTTGCAAGCAGAAAGACTGAACGCGTCTCCAGAGCGCAAACGGATCTGCTTGAGCGCGAGGTTAAAGTGGGCAAGCAGACCATACGGGACAAGCCAGATTCAACCATATCTTTATGTAATATTAATCTTTTACATTGTAATCCTTTTCTTATATATATATTTGGCTAGTTTGTGAGCTGCTGGACGTCCCTGTGTGTGTAATAAGCAGAGTGTATGCGCGTTGTGGAACCGCCTATAGGCGCACATTACTAACTCGCTCTTTAAATAACAAAAAAAATATTGCACCATTGACTTTAGACCAGGTTTTTGTTGGTCATTGGCGCTGTCTTTTTCAGTTGCCTCAAAATAGCAACGCGCCAACAATGCATCTGAACACACCTCGTTTTCAGACCTGCACGCCCATGGGTGCATAAATAGGCGCAAATACATTTGCTATTTAAACAACATGGCGCAGGACGTGAAAAGGATAACTGTGTCAGGCTGAAACTAGCAAAAAACATTTGCGTCGCGCTTGCCGCTGCATTGGGCTGGGTGTATGATAGAGCCCTATATGTCAAATTGATCATATTAAATCAAATACTAAGTAAAGTATGCATTTTAACAATTTAGTCGATGAATTTAATAATGACAGACAAATCAAATAACAGAATCCCAATAATAATTAATAAATAAAATATTACTCCGTGGCCAGGACGGAGACTGGTGTTCGGGCGCCCAGGGCAGAGACTGCCGTTCAGGATACCAGGCCTTCGTGGCCTTTCCGTGAGAGCCCGGCTTGGCTACTATCGCCGGGGACGAGGGCTCAGGCATGGCGGCGGCCATCTTGGCCGGAGACGAGGAGTCAGATGTGGCGGCGGCCATCTTGGCCGGAGGCGAGGGCTCAGACGTGGCGGCGGCCATCTTGGCCGGAGGCGAGGGCTCAGACGTGGCGGCGGCCATCTTGGCTGGAGGCGAGGGCTCAGGCGTGGCATGAATCTCAGGCTGGACAGGCATGACGTGAAGAAGCTCAGGCTTGACAGGCATGACGTGAAGATGCTCAGGCTTGACGAGCATGACGTGAAAAAGCCCTGGAAGGGTGGTCTCGACGCGATGAGGCTCTGGAAGGGTGGTCTCGACAGGACGAGACTCTGGAAGGGTGGACTCGACGGGACGAGACTCTGGAAGGGTGGTGTAACTAACTCTCACATGAGAGTAAATAAGATAATTACTTTTGAACTTTATTTTATTAGTCTCCTCTGTTAATGTAATGAGTCCTTTATTTCCGCCTCCATTGTGGAACGTTAATTTCGCATCTAGAAAGGTGGGACTTGTTAGTGAGACGCACACACGGAAGAAAAAGGGGAAAAATCTCATGTCGCTCTAAAACACTCTGAAATCGAAAAGTTCTAAAGAAAAGGAGGGGATAATTAAGCACCTAGCTGGAACGGGAACAAAGTATTGTGTTTGGTTTGTTTAATGTTTATGTAGGTTAATTTATTCGACTTGAAGAAGTGTTTAAATGTGTATCACTTATGTCATGTAAAGTTATGTTAACATAAGCTTTTCAGCATTGTTAATACTGACTGAGGTAACGTCATAAAAGGTTTTTTTTATAAATGGCTATTTGTAATGTTGTTATATATTGTTATATATATACAATATATTGTTTAATGTGGCCTTCGGTTAATGTTTGGGTTCGTAAGAGCTAATTTTATGTTATTTATCTGTCCTGTAGCTCTTACGGTATTTCAAGAATAAAAAGGTGTAAGAAAATAAAAGCTTTTTGAAATATCAGTACGCTTCACCATTGTCTGGCTGGGGTTTTGCTACAGGTGGTCTTGATGGGACGAGACTCTGGAAGGGTGGACTCGGCGGGACGAGTCCCTGGAAGGGTGGACTCGACGGGACGAGTCTCTGGAATGGTGGACTTGGCGGGACGAGTCCCTGGAAGGGTGGACATGGCGGGACGAGACCCTGGAAGGGTGACATGGCGTGAACAGTCTCTGGCTCGGCAGGTGTGACGTGAAGACATTCAGGCAGTGTGGCGAGGAAGATGGCTGGTGATGGTGGTTGAGTGGCGATGTAATCATCAGCCTCACCCATGATGAAGGCTGAACTGCTCAACAACAGCGCATGATCCAGGTATTGTGCGAATGAACAATGTTTTGCGGCTGAAGCTGGCTGGTGCAGAGGATTGTCCAGTCCAAGCCTAAACATGTTCTTTAGGATGTCATCTGTCCAGTTGACCTGGTATGAAATTTCTAGGAACTCTTTCACATATACTTCGATCGGGCGGCCATCATGGAAACGATGGATGTCATGGGTTTTGATGGATGCGGGAAATGCCCAAACTTTAAGTTTAGGGTCTGGTCTTCTGTCATGAAACAGAAGGATTCACACAGGTAAACAACAGGGCCCGTATTCTTAAAGCTTCTAAGAATTCTCACAGAAAACTCCTAATTTAGCTTACAAACTTCTACATAGGAGTCTTAGCTTAAAAGCGATTCGGGACCGATCTGAGAGCAACTCTGAGCAAGGAAAAGACAAAAACTTTCATCTTAGTGAGGAGGCGGGGCTGACCCCGTTGCTACGTATGACACAATCATCAATTTGAAGACTGTGATTGGTTGGTTGTCCAAGAAGGAAAAAAACAGCAATTTTAAGTATAGGGTCTACACACACACACACACACACATTATATATATGTATATAAATCCTTTTTTTATTTTATTTACCATGCTGTTAATTTCCTTTAAGGTATTTGATTGGCTTAGAATGATAAAAATGGTTCCACTCTTTCCAATTACACTGATTGCTGGCATGTCTATTTAAGTGGTGGTTTGAATGTTGGTTTTAACGTAGCAAACATGGAATCAAAAACAAGAAGAACGAGAAAGCCCGACTGGACAGAGGCACAGTGTTTACTGTTAGCCCAGTTAGTGGATGAACACAAGGTCATCCTTAAAGGAAAATCTGGGCCGGGTGTCACTGCACGGGGAAAGAAGCAGACGTGGGAGCTTATAGCGGTTAATAATACATTTTTAACGGTTCATTCCCCCTGATTGTGCGCACCAGGAAAGCCTGCTATATTCATAAATGCAGTATCTTGAGCTTGCAAGGTGGAAATGTCCTTTTTCCTTTACTAGGATTTTTATTTAATTTTAAGAGTAAATGCCCACATTTCTATGAACTTTCTTAGAATTTTGTCACTAGTAGCTACTCTTTGCATTAATATTTTTTTATGAATATGGGCCCAGGTTTATTTGCAGAAGTATGTGAACGCAACGATGGAAACAGGTGAGTAACTGATAACTTCAGGATGGATATCTGGATGAGTAATGGACTTATCTGTTGCAGGTTCGGAAATGGAGATCGAGGCAGATGACTGAAGACAGATGAAGGAAGCAGATGACTGAAGGCAAGTTGTTCTGGTAGGTAAGGAGTCAGGTAAGGAGTCAGGTAAGGAGTCAGGTAAGGAGTCAGGTAAGGAGTCAGGTAAGGAGTCAGGTAAGGAGTCAGGTAAGGAGTCAGGTAAGGAGTCAGGTAAGGAGTCAGGTAAGGAGTCAGGTAAGGAGTCAGGTAAGGAGTCAGGTAAGGAGTCAGGTAAGGAGTCAGGTAAGGAGTCAGGTAAGGAGTCAGGTAAGGAGTCAGGTAAGGAGTCAGTGTTCTCTGAGGAAACAACAAGACCAGGCAATGGTGAACTGCAGAGGGAAGAGTTATATAGTGCTGGATGATGATCAGTGAAGATTGGTGACAGGTGACGGTGATCTCTGTTATTGGGAAGTGCATGCAGGTGAGGGCCAGGAAGGATGATGGGAAATGTAGTGAGAAGATGGTGACTAGCTGATGACCGTGACACCCAACACACATTCTAATTCACATTGGACCGCTTACGCATATTTCCCATGTGAACTAGGAATTAAACACTGATTCATCTCAGTAACATCCCTCATCCTCCTCTTCCTGATTTCAATCAGACTGCACCTAATCCAGAACAATGCAATTGATTCTCACATCCCATCTTATCCTGCAAGGAAATCTTCATTGCATCCCGTGCACGCTACTCTTTCCCTCATCTGAGAAACACTCAAAAAGACCTTCTCATTAGCCCAACAACAGCAGGCACAGGTCTGTAATTCATTTTAATCCAGTACCACTGCAGAGCTCGTCAGAATGTGAATACATAAGCCGGGCCGCAGCCTGCCACAATTCTTACAAAACAAAGAGATTTGATTCCATGTTTGAGGGTCTTTGTAGCTCTGTGAGCCTCATGGTGATAGCTCAGAGCATTATTGATGTTCTTCTAGTGTTGGAAAGGACAGGTAATAAAATAAAGAAATGAGCTCTGCCCAAAGCCAGAGCAAACACCACCATCACACAGCTGATGCAACAGAAAACAGAGAGAGAAAGAGAGAAAAAGAGAGAGAGAGAGAGGTGGCTGCGGACTGAGATATGGCTCAGATATATGAACCTTCTGTCAGGAGAGTGAGGTCAGAATAAACTGTTCTTATCGCAGTGTGAATATGTATCATGAATGTGTCACGGGATGATTTAATGAGCTTAAACATGTTTCATCTGTTCTGCTAACAGGGCTCAAACATGTTTGAAGTCTGAAATTTCTACATGCTAGAGAGGGTTGGATGTGTTTTGCCCATTTAATTGTCAAGGCAGTTGCCGGTTTAAATGCTGATTATTTAAAGTGATCCGTACACATGCTGCTTCCTACGGATGAATCAGCGTGGGTGAGGCTGGTTTTTGATGTGAATGATGACGCCTGAGCGTCCCTTTGACTTCCCAGCCCCCTCTATTACTCCAGGCATAGGATGACAAAGGGAAGTCCACAGGTCACATGACAGAGGTCAATCTCTAGCTCACTTCCTGTTGATGACCTTGCGCTGTATATGGCAGGTATATGGAATGGCTCATTTGGTGCTGTGGAAAAGTGTTTATGTATTAAATTGGCTAAATTAAAAATAAAAATACAAATACTGAATGATATCATAAATTAATACATTTAATAATTAATTTAAACAAAGAATAATTAAAAACAAATTATTAAATTATAAAGATACACAACGTTGGAGACATATCATGTCTGCTGAAGGGAGATAAAAAAAAAATGCTGGGACAAATTCACTTTTGGTTAAAAAACCCTTGCATTTCAGTGTCTTCTATGGAAGACACTAGCACGCATTTCAGACGTGAATCATGGCAGAGTCGACGAAGAAAACGTGGTCTGAAGAGTCAAGGAAAAGAAAACGAGAAAGTGACCGCGTGAGGAACCGGACAAGAGTCCCACTCGGTCAGGCTTTCACTCGTTAGCGAGAGCTAAAAAGCAGCAAAGGATGCAACAGCGATGCTGACCTGGCATTCTTGTGGATGGACTAGTAAGTAAATCTCTTATTTGTAAACTTGCTTGCGTTCTATGTTGTATGTTGTTGCGCTTGCTTGTTGTATGTCTTTTTTTACGAAGTTGTTCATTCATCCATTGATGATAATAAGACCAGTTCACTACCGGTTTACAGGGGGGAGGGGATCAGGCCGTGAGTGCAGAGACGGCTCTGCGTGAGTGGTATTTACGACAGTAACGTTAAAAACAAGTACTTCACAGCGACTCAAGGGTCGCCGTTTGACAAAAAAGGAAAACTGCATAGTGTGCCTTTAAATACACAGACAAACAAGTTTAATAAGATCACAAGGGGGCGTGGCTAATAAGAAACACCTGGGGAGACTAATCAACATTAAACATAAGGGGCTGCAAAACATGGAACAAGACTGGGGAACACAGGTTGAAAACATCACAATAATTCAAGCATATATCTGTGTAGGAATCTTGTGAAAGTATGATCCAAGAATGCATGATCCAGCCACTGGAGAAAAGTAACCAGTGTATATTAAAAGCACTTTTTAATGACCTTAAATGATCCACACGAGCACAAACAAAATAGTCATCTTCTTCTTGTGTGTTTGTGATTTATTGCATTTATACCAGCATTAATCTGAATGTGTTCCTTCAGCTGAATGACGTTTATTTGATATCTTTATGCGAGTAAATGGACTGTATGGATATTATCTGGCAGAGTGCAGTTGCGGAGGGCTTTGTGCTCTCAGTGCAGTCAGCTATGTATCTTGCAACTCGTGTAGCGCTTTTGACGTTGAGGCACAAACTAATCTGGGCATTTCTGACAGCAATCTATAGAGAATCACCTCTGTGGGTTTTTGAAGATCAGCACAACAAAACCTAGAAGAAGTGACTGAGGATATAAGACTATTATAACCTCTCTAGAAAATAATTGAAATGCACCATTGAATTTGCAGTTTGGAGTAATCACATAAACATTAGCATCTTCAATTACTCGGAACTGTACTCACGCGTGTTGATCTTTTGCAGAGAGATGTGTTTCTCTAGCTGTCTGCGCAGTTTGACTTCTGCTCCATACTTTCCGGTGGTGCCATTATCAGCCAAAATGAAGTGGGAGTGTAGGCTGTTGAGTACTGTAAGCTTACTAAGAGGGTTAGACATTGTCTGGTACGGCCGGACCACCTGCAATACACACAGCATGAAGTAAAAAGAGGCTGTCCAGGGATGTTCAGGATATGAAGAATGACACAATAGTAACAGTGGCATGTTACACAAAGCAGAGTGGCATGCACAAGTGATCAGTGGACAGAAGATAAAACATTCAGTAAACATAGTGAGCAACTTGGGGTCCAAAAATCTGAGACCACTAGTAGAAATGGTTTAATTTTGCAAATTTATAATATAATAAAAATAAATAGTATATAAATAATATATAAAAAAATTATATTGTAATATATAAAATGAATATATACAAAATAAATAATTTATACTGTTAAAAAAAATGAAATTAACATGAATTTCAAAATGTTTTAGTATTTTAGTTGCTCCCCTTTTTGCCTTGTGCTTCAATGGAAGCAAGAACATCTGACTGTCTTTACAAATAGTCACGTGATCAATGCCACAAATTTGCTTATTTGATCAGTGACCTAGAAATAGTGAACACATAGTGTCTTGTTTTTTCAAAACATCATCTCTAAAACATTCACTGCATGAAATATCCGACCAGACCAGACCAGACTAGAGGGGTTGAGTGGGGCTTTGAGAGAGATTGAGAGAAAGACAGAGCCAAAATTGTGTATGAGTAAGGGGGGATAGAAATCAGTGGTTATAAATAAAGAATGATTCTATCTCTGTGTCTCAGATGTGCATCAGTCCTCAGAGACACACCGACAAGCTGAGGTGAAACTGAGTAGATATATGTAGTGGCTCACACACAAATTATTTATAGAATTCTACATGACACAGAATACATGCAGAGACAACATGAAAATCATCCTGTTGTGATCTGGACATTTGATTTTGTGAATAATACTTCCAATGAATATATCAATTTGACTATTTCATTATTATTTAACAAAAGCACATTTTGTGAAATCTGCCATGATCCAAGCCAGATAAAGTCTTACTGGTCATTTAGAAAAATATAATATAATATAATATAATATAATATAATATAATATAATATAATATAATATAATATAATATAATATAATATAATATAATAGGTTTAGTAATTCAATTTATCTGTAGTCGAGTCACTTACATCTTTGCCCACCAGGTCTTCCTGGTTCTCCACAATCCCCCAGGGGGCAATGCCAATAGTACAGATCTTCCCCCTCGATTTGGAAGCGTGGTCTTTCAGAGCATCACCAACATGCCTGATGACTCCTGAAGAGACAGATAACGGAAGAGATAACAGATTCTCAGTGTGAGAGATATCACACAAGGCATCATGGACACAGACATCTTCATCCGCCATTTATCTCTCTAAGAATTTAGATAGTGTCAGACTATAATATTGACTAGCATTGCTCAGAATCTTAATAAGAGTAATCTACTCAGAATCTTAATTAAACTGAAAGATACATTAACACCTCGTACACACCAGTGTTAACTCCTCCAGTGAAGATCCAGGCCCCAGTGGTCATGGCAGCCTTGATTAGACCCTTGCCAAAGACTTGCTTGAGTTTGGGCTGCAGCTCGAAGTTCTGAAGTCCTCCATGAACAGAGATGAGCAGCTTGGGAAGCTCCAGTTGCCACTCCTTCGTCATCAGATGCAGCAGTAAGTCTGGCTTAGTGTCAAAAGACACTCGTACATACTGACAAAACATAAAAGTGGAATTATGAGTTAACATAATTGTTTAACAGTACATATAAGATTTTACACAACCATTCAAAAGTTTGGAGTCTGTAAGATTTTTTGTTATTTCTGAAAAAGGCTATTATGTTGATCAAGGCTGCATTTGTTTGATAAAAAAATTGTTTGATAATGTTGTTATGTATTATTTATTGAATAAATCATTACAATTTATGTGATATTATTACAATTTAAAAGAACAGTATTCTATTTGAAAATATTTTACAAAGTAATTTATTCCTGTGATGGCAAAGTCTTCAGTGTCACATGATCCTTTAGAAATTCTAATATGCTGATTTAGCGCTTAAGAAACATTTCTTATTATTATCAATCTTGAAAACTATGCTGCTTAGTACTTTTGTGGAAACCATTCAGGTATGTCAAGCTGTACTTGCTGGGATTTAAATCAACATGTAGGTAAAATGCAGGAACTTTGTGTTCCTCTTAAATGACTTTCATTTTCCGATAATGACAGTTGTATAGTGTTAAATAGCAGCCAAATTTCTGGAACATAATGTCTACTTATTAATATTCAATACATTTCAGTTAATAAAATAATTTTGCTCCCTACATTTTCATCTGCAGTCTTATTGAATGTCCTCTGATTTACTGACTCTATGGCTGTAAAATGAATGATATTTTGAAGCTCAATCTGGCAGGATCAACAGATATTAATAATAAATGTCTTGCAAAAGGTTCTAAAAGGTTCATGAATATTTTAACAGAGTTATTTTTAACACTTTGAGCATCAAACCATTGTTAATAAGAGACTAAATGCGTCTACCATTGCTTTGTTGGAGTGTCCACCTCCCTGAAACTCAATGGTTCCAAAGGCGTCAGTGGGACTGAGCTGGGTGTGCTTGCTGATGGACCACTTCTCTGACAAGCTGTCATTCTTTGGCACGCGATCTGACTTCTCATTCTGATTGGATGAGATGCTGGGGGGCAGGCCAACATGTTGACCAATTAGACGGCCACAACAGCACCTGTGACAGAAGACACAACCCGTAAAGAGTGTGAAATTAAGTGAAAGTCAAAACTGTCAGGAAGTGATCTACAAAATCCTTATTTGCAGATTTTATTAAAGGTTTTAGAGAGGCTTTGAGATTTACATTTCTCTGCCAGATTAATTACAGCGAAGCTAACACATTCTTCACATTTTTAAAAACAGTCTAAAAGAAGCATTTCGAAAACAAGATCTTCTTTACAAGCGTTCACTTCCGCAATCTGTAGTGATTCTTTAGATGCTCAGTGGTATCTTTAGATACTCGAACAGTTTCGAACAAGGCCACACTAATGAAGAATGATTTCTCTTTCATTAATAGTATCTAAAAGCAGCTTAAATCTGCTATTTGCAGATTTGTTTGTTAAAAATTCACCTTGTGCAGAGACTACAACAGTGGTGGCGGTACTCACCTATGGGGGTCTTTGGTGCTTACAATAATGTGCACACATTCTCTCTTGCTGAAAGCTCTTTCTATCCATGATTTCTGTGCCTGGGGAGAAACACAATAGGTATAAGTTACAGAAATCACTAGAGGGAGAAATGCCAGCTTCCTGCATCCACTAAAAGAGACCAGTAAATCCCAAGCAAAAAATAATTAATAAAATGTAAACATTTCACCAGCCTCTTTACATTGCAGCACCAGGAAGTGGTGCTTTATTGTACTTTAGGCCTATTTGATCATGGTAACCTATTCGACAACTGTTGTTCATTCAGAGTTATAATTTCTATAGTACATCTAAAAATAGTACATCGTTTTTGTGATCATGAACTGGTCTTTTGGTTTATGTTTTACTTTTTGAAGAATTTTAAATAAATTATCATCATTTATTATTGCCACCTTATTTTTTAATCATAGACACTATTGTTTTCTTTTTTTATTCTTGTCAGTGCTTTTGTCATGTGTATTGATGCTTTGGCAATATTGTGAGGATAACAATCATACCAACAAATAACATGTAAATTGAACTTTTAATGCTTTTATTCAAGGGTATTACAGGTCCCGCATTTACAAATGAACACACTGTCTGTTTGCATGAGTGGCTTGCTCTAATTCAACACAACAGCAGCACCGTCTGTGAACGCACCTCAAAAACAGCAAGTGGTTACACAGGCACTTACCCCACAACTAGACTTCCCATGGTACACCATTACTCTTATAAAAAGCTAGCCTGAGGTAGAGAGGGAGGTACTGGGGTTTAGCTTTTACAGGAAAACCCCCATGTGATGACTCAGTGAATCCAGGGCGCATCACTGACAACCCACATTCACACATTGTTACGCCAGCATGAACATGGATAATGTAGATCTGACTGAACTCAATGCTTTCTGACAGAGCTGCTGTGAGAGCAGCTCACTGCTCTGCTGTTGGTCAAAAACAATGCATTAACATTTGTTTTTTGAGGTCTGAGAGACCCCAAGGCTATTTTAACTGTTTAAAAAACATAATTAACATTTAAGAATAGGATTGACACTTCACAACCTTTACTCATCTTATGAGAACAAATTATAAACAATAAAATTTCATATTTGGAATGTTACATTATTTATTGTTCCAGAGAACCCAATTATAAAACATCAACTAATGTTATATATATAAAACACTTAAAAATAAAATCAATTGTTTTAAATGGTACACTTTTTTTTTTTTTTTTTACAACGTAGGCATCACAAAATTAAAAATGAAAGCATAAAACAAACTAAAAATGTTACAAATACAATTTTAATTTTGAAATTTAAATTGAGATACATTTGAAAGATTTTAAAGACTATGTGAGTGTTAGATGATGGCAGATGTAATCTAAATCTAAAAATAGTTGGCTCATATAGTTTCATTTTTATTTCAGTTTTTAGTTATTTTAGTACATCAGGTTAAACTAAATGAAAATAAGAAATGTTGCCTTGGCAACAAGCTGAATTAAAGTTAAAGTTTATTATTATTATTATACTTACAGCATTGTGTCTCTCGAACCTCAATATTAAAAAAATACAATCAAAAGGGTTAACAAAAACCAGCTTCTTGCAGAGCAAAATGTGCTGATATTAACAGTCAAGCAAAAGAGAAGTAAAATAGTTCCGGAAGTAACACCTGAATTATTTTAAACCCATCTGGGATCCCTAGGCGTGATATCTCTGTAATTCTGCTCAAGTGTGAGGAACATAATCAGTTTAGTCTCCAGTGTATTCCTGTGTGTGTTTTTAATGCGATAACGCACCAGGTAAGCTACTGTATATCGCAGTCTGCAGGTGATGTCAGAAAATGCAGCACACATTCAAAACAATTATTAGTTGAAAAGACCTCATAAACTTCTAATATACTTCTTTTCTTTTGCTCTTATCTTGTTTGTGAGAGTTGACATGATTCGTATGGATCTCCAGTCACAGCGGAGAGCTGTCAAAAGCTTGTGGTGTAATTACGATTTGTCCTCAGGATTGGTGCCCTGAGAAGCAAAGAACAGCTTTGCTCCTTGTTGGATATATCTCAAAATCTATAGGGGATCTGCACCAACAGGTAATGTTATGGAAGGTGGAGCATTTGGACATGTAGACAACGAAAGCACCCCCCCAAAAAAATCAATATATTATGAATATATATCAATATATCATATATTATGCAATATAATATGCATCAAAATATTATCAAGTAAGTGCAAAAAAGAAAATTTGTATATTTTGGAAATAGGTATTGGTATATAATGCATGTATCAATGTAATGAAATTTAATAGCAAATTCATACCGTCAGAAGTTAAATAGTCTATCAAAGTTAGCTCTCATTAATAACTTTAAAATTAGTACTTTATTAATAACTTAAAATAACTTACTTTTGCAGCCAAATTCTTATATTAAAAACTAACTTTTTACTTTTCTAAAATGTATATCATCAAATGTATAATAATTGAATTTCTTATAATAATTTTAATTATTATAATATCATATTAAATCATTAGAAATTACCTGCTCTTATCGTCATCTTCATAAATAAATCCAGAAGTAAGAAACCCATCATCATTTTGCAATCCAGATATTCACAGCTGCAGCTTCTGCTCTGTTGAAAGGCCGGGGACTTTAGAGGCCAAACACACATGCTTGTGGCCTTGTTAGCTGAACTCAAATGTGTTGGGACTTCAGGATTAATCCCTTCTGAAAGTCTCACAGACGAAAAAAAAAAAAAAGTCAGGACGCCCCCCTCAAATCCTGTTCCGCTAACCCAATTTGACACCCCTACAATAACAAACTCCCAACAGCGGCATCCAGATGGGAACATCCACGTTTCCCTCTCTCTCAATCATACACACATTTGTGACACATTTAAACACACTTTTTCTTTGCATTGGTTGTCTAGAAAATCTTAGCATGATTATTCTGACTTACACTGCAGTTGTGGTCAGTGTCTGTCCCTTCACCAGAGGGCCTGTCAGAATCATCTCACACTTCTGTGCATCAGCAAAATCCTTTACAATCACCTCACACAACACCAACAACTAATTATACGGGGGAGGATCAAAGTATTGCTTGGTTGAGTGGCGATTAACAATGGCCATCACATTCTTTTTTTGACATATGGTAATTATATCAGCCCTGCTGAACTTACAGTACATAACACCCCCAACGTATTTATTAAAATAAAGCACACACAAACACAGTGCTGATACACCACCTGTCACCTGTGTGAAAAGATGTCAGTCTGAAACAGATGGAATCCTCTAAGCTGTCCATCATGCTTCTCCTCCCGGTTGAGCAGCTCAAAGACTGATGGGAAAGAAACCTGTGGTGAGGGTAAGACCTCATATATATATATATATATATATATATATGTGTGTGTGTGTGTGTGGGATCTAATTTTTAACATAGCATATAATATTCTAATTGTACATTTGTACTTTAGAGGGGATGGATATAATTGACAGGAGGTGTAAAGTAAAAGTAAAATATATTTGTTACATCAACTCAACTTGCTATTAATTGCATGTTGCAAATATTGCAGTTAAAATCTGAAATTGTGTCACTTTCATTTTACCATGTCAATTTATGGGCTGAATACATTTACTGAATAAAACATTTCATTTGTATATTAATACAATTTATTTGTATAGCTATTTTTAAACATTTAAAAAAAGAAATGACGACTGTGAAGATGAGCAAAAGCATTTTGACAAAATAGGAAAAATAAAGAATAATAAAAATAGAATTAAATAATTAAAAAAGTACATAAGTATAATAAATATGATCTATATTAGAACTAAATAAGAATATATAATATAAAATAAATAAAATATTAAATAACTCTCTTGCTCCTCTATTTTTGAAACAGCTGAAAACTGTTAGTGGTAACTAACCAGGGAACCTCCAGTATCCCCCTGCTCCCTGCCCTGGCCCCTACTGAGGAGTTGGGATCTCAATAAAGGCACTCTGCTGAGAGTTCATTTAATGTAGATTAGAGTTTAATTTCCCCACTGTTTAGCCTAATTAAAGCCTCTGGAGATTAGTTAAAGACTGTCTATACAGGGGCATTGCAGGATCGAGTATGGCAACATTTATAACATAACAGAAGAGAGCAGCACTTTTGTACAGGGAATAGAGAGTGCTACTCGGGTTAAGCAGTGAAAGATTAATAATTTAATTTGAGGATTATTGACATCAGAGTTCCCCATCTGAGCACAAGAGAGACATTGCTATATTTCTAGGTAATGTTCAATTTGCTAGTGATCTCGGGTAGCAGTGCTCCTTAAAGCTCCTTTGCAAAAAGAAATGCCGCACTTGGAAGCTACATAATGCAGATGAACTAATATGGTAAATGATCCTATGATATGCTGAGCTGATAAAAAAAAAAATCTTACTATTATCAATGTAAAAAAAAAATAGTTGTGCTGTTAAACTATATGATCCTAAACTACATAAACATCTAAACCATGTGCTATGACCATAAGCCTGAGTTTAGGATAGATGTGATCATGACAATCTTCTTCAGGGACTGAAATACCTGTAAATGGATTTTGAAGCCTCCACAGAGGACAGATCAAGATGTTTTCACAGGAAAAAAAGAGAAGGCACAAGAAGAGGCTTTTAAGTTCCATTAGGTCTGGAATTAGCTGAAAGCTTTTAGCAACTGCAAGGTCACAAAGAGGTAACATGAATTTACTCTGAAGGTTCATTGCTGAAATTTGCATAGAAAGCTGATTGCATGATTACTGTTAGAAGATTCACAAACACCCTATACAAACACATACGACAACTTTCTTCTTTAACGGTTTTGATGAATATTTGAAAGCGTGGAAATCATGTGTAAAGGTAGAGACTATTGAAGTATACTTCACTTGAGAACAGAAAAAACGCTTTTACAACAACCAAACAAACTTTTACGTTTTGATGGTGAACAACACTGCTATAATAGTCCACTAGACTAGCATCGAACCACCATTAATCTGCAAATTCATTATTACGGATGGTCTTTTTAACAGTGATCAAACAGACTCCGATCCGTATTTAAACCAGTAGTGTGGAAGAGTCCTAGTTCCTTTGCACAACTTAAATACAGCACTAACATGACTTTACAGGCACAAATGGCCACATAAACAGACACACATTCTCTCTTTCACATACACATTCAATATCTGAATATATAATCACAGGGCTACCCACCCCTGTTCATTTTGACAGGCCCTCTCATGCTCTCTTCCTTTTCAGTATACTGCAGCTTAGCTGCTTACTTTGGCATGAAAACAAGCAAGGGATCAGGCTATCCATGAGAGATATGTGTGTACATGTGTGTGTCTGTGTGCTTTGTGTATGTAATACACCCAGCTTTAGTAACTAACCTAAACGGTTTGTTCTGTGGTTAACTGGACATTTCAAAACATTGCAGAGTATTGCCCAGAGTTACATCATTTACCAAAGATAATTTACAAAATGTCCAAAGCTGATGGGTTTCAGAACAAACTCTCTTGAAATGATGCAGAAAAAGTAAAGCATACTGTAATGAGGCAATGTATTTCCCAATATTCTTTAAAAAAGCTGTGACAGTAATCAACACAAAGGCAATCATAGGTTCCCCTTACACCCATAGCATTAACATGAATTTTGTATCCAGTTAATATCTGGATATTTGATAGTGGGATTGCATATATAACTTAATTCAAATGTGTCTCTATTGGAGCTGCACGATTCTGGATACAATGAGATCATGATTCAAACAGAGATCACGATTCTCCCACGATTCTGAACAGACAACTAAACAAAATTGCATGTAATTTACTAGCAGTTCTGACAAAATATTTATTGCTGCAGTCTATTTAAATATGATTAATGAATTTGAATGAATTTAAAAAAATCAGTTTTAAGGAATGATTCATAAATACTTCACTTGTTTCAATACTGGATGAATCAGTGGTTTTAAACAAATCTTTTGAGTAAATGATTCAATGACAAATATATTTTTAGCAGTCACTTGTCACCATCTACTGGTGTAATGATGCAGATGTATAAATACATATACATACACTACCGTTCAAAAAATTTGGGGTCAGTAAGATTTTGAATGTTTTTAAAAGAAGTATCTTCTGCTCACCAAGGCTGCATTTATTTGATTAAAAATACAAACAAAAACAGTAATATTGTGAAATATTATTCCAATTTAAAACAGCTGTTTTATGTGAATATACAGTAAAGTGTATTTATTCCTGTGATCAAAGCTGAATTTTCAGCATCATTACTCCAGTCTTCAGTGTCACATGATCCTTCAGAAATCATTCTAATATGATGATTTGATGCTCAAGAAACATTTATGATTATTATCAATGTTGAAAACAGTTATTTACATTTTTATTTCATGATGCTATGATGAATAGAAAGTTCAAAAGAATAAAAAATAGAAAGTTCAAAAGAATTTATCTGAAATCTAAAGCTTTTGTAACATTAAACACCACCGTTCAAAAGTTTGGGGTCAGTAAGAATTTTCATTTTATTTTTTGGGGAAAGAAATAAAATAAATCAATACTTTTATTCATCAAGGATGAGTTAAACTGATAAAAAGTTACAGTAAAGACATTTATAATGTTAGAAAATATTCTATTTTAAATAAATGCTGTTCTTTTGAACTTTCTATTCATCAAATAATTTTGAAAAAAAATTGTACACAACTGTTCTCAACATTGATAATAATAATGAATGTTTCTTGAGCATCAAATCATCATATTAGAATGATTTTGAAGGATCATGTGACACTGAAGACTGGAGTAATGATGCTGAAAATTCAGCTTTGATCACAGGAATAAATTACAGTTTAAAATATATTAAAATAGAAAACAGTCATTTTAAATTGTCATAATATTTCACAATATTACTGTTTTTTTTATTGTTTTTTTATCAAATAAATGCAACCTTGGTGAGCAGAAGATACTTCTTTTAAAAACATTAAAAAATCGTACTAACCCCAAACTTTTGAATGGTAGTGTATATATATATGCGCTTATATATATATATATATATATATATATATATATATATATATATGCGCTTCGCGTTTCAGATTGTTAAAATAGGGCCCAATGTGTTTTTGATGAATTTACATCTGACTTTTTTTAAGATTTATTTTTGGTATTTTTGCATTTTTAAATCAAATTGGAAAGAGGACAGAAAGCAAAGTGGGAGGTGGAATTGGGAAAAGACCACAAGCTGGGATTCGAACTCGGGTCGCCTGAAGCGCAACAGCACTACCTGTCATAGTGCTGCCAACAAGGCCATCACTCCCATATACAGTACATCTGATTTTGAATGTGGTCAAATGTGATCCGATCATCGAAAATGCATGTCTTAGATTTAGCTATAGTAGACCGGTGTCAATGAATTAATTTCATTTAGCAGAGGCCTTTAAAAAAGGAAATCTGTGATTATTTTCTAATGCTTTGCCATAACACCCAAGTATAGAAAGTGTTTAATTTTAAAGCACTAGGAAGCTCTACACATTTATTTACGGATGCGCTCGTGTTACACAATAACAGCAGTGTTCTGAAGCCAATTCAATCAGCTTTCGATTTCAAACGTACAGGCTCTCCTGGCTCACAATGAAGTGCTGTATTACTTGAGAAACCTGAGCAACCTCTATCAAACAAAGGCTAACAAACATAAGCTGGTATAAAATCCTGCCAGTTCCTGAGAAATGCAAATCCCTGTAGGCAGAATAGGATTAGCGTGTATAAAATAATGACCATAACTTGGCAGAGTATCTTTTTGAAATAATAGACGAATGTCACACGATGTGAAAGGAGAGGTAGATAAAGAAAAATAAGTTACAGACTATGAGCGAAGTTTGTGTGAATGCAAATAAGCTAGTAAGTGTGTGTGTGTGTGTGTGTGTGTGTGTGTGTGTGTGTGTGTGTGTGTGTCTGTGTGTGTGTTGTTTAGGGAAAGCGATAGGCACACATAAGCAGTAATTAAGTGACTAAGGCAGGGAGGCACAGCTTGTTTTATCCACGTCGGGGACAATCCATCTGTAGACCTGCAAAATAAGCACAGGCTCCCTTTCCCATAGGCCTCCCCGGTCCCAGAATGCGCCACCTCAACCAGCTCTTAATCACTTGTGGCATGACCATTCTGCCTTTCTGCAATGACTACATGAGGACCTAATTCTCCCTGCCTATCCGAGAAAGAGACAGAGAGTGAGAACAGCTACACTTCAGTGCTGCCATTATCACAGCATTGCTACAAAATGATAAGTGTTACAGTAGATGAAGGTTGTCAGGAACGCTCTCTCTTCTTGGCAGAAAGATGAAATATTAATCTTTCAGCAGCGGACAGATTGGCAAAGCCTTCTAAGTCGACCAAAATGTAGAACATTGTTAGCCTGGCAGGAAAAGATGATTGATGATTACAGCATATGGTGTTGTTTGGTACCTGCTTATGAATACAGCCTGGAGTAAAGTAGACCTATATTTACGCATTGAACATACACACATACTGAGTTCTTGCTATATTATATAACCCTTTTTTGGAATGTCATACTGTAGCATTCAAATGGCTTAATATAATGTATGTTGCTCCACTCTACACAGCGGTTTGCAAGTGCTTTACGACTGCATTAGAAGCCTGACACCCTTATAATTTTCTTTTTTTAAAAATGGTACATATCATGTCACTCATCTATGTATAAATAATCTACATATATTACAGGTCACTTGAATAAAAGTGTAAATGGTATCACAACAGCACTACTGTGTTGTTTGTGATCCACTTACATGAATCTGAGCAGGATTATGTGTGTCCAATCCAAATTTGAATGTAATGAAGTCAAAGAAAAGTATAGATACTAATACTTTGTGACTAGAAAAAATGTTTAAATGATAGAACTTCAGAATGTTTGAAAGATAGATCGAACAAACAATAGATAGATAGATAGATTTAAAATTGGACAGCCAATTATTGAAAAAGTGACATACTGTAAATGACTGTCAGGCCCTGTCATTTAGAAACATTGTAGTACACGGAGCGCTAGGGTTACGTTTATGGTTGGTTTATAAGAATGTTTGTCAGAAACAAGCTCTCTTTAAATTACAGGGTTTGGGCTGTATCTTACTCCACCTGCAGGGTTATGCATTCCAGTATTTATGTGTGTATTAGTTGACATATGTTTTGTTTATGAAGTTTAAAATGCAACATACAGTAAATGCTATACAGTGTGCATAATAGTGTGACCCAGCCACCCTATCTCACATACACAAAGCCATAAGTGATATTTACCATACACCCACACGTCTGTACAGACATGTAACCGACTTCCAGAAATGAAATATGGACTAGTTTTGTGTTTGAGAAATGTCTTCAACGTGTCAATACATACATCTGTTTTTCTAGGGTATCCTGACGACTATAAGTCACAAGGGTCATTGGAACCGATAGTTTGAGTGACCATTTTGTAGTTAAAGACTTTACTTTACTTTCCTGTTTATAGTTAGAGCCTGGCCAAATCCAACCTTGAAGAAGCTGTGTCGGTGTGTGTGTGTCTTCTTGGTTACAGGTTAAAGGCCCACTGAAGTGCCTTGGCACACGCAGCTTTGTATGATGCATAGACTTAATTTCCAATGAAACAGGAAGCTAAGGCGGGACATACTGAATGGCTCCTCTCCCTTTTCAAATAGCCAATAGCATTTAGTTTACCTCAGAGACTGCATGTCGTACTTGACAGCACCATGGAAGCGAATCCGAGGACTGATGATAAGTTGGATTCAATAGTAGAGGTGTGAATCAATTCTAGCCATTTCATTCCTAACAAACAGTTGGAAAATGGAATAAAACTCGAGCAACCGAACACACATCTCCAACCAATCCAACCAGTAATTTTGTTTTAAAAAGTGGGTGGGACAGGTGTGTGGGGGGGAGGAGGTTGCTATACAATGCTAAGATATAAGTACAATATATGTGTACAATAACAATTTTTGTAAAAAATAACACTACGATGTCCAGAAATCAATTTCAATAGGGTTTAATTTGTCATTTAATGAAATCTACTAATCCATAGATCCGCATATATAACTTGTGTACTTTCATGGTTTAGTGGTAGAACTTTTGCCAAGCATGTCAGAGGTTCTGGGTTCTAATCTGCACTCGTATAGGTTTTTTTTTTCTCATTAAAACCGAATATGTTTATCAGTGATTGTATATCAAGCAGGGACACGTTTGTGTGCATTTTGTTTTGTGATTTCACCGCAACGAATAGAGTTTCCCACAACGGCGATAGATTGAAGCGCACTTCCGAGTGAAGAATGTGCGAGCCACAAGAGAACACTGTATCCGCACCACTGATAGCAGCAGCAACGAGCTCAGCAGCTTGATTTAAAAAAACAACACATTTTAGCGTTAGAACGACTCTTATTTGACAAACGAATGAAATGAATGGCATGTTTTATTTATTTGTATTAGGTATATCCGTGCTGTGAGTTGTTTCAAAAAGTGGTGGGGACAATATCGACCCTGGCAAAAACCCATATTGCTCCACGACGTGTCAATGATGGTCACTTTGGCCAGGTGGTTTTTATAGCATAGGGGGCGAGACACTTTACATTCTAGAGAGCATTTGATTGGACAGAAGATGTGATGAGAAGCTGAAGTCCGCTGTGACGTCATTCAAATCTGTGATCCATTTTAGCGGAAGTGAGGGACAGTAATATTGAATGCTTATCTCCTAAATGTGTATTTTATCATTGTTTTGGAACACACCAGCTTATTCATAACCTTAAGGCTAACATATTCATACTAAAAGCTAAAAAACTTACATTTTGATTTCAGGGGGCCTTTAAGGAACAACTGCATTATTGGAGATTGACTGACTTCTTGTTCTGGACAGGCCGGCGCCCAGCAACCCAGATCTGCAAACTGGACGGTCACAACGTGCCTACATTCAGGGCCTCAGTGTCAGCTGCATAATTAAATTGACTGCACTTCTGACTCCGGGTCTTAATTAATCATATCTGGTCCTTGGGTCCTGTAAATCCCCTAACAATACAGTCCTTATGGTGCTGATATTCTCCTACATACACAAAGAAATTATATAGCCTGCTATAGACAGATTATTGTCATCATTTCTTGTCAATTAAATGTTGCAACAGTTGACTTAAGAGCTTAATACTCCTTTTGAGTGTTATTTTGACCAGCTTGACCATCCAGGATGACGGGTTTTTTTTTTTTTTTTTTTTTGGTTGTTTCCATTCTGCCTGCTCCTGCATCTTTTAATTGAGTGAGTATTGGTCTGTATTTTCATGTCAAGAAGTGAAAGGTGTGAAATTACCTTTCTCCCTGCCAAAGTCACCCTCGGTTTCCTCTATAATAATGAGCCACTCCTCTCCTCTCCCCTCTTCTCACCCTCTGTTCTGTGAATGGATGTGTTCTCACCCAGCAGCATTATTAAATATGGAATACTGGAGGACTACAGAAGATAGACTTAGCGGCGTGTGAGGTCGTATTGACCAAATGGCGCAGCCTATCTGTCGCTTTTCATATGAGATCAAAATAAGACAAGTTTCTTATTAATGGCTTTAGAAAGGAATAGGAGTAGCTCACCCAAAATGTAAAATTCTGTAATCAGTTGGGTGTATTCACACCAGGAAAGTCTGCTAGTTCACTTACTTTGGTTCGGACCAAATAAAATGTTGATTTTTTTTGCTTGGTGTGGTTCGCTTTCACACTGCCCTTTTTGCAAGTGAACCGAAATTTGTAAACAAAACCACACTTGTGCAAAGGTCATCCATTTTTGGACAGAAATTCTCAAGCAGGGAAAAGCAGGAAGTGCAAAAACAGGCAATTTATGGAGATCTTTATAAGATGCAATTTTTATTCTTTTACTGATTTGGTGTTATCAGCTACTAACGCAATATGAAGAAACTTATGAGCATCATATGATACAATGTCATATATACGATGTTGTAATTAGGATTTTGCAAAGACGAATATGTGCTGCAAGACGGTTGTGGCGGAGAGAGCATGCTCTTAACTGATAAAGGTAAGAGTGCAGACCAAATTTCTATGAGGCTCCACACTTCCTCACAACTCCAAGATTGTCTGCGAGCTGCCATGCTAAAAGTGCAAACTGTCAACAAACATTTGTCCTCATCCCATAATGCATAGCGCAGCTGACTACGGCAGCTGGTTTAGTCCAAAAATGCGCAGTTCTTTGGCAGCTGGGTCTGTTCGAGGTCGGATCACGTTCTCACTTCAAACGAACCGCTCAAGAGTTCGTTTGAAAGCGTACCGAGACCTCGGTACGCTTGTTTAGTCTGCTTTTGGTGCGCACCCGAGTGTGATTGCTGCATTCACACCTGCCCAAACGAACCGCACCAAGGGGGACAACGAACTCTAGTGCGATTCAACCGAACTAAATGAGGCAGGTGTGAAAGCACCCTTAAGTCTCATGTTCCAAACCAGGAACAAACCTGTATAATTTTTGTTAATTTGCAGAACACAGAAGATATTTAGAAAAATAAGTTTTTTGTCCATATGATGAAAATAATAGGGGTCCAGAGCTGTTTTGCCCCCACTGATTTTCATGCCAGAATTGACAGTTTTTGGTGAACTGTCACTTAAAGGAGTATTTCCTCTCTCTGATATCCACCTTTTTCCTGAGCAAATGATGATCGCCACCATGATGGATTCTAACTTCCATTAGGATGTTGTCCTGTTCTGGTCTCCATTGGAATCCATTGTTAAAACAGGGTAAAAAGAGCACCTACATTTAGGGCTGTGTAATTAATCGTAATTGATTATCAATTTCATTTTTGGTTTCCAACGATTATGAAAACAAAATAATAGAGGTAATAAGGACTAATCTAGATTTAATGTGTACAAGACTATGCAATGTTATTTTATATTTAAATTATTCAACTTTTTGTTTAAGGCTATTACTTTTCAGAAAACCACTGTTAGTTACTTCCTGAAAAACTTTTAATTTTTTTTTAATTTAATTTGTATTTTTGTTCGGTTGTATTTATTTGTCTCTTGTATTGCTGACTGTTTACTTGTCTTATGTAATTATTATAAGGATTATAATCAAGCAGAAAACCGAATTATCTGAATTAATTAAACAGAAACTTTTTGAACATTACTAAAAATTAAAATGCATACACATACGGTAATATAACATTGCTGGCTCTCTTGCCACAGCATCACAGGGTTGGTACAGCAATATTTAAAATTATTCAAGGACCTAACACACTTTTGATCAGTGATAAACCTTGGGATGAGATCTGTGAATCAGGCTACATGATAATTGGCTACATGATGATGTCACCATCAGTAAATAACCTAGAGCCATGCGCTTTTTAAAACCATTTTCATAGGTTTAACGTTACAGTATCAGCTTGAAAAATTCACTCATTTGACTAAATACACCGGAGACCGAAAACATAAAGGATAACTCCGCTATGAATCGGGCGAGACCTCTATGTTCAGAAAAGGGGTGGATACTGCAGATAATAAAATATCAACATATTTCATCGATAGAGATTGGCCTTGCCTTCGCTGCCAGTCATTTTCTGGATCTATAGCTGTCCATTGTAACCTTGAATGCAGGTCAAGGCAGAATCATTTCTGAAAGGAGCATTAATCAAGGAGTCACTCTGCCATGAAAACCATCTAATTGGCTACTGTTATAAACCAATGAGAAACATTCAATTAAACGACGCTGAGTTTGAAATTGCATATAGTACCTTGTAGAGCTTTTCTCTCTTCCACATTTTGTCGAATGCTGAATTATTATAACAATACTTTCATCAATGATATCATCCCTAATGGAAGCCCTTCACCTATCAATGATTTCAGGCAGAGGAAAAGGTCTCACTTTTCCACATTATAAAGGAAAAAAAATGTCCCAACCCCCCGTAGCTCATTCCATCCCTTGATATAAGTGACTTTCATTCCTTCAACCTTAATCTCATTACTGTTGCTGTTTCCTGAGAACACTAATCCAGTGTTAAAGGAGATTAAATATACTGCATTAAAAGGACTGCAGCTGTAATATGAGGGACAGTGTGAAAAATAGCTTACTCTGGTTTCGTGCCCTCAAACGTTATGAACCGCTATGTTCTTCAGTGGTATATCACTTCAACCCCGAAACACTATCAGTGTCAACAGAGATGCTTTTGAAGGTTATCACATTGCAGCAGGTCATTCAGAATGTAACTGTTCTGTCGAGAAAGTCGGAAAACAGAAGCAGAAAAACCCCAATATCAACACACACAACAGAAATGTTTCCCTCAATTCGCAGCACCGCGGTTTTTCATCTGGCCACATTCGGAGGATAAAGTGAGAATGCATTTTCAATTTGGGGTCTGTAATAGAGGGTGTGCAGAACTGCTAGTGCAGAGAAAAAGCCATTCCTCCCCCATCCTTGCGCTGACACGCACACACTCATACAAGAGCGCATGCTCCCTTTCACTTTAGTATTATGTATTTATGGTGAAGCTTTACAATCTTTTATAAATATCCTTTAGGGTCTGAATCTACAGTTTTTCGAAATGCTAAATAGTGCAGCGTACAACAACAGAACAATACAGCCCACTCAAAACAGGGATCCTAAAAAAGCTGCCATTACATCGTTACTTTCAAATGAAAAGAATACATTTTATAGACATATGTTGTGACATTAGCATAATAGTATTTGGCTTTGTAATCATAATAAGAGGACTTTAAAAATGACATGCACAAATTCACATATTGGATTCAAATTATAGGCATTTTTATTTTCCATCATCTCAGTAATCAGCCTAACTACCAGTGTGCTGTGATTAGGATTTCAACCCTGTAATTTAATATAACCCGCAGTGCATGTGCCACACAGGGAATTTTCACAACTTCAAAGACTCTAAAGTCAGTGACAAAAACAAATAATCAATTAACTTTAGGCATACTGGCAAAACCAACATCTACCAATACGATTTCAAATAAATTCTCAAGCTTCAAATGCTGTTTTGCCTAAAATAAAATGGTGTTGTTTACACAATGACCCGAATTATCTTTCCCTTTAAAACTATGTATTGTGGAAAGCACTATACAAATAAAACTGACTTGACTTGATGAACATAATGCAAAATTCTGCCTGAAAAACCTATAAAACAGTAAACAAAAAAACAAAAAAACACAAAAAAACGTCATCACTAGTTAAAACTGGGACATCCCATTTTGAAAGTGTTGCAGACACATGAAAATGCAAATTCTGAGGGTTGAAAATCACCCAGCTTCCTGTTCTGCCCTCACAAAGATGTCACAGCACTGTAGCCAAAACCTATTCCCCAGCTTTTTCATTCAAGTGTATTTCAAGCATCACACCACGTGTTACGGCTATGATAACACAGAGGAACACGGACCAACGTAATCATAAGGGTTTTAGGAGGGAAATTGTTGGTAAGGCTGGCAAAGAGCACATCCTTTCAGCACAGAGAGAGAGAGAGAGAGAGAGAGAGAGAGAGAGAGAGGATTGTGTTATGTAAACCTCTCCCTCTACCCAGTATACTGTTGCCAGCCGCCCAAGCTCTCCACTGTGCCCAGTCTGTTTCCTTTGAACCCAGCTTCTGTCATCTGCCAAGGGAAAGAAAGAATAAAGACAGGAGACATTGGGACAGACCTATGCTTCCAGCTGAGAGCCTCTTCATGATGATGTATGTAATGACTGAAATGCAGTGCGACAGAGGTCTGGATAAACACAGCTCAGACTTGCTTTGGTCACACACTCTCTGCTGAAATTATCACACTGTCAGAAGCTCTAGGGCAGCAGTCCTCCTCCAAACATCTCCCCACACTGACCTGGAAAGACGTGACGGTGCAGAGAACATGACAGACAGACCACCTAAGCTGAACACATCAGATCAGCTTATATACTGTACAGTGGCCTCAAAATGTGGACTCTTATGTCACACTTAATGTATGAATGAAACCAAGTGGAACTTGGACTTTTCAAGCAAAATTTAAAGCTTATTACATTTCAAATGATAAAATAATTGATTGATTTAAATAAATAAATAAAAAAGCGTTTGGACACTGTCTGGTTGTTAGAATGGTTAAAGGGATAAGTTCACCTCATTTACTCACCCTCATGTTGTTCCAAACCTTGAATCAGTTTCTTTCTTTTGAAGATATTTTAATGAATGTTGGTAACTAGACAGTTAACGGTATACATTGACTTCTATTATGTGAATTGAATTGAATGTGAAGAGAATGTAAATCGAATTGAATGTGAATAGAATGTGAAATTAATTGAATGTGAATCAAATGTGAATCGAATGTGAATCTAATGCAAATTAAATGTCAATTGAATCAAATGTGAATTGAATTTGAATCGAATCAAATGTAAATTAAATGTCAATTGAATAAATCAAATTGAATTGAAACAAATGTTACATTTATGTAAATTAAATGTGAATTGAATTAAATCAAAATCAAATGTGAATTATATGTGAATAGAATTTAATATGAATCTAATGTGAATTGAACCAAATGAAAAATTGAACCGAATGTGAACAGAATCAAGTAATCGATTCGAATCTAACCGAATGTGAATTGAATGTGAACCAAATGTGAATGGAATCGAATGGGAATGTGAATCTAATCTAATGTGAATCTGATGTGAATTGAATACAAATTGAATGCAAATTGAATCCAATGTGAATAAAATTGAATTCGAATCAAATGTTAATCGAATCTAATAATTGATTTGAATTGAACAAAATGTGAATTGAATGTGAATCTAATCGAATCTGAATCGAATGTGACTCTAAGCGAATGTGAATCTAATGTGAATTGAATGTGAGTCTAATGTGAAAATAATTTAATTGAATGTGAATCGAATAAGAATTGAATGCTAATTGAATTTAATCGAATGTGAATCTTATGTGAATCTATTGTGAATAGAATTGAATGTGAATCTAATGTGAATCAAATGTTAATTGAATCGAATGTGAATTGAATCAAATGTTAATCGAATCGAATGTGAACAGAATCGAATAATCGATTTGAATCGAACCAAATGTGAACAATTAAATGTGAATCGAATCGAATGTAAATCAAATGTGAACAGAATCGAATAATTGGTTCAAATCGAATATTCAAATCGAATGAAATGTGAATATGGAATGTGAATCGAATGAAATGTGAATCAAATCGAATCTGGATTAAATCGAGTGATTGTGTCAAATTGTAAATTGAATCGAATGTTAACTGAATCAAATCGAATATACATCTAATGTGAAACAAATTGAATGTGAATTGAATGAAATGTTAATAGAATCAAATGTGAACAGAATCGAATAATCGATTCAAATCAAACCAAATGTGAAACAAATTAAATGTGAATCGAATGTGAACCTAATGTGAATTGAATCGAATCAAATGTGAAACGAATTGAATGAAATGTAAATCGAATTGTGAAAAGAATCGACTAATCGGTTTGAATCGAATATGAGTTGAATCGAATGAAATGTGAAACAAATCGAATGTGAATTGAATCAAATGTGAATAGAATGTGAATTGAATAAAATGTGAATCAAATCGAATGTGAATTGAATGTGAACAGAATCGAATGTGAATCTAATCTAATGTGAATCTAATCAAATTTGAATGGAATGTGAATCTAATTGAAAGTGAATCAAATGTGAATTGAATTGAATGTAAAACGAATGTGAATCAAATCGAATGTGAATTGAATGTGAACAGAATCGAATGTGAATCTAATCTAATGTGAATCTAATCAAATTTGAATGGAATGTGAATCTAATTGAAAGTGAATCAAATGTGAATTGAATTGAATGTAAAACGAATGTGAATCAAATCAAATGTGAATTGAATCGAATTAATCGAATTTGAATTTAATCAAATGTGATTCAAATTGAATGTGAATCAAATATAAATCTGTGAATTGAATTGCGAACTGAATCAAATGTGAATCAAATGTGATTCAAATGTGAATTGAATCAAATGTGAATTGAATGTGAATCCAATCGAATGTGAATTGACTGAAATGCGAACTGAAGTTAATTTAATCGAATCAATTGTGGATCAAATGTGAATTGAATAGAATCTAATGTGAATTGAATAGAATCTAATGTGAATTGAATGTGAATCGAATCAAATGTGACGAATGTGAATTGAATGTGAATCAAATCGAATGTGAAGTGAATGTGAATTTAATTGAATGTGAATCGAATGTGAACTGAATGGGAATCAAATGTAAATCGAATTGAATGTGAATCGAATGTGCATTACAAACATTCTTTAAAATATTTATTTTTGTGTTCAACAGAAGAAAGAAACTCATACAGGTTTGGCACAACATGGGTGTAACTATTATGTAGGATGAACCTAATGTGATACTGTGGTTCCTCTGCTAGGACACCGGGGTGATCTCAAGGAACCGCCATAAAAATAACAATGAGACCAGTCGGTTGAAAGTAACTGCAAAAATAGCTCAAAAAGTTAGTTTTGAGGAAACAGTCTCATTTGTTTGCAAATGCCAATTGGTTTTATATTTTTAACTGTGAGTATCCTTAGTGATAACGATACATTTTAACCAAATGTGAGGTGAAGAGACTGGGCTGCAATTTTTGAGTAAAAACAATAATCTTGAATTGCTATGGAAACTGAAAGTTCTGTCAGTACGTCTTCCTCCAATTAACATCCACACACACGCATATGGGTGTTTCTTCAACTATGGGCACTTTTGGCCCTGTGGACTTTCATAAAAAACTCTTAAAACACTTTTCACACTCTCACTAAACAATTTAAGTTATCCACTAAAATTTTCCAACAGTGCACAGCATTGTTTAAGAGTTTGGGGTCGGTAAGGTGTTTTAATGTTTTTGAAATAAGTCTCTTATGCTCTCCAAGGCTGCATTTATAAAAAAAAAAATACAGTAAAAATAATATATGTGAAATATTATTACATTTTAACTTTTTTTTATTGTAAGAAACAAAATGTGAAAATGTGAATTTAAAATACCTGTTTTCTATTTATATTTTAAATAGCAATGTATTCCCGTGATGGCAAAGCTGAATATCAGCAGCCATTACTCCAGCCTTCAGTGATTTTATTGTTATGCTGCTTAATATCTTTGTGGAAACTGTGATACTTTTTTCAGGATTCTTTGATGAATAGAAAGTTTAAAAGGAATAGCACACACACACACACACACACGCACGCACGCACGCACACACGCACACACACACTTTGTTTTGCTATCCTTGTGAAGACATTATACAAATTTCTGTCCTCATAAATCACAAACACACACACACATAAATATATACTGTATATAGTGCACTGTACAAGCACCACAATCTGTTATTTCCCCCCTTCTTTTAAATTTCCACTACAGTGTCATTTTTACTACACCTCAAATTATGTATTGTTTTTGATAACATTGTGCGGTGAAAAGGATTTTTTTTAATCATCACATTAAAAGTATACATTTTTTAACATTTAATGTATTCCCTGGAACCCATGACCTTGGTTCAATGTTCTACTGTTAGCTAAAGAAAAGTAGAATAAAATTGAAAACATTTTTTTGCAATGTATTCTTTATATAACAAAATGAAAAAAAGTTGTACAATTTAATAGAAAACAACACCCTGGGACATAAAAGCGCCCGAAGTTGAAGAAATATCAATATATAATAACCACACACACACACACACACACACACACACACACACACACACTCACTCACCCACACAAAAACAAACCTACATTTTGCTCTCATAACCAGTCAGGCTGAGTTTCACAAACATTTGCATTTTTCAAAATGTATATGGAGATAAACATAATATCAGCAGCAAACTATCAGGTTTCCATTGTTTAGAGTCACATGACACTTCACTAGAGTGAGGGTCCAGAGGCACATGTCATATATCTTTCTATCATATATCTAACAGAGAAGTCACTTAGGGTGCTTCTCAATCAGCTCCCTAGTTCAGTAGTCAGGGCACTGATCAGGGCCATTTTAAGGGCTGTCTCAATCGCAAAATCTATCCAGTACACTGAAATGTTTGCTACATAAAAAGTCCCACAATGCACCGACAAGCGCAAAACCTAAATCACGTGAGCCAACTCACTACACATAATGACACGCGATATATGTTTTTAAAAATACAAACCATTATTTTATTATATTTCAGCATAAACATACATCGCTAGGCAGGTAATGAACATAATCTAGCTAACATTTATAATTTATTTATGCCTGAAATGTTGCATGTGTGCGTAACAATTAAGTATTTATCATAGTGTACTTTAAATAACATTAACAAATAATGTCAGAAAGATATAATTTCTGCTATTGTTCATAAAAACCAGTAGTGATGTTGTACAGCGAGGACATTGTCACGTTGCCGGAAATAGAGTAATCAGTGTCCCAATGTGTAGTGAGCCAAGGTCCTTAATGTCCTTACCAGTGCCCAAATTCCTGTACACAAAATATGGATTCACGACCTAGGAAGCTAGGGAGCTGATAGAGACGCACCGTTATTGTCACCTGAGGCTGAAAACCCTCATTACACCACATCTCTGGAAATCAACACAGATAACGCTGTCTTTACACTCACTTTCATTAAAAAATTAAATTTAACAGTGTTACCGTAGGACCCTCATCAGTGTCTCCTGCTTCACATCGGAAAGACAGTTTCTAATTATCAGATGACCCTTCTGCCCTACAAAGGCAAAAGACCTTAAGTCGCTAGAGTGTGGAACTGAGAAAAATGACTTTAAAGATTTTTAGTTGTCTCGCCAAATTAATTATAGGTAGGACACTGGAAATCTGGCAAATAAATGTTTTAGTAATGGAAATTATAGACATAAAAAAATCTTGAGCTCAAACTTGACTTTTGACCACTATTTTAAAGTTACTGTACTCTGCCTTTGTATTGTCAGCAAAAAGTGAGAAGTCATGCCAAGGCAAAAGGCAGTAACTTCCACATTATCAATATTTAGTTGCTGATCACCATTAACAAAATCATTATAGTGCACCTGTATACAATCTAGTGATCATGGCATTTATTTTGTATGATTTACAATTATTTATAGCCATCTACTTATTGCTATCCTGTGCTTTGGTTGCATTCTGATGGCATTATTAATACATTTGACATGACAAAATACCTCCTATTAGTCCAGCGTTGACTCGACCGTGTTTAGGGCGGGGCTGAAGGCGAAGTTTTGGCACTCTGCCAGCTAGTTTGCCGAGCTTTAATTCTTGGTTGTATTCATCTGATACGGCAATGTGTAACGTTTTTCTGTCAACTCTGCATAATCCTTCGCGATCGATATCGCACGTTTGTCGATGGAGCAGACCATACTAAATGTTCTGACCGCTCTGTGGACATCAGAAGTTAGAGCGACTGATGGCAGCTGTACAAAGTACACAGGCTACACCGTAATTTTAATTTTAATGGACATTAAAACAAAGGCAGATAACCGTACAATCTGGTAGGTTGCATTATTTGATAGCACACCGGCACAGTAACTTCATATTGACGTGCGGCTAAACAAAGGCAGAGCGCCGTAACTCGTAATTTGAGCGTTCCAAAACAAAGCCAAAGAGCGGTAACTGATGTTACGGTGTTCTGCCTTGGTTTCTCATGGGCTTTTGGAAGTTACTGTTAAGACAAATCATTATTTTCTCGATAAAAAAACGGAATTGATTCAAGATACTTATCCACATGATAAAGAAGGTCTTGAATGTGCCAAAAATATAGATAACTCATTTTCGACCAAAAACGAAGTTACGGTCTTTTGCCTTTGCACGGCAGCCTAGATCACCCTCAGCAAACCAACAGTTTAAAGTCTCTCTGTCTTCTGCAGGTAAAGTGAGGTATCTCTTTATAATCATTGCATTCAATAAAAATATAATAATTACAAAAAAATATGTAAAAAGAATGTAACTATTATTATTAATATTAATATAAATAATATGTGTCTTGAAACAAAGCTAAAGGGTTAGACAAATTCAAATTGACAGCTTTTTATAGGCAAAAGCATACATTTCTGCTTGTAAAACGCTGTAGGATATCGAAAACCTTTTACACAAATTTCTATCAATCACTCAAATGCAATTTTATGCCTAGTGGAGATAATAATGCTTGAGGACTTACAAAGAGTTTTTTTTTTGACAAATGATGTTTGTAAGCAGCGATAAAAAGACATGCTGTGCAAATGGTGCGAGTCACTTAAACAACTCTTCAACTTATTCAAGATGTTATTTTGAGCTCAAGCTATATTTTGAGATTTTGTAATTTTAACCTTTTTTATTTATTTATTTATTTTATTTCATGTAAATGTTACATAACAGGCTGAATTGAGGTAGCCTAAATTGTGATGACTTTCAAAAGGTTAAACTAAATTCACCAAATTTAGATATATTGTACAAAAAAAAAAAAAATCCCAGCAGTTCCATCACAAACCATTAGGGGTTTGCAAACTCTCAGTACATTAAGTGACATTTTGAGTTGATAAGTTTCCTTAGGGTCTGTTTACACTTGGTCACTTCATGCATTTTCTCTGCTTGGATAGCTCTCTGATCGTGAAAAGACCAGGTGTAAATGCTGTCCAAAACACTTTCGACTTCAGGAGGTGGTCTGAGGCGCATTCCAGACGAAACTGGACAAGTGTAAATGCATCTGGTTGTTGAAACCACATATGTAAAATTTACTCCTCCCAAAATGTAAAAAAATAAACGTGTGAGAGCATGTTATAGGCTATATGACATGTTATAGCCATATATGATAGTGCTCATGTAACACAGTTGAGCAGCTAAGTATCTCTTTAGCAAGGCAACGCGCAAACTGCCGCAAATGAAACTGAAAGTAAGTCGCAGACGTTCAACACACAATCATCTTCATTAAAAGTAGTGAGACGAAATTATATTATCAGTGATGACCCCGCTTTTTCTCCTATTGAGGTCTTTGATTTTGAAATTAGCTGATGATAAATAAAATGCAGCACATATCTGTTGCTTTCGTTGACCTGAACTCTGTTAAATTTGCATATTGCATGGGTATTGAAGATTGGATTTATATTCGTTTTTTTTTTTTGGGCAATTTTGGCAATTCAATTTTTTTTGTGGCAAAATGAAAAATGGATAGCTATATGATCAGTAAAAAACGCATGAAGTGACCAGGAGTAAACGGCCCTAAACTCTACACTTTTTCAATATTAAGCACATAATAATGGGCATTTAATTGGCTTTGTCAATCCCATCAGTTAACTGAATATTCAAAAAGACAAAAGACAAAGAAAAACAGAAATCCCCGTTCCAGTTCTGGCAGCCAGGAAATTCCAGAAAGCCATTTTCCCAAGAACAATTGCACTGCTTCTTGCTGATATTTTATTCTGTGAGATAAACAATAAGACACTTCTAGCCCTCACATGGAGTCCATGTGTCCAGTGAAAAGCAGTTTCTCCACACCAAAAGTGAAATTGCTGTTTAACATTCTAAATAACAGCCAATCACAACACTTTGGATGTTGAAATATAGTTTCAGGAAAATTAATTCTGGAACAATGAGATTTTATGGTTGGTGAAGCTACCTAGTGCTTTATCACGTAACTTTAAACCAATTCAACAGAACAAAGATTTTAAATTTTACAATTTAAGGACACATACTAACTTTAAAGACCATGGGCCCTATTTTAACGATCTGAAATGCAAGTATCAAGCGCGAAACGCAAGTAACTTCGTGGGCGGGTCTTGGGCGCTGTTGCTATTATACCGGCGGGATAAATGACTCTTGCGCCCGACGCAAATCTAAAATGGGTTGGTCTGAAGTAGCTTCATTATTCATAGGTGTGGTTTGGGTGTAACGTGAAATAAACCAATCAGAGCGACATCTCACATTCCCTTTAAGAGCAGGCGTGCTTGTTCCATGGCGGATTGCTATTATAACGGATGATTTGCCAGGCGCACGCCAGGAGCGGTTCACAGCCGAGGAGATTGACGTTCTCATCAAGGCCGTAAAAGACAGAGAAGTGACATTGTATGGGGATGGGAGAAACCCACTCAAATTAGCTTCGGTTAAACAGGCGTATAAAAATTTGGGTAAATGTGTAAGATAGATTTATGCCTATTTTTTCACATCTTCATGGACACAACAATGTTTTCCCTCGTGTGTTAATATTTTTCCTTGTAATAATGTATGGTTTTCTAAAAATGAGAACTGCTGCGTCTGTGTGTAGATGAGATAAGCAAAGTGCATGTGCGTTGTGCACACGCTACATTGATTATGGCCAAGCATGCGCCCTTAAAATAGCATATGAATAACATGCGCAACGCACCACTGACTTTAGACTAGGTTTTTCCTGGTCAGTGGCGGAATTGTTTTCTAAACCTGCAAAATAGCACCAGGGAACGTTTGCGCCGGAACACGCCTCCTCTCTTCACTGAACCGCCCCCGGTAGCGCAAATGCATTTCCTAGTTTACCGACGTGCATCTGTGGAGGGAAAAGTCTGCTGTGCGCGGGTGCAAAATAGGAATGATACATGCGTCGGTGTATAAAGTCAATTGCGCTGGGTAAAAGATAGGGCCCCATAGCTTGAAAGAAAAAGTGCATTTTAAAAGATCAATATCAAACTAGCCTTTCTGCATCTCACAACAGTCATGTTCTCTTTTTCTCACTCAAACACAATGCCGGTGATTGATTGGCCATTACTTTGAACTTTTACTTTAGCACTTTGAGTGCAGAGAAAAGTGGTATATACTGTAAATGTAATGAATTATTAATTATTATTACATGGCAAATTCAGGTTCACCTGTCCCTGTGCCTTCTCCCTTTGCGCTGGTCATTGATTTTGGCAACTCAACAATGACTTAATGTCTTTGCACTTCAGAGGTGTGATGACTCCATTAAGTTGTCACCAATGTATTTGGCACAAAGGACTGAATTCAGGGTGACAAATTAATGAAATTCCTGATGCAGGGACATACATCTATTTTACACCTCATTACTGAACATAGCTTACAATAATACAGCACATTACCCTGTTGCAAAGACCAACATTTCTGATCACCAGCATATATTGTATTTTGGATGCTGGTCGACCAGTTAGACCAGACAAAACCTGTTATTACCAGCCTGTCTGAGGTGGCCTTTTCAGCTAGGGAAGATGTTACGCTTTCAAAGAGCAGTCTTGTTAAACTGTCATGTAGTGCAAAACAAGAACACATGGCACACACGAAAGACACTTCTCTGTATAATTAAAAATTTTGTTTACCTTTCAGTTTACCAGCTTCACAAGGTACTTGTGTGAACTTACACAATGTAGCTCTATGGCTAACATAACTCTAAGTTAACTTTAAGGTTATGAGTAACTTTTCTTTAATTACTCTCTCCACTTTCAAGGAAAGTATTCTATAGCAAGTCTTAAGCAGTAAAAAACACCCAGCAGCTCTGTACTCATTGGTTCATTCACCAAGAGAGAACATAGCGTTACTTTCTCAAGTTAACTGCATGTGGAGGCAGGCAGCTGTGAAAAAGAAAAGGAAGAGAATGAGAGAGGTAGGTGATAATACCTTGGTTTTATCACCTACCATTTAAAGACATTGATAAAGCCCAAATCATTTATTGACCCCAAATGCCATTGCTGGAGACCTCAGCGTGTTTATCTGAGCAGATTTAGCTTTTAGCATGGGAGGCACAGGTACTTAAGTTCATTAGTACAAACTCAAATTCAAACTGCGTTTGTGTGTGGGTTCTTTTGTGATCTGAAGAGCAGAAGTGGCATCAATAGAGGAGGTTAATGAGGTGGTTCAGGATGGGATTCACCCGAGCTAAGCATTATGCCTTTCAGCCCTCTCATTTTTGTGTTGTTCAGTGTTAAAGCACAATCCATACAGATCAATGATGGAATTATGTAAGACTTCTTACATAATGTTTAATTCAGCAATATTTATTTATTTATTAGTATTCCTCCTCCTTTTGTTCAGATTAGTGGATAGCTGTTGCTCCATAAACATCCCATAAAATGCTTGGAAGCACCTGTTAACTTAGTTTCTAACCTTCCAACCAGGGACCCCTATTTCAACATTTAAAATCCTTAAATAAATGCAACAACAACAGAAACATTAAAATAATAGCATCAACAACTACGGCCAGATTTGACTTACAACATAATGTTATTTACAAACATGAATTACTGTACATGTTCAAATAAAGTATTGACCAAAATGTTATATTAAATTATATACCTAATATTCCAGCCTTTAAACCATTTTTAAGAAACAGGATGAGTTAGGAAAATCAGAAATTATTTTAGGTATTTTATCAGCTCGATGAATAATTCTAGATACCTTATTATCCAAATTGTTTCGATTATTAGAATGGACATTAGCTTATGTTCCATTAACTGGCTAAACTTTACAACAGTGCATAAAAATGTGGTTTGAGTTTCACAAACAAAAAACGCAGACTGGCTGAATGAAATTCTGTGAATTGCAGAAGTCAATTAGCTTCTCTTATTCTGTAGCTTTCAGCAGTCTATAAAAAGACAGCTCAGATTTCTTGTTGAATTTATTTGTACAGTCAATCACAAAGCTTTATCCCATTTTAGATGTGTTTTGTGTGTTTTTCCCGCCTTTCAAGCTGAACACCAACGCTTCCACCCCCAGTGATTCCCGCCTATTGTGATGTCATGCGAACACCCTCTATTAAAGTACTACAGAACCGTGCAGTTAAATTATGGACAGTGAATCATAAGAAATATTGTAAATATGGTGTGGCCAAGCATTCACATCCACATCAATCAAAGCAAATCAAATCACTTCTGCACTTCAAAACGTCCTTGCCATTACATCAACAGAAAACAGATCCTCATACATATTCCAAGCTCTTCCTGTTGGCAGCAAAAATTCACAATTATTTTATTTGTGATAAATCAGCTCTCCGTGCAACTAAATGTGCTGACTCGATCCACAGGGAATAACCGGAGCTCATCTTCCCCACAAGCTGAAGGATTCTCATCATTAATTGCTTCAGTATTGCAATACTTTCTCTGATGGCATTTCTGTAAGACACATTAGCATCATCTCTTTTTGAGCAGAATTGAAGGAAGTCGATAGTCGGCATCCCATTAATCTTTAAAACCTAAAAGTCAAAGAATGTGCTTTTATAAAGCACAACAATTACAGTATTGTATAACTGTATATCTCATAAAAGCACATCATGATCCTCACACAGCATTTCTATCAATATCCTCTGGCCTGGGAGCTGTGGGTGATAAGTCCACATTTTCCAATAGCAGTCACCACCTGTTCCACAAAAGAAATGCCTCCCACAGCTCAATGCTCCAAAATTATTACATGACTAAAAAGAACAGAAACGTCTTTCGTCTTATTGTGTGTGTGTGTGTGTGTGTGTGTATATATTGCTAGTTAACCTGGATTTCAGGTGATTAGTAAATCAGAGGCAGGTTTATACGCCCCATTTTTCTTGAGTTAAGTAGTAAATTTATTACTACAGTCTATGCTTTTAAAATATGCTTGGCATTCAGGATATACATCAGCCCTTGCTTCAGATGAAGGGCAAAGACATTCATCATTTTTATAAAGTCTACGTTAGTCTGATCAGACTTATATGTCCTGAAATGACTGGTACTACTGGTACTTTGCAGGTGGACAATTGCTAGTATTTCCTCCACATATTCTCTGGGGCTGCATTTGCAGGGTTTCTGTTGAGCTCCATTAACTGCGACTGCCTTTTCCTTTTGTTTTTGTGCTTCTATACTTGAAATTTAGATCCTGTCAAAGCTGACATTTTCACTTCACCTGATGTCACAATGTGCGATGACTGTGACTTTTGTCTCTGGACAGGGTTCTTTTAAAAAACAGTCCACTTGATTTTCTGCAAGTGATTAAACTTTGCTTCACATCTCAAATTGTTCATTCAGCCAAAACCATTTGCTCATTAGCAACTAAATTGTTCAGCCTGGAACTTAAAAATGAAAGTACAAACTTATGCCACCAACGCTAATGCTTTATGAGACATTTGTATTTGGTGCACAATTTTGCATAGTAATAATAAGCTTAGAGGAAAATAACATGTCATAGTACAATTAAGCAATGTGTATAAAGGACAGCAGATAAGCGCATATCCATTTATCGACTTCCTGTTTTCTGCCCACTGGTCACAAATCAGCAGCTGCACTGATTGGCTCAGATTGGACCTGTCATGCTGTCAGCCGATAGGCTGATAATGAAGTGTCAGAATAATAAAGGCTTAAAAAGAGACAGGCTGGAGCAGAGCGGGTGTCACCAGTGCGAAAACGCTGAAATAACACCTCCTACAAACTGAAAATCCTCGCCTCACTAATTGAGAGAGGGCTATCCTGAATCATCTCCCATATTCAATATTTAACTCTTCTCTAGCCTAAAAAAGTACAGAGGCCAAGCGAGAACACTTAAGATTGTGCCAGTTTATTCCCCAGTTGGATCCTTAATGACTCACTGGTGAAGTAGGGAATACCTATAGGGCGCCAAATGGCACAGATTTAGCTTAAATGAGTCTTAAAATAGATGTTTTAATAATCTTTTCCATTTATTAACAATCTTTTCCCCAGCTTTAACCACTTATTAATAATATTTAATGATTTAAAGATTTTTTAATATTAGTGATTTAAATTATTAAATATTAATGATTTTGCTGCTTGTTGCATGGGTTCATCTTAACTTCATCTTTTGCAACATGGTATCAGCTAAATATATTGCTTTGAATTAAAAATTTATCAAACATTTAAGATTCAGATTTAACATTTAGACTTACAGACAGCCATAGTACTATCTTTTTATATATTCATAACACTCAACTCATAACTCATGAAGTGGCACAAAATTGCAGCAACAGATTTAAAGCTGTCTGTGCAAAACCGAGAAAAACTAAGCAATTATTTGCCACATGCACCATTTGTCTTACCATAAACACCTGTACATGAATAAAGAGTGATTTAAGGGCTGTGGTTTGTTGCTATGAGACTAAGTGTTGGTTTGATTACTTAATGGTGTTGATTGTTTCAGTCATTGAATCTCGACCCAAGAAAATCCCATTTACTGGCATGAATATTGCAGCTCATAACCCTGTATTATATGACGGCTATGTATAAGTGAATTTTTAGTAAAGAGAGAATATCTCTCTTTGTTTTATTTATACTCTGGGGATAAACATCCAGTGTTTGTAGTTTGCAGAACAGGCTGCTTGGGCTATTTCAAAAATTCATAATTCTTAAATTTAGCTACTTACAAAAGTGTCCCTGTGTTTTCATATGAAATCCTTTAAAGCAGAAAGGCTTCATCACTCTGTCTCCTCTCCTCAGAGCAAGTAAGCTGGTGTGTGGTGGGCGTTCTGGCGCAATATGGCTGCTGTCGCATCATCCAGGTGGATGCTGCACATTGGTGGTGGTTGAGGAGATTCCCCCTTCCATGTAAAGCGCTTTGAGTAACCAGAAAAGCGCTATATAAATGTAACAAATTATTATTAATTATTATTATTATTAAAGATCACCTACAACAAATTACACAGTACTGTAGATATCTCTTCCTCTATGCATGTGATTTTTTTTCATTCTTGTGCATGCTAAATTGCATTTGCACACTTGGATGCATTTGATGCCGCAAAAGAGAGATTGGCAGGCAGATTCATTACTAAATGTGATAGGATAAATGTGCCGATGTCACACGATGTGACCTTTTGTTGTAAAATCTGATATTACAGTCTGTTCTTGACATTGATTTGTGCTGCATTGCCTCTCTTAGTAGTACACATGACTGATCCTGCTCTAGTGTACTAGTGTGTATCAATATGATAAAGCAGTATTTGCTTGCAGGCTACGCTTCAAAGTTAAAGTAAAATGGTGTGCTGTTTTGTGTTTTCTGTGGTCTGTGTCAGGAAAAAGACTATTTAATTTCATATACCTGTATCATAGCTCACATGCACATTCTGTACGCATATCATCAGCACTGTTATTTAGCATATACTGTACTGCAGTAAAGAGTAGTTTGCATGAATTATTCATGCCATGGGGAATGTTTGTAACCACAATCCTGCCTCATCACAGATATCTCATTATTACCTACATCATAAGGTAAATGTACAATTTGATTGTGCTGTCATTGTTGTTGTACAGTTAATTATTCAGCTATAGATCAAGCTATGCAAATGATTAAACACTGGCTCTGTTCCAAAACATAGTGAGCTACTGCACAGCTTACTGCCTACATACAGTGGTGTGGGTTCCAAAAATATTGGCACCCTGGGCAAATATGAGCAAAACTGACTGTGAAAATTTGTTTTTGCAGTTTCTCCTCTTAGTCTTTCATTCAAAATATTCACGAGAATCTAACCGTTAATTAAAGTCAAATAGTTGAAAGAAAAAAAATTATCGCCCAATAGCGGTTATGCACGTGATGTCACAGCAGACAGGAATCACTACGGTTACACCACTGAGTGGCAAATAGGCTGAGTGGAAGCATTGGTGTTTGCTTGAATGCCGCAAAAAACACAAAACACTTCTAAAATGGGATAGAGCTTTGCGATTGACTGTACAAATAGATTCAACAACAAAATCAGAGCTATCTTTTTACAGACTGCCGAAAGCTACAGAAAAGAGAAGCAAATGGATCGCTGCAATTCGCAGAAATAACTGGAATCCAGGCAGCAAAATGTGGATTATCATTCATTATTTTGTGTCAGATATGTTTGATTTGGGAGTAAAATTATACCCTCAGTTATATATTGTATTGAAAACTCATCAATTAATTATTTACTATCTTATATTCTGCGTGACTTCAGTTTAAACCGCGGAACTGCATTGTCTGCACGACGGTAACAGCTGACAATTATCCACATAAGACGACGACTCAACACAAAGTTTTAATAATAATTCACTTAGCCACAGAACAAAAGGTAGGTGCAAACACTCTTTACACAGACAAGACCAGACACAGAACAAAGAAAAAGGAGGTACTGCTACTTAAGTTCCTCCTTTTTCTTTGTTCTGTGTCCGGTCTTGTCTGTGTAAAGAGTGTTTGCACCTACCTTTTGTTCTGTAACAAACAAAGGATCACATGAGACTGATGAAAACAAACTAAGGGACTGTTTACACGACACCGTTTTCAATTAAAAACATAAAACTTTTTATGCGTTTTGGCCGTTCATTTACACGACAACTGCGTTTTGGCTGCCTAAAAACGCAAACCTTTGAAAACGGGTTTCAAAGTGCAAGTTTTTGAAAACTGTCTTCATGTAAACACCAAAAACGCGAATCTCTGAAGACAATGACGTCATGCACATGCGTATTACGTGTTCAGTCTATAGTGTTTCATCGCAATCTAATGGCCTGGCAGCAAAATACAGCGTTTTCAGTCGTTTTCGCGGATCCGTGTGAATGGGGATCGTTTTGACAATGGTGTCGTCAGTACGCGAAAAGTAGAAAGAACATACATGTGACAGCTATCATAGGTAAATAATGAATAAAAGAAGAATAAAGTGAAGTAAATAGTTAAACTATTTTTGCTACAAAGCAGTGTGTGTTTATAAATACGATAACCCTAACCAGAAGCCAAATAATTTACAAATGGCCGCACCCGCTCTTACATTACAAATAAGGTGAATAGAATTTGGATATAGCATAATTCAATTGCCTACTATTTGAAACAGCCTTACTGTCTTAATGCCTTAACATGCCTGTGGAGGCAGTTCACTAGGTTTTGTAACAGAGCTATTGTCTCATTACGGCTCAGAAAGTATTTCTTTATAATGATCATGATGAAATTAGAGAGCAGGCACAGAATACAGATCCACCCACTTGAAAATGTCTGTTCACAAGAGTGCTCTCACAAAAGGCACCTGAAACGGTAAAATGAAAAACAACAATGGTGTCTGACTGACATTGAATCGTTCTTCTTACACTGTGTCTATTGCATGTGTCAAATGGGCACTGGGCAGCTCAGTGCTGAAATGGCATGACTCGAAGGCATCCACATGAAGGATGTCAGAAAGCACCAAGGGAACCTTGACAGTGGTCCTCGGAGACAGCGGTATTTACAGGCCTGTAAGGCGGCGTGAGTGATTGCTGCAGATCATGTGACCTCTGGCTGGGCAGTGATCAGGGATCAGTGGTTTCAGGGTTAAGAGCCATCCAGCTACCAGAGAGACTGACTCTCCAATGAATTCACTAGGACATGTGACTCTGAGAGAGTCTGGAAAAGCTGATAAGACACGGCCCCAGCGAAAGCCGCGGTACATCCGACACATCCTCTTTCCTTTTGCTCGCTTTGGCTCTGGTTCAAGCTATCTAACGCTAACTCTTCCATTCCATCTTTCTCCCATTACCTCCATCTCTGCCTTCACAAGTCCTTTGTTTTTATCCCTCTCCTTTCTCTGATAAAGTCAAGCTCAGTGGCAGCTGCTTGCAGTGTCACAGTGTTTGTTGTGTGGTAACAGACTATATGCTATCTGGATTATATAGTCAACAAATAAAAAAATTAAATACAAAAATGATCACTGGGGCAGTGCCCTCAGAGTACTCCACCTAAGGCTGCACATTAGAACCTTAAGGGTGCATATTTGCACCTTTAGAGGTAGATTAGGTGCAATTTTATTTAAGGTGTATCTTGAGGCAGTGGTTCGCAATTGTGGTCACAACCCAAAACTGGGTCACAGGTCTATTCCTTTCCTAGTTTGGACAGACACTTTCCAGCAGAGTTTTTTTTTCTAACCATAATTCAACACACCTGGATGGTTCTTTTCTCTCTCAAGTAAACAACAAAAACGTTGATCTGCTAATTCAGGTGCATTTTAGAGTTGGAACTAAACTCTAACTAAACTGAAAAACACTGTGATGTTAAAGTAGCAGCTAAATGCAAATAACACAATGAAATTAACCACATAATTGTGCAGTTAGGATAGAAAATTAAACGGGTTTATCACCTTTTTTAGAAAAAGTTTTTTTTTTTTTTAAATAGGTCTTGTATACATAATACAATATTTAATAATATATAATATACAATATTTGTCCCTGTTATTGATGCAAATCTGATGCAAAACCAGTTAACAAGCTCTAGTTAAAGGAATATTTTTCACTTTTTTGTTTAAATTTTTTGTCAAAACAGTACAATAGTTGTAGCCTGGTAATACCAGACTCTGCTACTTCTCTTTGCTTCGTAGACAGAGTCTGGAATGGCATAACAGAGAAGTGTTTTCTCTCTTGCTAGGGGGCACTTGTCTGAAGTTTAAAATCATTGGTTACCCGTAAGCCAATCACATAACGTTTGGTTATGGCGTGTGTTATGCGCATGCTCGGCCGCATTTAACTTTCACTGTAAACACATGTATGATGTGAAAACAAAACCATCGAGCGAAATACCGGAGTGAACATGGCTGTGAACGACTTTTGCAGGTTAAGTTAAGTAAATCTACGCATCCACGGTACAATCAGCGTGTACGTCACGGCTCTCAGCCCGCCCTCTGTTCGTTGATTGGCCCGGCTGTTTCCAGACCGGTGGCAAACAGAAAGCTCTGAAGCTGTCTCAGACTAAGTACAGAAGCGAAATGAAATTGAGCGGAAGTACGAAGTCTGACGTAGTCAGGCTACAATAGTTGTATGTGACATCAAATTAATAATAGCTAGATCAAACTAGATCAAAAGTTATCAAATATTAATTATATAAACAAAATATTTTTAGATTAGATTACCGCACCACTTAAAGGGATACTCCCCCCAAAATGAAAATTCTCTCATCATTTACTCACCCTCATGCTGTCCGAGACTTTCTATATTCTGTGGAACTCAAACGGATATTTTTAGAAAATATAATGCAAGTGGATGGGTCCCTGAAATTTCTGAATATCTGCTGAACACAAAAGAATATATTTTGAAGAATGTTGGTAACCAAACAGTTAATGGGACCCCATTGACTTCCATAGTATGGAGGAGAAAAAATACTATGGAAGTCAATGGGGTCCCATTAACTGTTTGGTTACCCATATTCTTCAAATTATCTTCTTTTAATTTGTTCAGCAGAAGAAAGAAACTCATACAGCTTTGGAACAACTTGAGGGTAAGAAAATTATGACAGAATTTAAATTTTTAGTGAACTATCTCTTTAAACCATTGTTTCAGTCCAACTGTCAATTGGGTAAATGTCAGCATGTTGTGAAGCGTGATGTAAGTTGTGAAACTCGCGTGAGAAGTGACAACCCTCAAGCATGAACTCATGAACCTGCATTTGACCACTGGCCAGAAGTGATGGTTTACAAAGTTTATCGTTTCGCTTCAGAAGACATTGATTCATCACCTGGAGTCTTATGGATTACCGCCGTGTTCATTTTGTGTGGTTTTTGAAGAATCTTCTTCATTTGTGTTCATCTGAAGAAAAAAGGTCATTTACATCTGGGACGGTATGAGGATGAGTATCCATTTACTGAAGCTTTTAATTGTGTAATTTGCAATCAGTACCAGGATGCATTTCAGAATCTACCCAACGCTGTATGTGTGTGTGTGGCAGCGTGTGGAACATTCAGTCCTGAGCTGTGAGGAAGGATTAACAGAAGACCCACTGCCAGAGATTCAGGGCACACTACTGTCACCACACACACCAAATGACCACCAGCACAGAAACCCAGCAGAGCAAATACAAAAACTGCCTCCAACCATTCAACCTAAATAAATTCATGGGTAGATAACTGAGGCAAGGACTTCAAAACCTTGAACAAAAGAGATCAGGTCAGAAAAAGGGCAAACCAGCTTTGGGTACAAACTGACCTACCCATACTGGACCTTAAAGGTGCCCTAGAATGTGAAATTGAATTTATCTTGGCATAGTTAAATAACAAGAGTTCAGTACATGGACATGACATACAGTGAGTCTCAAACACCATAGTTTTCCCTTTCTTATTTAAATCTCGTTTTTGAAAAACACCCCTGAAAAACAGGCGAATCTCCACATAACACCGACTGTGACGCAACAGTTGGGATCATTAATATGTACGCCTCTAAAAATTTGCATATGCCAGCCCATGTTCAATGCCAGGCGAAACTGCGCAGCCGAATCATCAGAAGTTCTGCAGGTGAAGAAACAAGCGAGGATCATAGGGAAAATGGCAGATCTATCTATAATCGGATACCGCTACAGTTTAATTCGAAGTTGTTAGTTGCTCTGCCCGTTTCACCACGGACTGTTTTTCTAACCTGGAACATATATCAAGCAGCCAGGCTTCTCTTGGCGTCTCAAACGGACGAAGGGGGCAATTTCAACTAACGTTATATTCCCGCAAGCGGTAAGTAGTGATTTTATTAACAATAATTTACACTGTGTTATCTAGATCCAGCGCGATATTGTTTTTTCCTCGAGAGACATCGTGGCTTGCAAACGAGCGAACGAAGCATGGCAGTTGCTCAGTGTTTGGATGTACAAATGAACACAAAAGTATTTTTTTAGTTCCTTCATCCGAGCCTCTGGAGAACCAGTGGGTTATGTGAATTTCTGATGTGTAATTGTTCAAGTTCAGACAGATAATCTTTCTCTCAAAGTCGTTCAACACTGTTTATGCATCAGTAAATCGCGTTGCAGTGATAAGATCTTCATTCACGCGATCAACAGGCTGTCATCTGCTCAATGCTGGAATAGATCTAAATACTTAAAAAACTTCTCATGATTCGTTAATCCCGATAGCTGTAATAGTAAAAACGTATAAAAGCTGTAATAGTAAAAGTTTTCCAGATAGCTCTACATGTAATGCCAGATATTTCATATGCAAGCATGTCAGCCAATCACAGCAGTGGGCAACAACACTGAAGTCTCACAGCAGACACGCCCCTTCAAACAGAGTGTTCAATCCAGGGAATGAAATCAGGCTAGGAAATATGCCTTTTATTTCTAAATTATAACAAATTTTGATCTAAAAAACATACTAACATTATAAGGGCACCCCAGGAAACATTATAAAATAATAAAATAATCCATTCTACGGCACCTTTAAAGATAAGGTCCAAAAAAAGAGGATATCTTCTTAAGAGAAAAATAATTTTGGCATTGTTTATTCAACCTCATGGTGTTCCAAACCCATATGACTATGAATATTATAGAAAAAAGCAAACATTATGCTGAGAACTCCATTTATGTTCCACTGAACAGAGATATTTTTGACAAACAATGACAGAATTTAAATTTTTGGATGAACTATTATTTACCATGGCCAAAGGTATTTCATAAAATGTTTGGTTACACTTTATTTTAAGGTGTCATTGTTACAGTGTAATTATATATTTAAGTACTGAGTAATATTAAGCAACTACATGTACTTACTATAGGGTTAGGGTAGGATTAGGATTTGTTTGAGGGTTAGTTGCATGTAATTATGCATAATTTACTGTTATTACTATGGTAAGTACATGTAACATATGTAACAAGGACACTGTAAAATAAAGTGTTACCAAATGCTTTTTAGGGACTGCTCATCCATGAAGTGTATCTGTGTTGGAATACACTTGTGTGAAAGATTGCTGTGTGTTTCTGTCTTATCACCAAATAACATCAAATCCCCATTATGCTTCAGCCTCAAAACCAATGAATATTATGCTTCACAAATTATTTGTTTACCTGACACAAACAAGCACTGTTTACAGATATCTGAACAAATTGTATTTGACATTATGATAAATTCATAAAAAATGTTAAGTCATTAAGTCTCAAAACTTTTTCATCATACTTTTTCATTCCGATTTATCGAAACCCTCAGGGTCATTACCCAATGTCAGCATGTCTTCGCACTCCGAGGGGAGGAGATGGCATCTCTGTGCTCAAATTTAGATACAATTCCTACCAAGCACTCTCACACCATCACAGCATTCTCTGAACACATTCCCTTCTTTGCTCAAGTACCACACAAATGGAATGCCAGTTTTCTTCACAAATGAGCCGCCTCTTCTGTGATATGTTAGATAAGTGCAATAGCTCCTGTGATAGCCGTGGATTTCCCGTTATGCATCTCTAATGAATAATACATGCAGATTTTGCAGGCCTGCGGCAAGCTTGTTTGATGTATTACACGATAAGCAGCTGATATGAATGTGGCGGTGAATGATGAGGAGGTAAGATGATAGGGGAGAGTATGTAAAACATGTGCACAAAAACCATACAGGGCTCTAGATTGAGACCAAATGGTCACAATTTGCGACCTTTTTTCCTGCCGATGCGACTACATTTTGTTTGAGGTCGCACTGGTGCCCCCACCATTTTGCCCAATTGATAAGAGCTGCCATTTCTGTTGCATATGAGAAACATCCAACGCCAAACAAAACGAAAGTGGAAAGAAACAGCACTACTCATTTGAGCTGCACAGCGTGGACCGTTTATCAGCTTGGACCAATAATAGATATCGCACCGCAAGCTCAGAACAGGATTACTCGTGGGCTGATCTCAATTACGCGACACCATGTACACAGCGCTGGGAGATCCAGTGAGAAAGTGATTAATTTCGTCGCAGAATTAATAACATCGCTGCGAGATCTAGTGAAAAGCATTCAAATTTGCCGCAGAATACTCTGTTCTAAACCATAGATATCAGATCAGACAGTGCTGGCGTGGAAACCAAGAGAAATAATGTGTCATGAAAGAACAAGTTACAGAAAGCTTTTCAGTCCACAAATCACCAACACAGGGTGCCCACTCTTTCATAAAACACCAGATTCAAGGACTTTTTAAAGCACCTTTTATTTTATATTAAGCAAAATAAAGATAGTAAAGGTGAGTTTGAAACTGGATCTGTAAAAAGTACCTGTTGTACCGGTTTCTATCATTATTGCAGTAATGTTAAGGCATATACCGACAACTAAAATCTAATTTAAGGGGCATTTTACTTTTTTATAATCCAATGAGGAGAGAGGGCTGGCGCAGTGTACGAAGTAGAGCGAGTTTGAACGAGAGATGCAGTTTGCAGCTTTCTTATTCCAGCTTTTAACATTTATTTCACACTGGTTTTATGTTTGAATCATTGATTAAAACATTAAAATATAGAGAGTAGGGATGTTAATTTACATAAATTCCCATAATAAATCTATTTAAATTAATTAATCATTAACCTTAACCTCGTAAATACGAAGCAGGGGGCACTACTAAGTTATCGTGTTACGTAAACCACTTGCTTATCCACCACAAAACTAGGTGTCTTCTTAGTGCTTAGAAGCTTGACTTTACTTTACAGCAGAATACAACCAGCATATTTGTTTCAGTAAGAGAACAAACTATATCAAGTATTTGTATGAAAAAGTGCAGCCGACGCATGTGTAAACAGTAAAAACACATGATGCTTTTGTGCCACGTTTTGGTTTGTAACAGTAAACCATAGTAGATCACATATCTTTATTTAGAGCAGGTGGTCTTGAACAAACACAACATAAGACAATGCGTAGATCACGGAATGACATGACATGCTGATTGGCTAAAAGCTATAGGACTTGCGGGATCCGATCGCATTGCGATCATGACGCAGTGTTTTCCAGTCATTTTGTGTTAAAGAAATAAATAATAAACTAGACTAACTGATATAGATTTCAAACATTATTAAAGACAAGCGTACAGTCAGTAATACATTAAGAACAAATAAGCAAATTAGCAAAAATAAACACACCTGAACAAAGTTCAGAAATTGAGAACAAATGTAAAATAACACTGCACAGTTTTCGTTTTATAAATAAAATGTAGATGAATCCTTATTAAAGTTGCAAAAGTTATTCAGTCAAGACCAGTGAGTGCTTTTCTTTTTCTCTTGTTCTTTGATTAATATTAATGACACACACGGCAACAGGTTCATTAGCCTGCTGTCACTTTAAGACCTAATGCACGGATTCAATACACTGTTACACGTTATCTTTCTCAACTGTATACGATCACTTAAGACATAACCGACTGTTGTTATAAGGATATTTTTACATAGTTTTTTTGTGTGTATTTGTCTGTTCAAATGAGAGGCGGCTTTTGTGTGTGCACTCTTGATGTGCCCATCACAGAAAACTACATGCAAGTGCCGAATCGCTGGAATGGTTTAACGCCACATTAAAATGCGCACACAGGAATCGATAAGCAGAATCAATATTTTAATTTTAAAACAATATTAATTTTATGTTTAAATTACCTTTATGATTATATAATCAGTAAAATCACTATAAAATCAGTAGCTAGTGCCACACTCTGTAAGTTTCTTTTTACAGGTCGGTGCCAATGGCCTCGTGGTCAGTGCGCCGACATGTAGCGCCTTTGCGCTCGAGCGGCCCGATTTCGAGTCCCGGTTCGTGGACCTTTCCCGATCCCATCCCTCGTCTCTCTCCCACCTCGTTTCCTGTCATCTCTCTACTGTCCTGTCACGATAAAAGGAAAATCACCAAAAAAACAATATACTGTACAAAAAAAAAAGTTTCTTTTTACAGGTTTAACCCCAATCTTGATGCTAATGAAAAATATTTGGCTTCATTTGGTGCATTCATTGTCAAAGTTGCTGCCTCCTGACACAGTTTTTAATGTTTTAATGTAAAAGATGCTTTATGGAAAAAAATAAAATAAAAGAATAAGAAGAATAAGAATAAGAATAAGAAGAAGAAGAAGAAGAAGAAGAAGAAGAAGAAATATAAATATTTTCATTTAATTGAAATTTGTATATTCTAAATATTCTATATATATATATATATATATATATATATAGTATTTTATGTTAAATAGAATATTTAGAATGTACAAATTTCAATTAAATTATTCACCACATTTTAACATGCTCTCCATAAGCTCATTTTCTATCTATCTTTATGAATTACAATGAAGTCACCAACTGAGAAACAGTCTGTCGTGTATGTGCCAGCTAAAACTCTTTATACCAACACCCCATTAGAGTTAATCTGGGAAATGCCTTCACTGTCAACTGTTTGTGTCATTTGTAGCTCTAGAATGAGTGGGACGATTCTATGTCCAGGTTTCGAGATAATATTCAGTTTCAAATGAATGCCTACAAATAGAGGAGTACTATGATGGACACACATCTATAGCCTACACATAAAAAATAATACCCACATCCACACTTAGCCATAGGCTATATTTGTACAAATACACACATTCAGCTCATTTTCAAGGATGGTTGTTTTAGAGCTGGATTTACACAATAAAAGGCATCATACGCCGGGATCCCATCCATATATTTTACAGAATATTGTATAAAAAATATTCAAATTAAATGTCTAAATGAAATAAATGTCAAAAAGAAATACAGATAGATAGACAGACAGACGGACAGATAGACAGACACAGAAAAACAATCCAGTCATGCCCTGTGCTCACCTTTACAGTAGAGTTATATGGGAACTTCTATTTCAAGAGGTGAGAAGAAAGTATTTTGTAGCAGACATGGTGAAGCCCCATGTGTTTCTATTCCTGAAACAGTGGAAGCAATTCTAAGCTCGGCCGGGATACACGCAGAAACGTCATGCCATTCACACCACAGACAAATGAGAGAACATGCTGTCCAGATTCATAAAGAGGGGAAATAAATGAATAAATCAAGAAGTATAGGAATGATTGTGTGAGAACATGAGGGAGTGATTGAGTGAAAAATAGGTGTGGTGAGCCGGGGACAGCTGTGGTGCAGGGTTAGATCTGGGACTCTGGGGTGAGGGGACAGAAATAGCTCACTTTAAGGAATGAGAAAGAAACTGGAGCATAGGTCCAATATCCATTAAATCTGAAATGTGGGGACTGTGTGTGTGTGTACGCACAAGCACCCAATAAGAGCGGGGTTCCTGAAAATAGCCCTTGGTTCCACTCTCATTTTCTGTGTTCACACATTCAATTTATTCTGGCCACACAAATCGCAGTGTGTAAATGGACACACACAAAGAGAGAGCATATAATAATGCCTCACGCCTATCAAACGTGCTGAGAGGGCATCTTAAAGCACACATGAAGAGGATATACTTGATTGGATCAGGTGCCTAGAGACCATTTGCAAGAGGCAAAGACAAGAGCAGAGTAAAAAAAAAAAGATTAAAAGTGATTTCCATTTCTGAGACTCTCATTGCATACGTCTTTGACACGGCTATGCGGCACATTTAACCACACATTTTCAAGATGAGGGAAGCTTTTTACTTCTGGCCAACTTCAAAGGGCCTGTCCCATTCAGAGCCCATTCACGATTTCTCCCATTGAGGGAGGCTAATTCCAAATTCTCCATTTAGAAAAAAGGAGGGAAGACTGTCCCGTTTCACCTCATCACTGAAACCGTTCATGTTTTCCAGGGAAATGGCAGCAAACCAGAAGGAGCTGCTTGGTGATGCAATGTTTTTTATCCTTTATTCAAGACTATGTAAATCAAAGCACATGGTGCTCATTTATTTTAAACCAAAATTATTTATAAAATACATTTGAGAAACTCTGAAAAGAATTCTATGTACTTTGAAAGCCCAGAATCAAACTGATTTACTGCTCAAAGACTAAAATATGTTTCAAAATGTTGTCTTTGAGATTAAACCTAAAGATAATGTAATGAGCAATCGTAGAAAATTCATTCAGACTCTCAAATTTAAAGGGATAATTACACTAAAAATTAAAATTCTCATTAAAATGCTTCTTTTTTTGGTCCATACAATAAAAGTCAATTGTTTAGGACCCCATTGACTTTCATTGTCTGGACAAAAACATTTTTCAAAACTTCTATGTTCCACAGAAGCAAGTCATACAGGTTTGAAACGACATGAGGGTGAGTAAATGATGAGATGTTTCATTGAGATGAGAACTATTGCTTTTTATGTTTTGCTATTAACATTCAAAAGAATAAAGATCAGAAACCAGAAGGATTGTCCAAGCTTTTAAGAGACATTTTTTGAACCACAAAGTCAGACAGATGCACTTCATTTGAAGCTGTTGGTACTATTTTTCGGCTCAGATTTGCACGATTTGACTCATTAAAGCAATGCAAATTTTATTCATTTAGACATGAAGATGTTTTCGCATAGACTTACATGTAAAAAAACAAGCATCACTTATCAAAAGAAGGTCAGGCTTTTGTTGTCCAAAATCTCTGTGATCAAAGACCGTTGCTTCAGAAATTCCCTCCTCAAGTATGGGAAGATTTACCAGACTGTCTTTTATGTTGATTAAGTGAATAATTAGGACCCTGTGAATTATTTATAATACATTTATTGACATGCATTTAACTTCTCATGAAATGCAGAAGCCCTCAATCCACAAACAGCAGAGGCCAGAATTGAAGCACAATACCTCTAATATCTGGGTCAGACTTAGCATCAAACTTTGCATAAGCCTAGACATATAACCATTATACAGTTTTCAACATTTTCTTATTACAAGGCATCAGTCTGCTTGCTTACAATCACAAAGAATTAGATGTCCCCTTTTCCATTTACAAGAGTTTGCTTCAATCAGCAGTTTACATTAATTGTCACACACACACACACACACACACACACACACAAACAATTTAACAATTTAATTCCTCTCTGCCTGAAAATAGTGGTGTGTATTTAGTGCAAGGTGTATTTTCAATTTATAAATTGAAATTCACCATACAATCAAAACCAAAGAGAAAATGTGAAAATAAAATTCACATTAAATACATTTTTGAAAAAAGACAAATTAGATGTGCAAATGACTTCTCCTTGAGCAATACTGACAAAGTTTTACAAGGATTTGGCTTGTTAGGGAGCTAAAACATTTATTACCATGTCTTCTACGGGAATATATTAATTTAATTGAGTTATACATCAGTAAATCCAAGTTGCTGAGATGTCAGTGCATGAAACAAATGTGTGTGCTTTAATCCTTTTGAGTATTTTCTTTAGGTAGCTATTTGTGTATTCGCTGATTCTCTAAAGAATAAGTGCTTAATTGCAGTGTACAGCAGAATTGAAAATCGGTCTTTCATCACTATATCAATCCCTTTTCCACACAGTGAGTATATTAAAGTAAATATGCTTCATGCAGAAAGAAAGGAGAAACAAGAGACATGCGAGTGAGCCAAAGAGAGAGAGAATGAGAGAGAGATGAGATTGTCAGAGTGTCACTGAGATAATATTCAATATACAGTATATAGTCCTAACACCTGCCACCAACCCTGAAGACGTTTGCTATTGAGATGTGGTTTCACTCTTCTGAAGCACCAAGAGGAGAGCCAGAAGACTGCATTTGTCTTTAGACTTGGATTATCATAGAGCAGATTAAATACTTTTCTTAATACTGATAACCAATGTAATTCTTGTAATCTTAAATATTAATGCAAATAGTATTACATAATTTAGAATAAACTGACAATAAATAATTAAATATGACAATGAAATATTCTGAGCTATGCATGCTGAATATCTCATTTGACATAATGAGTTTACTCAGGCTAGTGAATACAAGAAATAGCCTACATAAGATATATGAAACTTTTACATTTACTGTATATAATAGGAATGTTTCCACTCTGGCAATCCAGCATCGAACATGCCCACAAACGTAATTCATCTTAATTATCACATAATTGACAGATGTCTTTAAACACTGAGCTGCTGAGGACAATCTAATCCAATTGCACACATCCCTTTTTGTAAATTGCTAAATGAATCATGAAATTTGTAACAAAACTTTACATAAACATTTTGTGCAAATTATGCAACAGTTCGATCAGAAAGCACACTTAAAGTTAAACATGGACACACAGAAAATATAGAAGATATAAACTTGCAATTCTGACTTTTTTTCTCAGAATTGTGTGATAAAAGCTCGCAATTGCATGTTATAAAGACAGAATTGTGAGTTTATATAAAGTCACAATTAGCCTACCTTTTTTTTTTTTTAATTCAATGGCGGAAACAAGCTTCCATACTCCAGTGCCAACTGCTAAACGGGAAAAATCCAACACATTGCTGTAACTTGCAAAAACAGCAAATAAGCCTTTATTCTGAATTCCAAGCATACATACTTTTTTTCCTCTCCATTACCTAAAGATATATTCCTACGCACAACCCAAAAATTAGAATTCCAAGCTGGTATACTTTTATTTTTCTACGGAAACAAAATTGGTGATATACTGAAGAACTGAATACAAACCATGTGAAATTGGTGCAAAGTGCCAAAGCATCTGATTCATTACCAGTGTTCCATGATAACCAAACAAAGGCATCAGCAAATTAGATTAGCTCCAGTGCGATGACAGATTGATCCACATCAATCACAAACCTTCATTTGCTCTGAGGTATTTTCATTACATACGGAAGGTTGACAGTGTTGCTATGCTGGATAGCAGTGGCCTGCCAGCTATTGAACTCCCCCTATAGATAGATAGATAGATAGATAGATAGATAGATAGATAGATAGATAGATAGATAGATAGATAGATAGATAGATAGATAGATAGATAGATAGATAGATAGATAGATAGATAGATAGATAGATAGATAGATAGAGGATAGAAATATGTGACAGAATAGATAGATAGATAGATAGATAGATAGATAGATAGATAGATAGATAGATAGATAGATAGATAGATAGATAGATAGATAGATAGATAGATAGATAGATATAGATAGGATAGAAATATGTGACAGAATAGATAGATAGATAGATATATAGATATATAGATAGATAGATATAGATAGGATAGAAATATGTGACAGGATAGATAGATAGATAGATAGATAGATAGATAGATATATAGATATATAGATAGATAGATAGATATAGAATAGAAATATGTGACAGAATAGATAGATAGATAGATAGATAGATAGATAGATAGATAGATAGATAGATAGATAGATAGATAGATAGATAGATAGATAGATAGATAGATAGATAGATATAGATAGGATAGAAATATGTGACAGGATAGATAGATAGATAGATATATAGATAGATAGATAGATAGATAGATAGATAGCCGCCGCCACACACACACACACACACACACATATATACACTCACAAACATGCACAAATAGTGAAATATTCGTCACCTCAGTGCACTATTGGAATTTGGCAAACTACACCTCAGCAGAGCTGGACAAACATACAGCTGTTTACTCATCGCTGAGATAATCTCATTTGTAGGGCGGAGTCAAGAGTCTGTCCAACTCTTATAATCTTTAACTCCTCTGGTCAGTCACCTACACAGAGCACCTGCAGCTTAAACCACAGCTGCCCTCTAACCCAGAACATTCACTCAAAAACATTTACCTTGAAGCCAACACATACTGTGGGTTAAATATGCTCCATTGCTAAACCATGATCGATCTAAATTCCCACCATCACTGTTATGTAACTCAGCAATAGAATGTATTATGCAAAACACAACCACATCTCATACTTTTACCATTCAAATTCACAAGCAAAGAGTCGATGTTTACTATACACTATATACTTGCATGACTATCAAGGCTTTAAAACACAACTAAAATATTTCCAATGGTGACAAAACAAATAAAACATGTGACAATATTTTAATTTCTAGTTAATGTGGTATATTGGACATCATATGGAAAGCTTTGTACTTGTTCGTATGCATTTGTCTCACATAGCACAGGACAGGCTGTTATGTCTGATTCGTGAACAAATTACAGGTTTACTCATGGCAAATCTTTCCCTCGTTCTTCGCTCAGGAGCAGAAATAAATTCCAAACAGTTTCGCAACGGTATTCTGTTTGCGAACATTCGGATGCCGTACACTTCGGTTCTTTTGAATGGGTTCTTTTTAATGAATCACTCAAAAAGACTCAGCATCGAAACAGCATCGAACATGTTTGAATCAGACTAACTTAAACAGTGTATCATTTAGAACCGTGACTCTTTTTGTTTACATGAAAACCTGTGAAGTTGGCCATTTGTAACTCAAATGTGCGAGGTATCTGGTGTTATCCGCTTCCAGTGATTTTAGCTATACAAAAACAGTTGTTATTTTATTTTAATTTATTATCGTAATCATAAACACGTGTGGAGTTTGACTCTTTACTACTGTTTACTACTTTACTTTGCTATTCTTCTAGTTATTTATCTATGACTGTTGAATCAGAAGTCTCACACATTCACAGAAAATAGCTTCCTTCAGCATTGCAAAATATTACTTAAGGTTTGTGAGAATCCATTTACTGATTGGTTGTTCATTTTGTGTAATTAAAAAATAAACATTCACGAGTTTAGTTATTGTAATTAATTAATAATGGCTTTCTTAAAACATTTCATACTGTTCATACTGTACTTTACCATTTTTTTATTGTCTAACATATGAGGTCCAACTGTAAGGCTGAACGGACTAGGCCTTTGAGTGACATGCTGGAACCTAAACCATCTTAACAGTTTACTTTATTTATTACACAAAAACAATCAAGACCATTAGAGTGACAACATCAAACTGGAACAACTTCATATGAAATTCTTATAGAAAACACCCTAGTAGTTTATACAACTTAGCCTACAGTAAATCCTCACAGTCTACATATTAGAATGCAGGGGCACACAGACTTGTGTAAGTAAGAAACTCACTTAGTGAACTGAAGCAATTTTTAACCATATTTTTCAAGCAAATGAGTAATATGTCAACTAAAGGTCATTTGGCTCCTATTTTTTTTTTTTTTCATTTTAGGAGTCAATAGCTGCGTTTCCATAACCCTTCAAATTGCGCAAATTGAAATTTAAAATGGAAACGTCAATTTCGCAAAAACGCCCATTTATCGCAGAAAAGTTTTTACGCTCGCATGAGGTGGTTTTTCAGGCAATTCGAAAAAAGAATTTTTCGCAAAAATGCAATGAAAAGTTATTTCGCATTTACAAGTCACCTGCATGGCGTATGTAAAAGTCGATCATTCTTTAAAGATGGCGTGGTATGACTGGACAGAAGACAAGACAGTTTTTTATTAAACTCATAAAAAACAAAAGAATTACGGGAATACTGGATTCTAAACAACAAAGAAATGCCACAATTTATCAAGACCTCGAAGCAGATAGAAGGGAGAAACACCCAGACACACCTCATACGTGGCCGCTCCCAAGTATAAGGGGCTTTGCTTGGTCATTAATGCTTGGATTGCCTACATCTTCGATTGCAGTGGCTGTGATATACTTAAACCTACTGACATCTGTTGCCATGATTTTTGGAATGACTTATTGCGAGAAGAAAAAATGACATTTTAGTCGCATAACAACGCAGTCAATTTGCAATAATTTTTTATCGACATTTAGCAAATATCGCAAAAGTTTTGTGCAGATCTGTAATGGAAACCTAGCTACTGACACCGTAGTCATTTCTTTTGTCTGGAAGCCTGAATAGGACCAGTCCTCTGTGTTTCACAGCCAACACGAAAAGCACAGTTCTCTCTAATACTACACCTTTAGTGCTGAAAAACTGAATCAAGAACATAATGATCCACTCATTACTCTGTGAGTCATGACCGAGGGATGATTTCACCCCTGAGAACGCTAAACATAAGAAAGCACTGTCTGTGACCTATCTATACTGTACTATTGCTATAATACGAGCAGAAAATAGGTATATAACATCACTGACAATAATACAAAAAAGAAATTACATTACATACTGGGTACATTACTATACTGCCAGCAGAGATCTCTTAGGAGCTTTCCCTCTCATAAAGCAACTACCATGGTCCCAAGTGTGCAGGAAAGCTTTATTACCTATTAGCTAACATCTCTGAGCAAAATATCACAGCAAAGGTAATCTTTATCATGCAAACAATTGATACGTTTTTGATTCATGTGAAACGCTATGCTGGTAATGCAAGGCATGTGCAAGTTGTAAGTGATTTGTGGGCAAGCAATAAAGCATTACACTTGAGAGGCCGACAGCACTTATTGCACACCACGTGATGTAATTTTTATTTTAGCTGCTAGACCTCAACAGTTCGAACTGACAATATACTTCCACATGAGCAGAGTACCTGTCGTTATCAAAAAAGACGGCGAAGTTAGTTGGTTCAGCGCACTGCAAGAAAAAGCTCTATGAAGCAGTGAATTTCTGAGAAGACGAAAATGCTTTAGAGAATCAATCCCATAGGTCACAGAACTCATTTCAAAAGGGACAATGTATCAGATAAACTCAAAATCTGCTTAAAAAAGAGCTTTCAAGTCTTTTTGTTCACTATTTCAGTCTTTTCAACAACTAATTCAATTAGTAGAAGACAAAATAAATATTTCCTGTGTATTTTTCTCTTAAAAAGACCTCATCGTCTCTTTCCTCCCCCCATCTATCCATCCCACGGGTACCTTAAGCAGGCGCACAGACGGAAGGAAGGCTGCATGACACAGTTTCCGTATGGTCCAGTTGAGTGGCCGAGGAGCATCCAGCTGGTTCGTCGCTCCTGGCCGGACGTTCCCGCCATCCGGAAAAGGGCCCCACATTGGGGCTGCGATGCACGAGTGGTCTCTGTCCGAAATCCTCTTAACTCATTAAGCATGACCCTCCTCAGCTCCTGCCGCAAAGCCGCGCAACCTGTTTCCCGCGACACGGAGCCCTTCACCTGCACCCCCTCCCTGCCCTCCCTCCCCTCCCCACAGATCCACAGGAACGGGAAAACACCTTCAGACCATACAGGGTGTCCGGGTCTACTTCCACTGGCCACGCAGACCCAACAGTGCCAGAGATGACGGGGAGCATGCGGTCTGAATGAGTGGAAAGAAGCAAAGAGAAGAGGAGAGAAGAGTGGAAAACAGTAGCTGTGATGTAGAGCAGCAGAGCGGCACTGTCTTGAAGAACCCGGAGAGAGAGAGAGAGAGAGAGAGAGAGAGAGAGAGTGAGAGAGAGAGAGAGAGTGAGAGAGAGAGCGAGAGAGAGAGTGAGAGAGAGAGAGAGAGAGAGAGAGAGAGCGAGAGAGAGGAGCAAAGAAAATACATGGATGGAAGCAACATGAATGATAGTACGTACTGACAAAGAGAAGGAAAAACAAAAGATTCAGGAAATCATGCTGTAGAATGAGGTTGAGAGTTGCTGCGAAGGCAAAGCACTGGAATTGATGAGGAATAATGGAAAGCAGATGGGAAAAATGATACATTTTGATCTTTGCATTTTACCACTACATCTTTCTCTTGTTTTAGGTCTTTTGGATCACAAATGAAAAACTGAGAGGAAAGATTTCCCCGATTCCCTCCCAATGTCTTCTATTTATACTCCTCTGACCTGTTCTCCTCTATTCCCTCTCTTTTCTCTTCCTCTGTAGCCCCCTCCTACTCCTCCATCCTTGCACACTCCATCCTTTCCAAACATGACGCATTGACCATCGAAAGGATAATGGAGTGGGGGGGGGGGGGGGAGAGAGAGAGAGAGAGAGAGAGAGAGAGAGAGAGAGAGAAAGCGCAACACTGGATTGAACTGCTCCCTTCCATTGGATGGGTTTAATAATCCAGTGTTTATTATACGGTCTTATATGCCCTTGTCTCTGAAAACGTGTCAGGGAAAAAAAATCTCCCTTAGGGAGAAGTGTTTAAACAAATAAATGGTGCAGTAGAAATGGAGAGAATGCAGTAGAAGAGTTGGCCATTGCACTGCAGTCACTAGGTCGGCATCCCTGCGGAGCAGATCGTAATAATGAATCTCAGCAATCAATCCCCACTCTTCACAGGCATCACCTGGCCATGCAGATGTGAGAGATGTCACAGAGACCTGGATGGAATACTAAGTACTGCACCGAGTGGGAAGCTCCTCCTCTTCCTGCTTCCCCCTTGGATGCGGGGTTCTCCTGTCACTCAAGGTATCCTGAGACGGTGAGAAGATTATGCAACTCTTCAAGGAAAGGTGTGTATCCATAGCAACCTCCGTTTACCAGTGTCAGTGGGAGATTGGGTTTAATGTGCAGGTATGTGGAAAGAGGATTGTACTCCAATCAGATCTGACAACTTGAGCGAGAAGCTCCCAGAGATACAGATATTAGTGAGTCGGATTTTAACAGAGAGAGCATGAAGACACTGCTTATCATATATTATGTGACAGCAATAAACATATGCCATGTGTATGGTCGTTCTAGTATGCAGTACATGTTTATGTCCCAACGTTTGTCTTAACACTAGAACGGCCATGGCGGTCATTTTGACCGTTTAGAATTTTATATCTGCAATAACTTGGTTGAAAAAATAAATACAATCCTGCTGGCACCTGACTTTTCCTAAAAGTGTCTGTATTTTCATTTAAAATGTGTTTCATATAAATTACACATAAGGCAAAAAAACAAATGAACATATTTACCTATTTCGGCCATAGGCGGTCATATTGACCGCACTGAATTCCGCGGTATTATTATAGGCTATACTAATATACACAACAATAAAATGTGGTAAAAAATACACTAAACATATTCAACAACATATCATTAAATGTAATGATATTCAGAACAGAACAAGAATGAAAAAAATAACTATAAACAAGCCAAAATGAAATAGGCTACTTTATAAGCGAAAGTGAAAGTAAGCGGCGTTGGGCTCACATAACTCTCTAATTAGAATCAAAATGTTTCAACATTTGCGATGTATTTGAATGGTAAACTATTCTTTATTATAGGCTTTGTACTTCACTCATGTTCCAGTATCGACAGAAAAAATCATCCTCTTCACACGCGCAAAATGGTACGAATTGTAGGCTACTGACAAACAGAGCAGTGGAATTTTTATATGTTAGGTTGACTATTTTATTATTATATTTTATTATAGCTATAATGAACAGGCTGCAATGTCAAGATTGCAATGCTGGAATATGGTTGGTGTGTGTGTGTGTGTGTGTGTGTGTCGGCGGTCGCGGGCGCGATCGAACAGAAACATGAAAACATAGGCTATACGCCGTCATTTTGTTCAGGACATCTACGGATATTATTTATTTATAAATGTATAATTAAACTTGTTTAAATGTACAGTTTGGTGTTGTTTTGTTTTTAAAAGACATCCTAATACAATAAATGCATTAATCTCTCAATTGGGTATTTATCATTAAAGATATAGCCTAGTTTGGAATCTAGCGGTCAAAATGACCGCTTGCGGCAGTTCTAGTAGTTATGGAATTCTGGCACTTCTAGTGTTAATAGAAAAAGTATTAAAAATGGAAATCAATGTTATAATAAAGTGAACAATGGGGTGATTTTATAAATGTTCATTTATTAAATAAAATGTATTAAATTTCACTATTTTGATATTATTTTTTGCCAGAATCAATCTTCCAATACACTAAAAGCTTCTATAAAAAAATAAATAAAAAAAAATTTCTAAATTCACCTTCCTGATCAATGTCTTTATATCCATCCTATTAGGTTCCATCCTGTTGATTGAAGCTGTAATTAATAAAAGTTTAAATTAAAAATTTTCATTTTATTAAATTTCCTTACTAATTGCCATCTTAACAAACACACACCATAAGCATATTCATATAAAAAAATAAATATAAAAAAGGTACTGCACAACAGGTTCAATAAATTTTTTTTTTTTTTTGTCAATCCTTAAACAGAATAATCATAGTGCAGCTGAGATTTAGGATCAAATTAATTGCTTCTGTATATACTGAAAAAAATAAATAAATAATATATATATATATATAAACAGTTGATGACATTTATGGATGTGACCAGACAAACTATTCCACATGCCAAACTCCTGAACATGCCAAACTCATGAGAAACTCATCAGAAAGGTGATAAGTGAGTGTAGCTTATAGGGTAAAAGTCAACCACTTAACCATCAGCATTTATTTTAACTTCAGCATGCATCACACAATCAGGACCAGGTCTTCATTATACACACACACACACACACACACACACACACACACACACACACACACACACACACACACACACACACACACACACACACACACACACACACACACACACACACACACACACACACACACACACAAACAAGAAGTTCACAACAGAATCTAATTAGCCTACTTCTTGACCTACACACAAAAGCAATCACATACTGCTAGTTTACATGTCACTACCTTCTCGCTGCAAAACAATGGTATGGAAAATATGTTCCACAGTATATTTGTGTATTTTAATCAGTTTATGTGTATGCATGCCAATATATTTGAACGTGCGAGTACATGTAAGGTGTTGGATATCCTCAGACATACACCCACAAGAATTGATTCATCTGCCAGTTTCAGGGCAGATCCCATTATCAGCAGTGATTAAGTATAAAATATTGCTTGATGGCTGAATAAATGCTTAGGGAATAACATATGCTAAAGATGTACTTCTAAAATGAAGAAAATACCACAATACAAAAATTAGAAGAAAATACCCAACAAAAACAACTAGGGCCTATCTTTTCACCAGTTGTGCTGTAAAAAAAAGCCTCTCCTGAAAGAGGACAGAGAATGTGACGCTTTAGGATTCTGTCTCTCTCTTTCACTCATCATCAGCATGGCCATACCTACACACATTCATTGAAACCTACTCCAAGCACTGTAAAATTACACTAAATAACAATTTTACACTATTTTAACCAAAACAAATACATAAACCAACAAATGGATTTTCACAAAGTTTGAAAAAATAGAAAACCAACTTTAACAAACACTTCTTATTACACCCAAAGCTACCATAACTGATTTACTAAACAATTAATAGGGCCCTAGGGTGCTGCTTTTGTGGTGAAACCTGTAAAGACTATAACAAAGCACCCTTATCATTATTCAGAAGGGATGATGGAGTGAGAACTTTCTCTTTAATGAGCTCCAGTTGCAAGGAGCATGGCAAGCCCTGCCAATTTGAAACAGTCACTTCCTAGCACACTATATCATCCTTTAATCTCCGCAAACACACTTTATGACTATGCACCCTTGCTGTTTCAATGTCAAAGACATTTTCTATAAGCAACTTATTTTGTATGGTCTCTGTCTTTCTAAATCAAATTTCGCCACTTGTTTAGCATGCATAGAACACATTAGAGCAACATTGAATTTGTATCTCTTATGTACCCACCAGAAGCACTAATTAAGTAAAAAGAATGCTTGTTAGTGCAACAGAGATTTTGTTTATTGTGATGGATGCTATGCGGGTGTGGGCAGTGAAAATCAAACGTTCTTGGTCTTCACGATAATGAGCCATTTGCTTTCTTTAGTTTTAAAGAGCGCTGGTGATTATATGTGACCTGGCTAATTCACTGAGGGTACTGTATCTGGCAGGCTGTTTGTGTGTTCTATTGTCAAGGCTCCACTTAGCAAAGGTTGAAGATATTCCTGCTGATGTATTATACAACTTTAGGCTTTTCTGTCCAGTTGTGGAACTCACAGTACCTATTTATGTAACACCGCACTGTGTAAAATTAGTACTGATGTTGTTTGGCTTTATAGTAACATTGGCCCATTTAAGTGAATAATCATGGAAGAATATAACCTTGTAGGTACGCTCAATGCTACTTGATGTCAGTTTGAATTATAGACATGGGTTAAATTTGCACCAGAACAGTTGTTGCTGCAATTTTGAACCAAGTAATGGAAGAATTTGTGTAAATGTGTATCACTTGCATACTTTTGGGAATGTAGAATCTGTGTGCTTGTTTTATGATAACTTTTTAATCGTGACAACAACTGCATTCACTGACACAAAGTTCTATCGACCGTTAGGCTCTCCTTATTTCCTCCCTGTCTGAACTCTATACATTTTATTATATTTCTCCTGCAGGCATTTCACTACGACCCATTCATTTAAACATCCTCATATCTTCTTTGATATGCTCATCCTTACTCCATGTACATCTCCTCACTTACTCATTTTTCTAGATTTTAAATAACTGCAAGCACTAAAACATTTTTTATGTGTGATGCATCTGTTCAAACACTAGATGGCCATCACATAAAACAAATCAATGCACCTCTTAACTGAGCTGAGATATATAGGAAATCTTTTTATTGATCTGGCTGTTACTTATCAATATTTTTTCTTAAAAGCATTAGTATAATTCATTATGCAAATGTGATTTTATATTGAAGTCCTCTATATTGAAGCGGAGAGGGAAACAGTTCCCTCACATGAAAGTAAAGATTCAGAACAGCATGTTTATTATAACATCTGAATCATCTGAACATCTGTATATAAGCACATCTGAAACAAAGCAAAAAGCATTGCACAGCGTATTACCCCAAAGCACTATAATATTGTATATTTTAAGCACAATTAGCTTATATCTATAGCAAATGCAGTCATTTCACATACAGTACATTTTGTGCAAATAGACAATGGCATATTGTGAAGCTCTGGCTATAAAATACTGTGTCCTACAAATAACCAAAGAAAACTTACACATGCAGCCCCCAAAAAAATTAATTATAAAGATTTTATGATATTACTTTTTTTGCATTTAAGATTAAACTTTTTTTTATGAAATAAAGACATTATTGCTCAATATAAATGCTGAATCTATTCATTTTAAATATTAGTATTAAATCTCACTCACTCACAGAGCGCACTCACTCACAAATTTAGTCAAAAAAATCTAGAATTGCTGTAAATATTTATGCAAACTGGACTGGGTGGAGTTAAAGCCGAACCAAACTGATGAAATGGGCAAGTGGCAGAAGAATTGAGCTCTTAAAAGAGCTGACAGAAAGTCAAAACAAATAGGACAAAAGCAACAAAAAAAAGATATATATATTTTTTTTTTTTATTTGAATAAGCTAATATATTAATAAAATAATCAGCATTATTAAGGCTACACTTTCATCAGAATCTGTTTGAAGTCCAAAAGAGATCACATGACCCCAGAGAAGCAGTTACATTTTTCAGAAGGGCCTTTTTTCATCTTAATAGAAGTGTCAGAAGCCACTTATACCAACACACCATGATCATCAGTTCATACGCCTGCAAACTGCTCATGTCGTTCTCCTCTCTCTTCTTCCACCTCCGCACAACACTTTTCTCACTGCGGAAGACTGTCACTTTTTACAGTAAAAAAGGTGCTAGCCATCAGCAGCCACACCATTCTCTGAGGCTGAAGTTTCCAACCGATCTACCACCTGCCCTCTGAACTCCATCTGCTGCCATCAACTACTGGTCATCCCTCCATCTTTCTCCTTTCTCAAACATTCACAGCCTTATCTGCACTCAAACAAATCATCAATGCATCACTTGTTACAGACACCTTCCTGTTATTTAAGAAGTCGTGAATGACCTCACTGCTGAAAAGATAGTGGAAAACTACAGATCATCCGTTCTTGTCATGTTCTTGGCAGCATACTTGAATCTGGTCTTTCACGGAACAACCTGTTGGAAGCCAATCAAGCTTCAAGTGTGCCACTTCATGGAGACTGACCTGCTGTCTGATCAAAGTTGCTTCCAGATCATCCATTCTTTCCACAGACTCATTCAAAATTGAAGAATTGGCTTTCTTTGTGGTGCGGCCAATTCCATTCAAATTCAAACTCATTCAAATTCAAGTCCGAAATGTGTATAAACCTGTTTCTCATTCTGCTACATCTTTGAAAGTGAATTACCAAACACTTCTTATTGAGTTACTTACTGAGGTCATCCCAGCAAGCCCATGGATTCAGCACAGCATGTCATTACAGGTGGGCTTGACCTTGGTTAACTTTCCTCCATCATGCACAATTAAACTACAGATGATCTAGAATGTGGCACCTGATCTTCAGTCAACCTAAAAAGGCCACTTCACACCATCTGGGCCTTGCTTCACTGGTTGCTGCCTGTTAAATTCAAGCACCTGCCCAGACACTCTTATAAAAGAACAGCCACTGCATCTGCAAGCCTTCACCTAAACCCACTGATGCAAGTCAATGATCCTTCACCTCTGCAGTCTACAAGTCTGAGGCAGAAGCATCACAATGAGGGAATAAGTCACTTTTGAATATACCTTCTTCTGAACAGGCTGTACCCCAGGTCTAAAGAGATGCTGATTGTTACCTTGTATAAATCAACAGCATGCACTGAGATCTACAGTGCTTTCAAAGCCTTACAGAATTTCTCACTTCTCAGACAATACTAAGCATCTCTATCATCATTTTAATTTTTACTTTACATTTTTCCACTACCACACAATGCAAGGACATGCAGTGTGCTTCACTTAATAACTTAATCACTTACTCAAATTTACAGTACATTAATTCTTAATAAAATACAAAAATGTCACCATAATTATATAAAATTGCATTTTAAATGTGGACTAAAAATGCAGTAATTTAAAGTATGCAATACTGTGCGTTTAGAACTACTAGCCTACATTTCCAGACCTAACCACTAGAGGGACCAAGTATTTTGAGAAACTCTCCTGTTCCCAGTTCCTTTACAGAGGTGATAATGTGTCAGAAATGGCTCTCTGTAAAGCAGACTCCTCAAATGCATTTTAAAAAAACATTTTAAATCAAGCACAAAAGCTGTAAGGGAAGTCAGAACGGCAGTATCTGTTGGCCATGCTGTTTAGAGCCATATGCTGTAGTGGATGCCCAGGGAAGCATGCTTTCTTGCCATTAGCACTAAGATTTCACATGTTAAACACTCACACTAAACATTCACTCTAGTCTATTGGGAATAATTACTGAATAAGATTTTGACCAGCCACTAGCAAATGAAAAATGTGCAAATACATGGACATAGACAGCCAGGACTTAAAACAGTATAAATAAAATATCAAACAGAATGTAATTGTGACAAAAACAACAGATGCAGAGGTTTTTCAGTTTGCAATCTTGAGATGTTTTAAGCATGTTTAGTAAGTCACTCTGCATAAAAGCGGCTGCTAAATGGCTTGCATGGAAATGACTGAAATTTACATTTAAGCCTCTGAAAGGCAATTTACAGTGAATTGCAAAAAAAATTCTGCCAGCATGTGGCAGCTTTATCTGATTCAAGTTCAGGAAGCATCAATTAGTGGAATTCACAAAGGAAACCAGCACCAACTCTGATCATGTAACCATGTTCATTTTCAAACGCCCATCCAAAATAATGATTTACGAGATCATTGCATCTGAGGAACTACAGAATCACCATAGCTAGTCTTAAGTATTAAATTAAAAAAATAATAGATGAGTTAAGAAGCAGCGGGAAGCTGAGAAGCATTGCAGGCTCAAGCTATTTTCTTCCGCTGCATCTGTGCCAGATCTGATTTGCAAACTGACGAGTGTGAATATCAAACCAATTCCCACCTGCCAGTCAGCAAATGACATTGTATTGCCCACTGTGAAATGGTTCTGAAAAGTATGAATTCATTAAAATCGCATTTCATTCCATGTAAAAATGATGCTAACAGTACAGTGGATGCCCTTTATGTAAATCCAAAGACATATGCTCCACTCTAATTGTGTATACTACTGGGAATAAAAGTAATTATTTGTGCGTATGTGCATGCAGACACATTTAATTTGCAAGTGTGACAGGTACAACAAGAGCGTGTTTTGTATTAGCATTCTTATTTTGTTCTGGACTACGTGACTGTGCACCTGGTATGAATATTTGAATATTTGAGATGTGCGTATGTATGCATGTGTCTCTTTACTATACAGCGCTGTCAGTGGTTCTCTTCTAAGCCTGTGATGCTCAGCCTGGTCCTGGAGGCAAAAGGATAATAGCAGCTCTGTGGGGCTATGGAGGAGTCAGGGGATGGGATGAGTCTCCTACTGGGTCTGCTCCCTCTCTCAGGAAGACCTCCACTGGCTGATCTATCCCTGCTCACTGCCCCATCTGGAGCCATCAAACCCATAGGGCCCAGTGAGCCGCCATCAAAAACCAGCCTCTACACGTCAGGCAAAACCAGTCACACATCATTAATACACTGACTGTGTTCACGGTGCTTAATGTGGACCGTAAAAGGGACTCAAGCTTGAAATTAAAAAACGTATATATTTAGGGTGTTTTTGGATGTGTGTAATAAATCCAATAACACCAGAGTTTCTTTGCAAAGTCAGGAGGGAAACAAATCATTACATATTAATGATGCTGTACTTGGAACAAATGCTTTGGGTTTATTTCCCTCATCACAATGCCTATTTTTTTATCACCTAAACTCACTCTACCCATGAACCTCTCAGAAAAACCAGTGCAAAAAACATTAGATTTAAATAGAAACATAATTTGGCTGATTTATAAGTCTGTGTTTAATAGGTTTCACAAAATTAGTGAGGACTTTTTTGAATAGTGAGGATAGGGGTGGGCGATATGGCAAAAATATTATACCATATGATTTTTTCAGGCAGGATCACAATCTATGATTCTTTGTTGGTTTTTAAGACTATTTTAAATATCTCAAATTTAAAAAAAATTGCCTTACACGGTAACAAAAGAAAAAAATAATGACAGAACATTCAGGCCAAAGTAGAGGTGGGCTATACAACATTTATTTCACTTTATTTTATGTCATTATTTTATCTTTGCTTTAAAAAATAAGAACTAACATGCAAATGACAAAAAATAGGACAAATGCAATAAGGTACAAATGAAATAAACAGTGCTTTAATTTTTCCAGCTACAGTAGGTGTATTTAACAGTAGCATTTAAGTAAGAAATGTAATAAACAAATGTAAAAATAAAACACTATATACAGACTGTATGAATTAAATATACACTGATTCTTAATAAAGCTACTTATTCAGACAAGAACAGTGAGTGATTTTCTCTTTGTATTTTGCTGTTTGATTGACATTAAAGTGGAATTTAAGCAGTTAGTCAAGGTAACATTTAATAAATGGATTTCCACTATAATCAAAAATTATATAACAAACGTGATAAAATGTAACCACTCAATAGTAAAAGATGTTTTGTTATAGCTTTTGTAGCAAGGGCGCAGTATTACAACCTTTGACATCACAGGGTTGTTGTCTTGCCTAAGTTAAACAGATACAGCAGTAGAGAGACAGACATGAGAGGACAGATAGTGAAATATAAAGACAGACAGTGAAAGATAGAAACAGGAAAGAAACGACATCAGAAAATAAAAAAAGGGAGGCCACTATTGCATTGCTCCTGGATGTAAAAATTTGTTTTACAGTGTTAAAGCAAAGGACAAAAGAGTCAGCATTAGGCTGCTATCACTTTAAGACCTTTGCACAGATGATACACATGCGTATCATAATATACTGACACGTATCCAAACTGTTTACATTCACTTAAGATATTAAAGACTGTGTTTATGTAAACCTTGTGTGTATTTGACAGTTTAAGCGCAATAAGACGTGAAAGAGAAATTAGTTCAGTACCGGTGGTGTGACAGGCTTTTAGTGTGCGTGCACTTCGGGTCTCAGAAGAGGACTGGCAAGGCTTTAAAACACATGCAAACAATAAACTTTCATGATGGCGAAGAACTGCAATGTCACGTAAGCATAACCCTAACGCTGCGTTGTTAAACATGTGAATGCATGTCGCATTGTACAGTGTTTTGTATTTTGAGATCATGGGGAAATTTTAATCGTTCAAAACCTAAAATTGTTTTATTTGACCTCACGAGTGTAGGCAAACCTGTACAGAGTTACACAAATCAGACACGTGCACACACACACACAATTCCATGTATTATGGGGACTTTCCATAGACTTGATTTTTGTACAAACTCACCTGCAATTAACCATCACAGAAAACTTTCTGCATTTTTACATGGAAAAAATAAATAATAAAATAAATAAATAAATAAATAAATAAATTAATTAATAATATATATATATATAACATATATATATATTTACCGGTAGTAAGATTTATAAGCTGTTTTCCTCATGCTGGGGACCAAAAATGACCACACACACACCTGTCAATATAGCAACAGAATGCAGTGTTTAACTCCAACGTTAACTAACTTCTAGAATTTAGTTTCCAGACTTCTCTTTTCATTCATGTCATTTTATTTTATTCCCTTTATTTACCTGCATCAATCCTTTCATTTCCTTCCTTTCCTTTAATTTACCTTATTTTCTTTAATGGTTTAATTTTGCCTTCTTTTGTTTCGTTTCCTTTCCCTCATTCTATTTACTTTATTTTCATATCTTACTTTATCTTTCCTTCCAGTCTTCATGCACTACATAAAGATTTGTTTTGAAGGGATTTTTAAAAAAATACAATAACTGCAATATTTCACTATCAAGTGTGCAAATTGTACTGCATAAACCTTTCAACTGAAACTCTGCCTAAAGCTCCATAACTACAAAACATCTGGCCTATATGAACGCTTTATTTTTTTATATATGAAATGAAATAAAATAAAATAAAATAAAATAAAATAATATAAAATATGATCCTGCCATGCATGCAGTGCTTCATATTCAGGTCCCAGGCTGTTTCACAATCACAATCTTCTCATGTTAAATTACACAAATGGTTTTATTTTACCCAAATTTACCCTATGCTAGTTAGTATGAGTTAATCAGCAGGCTTGACATTTTCACATAATTAAAGGCTGCTGGTCGATACGCCACTGGAAAAAAAACATAAGAAAACTTTGTAGGACTTTACTCTTAAAAGAAAAATAGACTCTTTATGTCTCTCAGTACTTTTTGTCTTGATCTTCTGAATGTTCCTGTAAAAAGAGCAAGTCTTTCCCTATAACTGAAATCCATTTAATTTCTGTCTCAGCTCAGACAGGATACTAAATCTCAGACGACACACATAGATGCCCTGAAACGTGGAGTAGCATTCTGTCAAGCTAAGGAAAGGGATTTTCAGCCTTTAGCAGCCAATTAAAGACTCACCTAGCACCTTTCACCTCACAGACGTGGACTAAAGAAAAAAACATTACATTTTATAACTAAATAAACTGTAAGGTTGCAATGCAATTAGTGAAGACTGTCTCTCTGCTCTTAGAGTCTCAGTAACTCAACAGGTTTGAGTCTCGGTCTGAGGGCAATTATTCACAGACCGTCCAATCTGCTTAAATCACAGCATCTCACACAGTTGCCAGTTAAAGGTGCCATCATTAAAGGATTCATTATTAAATGGTGAAGCTTTCTGAGATCAAAACCGCTTTTTCAGAAGAGAAAGTGATAAAAGAGAAATGATGTATGATAGTCCCTAGAAGCAATTCAATAGTGTCAAAGACACAACGAAGGACTAAGACAGAGGTTAATGGACCAAACAATGGCAAAAAGAATTTGACAGTTTTGTGAGTCATCTGATTTGGCAGTGGAAAGGAAAATCTTAAAAATGACGTGTGGATCCCTACAGGGACAAATGACTAGAAACCGGCAGGTCTGGACAAGAGCAATTCCCACTAATCTTAGAAAGCTAACAAAAGAAGAGCAGACTCGTTCAACAAATGCCAGTGCAAATGTATGACTATGCATATTCAATCTTTAAAACACTTAAGTGCCACCTCAATGAGATTCATAACTCCAGAATATAAATACAGTGTTTGTTCAGAGCTACAAAAGCACCCAAAACTTTGAGGTAAATATTTCATGTAAATATTACAGCCCCATAAAACAGCATTCACATAAATTAAAAACTAATAGATTTGGTTATTGCTTTGCTTTATATAAACAGCATTGCTCATCTTAAGGGGGCTGCACAGACGGTTTTCATGTGGTCCTGTGTTGATGATACCACATTTGTTGGATCTTCAACTCTGCAGGCTTTCACTGTGAAGCCTGAGCTATTCTTGCCTCAATCTCCCTCTGTCTGAAATTGTGTGGGACTAATGAGGGCTACAGTGGGATATGAAGACCACTAATTGACCTCTCTGAATGTTACAAGACTTTCTGTCCTGTTAGAGCAGATGAGCTGATTAAGAAATGTACGAAAAAAAAAGAAAGAAAAAAAAAAGGCTGGTACAATTATTTAAATGTGGTGACATTCCTTTTACCTTCATTATGAAAACAGCAGTGCTTTAAATGACTTCCTGCAAATATGCACATATATCATCTCTGATAATTATTTGCCTTAGTTACAAAACTCTGCAGATGGCCAATCACTCCACACTTACAATGCATTTACTTTGCTATCTAAATAGGGATATTCCATAGACTTTCATTGTTTTTACATACAGCTAGTTATAAATAATATAATATAACCAAACCCTAACAAAAAACTCTTTATACACATTTAATATTTAAAAAACACCTTTGTATAACTATTTTTATGCCATTTTTACAAACGAGGACATCCTCAAAAGGAGGTTTTGTCAGATCACTTCTGGGTACAAATGTGTCCTCAAAGTATGGTTAAGTAGGTACATACACAAAACAAAACAAGGAATGCATGGATATTAAAATTGTGGCCAATAAGACAATAACTTAATAATAAGTATGAAAAATGGATATTCAATTTGAAATTTAATAAGGATTTTAACTTTAAGGGATGACAAATGTAATCTAAATGTAAAAACAGAGGAAATGAGCCATTGAATATCCAATATCCAACAATCATTTTTGTTATATAAAAGGGGAATATAAAGGGAAAATAACACTGCAGTCTGGACCTGGCTGTGTGTTTATTGTTACAAATAACCACTATAAAAGAAATGGGACATAAGTACATGTTACTGATTTAAAAACAAAACAAAAAACATCTGAAATCTGTAAAAACATATACAGATGTGTGTGTATGTGTATGTACCTAAAAGTACATACATGTGTGTATGTACTTTTAGGTACACCCAAAAATAATGGGGTAAAGTAATACATTTCTATGAACCCATAATCAATCAATTTGCCATAGAGTTAAACTTTTTTTCCAACAGATTTAAGTAATGCTTAACTGCAAGTAAACTGTGGTGTGGATAGAACTATAAATTACCTTTTAATAACAATAACAGTACATTTTGGCACAGCTTACTCAATGGATCTATTTTCATACCATGGCACCCCTGATCCCTGAGCTGAGTGCAACTATGCTAACAGAGAGCGAGCGGAGGAAATGCCACACTCGCTTGACATAAATTTTACATTAGTTCCCTGTGCCAAGTGTGTTACCAAGGCAACCTGGCAATTAACGGCTAATAGGAATAGAGCAATAAAAGCAGCGCTGCACTGTATAAATATAATGGTGTTTATTACAGTTCTCTTATTCCCTTTGACCACTTTAAAGGGGCCATCCACACTGAAATGAATAGATGCATCAACCCTGGGGCACTCCAGCCATTCCAAGATGGGAAATACTAATGTAGAGCGCTGGTTGAGGCAGGCGTCACATGCTTTGCATTTCTCTTTCGTCTCACTGAGGGTGATGCTATGGAATAGTCTGGGCAAGCTCTGGTAGATTTGCACAAGCTGGGGGTAAATACTGCCAAGATATATTAATCTGCCACAAGAACACTGGTTGGTTTGTTGGCCGTTACTGATAAGATACACCATCATCTGTTTAGAGACAATCTGTTGTGCCAGTGTGTGATAGGATAAACGGTTGACAGACTCTGAGTAAGCTAAACAACTGTTCGCATTATACTTAACTGCCCTATTACTATATACAGTTTACACACACACACACACACACACACACACACACACACATACATGTACCTATATATACTGTATATATATATATATACACACACTATACATACATACATACATACATACATACATACATATATAAATAAAAATAAATTGCCATTGCCATTCTAGCAACATTAATATATCTTGGCAGTATTACCCCCAGCTTGTGCAAATCTACCAGAGCTTGCCCAGACTATTCCATAGCATCACCCTATGAGAGAAATGCAAAGCATGTGACGCCTGCCTATATAGGTATGTAAGTAAATTATCATATATAGGCGAGTAAAACTGTTATTTTTGGGTGAAAAGTCTTTTTAATATAAAAAAAGTTTGAAAGTGATTAAAGGGGAGATTCGGAATGAAATAACCTCAAATAGATTAAAACAACTGCTGTTTTGTGCGTAATTACAGAGGGTGCAGACAGTAACTTTTTTTGTTGTTGTTGCTGGGCTGCGATTAAATATGGTTTAAGTTTAAACGTGTGCTCAAATGCATTGCATTGTAAAAATTGTGATTGTAACCATGTATGTTTTTTTTTTTAAATCATGTCGTGTCTGATGCCATTCTAGCAACAGGCTCCCTAAGTCCCTGCGGTGACTGGTTTTTGGAGAAAAAAAAAAAGCTTTTATCAGAAATACACACAGGCAAGAGTGTGAGCTCATTAATTCACTGAGATGAGTGCTGGGTTCTGTTAGGCTTTTTCAGCTGTCAGAGATTCTCCCTCTCAAGAGGCCAGTTGGCTTTACCAGAGGGAGTACCTTTCCAATTCACGCCTGTTATTTCATCTAATGCTGAGGGACGGTGATTTGAGACCTAAGCACCTGGGTTATTCTGCAGTGGCTGGAGGGTCATGGAAAAGTGGGGGTGGAATAGTGTAGTCGAATAAGACAGAAATATGCTTTCTTTTACAGGACTAAAGTCTACACATTTTATGCAGATGTCTAACAGGTATAAATCATTCACTGAATTAAATTCAAGTTAAGTTCAATCAACAAACAAATTTTCACTTGTCCCTCCTTTTCTGTAAAAGAAAGAAGAAAATTTACAATGGAAGTGAATTTGGTCAATTAGTAAATGGTAAAATACCTTCACAAGTATAGCCACAAGACAAACAATATGAGTGTTGAGATATAACTTTAGTGTGAAAATCAATTATCAACCTTTTCTTTGTATAATTACATCCCATGACAATGTTGCATCTAAACTGTAAAAATGACAGTGTACATAATGCACAAATTTTAACAGAAGAATTAAGTGCTTTTCTAAAATTATAAGCTTCAAATTCCTGCAAAAAATTGGCCCCATTACTTCCATTGTAAGGGACGTGTCTAAATAATTTTTGTGGTAATTAACATGATGCTGTAATCAACACGAATGCTGTCGATTGAGCTTAACTTGTATTAAGCCTGGAACATTCCTTTAAAGCTAATTAGGGTTGTGACTTTGCCCTATAAAAGCACAGATTAGAGTTTTTAGAGGTGACAGGAAGTGATGAAATCACTATAATTTAGGATTATACGATTTTGACTCATTCAAAAAGCATCTGAACTTTAGTGACATATCTGTAACCGAAGTGAGAAGTCGACTGTAAACGTGCAGGGCGATATGTGCGACAGTTGCTATAACAACCAAAGTAAGCCACATCCGCCAGGCTTAAAGCCCTGTGGTGGTAGCACAAAATCAGCCCCCCGAGGTTGTACCGGCTCATTCCAAAACTCTGATCCGCTCCTATTTCAGTTGCCCAGTGTAATGCTGTTTAAGACTACCTTAACACCAACCAAGCACAAGATGGATTTTCTGAATGTTTAGGAACAAGAAATTCGTAAACACAATGGGACGCATATCTGGTGACTTGAGTAGAATAACTTCAGACTGTGAATGTACATGTGTACTTACAGGGATGTAATGTGAGTAAGTACATCCACACGTCCAATTTACGCTTAACATTATTAAACCTTAAGTCTACAGAGATTTCTTTAGGACTCAAACAGCATGTAACACATGAAAGTACAGAATATTGTTTGGGAATTTCTATACTTTAACCCACTATAGCACTATTCCCCTTAACACCTCCCACTGAGATAAGCCCATATAAAGAAACAAAGATATATAAATGACTCTGTTTCCAAGCTACAGTTGCCAAGGTTTGTATCCACACATTCTCATCAGCCTCCTTTGTTTCAAAACCACACCATAGAACAATTAGCCAGTTTGAGCATTTGTGTTGGCATGCACACGCTCCTCACTGTTTGCACTGCCACTTAGTGCCTAATGTCCGGCCTGCCGAGCATGAAAGCAAACTTCCTCCAAGTTGGGATGTAAAACCGTAAAACTCCTCAAGGTGACTGTTGGGAGTCCCTCTTAGACCTGATTCATATTCTATGAAAGTACTTAAACATTAGCACAGACATTTCACTCTTCACAATTCATAATCAACACAAGTATTTCCAGGACTTCTTTGTGTTTCTCACATTAATGTCTCCCTAGCACCATTTGGTGACACATTTGTTCTCTATTTCTGTATATTTTTCTCCTTGTTCTCCATCAGGTACATCTATATTACACTCATCTAAATATCTTACGTCTTAAAGGGATAGTTCACCCAAAAATGAAAATTCTGTCATCATTTACTCACCCTCAAGTTGTTTCAAACCTGTATGAATTTCTTTTTTCTGCTGAACACAAAAGAAGATATTTTGAAAAATGTCTGTAACCAAACAGTTGATGGACCCCATTGACTTCCATAGTATTTTTTTTTTCCTACTATGGAAGTCAATGGGGTCCATCAACTGTTCGGTTACAGACATTTTTCAAAATATCTTCTTTTTGTGTTCAGCAGAAAAAAGAAATTCATACAGGTTTGAAACAACTTGAGGGTGAGTAAATGATGACAGAATTTTCATTTTTGGGTGAACTAAAGGTGTGATTCAAAAGGCAATCCATTTGATACACAAAGTGGAGTCGTTTCTATAGCAACATGACCACAAATAATTTCACACCCACCCACCTAAAGTAAACACTTACTTTATGGATTTGTAATACATATCTTGCCATTTAAATACACAGTGGATGAGAGTAAACTAGCTCAATGAATGTGCCTGTTCTCACTTTAGAGGACTTTGATTTACTCTAACACCAGCTTCTTCAGATTCAGATTCAGATTCAGATTTACATTCAGATCAGTACTGAATGGAAAGTTGTGTGACAGTGGCCTTCGAGACATTGTTGGCATAATAATATAATGGTTGGAAAAAAATTCTGAATAATTGCAGTTTGCATACAATACTGTGCATAGGCTACTTAAAAATGCTACTCTGCAACAATTCAACAGCCTAATTGCAGCTGCACTCACGAACAAGTAGCTAGTTAATGACTCTCTATGACTGTAGTTTCATTTGTTTGTGTCTATCATATGTGTTTTGGTGTATAGTGCAGAGCTCAACAATAAGGATTTTTTTTTTTTTTCAGACTGCCACAAAAGCCTGATTAATAGAGTACATTTTTATATTTTCTAGATTGATTTTAGCAATGTACTTTTATATTAGCTAAAAAGTTTACTTTATCTTAACAAAAACAATTAATAAATTCATAAAGACACTTTTGCTAGAAATTGATGTCATAAAATGCAGAACATTAACTGATTGTAGTTTTTAACATTCATACTGATGCTTTCAAAACTATAAGACATTCATGCAATTTCAACAAAAACCTCATCTAGCTAATTTTATCTTGGTGACAAATCAGCAGAATTTGCAACAACAATACAGAATGCCAATCTCAGAGAAAGCCAAACGTTTATATTTGGAAGGCACAAAAATGGATGTACAAGATGAATGAATGTAAAAATTTGTGGCAGCGCAGCAGTAGCTCGAAAAGGTAAATGACTGTCTTGTCAACGGACCCAAAATTAAATCCTTATTGTTGAAACCTGCAGTTTGTTTGATTGGCCGACATAAATTGTGTTGTATCGTAAGTCACTTTGGACTATAAGTCCAGAAAAACTAAACACAAACACACGCACTCACATGTTTCCTTAGCTATCTAAATGGGTATATTTCATAGACTTCAACTGTTTTTATGAACAGCTAGTTATAAATATAATAACCTACCCTACCCCTAACAGAAAACTTTCTGCATTTTTACATTTAAAAAAAAAATTACTTTATTTATTTTTACAAATAAGGCTGTCCCCAAGGCTTTGTCAAATTTAGCTCACTTCTGGGTATAAATTTATCTCCAAAATATAGGCACACACACACACACACACATTCTTGTACATTTATCTTTATGAGGACATTCATTGACACAATGCAATCTCTAGCCGCTTACCCTAACCTTACCCATCACAACTAAGTGCCTAACCCAAACCCTTACCCTAAACCTACCCTTAACCTAATTATAACCTTATCCCTAAAACCAAGTCTCGACCCTCAAACAGGCCTTTAAAGGGGTCTCAGAAAGTGAGGACTGGCCAAAATGTCCTCACTTTACTCTCTTTGTCCTCACTCCAATGGTCTAAAACTCAAACTGGTCCTCACAAAGATAGTTGTACAAGTACACACACACACACACACACACACACACACAAAATACAGTGACTTATATTTCAGAAAATACAGTATCTTTTCTAGCTGTGCTACTGGAGTTTGCACAAAAGTGGCAAAAGAATCTTTGGTGTGTGACAGATGGTTTAGAGCACGCTTTAGGGCACACTCTTGCGCTTAGCAACAACTGACCCACTGAGTTTCCCCTCGTTATTGACTCCAAATCAGCCAAAATGAGATCAAACATCAGGGGGTTGGGGTTTTCTTGCTGGAACTACCACATGCCTGAAATATTTGACTGCAGAGATGTGAAATGCAATTTCCCCTCACTTAGCACATGGAGTATTCTATGGCCTGGTGTAACAAAGAATTTCATATCAGATAACAATAATAACACATCCCAAATGGCACATGGTCCTGGAAGAACACCTGATTATGGTATATATCTAACATCTTCACCTTTCTCTCTCTCTCTATGCCTATCTAGTCTCACTCCATGCATATGTTCTGTGCACTTGAAAGCAACATCATCATAAAAACCTTTTAGTGGTCACAACGTGTTACACGTGCTACCCTGAAACTTTCCACTGGCATCCTCCGAGGCAGAGGGGGACCTTTAGATTCCCACCTGCTGAAGCCAGACTCTTTCCTGCACCCCTCTGTCCATCTCTGTGTGATCCCATGCCCTCGTTCTCTACTCTTCCACCAACGGTCCCTCCCCTGCACCCACCCTCCTCGCTCCAAGTTCAACAAATCAGGGAAGATAGAGAACACACAGATGCTGTTCTGCTTCTTACCACAGCTTGCTGTGAGGCCAGTCCTGACCTCTTGGTAGACCCCTGTCTGGAGCTCAGTCTCTTCCAAGACTCGGAGAAGCGCCCTCTGGTGGAGGGGCGTCCGGGCCCCTGTGCCTCCTCCCTTGTGGTGCTGACCTTGAAGCCTTCTCTTCTCCCCTCCCACTTTCTTTTAGTCATAACTCTGAAGGTTTTCTTGACGACTCTGGAACAAAAGCCACGGAAACAAGGAACCCTACAATGTGATGATTCGTCTTCCTCTAAAACTCTCCTCAAGTGTCAGGGCATCTCTTTCCTGTCCTTTTCTTGAACAGAGAAGCAAAAGAAGTGGAGGGAGTTTGGCTTTTACACCCTGTTGCATGTGGTCCCGCAGCTTCAGTTAATGTACGAGGCTTCACCCGTAGATATAATAACACAGAAGGAGAGAGAGACAGAAAAAAAATGTAGCCTGCACGGCCCCGCCTGCAAGGTTCCTTTCCTGGTTTCAGTCTTCTGATGTCTTCAAACTGAGCGGGCAAAGGCAAAGCGAGTCATTCTGGAACTGAGCTCTCATCCTCACACTCTCTCCCCACCCTCATTCACACACTCTCCCTCCCTTCCTCCCTCCCTCTCCACTTGTTATATCTCCCTCTCTCATCTGCTTCACTGCCAAAGTTCACAGCTCACGTGTCGCCAGCTCTTGCGGTACAGCGTTTGTGGAGATTAAAGAGTTATTCAGAACAGAAGGTTTCTACAGGTTCCCCCTCTCTTTCTCCCCCTGTGGTCCCACACTGGTTTTAATCGACACAAGAATGCAGGTTTCACATCAGCAGAGCCCCACACACTCACCGTACAAAACACTTACTACTTTGTGATTTCAAGACCTAATAACTTTTGTTACATCTAACATGAAAGGTGATTCACCAAGATCTGTACATCTTAAGGCCCATTTTGGTACCACAGAGAGGTGACCCCCAGAGATTATGTACTGTACCACTTATTGGGACAATGGACTGAGATTTTGGTAGTAAAGAGTAGGATTCCCCCCCCATGAAAACATCTCTGTCATGTGTTCTACGACCGGGGAAAACAGACCTACTTTACATAGATAGAAAATGAAAGCTGAACTTCCTCCGGCTGAGCTGGTAAAAATACAAATCAAAGCAATGAATGTGGAAATTTTAATATTTTGAATTAAATCTAGGCCTACCAATGCAACCACACAAAATCAGAGTAAGACTGTACTATTACTACATAGGCATATAGTAATTTCCGATTTGTACAAAAAACTGGCAAACCATTCATACCATTTACACCTCTGACATATTGTACATTGTGATAAATCCAGCATAAGACCCACCTACTCATAGTTGCCAAGGTTACCACAAGAAAACACCAGTCCAGCATAGCTGGTGGTTCATTAGCATTCCAGTTTACATCAACGCTTAAAAACTAAACCTACTATGCACCATATACTGAAGCAACAATTATAGAACATTTTCTCATAGATGTGATTATGCCTTTTCAAACTACAAATTAAAGATATTAAAAATTTAGATAACTGGGATTCAAACAAGAAAATTAGTTTGGATGGTTTTTGTTAAATGAGACACTTAAGATTGAATTTAGAGCTGAAGGTTCTTGTGATGGCTCATGGATATTCCAATGGCATTAATCAGATTAGAAATAAGAAAGTAACACGTTTTCTAAAGGCTTTCCAATAAGTTTAATTAAAAAGTTTACGCGAGAAGACTAAGGACCTGAAAGAAAAATCTCGGCATGTAACCTTATGTAAAGCCCACAGCACACTGAGTCATCACCCTTGGAAGTAAGCGTGGTATTTTAATAAAAAAGCTGCTTGTTAGATCTGAGAAAACAAATAAGACCAACATATTTTCTGACCAAAAGAACAGTTTGCTGATGGTTAGCAGCAACAATAAGAAACATCTCTTTAAATCAGAAAGAAAAATGCTTCTAGGAACAATTAAAAAAAAATAGAAAGTGAATATATTTTAGAGTTATCTTTAGCTTCGACCGTGTATGACAAATTCAAAATCAAAAGATAAGTAATAACTTTTATAGCACAAAAATAGTCATTCAATGTAAGATTTGTATATAATTCTCAAGAACCAAGGATTTTTCCTTCACAGCTTTACTTTTCATCTTTAGAATAAAATTAAGCAGAGCTCATAAAATTTGCTATTCGATATTACATTTACTGTTTAATTAGACAAAAATTTTCTCCAACCTGTCGACATCTGACTCACAGGGGCCAATTTCCCATTATTCACTGTGGTCATTTTATCCATTATGTCCTCTACCATTTTCTCAGATCAGCAATTTTGTGACAGATTAAATCAGTCACAGTTGCCACTGTTTTTCAGAGTTTTCAGTATCAAGTACATCCAACATTCACACAAGACAGAATACCGGAAAAATAATGAAAAAACAACAACAACAAAAAACAGTAAAAGTATTAGTAAAAACAAACAATATTGTGTCTATATTACACAATATTAACTTATTACTGTTGTAAATCAGTAGGCCTATCACATTTGCACTCGTGTGATATTGCAGACTGACTGACAGGATTATGTTCTTTATGTTAGTTTCATTCCTGTGTTTGTTTCTTGTGCTTCAGTTCAGTTGAGTCCTAATTACCTCCTAGTTAGTCTCCTTGGTTCCTGATTACGTTAAGCAGTCTGTCATTAAGGTTTCCCTGTGTAGTTATACTCCCTGTCTCATTCACAATCAGTTCACTGTTGGTTCTCATCTAAGTGTGAGTAGTTAATGTAATGTTGCTCTATGCCTTCATCTACTGTATTCTCTTCGTGTTCATTAAACAAGTTAGTCTTTGATCTTCATCGGCATGATTCTGTTAACTACCATCAGTTGTGACAGTCGTTGCTTGTGTGATATAGCTTATCTATTTCATATAATATAAATATGAAACAAAAACTATAGGGTAGCACGTGTAACACGTTGTGACCACTAAAAGGTTTTTATGATGATGATGCTTTCAATATCTTGAATTTTAGGGCCATTTTAGTTGTTACACTGCTGTCCATCATCAATCAACAGTATAAAATATATACTGTTATATATATATTTAAAATATATTTAAGTTCTGTAATTTCACTTAAATGGCAATGAAAATTACCTATTAATTGTCATTTAAGTGAAATTACTGAACTTAAATATACAAGCTTGATAAAAATGATCATTCTAGAAGAAAATTTCAGATGGCACTTAGAGGCTTTTGCATCTGAACTCTTCATATATATATATATATATAAATTGGTATCTCTCCAAAGCCACGCCTCCTCAAAAACACATGAACACACACAGCCAGAGCATAGTCTGCAAAGCACAGAAACCATAGAAACCATCGTTGCCATAGAAACGAGAACATCACGAGTTCCCATCACTTAATTACGACATGGCGTGAAAGCAGCATAAGCTTGTTGTTTTGGTTCAGGAGGAACAGTAAAAGGTGGCTGTTGTTTGTTTGTCAGTCAGTGACTGTCTGTCTACAACTCGTAACCTCATGGAACGCGCTGATGACGTGTGATGTCTGTGTTATCAGGTGCGTGGAGGTATGGAAATACATAAGTTGACAGGCAGGTAGGACATCCTATGACGGACTGAATGCAATGATTGGACAAATGTTTTGGTCCTCCTGAGATTTCCACAGAAGAGATATGTAGCCTACATTTTTTTATATTTAGACCACTTCTATTATTGATTGCTATTAGGATGTGAAGAGAGTTTCAACCAGTATAACAAAAAGTGTTTATGAAAAACATAACCTTTAATGTGACAATGCATTAACAGTTAAAAAAATAGTAACATTAAAGCAGGCTATGATTGACCCTATATCACCTGTAGTTCAAGCCAGAGTTGCCAGGTCCACGGTTTTTCCCTACCAAACATTACATACTTCCCAACCAATAATCGCAAAGAGTACTTCTGATAAGAAACAAAGTCTGAGCTTTCAAATTATATCAATTTATCACAAAATTCAAACAATAAAAGGCATTTGACGCTGTTATATTTGGCATGACAGATCGCTGTAGCACCTCAGTTCAAGTCAGCGAGTCTTCCACACAATACAAGTTATAGCACAAAAAAAAACATGCATGAACATCGAAAAGATACATTACAACTTACTGAAATTTATCACGTCCTCATTTAATCGGAAAGATGTCAGTAAAACAGCTTGTAAACAATATGTCACTTAAAGTTGCATTTACCACAGGAAAGTTATCCAATGTACACAATTTGTTAGTTATAGAAAAACTAGAGGACCTTAGTTACTGTAAATTATGTGTATGTTTGAATAAATCTGATATGAAGACAAGCATTTATTAAACTAGCCTATGTGCAACTGAGTTGTTTATTTTAACCTTGAATATTATAGTATTGTACCAACTGAGAGGGTCCCCTGTATAGTTTACTTTACAGCATTAGTTGGGAGAGATTTTTCCATTAAGAATATCAAACTATCGGTATCGGCAGATATCATTCTGCAGTCTTGAAACTGTAACTGTAGTCTTACCTTCATGTCTGTGCAGAGAGGTTGCAAAACTCTCCTGGCTTGGACTTTTCTTGTCATGGAGTCCTGTTAAATGAGGAAAAGACAAAGCATTCACTTTCTATTTAATGAATAATGATGTATAATGTCATTTGTTTATAATTTATTTAAAATTCTAATGTAGTTTAGGAAAAATTCATTTTCAGATCAGTAACCATGAACTTCCTTTGCATTTTGAGTAATTCATGACTCCAAATGATGTCTATCTGGAGTATAATCACTATAGCAGTTTCAGGCAAATCCATAAATCTTACAAAAAAATTATGTCTATAGCCTAAGGCTTAATCCTGGTGACTGAGCAGCTAAAATAACATCCTACAAGGAAGGGGTGAGCGTGTGAAGCTTGGTCTGTATTATTAAAAGCAAGAGAAAATAATGACTATTTTGCAGTTATAGAGCAATAAAAACCTGTTACCATCTGTATCTGTCAGCATGTGTGTATGTGTAAGTCTGCAATGACATTGGAGAGAGACATAAATGGAGGAAGATATATTTATAATGGCAAGATATTTAAATTTCATTTAATTTACTCAAATGCACAGTTTAATAACTAAATTATAATGACAGAAATCTCTGGAGTATCGTGGGTTAACTGACTCATCTGATTAAATCACAGAGGCAATTTCTCTGAGGCAGCAATAGGCTGTCATTTTAAAGAAACTGATCAATCTGCTCAAGTAAAATATGGAAAAAAAGAGAAGGGGGGGTTGTTTCCATCGTAAATAAACTGTGCATCACAATGTGAATATTGGTGTGATCGATTTTATGATAGTTCCGTATTACAATTAGTGGGTGAAACCGAAGACAGTTTCAGCCTCAAACAGCACTCCCACGGACCACCCACAGTTTGCTTCTTAAGCGCATAGTGCAGAAAACAAACAGGTTTTTCATTTCCATCAGGAAAACCAAGTAATGTTTGCAAGGTATGGTAATTGGTATACAATAAAATACAATAAGCAGAACTATTCACTTAATTTGCCAGATTAATTAAATCAAAGATTTGAAAGATACTCAGAATTTAGTTCGAGACCTTGGGTAGCAGGGTAAGTGATGGTTCCAGAAATATTTTTCAGGTAAATTTTTTTCAATGGAATTTAAGAAAAATATTCATTAAAAAGTTCTAAGACATGAGCCAAACCAACCAGCTCTGAGATGATTCACAACATTAAACAATTTGAAGTATTTTTTTCAAAAAGACAAAGGTATTACACTATGTAGATAACACCTAAATGCAGTTAAAAAACATAATATTGTGAAACAGCTGTTTTAAAATTGTAATAATGTTTTCTATTTTATCAGGGAAAGACCTGAATGGTGTACTCAAATTAAAAATTGTAATACAAGTTTAATATTCTGATATAAACATGTCCTTATTCTTAAAAATAAAGATTATTTATTAGCATCTGTGGTTCCAGAACCTTTAGCATCCATTAAACTTTTCCAAAGAAGTTTTAGTGGAAAAAGGATTCTTCAGGGTATCACACTAAGAAAATAACCTTTATTTTTAAGTGTGCAGGATACATACATAGTGTGGGTCTTTACCAGAAATTGCACTGTTAAACATCTTTTTTAATTTTTTTTAGAAAAAGTTAGAAAAAGATAACTCCTGCAGACTACTTGAGTAATTCAAGCAGTCACAAAAATATTTTAAAGTTCGGTCAATCGTTAAGCTGAAAAAAGAAGTTGAAATAATGTACTGAAAGCTTTAACATAAGCACCATTGATTAACAACCTTTGAGCTAACAGTAGTTCTATTTAAAGGTTTACAACTTATGGTTGAAAATCAATATCCCTAAAACAAATAGGATTTTTACATTCAGAACTGTTGCACTCTATTATTGTGATATAATTGATTTCAGATATAACCCCTCTTTTTCTTGGAGCGGAGAGCAGTTCTCGGTCAGAATAAGTCAAAAGTCCTGCTACGAGACTACACCTGTGATAGTGTCATTAATTTTTATGTTCTCTTGTCTCTCATATCTAGCTTGTGCATTCTTTTGAGTGCTAACTTGTTATCTGTCTGTCAGCCCCCAAAACAAACAACAGAAAGGAATCATTTTGAAACAAAATGCTTGGCAGAATTTCGGTAATGTATGCAGAGTCTAGTTCCCCGCTAAAACTGATTATCATAGCATAGTGTCTATTTTTCAAGCTTCATTACACATGGTTCACTCTCTCGGTCAAGATTAAAGAAGACTTCAGATTGCTCTACTAATTGGTTCTTGATTGTTGAATGATAAAAAGGTTGTGGATGCATTTTTTAGCAGTCTGGAGCCATCAATAATTCAAGCTCCACAACAACAAAGTCAGTGTGTGTGTGTGTGTGTGTGTGTGTGTGTGTGTGTGTGTGTGTGTGTGTGTGTGCAATCCTGATATTAGCAACAAAACATTTGTATAAAAAAACAGACATTTCAGATTTAGGGATTTAATCTTATTGGTTCAGACTTCAGAATCAATGGCAATTTAACAGCTATAGCTTGCTATATGCATTCACAATACCGCTTAATTTATTAATATTTGTCATAATAATGATTCTATTCCAGATCAGAATTAGCAGTAGATCAACTGTAGATGCAACAAATCCAATGCTCTCAAATGTCACAGCCTGCCTTAAAAAACAGAGTGGTTTTCTCTGATAACTTCCTAAATATCAATATAAAACATTATGGCATGAAAGTAAATAATCAAACTAATAAGGACAGGCACAGAGACAGGCCAATTGTTTGACAATATATCCAGAAAAATCTGTGAAAGTGAGTTATACAAAAGAGAAGCATGAGTGATTTCTCCTTTGAGAGCATATGGTATAAAGCCTTCTTGCTCTGTGCTCACTGCAGTTTCCAACAGATGGTGAATGAGTAACAGCTATCATTTATTTACCATAGCACTAGTCAAATGCAGTGACCGATTGGCCTCATTATTAATCAGCTTGAAGTTCAATAGAAGTATCCATCTTTCCAGACCAAACTGTAAAAACACTAATCAGAAGACCAAAACAATCCACTCTTCTCTATTTGGTGATAGAGGTTAACAGCAGCACAAAAACATTCACGTGAGGAAAAACGATGTTCGTTTTAAAAGACAACAGTGTCTATCTCTTACCAGTTTGATGATTCCTCTCCTAGTTCTTTCTTTTTCCTCAAGGAAGTCTCTCTTGTTACCCTGTGACGATTTAATGTTCAGAGTCTCAAGCAGGCGGTGAGGCCACAAAAAAAGCCAAAAGGCCCCTAATAAAAGTTTTTATGAACAAAAATGTAGCTTTGGTTCAAAATGCACAGGTGACAAAGTCTCTCAGAGACGAAGCCCTTGTTGACCACATGACTCATTTGATAGCAATGCCTCTCCCTTGGGTCTGTTCCCTGCATTCATGGCATCCAGCAGAAACATGCATCCGTGAGCCTAGATCTCCCATGCGTTGTTCTTGTGTCCCGAGCGTCAGAACCCCAAAACAACTTTATGTCTACTTCAATGGTGCCTGCAAAGTCCTTCAGCATCCATTTTAAAGTTAAGCTTCACAAACTGATCTGTAATAGATGGCTCATTGGGAAAAAAAAGTGTCCGAACTTATAAGTGTCTACAGGGAGAGGGAGAGCGCAAGAAGGAGAGAGTGTATGCCTGTCGTTGCCCTGTCACCAACGCATGACACACGTCATCAGGGGAGGCACCTGGGCCACAGACATCTGTTTGACTCTCCCAACGAGACACGGGAGGTGTGGGGACCAGAGGGTGGTAGGGGGGTCTGGGAAGCCGTGTGGGCCAAGGGTAAGAGAGGGGGGCTGGGGTAGCAGTCCCTGCCTGCTTGCTCACAGATGCAGGTTGCTAGGTGAGGGGGCTATAAATGCTCTCTTATTGAGGGGCTAATGATGTCAAATAAAATAAAGCAAACAGTCGGCGGCTAACGAGGACTAATTTAGCGTGCTCTACGTAATGAATTAATGACGAGCACCCCACTGATAGAAATGGTGAGTGCAAGAAATTGCAGCAGACTGTGGACTCCACCGCTGAAAACAGGGGGCCGCGAATCTACCGATTTCACTGACAGTTCAGTAGTTTAAAGTACTAGAAATAAAAACTGAGTAGCTTTCAAGTCTATCGTCGTAATTCCTATCTCTCTCTCTCTCTCTCTCTCCCTCTCTCTGTCTCTCATCATTCTCTCTCATCATTCTCATTTTCATGGTTTGACTGCTGTTTGGATTGAGGTGGTCTGGTTTGATTTGGCTTGTCTCTGAGGTTGTCATGGCTAGAAGGAGCCGGATGAACAAAACACATTAGCTTCCATGCTGCTCCATCAAATGGATCTCATGTAAGTGAGAGGGAAAAAAGTATTTCGTTTAAAACTGAAAGACTGGCATGAATATTTGATAGATAACCACAAATAAAAACCTCAATGATGACCAAATGTTGCAGTCATGTATGGATTTACATAGTAATTATAAGTGTGTTTCATATGGAAAAATGCTTTAAAGGCATAGGCTAAGTCTTATCAAAAAGTTACAGGGATAGTTCACCCAAAAAAAAAAATTCTGTCATGATTTACTCGCCATAATGTCATTCCAAGTTGTATGACTTTCTTTCTTTCATTGAACACTAAATTAAATGTTTTGCTGGATTTTAATGATGATTTTTTCATACAATAAAAGCAGAGACCAGGGCCTGTCACGCTTCAAATAAAACAAAAAGAAACAACAAACCCACATAAATGTAATCCATATGCACAAACCCCATTTCCAGAAAAGTTGGGACATTTTGTAAAATGCAATAAAAAACACAATCTGTGCTTTGTTAATTCTCTTGGACCTTTTTTTAACTGACAACAGTACAATGATTTCCAATGTTTTCACTGACCAACATAATTATATTTTATAAATATAAACAAATTTTGATTTTGATGGCTGCAACACACTACAATAAAGTTGGGATAGAGGCAAAATAAAAGTGAAAAGAGTAGAGAATATCCCAGTTAAACTCTTTTGAAACAGTCCACAATGAGCAGGTGAATGAGGGTATCGTGATTGGGTGTAAAAGGATCTTCTCTGTCTTTGCAAGCAAAGATTGATCATGGCTCGTCACTTTGTGCCAAATTTCATGAGAGAATTGTCAAACAATTCAAAAATTACATTTCTCAATGCAAGATTTGCAAAGAATTAATGTATTTTACCATCTACCATACATAATATGTGACCCTGGACCACAAAACCAGTCTTATGGGTCATTTTTTTTTATTGAGATTTATACATCACATGAAAGCTGAATAAATAAGTTTCCCATTGATGTATGGTTTGTTAGGATAGGACAATATTTGGCGGAGATACGACTTTTGAAAATCTGGAATCTGAGGGTGCAAAAAAATCGAAACATTGAGAAAATCTCCTTTAAAGTTGTCCATTTATGTTCGTGATTGTGCTACATTCACTCACAAAAATACATGTTTTATATATTTACAGTAGGAAATTTACAAAATATCTTCATGGAACATGATCTTTACTTAATATCCTAATGATTTTTGGCATAAAAGAAAAATCGATAATTTTGACCCATACAATGTATTGTTGGCTATTGTGCGACTTATGACTGGTTTTGTGATCCAGGGTCACATATTGTAAAAAGATTCAGGGAATCCAGAGAAATCTCAGTCTGTGTAGGGCAAGGCAGGAGACCTCCGTTGAACCTTTGAGCCCTCAGATGGCACTGCATGAGAGCCTATCATGCTACTGTGTTAATACAGCCACATGTGCTCAGGAGTACTTTGGAAAACCGTTTTCCCTTAACACAGTCTGCCGCTGCATCAAGAAATGCAACTTGAATCTCTGTTACGCAAGGAGAAAGTTAAACATCTGTTCAATGCAGAGATGCTGTCGGGTGTGTGTGTGAAGGTATCATTGACGTGGAGACATCGGAGACATACACTGCCATCAAGATGACATCTTTCCAGGGCGGCAAAACACTCTAGAAGGGATGTTATACAGGACTCCCTTGTAAAAGAGACTGTGTCTCAATGGGACATTTCCTGTTTAAATAAAGGTTATATATACAGTGCTATGCATAAGTTTAGACACCCATGCTAAAGTTGACTAAAAAGAGGAATAAAAAATCATCTTTTGGAAATTGAACTTAATGCCTTAATTAAAAAAATTCGGAAAAATCCAACCTTTAAGGAAACCAATTTTCATTGTGAATGAATAATGTATCTTAAATAAATAAATGTTCTTCCTTAAAATACAGGGTGCATAAGTCTGGACACCCCTATGTTAAATTCCCATAGAGGCAGGCAGATTTTTATTTTTAAAGGCCAGTTACTTCATGGATCCAGGATACTATGCATCCTGATAAAGTTCCCTTGGCCTTTGGAATTAAAATAGCCCCACATCATCACATAGCCTTCACCATACCTAGAGATTGGCATGGGGTACTTTCCATAAGATCATCTCTCAATGCAAATCAAACCAGCTATTAGGCTAACTGAAATAAAACCATGCCAATCTCTAGGTATGGTGAAGGCTATGTGATGATGTGGGGCTATTTTAATTCCAAAGGCCAAGGGAACTTTATCAGGATGCATAGTATCCTGGATCCATGAAGTAACTGGCCTTTAAAAATAAAAATCTGCCTGCCTCTATGGGAATTTAACATAGGGGTGTCCAGACTTATGCACCCTGTATTTTAAGGAAGAACATTTATTTATTTACGATACATTATTCATTCACAAAGAAAATTGGTGTCCTTAAAGGTTGGATTTTTCCTATTTTTTTTAATTAAGGCATTAAGTTCAATTTCCAAAAGATGATTTTTTATTCCTCTTTTTAGTCAACTTTAGCATGGGTGTCTAAACTTATGCATAGCACTGTATGTTCTTGACCTCCAGATCTGTCTCTTATTGAAAATGTATGACCCATCATGAAAAGGAGAATCAGACAACGTCAACCACAGACTGTTGAGCAGATGTCTTATATCAGGCAGGATTGTGTAAAAATTCCACTTACGAAACTGCAATAATTAGTCATATATATGTTTATATTTACAAAATACAATTAAGTTGGTCAGTTAAATCTTTGGAAATATTTTCTTTGTACATTTTTCAGTTAAATAAAGGATCAAGAGAATTAACAAACGTAACAGGGAGGAGAGTAAAGATGGAAAGCTCCTAAAGCTTAGTTCCATATAAATTAACGGATAATTTGTTGTTTTGTCGTTAGTGAAAGTCAATATTGACCTTGTATTTGAAAAAGGATCCTCATATGAAACAATACTAAAATTCAGAGTCAGTTCATTCACATTCGGAGATCGTCTATTTTTGACTGACAAAATGCCGGCGGCCGGAAACAACAACAGCTACAAAACCTTTCTTTTTAGTAAACTCTGTGTACACAAACAATGTTCTCAATGCAAGAGTTCATGTGAAGAGCCCCTGGTGATACTTCGAGCAAAGTTTCATGTTGTGTCGAGCCTTCTTAGGGTTTTAAAAATAGCGATTTTGATGCTATCATAGTAAGTGCCCCTAGCACTCCCATTCAAAAGGCAATTTGACCGAAAACAAAAATAAGGTCAATCTTAAAAGTGGCGTTTCCATCCTTATTATGCTTTTAAATGAAAGTTTGCCTCGGGTAGATTCACAAAAAGACCCTAAGGTTGCATTTTGGCGAGAGTTACGCTTTAAGAAAGTTACAATATTGTTGAAGTATAGCAGTAAAATGAGTCTTTTAAATGGCCATGGGTCAAGCTGAATTCACTTCTGTGCTTTTATTCTCTCAAATACAGTCCATCAAAAGGCTGGGCCATTTCTAAGAGGTTATTATGAGTAAAGAGTGCAACCAGCCATGGGCATGCTCTATAATAACCATAATGTAATGAGTCAATTAGCAAGGGTGGGGGGATGGTGTCAGAGAGATAGAGTGAGTGACAGAGAGGTAGAAGGGGAGTTGTGATTCGTCCCCCATGGGATGGTTTCATATCCTCACAGCACTGTGAGTGGCTGTTTATATCCATCTAAAATCTTTAGCACATCTGAGGGTTGTAATGATGCAGAGAATTGGCCCCATATGTCTGGACCCATCAGGTCTAAACGGACCATCAGCGATCCAAATAATCCTAAAAAGCTCCATGGCAACAAGACACCGCTACACAGTGGTCCATTGCATACATCGCTCGACTGCACAGTTGATCAGTAGAACCAATACGGCTTGATAGCTTTTTAAAATCATGTCATGAATACTAAATATATTTTTAAACAATTCTGTAACTTAGGCCACAAGACTTGTCCCAGCAAACCATTTACATATTTTAGATTTATTTGAATATACTCATTACTTTATTCACTTAGCAATAAACCAGATGTTATTTTGCACAATTGTCTTTCAATCACCCTAAATATTCACATACAACCAATACAAGGCATTTACTCAAGAAACTGCCATGTAATACATTAAAGGTGATGGTACACAGGGCAACTTTTTGAGCAATGTTGCCATCAACGGGCAACCAGATGAGACACAGGGCCCACAACTGATCTAAATTATCCAGATAGACATTTATTGCCCATTTTCAATGGGAAAGTGCCCAAGCAACAATCGCCCGGCAAGATTGCCCAGCAACATTGCTCAAAAAGTTGCCCTGTGTATCATCACCAGATATTAGTCTTAATTCTATAGGAAATGTTTTGAACATGCCATTGCCAACCTAGAAAGGAAAGGAAGATTATAACACTCCTTTGAGCAGTTTCAGACATGCACTATATGGTGGGAAAAGTGATGAGTGCTTAGAGAAATCACTTAACTGTCTCTCTCCATTTGAGGGTTCGATAAACTGTGGGCCACATATCAGAAGAACGATCAGAAATCTCAACATCATTTAACAAGATCACTCAACTCACACTCAAAAGCCTTGCTGACCTATTTCTTGCCTACTGAATAAAACCAGCAGACTAACCGTACAAAAGTGAAGGAACCTCTAGGAAGGAGCAGTTTGGTGTGCACAATCTCCATTGACATCAGACGGTCAAAAAAGCCAGAACAATGAAGTGGAACCACTAATTGCAATTTAAAACCAATGCTTTAATGAAAAAGAAAGGTCATATGTGACCTTTCTCAATGGCTGCATACGAAATCACATACTTTCCTACTATATAGTAGGCAAAAAACAGTATGTGACAAAAGAAGCATGACCGAATTTACAGTACTCATAAAAGAGTAGGCAAAAAGTACCCAGATGACCTGCTTCTTCCAGCGAGATTCTGAAGTGTTCATGCAATGGACACTTTACTATCCCATGAGGTCATGGGAGAGGATTTATTAATGGCAGTGAAGCAACATAACTGATGCTGGTAGGTCACATGATAATGACAACATGGTGAATGTAGTATGTTCAGATTACATTCATATTACACACATACTTTACAGGCCTAAAACATAATTTTTTAGCGGTCGTGGAATAATTACTTATTCAAAATAAGTACCTACTCAAGAGAGGCGCTGCCAATGTCTAGTTAACAATGCTCAGTGCAGGAGCCATCTCAATATAAGGAGTCCGCCTTTCTTATGGAGCTCCTATGCTCATTGATCTGGGTCTTTAATTGGTGGTTAGTCTTACCAATATATTGTAGACCACATGGGCATGTGATGAGTTTTTATGAGTAGATAACAGATGTCAATGAACAGGTAATGGTCACTATAATTTTGTACAACCCAAAATCAGAAAAAGTTGGGACACTGTACAAATTGTGAGTAAAAAAGGAATGGAATAATTTACAAATCTCATAAACTTATATTTTATTCACAATAGAATATAGATAACATATCAAATGTTGAAAGTGAGACATTTTGAAATGTCATACCAAATATTGTCTCATTTTGGATTTCATGAGAGCTACACATTCCAAAAAAGTTGGGACAGGTAGCAATAAGAGGCCGGAAAAGTTAAATGTACATATAAGGAACCGCTGGAGGACCAATTTGCAACTTATTAGATCAATTGGCAACATGATTGGGTATAAAAAGAGCCTTTCAGAGTGGCAGTGTCTCTCAGAAGTCAAGATGGGTAGAGGATCACCAATTCCCCCAATGCTGCTGCGGAAAATAGTGGAGCAATATCAGAAAGGAGTTTCTCAGAGAAAAATTGCAAAGAGTTTGAAGTTATCATCATCTACAGTGCATAATATCATCCAAAGATTCAGAGAATCTGGAACAATCTCTGTGCGTAATGGTCAAGGCCGGAAAACCATACTGGATGCCCGTGATCTTCGGGCACTTAGACGGCACTGCATCACATACAGGAAGGCTAATGTAATAGAAATCACAACATGGGCTCAGGAATACTTCCAGAAAACATTGTCGGTGAACACAATCCACCGTGCCATTCGCTGTTGCCTGCTAAAACTCTATAGGTCAAAAAAGAAGCCATATCTAAACAGGATCCAGAAGCGCAGGCGTTTTCTTTGGGCCAAGGCTCATTTAAAATGGACTGTGGCAAAGTAGAAAACTGTTCTGTGGTCAGACAAATCAAAATTTTAAGTTCTTTTTGGAAAACTGGGACGCCATGTCATCCAGACTAAAGAGGACAAGGACAACCCAAGTTGTTATCAGCGCTCAGTTCAGAAGCCTATATCTCTGATGGTATGGGGTTGCATGAGTGCGTGTGGCATGGGCAGCTTACACATCTGGAAAGGCACCATCAATGCTGAAAGGTATATCCAAGTTCTAGAACAACATATGCTCCCATCCAGACGTCGTCTCTTTCAGGGAAGACCTTGCATTTTCCAACATGACAATGCCAGACCATATACTGCATCAATTACAATATCATGGCTGCGTAGAAGAAGGATCCAGGTACTGAAATGGCCAGCCTGCAGTCCAGATCTTTCACCCATAGAAAACATTTGCTGCATCATAAAGAGGAAGATGCAACAAAGAAGACCCAAGACAGTTGAGCAACTAGAAGTCTGTATTAGACAAGAATGGGACAACATTCCTATTCCTAAACTTGAGCAACTTGTCTCCTCAGTCCCCAGACGTTTGCAGACTGTTATAAAAAGAAGAGGGGATGCCACACAGTGGTAAACATGGCCTTGTCCCAACTTTTTTGAGATGTGTTGATGCCATGAAATTTAAAATCAACTTATTTTTCCCTTAAAATGATACATTTTCTCAGTTTAAACATTTGATATGTCATCTATGTTGTATTTTGAATAAAATATTGAAATTTGAAACTTCCACATCATTGCATTCTGTTTTTACTCACAATTTGTACAGTGTCCCAACTTTTTCTGATTTGGGGTTGTATATTTACGTGGAAAATAATTAGCAAATCTTGAATGGAAAAAAAGCCAGTAGAATTATCCAAAGTCATGTGTTTGTTCTCCTTGATAAAAGTTTCTGAATTAAACAAATACCCTAGTCTCTTATGTTACATCCCATAGCAGGGTTCCTTAAATACCATCCCAGAGTTGAGCTCAAACCCTGATCAAACTCACCTATACCTGTAACTCTGTAGAACTTGATTATCTTGTTCAGGTGTTTGATTAGGTGCTAAGCCCTCCAGGGCCAGATTTGAGGAACCCCTACAGCAGGGGTGCCCAACCCCCGGGCCGCGGACCGGTACCGGTCCGTGGGACATTTGGTACCGGGCCGCACAGAAAGAATAAATAACTTACCGTATTTTCCGGACTAAGTCACTCCGGAGTATTGGGCTAAGTCGCATCAGTCAAAAAATGCGCCATGAAGAAGAAAAAAACATATATAGCCTAAGTCGCACTGGATTACAAATCGCATTTAATTAGAAATTTATTTCACTAAAAAAGAATGTTACGGACAGGACAGTTCTCCGTTACAGACGTGAGCGCTCTGAAAGCGGCACTAAAAGACTGCTTTAAAACTTTCACAGAGACTTCAAACAGAAAGCACAAAGCCTTTCTTTAAAGTGAATTTCGTTTTTTATTAATTGTATCTTAATTTTAATCAATTGTCTGGATTTAATAAATAAGAAGTAAATATAGTAGAAAATAGATAATCACGACACGGAGTCGCCGGCGCGTGAACTGGACTCTCGTCTCATAAATTAACCGAAACTCAGTGATAAGGTAGCAGGCTACTTGCCTCACAGACCTGAGGCATATATAGAAAGCTTGAAAAATGTCTACTTTAAAACAGAACAATTCAAAACAAAAGAAAACAGACTGTTCTCTGCTTATGTAATCCATATGAAATGTGCATTTCTCTCTGGCGCGTTCACTAGCCTACTGCGAAGATCGCGAGTCAGCATCGTTAACTTCATCTTTCCAGCCGACACTGACATATAAAAAACAGGTTTATTAGTAAACAATTAAAATGTCGCCTGCTATATTTTACATATTCATAATCATTACTTTTGCCGGTTCGTTGTGACAGCTTTAAGGTGCTTTATTTGCAGCGCCACATTTAGGCTAGCCTACATGTTTCATGAACGGGTTAGGGTTAGAGTTAGAGGACGCTGCTAATAAAGTTGCGAGTAGGCCTACACATTGGACTCACATTTTTTATTATTATATTTAAAAAATACCCCAGTTTTTATGCCGGTCGTATCATTTTATTTTGTTGTATTTATCCGCCACACCTTAAAGGCCAGTCCGTGAAAATATTGTCTGATATTAAACCGGTCCGTGGTGCAAACAAGGTTGGGGACCGCTGCCCTACAGTATGAAAAAAAGGGGACGCTCCTTGAAGATGTTGTATCCAATGCCATCTGTTCTAAGAACATGCTAATGTTTTTTGATGATTAACTTAATTGCCTGACTGAACATTGTAGGTGGTAAACAACGCACATAAGATGGTATTTTGGTTATCTTAGGTTGTGACCTTACTGGTGTAGATTTAACTTTTTTAATTGCTTGCTTTTTAAATCGTATTACTTTCCACCTCAAAGTCATCAGTATTTGTGCATATTCTCCTAATTCTGAGAAATTAGCTAAATTAAACACTGAAGCTAAGTGGATTTATTAAATGGATTGTGTACACCCTAAGGGATTGAATGAAGAACTTCAATTGTCATGTTTTTATGAAAGATGTCTTCTCATCAGTCTAGAGTATAGATGTTTGTGTTCTCCAATTTGATGTATAGTATTTATTTATATCACTAATTGTTTTGAATTAAGATATATTGATGGACACCACTTTTAAACTGTTTGCATAGATTCATATGTATTGGCTAAGACTATCTTGTGACCAAGCATGTTGGTGAATCTTGTTAATTTATTATACATTTCAATATCTTTTTTCCCCCCCTTTAAGATAATACATTTTTCTTTAAATGTTAAAGAAAATGTTAAATGTTACTTTTTGCTCTAGCTTTTCCATTTTATTGTTTATATTTTTGGGAATTTTCTATTGATTTCTTTTTAGTTTAATATGTATCATCATTGAATCTTTATTGGATTGTGTAGTGAGCTCATTTCATGTATTATGTATGTTGTTCAAATATGTCGTCTGGATTGTTAGTATACCCTAGTTGGGTTGGCCATGTGATCCATGTAATCATGAGACTCCTATTAAGATGGCTCCTGCACTAAGCATTGTTAACTAGGCATTGAGAAAGGTCATATATGACTGAAACATTTGTCACTTTTTCATTAAAGCAGTGTTTTTATCTTGCAATTGGTGGTTCCCCTTCATTGTTAGAGTGTGCAGGCTTTTTTGAAGTGTTTCCCTAATTGAAGTTTTTGGTCTACGGACCTCATTTGGACAATTTAAGGCACGGTGAGTTCCTGGCTTTTCATTAGACGGAGTCGACATTTACACTACCCCACTAAGTGCCACCTCTGTGGGTGGAGGATGTTGCCATAGTAGCATACCCCCTATGTCACTTTCTGAGTCATTTAATTATTAACAACCCCATGCCTGAACTGTGCAGTGATATCTTAGTCTGTTGCACCACAATGTGTGATACACACAGTCTGGTGCAAACATATACACCATACAGCACGGTTGGGCAAAATTTTAAACATAAGAACAGTCTGAATTTAATTTTCAAAAATTTCAATTGAAGTTTCTCAAACCACATGAAGCTCAATTGAGACAAAATTTATCCTTAGTCTAACAAGTTTTGAGAGAAAAATTGTTATAAATTAAATCTATGGTTTAGCTATCTGATTTGTTACGGTTCTGTTTACACTTGACCACATAAATATCAACAAAACATTTAAAAATGTGATCTTCAATTCCTGTACTATATGTAAATTAGAGTTCACGTCAACGAAAGCAACAGATAAGCTGCATTTTTTTTAATCATCAGCTAATTTCTACTAAGATTATTTAAATAATCAAAGACAGAATGAAGTTTTTGGCAGAATATGGGAAGTTGTGTGTAGAGCGATGAATCACAATGAAACACGAGTTGCATGATGATGTTCCAGAGTGGTGCCTTTGAAAATCTGCTGAGAAATATAGCCTAATTATAAATGCATCTCTACCACAGTGAAGCATGGAGGAAGAGGTGTCGTAAGGCGCGTTTCCATTACAGATTTTTTTTAACTGTCGACAAAAAACTAGTGCGAAATGACAGCGTTTCCATTGACCGATCTTATGCGACTAAAACTTCATTTTTTCCTCTCGTGATAAGTAAAATCATTCCAAAAACCATGGCAACGGACGTTGGTAGGTTTATGTAAGCCTACTATATCCCAGCCACTGCACTAGCCATTATTATTAATCGAAGGAGATGTATGAGTGTTTTTTCCAAGCATTAATGGTAAGGAACGACCCTTATTATACTTGTGAGCAAGCACATATGAGGTTTCTGGGTGTTTCTCCCTCATATCTGCTTCGAGGTCTTGATTGTGGCATTTATCTGAGGTTTAGAATCCATTATTCCTGTAATTCTTTCGTCTTATATGAATTTAATAAAGAACTCTGTCTCGTATTCTGTCCAAACATACCGCGTCATCTACGTCAGGTGACCTGTAAATGCGCAAGAACTGTTTCCATTGCAGTTTTGCGAAATATTTCTTTTTCGAATTGCCTGAAAAACCACCTCATGCGAGCGTAAAAACTTTTTTGCAATAAATGGGAGTTTTTGCGAAATTGACGTGTTTCCATTGGGCGTATTTTCAAATCGCAATTTCAATTTGCGCAATTTGAAGGGTAATGGAAACGCGGCTATTGTGTGGGGAGCCTTTTTAGCTGCTGGTATTGGTGAGCTACTTTACTGTGAAAAGTCATTTAATGCTTTTGAGTACAGGAGAATATTGCAGAATGGCTTGCTTCCCACAATTGAAAAGCTGTTATCTAAAGAGGAATGATCAGATGTTATTTTTCAACGAGACAACAAAGACAACGAACAAGTGGCTTGAGAACAAATCCATCAGGCTCATGTTTTGGTCTGGTCAGAGTCCAGAATTAAACCTTATAGTGAATATTTGGTCTTGCATTAAATTCAAACGAACTGGGAGACATTTTTCAACTACTCATGAACTGTTAACTGTTAAGCCATTAACATTGAGTGGAACAACACTGACTCTTCTTCCTGTCTGCAAGTTAGGGAAGGCTATTCCATGCTGTTACTTTTTCTACAATCCTTTATCTGTGCAATTCTTGCTAACTTCCTGACTAGTGATTTGTGATTAAAATGGTAGAGATCATTAAATATCAAAGCATGGCTTTGGAGAGCGCTGTAAAGGGAGGGTGGGATCTTCTGCTTTCAAAGCTAGCTTGCTATTGCTAGCCTCTCCGGAATTGCCTACCATACCAGTTTAAAGGAGACCTATTATGCAATAGATGTGTGTCCAGAGTGTGTAATCAACCAGCCTATGATAATAAAAACCACCAACTCCTTTTTTATATAATCCCCCATAAATCATGACCAGTCTCTCCAAACGAGCGTTTCCTGATTTCCCCCTACTCTTACATAAGAGCAAAGGTAAGCCCCACTCATGACTGATAATAATCTGCCCTATTAGCATAGATAGGTTACTGCCCTGAGTGAGCCGCAGCAGTCTGCCATTTCTGTTTCCTCGCTGTAGCAACTGGAGATATACAATGTCTGCGCCAAAAAAACATTACAAATGTTCTGTTATTGGATGTACCAACGAACATAAGAGTCTCCATAGACTCCCGGCATCTGAGCCACACAGTACACCATCATGGTTGAATTTCATTTATGATGAAATGTGCCGAAGACGAACGTTTAAAGGTATAGCGGAGGATTTTCCCGAATTTTAGAAAAGAACCGCCCTCTCCACTTTTTGAAAAAAAATGCACAAGCGCAACACTCTACCTGCTCCCGAGAGGGAACGCCTATTAAACGTGTGCACGAAAGAGCATGCACGAGCTAATCATAGCTTACATTAACTTTTACTAGCAGTGATTTTAAATGGATTTCTCCAAATAGCATGCCAAACTTTACCTGTCAAGTAGAAACTTTGCGACTGAGGCATCAGTGGGAAGCCCAACCTGTGTTTTGAGCGCACGCCATCGTGTGAATCGTGTGCACGAGCACGTACGACGGCCTTACGTAAACATATCACCAGAATGATTGACACTTAGGAGGACCAATAGTCTTGATGATCCACCCGGAAAAAGAAAATCCTCCGCTATACCTTTAAGTGTTACATATTTGCGCAAATCATTTTATGCCGGACTGCTTCACAAACAAGGGTCAGTTCAATGCTGGATTAGCACAAAAGTCGTTTTTGAAAGATTTTTTTTATATTAACATGAAGGTACACACTAGTCGATGAGTTGAATCAACTTACCTCCACAACAACTACATAAATGTATCCACTAACCATTCATGATTGCATGCTGCGATTAATTGCAATTAATGAAAAGGGGGCAGGGAGCAGCAGCAGCTCATTTGCATTTAAAGGGACAAACACAAAAACGGTGTGTATTTTCTCACCCCCAAATAGGTGCAAATTTGACAAGCTATAATAAGTGTTGCCAACTTAGCGCCTTTGTCGCTATTTTTAGCGACTTTTCAGACCCCTTTAGCGACATTTTTTCAAAAAAGCAACTAGCGACAAATCTAGCTACTTTTTGGACAAACCTCAGTAACCTCCAAATGTTGCCAGCACAGTCCTGCGAGCGCGAGGTTTGCGTTCTCCTTGCCGTCACACACCTCTCTCTGCGTCTACCCTGTTCAGTGAATGGCTGAGAGAGGAGCAGCAGCACGGAACAGACGTGAATGAGCAGTGTTGTTTCCACGGACGGACTTATCACTTATCTTTTGTTTTATATTTAAAGAATTTAGTTTGACCATTTTATTTTATTACTTGTGCTTATCACTTGTAATACTCACTATCACAGTGCTTTAGTTCACCCAGTTCCCGAACTCTCTCAATTCAGATAATTTTAAACATATAAAAAAAGTCATTCAACAGCTACTCGTTCTATTGTCTGACAAAAAAATATAGTAGGCTAAATGAGAACAGCTTTATTGGACATTCGGCTATATTATATTATATTATATTATATTATAGTATAGTATAGTATAGTATAGTATAGTATGTTATATTAAAATACAGTATGTGAGCACAGGGCTGCCAACTTTTGAGTTTAGCTTGGAGTGAGATTTTTTTTTGGGGGGGGGGAGGGGGGTGTAAAAACAAATGTTGCATCACAATAAGTGTAATTGTGATTGTCAAAACATTTGGTAACTAAGTAGAATTTTATGAAGTTTAGTGACAACATGTTACAATGTTTACATTGTACAATGACAGGTAGAATACAGTTTTTATTATTGCTTGACAAAAATTTCAAGATTTCAATTCCATTCTTGTGATTTGATTCCGATTTTGATTCAATATTGACTAATTTGGATACATGTTTATTTTAAATTTTATTAAAAAAAAATAATCTCACCTAATGCTGTAAACATAGAGGGCCCAATCTGCTGGTATTATTAAAGGTTAAAAATAATAAATTAAATTAAATATAATGCAGTTTTTGTTATAATAACAATTATTTAATGACATAAGTAAAAATATAATAAATATGTAATATAGTGCTCAGCAAAATCTCCTCTCTAGCTATTTTTTCTATTCAGTTAACATGCTATGGTCATTAAATGGCTTTCCTGAGGTAAATATAACGTTATGTGACATAATTGTTCTCCTGCTGTTATATTAACCTCTTTCCGTGGTTGAAAAACACTAATTGGTAACTAACACTAAAACACAGCCCTGTAGCATGATTTTAAAGTCCCCATGAAATCAAAATTGACCCTATTTACTTTGTTAGCGCATATTACTAGTCTTGTGGTGAACAATTAATCCGTGCAAAGAAAATATTTTTTACCATGGTAATCTTTAATCAAAATCTGAAAATGCCCCTCCCCTCTGCATTGGAGGACCTTCTCTGATGACGTAGGTTTGAGGAATTGGTTTGGGCAACGCTTATAACCACTCCCCTCAAACCGTTAGTCTGCTATGAGCAGAGATGGAGAGGAGGAGCGCTAGAGTAAAACCCTGCCCTCTGTTCAATATTCCTTTTCACTGGGAAATACGTCATAACACTGGAGAAAAGTCGTTTGCAACTTCCGGTTCACGGGGACTTTAACGAGAAAAAACATTAGGCAGGCAGAACCAAGTACGCCGTGATGACGCCATGAATATGCTAATTGACGCATGACGTCATCTAGCGACATTTAGCGACTTTTAGGGGAGGCAGCTACTTCCCTTTTAAAATAGTTGGCAACACTGATAATAATTGATCTGTGGGGTATTTTGAGCTGAAAATTCACAGGCCCATTCTGGGGACACCAGAGATGTATAGTATAATGAATACTATAAAATTAGGAACTTAAGGAATACTTAGACCATTTGCTACTGTATCAGATTACATTGATGTTTGTTTGCCAGACCGCTAGAACCATTCTGCCCAGATTCAAAGTGGCAAGTTAGCCATTAGCTGATGAAACCGACTATCAGAGGGTTTAATACGGTTCACGGGTAGCATTTGAGTAGGAGTGAGCAGAGTTTTTTTTTTATTATTATTATTGTTCTGGTTCTGTCAGCGGCCCACCACTCAGCCAAACGTGCCATGCTAAGTTCTGTCTGAACACTGTGAGCAGCGTGACAGAAGTTAATCATGATAACAATATTCCCACGCGTGGAAGATTTCGACGGGAACATTACTGACAGACAGTCAATGTCTGACAAAAAAACATGCTACAGCACGGTCAATATTTATGTGATTGATCAGACGTCTCTTTGTAAAGCTAAAGTATTTTTAGTTAAAAATTAATAATTCTTATATAATTTAGCCTATTTATGTTAAACAGACAAACATTTCTGTCAGATGTAGGGACAGCTGAAATCGTGTCCTGTAACAAACGATATATTGCTAGGCTTCATTAGATTAAGTAACGTTAACGTTAATTTACTTATCATGCATATCGTTCAGAAGAGTAAGGATCAAGAAAGGCAGAATAAAATAGTAATTGGAGGAAAACAGCTGTTGTAAGCCTACATGATTGATGAGATCTCCTTTCTGAGAGTCGCTCACTTCATATTTCACACTCCACACTCCCTAGTCCCTGAATCCCGTTCCTGTTTATGGGACCAAGCTCGATGACCTATATCACGCATGACAGTCTTCAGTTAACCGGGAAAGCACTGGTGGAAAATGTGGTATAGTGGTAGTAAGTTACTCCACGACTTTAACAAACCTGTAAAGCAACTCTGCCCCCTACTGGTCACTTGAGTGCCTACAAGTATTTTACGTCACACACAAAATTCAACATGACTACAAATACGAGTTTTTTGTTTTATAAGCTTTGTAAAATCTTATCTGAATAAAAATAAAAAACATCAAATTACAGCACAAAAGCACATAGTAAATAAAAAAGAGCATTTTACAAATAAAAAAATAACTCTGGAGGCAACACCACCCATATACTTGGGGAAAACTTTTTGCATCTTTAAGAAACAGTTTACAAAACTACTATCTCTGTTTCAAATGACCAATAAAACTCTTTGTACAGTGGTTAAGAAGTAGCCTAACTAATTCAACTCAAATAAAAACGTCACATACAGACAATTCAGGCTTCCATTTCAATCAAAATAATGACAATACATTTCAAATGGGATGTTATACATCATAAGCTAAGTGACAGCACTACAAAATGCATTATAATTGATAATGGACAACATTTTAAAGGGACAGTTCACCCAAAAATGAAAGTTGTTGTCATTTACTTACCCTATAATGACAAAACATTTCAAATGGGATGTTATATCTCTCAAGCTAAGTGACAGCACTACAAAAGGCATTGTAATTGATAATGGACATCATTTTAAAGGTACAGTTCACCCAAAAATGAAAGTTGTTGTCATTTACTTACCCTCATGTTGCTCAAAACATATGATTATCTCTAGACCTTCTTTCAAACACAAAATTAGATTAAACAGCTAGAATCACAACCTCAGTCACCATTCACTTTCATTACTTTTTTCCTACAAGCAACGGAAATAAAATGGTACTTGCTTCTGCATCTCCTTTTGAGTTCCACTTTTGAAAGAAATAGTAGTAAGTAAAAACCAGAATGACAATTAAATAACAAAATGTCCCATCAATTTAAGAGGAATAAATAAGGAAAGCCTGAGTGTCATTTACACCTGCAGATGGTTGGATGAGGGAAAGAGGCCCCTCAAATGACAATTTGTATTGTGCTGTACTTCTGCACAGTTGATACTGAAATGCAAAGCCATCCCTCAGCATTTTACGATGTACTTCTAGCTTGTCCTGTCCACTTGTTATCCAGTTTGGAATAAAGATGTCTTTAAAAAAAAGTGCATCACTTTGTGCTGTAACATTTATGACAAAACACAACCACGCAGGACAAAACAACAAACAAACAAATACATTCAACTCACTTAAAATACTTGTTAACGCTTGTCTTTGCCGAAATAAATTACGTTCATAAGTTCACATTCATTCGCTGGTTGTGTTGTTTGTTCACATCTAGTAAAGGCTCACTTTTGGCTAAGAGATTTTTTCAGGAGTTCAAGATCCATCCGTGTGGGAGGGTGTTTTTGTGGAGGACAAGAGTATTCCTCAAGGGACAGGGGAATGAACCTTTCCAGTAATCCCAGCACCTTGGTGCCTTGGCAGGCCAACAGAGCAGACCATGGCTGTGGTGAAGGTCCTCCTTGACCGAGGAACCCAAAGAAAGCAATGGCGTCTGTAAAGAGACGTCATGGGAATCAGCAAACCCAGAGTAAAGCCTGTTTTATGCTTCTGCGTCGAATCGACGGCGTACCCCCGCAGAACCCTCTGCGTCACCGCGAACCCCTCTCCGACCCCTCCGCCGTAGCTCGACGTGCACCTCCAAAAAATGCGTCGAGGCGACGCAAACCGCAAGGGCTGTGATTGGTCAGATTATACATGTTTGGTAATTATAAAGACAACGCAGAAATATTATTGATGGTGTTGCATTAGAAATAGTGTCAGAAATTAAATTTTTGGGAATAACTATTGATAGTAAATTATGGTGGAAACCACACATCAGATACATACAAGGTAAAGTATCTAAAAGTATTTCTATAATTAATAAAGTTAAATGTCTTGGAATATAATGCACTATATATATTGTATTGTTCACTGGTTTTGCCCTATTTAACTTATTGTATAGAAATTTGGGGCAATAATTATAAAAGTTCACTACATACCCTCTTCTTACTCCTTCTACTCCGCACGGAACCAAAACAAACTAGCAAAGAGATTCGCGAACCACACACCCCCCTAGCGTTCTGGCGGTGAAATGCACCGCGATGCAACGCAACCCGACGCAGAACCATAAAACGGCCACGACGCCGTAGGAGTGACGGCGTAGCTACGCCGTGGAGTTGACGCAGAAGCATAATGAGGCCTTAAACCTCAACCAGGAAAAATAGATCTTGACAGTTATTTTTTAAGTGTTGTAGAAATACCTTACCTTTCTTCTGAAGATCTGGCGTTTTAGCAGATCCCAAAGAGACCAGATATTGTGCAACACCAGAAATGTCGGAAGGCTGACCTCTTGTGGCAAGAAGAACTATCGACCTACACAGGACCAAAATGATTTAGTCTAAACAGTGAAATATGAAAATGCTCACCTTAAAAAAAGAAAAGAAAAGGTTCATAATAGCAGAAGGTCCAAAATAGAGACCATACACTACTGTTCAAAGGTTTGGGGTTGGTAAGATGTTTTTGACTCACCACTCTTTGCTGAATAAAAGTATTAATTTCTTTCAAGGAAAAAAATGACTGTCCCAATGCTTATGAACAGTAGTGTATATACATACTTAAATCTTTAGTACATCAAATCGGCACAGCACAAATCCTTCCCCTCCTCACTAGCTCCCTCAATAAACACTGTAAGCCACCTCTCAACCTCTTCCTCCTCTGCCAACTTCTCCTAACCTCCAGACGCGCAGTTTTAAACCCCAAACCGCAAATTTCACCCCTCACCTCTTCATAATTCCAGTTTTAAAATACTGTTCCATTTTAGTGTCCAGCTTCGAAAACAATGAGCTCTTTGTGACTTTTCCAGAGCATGCGTCCACAGCAACTAGGAGGAACCCTGAATGGTTGAGGTCAAACCTCTCTGCATTTACCTATAAGACAATAAAAAGAGGAAACAGGTCCTCAAAACAGTTTTACATGTAAACAACCTTCATTCTTAATGCATCCACAAACGAATATGCAAGTAAAATGAAGGAAACAAAAATTCTAATATTCTATAATACCCCCCAATATACTGTATAAAATTACTAGAAATGTGTACCTTGGATATTATACAATTTGCATACATACAAAATTTGTGGAAAAATAAAAATAAAATGATTAAAAAAAAAAAAAAAATAAAATAAAAAACATACTAAATGTTTTATTAAAAATGTAAAAGTTTTCTGTGATGAGTAGGTTTAGGGGTAGGGCTAGTGTAAGGGGATAGAATATACAGTTTGTACAGTATAAAAACAAATTACGTCTATGAAGAGTCCCTGTAAACCACATATACAACTACAAGTGTGTGTGTGTGTGTGTGTGTGTGTGTGTGTGTGTGTGTGTGTGTGTGTGTGTGTGTGTGTGCGTGCGTGTGTGTGTGCGTGTGTGTGAATAAAATCTTTACATATATTCTCATATACATAAACTAAAATACATTGTCATGACAGCAAAACTAACTAAAGTAATCTAAAAATGGCCACAATCAATTATAAAGGTTTTTAATGTCATAACTTTCTTTCATTACAATATGGTACTAGTGATAACACTAGACATCTATTTTTTTTACTAATTTAAAGTGATTATAACTTTAAATTTATATGATATTAGTTAACACAAACTATATAAGCCTTAAAATACTAAAATACAATAAAAATGAAAAAAAAAAACTATATATAAAAAAATCAAAGTTGTACATATATTCTTACATTTTACTTATTAAACTGGTGAACATGCACAATTTTCCCAAGATTATATGAATCATGCTTTGAATGGTCACACTTACAGTGATAAAGGCTTGTGTGTCATTATCCTGCTCTTCTTTTACACTGAGGGATTTGATCTGGGTTTGGAGGTAGCTGTTCCATGGCTCACTTGAGAAGGCAAACTACAGATGGAAAATAAAAGTTACAATTACCCAGAAAACTCAAGGTAAAGCTCTTGGTCAGGATGGCAGATGGACAGTCAGTTCAAAGCCTGCCCCACACAAACAGAGCTACACAAATTATGTTGTCCGTTCATATGGAGCTTGGACCGTACTTACCTGTGAGGCCCCACAGGCTCTGCAGGGCTCAGTGTTCGGCTTTGGCATAGGCACTATGTTGCTGGCAGGCTTGCTATATTTGGGGTAGGCATTGGCTGTGCAGTTGCAGGCCTGAGTCTTTTGGTTGGCACGAATGGTGGCGATGATCTTCACCCTCTCACAGCCTGCGGTGGAGCAGTAGCTATGGCCGTCTCGTCTGTGCCGAGCTCGTGCATACAGCCATAACAAACTGGAGGTTAAACACAGGCTTAATGTGTCAGACTGTATTTGACTATTTAATTTCTGTCTCAGCCAATGGCGTGAATCTGGGATGGAATTATCCGTTTGTCCAACCAATGGCAGAAAGAGGAATCATTCAGAAAAAGTTACTACCCTTCAAATGTTTGTTGGTCAATAAGACTTTGAATGATTGAAAGAAATGAATACTTTTATTCTGCAAGACCACATTAAATTGACCAAAAGTGACAGTAAAGGCATTTATAATGTTTCTATTTCAAATAAACACTGTTCTTTTCTATACAGGAATAAATTACAGTGAAAATTTGCATATATAATATTGAAATAGAAAAGAGATATTTTAAATTGTGATAATATTTCACAATATTGCTGTTTTTACTATATTTTATATAAAGAAAATGGTGGGCATAAGAGACTTCTTTCAAAAACATTAAAAAAATCTTACTGACCTCACACTTTTGAACAGTAGTTTATATCGCTACCACATCCATAATCGTTATTACATGATACTGAGAGATTTTTATTTGAACTCATTGAAATTGGCTAAAATTGGATACATGTTCACATGCTAATTTCCCTTCATTTACGTTTAGAATTCCTTTGTCGTCATCTAATAATTAACACTGTTAAATCGGTAACACTTTAGAATAAGGTTCATTAGTTAACATTAGTTAACTACATTAGGTAGCAAGAACTAATAATGAACTGCACTTAAAGCATTTATTAATCTGTTCATTTTAATTTCAACATTTACTAATACTTTATTAAAATCTTGTTAACATTAATGCACTGTGAACTAAAATGAACAAACAATGAACCGCTGTATTTTTATTAACTAACGTTAACAAAGATAAACAAATACAGTAACAAATGTATTGCCCATTGTTAGTTCATGTTAGTTAGTACATTAACTAATGTTAACTAATGAACCTTATCGTAAAGTGTTACCGTTAAATCTTTAGCAGATCAAAAAAAATGTATTTCCATTTTTCATAGTGTACATTATATTATTATTCACTTGGCACTTAAAACAACAGATTTCAGTTTTTACTGCCCTACAGACTTTTCTGAAATGAATATGTTGATAAAGGCTTATATCTGAAAGGCAATATTTCAAATATACTTATTCCTACCCAGCAGATCTGTCGAAAAAGTACTTCCTCTCCTGCTGTCGTTTCTCTAAGTCTGAAATGGACGACACAGGGCCATAGTCCTCTATGCCATCAAAGCCATTGTTCTGCTTGTTGTAGATGTCTGATGTGATCTGGAATACTGTTTCATCGGGGTAGCAGAGGCCAAGTAGAGCCCAATCACCCCTACACGAGCAAAAGGAAAATAAAAAAAAACATCAGATTGTCTCTAGTATGAGAAACATGTATGTTACTTACTAAATCTCATGAATATAGAGTTTAGTGCAGGGATGGGCAACTGGAGGGCCACTGTCCTGCAAAGTTTATCTCCAACCCTAAAATACAGAACAAACACACCTGAACAAGCTAATGAGTGTCTTCAGGATTACTAGAAAGCTACAGGCAGGTGTTTTTTATCAAGCTAAACTCTGCAGGACAGTAACCCTCCAGGACTGAAGTTGCCAATCCCTTCATTAGCCGTGCCTAATGTTTTGTATTAGATATGGGGGAGATCGTATTCCTCCTTTTTTACTTACTGGTCAAAATTAATAAGTGACAGGACAGTTTCTCTGGGTGCAGGTCCATTCCAGTGCACTGTGTAGCTCTTGCCCATCATCAGTACAGGCTGGTATTGCTGGGTTGGTGCTGTCTGGCTTCTGACACCTCTGAGAACCATGGGTTTATCAGGGTACTCATCTCTGATGATGGACAGGCTTAGATTAGATGCGCCCTGTGTCTGTATGTACACCTATATAGAACATAAGTAACATTGTTTAGGAAGCAAAACCAGTTAAGATTTTACAGTTAAGTTTGGGGTCAGTAAAATGAGATTTAAAAAAAAAGAAATTAATACTTTTATTCAGCAAGGATGCATTAAATTGATCAAAAGTGGATCAAAATCACGGTTTCCACAAACATATTACGCAGCACAACGGTTTTCAATATTGATAATAAGAAGAAATGTTACTTGAGCACCAAATCAGCATAGAATGATTTCTGAAGAATCATGTGACACTAAAGACTGGAGTAATGATGCTGAAAATTCAGCTCTGCCAATATTACTGCTTTTACTTTATATATGATCCAATAAATGCACCCTTGGTGAGCACATAAGATTTCTTTCAAAAGCATTAAAAAAATCTTACTGACCCAAAACATTTGAATGGTTCAGTACTTGCATATGAACATGACATGAAAATGTAAATGGAGAGTGAGAGATCTATTTCTTTACCTGAGAGTACTTGCCACTACACACAACCCCATTCCAATGAGGAACATCCACACATTGTGGGTGGCGGATCAGGAAATTGTCGGCCCTTGCCACATATGTATCTGAGTAATTACTGATCGAGCCATCCAGGTCATGAAAGATGGAATTTTTATCGCCATCCAGATCATTCTGCTCAAACCACTCGCCCGGTCGACCAAAAAATGCTCTAAGATTCACCTAGATGATAAAAAGAGGATCACTGGTGAGAAATGTAAACAGAAAGATTCTAAAACCTATAAAATGTCCTGAAATTGATCAAGTGAGCCAAAATATGACCACACTTAGACCTTTCCAAGGGCTCTTTTTGACATATGCTAAATAGCAGCTGCGAGAACAGGATTTTATTTCATTACTCAGCACCAGGGCAGATGGTGTCCAATCAGGAGAGAACAACCAGATGTGTCATCTCTCCCTGAGAAACAAGCAATAAGTATAAGCATTAGTAGCACTTGAGGTAAATAAGTGTTATTACAGACTAGACAGACCGGGTGGGTTATCTGGGAGAAAAGAGTCGATGACCTTGAGTAATTATGACCTTGAGTAATGCAATAAAGTCCAGGTTGCCCCAGGGTATCCCAGACTGTAATTAGTCTAAAGTCATCTCTGACCAAAAAAAAAAAAAAAATCTAATCATAGGTGAAAATGGGAAAAAACTGAAAACGAAACAATAAAAAAAATGGCCACAAATTCGTTTTTGAAACACAATACATTTTAAAAGTTACCACACTAACTTTGGCAGTCGCAAAAGAAATCAAAAGGAAGCTTTAAAACACTGAAAAAAACAGTTAAAGATTGAAAACTAAACTAAACAAAAATGACAAACTGTTAATACAAGATACAGAAATAAAAAAGTAAATTCTAAAATAAAAAAAACAAAAACTATAATAAATAATATACTCAAAAAAAATAAAATTGCAAAATAAAAAAATGTACAAAAAATGATTTATTCTGTATTATTTATTTTATTCTGTAGTATTGACGACTTCTTTTTTTCACCGAAGCAATTAAACTAAGCAACTTATATCCCTGTGTGTTAGGTGGTTTAGCAGTCACAGTATAACAGTAAAGACGTATAGCAGTATAAGAGGGTGTTTGAACAGTTTCCAAGGCTAAATGTGTATGTGCACTCACACTAGGGTGGAAGGCGAGAGAGGACAGGTTATTTCTGGGTGTCAGCTGCCAGATGTTTTTCAGGCTGAATCCCACAGCCATGGTGAAGCGCTCCGTAGTGGGACTGAAGGCTCGAAACGTGCTGTCCAAGATCCTCACTGGACCATCATTTATCTGAAAACCTCTGATCGGAAACGTCCTGACAAGAACAGAGCAAAAGACAACAAAATATTTAGATTAAACAAAGAATTTTTTTCCCGCTAAACCAGACTGAAAGTTTATGTTAATACTAATCACTCTTTTCCCTTTATTTCTTCTCTCACATACTTGTTTCTTGGTAGAGTCCTCATCTTTCCATCTACTCCACCAATTCCCCAGTATTTATTTTGCCTTCCATTGGTGCCACGATTTCTGCTCTCACCAACAAACAGGGACTGGGAGACCTCCTGACTGGAGCCTTCATCTTTAGGGTAGCTGCCATCACTGCAGTGAGGACGAAGAGGAGGAGGAGGGGAGTGAAACTTTAGTTGTTTCATTAACTGCTTGCCTTAGGAGGTTTATGTAGAACTAATGCAGGCAAGTTCACACATTTGCCAATCAGATTGTAACCGTTTCAGCAAAATAAAAAGATGTTCCTCTAAATTACTATGCCTGCAGCCAGAAACACAGACAGCAAGAACATGCCTGCACATACACACACACTCACATAAAAAATATGGCTGTCAATTTAGCATGTTTAATGCCATTCTCGTTCTTATAATTTTTTTTAAATAGTGTGATAAAATTAATGCAATCGATCACGTCCTTTGAACCACATGTAAATTTTGTAATCAGGGATTTCCTACCATTGGAGCAATCTAAGACATTGTACCGCCTTCATTTTTTATGAGAAGGCGTTCTTTTCATTTGATGACTTTTCTCAAGAATTATCAATATATGTGATTAACAATAGATGCGAATAATGAGATGACTGGCAGCTCTAATAAACAGTAAAATGACAAAGTACCTTGCAAATGACAGTCCAACACCATTGTCAGCAAATCTATCAGAAAAACAAAACAATAATCAGAAGACTGCAATATTGTTTTTTTGCAATGAGCTTCTCAAAAGGTTTTAAGCTTAGCAGGTCTACAATTAAGAGGTTTCGTCCTGTACCCTGAGTTTTGTATGATGATGTCACCTCCACGAATCCAGGCCCCCAGATCATTGTTTTTAAAGGAGATGAGTGTGTCAATGAGTGCGGCCACCCGTGGCTTGCTTGGATCAGAGTTCTCATGAGGCCTGAACCTGAGAAAGCAATGTCAAACAATGAGAAATTCAATCTTTCCTTCAGAAGAAAATGTAAGTGCTTCTTTCCCATGCAAATGTCTTTATACTAGGGTAGTGCTATGTAGTTTTCTGTGTGACTGCTAGGTGTTTGCTACTGTAATATGAAATACAGTATATATTATTAGTATTTGTTATACTGCTTTTAATGTATGCTGATTTATATTGAAGTCTATTTTCTAGATTGCATATTATAGATCTCATTGTGAACTATTAATAATTTTTTTTACAATCAAAATGTCATAACTGGATCTTCCGAAAATAACAGTCTTCTCTCTGGTGATGTATGCAGGACTTCTCCAATCATTTAGTGCACTTAAACCCCGCCCCTGCAAGTTCACATTCATCTGCCTCCATTTTTGAGCAACGCCCACATCTCAAAATCCAATCCTCACCCTACATTTTCTTCTTTTCCGCTAATCAATTTCACTCAATGTACATCATAAAATGGACAAAAAGACTATTTCCTATTTTATCGCAACTAAAAAAGATCTATATATTTTTGTGTAAATGTTATATAAACAAATAAATTGATATGTAAATGTAGGTAAAAAGTAAATAAAATGTCCAGACACATTATGGTAATGAGAAATTTTGGAGAATTTGTTTATTTGAAAAGGATTTTGCTGTAAAATGTGAACTACGTTTATGTAAGATTCACCCACAAATTTTAAAGAACAGCATGTTGACAAAATGCAGTCACAGAAGTATAAATGAAAACGGAAGTAACTTACACCTACAGCATATACAAACCATGACACTATGATGTATATTTATAGTGTGGTCACTGTGGTTTGTGGTCTAAAAAGAGACCAGAGCTCTGTCCGGCTCTACCACATTCCCTAACTACTGCAGAAACTCTATCTGGGCAGATGTGTTTTCTTTATAAGCAGAATCAACAGACCCTGGACACAGAGAAACGTTCACCATATCCACTCACCTAGCGCTGTTGTCCAGACAGAGATATTCACGTGGGTCTGCTGCAGTGGCGTTGGTGCTCTTGACTTTTCTATCAATAAAGAGGCCAGCCTGACACAGGATGAAAGAAGCAATCACTCTTCACTTAGAAATTGTATGTTCAATATCAGGTACCATGTGAGTTGTGCAGTGAAAGTGAAGCCTGGATTTTCTCTGCACCTGGACAGTCTCGACACTTAACACACAGCTCAAGCTACCCAACATAAACAAGCAGATAACAGAGAACTATTGTATAGGGAAATGTATGTGTGAGCACCCTGTCACACAAGCACATTGTGCGGGACATTGAACAATGAGGCGTTTCAGAGAAACAACGAAGATGCCTTGTGTACGTGCAATAAAAACCTGAACTTGTAATTGATTTCATCAGTTTTTCCTGAAGCCACATTTAATACAATGTTATAAATCCCAAATGATTTATGAACTGAACTGTTATGAGCCAGAGGGAGGAAATGCTAAATTTCACCACAGGGAGGTGGGCATTAAATGTAGATGGAGAAAAAGCAGTAGCATTGATACTGTTTTATATCACCTGAAGATTGTGTACAAAAAGGACAGAGGAATGTGTTTATAAGATCAAAAAGTCGAAGTATTCTGCGGCATTTTTATTATTTGAAGGTTTGTTACTAGAGAATTTGGTGTTAGAGTCATAAAGCATTTGATTACCTTAAAGTTGGAATGAACACGGTTGTTAAAGAAGATGCCCAGAGGCGTGAGCTCAGCTTTCGTCTCTGGAATCAGTCCGTGAGAGTCACCTGTAGAGGAGTTGTGGAAAATGTACCAAATTCCTGCATCCTGAGAGAAAAACAAAAAATATCAGAAACAGAGAATGAGGGGGAAATTTAGATACCAGGCACTTTTCATAAATATGGTAAAACTCCTCAACACCCTTTTAGGTTAAACATCTCCTTCACCTTATAATTCCCTTTAAAAATTCCCTATTTTGTAAAGTGGAAGGGCTGTGAATAATATTTATTCCTGAGTCCTCTGATCCAGGAACCAGACTGAGTCTCTATTAACCTGGCATGCTGAGAGCACAGCTTCATAAGAAGCTTTTCCTTAATAAAAAAAGGGTGGAGGGATCATCCTTTTTATATACAAAACCTCAAACAAACAAAGCAAAGCATAACAATACCACCAGACTGAACTGGTTTATATTGGCAAAAACATCTTTAATAAAGGATTGGAATGAGGAGATGCTATCTGTGATTGCATAACCTCCTTGATGTTCTCATCAATATCACAGAGATGTGGGCATCATTTCAAAGAGCACAAGTTCCATCAGAGAAGCTCACGAAATAGTCGTTCAATGATAAAATACCATGAAAATGTTGTAAGCAAACATTTACTCACTGTTCATTACAGATCATTGTGAAAATTATTCATTTGGTCATATTATCAAAGATTGTGCATACCTGTGATCCAGCTGCTGAGTTACTGATTAAATGATTATTGGGGTGTGCGATCCAAAATGTAGACACTGCCCTAGAACACACACATAAGACAGGATCTTTTCAATGTGCGATCTTAAAATATATTGAAAATATGAAGCATGGATATATATCTAGGTACTGTACATATTTCACTTTACAGTCAATACTATTCATATCCAGGTAAATATAGCAGTATGCAGTATTTGAGTGCATTCAGTGTCTGGTTAAACTGGATTACTGTTGGTTAGGGTTAGAGTTAGTGAGTAAGACAGGTTTTTATGTTGAAATATAGTATGAAAAACAGTGTTGCTAACAAAAAATAACTAATCAAAATATTTTCGTCAAATTAATTGACAAAACTGAAACTAAAATGCCATAACACAATTCTTATTTTTTTTATCTTTATTTTAGATTAACTAAAACAAAGTAAAAATAGCCACAAATTAATTTTAATATAAATATTTAAAAATGTACAACCTGCCTGAATTATAAATTAAAATGGTAGCTAGCAATAGCACATTCTGTGCTGATCATTTTAACAGTGTTAAACATAAAAAAAAACAAAAAAAAAACAGTTGGTGGTTGAACTGCAACTGAATAGCCTAGCCAACACTGAAACCTATTCAAACCTCTATCTTCATCCTGAACATCTACAGCTCTATACACAAACACATACAAGCTCCCAAAACATTTTTTATTCTTTTGAAAACAGCACCTCCTTAGCCACCTGGGACACTGGGTGTTTTATTACCCAGATAAGAGAAAAGGACTATCGCTGAGTCTCAGGAAATGAGAGCTCTGTTCTTTCTCCTGTTATTTGACCAAACAATACAGTGGGTCACGTTGTCAAGGTCAGCTAGTCAGAGCAGAACAAGCACTCGGTAGTCTTTACATCAGGAGACTTTCAGATAAAATACTCACGCATGCACAATTTTAAGCTGAGAGGCTTCAAGCAGTGTGAATATTGGGAATATTTACAGGTCGATTCAGCAATATTAAATGAATATGTGTTTACAGTATCTTACTTGCACTCGGTTGCAGGAGACGGTATATATCCTTTGTGCACCCTGTTTACATTGTCTGTGCACATGCTATCATTGCGGTCAGTAGGTAGAATGGTCCCTGGCCTGGTCAACAAGCCCAAGTTATGGAAAAATATGTTCCTTTGTTCAATCCCGTCCTCCAGGAAAAAACAATGTCCCAGCGTGTCATAGCCAACCGTGTCCCTAACCTATAATAAAGGGAAGACATCATGGTGAAACAAAATCTCATATTTTCAATGTGGTCTCAGACTTACTATATGTGCACACAAGCCCGCTGTTTATTGCTCGGTATCTTTCTCTCTCACCAGCAGGCCGTTAGTGGCGTGTATAGCAACACATCGGGAGAAGGAATGATGGATGGACAGGGAGTTCACATAGGTGGGGTCACTGTAGCCCCCGTGCTGATCCACATCTCCACACCTATGAAAGTTCACAGGGTATCTGCCCTTCTGCTGCTGCTGACCCATGTGTTTCAGCTCCACCTGAGAAAGGTGTACCGATGAGAAGTTCCCCAAAATCTAAACATACACAAAGAGGAGACCAAAAACACAAGACCACAAAGTGTTGGTGAACAAATAAAAAAATGTTTCTGCCTTTTAATTGTGAGTGGTTCTAATTTTATTTTAAAATAACAAATAGTAAATAAAATCATTAAGTTGTTTTTAATTGCACAAAATTATATTAAATATTAAAACTCATTAAAAATATAATATAGTAATAAAACAAAATATAATAAAAAATATCGAATATAGTAAAAAAGGTATTAATTATACAAATTTTCTTAAAAATGATTTTTAGTTACAAAATACAATATAATATAATATAATATAATATAATATAATATAATATAATATAATATAATATAATATAATAGCATTTATATTAACAAATTATAATAATTAAAAACAAAAAATCATTCATTTGTCTCTACAACCACAGCACCGGACTTGCCAGAAACAGCAAAGACTGCTGCATGATATATGGTTAGTAATTTACATAAAGTAAACATTGACCCCTCAACTAGTCGACTAGTAAAAAATGAGTAGTCGTATAAGTGCTACTGTGTGTTGTTCATTCTTTTGCCAAACACAACACACAAATTTTATACTTTCAGTTCCTTCCATTCAAAAAAGAGCTATACTCAATTATCCGGCGCTAACCCCAACATACAACAACAGCCTGTCATTTCTCCACATGACAGCACCAGACAGCTTAGTGTTAAATAAACACACAACCGCTCTCACACACATACACACAGACCCTCAAACAGACCTTGATGTGTCCCCCGAAGGTGTCGTAGCTGAAATACTGGCACCAGTTTTCTCCGTAGCAGGAGTTTTCCATTTCTCCATGAATGAGGATATTCCTTGAGAGGAGAGCCACCTCTGCACGCATGTCCACACCGTCCAGTATTTCTCCCACGTGGGTGAACTGAGGCTTTCCTGAAAAATTCCAACACATTAACACACACCTTAAAACTCACCCTTTAAAAGAACTGACTAATGATAAATTTGAAAATATGATTATTTAGAGAGATTTGTCTTAAATAATGAACTTACAACATCTAACAAATAACATGCATCTATTTAAATATTTTGATCATTTAATTAGATTAATTATCTAAAATAAAGTTAAATAAATACTGGATCCAGGAAGGAAAGCAATTTGTCCACACAATCGGACTGCCCTTTACGCACACCCGGAGTGCACAGTCTGCACACAGTATCCTTCCGGAAGGATAAGGGCTGGCAACAGCTTTGCCAACAGCACACAATGCACAAGGTGACATTTAAACTACATTCTTTCAATAAAGGCCACAGATTGGAGAGATTTCCAATTCTCCAAGGACTTAACACATGTGCTGGGAATAATGACCATATAGTATTCATACACAATACACCAAAGAAACTATTTAGACACTTAAATAACACTTACTAATGTATAAATGTTTTAGCATTATACAACAATATAAATTCAAGTGGCATTTATTTTAAAGATATGCACAATCATAAAGTTTGGGATCTTCTTTCTTTAAAGAAATTAATACTTTTATTCAGAAATTATGCATTAAATGGATCAAAGTTGACTGTAAAGCCATTTATAATGTTACAAAAGATTTCTGTTTAAAATAAATGCTGTTCTTTTTCTTTTTGATCTTTCTATTCATCAAAAGATCCTGTGTTTTTAACACAGATAATAATTACAAATGTTACTTGAGCACCAAATCAGCTTGATTTCTGAAGGATCATGTGACACTGCAAATTCAGCTTTGCCATCACAAGAATAAATGACATTTTAAAATATATATTCAAATAGAAAACAGTTATTTTAAATTATAATAATATTTCACAATATACCTGTTTGTACTGTAATTTTAATTGAATAAATGCAGCCTTGGGAAGCATAAGAGACTTCTTTCTATATAATGAAATGACATCCAGACATTTGTGTGACTTAAGTGTCCAAATTCCTATACTCACTAAAGGCCAGCTGGGACATTAGCATTGGAAAGCAATTAGTGAAAATGTTTCTGCGTTTTTAACAGGGTGGAGTACATGATGGCCTCAGGTCAGAAATGACAGTTTGTTTATGGGATTCTGGTAAACAGTCCTCACCCTTTTCCTGTCTTAAACTCAATGACACTACAATCATTTAAACTCGGCTGTATACAAATTCACAGAAAGATTCAGATCAGAAACACTGTAAATTGTCACCACAAGAAACCGGAGGAAATACATGCTGTTTAGCGCGAACACACCACTGCCTCACCTTGAATTCGAACCTGTTTCCTGTTACAGTGGGGACATGGGAGCAGGGTGAATTCCTCTGCCTGATGCATGGAATAATCTGTGCTGGCCACCACAATCCGATCGCCCGGTTTCCAGCTGCTAACATCATCTTGCAAGTTCAGAACCACTTTATCCACTGCATCCACTTGGAAGCCTGTTGTAGGGTAACCTTTATGGTTGAGCAAAAACCAATGTAAGTTTTAAAAGGGTTTTCTTTTAATACATTACTGGTCGATGTTGAGGATTTGATTATGTTCTGTCCAATACGTACCATTACTCCACTCACTGAAAGCAGTAACAGTGAAACCCACACCGTCCACAGTGACGAAGTCTCGGCGAGCCAGCGCCTTGCCACCTGTATCATGGTTCTCGTGTTCTCGTACGTCTTCTGTGCAAGAACCATTCCCTCCTCCAATTACTGAGACCAAGGCCCATGCCTCCCTAAAAGAGAGATGGAGGATGAAGAGAAAAAGCTAAAAAGAAATCCAGTAACGGTTAAAAACATGCCAGATAAAAGATGCAACAGATTTTGTAGAATTGTGTATTCATAAAATATAAATTGGCTAAAACCGATCAGTTGTTCATTAACAATAAAATATAAATTACAAATTAGTTTGAATGACTCCTCCATTTAGGCTTGTCAACGCACACCCATGTGGAAGTGATGATCGGTTATTGCACATAAATGGAATTTAACAGGAGAGCAGCCAAAACTCTGGGGTGAAAAAGTCAAACACTGTCAAGGATGAATGAGAATGACTAATTAAATCATTCCATTATTTATCTTGTCAGCCCATTAGTACAGTGAAAAGAGCAGTTGTCCCTCAACTGAAGGTAACTGAATGTCTGTCATTAGTCTATGATGATAATATAAACCAAAATGTGGAATTGTGTTTTCGTAAAGAAGAAAGTCTTTGCTTTCTTCAAAGAGTAGTCCCAATGTGTGTTAAAGGGTTCTTAAAATTCTCATTTACTCATCCTCAAAGTCATAACTATATGATTAAACTAAGTTAACCCAAAATGAATATTCTGCCATCATTTAGCCTACTCACCCTCATGTCATTCTCAAACTTAACAGTTTCTTTTTTTCTTCGAAACACAAAAGATGATATTTTGAGGAATGGCTCAGTGTTGGGAATGAAATAATCTTCAAAATATCTTATGTTATGTTACACAGAGGAAAAAAATTGGGTGAGTAAACGATGACAGATTTTAAATTTTGTTCATCATATAAAGCTGTTGTATTACTTAAGACGACTTGGGTGCATGGGTCATTTGGACCAGTCGTATTTGCTTTTTGTCATTTTTGGGAGCTTTACAACCCCTGGACATGGACAAGAGCAGCGTGAACATTCTTCTGAACATCTCTTTTTTTCTTATTCTTCTTTTCTTTCTTTTTTTTTTTTTTTGGGCCCCCAGAAGAAAGTAAGTCATACATGTTTGGAATTACATGATAAATAATGACCAAGTACTTAAAATTTAAAAAAAAAAGAAACATAATGAGTGCCTTGACCTTGTTTCACAATTCATTTATAATATTATTCATAATATAACCAATTCCTCTCTTCCTACATGGCAACATTCAGCTTTGGCAAGAATTGAACTAAAATGAGTGGAAAAAGGGGGGTAAAATACCAAAAACAAAACTATTATGGCTCAACAGGCACTGGAGCTACTGGCTTCTGTTTCTGTAGTAGCATTAATACTTCCACTATGACAAAATAGCAGTCACTTCTTAACAGCAACTAGGTCAGAACTTCTATTTGTTTTACTGACACATATGAGCTCTAAAGGCCAAGCCTCAGACACAAAAGCCCCCAGAGGTTTGGAAAATAGTGTCTCACTGAACTTTCTCCCATTAAGGAATGTGGTTCACTGCAGTTTAGAGCAAGTTAATAAAACTCTGTGTATAAACAGAGAGACAAACTACCCACACAGAGACCAATAAGGCCATCTTAGCTGCTGTGTCTGTGATGGCCAGTAAAACACACTTGTATTATTGTTCTATCTTTCATATTTTCATCTTTTAGCAGTCACCAGGGCAAGATTACCTAATTTCTCAGAATGATTATTATGTCTGACTAACACAGGAATCTTTCCTGTCTTTTTCCTTCTTGTTCCTGGCCATTCCCTACCCTCAAAGGGGAGATTAAAGTGTAATATCATTAACGAGTGAATCGTGATAATATTTCTTGCACTTTTAGTCCTGCTTCAACATGTGAAACAATTGTAATTCCATTTTCTCTGAGTAGCACTAAAACTTAGAAGTCTTAGTTTAACAATCATGGAGTATTGTTTCAAAGTTTAAAAGCAGGCAACAATCATTTTCATGATTCCACGATGATGTCAAAATCTGCTTGAAATTTGAGTAAACAAACCATTTTCCACAATAGCACAACAAACTCTTTCTTCTTTCAGATAAATCAACCACCAGGGATCATATCATTGACTCTGAAAGGACAAAGGTCTTTTTAGAAAAATAAAATGACAAAATATTTTTACTTAAAAAGGCCCATTTATACAATGCGAGAAAGAACTATAAACATGATATTATAGACATTATCTTGTTAAATTAAAAACTTGCAAAAATATTAAATCATTGCCTTTTATATTGTATTTGTACCATAGCCAAAATAAATGATTGAAATGTCATCTCAGAAATATTTACTTTTTTCTAACCACTATTAGAATTCATTTAGAACAACAACCCTTTAAATTTTATTACATTATTTAGTATTAAATTATATATATATATATATACACATATACACACACACACATATATTTTATATATATATATATATATATATATTTTATATATATATATATATATATATATATATATATATATATATATATATATATTTTATATATATATATATATATATATATATATATATATATACACACACATATATTTTTTATATATATATATATACACACACATATATATTATATATATTATATATATATATATATATATGAGCCCCGATTTATTTATTTTTTTCACTGACCCCCCTGCAACACCTGGGGGTCCCCGTGTCCCTCACTTAGCACATGCTTTGTATCCAAATATACACCATTTCCACAGGGACAATCCCCCCTGAGTAACTAGTTAAGTTAAGTGCTTTCTTAACAACACTTAATCAACATTCTTTCATACCTCAACTTCTGGTAATTTGCCTCGTAGTCTGTCAGAGATTGGCAGAAGCAGAACCCATATAGTAGATTTATCACGAACCAACAATAGGCTTGTCAATTTATTTTTATCAAAGATATGTGTGGCACTGCAATGCACCCCCTCTGGAGTGCCTACGGGGTTTGGGGGGGGTTAGACTTGGACAGGCTGGTTTATGTTGCGCAAGTTTTCAGTTAGATTGTGCCAGACTGTTCTGTTTTTGCAAAGGGAGCTGCCAAGATTGCATGTTTTCATCAGAGATGTGGTGAGTCTGACTGGTAAGGGGTGGAAAGGTAAGAGATTTCTATGTGCGCAATGTGTCAAACTGAAGTCTCTAAATTAGTAAATTCACGTTATTTTTTTTGGTCACACCTACTACCATATCCTGCCCATTTCTCACACCAGTTTCACTGGAAATTACATAACTGCAATGGCACCAAGTCAGTAGTCAGAAGACAGATATTATTTCCTCATATGATATGCTTTTTCGTTGCCTTACAGTTCTAGTTATGTAACAGAAATAAGAGTTTTCATGCCCAAGACCTTTGACCAAGCTAATGTGTCTAGAGACGTAGTCTACAGCTCGAACATTAAAATAAGAATGCATATTTTCCATGTTTCTTGCAATAGTAAGAGAATGCTACACACAAGTGCCTTTGCAGTGGACTGTAAAAGTAAGTTTTCTGTCTGGAGGAATTTCTAGATTTGACACTAAACTCTTTACAAAATACTTTCAGTTGCATGGTAAGAAAAACTATATCCCTCATTGAAAATAAAAACCTGTACTTCTCATCTGCAATGTAACCAGAGGGGAGACAGCATCTGTTTCTTCTGCCTTTGAACTCTTTAAAAAGCCTTTCAATGAGATGACAGATACACGCGTCAGCTCTTTTTACACAAATCCTGGAAATATGCCTGTTTAACCTTTCACCAGCTTTTCCTGCATAATACTGCCATTTGAAACACTTCTTTAGATGCGTTTCTGTAGAACAACCAACCAGTTAGGTTAAGCCCAAGAGTGCTTAGGACTATTTGCTACTAACATTTGGCTTATATTAGACTTCTCATGCATAAACTGGCAAAAGTCAACATGCCGCCTAAATAAATAAGAACTTTTATATTTGCTTTAAATTTCCTTTAACATCAATGTGCAGTGGCCCCAGAAAGTATTTGGACACCGAAGTCACACTTAAAAATTTCTGAATGTCACTGCATAAGACAACATTAAACACAATCCGTAAGTAACATTGAATATTAAACCAAGTGGCATAATTTTCTCAGAACTAACTTCCCTGAGCCATTTTTGGTCCTAAGTGTTGGATTTGTAGTTTATGGCATTAACTATGAATGTGATCCACTATCATTTGACAACCAGAAAGGGTACAAATACATTGTCTTCATTTTGCACAGTATATCTGTTGTGCTATAATATGAAACCTAACATGCCAAATTGTTTGATATTTAGTTATATAATGCAAAGACATTCCTATATCTTTAAGCATGGCACAAGTATCCAATACGTTTGCGTCATTGCATGAATGGGACTCGTAAAGTATACACAATGTACGCTGCCTTTGGGATTCAGTGGCTGGTCCTCAGTGGGTGAGTCTGAATTAGGATATGGTTCATGGAACAACAGGATACTTTCTGTTTCCAATCACAGTAACTTCAAAGCTGTGCTCGGAGATATCAAAACAAAACTCATCAGATTGGAAAAAGCTTCTTTCCTGATATCACCCTTCAGGGATTCATTTTGCAGCTATAAAAACGTTTCGGACTACAATGACATTTAAAGGAAAAGTGGAATCGTAAACACCTCTGATTGCCCATAGTACTCACGCGTTCGGATATGTCTGTGACTGGCTACAATGATCAGCGCTTCAAAAACATGTTGTAAATATACATCAATGACGCTCTTCGCCGAGCACAATTTTACAATTTCAGTACTGACTTGGTACTGAAGTCGGTACTTTTTGACAACTCAATCCTATCCCTGCTCAACAAAAAAAAAAAGCCTAAGCTGGTTTTAGCTTGAGCCTGAACATCTATAAAAAATAAACAAGCTGGGAGACTAACAAGCCGACTTAAGGCTGGTTTAAGATAACTTTTCAGTAGAAATACTTTTGTAAACATGCTTTCAAAAGGCCTGCCTTATTTACCTGTATTTGAGATTATTGACATGGTTGCTGCCTAGAAGATCCTGGATGGTTCTCTTGGTCTCATCCAGCAGGTTCTTCACTGCAGAATCTCCGATGGCCAGTGCAACAATGCGTCCTGTGGGCAGAGACTTCAGCAGCTCACTCAGGCTCTTACTGTCGTTACGAGAATCGTGCGTGTCGAAGCGCTCGTTATTCAGCACCTCCGCCGTGTCCTGATCAACCACCCGCAGGTTAATTCCACGGCTAAAGTTCTTCTGGAAGGCATGGTCACCGGTAGCCAAACCTGAAGTGGGTACGGTGCAAGTGAGGAAGGTCCAAGACAGCCTCTCTGACCCGTGGAGCTCCAGAGTTCCTCCGCCATTCACACCCAAAAACTTGCGGCCCATCCCAGGTACTTCAGTCACGGCGGTCTCGTCCGATCGGCCGACCAGGGTGATGGTGGCCAGGGAGCGATAGCGGCATTTTGGAGCCCCGATATGGAGAGCGCCGCCATCTTCGACCAAAATGTGGCGTGTTCGCAATGTAATGTTTTTGGAACCTTTTTTATCATCCGCAAAGACAACCAAACCTATAATTTAATAAATCGAATCAGACTTTAAACCCTAATAAAATCACTTTCATTCAGAAACACATCAAATTAACAAGCCAAAGTGTTCTCAAAGGCAATTTCTTATTTTTAGGGTACTACACATTGGACAAATGATCTTACCTCCAGCCTGGATAGTGACTGAGTACAGAGTGGCAGATGAATCTAGGCGATAATGCTCACCACTGTGTACCACCACCACCTTTTTGAGATCATGGCCTGGGTTCCAGGATCGCAGCGCGGGGTTGTGATGAGGGCAGTTCACTACAAAAAGATATAGGAAGACATTTCAGAGTCTGAGTACAAGATGAGTTATAATAGTGACAATAAGGATCAACAATAAGGATTTGTTTCCTACTTTCCCAGACCAATAGTTCAGAATGTAACTTGTCCCACCACAAAAGAGTGGTCAATACTTCTTTTTAGCAATGTATTTTTAGATTAAGTAGATTGGCAACTTTTTAGATTAGTAAAATTAATACTTTAAGCAACCACACATTAACTCGCGCATACATTACCATTTAAAAGTTTGCACCAAATCAGCATAGAATGATTTCTGATGGATCATGTGACACTGAAGACTGGAGTAATGATGCTGAAAATTCAGCTTTGCCATCACAGGAATAAATTACATTACAAAATATATTAAAATAGAAAAATTTCATTCAAGCCTTGGTGGGCATTAAAGGAGACTACTTTCAAAAACTTACTGACCCCAAACTTTTGAAAGCTGGTGTATTAAAGGAATAGTTCACCCAAAAATGAAAATTCTGTCATCATTTACTCATCCTCAAGTTCCAAACCTGCTGAACACAAAAGATATTTTTTTAAGAATATGGGTAACCAAACAGTTGATGGGCCCCATTGACTTCCATAGTATGGAGAAAAACAAAATACTATGTAAGCCAATGGTGCCCATCAACTGTTTGGTTACAAACATTCTTCAAAATGTCTTCTTTTGTGTTTAGCAGAAGAAAGAAATCCATTCAGGTTTGGAAAAACTTGAGGGTGAGTAGATGATCATTTTCATTTTTGGGTGAACTTGAACTATCCCTTTAAGCACACACACAAGGTGTTTGTATCTTACCATCCAATTCATCTTTAGAAGTAAGGCTGAGGACGATTATGAGAATCAGTAGGAAGAGACAGAAGAAGATGCCAACACAAATATAAGTGTTCTTCCTCTGCTGGTTCTGGGAACGCTCCCTTCGACTCTCATCTACTGTCAGATTAAAAACTGGAGGACGTGCAGCGAGCGGGGCAGGGGGCTTCAGTGGGGGTGGTGGAGGAGCCTTGGCTGGAGGTGGAGAACGAACTGGAACAATCCTGCCTGGAACATATCCCGATGACCGCTGAGCATTTCCGTTGACAGGAGCCACAAAAATGGGGTGACTGCTGGGGCCATCATTAACCTGCATGGTATAACTGTCTGCCACGTCCTACGAGAAGAAAAGAAAAAATATAAAAGATGCATTAGCATTCAAACATTTGGGGTTGGTAAGACTTTTTCATGTTTCAAGGCAAGAGTAAATTACGCTCACCAGAAATATTATTACAATTTAAATGGCTTTAAATTCTTTACCCGTTTTTTACCCTGTTTTAATATATTTTAAAATGTAATTAGTCCTGTGATGGCAAAGCTGAATCTTCAGCAGCAATTACTCCAGTCTTCAGTGTCACATGAACCTTCAGAAATAAATATTTCTTCTTATTGTTAATGTGTTTGCTGTTTACCATTTTTGTGGAAACTGTGATACTTTTTTTCAGGATTCTTTGATAAACAGAAAGTTCAAAAGAACAGAATATATATGAAATAGATCTTTTGTAACATTAAAATGTCTTTATTGACACTTTTGATCAATGTGATGAATCCTTGCTGAGTAAAAGTACACATTTCCCCCAATTGACCCAAACACTTCGAATGGTGGATCATGCAAAAGTTGTTTTTGAATGTCACTAAAAAAGCACTTCTTAACTTAAATCTGATATTGACAAAACTACACCACTCTTTTGGCATTATGCATTACACTCACAGTTCTGTGGGCCAACCAAACTGGCATAAAACTGTTCCATCACCTTAATTTCGATCGGGTCTCAATTTCATAGTGGCACTACAGCGTGCTTTGAAGTGCAAGCTTTCTGTGGGTTTTCACATTTTCAAGTTATTTACTAAACACATGGCACCAATTACAAGAAAAAAAAAACTGCTCAGTTGTTCAGCCCTGGCCCCTTCATGCCACAAAACAACAGATACTGGCCCTATAAAGAAATTCTCCCAATAAAGCCTGTCACACAACTATTTGCTTACCAATAACCACGTCATCCAAATTCCTTTATTATCATCCAAAGCGACTTAAAAGCTCCAAACAGAGTCTAAACAATTTGGCTTCTTACTAATGCTTTTATAAACTCAAGTTAGACTCTCCAGGACAAAAATCAATCACAACTTTTTATGATCTTTTAAACATTAGAAGGGAATAGCCAATCTGACCACAACATCTACTGAACCATAGTTTATACTATTATACCAATTTCATCCTTGCTTTGATCAACATATAGATTGCACTATCACCAGATCCTGATCTGACCATCTGCAACTCCTCATCCACAAATGCAGAGGGGCACAGAAATCACTATAACTGAGGAGGACGTGCATGCACCACCC